>NC_141137.1:132552626-133973087 GCF_053477565.2 Lygodium microphyllum | reverse complement strand
AAGGTTAACTTGTGCATGTGCAATATATATATATATATATATATAGATATATATATATAGAGAGAGAGAGAACTGATCAATACACTTACATGTCTCATTTGTTGCGCACTTAACCTAGCCATGCATAAACTTATAGATCAAAGCTTAATCGGTGATTCAAGGGAGTACCCTCACTTTTTAGGGTAGTCCCTTGATTCTCATTATTCTCAAGGAATATACATCACAATCAATACAATCAAAGCAAAAGGAAGACATGCATGCCAATTCATAGCATGAGTAGATTGATGTAAGTCAATCGGCTTATGCGTGTGCAAGCTTTTCCAATCATGTCAAGGTGCAATTTGTAACCTACTCAACATTAGTATTGCTTAGACCACATGTAGCCAATGTGCACATGTCCTATTTTCATCATCTTTAGCCAGTGTGTCCACTTGTTGGTGACTAAAATAGATCACTGTAAGGATACTTTGCAATACCAACAAGCCAACTACAAATCTCTTATCTATGAAATGTATAAGTAAATTAACTTGGTTAATTTGATGAGGTCAAGTTTTCCTTCCATGGACAGTGTGGTTGGCTATCTACTTCAAGGTTATGGGAACTTGCAGAAGTCAATGGAGCATCCTAAAAATGAGGATACTCTAATTACCATATCAAGTCACTTCATGTACATATCTTTGATTGATTGATGGATAATATGCCTTTCTCTATCTCTTTCATATATACCTTCATTGCATTATCTCTCTCAAGCTAAAAACCATTCGTGCTTTATCCACCTATTGATACTTGCATGCAATTGCAAGTGGGATGGTCTAGTAAGTCACCACATATGTGCCAATTGACTTGCCAATGTGTTATCTCTTATCCTCAAGCTTTGTTATATATGTCACCACATAGGTCAATTGATTTTTTAGTGTACCATCTCTTATCTCAAGATTTTCTATATATTTCACCAATATTCTCAATCAGAAACATCATATCAAGCATATCTTGCATTATCAAGCAGATTAGCCAACCCAACATAAATGAAATTGTATGAATAGCAATGTAGATCAAGATCTTAGCTTAAATCAATGACACCTTTTTGCACAATAGAAACAGTTAGAGTTTAACTACAATATATAATGCCTACAAATAAGAAAGAGGCTTGATTTGTTGGACCACTATGCACATACAATCTATATATGTCATATTCCCTAAATGCATGCATTGATACTTATAACATGGAGGCAAACATTTTGATATTGAAAGACTAGGAAAGTCATGTCATGTTGATCCAAAAACAACCAAAAGCTAGCATCTAATCAGTTTAATTGTTCTTGCACGTCTGTCAGCGCATGTAATATGTATTATCTGTGCATATACACGCGCTTACAGATGCACTACGCAAATATTAAAAAATTTAAAAAAAGTTGTGGCTTTCTTTTCAAACCTATGCTTTCCTGCGTTTTTTGCTCATTTTCTGCTGTTCGAGCTTGACATCACTACTCATGTCTATCTATCACTTCATGAAGACAATGAGGGAAGGAAATAATAGTAAAAAGAGGACAGGAGGAAAGAAGAGCCAAAGAGTAAAGAACAAGAGCCAAACAGCAAGGAAGAGAAGAAGATTTAAGCAACTTACCAAGGTAAGGGAGAAGGAGGACAAGGAGCTTGCAACTTAGCTGCCACACTCGTCAGAACAAGCAAAGAAGGTGAGTTCTTCTTCTCTCTCTCAATCTTGTTTGCTTTCTCTGTCTGTTTCTCTCTCTCTCTCTTTACATGCTATAGACTGTCATCTATGGAGGTTTTTTTGCGTGTTGTTTAACCAATTTTGGAAAAAAATGGTCCGATTGTGGCATCTATTAGCACGTCCAGATGACAGTGTAGACGCAGGTATAGATGCGGAAATAGACACGCTGACAGACGCACACAGAGATATAGATATAGACGCAACATGTAATATGTTTTATCTGCACAGGGTATTATGATTTTTCTTGTGTAGATGTGGAATCCTGGATCCTCCAGCACTAATCCTGAGTTAGAACGCATGAACAACACCTTAGGGGAGTTTTCTAGAAATGTTAGTAGCTTTTTGGAGGTTTTCCAAACAAGGAGCAATTCATGGGGGAGATGACCAATTATCTTGGTCGCCCTCCCACTGCAGAGGAGATTTTCAGTGTGATGTCTAGGACACCCATCACATATTTTCCTAGCACTGCTACACAAACACCAAACCTTGGTACACCTCTACTAACAGGTACTCCACACACTATGCATACACATAGATCAACTGATGCACAGGGAGGATCAGTTGAAGTACATGGATCGGTCGAAGCACATGCATCTGCAGAAGCACGTGCATCGAGTGAGATAGAGGGTAGTGCCCATCGAGGGAGTAGGGAAAGTCGTGTGGGAGGGTGAGGAGGTCGAGGGCTTTGTGGGGGTTGCCTAGGAGGTGGCTCTCAATCACCCCCATCGGGAAATGAGAGAGGTGAGCCTCCACAAATGTACTACTCTGTCATTGATGTTGGTGGTATCTTGCATGACTCTGAGGGGAGGGAAGTGATAGCCTACTTGAGGAGTGTCGTACATGCCACATACAAAGATTGCATGATTTCCTTCAAGCACCAAAAAAATGGTTTGTGGCAAGAGGTGCTGCGGGCAGTACATAGAAGGTACCCTAATCCCGAGAATTCACGATTCTCAGATGATTGGGGACGGTAAAAGGTGAGAGACGCGCTTCATAACAAGAGGTCTCACCTTACGATGCGCACCAAGGAGTCACTACGGAGACAAGAGCAGGGGCACCCTGGATATGGCCAACCACCCAATTGCCACCGCAGGAAGTGGAAAGAGGCCAAGAAGAGAGCAGCGGACAAAATGACAAGTCGCGAGCATGCAGAGGCACGACGTATCCAAAAGGCAACCATGGGATCGTCACATTATGGATCAAGTGGGAGGGAGTCATGGGAGCTGAGTTTGTAAGTATTATATGATTTTTTAAAAAATGTAAATTTTGTAATTTGTTTCACTTCATTATGTAGTGTGTTCTAATACGTTGTATGTTCAAATTGTTTTGTAGTATCATATCGTTGGTAGGATGTCTACTCCTAGAGAGGTAGGCTACTATCGAGGTCATAATCGGGCATCCACTTGGCAGCATTTCTACGAGGAGGGACTCATCATGGAGGAGCAATATAATTATGCCATGAGGATTCCACCACCACAAGAGGTATGTTTTATTTTTTACATGAAAAGTATAGGTAACTCTAATTTATTGTTTGTAATGGTATTTATATACCTTAATCCTTTATGTAGGCGAACTGTGATGCAGTTGAGGATAGAGAAGGGAAAACTAGCAGTAGCGGTGGCGACAACAATAGCGGCACAAGCAGCGGTGGTGGTAGTGATGATGATGCCTCTTCTGAGGAGATGTAGAGGAGCCCCATGCATGCATGCCTCCCCTTGGCTTGTAATTTTTATTTTTGATATGTATTACTTTGAGCTAGTGCTTGCGACCATGACCATGCTTGAGGTCATAAGCACTAGAACTCATCATGTAAAAATGTTTCATCTGTATATATAAAATTTCCTGCTCTACATTGTTTTGTTTTCAGTACAAAAATCTTCGAAATAATCTTTCTCTATTTTTCCTAAGCATACAATTTGATGTTGATGGGGGGAAAAAACCAGAGAGCATGTTGCTTGCAAAGCCACATGCTCTCTGGTTTTTTTTTCATACCTCTATTTTGCGCGTCTATTCTTGTCAAAAACTTGCAAACTACACGCTTTTTTAGACACGGAGATACACGTATGTATAGACGCACAATATGAATATATCCACTTTTTTATAAATATGATTATATATTTATGTAGTGTGTCAATACGCGCGTCTATATGCACGTCTATATGGGCGTGTAACTCTAACTATAAGCGCGCTTTTAGACGCGAAATTGTAGGCGCAGTAGTAGACGTGGTAATAAACGTGCCCGACATTTTTTATCACAGTTCAAATATTGTGTCTACAAGCGCGTCTATGGAGCCTTTTTGTTGTAGTGTTACTCAATTCATTGACTAATTGCTTATAAGGGTACATAAGATATGCATTTTAAGTGAGATCATTTTTTTAGGATTTATATTACCATGCTTTATTTGATTTAAATTGATTATGTTAACATCATTTTTTGTCTGTGCAGGTGATCTTTTTAGAATGAGTCGAGGGATGAGCGATGAGGAGTTGCAGGATATCTTCACGCGCATGTCTCCAAATAAAATTGTGAGATTCAGAGACATGGTGGAACATGAGCTGTCTCGGACATCGTCAAGCCACTCTACTAGATCTACTTCGGCGTGATCAGATGCTTCATCTTTGAGCAGATGAGGTTGACGCTCCATACTTGGGCCAGAGGGAGGGAGTGCTTTAGGGTCAAGGGGATGTTGTAGAGATACGGAGGCAATGAGCCGGTGGTCAGCACGGGATACAGGTGCGACTCCTCACTCTCGTGGTAGTTCCAGGGAGCATGGCTTAGGTGGTTGCTATGGAGGCACAGATGCAATATCTCTGTCTTGTCGTTCTGCTGGAGTTACGTCACCTCTAGGATTTGTCACACCTGTGGGGACATCTACTCCAGTTACTCCGTCAGCTGTCAGGTGGCACCCCTATGGGTGCTACATCGATAGATACTACCCCGGTCGGTACACTGGATGTACAGGGGTCTCCTGGATATGCCTAGGAGCATGGACGCGGGTGGGAGAGGACCCATCTTAGGCATACCCCAGAGAGATATGCCTATCTTGTCGATGATAGGTCAAGAGCCATCATCATGAATGATGAGGGGGAGGAGGGTGATGGCTCTCATGAGAGAGTTGTGTCAACAAGTTTTTCGGCACAACGTCTTAGATCATTGGAAAAACATACCGGAGGGGAGCAAGAACTACATAGTAGCATCCTTGCATGAGGAGTTTGCGGTTCCAGCCACAACATATAGATTTTCTACGGGCTAGATGATGGACTGCATGCGTGCATATATGTCACACAGACGATCGGATGCACGCAAGGCACTCAAGAGTGGGCCTATAAAGCTCGAGTGGCTAGACGTGGACGGCTGACGCCGACTGACGGAGGAGGCTACAAATTCTCCAAGACATTGGAGTCAGCAGCGCGAGGAGGCGAGGGCACGACTAGAGGCTGGAGTGGTCCATCATCTTGGGAGTGATGGCCAAAGGACATATCTGGAGGACTTTGTGAGTTTTTCTTTTGTTTTGCTTGCTTATTTTTTTGCAATATCCTTTGTACTGACAATCATGTTTCTAACAATTAGTCTTTTGTTTTTTTTGCAGCACTCCATTACAAATCGCGATCCGACCGGCCTTAAGACTCGATATGCAGAGAGGGACGATCTCACTACATTTATCGACCGATTGTATAGATGCAGCGGCCTTGTAAGTCACTCATCTTTCTTGTCTGTAGTTACCTTTTTAAATTAGAATGCATTATTGTATCATGGACTGATGTGTAGTTGTTTCTTTTTTTTTGAGTCCGTTCAATGCTCCTTTGGGGCGGGACGAGCTTTCGGATGGCGAGGCTATGTAGCTCACCCTTGGATCTCTAGAGCTCACACACCCTTCTTTTTTGGTCGCTTGATCTGTGTAGACATTTTCTATGTAGTAATGATATCTTGTCATGATTATACATGTCGCTTTCATTATGTGATCAAATTTATTTCATGTATCAGTGTTATGATTTAAGTATACTTTGTTTTTGTTTACATGAGCATTTTCCCTGTACCAGTCGCTAATCATAATGATGCTTTGCGATGCTAATCATAACACTTTGCCACAAATTTTTTTTCCTTGTTACTGTCGCTATTAACGTTGTAAAATTACCTGCACGCGTCGTTATTTGCATCATTATTAGCATCACAAAGCATCATTATCAGCGTCGCTATTTGCATCCGTATACGGACTGTTCTATGGCATCGCCAATAACGACACTTTTTGCGACGACGGGGGCAAATTTTGTTATTTACATTTTCGTCATTTTTAACGTCGATATAAGGCTTATATCTTGTAGTGTCTTGCTTAGTGTGAAAGGTGTAAGCGTTCAATTCATCATTACTCATGATTAAGAGATGATTAAAGAGAAGCTTCTAAGCTTGAACGCAAAAGTAACAGTCAACGCTCTCCAACATGTAGCTCCACATGATTTTTGCAAGACCTCTCAGGATGTTATAGCACATTTTGTATATTTCGAGGGATTTCTTAGGTTGTTGAAAGCAAAATGATTGCCACAACTCAAAAGTATTATGCTTAAACTGACTAGCCAAAAGCTCTTAGAGAGCTCCAGTGCATGGATAAAACTAGAATAAATCATATAAAAGATGAGTTGAAGCTTTTGCTTTACTAAATTCTCTCTAATATAATTAAGGTAGATTAAAGAACTCAAACTTTTGTAGGAAAAGAAAATGGAAAGCAAAAAACCTTTGTTTTTCTCACACTACAACAAAAAGGCCTCATAGATGCAACTTTTAGACGTGATTTTTGAATATAGAGAAAATCTTATGGGCATATCTATCCGCCCGTCTATTTGCACGTCTACAGTGTCGCGTCTATAATCGCATGTATGAACGAATTTACACGCAAAAATAGACGCGCGATAGACGCACATATACACGTGTGAATACAAGCGCATAATAAACCAAAATTTCTATTTATTTAATTTATTTTGTGCGTCTATTAGCACATCTATTTGGCAATTAGATGGGCATATAGACACACTTATAGACACGCTTTTACAAGCACTCGTAGACGCGAACGGAAAACAAAAAATCTCATTTTTAAAAAAAGATATTTAGTTTCTTTTTTAAATTTGAATTATCTAGCGTGTGTACTCTGCATTGCAGATGTGCTTATAAACGTGCGTTTTCTGCAATTTAGACGCGCGGATAGATGCGCAAAACAGAACTAGAAAAAAAAACTAGAGAGCATGTGCTCTCTCGTCTTTTTTTCCCCCTCCCATACATCAGATTGTGCATTTGGGAAAAAGACAATGGATCTAAAAGCACGAGAATTGAAAATAAAAGTCCATGTATTCATTATAGATAAAAAAGCATTTACATGGGAAGTTTAAGTGCTTGCGACCTAAAGTGTGGCCGCAAGCAGTAAGCTCAAAGATGGATCATACATATACAAGAAAACAAGGCCATAGACGAGGTATGGTTCTCCTCTACGAATCTGAAGAAGAAACATCTTCGCTAGTACCACCATGGCTACTAGCGTTGCTATCCCCCTCCTTGTTAATCTCCACATCCGGGTTCGCCTACACAGACAAAAGATCAAGGTTGCTTACGTAGGCATGGTGGAGAAAAAGTTATAATTAACTATATTTTTAATAGGAAAGTAAGAAAAACATACCTCCTCTGGCTGTCGAATCCTCATAGCCCAGTTGTATTGGTCCTCAGTGATGAGACCCTCCTCATAGAAGTGAAGCCATGTGGCTGCGCGATTATGGCCTCGATGGTAACCTACCTCTCTAGGAGTAGGTTGTCAAGATTGTGGGAGAGAAGGAAGGAGTCTCGCTTGAAGCTTTCTTGCTTGCACAATGGGGGAAGACACACAAGGGTGGAGGCTGAAAACAGTTTTCCTCTTCTTAGTTGTGTAAGCCAAAAGAACTCAAGTACAAAGAAATAGAAGAACCCTCTATATGGGTCTCAAACCAAACTCAACTAACTAAGGTGGCATACTAACTGAGCCACGAACTAGAATAGATAAGGATAGCTATCATGTAGCTATTATTCATGGGCGGTGTACCAACCGCATCTGCAACCGACACGTCGGTGACATAAATACACAACGGTCACCCTGGCGTATCACGAGTGGAGCTCGATATCTCAACACTCCCCCTCGAGCTCAATCCCAATTCCTGCACACCAAGCAAGTCTCTGAACTTGCGCAGCTTCTCTGCGCCCAATGCCTTCGTGAATATGTCAGCTACCTGATCCTCTGTGCTGACATAAACTAGATCAATAAGACCCAGTAAAACCCTCTCTCGCACATAGTGATAATGCACCTCAATGTGCTTTGTTCTAGCATGATAGACTGGGTTATTTGCCAAGTGTATACTACTCATGTTGTCACAATAAATGACAACTGGCCCATCTGTAGACTGATGCATATCATAAAGTAGCTTATGCAACCAAGCTACCTCACATGCAGCCATTGCTCCACCTCTGTACTCGGCCTCTGTGCTCGACAAGGCAACTGTAGGCTGTTTCTTGCTGCTCCAAGTGACTGCAGCACTCCCAAAAGAGAACACATATCCACTGGTAGATCGTCTATCAGAAATACTACCAGCCCAATCAGCATCAGTGTATCCATGCAGCTGTATCTGAACCCCAGTCTCATAAAATAGTCCATACTGCAATGTGGACTTCACATACCTGAGTATGCGTCTAGCCGCATCCAAATGTGGTTTCCTTGGAGCTTGCATAAACTGACTTACCAATCCAACAGCATAGCTCAAATCTGGCCTGGTAATAGTCATATAAATCAAGCTTCCTACTATGCGTCTATACATAGTAGGGTCTTCCAGAAGCTCACCTGCATCTGCGCTCAGCTTCACATTCTGCTCCAAAGGAACTGAAATAGGCTTACAGCCTGTCATCCCATATTTGGACAGCATGTCCAATCCATATTGCCTCTGCAAGAGCTGTATCCCACTTGGTGATCTAATCACCTCAATGCCCAAGAAATAACGCAGCTCTCCCAAATCCTTCATCTCAAACTTCTGCTTCAATAGCATTTTCACATGAAGGATATCTTCATCACTGTCACCTGTCATAATCAAATCATCAACATAAATGACAAGTAACATAATACCTTTCTCTGTTTTTCTCACATAAAGTGAGAAATCTGCCTTGGAAATCTGAAAGCCAATAGTGACAAGATACTGTCCTATCTTGTCAGACCATGCTCTAGGTGCTTGCTTCAAGCCATACAAGGCTTTCTTCAACCTGCAAACAAACTCAGGATGAACAGCAAGCACATAACATGGTGGCTGCTCCATATAGACCTCTTCTTGCAAATCACCATGCAAGAAGGCATTCTTTACATCCATTTGATGTAAAGACCATCCCTTTGATGCAGCCATAGCAATGACTGCTCTTACAGTTGCCATCCTTGCAACCGGACTGAATGTTTCTTCATAGTCAATGCCATATGTTTGTGCATACCCCTTGACTACTAATCTTGCCTTGTATCTGTTCACAGAACCATCTGCATTGTGCTTCACCTTATAAACCCACTTATAGCCAATTGCATTCTTACCTTTAGGCAAAGGTGCCAATTCCCATGTAGCATTTGCTTCCAAGGCATCCATTTCTTCATCCATGGCTTTCTTCCATTTTTCTTTTCCCATGGCTTGCTCAAAAGAAGTGGGTTCTGGTTCCTGTATCACCTTGACCATATATGCATAGTGAATGGCTGTAAATCCATCATATTTCAGCCTATCCACAGGATACCTAACTCTGGTAGACCTGCGCAAAGTGGGTTCACTCCTAGGTGCCCTCAAAACATCCCTGGTCTTCCTTACTCCAGGTGTAACAATAGAAGGAATACCCAACTCATCATCAATGCTCTGTTCTGAGCCACTGGATTCACCATCCACATAAGAGTGACCTGCATTCACATCAAACATGGGCTGATCAACCTTCTCTTTTCCTTTTCATGATACCTGCATACCACTATCTGCATTGCTTTGAGAAGATTCTCCTGATCTCAATCTGCCTGTCCATGGCGAAGAATGTGAACCACTGCTAGAGGATGCTCCAGGTCCACTAATATTTTGTGACTGCTGCTGTGAATTCTGTGCAGCATTACCATTTTGTGCATCTACATCATCAATCACATTTACTGGTTTATACCAGCTACTCATCTCATCAAAAACAACATCTCTGCTCATTGTAAACTTACGAGTAGAAGGGTTATAGCATCTATACCCTTTTTGCTGCAGAGAGTAACCAATAAAGATGCACTTCTCAGCTTTTGGATCCAACTTAGATCTCAGCTCATCTGGCACATGTACATAGGCAATGCAACCAAAAATTTTCAAATGAGAAATATCTGGTTTCCTACCAGTATACCTCTCCTCTGGAGTCATTCCATGTATTGCTGCAGTGGGAGTCCTGTTCATTATGTAGACTGTTGTAGCAACTGCTTCAGCCCAATAAAAATCTGGCAGGTCTTTTTCATTGAGCATGGCACGAGACACCTCTCCAATATGTTTGTTTTTTCTTTCTGCAATTCCATTTTGCTGTGGGGTATGACTGCATGAATATTGCTGCTTTATGCCATGCTCCTGCAAGAACCTTGCAAACTCATTTGAGAGGTACTCTCCCCCTCCATCTGACCTTAGGCATTTTATTTACAGACCTGTTTCTTTTTCAACCATAGCTTTAAGAGTTTTGAAATGCCCAAACACTTCACTTTTCTTCTTCATAAAATACACCCAAACTTTTCTGCTATAGTCATCAATAAAACTGACAAAATAATGACAGCCTCCAAGAGATGCAGCTTTAGTTGTCCACACATCAGAGTGGATTAATTCCAATGGCTTCTTACTCTCTTGAACATGTCTAGGAAATGGTTTCCTTGCCTGTTTTCCAAACTGACAGGCTTCACATACCTTATGCATTTCTGCAACCTTGAACTTAGGCAATCCTGCAACAATGTTTTGGGCCTGCATTGATTTAAGTCGCTGTATATTAACATGACCAATGCGTTTATGCCAGATATCAATATCTGCAACTACACCGGTCCCATGTGCAAACATTGCTGCACTCAATTCAGGCATGTCTGCATCCAATGTAAACATTCTGCCCTTCTTCTTTCCTTTTGCTATCAAGCGACCTTTATTTTTCATATCCTCAACAAAGCATCCATGAGGATTAAATCTGACCTGCAAGCCCTGCTCAACCATTTGACCAACAGAAACCAGATTCTTGGTGATATTCGGGACATGAAATACATCAGACAGGTATTTCTTTTTCCCATCCTGCATAGACAAGGGAATTTTTCCAATCTGCACAATAGGATGTGCAGTATCATCACCAGTCTCCACAAATCCTGGTTTTTCCATTTTCCTTGCATCCTCCATCCATTCTGCATGACCTGTCATGTGGTTTGATGCACCTGAGTCAACATACCATACATCATTGCTTTCTTCTGCACTTGTCATAGAATTGTTCATGTGCTGCACCATGAACAAATGCTCATTTCTGTCATCACCCTATCTGCTAGAAGATGCATAATTCCCTTGTTGCAGTTTTCCATTCATGATGTCATTCTGCTTTTTATAGCAGTCTTTAGCCATATGACCCATTTTACCACAGTAGTAGCATTCAACATTACTGTTTGCATTTTGGCCTCTTTGCCATCCACCACAACCTCTTTGGCTCCCCCTGCCTCTAGAGTTACCACGTCCTCCTCCATAGGACTGGTTTTCTTGAGTTTGCTGCATATTCTGATTTCTACCACGGCCTCCAAATCGGCCTCCTCTACCTCTGCCTCTACCTCTTCCAGCATTTGAGTAGAAGACAGCTTCTTTTGAAGTTCCTCCTGAAGAAGATGCACCACCATTTCTCTGCTCCTCAGAAATTAGAAGAGCAATCAACTCCTCAAAATCAGGAAATCTTTCACGGACGGAAATGGATGTCCGAAACTGCGCATAATCCTTTCCTAGACCATTCAAGGTCACAGAAACTAAATCATCATCTTCCACTGGCGACCCAATGGAAGCAAGTGCATCTGCAATCTTCTTCACCTTCATGTGGTAGTCATTGATACTCATATTTTCTCTTTGCACATTATGCAACTCTTGCTTGAGCTGCATTTTCCTGGCTTGAGTATTTGTGCTATACATTTTTGACAAAGTATCCCATGCCTCCTTTGGCGTACTTGCATCCTGAATATGCACAATCATAGAGTCTGAAATACTGATAGACAGCCAATACATAACTTTCCTGGCTCTCTCATGCCATGCTTTGAATGCCTGCATTTGCTGTTGATTGGGAACATCAGGAAGAACTGGTTCTTCTTCATTTCCTGCAACAAATTCCCAATATCCTTTTCCCATAAGGAAATTCGTCATTCTAAACTTCCATGCCTGGAAGTTGTTCTTGTCAAGCTTTTCAGTGACAATCTGTAAGAGAGAATCAGACGCCATTACAGAACACTGCGAAAAATTCTGTCACTGCAAAAACTCAGCTTCACCCTCACAAGGGCAAATCTGCAAAACTGTAGAACAGTGGTTGTACAGCATAAAACTGGGCCTTTTTCTGAGTGCGTGCAGAAGAACTTTCGCCTCCAAAACAGGCCCCAAAATGGCCTCAAACAAAAAAAACAGGCCCCGCAGCATATACTGCCCTCTTGCTTCACCGCGAAGGGCGTCTCAACCTGAGACAATGCACTCTTGCAATTTCCGGCTGTGCTACCTGCAGAGATATACTCCCAAAACAGAAAATGAAAGCAACACTGCTCCTCTTACCAGAACACCGCGAGCTTGGCTTGCTTTCTTGAGCTCCTTACCACGAACAAGGCTCTGATACCATGTCAAGATTGTGGGAGAGAAGGAAGGAGTCTCTTGAAGCTTTCTTGCTTGCACAATGGGGGAAGACACACAAGGGTGGAGGCTGAAAACAGTTTTCCTCTTCTTAGTTGTGTAAGCCAAAAGAACTCAAGTACAAAGAAATAGAAGAACCCTCTATATGGGTCTCAAACCAAACTCAACTAACTAAGGTGGCATACTAACTGAGCCACGAACTAGAATAGATAAGGATAGCTATCATGTAGCTATTATTCATGGGCGGTGTACCAACCGCATCTGCAACTGACACGTCGGTGACATAAATACACAACGGTCACCCTGGCGTATCACGAGTGGAGCTCGATATCTCAACATAGGTATCCTACCAACGATAGTAGTCTGGAAAGCAATTATGATATATACAAATAATTATGAGACACAATGTATTAGAACAAATTATATAAAGAATTGAAAGAAATATAAATTTTAAAAAACTAGAAATCAAAATATACTTACAAACTCTACCTCCCACGACTCTCTGCCGCCCGATCCGTAATGCGACGATCCCATGGTTTCCATTTGGATCTGTCACGCCTCTGCGTGCTGGCGACACTTCACTTTCTCTGTTGCTTTCTTCTTGGCTTTCTTCCACTCTATGCGGTGGCACATAGGTGGTTGGCTATAGGCTCCACGCCCCTCCTTCTGCCTCTGCAGTGAGTCCTTGGTGCGTGTCATGAGGTGGGATCTTTTGTTGTGAAACAAATCCCTCACTTTTGTGTGTCCCCAATCATCCGAGAATCGCTGACCCTCAGGATTTGGGTACCTCCTATGGACTGCCCTCAACACCTCCTGCCACAAGCCGCTTTTCTGATTTTTGAAGTAGATGAAACAATCTTTATATGTCGCATGCACGACGCTCCTCATGTATGCCATTACATCCCTTCCTTCATCATCATGGAAGATGCCACCAGTATATGTAACTCTATAGTACTAGCATACAAGCTCCTCTATGTGATCTACTGGTAAGGGTGATCACTCGCCACCTCCTAGGCAACCCCCACACAAGCCTCGTCCTCCCCCTCGACTCTCCCTCCTCCCTCTCTGTCGACTACCCTCTGCCTCACTGAATGCACTGCTTCTGCAGATGCATGTGCGTTGGCTGACGCTTGTGCTTCAGCCGATGCACGTACAGCTACTGCACGTGGAGTACCTTCATATGGAGTACCTGCATGTGGAGTACCTGCAATTGGAGTTTGGGAAGTAGTGCCAGGAAAAGACGTCAGAGGCATTCCATACATTACGCTGAATACCTCGTCTGCTGTGGGAGAGCGACCAAGGTGTCTGGTCATCTCTCCCATGAAGTCTTCCCTACTAGGAAAACCTCCAAAAAATGCATTCACCCCCTACCAAATGAGGCCAATGTATCATTCATGCGATCCAAATCCGGGTCATTGCTAGATGAACCAGGATACAACATTTGCAAAAAAAACACAAGAAAAAGACAAATTTATTTTGCATACAAAAAAAATATATTACCTACATTTTCAAAGAGCTTTCTTTAGACATTGAGCATAAAACTTAAGTGCTAATGCTTCTCATAAACAAGAAAACTGATAAACACAAACATGGGATTGGTCACATTCATCATTGCAAAAATATATTGTTTTTTATTAGAGCTAGGAGAGCTGGCGCGTGTATAACCGCGTCTAAATTGCAGGTTAGACGTGCTCTCAAATACGTTCCTAAAGTCAACCCTCTGTTCAGCACGTCTTTTTCGCATCTGAGATGCAATATAGACGTGATGTCAGACGTATATTCCAGGTCAATGCTCTACGCGTGCGTGTATTGTCGCATGTAGACTGTAGAGCACATGCGCCAATACACGCACTCTAAGACGCGTCCTCAGACACAATGAGAGGAAACATTTTTTTGTGTCTATACCTGCGTCTACACTGAAATGTAGACGCGCTAGCAGATGCACTCAGTCGACTAATTTTAGTCCGATGACCGCCATTGATGATTTACAAAATGTAATACATAATGGAATCAGAAATCCTAATACATAGACAAAGCAGAGAGAGAAAGAGAGAGACAAAGAGAGAGAAAGAGAGAGAGAGAGAGACTCACCTTGGGTGTTTGGTGTGGCGGGTGGTGGTGCTTCTTCCTTCTCCTTCTTCCTCTCCTGGTAAGTTACCCTCCCTTGATGCTTGCTTGCTACTTCTTCTTATTCTCCTCTCTCTTGTTCTCTCTTTCTTCCTCTCCTTGGCTTTCCTTTTTCCCTTTTTGTGTGTTTGAAATGAAAGAAGAGGTGAGTCATGAGGAGGTGAGGCATGAAGAGACTAGGTGAGGCATGAAGAGACTGCATGTTGGCTAAACTCAAGCTTCAGAACCGCAAAAAACGCAGGAAAGGAAAGGCGTAGTTTGAAAAGAAATGATTGAAGTATGGTTTGAATTTTGACATGTGTGTCTATTTTGGCGTGTATATGCGCATCTATTGTTCATGTAAACGCGAGTATAGATGTGAACATAGACGCGCAAATATGCTAATATAGACGCGTACGTAAACGCGGATATAGACGCACATTTAGGCTTTATCATAATTTTTTGTTTTTAAGATAGGTTTTGATAGTGAATTCTTATCATAAGTTTTAATGTATTTATGATGAGTTTTGTGTATTTAAAATTGAGATCTTAGAATAATTAATATGCTAGCTTTAAGTTTTTATGTAAATATATGAATGACAAATATTTTGATGTTGTCATGAATTAGGTTTAATCATGTCGTCATCATCACCTAGTGTGGTGCATGCCAATGAGTCAATGAGCATATCCTCAAGTGAGGATGAAACATTGCGTCTTCATAATCGAGATGCATGGCTATGACGAAAAATTAAATGCATGTGTGATCATTTTCGAGGGTGTATTTTTCGAGCACGTCGAATTGCAATGTCACACCTCAGCTTGTATGGAGAATGGAACCAAGAAAACTCACCGGTATTCATTGTTTTTTTTTACCACTAAGATTGCTAGTCTATGTTGCTCAATATATATCAACGTACATGAAACTCCCTTTTGTGGTTGAGCAGGATGCGGTGTCACATCCTCAGATGCTCCCTCTTGGGAGTCGAGAGGCTGCAAAACATCGACGCGAGGAGGCAGAGTCTTCAAGAAGAGTAGAGACTCACGACCATGATATTAGCCCTTATGAAATGCCCCATCAAGTCGTAGAGGATGAGATTTTGGACAACATGGTACACCATCTATTTTCGCAACCGGCTCAGGGAGAAGGTCACTCTACGAAGCCAGATGATCCACTATACATAGCGTCATCTACTCTGTTGTATGAAGGTTATACATATTTCGTTCTTCGTGCATCCCTCGAGATACTTAACTTGCAAACAATTTATGGATGGAGTAATGTCAGTTTGGATGCGTTATTGAAGTAGGTATCAATTTAGTTTGGCTTATAAATCATAATATTAATTGTTCTATTTTAAAATCAGACAGAAATATATGTTGGTGGTTTTTTAACTCACTTTTAAAAATATATGTAGGTTATTATCACAAATGCTTCCAAAAGGAAACAAATTTCCAACGAAGAGAGAGCAAGCAAGATATTACTTGACATCTCTGGGAGACCTCGATTATGTCAAGATCCATGTATGTGTCAATGATTGTGTCTTATTTCGTGGGATTCATGAGTTCGCATGAGAGTATCCTGTTTGTGGCGAATCAAGATACAAAGTGGAGATGAAGTCAATGGATGTGCCTCGTAAGGTTTTTCAACATTTTCCAATTGTTCCACATATAAAATTTATGTTCAAGTGTAAGTCTATTGGAAAGCTCATATCATGGCATGCTAGTCATCATTCAACTGATGGAAAATGGAGGATCCCTGTAGACATACCGGCATGGCAATATATAGATAATTTGTGGCCCGTTTTCAAAGAAGAGCCAAGAAATTTGAGATTTGGTTTAGGTATGGATGGAATCAATCCATTTGGTATCAAAAGCACATCATACAGTGTATGGCCAGTGGTATTGGTGAACTATAATATTCATTCATCCATGGCAATTAAAAAGGGACATGTAATGTTGTCCCTTCTGATTCCTGGAAAGCACAAGGTAAAAAACATGGACATTTACTTAGAGCCTTTGATTAAAGAGTTAGAAATGTTATGGGAAGGTATTGAGGTGCAAGATACAAGTGCATCTGCATCCTCTAGAGATTTCACATTGAAGGCCATGTTGTTGTGGACCATGCATGACTTTCTAGGATACGGAGAGTGTTCAGATACATATATATAACTTTATATTTGAAATTCAAGACTTGAGTCAATTGCATTTTATTAATTCACTTGTTTTTTCAGGTTTAACCACATCAAAATATCATGCATGTCCTATTTGTGGTCCATCTCTAGTTTCCTCTAGGCCAACACGTTTAAAGAAGATTATCTACGACAATCATCATCGATTTCTTCCTATTGACCATCCCAAATATGTTCTCCCTACTAATGGAATGACTCCACAATCTGTAACCATTCGAGATTGGAAGGAGAGATGGATTAATGCCGACAACCACCCTCCACTCGGCATGAGTCAGTAAGAAGTGCATTTCTCTCGATTGACTTTAAAGTATTTAGCATGATGAATTGTTTACATAATATATTGTTTGTTTGTTAGGTTCTCTATATTTTTTCATCTTCCGTACTAGACTGAACTCAATCACCTGTTGGACCCCATGCACATATTCAAAAATATTGTATCTACATTATGGGATCACTTGATAGGGGCTCATGATTCAGTCAATGTAAGGGAGGATTAACGTAACATTGGTTGCACGAGACGAGCCTGGCCATGCATTGGACTTAGAGGAAAGATTGAGATACCCCATGCACCTTGGATATTGTCAAAGAACAAGGAAAAAATAGTGAAGGAATTTACATTTACTCGTACATTTGATTGATGAGATCGCACTTTGTGGGGTACTTCATGCAAGGTGGATGTTTTTTCTTGAGCGCTTCATGAAAACCTTGAAAGATTTTGTGAGGCAAAAAGCACGGCCTGAGGGAAGCATGACTGAGGGTTGGTTAGAGCAATCATCCCTTGTTTATATCTCTGAATATCTTGCTGAAGTGGATCCGGCCTCTCAACCACGACTATGGAAAGATGATGAAGACTTGAGGATGACCTCTATAATACCTCAAGGAAAAGGAATGAGTAAAGTGCTAACAAAAGAAGAACTTCGTAAGTTAAATAGTTTTTGTGTGCTCAATAGTGATGTAATGAGCAAATGGGTGACACTATATAATGAAGCAAGGGCAAGAAGAAAAAGCGAAAGACAAGAATTTCACACTAGATATGGACGTAATGTCTCATTTCCAGATCATCTAAATGGGCTTCCACATCATATTGATATAGATTGGTTACATGAGAAAATGGAGAGAATGAAAAAAGAGGAGAAAATTAATATATCTCAAGAAGAGTGGGAATACGCACGAGGTTGCTTATCAAAGGTGAGACATACTATCAATTAATTTGTTTCTATAAGTTTTATTTTATATAAATAATTGACATGTTTGATCTTTTATCTTTTACTACTAGTGCATATTATTCAATGCACTTTGGTGTGAGGGTAAACATCTTCGAACTCAATGTAGAGATGAAAAGAGAAATACCCAAGATTGTGGTGTCCTTGCTCACTTTGAGGATGCCAATGGTACCATGGAAGGTTATTGTGGCTTGATCCAAGATATTCTGAAGCTTGACTTAAGAAGATTCTTTATATATGTACTGGATGTGAAGTGGTTTAAAGAAGTGGTAACAAATGGTGAGCATTGCACAATCACATGTCATCCAAGTGGTTTTGTAATCATTGACTCTACAAAATTTCACCAAAACAAGAATGACACATTAGTACTATCTCAACAATGCGAGCATGTATATATGAAAATGTGAATTTTTTAATATGTATATATGTGATACATATACACAATATAATAAGTATTTAAGTTTCTTGCTTTTGTTTTTCAAATACAGGTTGTGTATCATCCAATGGTAAACAATAACTGATGGTGGTATTTCATCCCTATATCTAATCATTCAAAACCAATATATGGTAATATTACCAACATGGAGATAGCAGATGACAATCCAATAATTAATGATGATGTGCATAATGACACCATAATGGATGATATGTGTGATATAGTACAAGATGAACCTCGTGAGGATGTTCAAGGAAATGCAAAAGAAGACAATAATGTGATTGTCGATGATATTGATGAAGTTATTGAGCAATATAGCAACACATCTGATAGTGGGATAAACTTATTTGTTTCGTTACCTCTTGGTAACATAGACCTAGAAGTAGATAGTTTAGCAAGGGCTGATCTCATTGAAGATGAGATGGATCATTCACTGTAACATACTTAATTTGCTTAATGATTCAATGTGTATTCTTAATTCTATGGTTTTTATCATGCGCGCACGTGCATACTCAAGAAACAATAGTCAAGTTTAAAGCTAAATTGAATTTTCCATAATAAAAAGGAAGTAGTTTTTATAATCTTCAAGTAGAGAAATTACGAGATACATATTGTAACGCTTGCTACTAATTGTATAATAAGGTTTTTGTCGCTTGCCGCTAATTACTTATATCAGGCTTGTCAACTGGAGGAACTACCATTCATTAGAGAGCAATGAAAAAATAATTATTAAATCTATTTTTTAAATTCAATGATTCAAAGTGTATTCTTAATTCTATGGTTTTTATCATGCGCACATGTGCATGCTCAAGAATCAATTTCAGGTGGTTAAATAATTATTAACTTTGGTTTCTTAATTATATTAATTCCAATTTTAGGTGGTTAAATAATTGTGTGTCTAGTGGCGCGTCTATATTGGTGTCTATTTGCGCGGATATATAGACGCAAAATTCGCGTCTATTTACACGCTCTTTTACACGCACATATAGACGCAATGATAAACATGCTCGACTTTGCGCGTCTAACATGCGCGTCTATGCCTTGTTTCTATTGTAGTGTCAATAAGAGGGAGTGCACACCTATTTCATGGATCTTGATGGCTATAAATAGGCCAAATCTAACTAAGAATGGTCTAGACAAATCCTGAGGTAAAGTAACTTGTATCTTTGATATCAAGGATCTACTAATCTAGAGCCTTAGTTCATAAGGCTACTCGAAAAAAGAGTTTCCTAATTTAATAACAAAGGTTTTAGAGGTTTTCCATCTCTTTATATAAGTTTTCTTATAAAAAATACAAAGATCTTTTGGTGTCTATTATCATGTCACTTAACTCTCATCGTGTTGATCAAGAATCCCTGCGGTTTGTGGCTATGTATGAGTCCACCTGACAATGTTGTCAAGCTTTCCATGCTTGATATGTGAAGGATGCGATGGATGCTTGGTATACCTGAAAAATATTTGAGAACCTTTTGGAGGATAGTTTACCCTTGCAAGTCTTGTTGATATCTATGAACACTACACTTTAGACATGCTTTCATGGACATGTATTCTCCTTGAAAAAGCACACAATCATTGACACATACATGAATGTTGTGATAATCCATGCCTAGCTTCCACAACACTTATCGTGCATCATCATGAGACTTGGACATTGCGTTTTTAGATGCCAAAATGTGACATTTTAGTAGCATTAAAAAACCCAATACCTTGAAGAAACAAAAGCCTCTCTTATTTATGCATCAAAGACAAATGAGTATACTATGTACATAAACAACTTAGTCATATTTGTATCACTCCATACGTAATTTATCTACATACTTCAAAGTTCAATGAGCATCTTGAAGTAGGATATTAAAACCCACCATATAATGATACTGACACCTTCTCTCTCAATGGATCAAACGATTTGGTATCCATGGATAGTAATGAATTAATCATTGTCTCTATCATAACCTCCAAGATTTGAGGAAGGTCTAGAAGGCCCCCAATATCTTCTAATGTCAAGGGTACACTAGACAAAGTGCCCTAGTGGATTTATCCACTTGGGTGCTCCTTCCATTGTATGCCCATGAACACTTCTTATAGATAGTAATAGATGCATTGATTGAGATGGATCAGCACCTCTTTGTGGATATTTCTTTTGAACATTTAATATTATTAAATTAATTTCAATCAGAATTTGATTACAAAGCATGATTGGTATAGTCTTGGCTTACTATTAACTCAAAGTCTGACACTGATTGATGAATGATTTTCAATTGAAACTTGTCAAAGAATCACATATGATCTAGATATAAGTGAAATTTTTGTCAAATTATAATCTTGCACTGAGCTCAAAGGCATTGGACACACTGATTAAGATATGCTTCTTAATATGTGATGTTGCAGTCCTTGTCATTGTCCATTTCTTACATGTCATGATGGATAATATACTTTTTTCTCTCAATTCATTGCTCCCTCTCCCTCCCTCCCTCCCTCCATATTTTCATTTAGTTCATTTTTTTTTCTCTCTCTCCATCTACATATATTCATTTTTGAGTCTATTTCTCATTTCTCCCTATCTATTTCACCCTCCCTCCCTCTCTCTCATTTCTCTCTATTCCTTCCACTTGCACTCTTTATTTCTCTCTCTCTATCTCCATGTTTATCTCTTTCCCTTCCCATCTCTTTCTATCTCTCCTACTCTCTCTTTTTGACATCAATTTGTATCTCATTGTCTCCATTAAGAGAAATATGGACTCTCTTTTTTGCCCCTTAAGGAGTGAATAAAGAAATATAGGCCTAATCAATGAGAGAGCTAGGATTCCATATTCATGTAACATGAATCTTCTAGCCATATCTTAGCCCAAATCTTCCCTCGGTAATAAAATAAGGGGAAATGTGGGGAATACAATGCTGACACTTCGTAGAAGTTTGTGACTCAAATTTTTATTTTCTTATTTTTTTATGTTTGACTTTTCATTTCTCTCCTTTTCAATTTCCCCCTCTTTCTTAGGTAGATCTCAAATTTATCATATCTCTTTTCCCACTTCTTCTTTCTTGAGACGAACAAGAATAGCGAGACAGGAAATTATAACGCAAACTAGTGGCGTCCTTATGCGGCACAAATAGCGACGGTACTCAAACAAAAAAAAGGGCCAAAACCCGAGCGCAGAATTTTACCACGAAGAGTGAAAGAGAGCAAAATACATCTTGTGTTTGGGAGGGAGATGGAGAGAAAGAGAGAGAAGGAGAGCTTCTACCCACCGCCGCCATTGCTGCTGCCACCGCCATTGGTGAAGAAGAGGAGGAATTACAGGAAGGGCGAAGAGGAGATGCCATCACGAAGAGGAGATGAAGAATCAATCCTCGGGCCTTTGCGGTGAGTGCATTGCTGCCTCTTGGTTGGTTCTTGTTCTTTCTCCTTTTCTTTTGTTTGTTTTTGTAGAGAATGAGGTGCATTGAGGGAGAAAGAGAGGAAGTGAGAGAGGGAGAAGAAGAAAGAAAAAGAAAGAAATAATGAGAGAGAGAGGGAATAAACATGAAACATAATAGAGAGAGAGAGAGAGGGAGAGAGAGGAGAATGAATGAGACAACACGAGGGGGTAGAGAAAAATGATGAGAGGGTTTGTTCTTGTTCTTTAATTCTTCTTTTTTTGTTTTTTTTTCTTTTACAATGATGTGCATTAAGGGAGAAAGAGAGAAAATGAGAGAGGGAGAAGAAGAAAGAAAAAGGAAGAAAGAATGAGAGTGAGAGCAAATGAACATGAAAAATAATAAAGAAATAAAGAAATAGAGAGAGAGAGAGAGAGAGAGAGAGAGAGAGAGAGAGGGAGAGAGGAGAATGAATGAGAAAACACAGGGGGGAGGGGGGGTAGAGAAAAACAAAGAGAGGGTTTGTTCTTGTTCTTTAATTTATTCTTTTCTTGTTTTTTTTTTCAAAGATAATGTGCATGGAGGAAGAAAGAGAGGAAATGAGATAAGAAATGAGAGAGGGCGGAGAATGTGGTGCATTGAGGGAGAACAATAGGAAATGAGAGAGGGAGAAAAAGAAAGGAAAAGGAAGAGAGAATGAGAGAAAGAGAGAATAAACATAAAAGATAACAAAGAAATGGGGAAAGAGAGAGAGAGAGAGGGAGGGAGAGAGGAGAATGAGTGAGAAAACATAAAGGGGTGGAGAGAAACAAAGAGAGGGGCAACAAAGAAAGAGAGAGAGAAAAAGAAAGATAGAAAATAAGAGAGGGAGAAAAATAAAGGAAGAGGAAGAGAGAAATGGATATTGCATTTGTTGTACTCTCGTGTTCTAAAACTCTTGAGCAATAAATGAAAGGTGGGATGGTGGCTATAGTAGTAGTAGTAGTAGTAGTAGTAGTAGTAGTAGTAGTAGTAGTAGTAGTAGTAGTAGTAGTAGTAGTAGTAGACACAGAGAGAGAGATAGGTTTTGTTAAAGGTGCACCTTGGGTGTGTTCGACGCTTCGGGAAGGCGTGGAAGGTACAGAAGACCAAATGGAAAATGATAAAGGTCATGTTCAAGACACGAGGCGTATCTTAATCACCGTGTCCCATGTCCTTGCTCTCAATGCAAGATGGCAATTAGACAAAAACGTCGATTGTACACGTACGATGCTTCAACGATTTTTGATCGAAGGTCATTGATCAGGCAATCTCAGACTTTGAGCAAATAGTAAGAAAATTCTACATCAGTCATGCATTGTATTCTCAAACTAATTGAATATTATATACAAAAACATTAGATGCGGCCGTAAAATTTATTACAAGGAGGTGACATCTCATCCCAAGGAGGAGTGCACCTATTACGGCCAGTTAGAAGAGTTTGTGGGTGTCCAATGGATAGAATGCCTAGGCCAATCCATCACTTAAAAGATACTACCCAGTTTATACTGTCAATACCACAGGAGACAGATAATCTTTCAGACTTTCCTACAATCTTGGAGCCATATTGGACCCACATATAGATCAGCCACTTGTTGGATCCTATGCATATTTTCAAGAATGTGGGAAGCTTACTATGGGGCCACATCAGAGGAAAGAGAGACACTGTAGGAGCACGCATGGATTTGGAGGTAGGAAAGATGGAGGCACTTTGTGCAGTTGAGTGCTGATGGTCACTTGCAACTACCTTTTGCTCCTTGGGTTTTTTCCAGTAAAGAAGAGCACTTTGTGAAGTAAATTATCAGTTCTATTCGCACTATGATAGGTATGATGTGTTCTCTCAAATCCATGTTCTCTAAACACGACCAATTATCAAGGCTAAAATCCCATGATTGGCATAAGATATGTCAGATTTGTTTTATGAATGGATTTTAAGCTGCCTTCGTATTTTGCTATTTGGAGAGTAGTTGTTGTTCATAATGCTTTTTCATTTGTGGCAATTTGTACTATCGATCACACGATCGCAAGATGCCTCACTCTCAAAATACGTGGGGCGATTTCAAGCTATCAAATTTAGTGCAATGGATCTCTCAGAAAAAGATCAAGACATCCTCTATTAAATTGGCAAGGTGGGGAGTAGTGGAGATGGTCGGTCTCTTTGAGAAGTACCTACCCACGAGCATGCTCACGAAACAAACCCACCTCCTCGTGCATCTTGTAGATGAAGTGGAGATTGTGGGAGCTATCTATACGGGATGTATACTCTTCTTGGAGCACTTCATGAAAACCCTGAAGGCTTTGTGCGACAACGAGCTCGGCCAGAAGGTAGCATGGCTAAAGATTGGTTGGTGTCTGAGGAATTAGTGCATATCTCATAATGGCTACCAACAATGGTGGATTCAGACAACGGTATGCTATGGTCGTTAAAGAATGATGATAGAATGACCAAGGGACAAGGTGCATTTGGGAAAAAATGACATTCTAATTGCATTTAGCAACTAAAACTAGCCATTGTCTAATGATAGTAGCTAATAAAATGAAAGCTCTTTTGACCTCTTTTCATGATCCCACATATGTGGCTCCTACATCCCTATAAGTGTTATCAATTGTCTAGGATATCAAACTTTCAACCCTTGTCTCCAAAATCATCACTTATATGATAAACTTATTGTTGAAGAAGACCTATATGTGGCTAGCAAGCTAGAAATAGGAAGAATGGTGCTCGATGTAAGTACATGCATGTTTTGCCTTACTTAAGACCCACAACTTCTAGATAGCTATGGTTCACTTCAGTACAACCTTGATTTCTTCCAATAGTGTGTGACACAAAACCTAGTCTAGCTCTTGATTTTGTCTCAATGCCATCAACTCCTTTATCAAAGAATGAAAACCAAAACCACTTGTCAATGGCCTTGCTCCACACAGCTAGAGAATAATAGAATAATCAAATACTCACTGAAAGAAATAGAATATGTAGAAGAATACTCATAGAGGTGAAGCATGTTAATTTATTTTTGTATTATGAGAATATAAACCTCTTGTATACAGAAACATGCATAAAATAGTATTTTCCTCTATGCTGCTCACATCGCCAATCTAATGCTTCCATTGGCTCTAAAAGGGGGGAAAAATACAAGCATACCTGGCCAGAATTCTACTAGATCACTCTTTCTTCATCTTCCACTTCGGATTGCTATTCACTACTTGAAAACTGCAATCGTGTGTTGCACGATTTTGCCAATCCTTCTTTTTATATAAAATCCTTTCAAAATGGCTAAAAGGTACATGATTTGTTTTACATGTCATCCTACACTAGAAGTTATCTCTAGCTTTTGGATATTTACAAAAGATAATATCCAAAATATCAAAAATTGGCTAAATTTGTCCAAAAAACTAGTATTTTTGAACCATCCAATCTACAGGCACTAAATAGATGCTATCCTTGTAGCCATATCTTCCAACCTCTTCTACATGCCACCATTTCCAAAATTTGGCTCTATTTTAAGACCAGTTTCTATTGCATGTACTTTGACATCTTTTCAAAAGACTAACTTTTTTTTCCTGCTTCACGGTAGGCTATACAGTCTCACTTTTCATGCTACAAATTGTCACACCAAATGTATCTCCTCTTGTATACCCCATCTTAATTTCATCGCTCTCTCTTTACCAATATATGCATTGCTTCAGTTACATTAGCCCAATCTAATTTCAGTCATGTTTAAAAAAAGGCATCTTCTAAACAATTAGTCAACATCTCCTATAGCAAGACAGGATCTACAACCTTTAGAAACAAATCAATTTTTTGACTCTCCAATGATTGCTACTCATCGGCATCCAACTGCGCATACCGAATTTCACATTCAAGAGCAAAGTTGTAATAGCCAACCCTTTATTGGGCTTTTCAATCCAATCTATAAATGCCTTTTTAGTTACCAATATTGTATCTTCCAAGAAAAAATCTTTTCTCAAAGCTTCTTAAAAGCTGTCAAATCAACATCTCTTCTATGTAACTTATCAATACAATCATTCAAAGTATGCATGGCCAAATGGGAGAAATATCGACTCCATGCATATTGCGGTACCCCATGAAACAACATCTTTTCTTCATATAACTAGATGAAGGCTGAAATATTTTTTCCTTTAAACAGCTTCAATTCTTGTCCCACTATCTATAATGCATTCATAGCTAACGAATCAATTCTTTCTACTTCTTGCCGAGTTTGCATCTACTGTTGTAACACCAAGTGTTGTTATTGTTGATGCTGCACAAAGCAAGCATCTATTGTAAAGCATCACCACCACTTGATCTAGCAAAATCCCCCATTATTGCACAGCTCTATTGCTGACTTTCACATTGAGTTGACCAGAGTCGGAGCGTTTAGGGTCGAAAGTCTACCACGGGGGTAAGAGACAGTAGGGTAACATTAATGACTAATATGGCATTGGCTCTCTAGATCAATAATAAGCTTAATGATGACACACTCTAGAGTTTTTCACATTGTGTGCACATAGCGGCACAACACCGTCTGGCTAGATGGGTCCACGTGTCTACACGTAGCATATCAATGGTCACTATAATCTTCACATAGCCACTAACTTATCACTTATTAAAGTTAGTATGTTGCACTTACCTATAGCTGGTATAGTTATAGCGCCAATCGATTAGTATATTCAATTATGCACTATCTGACTTAGTAAGCCACTTTTATTTATATTGTATCTTTTTTATACCTTGTGTGAGTTGTATTGTGTATGGAAGAAGAAGAAAAAATCAGCAAGAAAATGTTTTGGTATCCATCTCTCTTCTTGTGTTCTTGAGGGAGATTCCTCTTGTGTGTATGGTGTGTGTTTGGTGTAGTAGCTCATGCAAGTCTCCCAACCACGTGATTCTTGACATTCTCGAGGAGGGATTTGAGAAATACTATTTGGTCCCCACATTTTTCTATCCATTATTCCCTCCAACCATCAAGAAATCATTATCATTACAAGAGAAGGTAAAGAATGGTACCTCATTTGAGCATATCTATTACACTATGAGAATCTCAACAAGTGAACTCGAAAGTTAGCTCATGAAAATTTTAGAGCAACAATGAGACATTAAAAAATCCCAAATTGACTAAACATATGTAGCTCTAGCTTCCCTTCTAGTACTTGTCATTGTACAAGGAGTCACACTAACTATACCTCTCTCGTAGACCTTCCCTTGCTAAACAAAATCCTCATAGAAGAAGAACTCCATGATGTGAGTAGATTAGATTAAGGAGGTTTTATACTTGATATTGTGGCATATCTAACCCTAATGGTAAAATTGCCGCAACTTCTTGACAAATACACTACTCTCCAATACAATCTTGATTCTTATCAATGGATCACATCTTGGTAGAGTAATCTTATACCATAAAAAATTTTAAATTATAATTACATGTATAATAGAAATTATTTAAAAAAAAACAAAAACAAAATCCAAAAGCATAAAAGAATCCATGCACACCACACTATTAGTAACCATGCAATGCATGGAAGCATTGAATCATTTTTTATGCAAGGAGGGAGCAAGCAGTAGAACCGAGTATTGACAACAAGGATTGGTATAAGTAATGTTAAACAAAAAAAATTTAAAATTTTCGAAGTCCTTTTTGAACTTGACTATATATGCTCTCAAGCCTTATCAAGTGAATGCAGACGAAAAGGTGGCGAATGATATGTTTAAAGTGGTAACAAAGTAGCAAGTTAACAAGCTATGGAAGACCTAAATAACACAAGCAAGATTGAAGCCATGGATACATATGATTATGAACAAAATCTAAGGGAATACATGACAAAAATCTAGCTCTTAGTAGTTGATTTCGTCAAATAGATCTCATTTTCTCCTATCAACCATCTCTCAGACTTCCCACATTTCATCAACAACATGTTCTTCACAACCTCAAATCGAAGCTTACAGATTTAAAAAATCTACTTTCTCAAGGAGTAATCATTTTTAGCCTTTAGAGTGCCCCTAAAAAATCTAGTATCCCTTTTCAAGTCTCAAAGCCTCATTGTATAGCATTAATTGTATTATTAAAAGAGAAAAGAAAAATAAACAAATGCATGCACCATCACTACATTGCACCTAGGGGTTCCCAAATTAGTTGTGCCTATTGGATTTGGTTGACCCGCTATGTCCCTAACCCCCTAGCCCTTTTGTTTATTTTTTCCACATTCACTCAGAGCACATCAAGGGTAGGACATACCTAGGAAGCATGCCTTGCCTATGGTTAGACTTATCACATTCCATCACTTGCATATTTTCTTCTTATAACACATCAATACCCCCAACAAAGCAAGCTAAAAAAGCACTAGAAGAAGATGCCACTTGAACTACTAAAGTCTTTTATTATGAGGCTATCTACTTATGATACATTTTATTTAGCATTTTAATGATGACTTTAGAGTCTCCATCAAGTATGATTTCAAGCAACCATATTTTTTCATCTCTTCATCAACAATATAGCAATGAGGAGCCAAAATGGCTATCTTCTAACTACGAAATACCTTAGTATTCATATGTACTTACATGATACATGCACCATAATCTATGCATGGGTTTGGTCCTGAAGTGGGGGACAACACTTTAGGTTCAACTTGTCTACCAAACCAACAAATCTGTCATGTGCATGATAAGAAAACTAGCACTATCCCTAAGGGAGAGACTATACAAAAGTTTTTTTCAATTACAAGTATTGAAGATTCCAATTATCAAGGAAAACTTTATTATTTTATAAGATCTTCCATCCTCAACTAATACTTATGACTTTTGATACATTGAAAATTTACCATGAGAACAATCAACATTGGAACTCACTAAGAGAATTCCAAAAGAATCACACTAACTTCAATAACCACAACACTTAACATCACTCCAACAAACTCTTACCATAAACCAGAAGTTTCTACACCATCAATAGTGTGAATCACTCATCCAAGGGTCCCTAGCATCCACATATTTAGTGCAATATACAACATACCACCTATCATGCAGAGTGCCATGAAATTGACACTCATATAAGAGGGGGATAATTTTAATCGTAAGAAGTATATGGCATGTAATGTGCAAGAAAGAATAAGAAAAAGCCTAAATTCTCCAAAATATTCTTTGAATTATTAGCCACAATATAATGTGCATGAAGTACATGCATATTCAAATGGTTACAATAATTGTATTGATTTATTATGTAAATCCATAAGTATGTGTTCTCATGCAACTTTGTAATGATAGCATAAACTCCTATGGAAAAAATACAAAGATTTTAGTGCATTCTCACGATACGAAAAGCATGCAATGAGAGATGACTAGTTTTGAGTTCCTAAAGTGGGTTGGATGCCTAGGAGGGACAGAAGAACCCTAAACCTAAAAATCAAGTATCAAAAGGATGAGAATGGATAGAAGAAGCTATTCATATGTGTGCAAAATTTATACACTTACCTTCTTACTTTCATTGTCATGAGAGAGTGAGTGCAGGTGAATGTGAGAGATTGAGATCAAGATAGTGAGAGAGTGAGGGTGAGGAACAAAGATGGTGAAGCTCTACTCATCTTCTCTCCAAGCACTGTCTCTTGCCATTCCCTTACTTCTCTTTTGTATGTGGAGTTCGTAGAGGATTAAGAGTTGAAGGAGCACTCACTTGGATCAAGGAGTGTACAAAGCGCATCCTTTATGGGATCAAAGGAAGGCCATGCCACTCACTACAAATGAATGGTTGCATTCAGATATTGGACACATTCTTATTTCTTCAAGAACTTTCATGCATGAGAAGTTATGACTAGCTCTCACACATAGTCTCTCGCACATGAATGCAAGCATTCATTTATAGTGAGTGGTGTGGCCTTCCTTTGATCCCATATGAAGGATGCACTTTGCATACCCAATGATCTAAGTGAGTGCTCCTCAACTCTCAACCCTCTAATATCTCCACATGCAAAAGAGAAGCATGGGTATGGACAAAGAGAGTTCTTGGAGAGAAGATCAGTAGAGCTTCATGTTCCTAGTCCCTCACCCTCACTCTCCACTCTCATGCTCTCAATCTCTTACTCTCACCCTAACTCACTCTCTCACAATGAAAATAAGAAGGTAAGTGCACAAAGTTATCATACATGTGAATAGCTTTTTCTATCCATTCTTTTCCTTTTTATACATGATTTCTAGGACTAGGGTTTCCCCATCCCTCTTAGGCATCCAATCCACTTTAGGGCCTCAAGAGTGGTCATCTCTCATTGCATGCTTTTCCTATGGTGAGAATGAACTAGAATCTTTGTGGTTTTCCACAAGAGCCTATGCTATCATTACAACTTGCACGGGATCATGCCCAACTTACAAATTTATATAATAAATTAATAGGTTCCTTATTGTACTTGCTTGCATATTACATGTTGCATACTTCTTATGGGAGGGTAACAATTATCAAAGATCCCAAAGGGGTGCAGCCAACCAATACAAGGGAAACATTTTCCACTTTGTGGTGATTCAGAGTCCATGCAGGGAGCTTGTCATGGTCCTTTATCCCTCATAGACTTACTTTGAATAGACTCATTGAAAATTTTTAAGACTTGAGATGAATAATAGTAAAACATGGTATTCATGATTAGCCTAGAGGAGTATACATTATTTTAGCCTTTTAGAATAAGGTACATGTACTTGCACATGAAGCACAGAACTAACACTTATTTTGGGATGATTTTCATTCACTTATAGATGCTGCAAACTATCACGGATCTTACACAAGTTCATTACAAGTTGTTGTAGTGAAACAGGTCACTAGAATTCATTTTGGGGTAATATCTACTCATTTACAAGTGTTACATGTCATTATAAGGCATAAAAATGGTCAATATAGTTTATACTAGGTCTTTTAATAGCACCCAAAGGTCATATACATGCTGCTATAGGGTCTAGATACCCCACTTTGGATATACTGCTGATTGAAATATGAAAAGAATGAGTTTACAAGGTACTTGACAATTCTATATACTATCAAAAGAATGTTCCTAGAATATTGCAACCAAATTCTAATTGATCTTTTTATAATTCATCTTAAAGGATTAATTGTTAGATTACATTTGAATGAGAAAGTATCTCATTTTCACATTGCATGGAGCTGATTTTCTGACACGTAGTCTATTTGGATAGCACTTGGATAACATATAGAAATGGTAGGGAGTAAGCGAAAGAATAATGCAAATGAGGATGTTCATGAAATTAAGAAAATATGCAATGGAATGATTGAGCCACATCAGAGGAAGATGAATCACAAGAATATGGGGCTTACAGTACCTTGAATCCCACTCTTTGTAACCACAAGACTAGACATTCCATTAGGGACATGAAGCTTGTTTCAAAGTTAGATGAGGTGATTGAGTAGATGACTAAGTCTAATTCTCAAAACAAAGAAGTAATCGAGAAAATGGCCCATTATACCAAAGAATCTTTGGAGAAACGTATTACAACTTCTACAAAGGAATCATTGGACAAGCATACTACCAAATCTCACTACTTGTGGCAGAGTAGAGTTGGTAGATGAGGAAAAGAGGGACAAATAGTTATTTCAGCCCTCTAATTCTAATCCAAAATCTATAATCATTATCCAGAAAGGCATACCTAGTACTACTTATGAGATAGGGAAAGTATCATTTAGGACTAAAGAGCCAATTTTGAGCATTCATCCATCCAACCCTCCAAGGGTAAGATGGTAGCCACCTATACCTCCAAGTAGCTTCCGAATATTTTATCACAAGAGTGCCTCAAGTAATTTAGCTCCTATTGGTAGCTACATGGATCTACATCCCCAAGCTTCTAATGGATAGCAAGTCTTTGTGAAAAGAGAATTATGTAATAAGATAATGCTAACTCAGTTACTCATCTTCCACTTCTAATCTACAGGAGTGAACATCCAAATTAGAGGCATATTTTGATATCTTCTCTAGACCTGATAATCAAAAGATACATTTCACTACTCTTCACCTTGAGGACCTTGGTCATACATGGTGGAAGTACATTAAGAGAAAAAACTAGTAGGTTAATAGTTGGGAGGATTTCAAATCAAAGATGGTAATGGTCATGGCTACTATCATGCGCATAGCCTATTCAGGCATGGAATTAATGAAGATTTCTATTGTCATTGCATTATAGTCATTGGATCCTCCTTGCCTCCCACCATCCTCAATATCTCTTCCATTGCAACTCAAACCATAGCCTACATAGCCAAGTATGGGATCTAACTCTACTTCTTCATTCATATATTTCAATAGGCACATACATTTTACAACATTTCTTTCTTAGAATAAAGTCCACGCCATAAGATTTCAATTTTATACCTATGTCCTAGCACTACGCATCATTTTTGTAATCATCTACAACATTTTAAAGTTTCTAAAAACTTTGGTAATTATGGCCAAACTTTGTGGTTTTCCAAGTCCATTGAATTGCAAACTTGATCATTTTCGAAAATAAGTTGCCAGCCTTAAAGAGCTCATTTGTACATCTATTTTCCTATCATTTTCCCGACATTTTAGCAACATGATAAATCAATGTTACAAAGAAAAATGGAAATTACTATATTTAAATGTTTCTCATACTACAATAAGATTTGTAGCAACCAAAATTGGTGGAAAAGTGTAGTTTTGAGAATTTTCATGAGATTGGGATGTAGATATATGCTAGGGTTTGCAAAAGAAAACATTGAGTCTATGCCCTCAACTAAAACACACAAAACTTAAACATGAACTCACAAGTGAAAATTTGGAAAAATAAAAAACAAAATATCCAAAAGGAAAACGAAAAACATAAAATGAAAATGCAGACACATACAAACATGGAAGAAAGATCATTGTGAAGTGAATGAATGAATGTTGTAAATGAAGAAAAGAGTATGTAAGATGATCAAGGGAATAGCTATCCAACATAGCTGATAGCTCTCATGGAAGCAACCCGAGGGAGAAGTCAGAGTGTGATGTCCACAGAAGATAGATCCCAAGTATTATATGTAATAGAACCAGCTTCATTCATGTAATTAAAGTTATCATGAAAATTAGAAATGTAGCGTGGCTAAAAATATAGGGAAGAATGCACTTGTTATTGGTAAAATATACGTGTATTTTGATGTAGGTCTTCTGGAACCTATTTAAGCACTATTGTAAATAAACTTGTAAATTTTCTTCCTAATGTAAAAAATGCACCAATTAGGTCATTTATGCACCTTAAGGTACACCTACTCCCTTGTATTGAATGCATCTCCCCAAGGTTTGGTCAATACCTCTTCTATAAAGAACTCCCAAAATAAACAAAAAGTTCTTCCTTTGCAAGCCATTAAAAGTGACGAGTTTAGTAATACTATTGTGATCAATAGTGTGATTTGGTGCAATATCAATATTGATAATAATACTAATATTAATAAGTATATTGAAAGCACCTTTTTCCATGCTAATTTAGCATTTATAACACTAATACATGACACTCTTACTAGAATTTTGAGTTCTAACCCCTTCATCAACATGATACAATTACTATCACATCATGGGCATTGATCTAATGGTGATATTGGTTAAAGGATATTTGAGGCAACTATATTGCCTATGTAGGATTCAAGCAATCGATGGAATGACTTTTATAATTTTTAAATTATGCACTTTCTTCTTTCTTGGTGACACCAAAAAGTTTCTTATATTGAAGTCTATGATACATTGAACAAATCAATATATCTTCAACAATTGTTCTTCTTTTATAAGGCCAAATTCTTAGCCTCTTCATGGAATTAATGGTCATAGACAATCCAAACCATGCCCTTGTCCTTTTAAACACTTTGAATACCCAATTGATGAAACAAAACATTCCCCAACTTAGGTAAAGGTCCCATTAGAATGTTCAAGAAACCCAAATGAGATGCATATATATGTGTGTATGTATATATGCATGTGTGTGTGTGTACTGCAAGTGTATGCATAAATACATACATACATACATGTAATTTCTACTCAAACAAGATTCAAATTTAGGAAACCATGAGAGATATATGTGATTTAGTTCCCAACGTTCACAAAATGTTTGAAGAAGCATATGGAAGCCCAATATCCTTACTTTTTGTAATGATAGCTTGTGATGCTTTAAGTTTGGACCATGAAGGACTTGAGATAGGTTGTTGACTACATTTTGACACATACGCATAGTTGAGAGTCAAAGATAGCACTTTGCACTAGTATATGTGATAGTGCATCTTACTTTACTGCTAAAGTATATGCACATGAATTGATATATATCATAGTGGACCTCACTCATATTTTAAAATATGTGCACATAACTGCTGATTTGAGATCACGTATTCTATAATAGTTATGGATTTTCTTCCTACAAAGGATTTGAGGTAATCATGTTTGATCCTTGTAAAAAGACATGATGTACAATATTGAAAGGACACTCAATGTTTGAACAAGCTAGCCTTCAATAGATCCAAGAAAATTGATAGTTATTTGTACTAGAAAATGATCCATAGCCCTTGATGCTAACTTTAGACCAAGAATAGGAAGTGTTTAGTATAGACCAACTTGATAAGTTAGTAATCAAGGTACATGTCTCTAGGTTGATTTCAACCTAAAACATGAATGTAGGTTGATGGTTGTGCATCATGAAGTTGGTCCAAACGTAATGGTCTCCGTACAGGTGCAAGTGGTAGTGTAACTTCCATTGGTATCGTGTTGTGCTTGCATGTCTCCCTTTCATATGTAGGTTTGCATAATATGTATCAATCTATTAAAAGTGCTTTGTTTTGGTTGTACCAGTAGCCCCACAATGATGCCTCAAGACTTGAGCATGACAAGAAAGCCACTTCATCATAAATTAGTTGTCCAAGGTAGCTCTTTTTCACATGATTGGAAGTGACATGTATCATGGCAACATTACAAGTCAAAGTTGAAACTTTTATTTGTGTGCGAGCAAGGAGTGAGAGTCATAGTTGAAACTTTAATTTGGGTGCGAGCAAGGAGTATCAAATACCATGTTGTCACTCCCTTGGCTAAAGTAGTGATAAAGCTACATCTCAAACCTTTGTGCCGTGTGTAGTCAATGTAGCTATCATAATGTTGGCTCCCTAGGTAAGTAGTTACAAGTTGACCCTAATATAGCTTTGTGCTTTAGAGAGTGGCAAGATGGGACCCCTCCTCTTATGAATCTCCCTTTTAAAGCATGCTGATATAATAGTTGTCGCTCGATATCAGGTGTTATATCGATGCCTAAATAGGCACAAGTGAAGACTTGTTGACTGACTTGTGGATGTAAAAGGGGCGGAATTGGTAGTCAGTGTAGTGTCGGAGCGCCTGGGTTGCGACACTAAGTAGAAAGGGTGACAGTCAAGGAGAAGGTGGATTCCTGCAGGAATATTGCTCTGCAAGCTTCTTTCTCAAGGACATTGTGATTCATATGAATGACTGACAGACACACAGAGAGAGAGAGAGAGAGAGAGAGAGAGAGAGAGGGAAAGCCGCTCAGAGGAGGGTTCTGATACCAACGCGCGCGCGCGAGAGAGAGAGAGGGAGAGAGAGAGAGATCAGAATAGAATTAGCATGGATTCGATCATTCGACTCCAGGCATTGCATGGAATATTGGAAATTCGAGGGCACCTGTCGGTCGCTGTGCAGATCAGAGGCCGTCGATGTTACCGGCCGCCAATAATGCCTCAGTACATCTCCTGGATTCACTGTATAGTACGCAAAGTAATTTCAATCGATTCGTCACCCCTATCGATTGCCTATTGGATAAAGAGAGATCATGTATTTCATCAATAAAGTGGGTCACATTGGGGCTTGAGAGACGGAAAAGTCAATTGTTACCCTTTGTGTGATCCTCGAATATCTGTCTTTTTGCTGGCTATGCCGAGCAAAGGAAGCAACTCACATACAGGAGACGCATAATCATCGCTCAAGCAGACAGATCGAGAATCACCGTCTACATCGTATATATACATTTGCAATAAAAAAATAATTACACTCAAGTGTAGCCAGATGTGCGTATAAAGCTTTCTTTTGGCAATGCAATGATCGCGGCGATTGTACAAAGCTCTTGAACATCTTTATACAGCTTTCCAAATTATCTTAGTGTTTGTACAAAACATTGGAACGTCTTTGGAGCCTTTCAAACGACCCATCTTGGCTTGAATTTGACAGTACTGGAAATTGCAAATAGTCCGCTGAAATGAACCATCTTGGCTTCAGTTCAATAGTGAAAACGATTAACTAATCAATTTGACCTTACACAATCTAATAGCTAACTATTACTGCTAAGGAGATGTTTCATTTCAGAAAACAAAATTTGGGCCATTGGTGTAGAAAAAGAGCATCTAGATGTTTGGGAATTCAAGATCTTGCAAAGAATGGGCTGCAAGCATGCAAACCTTGCCAATGTGAAAAGTTACTTTTATCCTTAGTATACATCAAAGACTAAAATTGTGCATGTGCTTTGGAAAGTCTATTGTACCTTTTGCCTAGAGGAACATTTCTTGCTCATTTTAGAAGCCCATTCTAAGTTTAGAAAAAGGGATTCAAGCCCAATCATGAAAGATTTTTTAGATATCCATGTGCGAGGATTTATTTTTTGCACATGGCTCTCACACCTTTAAAAATTGATTTTAGAGCATGCTAATCATGTAAAATGTAGTGCAACATCTCAAGCAACATGTAGATGCGTTTGGTGGTTTCCTTGGGCTTTAGCCAAAGAGTCTTTTCCTCTTCATTGAAGATGTCCATAGAGGACATCTTAATCAATACACTACATCTTGATATCAAGGTTCAAGCAGCACAACAAAATCTAGAAAGTTTAATCTATAAATCTAGGTAGAAGTAGTATTATAAGGGAATACGATCGTATGTGGAAAAAGGGAAACATATTGTGAATTAGGGAAGTCTTAGTAGTTATAAGTATGTCTATCCATACATCTATATACACATTTGAAGAACCATGTGTATAAGTGCCTCCTATTGTAAGGCTTTTCTGTGAGGCCACAAAGGTTGACATCATGATATATACATTTGAAAAGCTAGATCTATAAGTGGGTTCCATTGTCTACAAGGGAATCGGGACATAGCAATGGAAGGTAGCAATACTTTTTTTTGGAGTTGTTATTTCCATCGATATATGCATTACTATTAGCATCGCTATATATGGGGATGTTAATATCAACACAAATACCAATGGTTATATAGGAATGCTAATACCGATAGCCTTTCTTACATGGATACCGATGCACATTTTGACACAGATACCGATATGCATTCCAACGTTATATACTCTTACAAATAGCGATGCCATACTATTTGCAACATGAAAGAAAGGATTGTGTTGCTTATGAGGAGGCCTTGACACAATAGCTCATCTTTTGGAAAGATGGCAAGATCCATGCACAAGAAGCTAGATTACCTCTTGCTTTGAATTTTGGAAAGGGAGGTACGTAAAAGTTATTGGAAGACTTGACTGCCTAAAATGCTTATATGACCATACATGATGCTACTTTTGGTCTACAATTGGATACAATGCCTGACTAAGTAATGGTTGGTCGAAAGGCTACAGTATGGACACATGCTTTACATGCAATTGAAAGAAGAAAAGCTACTGATAGTGAAACATCTCATGAAGGGCAAGACATTCGTGACATAATTGGTTAGGAATCACTAGTAGATGCATATTCAGTGTATGCATATTTAGCAAAAGTGCAAAACACGGATGTACTTGTGGAAGAGAAACAAAAGAGAGATGAAGCTAATGCATGGACATCTAAGACAGTGACAAGAAAAAGTGAGGATCAACCTAAAGTTGCAAATTAGCCACCTCCCAAGCTTTTTATAGAAGAGGTTGGATAGGAGCAAAAACATGACAGCAAACAAGAGGGCAAAAAGAAGGCAAGTAGTAGGGATTTAAGCTGCCATCTGATATTGAGTCATCCAGGATTCCTTAGAAGGTGGTGTAGTGGAAGAGTCACCCACTGCATATGTAGGATTTTTAAATGCATCTAAAGAGTTTTACGAAGCTCATGTTTTATTTGATGTAGGGACTTAGAGGGAGATTGGTGACTTGTTCGATGTACATGATTTGCACAACATAATTGCTTCCTTGAGATAGTTCCTGAGCTAGAGGCGATGTAGATAGAGGATCCCGTATATAATGCTCAATCGATAGAAAATGTTTATGATGCTTTGTTAGAGACATTGATAATTCAAAGATACTTAAAGATATGGACTACTTTACTATTTTTACTTATGGTTAGCATATATTCGATGCAAGTGAGGCTCAATTTATGTTTGATGCGGTACACGACTATTAGTATAAGTAGATATCTATATGTTGAACTTTGAAAGAGCAGGCATGTTGCTATGTATTTGCTGATGGGTGCATTGATAGCTTGTATATGGAGATTCAACAGACTCCACTATATGATGCACACCCAAGGCCTAGTGATTGTGGAATGGATGCTTCATATAGTATTAGAGTTGGAAAAATGCTAGTCATTTTGATCTAATATGATCCAAGGGTATGTATTCTTATGTGCATGATAATTGATAAGTTGATACTATGGGTGTTTGAACCAGGAGGTACATCAGTGGCACATACCAAAGGATGTGCAGGTTCAAAAAGGGAGTGGATGTCATGTCACTATGTGAACACAATGTGAAAAACCTAGGAGTGCATCATCATCATCTAGCTTTATTATTAATCTAGAGAGTCAATGTCCTATTAGTCATTATTGTTAGTGTCCATAGTGTGGATGGTTTTAAAAATACGAAATGTTTAGATAATTTTAGCTTATATTTGAAATTTTAGATATTATTTATTATAAATATCCTAAGAAGATGTCAAAATTTTCTAGAATAAGATGATATGTAAAAAAAAATTACTTTTTAGCTAGTTTGAAAAATATCATTAAAAAAAGGGCTCTCAAATTCACACTGCACATGATTGCAGTTTTTAAGTAGCATTAAACAGAACTCTGAATAAGGAAGAAGAAGGAGTGATCTTTTGGGAGAATTCTAACTATGTGTCTAAGGGTTTTACAATCTTTCATAGTCAACAAAACCATTAGATTCACCGTCTTAGCAACAAAGAGGAGGGTAGTTTTTTTTGCACGCTTTTGGTATAATAGGGTGCTCCTCGAGACCTAAATCCTAGAGATTGCTTCCAAGTAGTAGTAGATATTGTCTAGATGATCCAAGAACCATTTGTCTTAGAGTCTAGCTATCAAACAATTAGCTTAGTACTACTATAATCATCACAAATACACAAGGCTAAAGTGTATTTAATTTTCCATACAAGGATTTCATTTACTTTCTCAGGTTCTATCAATATATAATACTTCAAATCATTGAGCTTTTTCTTTATAGTGTGTAAAGGCTTTCACAGACTTGGCAAAAGATTTTATGATTCATTCATGATGTATGGACACGTCTTGAAGAGAACTTGATTTCTTGTATTCTTGGAAATCATTTGAATCTATTGCCTATTACTTTTCTTCTCCTGTATCTCCTATTCTCTACTTTCTTCTATCTTTGATTCTTTGGTCCATACAATGTTTCGACTAAAACCCCTTCAACATTGGTGATATCATGCCACTATGCAGATATAGTGTGAAAAACCCTAGAGTGTATTATCATTCGGCTTTCTTATTAATCTAGAGAGTCAATGTCATATTAGTGATTAGTGTCAATAGTCCATAGTATGGATGGTTCAAAAAGTATGGAATGTTTGGACAATTTTTATCTATTTTTGATATATTGGATATTATTTCTAGTAGATATTCTAAAAATGTGTAAAAACCTTCTAGAAAAGGATGTCATGCAAAAAACCAGTTGCTTTTTAGCCAATTTGGAAAATTTCATAAAAAAGGAAGGGCTTCCAAATTTGTACAACATGTGATTGCAATTTTTAGGAAACAAACAACACTCTATAGTATAGGAAAAAAGAAGAAGGAGCAATCTGGGAGATTTTGAGCACGTGTCGTAGGGTTTCGTCCCCCTTTTAGAGCCAACAAAATCATCAGATTTTTCGATTGAGCAATAGAGGATAATCTAGTATTTGGTGTGTGTTTTTGGGTGTAACAAGGAGCTTCAGGAGATCTAATGATTGGAGATTGCTTTCCAGTAGTAGTAAACATTGTCTAGATAATCCAAGAACCATTTTTCTTGGAGTTTAGCCATCAAACAATCAACTTATGATTGTTGTAATAATCAGGAATACAAAGAGCTAAAGTATATTTGGAGTTCCATACAAGGATTTTGTTTACCTTCTAAGATTCTATCAATACATAGTGCTTTGAATCATTAAGCTTTGTCTTTATATTATATAAAAGGATTTGGTAGATTTGACAAAAGATTTTATGATTGATTCATGAGGTATGGACATGTTTTGAAGAGAACTTACTTTTAAGCATTTTGAGGATTCATTTTAATCTCTTACCTAATCTTATTTTTCTCTTGTCATATTCTCTACTTTCTTCTCTCTCTAATCCCCCATGGTGGATACAACGTTTTGACTGAAACCCCTCCAATAGTGATATGTGGAGAAGATAAGCACAGAAAATCAAGTAGAGGAGATCAGTATACAAGAATTTGTCAAGAGTGAAATAGACTCTCGATTTTAGGAAGACCTTTACATAGACTTTATGCTATGTGCAACTATGCTAAGAGCTTGTTATGGAGTCATAGAAACAATTGTATTTATATTTTCTTGTTAGAAGAGTTGTTGACTAATGACTTATTTTGATACTTTATTAAAATTTCACTACAAGATATAGGCCTTATACCGATGCTAAAAGCGACGAAAATGTTCATAAAGAATTTTTTTCCTCTCATCCCAAAAAACGTTGTTATTGGCGACTCCATAGAATAGCCGGTATCAGTATCGTTATCAACATCGCTATTTGTGTTGGTATCAGTGCGACGCAAATAGAGATGCAAATAGCGATGCTGATAACGACGCTTTGCGATGCATTTTGTGACACTAATAGTGACGCGTGCAGTAAATTTACGACACTATTAGCGACGGTAACAGGGAAAAAAAAATTTATGCAGGGCATGTGCTTTATTTGGGCCATACAAAATAGTTTTAGTAATGTGTACAATGCTCGTGTAAATAAAGGCAAAGTGTACTTAAATCATAACACTAATACATGAAATAAATATATGATCGTATAATGAAAGTGACCGATACAATCATGGCAAGATACTACTACTACATAGAAAATGTCTACACAGATCACGTGACTAAAAAATAAGGCTATGTGAGCTCTAGGGATCCAAGGGCGAGCTATAGATGCTCCTTTGTGGCGGGACAAGGTTTCTGATGCTCCTTGTCCCGCTGCAAAGGAGCATCCAACAGACTTTGCAAAAAAAGAAACAACTATACATCAGTCCACCATACAATAATATATTCTAATTTAACATAGTAACTATGGACAAGAAAGATGAGTGACTTACAGGGCCGCCGCGTCCATACAATTGATCAATCAATGCAGTGAAACCGTGCCTCTCTACATATCGAGTCTCAAGGCTGGTGGGATTGCGATTTGTAATGGAGTGATGCAAAGAAAATAAAATACAACTTTTAGAAACACGATTGTCAGTACAAAGAATATTGCAAAATAAAAAGCAAGCAAAACAAAACAAAAACTTACAAATTCCTCTAGATATATTGTCCTATGGCCGCCAGTCCTAACATGGTGGACTCCTTCGGCCTCTAGTCATGCCCTCACTGCCTCGCACTACTATCTCCAACGTCGTGGAGAATCTATAGTCTCCTCCCTGAGTTGGCACTAGTCGTCCATGTCTAGCCACTCTAATTTTGAAGACCCACTCTTGAGTGCCTTGCGTGTGTGTGATTGTCTATGTGGCATGTATGCACGCATGCATCCATTATCTAGTCCGTAAGAAACCTAGCTACTGTGGCTGGTACTGGAAACTCCTCATGCAAGGTTGCTATTATGTAGTCCTTGCTCCCCTTCAGTATGTTTTTCCAATGATCCAAGACATTGTACCGAAATTTTTTTTGGCACAACTCTCTCTCCTCCCCTCATCACTCATGATGATGGATCCTGACCTATCATCTACAAGGTAGGCATACCCCTCTGGGGTATGCCTAAGATGGGTCCTCTCCCACTTGCGACCATGCTCGTGGGTATATCCAACAGATCCATGTACATCTGGTATACCTACCGGGATAGTATCTCTCAGAGTAGCCCCCATAGGGGTGCGACATACGGATGACCAAGAAAAAGCCGTAGTGACTGGAGTAGATGTCCCTAGAGGTGTGACAAATCCTGAAGGTGACACAACTCCAACAAAACGACAAGACGAAGACCATGTCGATACCTCCACAGCAACCACTTAAGCCACACTCTCTAGAATCACACGAGAGCGAGGAGTAGCACTTGTATCCCGAGCCGAACGCGGGCTCACTGCATCTGGATCTCCGCACCATCCCCCTGAACCACTCCCTCCATCTGGCCCAAGTCTAGAGCATCGACCTCGTCTACTAGAAACTGAAGCATCATAGTGCGCTGAAGTAGATCTAATAGAGTAGCCTGATGGTGTCAAAGACAGCTCCTAGTCCACCATATCTCTGAATCTCGGCATCTGATCTGGAGCCATACGTGTGAAGATCTCATGTAGCTCCTCGTCGTGCATCTCTCCACTCATCCTGATGATCTAAATATCCACAAAGGTCACTTCCTACATACACAAGAAATAATGTTAGCATAATCAATATAAATCATTCAAAGCATGGTAATATAAATCTTAAAAAAATGATCTTACTTAAAATGCATATCTTATGTACCCTTATAAGTGATTCGTCAACGAATTGAGTAGGTGGATGCTCCAAGTATGAAGCATCCTATGGTCCCATATCAATCTCTTGACACAACTCTACATACACTGGAAGGTCGATAGACATGCCACCACAAAAGGATGAGTCCACGTCGTTCTCAAAGAATTCTTGGACTCCTGTATTTTCATCATTGTTACCTGATATGCTGGCTCCTCTACATGCTCCAAGATTTCGGTGGCCTCCACCCCTTGCAATATCGACCCCTCTATTTATATACTATCCTTATCTATGCTTGGAACATTGCTTTGATCATATACTCTCACACTTCGGGGAGTTGAAGGTATAACGTACCACCATCGAGGTTGTCAAGGGTTTGGATAGAAAATTATATGTTCACAATCACATATAAGAGAGATTTAACTATTGTGACATGTACCATGTCATAACACAATTAAAAAACACATGAGTTCATGCACTTATTCACAATGGACCAACAACATAAAGTGTTATGCAAATCTATCCATTTTTTTTCGAAATCTATTTAAAAAAATTCAGATAGATCTCATTGAATTGTTGCTCCAGCTTATTCAAGTACCACTTTGAACCACTTCACATGGAATAGGATCATGGAGAAGCTACGGTAATCCACTGTGGCAATACTTACAAGTTTCTAAAATACTCCATCTCATCTATAACCCTGTTTGGATCCATTGCTCGTCGTTGGCTCTCTTGCTCAAACCTTGCCATGATACCACAATCTATTGTGGAGCGCATTTTGTCAATATGCTCTACGCAAAAATGCCATTTGCGTGACCGTGCTACACTAAATATTTTGTACTGTACATTGAAACACTCAATTAGTTGTCGCATATAAAATATAGATACAACAAATCCTAAACACGTCATTATCTTTGGACTACATCCTCTTGAGAATTCCCACTTCTCAGTTGAGACCTCTGCCCCATCATGGGACGCTGCCGTCAAAGCTCCATGCAACCATCGCGTTGACATAAACCGCGGCATCTCCTCCGTACCCTTGCAATATCAAATCAATTGATAGCACGTACTGCGTCAAAATTCAGATTGTGCTTCTTTTTTATCTTTTCTAGCTTGTTGGTACCTAGCAAGCCATGTCTCCATAGAGGCATGGTGAAACATACAAAAGTGATTCACTTTCTCCTCCATTGCAACATTCATTCCTTTTTCTATCCCATTTCCAACCATCACATCTCCGGTCAGTCTATCATCGTCCTTCAACGACCATAGCATTCTATTGTCTGAATGCACTGTTGGTAGCCATTATGAAATATGCACTAACACCTCAGACACCAACCAACCTTCAGTCATGCTACCTTCTAGTCGAGCTCGTTGTCACACAAATACTTTTAGGGTTTTCATGAAGCGCTCCAAGAATAACATCCATTGTGTATGGACATGTCCAGCAATCTCCACTTCATCTACAAGATGCACAAGAAGGTGGATTTCTATCGTGAGCATGCTGGTAGGCAGGTATTTCTCAAAGAGACAAGCTGTCTCCATTGCTCCCCGCCTCGCACATTCAATAGAGGATATCTTAATCTCCTTCTGTGAGATTCATTGCACTAAGTCGACAACTTGTAAATAGCCGTGTGTATTTCTGGAGTAACGTATCGTGCGATTGTGATCGGTAGTACAAACTACCACAAACGAGAAAGCATTATGAACAACGACTATACTCCAAATAGCAAAATACACAGGTCACTTATAATCCATTCGTAGTACAAACCTGGCATATCTTATGCCAATCATGGGATTTTAACCCTGATAATTGGTCCTCTTTACAAAACACGGACGTGCGAGAACCCATCATACCCGTAAGAGTGCGGATAGACTTGACTATTTGCTTCACAATGCACTCTTCTTTAGTGGACAAAACCCAAGGAGCGTGAGGTGGCTACAAGCGACCATCAACACTTGACTGCGGCCAAAGCACCTCCATCTTGCCTAACTCCTTCAAATCCATTCATGTCCCTATAGTGTCTCTCTTTCATGTGACGTGGTCCCATATCAAGCTACCCACGTTCTTAAAAATATGAATGGGATCCAACAAGTGGTTGATCTGTAAGTGGTTCCAATATGGCAACTTATAGAAAACTAAGAACCATCGCATTCCGTTTGGATGTGACTCCATATGGACCATTTTTAGCTCGTACCAGCTTTGGGCATTCATACATGCTAGAGATCATCCAAGAAAACCTTTCCTAAGTTCATTACCATCTGGCAAGAAAGCGGCGTGTCCTTGATATACCATCTTCTTCATGGTTCATGACCTTCGGGAGTCTAACTATGACCCACACAATGGACATGCATGATAACCTGAGGTAACCAGACCTGCCCCAATACCTCTATCTAGTGAATACAAACTTGAACGAGCTATGATAGATATTACCAATGAGAACGAAAGTCCACTTACGTGAACACTCTCCAAATCCCAGAAAGTCATGTATGGTCCACATGACGATGACTCGAATATTGGCAGACCGTCGACCATCATGCTTGCTCATATCTTGCACGGTGACCCCCTCCTCCCACAAAATGTTAAGTTCATCGACTAATGGATGAAGATACATGTCCATATTTTTGACTTTGTAGTGCCTGGGAACAAGTAAGCTAAGGATGAGATGTCATTTCTTCATAGAAAGTCATGGAGGGATATTGTAGTTGACAAGGACTATAGGCCGCACACTATAAGAAGTTGAGCACAGACCAAGTGGGTTCATGCCATCCATAGCACGATCGAGCCGAAGATTCCTTGGCTCTTGGGCAAAGCCTGGGAAGGTAGAGTCAATGTGGCTCCATGCGCGTGAATTCCCTGATATTCGTTGAACTCCACATGTGTTGACCTATTCTGCACATGCCACGTTGTCTAGCTTGCCATGCCAGATGTATGGAACATGTGGTTTATGTGGGGGATAAGCGAAAAGTGTCTAAGAACTTTTTGAGGGATGGTTTGCCCTTGCAAGTCTTGTCCATAGCTGTGAGCACCACACTTTGGACATGTCTCCATAGTCTCGTATTCTCCTAGAAACAGTATGCAATCGTTGATACATGCATGAATGCTATTGTAGTCCATGCTAAGCTTTCGTAAAACATCGAGACTCATGCATGGTATTTGTAAGTGGTAATATATGATACTTCAATAACCTGAAAAAAAAACATAAAACAACTTGAAAAAGCACAAATGTTTTTAATGATAATGCCAAAAAGAAATCAACAAAGCATACGTACAAGATACCTGAACAGCTCAATCACACTCGCATCGCTTCACTCATATTTTGCTTGCACACTTAGGAGTGCAACAAATGTCTTCAGGAAAGATACGCAGCACCCATCATATAATGGTATGGATGCTTCCTCTCTAAGTGGATCAGAAGTCTCGACATCCATGGGCATCAATGCATCGATCTGCCTCCATCTCTCAGGCTCCAAGATTGTAGGTAAGTCTGGAATGTTGCATGTCTCCTCTTATATTGACGGTATAGATTGGGTAGTACCTTCCAAGTAGTGGATTGTCTCAGGCACTCCATCCATCACACGCCCATAAACTCTTTTAACTGGCCGCAAAGGATGCACTCCTCCTTGGGACAAGACGTCACCTCCCTGGATAGAAAATTTTCCAGCCACATCCAATGTTTTTGTATATGGTATTCAATTAGCTTGTGAATACAATGCATGATTGATATACACTTTTCTTATTGTTTTCTCAAAATTTGAGATCGCCTCATCAATGATCTTCGATTGAAAATCATCGAAGCGCCGTACGTGTTCTATAGACAATCGACGTTTTCGTCTAATTGCTAGCTTACATTGATATGAGAGCAAGGACATGGGACATGCTGATTAAGATACGCCTCGTGATCTTGAATATCACGACCTTCATCGTTTTCCATTTGGTTTACCTTACGACAAACAATTTGTTTTTGTTATTATTCTTTTTTTCTTTCTTAAATTGTTCGAGAAGGGATTTCTTCTCTTGTAACTCAGCAAAATTAGCGTATGTAAAGTCTCCACCCACCCACAAATTAGCATATGTCAGAGTGTTTCCCATCTTGTGGTATTACATCGGACCTCACCAGACCTCTCTACTACTCTCTCTTTGTTTTTATCCCTTTCATTCTCTTCTCTCCTTCCATATCTCTCTCTTTTTCTCTTTCTTTATTATGTTGTATGTTTATTCCCTCTCTCTCGTTCCTTCTTCCTTTTTCTCTTCCTCTCCCTCTCTCATTTCCTTTAACAAAAAATCTCTCTCTCACTACCACTACCACTACCACTATAATAAATAAGAAAAGGGAAAAAAAAAACAACAACTACTACAACAACAAACAACAAAATACGAAAAAACTACTACTACTACCACTACCACTACTACAACAACAACTACAAACAAAAAAACTAAAAAATAATAAACAAGAAATGAAAAAAAACAACAACAACAATAATAACAACAACAAACAAGAAAAATACTACTACTTCTACTACTACTACTACCACTACTACAACCACGACTACGACGACTACCACTACCACTACCACTACCACTACCACTACCACTACCACTACCACTACCACTACCACTACTACTACTACTACTACTACAAAAACAACAACAACAAATAAGAGAACTAAATAACAATAAATAAGAAAAGAAAAAAAAAATCTACTACAACAACAAAAAACAAAAAAACTACTATTACTACTACTACAATCACAACTATGACAACTAGGACCACGACTACGACTACCTCAACCTCTCTCTCTCTCTACCACTACCACTACAATAACCAAGAAAAAAAAAAAAACAACAACTACTACTACTACAAACAAGAAAAGAAGAAAAAACTACTACTACTACCACTACTACAACAACAACAACAAACAAGAAAACTAAACAACAATAAACAAGAAAAGAAACAAAACTACTAGTACTACAATAACAATAACAACAACAATAAACAAGAATACTACTACTACTACTACTACTACTACTACTACTACTACTACTACTACTACTACTACTACTACTATTACTACGATTATGACTACGACTACGACTACAACTATGACGACTACTACTACTACCATGACTATGATTACGACTATGACAACTACTACAACCATGACTACGACTACCACAACTATGACTACCACTACCACTATAATAAATAAGAAAAGAAGAAAAAACAACAACAACTACTACTACTACTACTACAATAACAACAAACAAGAAAAGAAGAAAAAACTACTACTACTACTACAACAACAACAACATCAAAAAACAAGAAAACTAAACAACAATAAATAAGAAAAGAAAAAAAAACTACTACTACTACTACTACAACAAACAAGAAAACTACTATTACTACTACTAGTAGTACTATTACAATCACGACTACGACCATGATTACGACTACCACAAAAACAACAAATAATAAGAGAAGAGATTAAACAACAACAACAACAACTACTACTACTACTATCACTACCACTACCACTACTCCTATGACTACCACAACAACAACAAATAAGAAAATAAGAAATTAAACAACTACCCCTACCCCTACCCCTACCACTACCACTACCACTACCACTACTACTACAACTACTACCATTACCACAACAACAAAAAATAAGAAAAAAAAAGAAATAAGAAATAAAATAACAACAACAATAACAACAATCTCTCCCTCCCTCCCTCTCTCCCTCCCTTCCTCTCCCTCTCTTTCCCTATTATGTTTAATGTTTTCTCCCTCTGTCTCTCGTTCCTTCTTTCCTCTTCTCTCTTCCTCTCCCTCTCTCATTTCCTCTCCCTCTCTCAATACACACGATTTTTAACAAAAACAAGTAAAAGAAAAGGAGAAAAAACAAAAACAAAGCAAGAAGGAACAATGCACTCACCGCAAAAGGCCGAGGATGGATTCGGCAGCTCCTCTTCGCCCTTTGTACACACTTTCTTCTCTTCTTAGAAATGGGGGCGGTGGCGGTGAGAAGCTTTCCTTCTCCCTCTTTCTCTCTTTCTCTCGCTCTCCCTCTCAAATGCAAGATGGAGTTCGCTTTCCCTTTAGCTCTCTCTTTCATTCGTTCGCGCAAAATAATGCGCTTGGGTTTAGGGCCGTGTTTTTTCATTTGAGCACCGTCGCTATTTGTGACGCAAATGTGACACCACTATTTTGCGTCGGAAAGCGCCGTCGCTATGCCTCCGTATCCTTGTAGTTTTTTTAAAACATACATACCAATCAATAGATATATGATGTTATTGTGCTTCACTTTCATCTTTATATTGAATATTATGACATGTATTTTTAGTTGTGAAGGTCACTATAGACAATTTACAGAGTAGAATAAGTCTATACTATATAGATAAGGAGCTATAGGAGATTTTTACCACAAATCTCTAGATCAAATAACACATTTCAAGGACATAGGGATCTGGCATTCTATCTTAGCATGCTTCAATGTATCGATCACAAATAGGCATAGTGGATGCTCCAGTTTGGCCACACGTGGGAGGCAACTTCAGTATGCCTCACTCAACCAGTGGAGATAATGGAGGTGGTTGGTGTGGTGGATGGTTTGAGGCATTGTAGAATTCCTCTCCTTCTCATATAGGGTGTGGATTTGGGAGGTTTTATGAAGATATGGATGCTCAGACTCCTCCTTGACATCATAGTTCTAGGGAAGGTGGCTTTGATGCTTATTATTGTAGGGCTCGGGGAAGTTAATATATGTATATCCTCTATATTACGTGTGCTCAAGGCCTATAAATGTTCTTATTTGTAAATTTTTTCTAAATAAAATATAACCCATTTCTATTCAATCTATAAATAACCCCTTTATATTACACTCTTTTGTATGTAAAAAATGTATAAAAATGATATTTTAAAAATACCTTATTTTGAACCCACGTGATGCACACATATATTCATGACTAGCTTACCTGAGTTGTAGGGATATAGATGTAGTATCCCTCTCCCATCAATCAAGTGGATGCCCATTATCCACCAAATTTTCTATAGCTATAGGCACTTCCACTCGTATGATGCCTAGATTTTCTTAGTTGTTCCCTTATGGGTGCTACTCTAAGAGATACTATCCATATAGATACACTAGATATGCAAAGGGTCTCCTAGTTATACATAAGAGTGTGGGTGTAGGTGAAAGTGGATGTACACTAGACTACCCTACTAGGTTATGAATAATTTGTGGAACAAAGCAATGGTGCCACACACTTGAATGATGAGGTCAAGAGACTGATTGCACATATGCATGAGTTCAGTTAGTAGGTTTTTAGACACAATATATTGGATAACTCAAAGAGTGTACTAGAGGATAGCAAGGACTATGTAATATGTCCTTACATGAGGAGTTTCCAATACCTACTACTGGAACTAATGATATCTTCGAAGATTAATGTTGGAGCTGATGCATGCCTACATGTGCCACTGACAAATTGAATGCATGGAAGGGAGTGAAGAGTGACATAGGGAAGCTGGAGTGGCTAGACCAAGAGGACTATAGGAGGCTCAAAGAGGATACCATAGACTCTCCAAGGCAATAGTGGCAGCAAGAAGAGATAGGAAGAGCACAATTGGAGGTGGGAGCAATGCATCACCTTGGGAGTGGCAACCGCATGACCTACCTCAAGGACTTTGTAAGTTTTCTAATAGTTCTGTCAACTTTCTTATTTTATGTGTTACTTGTAGTAATGACATAATTCTAATAATACTATTATATCTTTTATGATATAACAGTCCATTATAAATCATGATTCTACAGGCTTGAGATACAACATGTAGAAAGATATGGTCTAATTCCTCTTATCAATAAGTCAGGAGGTGGCAGTCCCAGTGAGTCATGCCTCTTTAATGTTTTGAGTTTTCAATTCTTATAATAGATTCTCAAATTTTGGTTTATCTCTGGTTATATTGTAGAATCCTTTCAATAATTTGATGCGTATACACTAGAGATCATATGGTGGCTATTTGTCTCCTTTCGAGTGATTTATTGCATATCGGCACAAGCTATTCGATGGCCACCAACTTTTTGTACCTAGCCCAATCCCCGAGTTGGGTTGATGAAGGTAGTAGTTGCTAGACAAACCCCAACGCATCTTAGTTTTAGCCCTTATTATTGTTATTTGTGCTAACTAACCATAACATCAAGATTCCAATCTAACTAGAATGAGCTATTAGTTCGTGTTGTTAACAAGAGCTTGAGCAAAGCCTAGAGTTTTTAGGATGAATCTCCTTTAGGCTAGATTGCTTACCATGCCATCCGTCAAGTGTGCAACTTGTAGCAAATACCTTAAAGGCAATGAAAACGCCCCTACTATTATGAGGATAGGAAGTTGACAAATGCTTGGAGCCTTATATGTTGTTTATGAATTTATCCCATAGCATCTAAATGCAATTAACTTCTCTTGAAACAAGCATGTGGGCAACTCAATCCTTCAAATAGTAAAGACAAAGTTTACTTTTTTCAATGAACTATTTCTCACATGGTAAAGTTTGGAACCTAACATATCGCATGCGGGAAATTAAGAAAGCATCTAGCAAATTGGGAATACATTACTTACGACCGGTACCAAAATGGGATTGGCAGTGATGCCCTCGCCCGAGGCTTCATTGCTCGTCATGGGGTTGCTAGCTACGCATGACACTTTCCGCTTGGGGGCCATCCTTGGTCTTCTTCCCTTTTAGGCGTGAGTTGCACAAGACTTCAACAGCCACTTGCTTGAGAAGAGGGCCAATTGGTGAAAGTTCAGCTTGCAGAATGGAGGAGAATTTCACGAGAGGTACGGGGAATAAATTCATAAGCAAAGGGGAAAAAAGATGCATGTGTCCAGCCTCTTAGGAGGGGAAAGGGAGGAGATCCTTTGGCATATACGTTCTTTATCTCTCTCACCCTCTCCCCCTCTTCCCCTCTCTATCACCCTCTTTCTATCTTTCTCTCTCTCCCTCTCTTTCTCTCTCTATCACCCTCTTTCTCTCTCTTTCTCTCTCTCTCTCTCTCTCTCTCACTACCCGTGCAGTAGTAGGTCAAGGCCTCCTTCCCCCAACATGCCATTCAAGGGATCTTCTTCTTTTTTTCCCCCTTACCATGGGGAGTTTTTTTAGGTGTTTGGGAGTCTGGAATGTGGAATGGTGGTGGTGCTCTTCCCCACCCACCACCTGTCATACGGATGGCGGACTAATGGAGGAGTTTGGGAGGGGGGTGTTTGGCCATGTGGCCTCCCCCTCGATAGTATCACCATGATTGTCATCGACTTACTCTTCTTCCATGTCATTCTCCACTTCTTCCTCCCCATGTCATCTTCTCCCTCCTTCCATCATCATCCACTTCTTTCTTTCCCCCGCCACTTGTTCGATGATGACAAGGGGAGAAGGATAATTTTAAAAAAATTTCAATTCCCTTTACCAAAGGGGGGGTTTTATGCATGGGCAGGCAGGGACATTACATCCTCTCTCCCTTAGAGAACTATAGATGTCCGGAATAACTAGGAAAGACAAGCATTAATGGGGCTTAAGGCCTGTGGGTTAGGACCGACCATGTCTTCACTCTACTACTCTGATCATTGTGGTCTTTTGAAGCAACAACTTACTGTATTAGGTATAATTGAGTCGTGATTACAAGAAAAAAAAAGTTTGTTGTAGTTACATCCAATCAATATCTTCTAGGTTTTTCCTAAGTCTTTGATATATCTCAGATCACTAGAGCTTGTACAATTTCATTCCTTGTAAGTTCAAGTTCTCCTTGAGTCTTGTTGAGTCTTGTTGGGACAATTGATGTAGTTATGTCCAATGTTGTTGCACTTAGAGCATCGGTGTTTAGGGTACTTTGGACATTCCCTTTTGAAATGACATGATTCCCTGCAAAAAAAATAGCACGGAGCATTATCACTTGTGGTTACAAAATTTGTGGTTTTCCTTTTGGCATCATTTTCTTCTTTAGACCAAATTGTCCTAGGATCCTTTCAGTAGACTGAAGTGGTCCTTTATCGCGAAAACTTTGTTTTCAAATTGTCTTCTTCTTAGATCTCGACTGAGGTCCATGGTCAATCATCTTTGCTTGTAATATTAAATAATACTCGCAAACTTCAATATTCTAGCAAGACCCAATCTATATTAGTCAAAAAGAACACTTAAGGAAAATTCATTGCAAGTTATAAATGCCATTCCTTGCTAGAGTATCTCTAATCCTTTGCAAGTTCTAGGCTCAAAATTGATGCAACTTGTATTACTCGAGCTAACTGTAGTTATAAGAGTAAAATTTATTCCAATACAAGTTGTGTTACATGTTGATAGAACTTTTAGGATTTCTAATCATCCTAAAGAGGTGTAGTAGGCTCTAGGTCTTCGTCTTCATCTGACTCCTCTATATATCCATAGACTGCACTTGTGTAGCTTCATTTCCTTGGAAGCTCAATGTCTTCTAAATGTAAGTCAGGGCAGTCTACTTGGATGTGTCCTACCTCATTGCAATGGAAGCATTGATGGTAGGGAAATCTCCTACAGATGTGCCTTATCTCTTTACACGTATGGCATCTCTTGTCTTGATCACGAGAATCACCTTTGTCACAATTTCCTAAGTTAAGCTCTTAGGCAATTGGATTTGTTCGAAGTAATGTATCTTGCAAGTCCTTTTGATGCATTGCTTCAAGATAGTGGTTCCGAGGAGTGTTCAAGCCATGGTAAAATTTGGATACTTACTGCGCAATATCCATAGGGGGTGCATATTTTAGTAGGGTTACAAAATTCAAGTAGTAGGCTTCCAAGGTTATTTCCAATTGCTTGAGCTTGAAGAATTCATTCATCCTCAAAGTTTGGTAGGTTCGTGGAAGGTATCATCCGTGTATAGTATCTTTCAGCTGAACCCAAGTGAAAGCGGCTTCAAAAATACCTTGATCTTTGCATCATTACTTCCACCATATCCAAGAATGACCAACTAACTTAAGTTTGGCTATCATTGCTTGATTGGTAGCAGCAGTTCCGGAAGCAAAGAAATAATCATCCATCGAATCAATCCATATCTCCACCTCTGCTACAACCTCTATCCCTTCTCCATCAAACTTGGGTGTCTTAATTTGCTTGAGAAGAATTTCTTCTCTTGCATGTTAGTATTTGCAAATGCAGATGGTGCCTGACAATCAAGCTATACCATCTAGGTTATTCTATTTGTGATATGTCTACGAACCATACATAAATCAATCATATATCATCACGAAGTTTTGCTCTGATACCTTTTGTAACGTAACCACCTATCAACTTTTCAAGCACATTTTAGCGGTTCATCAAGAAACGAATCTAAGCGTCGGTGCCCAACATTCCCGTGGAATGTTCCGGTGTTTTTCACATAGGGTTTTCTGAGTTTGCCTCGCAATGGAACGTTCATGGCTAGGCCGAACCCACTGGGTCAACCTCAAATCCGCGTTCCTAGTGGTCAAGGTCTCCTGACAACATTCTAGCTTCGGGTCGTGGACATCCTACTTTACGCATAGATACTCCAGCTGAAGAAGACCCATGCCGCACTTGATTTCAAAGAGAATAGGAAACAAGAGGGATGTGCCACTCAACCTCTCTGCTCATAGGGCATAATTCCTTTCAGGTCCCCTAAAATGGCATGAATTGGGTTCTAACTTAACACTACATGTGTTAAAACCTTGTGAGAAGCCTCCTAGTTCTTTGGGACCATTGTGCCGTAGGATGGACCCATCGGGAGTTCCACCAACCTGCTTCCCTTGATAGCTTTAGTTTTCTAAATAGGTTCTATCACATTTATGTGTGACATTTAGAATCGGCTTCCTTATTTAAGCCTTTTAGAGAATAGGGTTCATTCATTTAATTTATAGCAGAGACACGAATACAAAGCAAGAAATTCTTTGACAAAAAAGTTCAACCAAGTTCCTTAACTTATCTTCAAGGTAATCTTTATCTCCTACCCATACACGAGAAATTATATATTCCCTTCTATCCAACAAAAGTGCCCAGTCCAAATCACATGGCATCATAATTTCCATCTAGTATCTAGAATAGGATCTTCCAACGCCCCAAATATTGGGCTCACGACAATCTTCAACTCCATTCTGGACTAGGCAAGGAGTGTCCAGAGCTCCACCTAGCCTGAAGTGACCTAGGAGTGAGACACAACTTCCGTGGTTGGCCTTTTCACCACTCGATCTTTAGCCCATGAATCAAGCAATGCCATCTCAGGTAGAAGCATGGTGTGACCTTGGAGATGATTCACCGACCCAAAATATCCTTCCTTAATTAATCCAATTAAGAATCAAGTACAATCAAGGAAATTAGTCTGATATCATCTTCCAAGAAAACATTTCCTTATTTTCCATGGTAACCTGTCATCATTAGCACTTGCTTTGCATTTATCATCAAACACAAGAACTTGGAGTAATCATCCAAATCACATCTCAACAATCAGTTTAATGCAAAAGCATTTAGGACGTTATTGAATTAATCAACAGAAACAATGGTATCCTTTTCTAAACATTTCAGGAATAGTCACGATAACCTTTCCATTGCGTATTTTATCTCCCCTTGGGGTCAAGAGCGGTTCTGTGTAAATTTTACTTAACCCACCCTTCTTTTGGATAAGACATATGTCAAGGTTTCAAACAATGTACAAGACATAAGTTCTATTAATCACTTACATTAATTGATAACCAAGCCTTCTTCCCAAAAAGTACAAAAGCATCAATCTTTCTGTCGACTTAGGGTTTCCTAATCCCTAAAGCCCTCCACTTGCCTTTGAAGCTTGGAATTGTAGTTTGTACCTAACAGCCCAATCCTCGAGTTGGGTTGATGAAGGTAGTAGTTGCTAGACGAACCCCAAGGCATCTTAGTTTTAACCCTTATGATTCTTATTTGTGCTAACTAAGCATATTATCAAGATTCCAATTTGCCAAGCATAAGCTATTAGTTTGTGTTGTTAGCAAGAGCTTGGGCAAAGCCTAAAGTTTCTGGGATGAATCTCCTTTAGGCTAGATCACTTACCATGCCATCCATCAAGCGTCCAAGTTGCAACGAATACCTTAAAGGCAATGAAAATTCCCCTACTATTGCGAGGATGGGAAGTTGACAATGCTTGAAGCCTTATATGTTGTTTGTGAATTTATTCCATAGCATTTAAATGCAATTAACAACTTCCCTTGAAACAAGCATTTGGGAAACTCAATCCTTCAAATAATCGAGACAAAGTTTACATTTTTCAACGAACTATTTCTCACATGGTAAATTTTGGAACCTAACATATCACATGTGGGAAATTAAGCAAGCAACTATCAAATTGGGAATACATTACTTACGACCGGTACCACAGTTGAATTGGCAGTGATGCCCTCGCCCGAGGCTTCATTACTCATCATGGGGTTGCCATCTGCGCGTGACACTTTCTACTTGGGGGCCATCCTTGGTCTTCTCCTCTTTTAGATGCGAGTCACACAAGACTTTAGCAGCTAATTGCTTGAGAAGAGGTCTAATTGGGGAATCTAAGCTTGCGGGATGGAGGACAATTTCGCAAGAGGTACGAGGAATAAATTCATGGACAAAGGTGAAAAAAGATGTGTGTGGCCATCCTCTTAGGAGGGGAAAGGGAAAAGATCCTTTGTCATATACCTTCTTTCTCTCTCACACCCTCTCCCCCTCTTCCCTCTCTATCACCCTCTTTTTCTCTCTCTTTGTCCCTCTCTTTCCCTCTCTATCTTAGTACCCGTGCAACAACAAAGCACATCAAGGCCTCCTGCCCCCAACATGCCATTCAAGGCCACTTCTCCTTTTTGTTCCCTTACCATGGGGGTTTATAAAGGTGTTTGGGAGGGGGGAATGTGGAGTGGTGGTGGTGTTCTTTCCCACCCACCACCTGTCACACCGCATGGCAGACTAATTAAGGAGTAAGGGGGGGTGTTTGGCCATGTGGTCTCCCCCTCGATGGCATTGCCATGATCATCATCAACTTCCTCTTCTTCCATGTCATCCTCCAATCCTTCATCTCCATGTCATCTTCTCCCTCCTTCCGCCATCATCCAATTCTTACTTTCCCCCGCCACCCGTTCGGAGATGACAAGGGGGGAAGGATAATTAAAATAAAATTTCAATTCCCTTTAACAAAGGTGGGGGTTTTATGTGGGGGCGAGCGGGGACATTACACTATCAAATCCAACATTTTTTAATGATATGTCTATCTTATATCTCACAAAATTGATGTTTCAGCTCATGCATTAACCATAATTTGAAAAACTTTAAATAGATATCAAGGCTTTATGAAAATCCCTACTAGCACTGGGAGAAAACATTGGAAGTCTTCCTTAAAAACACAAGCAAACTATTTCTCAAACCCTTCAATTTTTGTCAAAAGATACAAAGCACATGTTCCATCATTCATCATAGTGTTTCCAAATGTAAGTCCTCTATTTCTAGTCCTAGTAATGGCATCTGGCAAAAAACCTTACCATATAACATATAAACCCTATACTAATGTTTCATGCAATGGAATTATTCATAGAAATTCTACCCCCATCACTGCTATTCACATCACTAGCGATCCTTGGCTATTTGTATCGTTACTACCATCGCTATTGGTAGCATTGTATACATCACTATATGTATCGCTATTGGTATTGCTATCTGTGTTGATATATACTAACGCTAATAGTAGGAATGCATATAGCAACACAAATGACGATGCAAATAGTGACATTAATAGAAAAATAGTGGCCTAAACAATCATGATTGCAATAAATTTATGATGCTAATAGCCACAGTTATAATGTAAATTTTTTCATACAAACAACAACAACTATAGAGAAAAAAAGTTGATAGTAGGGAGCCGTGCCACCCTTCTAGCTAGATAGGTTGAATATTCTTGCATAACTCATTTATCAATGTATTGGGAAGAAGGCTGGGTTATCAATCAATGTAAGTGATTAATAGAACTTATGTCTTGTACAGTGTTTGAAACCTTAACATATATCTTAGACGAAAGAAGGGTGTGTTAAGAAGGGTGTGTTAAGTAAAATTTGCATAGAACCACTCCTAATCCCAAGGGGGAGAGCAAATATGCAATGGAAAGGTTATCACAACTATTCTTGCAATTTTTGGAAAAGGGTACCATTGAATCTATTGATTGATCAAATAACATCCTAAATGCTTTTTCATTAAATTGATTGTTGAGATGTGATTTGGATGATTATTCCAAGTGCTTGTATTGATGATAAATGCATGGAAGGGATAAGTCATGACAAGTTTCCATGGGAGATAAAGGAATTTTTTCTTGGAATACAATATCATGTTGATTGCCTTGATTGTGCTTGATTCTTAATTAGATTAATTAAGGAAGGATATTTTGGACCAGTGGATCATCTCCAAGGTCACACTAGACTTCTACCTGAGAGGGCACTACTCGATTCATGGGCCGAAGGTTGAGTGCTGAAAAGGCCAACAACGAAAGTTGTGTCTCACTCCTAGGTCACTTGGGGCTAGGTGGAGCTCTAAACACCCCTTACCTAGTCAGGAACGAAGTTGAAGACTGCCCTGAGGCCAACGTTTAGGGCATTGGAAAATCCTATTCTAAAGACTAAATGGAAAGTATGGTGCCATGTGATTTGGACCGGGACAGAAGGGAATATACAATTTCTCTTGTATGGGTAGAAGACAAAGCTTGGGTAAGTTACTCATGAGTATATGTATGCATCACGTGGGTTCAAAAGAATGTATTTTTAAAATACATTTTTTACATACAAAAGAGTGTAATATAAAGGGGTTATTTATATATTGAATAGAAAATAGAATATTTTATTTAGAAAAAACTCACAGATAAGGATATTTATAAAATAGGCCTTGAATGCACATGATGTAGAGGATATACATATGGTAACTTTCCCAAGAGACAAAGATTAACTTGAAGATAAGTTAAGGAACTTGGTTAAACTTGTTTGTCAAAGGATTGCTTGCTCTATATTCATGTCTATGATGTTCCCTATTCCTGAAAAGGCTTAAATAAGGAAGTTGATTTTAAATGTCACACATAAATGTGATAGGAACTAATTAGAAAACTAAAGCTACCAAGGGAAGCGGGTGGGCAGAACTCCCGATGGGTCCGTCCTATAGTAGGGTGGTCCTAGAGAACTAGGAGGCTTCTGACAAGGTTTTACCAACATCCGACCTTTAGGTAGTGTTAAGTTACAGCCCCATTCATGCCGTTTTAGGGGGCGACCGGAATGGGATTATGCCCTATGGGTAGAGAGGTTGAGCGGTGCATCCCTCTCGTTTCCCATTCTCTTTGAACCAAGTGCGGCATGGGTTCGCTTTAACTCGGGTATCTCTGCGTAAAGTAGGATGTCTAGGACTTGATGCTAGAATGATATTAGGAAACCTAGACCACTAACCTGATGATCCTAGTGGATTCGGTCATGAATGTTCCAGTCCCGTTACTCTTCAGCCAGTCTATCTTTATGTGTGTGATCGACATTAGCTAGATACAATTGTACATGTGTGTGACATTCAATAAGTTGGTGTAGTCAGTGACTTAACCACAATTAGTCTTGGTTAGTCATACCTATGTGTGTAAGTCTCTTTCAGTGAGTATGATGAAAGAATAATGGAGGAAGAAGAACAATGAATTGAGGCTCATCTTCTGCTCCACTTTATCTCTCTCCCTCTCACTACAACATATAGACCCAATAGCGATGTTTAAAGTGATGGAATTATTCATGGAAAAATTTACTCGCGTCATTGCTATTCACGTCGCTATATGCGTCGCTATTAGCGTTGCTAATTGGTTTAGCGACTCATGTAGCGATGCAAATAGTGATGCTAATAGCGACACTAATAGCAATGCAAATAGCGACTCTAATAGTGACGGTTGCAGAGTAAATTTTCGACGCAAATAGTGACGGTTACATAGGGAAAAAAAATTAGGTGGCAAGGCATACAGCCCTGCCACCCTTCTAGCTAGAGGCACTAAATATTCTTGCATAATTCATTTTCCAATGTCACCTACACCTAATGTCTAAAAATTGTGTATTAGATTTTAAAAAAAAACTTAATCCTTTGATTGCAAAAGCAAGATATAATTAATTTGAAAAGGTATTTCGCAAAGAGCTTTTTCATCACTTGCTTAGCCCGAGAAGAAAAAGAGCTTGTGATTGCAAAAGCTAGATATAATCAATTCAAAAAAGTATTACTCGATGAGCTTTTTTATCACTTTTTAGGCTCAAGAAGAAGAGCTTTACTTCAAGCTTTCATTATAGTCAGGACCCTGAGGTATGAATAAGTCCCATTGATCTTCTCCTCACTCTCCAGCTTATTCCAAACTTGTTCAAGTCTTTTTGGGGGAGCATTTGGACATCTGTAAGAGTTATACCATGGTGTTGGAGCTAGAAACACTTATATAGGGAGTGGCAGTGTCTTTAAGCTCTACTTCTTTCTTTTTGTTTTTAGCTACATCTAAGTCATCTTCTATTTTTTCTTTCTTATCTTCACCCTCAATCTCAATGGATAGAGGTGTTTTAAAATCAAAAGAATCATGCTCATCCTCCCCCTTCTCAAACTCCATTTCTTGAGCTTAGACTAGTTATTGTACTCCAAGTAGATCCATGAAACAAATGAAATTCTCTTTACCAAGTGATTTGGTAAAGATATTGGCTAACTGGTCTACTTTCTTCACATGAAGTAGATCAATCTGTCCTGCAATTACCATTTCTCTGATGAAATTGTAATGAATCTCTATGTGTTTGGATCTAGCATGATAGACGTGGTTGCTAGCTAGCATCCATATACACCTCAGGTTGTGTACATAACCCTCACGCTACTCCATATATACCTCTTTATGCAAGTCACCATTTAGGAATGCATTTTTGACATCCATTTTTCATAATTTTCAGCCCTTAGAAGCCACTAATGCAATGACTATTCTCACCATTTCCATCTTGGCAACTGAGTTGAAAGTCTCCTCATAATCTAGGCCATATAGCTATGCATATCCCTTTGCAACGAGCCGGGATCTATACCTTTCCAATGAACCATCTGACTTGCATTTCCCTTTATAAACCCATTTTCTTAAAGACATTGAGTACCTCATCCCTGTACTTTTGAATGTACAGCCATGTGTATCAATTGAAATCATCTATCCAACCGACACTAGATTCTTGTAAATTTTGTTCAACCATATGTCCAATTGAAAATAGATTATTGGTAATAGAAGATACATGTATTACATCATGTAGGCTCTTCTTTCTATCATCATAGCTGCAACAGTCTACCTTCCTACTAGTGGGTTGTCTCGCACTCCTGCCCAAAATCTTTCCATCCCTTTTAGCTTCAAGTCTTGCATGACTTCTCGAATAACGTCCTTATGCTTGCTTGGTGCCTCCCATGCAAGCTCAAGGAGGGAAAGATGGAGAAGATATAGAGGTTGGGGATTCTCTCCTTCTCCTTTGTAGTTGTCCCCTCTCTTTTAGTGGATGAGGTGGCAATGGTAGTGGCAATGGCAGCTTCTCTCTCTCTTTCTCCCTCTCTCTCAATCTCCCTTGTGTTGATATGTCTCCCTTCTTCTCCCTATACATCCCTTCATCAACAAAAAGAAAAAGAGAAGCAAAGAAAAGAGAAAAACAAAGAGAGAAGAGATAATACATTTACCTCAAAGCTTGAAGAAGAATCCTTTCGCGCTTCTCTCCTTCTTCTTCTTCTCTTTCATGGGTTCCCTCATTCTTCTTTGCAATTGTCCCCTCTATTTTTGTGGTGGATTGGGGGTGGCAGCACTCTCTCTCTCTCTCTCTCTCTCTCTCTCTCTCTCTCCCTTGCGCACGTTGATCTCTCTCACTTCTTCTCTCTATATGCTCTTCATCAATAAAAAGAAAGAGAGAAGTAGAGAAAAGAGAAAAACAAAGAGAGAAGAGATAATAGACTTACCTCAAAGCTTGAAGAAGAATCCTTTCGTGCTTCTCTCCTTCTTCTTATTCTCCTTCACGGGTTCCCTCCTTCTTTGCAGTTGTCCCTTCTCTTTTGTGGTGGATTGGCGATGGCAACGACCTCGCTCTCTCTCTCTCTCTCTCTCTCTCTCTCTCTTTTGTGCATGTTGATCTTTATACACTCTTCATCAACAAAAAGAAAGAGAGAAGTAAAGAAAAGAGAAAAACAAAGAGAAAAGAGATAATGCACTTACCTCAAAGCTTGAAGAAGAATCCCTTTGCACTTCTCTCCTTGTTCTTCTCCTTCACGGGTTCCCTCCTTCTTCTTTGCAGTTGTTCCCTCTCTTTTTGTGGTGGATTGGTGTTGGCAATGACCTCTCTCTCTCTCTCAATCTCAATCTCCCTTGCGCATGTTGATCTCTCTCACTTCTTCTCTTTATACTCTTTATCAACAAAAAGAAAGAGAGAAGTAAAGAAAAGAGAAAAACAAAGAGAGAAGAGATAATGCACTTACCTCAAAGCTTGAAGAAGAATCCCTTTGTACTTTTCTCATTTTTTTTCTCCTTCGAGAGTTCCTTCCTTCTCCTTTACACTTGTCTCCTCCCTCTTCATGGATGGCGGCAGTGGTGGAGGCCTCTCTCTCTCTCTCTCTCTCTCTCTCTCTCTCTCTCTCTCTTGCTTGTTTACAAACCTGTAAAATGCCATGCTCAGGTTTTAACACTTTTTTATGAAGCCCCTCTCTCTCTCTCTCCTGTTTTTTATTTCTCTCCATCTCTCTCTTCCTTCCCCTCCCTTCTTCTCTCTATTTCTCTCCCTCCTTCCCTCCCCACTCTCACTCAACTCATCTCATTGCAAAGACAATCAAAGATAGAAAATAAAAAGCTTAAGAAACAAAGATATGGAAAGAAATGTCACCCCACCTCTCTTTATCTCTCTCTCCCCCCTCTCCCTTTACTTTTCTTTATTAACCTTATCTCTCATTCTCTCATTGTTTTCTTATTTCTCTCTCCCTCTCTCTCTCTTCTTTTCACTCTCCTTCCTCTCTTTACCTCACCCTTCTTTTCTACCTCCTCCTCCTCTCTTCCTTCCGTCTCCCTCTCTCTATTTCTCTCCCCCTCTCTTTATCTCTCTATTTCCCTTTCTTTGTTTCCTCTCTCTTTGTTTCTCCCCCCTCTCTCTCTCATTTTTTCTCTCACTCATCCTCTCTCCCTCCCTTCATCTCTCATTTCTCTCTTCCTCTTTCTCTTTGTTTCCTTTCTCTCCCTTTTTCTCTCTTCCTCTCCCTTCATTCTTCACCTTCCCTTCCTCCCTCCCTCTCTCTCCATGTATCTCCTTGCAAAGAAAAACAAAAAAAGAGAACAAGAGAACACAAAAATAAAGCAAGAAGAGGCAATGTACCTACCTCAAAGGCCTGAAGATGAAACCATTTGTACCTTCACTTTGCACTTTCCCTCCCTTCTCCGTTGTGCACTTCTCTTTCTTCTTCATGTACAAGGGCGGCCTCTCTCTCTCTCTCTCTCTCTCAAAGCTCCCTCTCTCTGATGAGCTTCCTCTCTCTCTCTCTCTCTCTCTCTCTCTCTCTCAAAGCTTTAAGCTCTCTCACTCTCTCTTTCATTCTTTCTCACAAATGTTTTCTCCGTAAATGTTACTCTCGGGTTTTCAAAACTTTTTTCTCAAACCGATCTCGCTATTAGCGTCACTATATGCATCGCTATTTGCATCGCTATATGCATCGCTATATGCGCCGCTATTTGCATCGCTATATGCGTCACTATTTGCGTCGCTATATGCATCGCTAATTCTATTAGCGACGCTTTTAGCGACACGCTTTTTTGCATTGCAAATGGCCACCACTATTGCCCCATTCCCTTGTAGTGCGATCTCTTCCAACATCAAGAAACCCTAGGCGACAAGCCCTAGAACATTCCATGGGAATGCTGGGCAGTGACGCTTAGATTTGTTTCTCGTTAGATCACCAAAACATGCTCGGAAAGCCAATAGGTGGGCATGTTACAAATAGCAAAAAGATACAAACCAAATGGTACATGAGATTTTGTTGTTAGCTAGGAAATACAAAAATGGTATTTCTTGTTATCATATATAGTTTATTGCTATGAAAATTAGATTTTCTTGTGTATTTTGTGGATTTTTAATTTTATTTTCAATTCATACAATAATAGTGGATTATTATGCATGCACACATGTAGGACTAGTCGTATTGTATCAAAGGTATTAATAGGAAATTAATATGAGTAGCTTATTAATCGGTAGAATACTACAAATGCAATGTTTTTTTTTTAATTTTTGGCTTAACTATTAATATGCAAAGAGAAAAAGAGATAGAGAGGTGAGTTTTAGAGCAAGAGGGTGAAAAATATAATCAAGAATTGGAAAGAGAGAGAGACGGTGTATAAGGGATGGAAATAGAGAGATATATAGAGAATACACATATATTTAAAGATTTTATTTAAAATATTTTTAAACTCAAAAATATTATATTTAATATTTAAAAATATAAGAGAAAGAGAAAGCTATTTTAAATATCTATCATCTATTAGAAAATATCTTTTTTTACCAAAGAGAGAACTACAATACGATCACAATAAATGATTTAGAGAGAGAGAGAGAGAATGTGTGTGTGTGTGTGTGTGTGTGAAATAGAGAAAGAAATAAATAAATACGAAACACATACACACAAAAAGAGGGAGATAGAGAGAGGATGATAGAGTATATATATATATATATATATATATAGAGAGAGAGAGAGAGAGAGAGAGAGAGAGAGAGGTGGACACTTGAAAAGAGAGACTGAAAGAAATAGGGATGAGAGTAAGGGAGATACAAAGATAGGAAGAAATATATATATATATATATATTAAGTGAGAGAGAAAGAGAGAAAGAAGAAAAGAGAAAAAGAGATACTGAATGAGAGAGGTGCATACTTGGTAAGGAAGATAGAAGGAGAGGGAGGAAAAGCATAAAGAGAGAGAGCAAGAGAGGAGGGGAAAGAGAGAGATATATATAAATGAAAATTGTGTGTGTGTGTGTGTGTGTGTGTGTGACAAAGAGAGAGAGAGAGAGGGAGAGAGAGAGAGGCATACTTGGTAAGGGAGAAAGAAATAAAGGGAAGAAAATAATATGGGGAGAGAGAGGGGAAAGAGTGAGAGAGAGTGAAAGAGAGAGAGACAAAAAGAGAGAATAGAGAGAGAGGAAGAGAGTAGCAAAGAGAGCTCATGGAAGTTACTATATGCATGTCCTCTGCATCATGTACGTTGAAGGTATATTTATAAATATAATTATCTATGAATTTTTTATGAATAAAGCATAACCCATTTCTATTCAATTTGTAAATAACCCTTTTATATTACATCCTTTTGTATGTAATATATATATATAATAGTATTTTAAAAATATCTTATTTTGAACCCATGTGATGCACATATATATTCATGAGTAACTTATGAGACACACACACACACACACACACACACAGAGAAATGAAAAGAGAGAGTCTAGAGAGTAAGTAAGTGAGAGATAGAGAACGGGAGATTAAGTAGGAGAGAAAGAATTATAGAAAATGACTAACAATCACAGAAAGGGAGAGAGATATGGAAAATACATTTGAGAGAAAGTGAGAGTAAGAGATGAGGGAAGAAAAAGTGAGAGAGGCATAGATTATAATACCATACACATATGAATGATAGTGTGCTCTTTTAGGATGAATATGAGTTTATGACCACATGTTCAAATTGTAGTACCAATAGATACTAATTAAACCTATAAGTTTAAACAATCCATTGAAAGGTTCTTAGAAGCTTTCCACTCATATTATATATCCTCACATATTTAGGAAGAAAAACATGGAAAGCTTAATAACATGGCATGCACAAAATAGATCTATGGAGATGTACGCAATGTGATATATCAATAGACTTGCACATGTATTTATACAATGGTTTTTGTAGGGTTAGTCACTTTAGGTTACCATGTATCTCCTACATGTAGATCAAGGTTAGACTCTCATAGATTAGGGATAATGAAGAAGGTAGTTTATCAAAGGTCATGCATCATTTCTACTAGAGGTCCTTGAGATGAGAGAAGGGTTCCTTGGGTGACCTTCTACAAGGATAAAGAATAAAGATTGTACAAGCAAAGGATGGTCGATGAAGAGTCTCTCCAAGTGGAATGTAATGATTCTCCATTTTCTATGAGTTTACCATATTGGACTCAACTTTTGATCAATCATATTTTGGATCCCATTCACATTTTCAAGAATATTATAGACTATTGTGGGACTACATTATAGGAAAGAAAGAGATAGGTAGGATGGAGACGTATTGGCTACAAACTAGCTCAAATAATCATGTATAACTAACTTGTGCTCCTTGGAATTTTTTCATGAAAGAGGAGACTTGGGTGAATTAAATCATTAATTCCATTTTTAGACCAACATGTGTGACTTGCTCTCTCATAGTTGCATTTACCAATAAGGATGACCAACTAATAGGACTCAAATCCCATGGTTGACATACAATGCATTAGGTTTGTGTAAGCCAAAATAGCCATTGAATTGATTAAGTGCCTCTTGTATTTTCTAACATGCACTGATATGTGATATTTAATGCATTTGAATTGTGATAGTTCATAGTATCAATCATGATCACGGGTTGCCTCACTCCAAAGATACATTTGGCCATTTGTAAGCTATTTGATATGTTGCAATAAATCTCAGAAAAAGTGACAATGACATCCTCAATTTAATCACCAATGTAGGGAGTAGTGGAGAAATTTTGTCCTTCTAAGAAATACTTCCTCATGAGCATGTTCATGATACAAATCCACCTCCTAGTATATCTTGTGGGGATGAAGTAGAGGTTGCAAAACTAGTGCGTAGAAGATGGACGTTCTTCTTGGATAAATTCATGAAGATCTTAAAGTGCTTTTTGTGACTATTGGGCTTGTCTAGAGGGTAGCATGGTTGAAGAGTGGAAGCACTCATACATTGTTTTAAGTGGTTCATCGCAATGGATATAGACAACAAATTGCCATACACTCTCAAGAAGGATAATTAACTAAGTGGGTACATGGCAATTGCAAATGGAATAGAGAAGAGGATAGATGGAAGCATGGAGAAAAAGGTAAATCACTTCTATATGCTATAGTAGGCATCCATGGAGAAAGGGCTTTAGAGGTAGAAGACTATCAACAATGAATGAGAGTTAATGCGGTTAGAGTTTTTATGTAGTATAGTTTAGCAATCTATTTGATATCACAAGGACTTAGAGAAACTACCATGGTTCATGCTTATGAGGTGGCTACATAAGAAATGGGTAAAAGCATCACATTTCTAATAAAAATATAGTCTGAAGATAAGTGTGCTCCTTTATCCTTGTTAAATTGTGCTTGACAAAAGATTGTAGGGTCATGGAAAAGTTTGACTAGCAAAGTCCATGAACATTATAGTGGTGGAGATAGATTACTTTTGTAGCTTGCAATGTGTGATTTTAGTAGAAAATTGTAGCTTTTCCACAATCATATTTAATGTATAGTGGTTTAAAGTTATCTTGGAAAGAATAGGAGCCAGTATTTGACTACGGGATCATATTGATTTCCATATTTAAATCCTAAGAAATGGAATGATTTGTGAGACACACTCTTCTTTCTAAGTCAGTAATAAGAGTAGATGTGAATCCTTTTCTCTTTTACTAATCAAGCAATCAAAGGCCACAACTATCATTTAATGGTCATTGATTCTTGACTATTCCACGTAGATGATCTTCTACCCTAACCCAAAACAATATTCTTGGTTATATATTTTCAATATAATATGTCAAACATCTCGTGTATGATGAAAGAAGTATGCCTAGCATAGAGGAGGAGAGAGTAGAAGTGACGGAGAAAGGCTTAGATAAAGTAAAGGATGAGGAGGGCTTGAAATATTTTGAGGGGATAAGCTTAGAGAATTTGGTGCAATTAGTGGAGGAGGCACGTGTGCAAAAATTCTTTGAGAATTAAGCAAACTCTACTTTTTTGTAGAGACCTCTACATAGACCTTTAGGTATATGCTAAGCTATGCAAAGATGAAGTTATGGAGTCATAGATAAGGTTATGTTTAGGAGAACTTACTATTACAATCATTGGTACTAGGCATTATATTGGTATTTCAATACATGTTTTTATCTTATTTGCAACTCCATTTATATAATTCTTTATGTTTCTCTTTCACCACCATATTGGTTCAATTGACATTACTTTCCATTTGTGTAAGTCACCACACTTGACTAAGAGGTATCATATATGTCTTGATTAATTGGCATGTTTAAGATATAGAGTAGTTATTAAGTTGTCCCATTTGACATTGTTACATCTTCATCGCTCCCAAATATGTCAATCTCTAGCATGCATACTTGATGCTCTTCACTAGCTCTAGAGAGGATATACCTAGCTCAATTCGTGAAGCTAGTGGTTTCAATGGTGTTGTGAGGAAGTGGATGTTATGACCAATTTTTTTATGCTAACATTCATTGTCTTGCACACATCTCTTTCTCTACTTTGCAAGTGGATCTAGGTGTTGTTGTAGGTATATGGATACTATGACCATGTGGTCTCTTGGCACTACTCCTCGTGTGTTGGGATGTTAGTGCAGGGTGACTCCAATGGATTTGTGGTGATAAACATGCTTGGATTATTTCCCATAAATCAAGTGGATCCCAATCACTAGCCAAATTGTCCACATCCATAGCTACTTTCTCCACAACAATACCTAGGTAAAAAACTCTAGCATGGGTTGTCTCCTATATAGAAGTATACTACCTATGATGTTTAAAAGAGCCTTTTATGCATAATGGTTAGAGGTTTAGTTCCTTGAGGAGTATTCAATGAGGACTATCTATTATCTCCTAGATCAATTCATTAATGAGTGAGATAAAGATGTGTGTTTGAATTAAGGCTTAGAGCCTTAGAGAGTGCTATTTTCTTTAAAAACATTAAGAGGGTCATCTTTATAAGAAAAGGCCTTCAAGGGTAAGAGCATTGCTTTCTATGGAAAACACTATTAAGCCTTAGGAAAAATTTTAAAATCTTTTTTGCAGAAGGCTATAAATGTTAGCATAGAGTCATGTTTTAGGGGGGTGACGTTGAAGATGCTTTGAATCAAGGTTGCCATGGTCCATGGTGATGGTAGAAAGAGTAGCAACAGGCGGCCTTGTATGCTTTCAAAGGAGGTGCTTAATTGTTTGAGCAATGTTGTCATGCATGAAATATTACAAGGTTACATTCCTGTCTATTGGAGATTGTTAGTCCATCAAATATGCAAAATTGGGACAAGCTATATGATTTAGAAAAGGTTGCCTAATTTTCAATTGGAGTCGCATGAGGTATCATCATGGTTATAAAAAAATCCACTTATGGTTTGGGAGGTGAAAGAGTCTGAGTTGGTAATAACAATAAAGAGGGTTGTCTAAGTAGCGGTCAAAGATATTAGCAAGCTAGCTACAATAGTTTTGTATTTTATATGAGTGGCCATGGAGACCAAGAAGAGGCTAAGATTTTGAGAGCATGACTTTCACATGTTGATTGACTTCATCCCAACTATCAATGTCTCCATAGCCAACATCAACATCATCCTTATAGGATGCAACATTATCATTTTCTTCACTTGACTTAGTTAGCTGCCTAATGCATTGTTGAAGTTTTTAGAGTTGGTGACAAGTTTTCACTAGTAGTTTTTCTTTTTTGCATCACTAGTAAAAGAAGTGTAGTTTTAGAAAGGGAGATATTATTGATAGTAGGAGAGGTGGTCACTAGAGTTTGTATTCAGTATCTCAAGTGATGAAAATATTCATAAAAATAATTGCACTCATCTCGATAAAATTATCAGTACATACATCTCTACAAATATATCACTATTTTCGTCACTATTTTCATATAGTAATGCAAATAGGGACACTTTCTGACACATTTACCAATGCACGTAGCAACATGTACATATATATTTGTGATGCTAATAGTGACGTTTGCAAAGAAAAAAAAAGTTGGCAAGTCATGTTGCCCTACTATCCTCTAAGCCCCATGTGCTTAACAATGTTCCATAAAGAATTCATAAATTAAGTACAAAATTATCATCGAAACACATATATCATGAGATATTGGGAAGAAATAATCGTTGATTCAATATTCAAAGAAGTATAATATCTATGATGATATCTCATAGAGCTACATGGAATGATAAAGAAGAGAGACCAAAACAAATTAAAAAAGGTATCTATAAAATTGCAAAATATGAGTTCATACAAAAGATAATAAAAATATCCAAGAAAAGCTACATAGAAAGAGTCGACATGGATCATAGGGACAAAAAGAGAAAGGATATGTGCTCCATGAACCCAAGTGATTGCTACAACTCCTCACCATCTAAGAGCTCGTCTTTAGAGAGAGAAGGAAGTAGAGAATAGGAGACAGAAGAGAAGAAAAAGAATAAACAAGAGGTACATAAGATCAAGAAAAAGCTCAATGAATCAAAGCACTATCTATTGATAGAATCTAAGAAGATAAGAAAAATCATTCTTTGGGACTACTCAAAAGAAAATCTCCAAGCATTAGATCTCTTGGAGCTTCTGGTAGCCCAAAAACGTGTGCCGAATACTATCTTCTTCTCTACTACTTAGATCACAAATCTAATGGTTCCATTGGCTTCGAAAGGGCAGTAAAACTGTAGGACACCTACTTACGATTTTCCCACATCCTTCTTCTTCCTCCTAGTCTAGAGTGCTACTTACTGCCTAAAATTTGAGATCATGTGCCGTGTGAATTGGAAGCCCCTCTTTTTGGATATCTCCCAAAATTAGCTAAAAAGTCCCTTGCTTTTTTTCATATTACCATATTCTGGAAGTTTTCTATATCTTTTTATGATATTTACATGAAATAATATCTAAAATATCAAAAACAGGCTAAACTTGTTCAAAAAAATTGTATTTTGAAACTATCCATACTATGGACTCTAACACTAATTATTAATATGGGGTTGACTCTCTAGATCAATAAGAAAGCTAGATTATGATAAACTCGAGGGTTTTTACAATTTGTCCATGTAGTGGCGTGACATCCACACCCCACGCACTTGCACATCCTCTGTTATGTGCCATCGACGTACCACCCGAGTTAAACACCCATAGCATCAACTTATCATTCATCATGTACATAATAAGGTATCCCCCTAGATCAGAGACCAAAATGACTAGCATTTGCACAACTCTAACACTATACCAAGTATCCACTCTAGGATCATTAGGCCTTGGGTATGTATCATATACTAGAGACTATTGAATCTCTATGTATAGGCTACCAATGTATCCATCAATAAATGCATGGCAATATGCATGTTGTTTTAGAGTCCAGCACCACATAGAAATCTGCTTATGCTGACAATTTTGTATCACATCAAATATAAACTAAGTCTTACTTGCATCCAACACATGTTGGCCATCACCAAAAATAGTAGAGTAGTCCATATCTTGAAGCATCTTTGAATTACCTGTCAAGGCCTCTAAGAGACAAAGCACCTGAAATATTCTCCATTTGTGGAGCATCACATCTAACATCCTGTAAAGGCATATCCTCAAGCTCATGAACTGTCTCAGAAACAATAACTATGTCCTGCAAATCATGTGCATCCAACACTTCACCAATCTCCCTCTAAGTCCCTACATCAAGTAAAACATGAGCTTCTTAAACCCCTTCAGATGCATTAAGAAAATCTACATATACAATGGTTGACTCTTCCACTAAAAGATCTTCCAAGGCATCCATGGATATCTCAATATCAAACTGTAGCTCACATCTTGGCTATTTGCCCTTCTTTTTGCCCTCTTGCTTGCTATCCTTTTTTTGCTCTCGTGGGCCCAACCTCTTCCATAACATACTTGAAAGATGGCTAATTTGTAGCTTTAGGTTGATTCAGACTTCTTCTTGTCACTCTCTTAGATGTCACTACATTATCTTCATTTCTCTTTTATTTCTTTTTCACAAGTGCATTTACTGATGATTCCCAACCAATCATGTCACGAATGTATTGCCCTGCATGAGATATTTCAATATCAATAGCTTTCCTCTTTTCAGCTATTGAGAGAGAGAGAGAGAGTATGAGAGAGATACACAAGACATGCTCCCAAAGAATGATTCATATTGATGTAGAGTTAGTATATACAGGTGAGACCCAAGTCAAGTGAGAGATGATATATATAGTTGTAACATCCCCACTCAAACAAAGGTCTCTGGCTGCGAGTGAAAAAACCCTTGGGGAGAACAAGGGAAAAACCCGAGGCACCCCTACACATACCTACGATACAAAAATGATTTACTATAAAGTTTTCTTGAATACAATGATACATGCCTCAATCAGTGAGACAAGAACTTGGAACAATACCAAGTGCATGTCTTAATGAACTAAAGCGAGCTTCACTAAGAGCTTTTGTGAAGATGTCTGCAACCATTTGATCACTGGGACAATGCTCCACCATAATGGAACATTTCTTGACTTCATGTCGAACATAATGATAATGAATAGCAATATCCTTTGATTTACTATGTTGTATATAGTCTTTTATAAGACTAATAGCACTTTGGTTATCACATCGAAGAGCTGTACTAGATGATGAAGGATGTCCCAAATCTACAAGTAGTTGTCAAAGCCAAACTAGCTCGTGAGCAGCTAATGATGCAGCAACATATTCGGCCTCATTTGTAGAAACCGCAACACATCGTTGTTTCTTGCTGGACCAAGAAGCCAAACATCCATTTACAAAGAAATAATTCCCACTTGTAGATCGCATGGATAAGTGTGAACTTGCCCAATCAGCATCTGTATATCCAACAAGGTCAAGAGAAGTTGAAGAAGATAAAGAAGAATCCTCTCGACGACGATAAACAAGACCAAATTCCTTAGTACCCTTGAGGTACTTAAGAATACATTTTGCAGCACTCCAATGAATAGTGGAAGGAGAAGAAAGATATTGTCCCAAAAAGTTAGCTGCAAATAAAATATCTGGTCTTGTGTTTAAACCAATAAATTGAAGACAACCAACAAGATTAGCAAAAGGTTGATGAATGGCTGATTCTTCATTGTGTGTTGTAGATGTACCCTTGGTAGAGCTCGAAAGAATGGGAGTGTTGGAAGAGTGCGCATTTGTCAACCCAAACTTCTTAGCAATATCATTAATAAACTTTGTCTGGCAAAGAAGAAGAGTGCCTTGTTGTCGGTGTCGTTGAACTTGAATACCCAAATAAGAATGTATCTCACCAAGATCCACCATTTCAAATACAGTCAATAAAAGCTTCTTCGTAGCATCCAAGAAAGCAATATTATTTGACACAAGAATAGTATCATCAACATATAGAGCAAGAATAATAAAACATTTGTCCTCCCTTTTTATGTAAAGATTTGGGTCAGCAAAACATGCAACAAAACCTTTAGATGTGAGGAACTAATCAATCTTAATATACCAAGCACGAGAGGCTTGCTTCAATCCATATAATGCATGATGAAGCTGGAATACAAGATGCTCCTTTCCTGCAATCATGAAACCTTCAGGTTGCTCCATATAGATTTCATCTTCAAGATCTCCATTAAGAAAAGTTGTTTTAACATCCATTTGGTGAATTTCTAGATCAAACAGTGTTGCAAAAGCCAAAATCATACGAACAGTTGTGGAGTGCACAACGGGAGAAAATGTTTCTTGATAATCTACTCCTGCAATCTAGGAGTAACCTTTTGCAACAAGTCGTGCTTTGAACTTATCAAACGAGCCATCAGCTTTGGTCTTGGTGTTATAAACCCATTTACATTTGATGGGAACACGATTTGGGGGGAGTTCAATAAGAATCCATGTACCTTTGGAGATTAAAGAATCGTACTCAGCTTGCATAGCTTCTTGCCATTGATCTCTTTGAGACGAATTGATAGCTTCCATATACGATATTGGATCCTCTTGGATAGACATAGCATCATCAAAGACATCATATTCAATAGAATAGAATCCATGCTCTATCTCAATAGGAAGATCGACATAGATCTCCAAATTTTCATTAATCTTCTTTGGAGGTGAATGAGGTTTATGATCATCAGAATTAGTAGACTCACAAAGCAAGTAAGGAAATGCACTAAGCAAAGACTGTGTATCATCTGAAACATCTGACGACCATGTGCCACCCATAGTCTTCTCATCAAATATAGCATCATGACTAATGATAACCTTTTGAGTAGAAGGATCATAAAATTTGTAACCTTTGGAATGATCTGAATAACCACAAAAAATAACCTTCAAACATGGAGGATCCAACTTATGTCGAGTGTCCTTGGGCACATGAATATAAGCAATGCAGCCAAATGTGCAAAAGTGAGAGACTAAAGGTGTCTTCCCTGTCCAGATTGTTATAGGAATTTTACCAACAGGTGCAGTTGTTGGAAGATGATTTTGAATAAAAACGGCTGTTAGAAGTGCTTCAGTCCAAAACTTTCGAGACAAACCAGAGTGTGTAAGCATGCAACATATAGCATTAAGAATAGTGCGATTTTTGCGCTCAGAAACACCATTTTGCTGAGGAGAATAAGGAACTGTAAACTCATGATGAATACCTTGATCCTTACAGAAGTCATCGAATAGATTGGATACATATTCACCGCCATTGTCACTGCGAAGTGTCTTTATAGAGAATCCAGTTTGAAGCTCCACACTTATCTTGTATTGTTTAAATATAGATAAAGCCTCAAACTTATGTCGAAGAAGATAGACATGTGTGTACCGTGAGAAATCATCAATGAAAGTTATAAAATATTGATATTGAGACTTTGAGGTAGGAAAAGGACTGCAAATATTGGTATGAACCAAATCCAAGAGAGCACAGGAATGTGATGAAGTAGAAGTGTGGAAATGTGAACGATGGTGTTTTCCAAGTGCAAAGTACTCACATATTCCCATATGTGGATGAGATTTAAGATCCATACCTTGCACAAGACCATGACGATGAAGATCAAGAATTTTGGCAAAATCGGAGTGTGTAAATCGTTGATGCTATAATTTGCAATCTGTATCTCCAGGGCCAGTAACAACATTTGCAACTGTATCATTCAATGATAGCTCAAATAGATTACCATGTCGAGGAGCCACTGCTATAGTCGGTCTTTCTCTATACGACATTGATTATGATCAAATCCAACAAACAAACCAAGATCAACTAGACGAGCAACAGAAAGAAGATTTCTTTGCAAATCTGGAACATGAAGAACTCCTCTTAATATTCTAGTGGATGAAACAATCCCTAGATATAAATCACCCACTCCTTTAACTTGACAAGTCGTATCATCCGCAAGGTAAACAAACTTCTTGATAGGAAGAGAATGATAATTGTGAAGCCACTGCGATTGGTATGTCATGTTTCTAGTGGCACCTGAATCAATGATGAATAGAGAACCATCATGAACATGAAGTACCTTTTCTCGAGAGATATCATGATGGACGAAATTGAGCTCCTGATGAGTATGATCATCATTAGTTGTAGTTTGTTGAACAATATAAGCTCGAGAATGTTCTTCATCATATCTACGTTTATGACAACGAGACGAGATGGATGATCTGTATGTGCACAATAATCACAAGGAGGAAAACTTTTGGATAAGCGAGGTTGCTTTGTAGTAGCTCCATGCTCCTCATCATATTGACGTGCCCAACAATCAGAAGACACATGGTCTTTCTTATCACAATAAGAACAATGTTTGTTAGGATAAGAAATACGAGAAGATTTACTACCTTGATTAGAGTGTCCACCCTGCTGAAAACGTGAAGCGCGACGCTTGCGACCAACAAGAGCAACATCAAAATCCCTTTGTTTGCGAGTGACCAAAACAGTATCAGATTTTTTCAAATGATACTCATGACATTGAGAATATTCAATAAGAGATATACATGCTTTGTCAAAGTGGATATCATCCTTGTTAGACAAAATAGTGATGATATTGTCATATAAAGGATCTTTGATGGTATGAAGAAGTTGAGTAACAATCTGATTTTTAGCAATAGGAGCGCTGGCAGTACCAAGCTGATTGATAATGTCTTTAAAAGCCTCGATATGAGAGTGCATAGAAGTACCAACCTTACATTGAAGATTCTTCAAACAAGTTTGGAGATATAAAATTTCGGTGACTGATTTATTCTCAAATGTTGAGATAAGATACTCCCAAAGAGCATGAGAGGTTTCCAGATGAAAGACATCCAACATAAATGAGTCAGGAAGTGCGGACAATATATAATGACGAGCTGCTTTGTCACGATGAATCCAATCAGTATGATCAATTTTCCATTGTTCAAATAACGGGCCATCAGTAATCACAGAATTGTTATTCATCACATCAATAGGTTGAATTGGGCAAGACAGGTCACCCAAAATAATATCAAATAATTCGTCACCTTCAAGAATCAGCATCATCTTTGCTTTCCACCCAGGAAAGCCTTGTCCTTGGAAGAAGGGAACTGCAGATGGATATCCATTAACAATCACGCAATTGGCCATGCCTGAATGTCGAGAGAAAACAAATAAGATGAGATCACAGAATCTGCAAACCATGATCAAAACGAGAGTAGTTGAGACGCATGACAATCAAATAGGGAGATGCATGTAAGAACAACGAAAAGTATTGAGTGACTAAAAAGAAAGCCCGAAATAGAGAGACGTAATGTGCAAGATGAGATGACACGTGTAAGATAAGTGCTATTTCGATCGAGCAAAGAACGTGAACGATAATAAAACATCGCTAAAAATAGCAAGATGTTTTCTTGTCGTAATCAACGTCATTGACGAAGGCAAGCGATTAACGAACTGTAATTGGGGATTAATGAACTGTAATTAGAATTACAGTTTTAATTAGAATTACAATTTTTAAAGACAAAATTAACTAATACTTCTAATTTGAACAAGTTCATGTATCAAATCATCACTTGTGCAAAGAATTCAATCAAGTATAAAAAAATTATCTTACTTGTTGTTGCTACACATCCATAGCTCTGACACCATGTTGAGAGAGAGAGAGAGAGTACGAGACAGATACACAAGACATGCTCCCAAAGAATGATTCATATTGATGGAGAGTTAGTATATATAGGTGAGACCCAAGTCAAGTGAGAGATGATATATATAGTTGTAACATCACCTACATACAATGCATTTGTCCATATTGCAACCTTCTAACTACCAATCATTACTTGGCCAAGCATTCTCTCGAACTGTCAACCAAAAATAAAAGCATGTATAGTTGCATAAGCATTTCTGATAGCCAAGTCTTCCAAAAAATTTTGCATACCTCCCTTTGCAAAATTCAAAGCAAGAGTCAATCATGTTTCTTGTGCATGGATCTTGCCATCTTTCTAAAAGAGGAGTTGTCATGCCAAGGCTTCCTAATAAGCAACATAATATTTCTGTTCATGCTACAAACTATCACACCACATGTAACATTTATCTAGTTTAGGGGTTGCTGCTCGTCTCCTTTTCTCTTGTTCTTTCGCATCCAATTTTGGGACCTTCAATTAAAGATCTTGCATGTATTTAACAAATTCATTAAATACATCTTCCCTAACAATGGGAATAGTTAGGTGTAGCCATAAGGTTAGCCATAGAAGTGGGTGGCTTACTAGATACATCAACTATTTTTCCCATAATAGTGGACGAGGTAGATACATGCAATCTTTCTCTCCTTCTATACTTCTTCACTAGTGTAGCAATAGCTTCCTTAGCATGCCTCCACCCTGTTTTAAGCCATGTCTTTGTAGTCTCATTATCTAACAAATCATCAAGCTTCTCTTAAATATTTGGATCTGTGTCTTGTAGAAATAATTCAATTTTTTGACTTACAAGAGCTTGATATTATACAAGATCTAATTGCTCAAATTAACTTTGAACTTATCTAAGTAACTTTGTAGTCACACAAGACCCTTATTGGGTTTTAGAATCCACTCTTGGAAAGTCTTGCAAGTAATCAAACTGGTGTCTTCAATGTAAAATTATTCCTGAAGTATCTTCTTGAAAGCTACCTTGTGAGCATCTTGCATGTTCAATTTAGTAACTCAGGCTTTCAATTCATGTACAATGACCCATACAAAATACTGGCTCCATGCCAATTGAGCCACTCCAAAGAATTCCATATTTTGAGCAAAGGTATACAAATATCTAGATACATTCCTTTCATTAAACAACTTCATCTCACACTCTATTGCCTGCCCTGCAGAGCATTCATCACAATAGTTTTTGCTTGAGTAAAGGTCTACATCACATCTTGTTATTGTTTTACCTGCATAAGCATGTTCATGTTCTATACTAATAGCTACAAAATATCACTAAAAATTATGCTTGATGGTTCTCCCATCCTATCCTTTCTTTCAACAATCTTTCATGTCCAGTTCACCAATGTCGGAGGGGTTTTAAAATTGAAAGATCATATCCATCAGGAATCAAAGAGAGAAGAAAGTAGAGAATAGGAGACAGAAGAGAAGAAAAAGAATAGACAAGAGGTATACAGGATAAAGACAAAGCTCAATGAATCATAGCACTATGTATTGAAAGACCCTAAGAAGATAAGCAAAATCCTTGTCTAAGACTAATCAAAAGAAATCTCTAAGCATTAGGTTTCCTAGAACTCCCTTGTAGACCAAAAACATGCATCAAATATTAGCTTCTTGTCTACTACTCAGATCACAAATCTGATGGTTCCGTTGGCTCCAAAAGGGGGTGAGACCCCATGACACCTATTGAAGATTCTCCTAGATTGCTCCCTCTTCTTTCTCCTAGTCCCAAAGTGTTGCTTGCTACTTGAAAACTGCGATTGTGTGCGGCACAAGCTTGAAAGCCCCTCTTTTTTCATGAGATCTCCCAAAATTAGTTGAAAAGCCCATTTTTTTGCATATACCATATTCTAGAAGTTTTCTACACCTTTTTAGGATATTTTTAAGAAATAATATCCAAAATATAAAAAATAATCTAAACTTGTCCAAAAATCTTATATTTTGGAACTATCCATATTATGGACACTAACATTAATGAATAATATGGCATTCACTCTCTAGCTTAATAAGAAAGTTGGATGATGATGCTCAAGGTGTTTCACATTGTGTCCACATAACAACACCACAATGCTACCACATAGCCATTTCTCCCTTCTAGTATAGTTTTTCAATTGTCTAGAATATTGTGCCTAAATATTTGTTGACACAACTCTCTCTTATGTACCATCACTCTCCTCTTCTCATTATTCATGAGCACAACACTAGATTTCTCATCCACAAGGTATTCATACCCTCAAGATACATCTAAGATTTTCTCTCTCCCACCTACAACTACGCTCATGGGCATAACCATGAGAATCATGTCCATCTAATGTACTTGTAGGTGTAGTATCTCTTAGAGTAGCACCCATGGGGATGCCACCTATGGATGGCTAAACTAGATATTTATACCTTAGCAAGATATGTCTTAGATGTGCTCTCTTCCATACCTAGAACTACACTCTTGGGCATAACTAGGAGAATCATGTCGATTTGATGTACCTGTGTGTAGTGGTGGTATCTCTTAAAGTAGCACCCATAGGAGTGCCACCTATGAATGGTTGAACGAAACTTGGAGTCAATGGAGTAGATATCCCTACAGGTGTAGTAAACCCTGGAGGTGATAAAAGTGTCCACACGATCAACGAGATAGAGACACTGCATTAGTGTCTCCACAGTACCCACCTAAGCTACTCTCTCTAGAATCAATATGAGAGCGAGGAGTAGCAGCAAACTATGGAATCACCACCTCTATATCTCCACAATGCCCTCTGAGCCATTCCCTAAATGATGAGGAGAGGAAGTTTGCGGCCCTCCTCCTAGGCATCCATCACAACCACTCTCTCCATCCTCGGTCAAGCGAGGCATCCTTAAGCCTTCCTCCACAACCAGTCTAGAGCATCAATTCTGCCTACCAGATATCAAATTGTCAGAGCATACTAAGGTAGAATTCATAGAATGCCTAGAGAACTCTTGGTCTATCATATATCTAAAGTGTGCAATATGATCTATAGACATATGCGATAAAACTTCCCATAGCTTCTTATGTGTCATTTCTTAGCTCATCCTACTCTATGGATTGTCAATAGTAACCTGCACAGTTAGAAGAAGATATTAGCATAATCAATATATGAGTTTCGATAAAGCACGTTAACATAACTTTTCAAAAAAAGATGTTAGTTAAAAACCATATACACAAATACCAGTAAAAGAAAATTATCAATGAATTTGATAAGTCAACACAAATACAACTGGTTCTACGGATCCATGTCAAGCTCTTGTCATAGCTCACAGATAAACCAAAATGACTATGCATAGGTCTCCACAGAAACACGAATCTACTTCATTCTCAAAAAAAATTATACTCTTGTCTCTTCATCTACATCACTTGTATATGTCTCCTCTGCATGCTCCAAGTCCTCCTTGTCCTCCACTCTCTCCAATATCGTAATATTTTGGCTGAAAATATTACAAGGCCGTGTGAAGTCTTGGGAAAATAACAATAATGTCATTGTGTTCATGGATGGTGCGGTCTTTAAATGGTGCACTCTCCATGGGCCAATCGAGACTTAGGACTAAGGTTTTAATAAAAACCCACATTCTTCATAAGAACCTCCTCTTGGTAGGAGGCCAAAAGGATAATTGATTAATGGCAAATTTTTTTATCCCTTCTTTCCCCTAGCCAAAGGTCCTGCTGGAGGGAAGGGAGTGAAGAGGGGATGATTCATCGCACGAGCTAGAGACCATGGAGGGGTGAATGCCCATGCAATAGGCCGCAAGGAGGGGGGGGGAGGTCCCCCTCCCTTAAGAACTATAAAAAACCACATGTGGGGGGGAAGTAGGAGGGAAGGTGAAGGGGTGTAACACTGCAGTTGCTGCCGTGTGAGAAAGAGAGTAGAGCTGCCAGTTGTTGCATCAGCATCGCCACTTGGAGTTGAGCACACCTTCAAACACCATCCTCAAATCGCTGCTTCATTTTTCCTCCTACCCGCCATCAATTCGTCAAAATCATCTCCTATTTCCTCCATGTGGTTTCTCATTTTGTTTGAAAATCATATGGGCTGCCAAACGATCCTGTCGATAAGAGCTCTTGGGGGTGACAGCCATAGATGCTTCCAAGATGCTTCCAAGAAGCTTCTTAAGGGGGCTCTCTAAGCCCCCTTTCCTATTGGCTCTCAAGCGGGTTTTCATAACCCCCCAACCTCCCCCCCCCCCCCCCCCCACGGGATTTAAGCTCTTTCTAAGCTTGCTTTAAACCCCTTTCCCCTTGGAATTTAAGTCTTTTTTCCCCTTGCCCCCAAAAACCCACCTTAAGCTGGGTTTTAAAGACCTTGCCCATGGTCCATTTAAATCCCCTTTCCATGGGATTCCACTAAATCCCTATAAGCTCACCTTGCCCTAGGGTTTAAAACAACCCTTCCCGTGGTAATCCTCACTCTGGAGTTTCAAAAACCCCTTTTCCATCAGCCCTACAAAGTGGGTTTTTCAAACCTGGAGCCTGCATTCCACAAAGCCATTTTTAAACCCTTTTGTAGATTTTTCCCCCACACATGTTCTTTAAAGGATCCTATGGCATTCCCACACCAGTTCATTTAGAACCCCTAGTTTCCTTTTAAAAGCCTTCCATTTCAAGTCCTTTAATTCATTCCCTACTTTGAGGAGGCAGCCTTATGGCCTTCTAAAGCTCGATTCTGAAAGACGGTGGAATCAGTCAAGGAAGCCGAATCACAAAGGTTGTTTCGCATGCGAGGGAGATGGGTCAAGATCATAAGTCTGGGGCCAGGCAAGAAGGTCGAATTCATGATGGTTAAAAAGGCACAAGGCGCAACCGCAGGAGGATCGTCTCCTAACATCCATGTGGACATTTCACCACAAGTCCAGGTTTTCTTCCTAATTTTGATTAATGTCCTATTATTTCAATTGTGCATGGATCATTTATGGAACTAGGATGCACTTTTTTGATTGAAATACTTTGGCTAAATTAAAGGAAATAGCTTACGATCAAAGAATCGGTCATTTGTATTAAACAAATGAAAAAAAGAGAGCATAAGATCTCTATGCATTCCTAGCAAGTGGTTTTTATGCATTGCAAAGGAACGAAATTAGATTAACTAATGCCCACCTTTATAAATTCGAAATTATTGTGGTACACTTCGATTATGCATGGAAAGATAAAATCACATGTTGTATCATTAGACATCTCTTTCTTCGAAAGGATTCATTAAAGAAGATTGCTAATAACTGTAGGAATTTGCAAGGCATTGAAATGATTCTAGGCTGCATGAAGTAGATTAATTTCTAGGAAATTTGCATAAATCTCGATCAATTACATAGGTAGTTACGAAAGGTTTTGTGATGCTCGTTCAATATACGAATAATTCATTCAGAAATGAAATTAGGAAAAGGCTGCATGGTTCATTTTAACATAATCCCTAAAAGCTTAGCAGCATAAATGTATCAATGGGAATTATATCGTAACTCAACATATGCTTTGATCTTAACAAGAAAAGTTAAGGTTTGTAAATCAAAGCATACGTAGGCAATGAATCATGTGATTACGAGAATGGTATCATAAATATCTTCAAGAATAGACAAGTAAATTGGTTTACCCTAAAACACCTAAACGGTGAGGGACTCTTTCAGGAATGGTTAAATCGATGCAACATATCCCAAGTGCTAACTAGGATTTAGCACGTTGAGGACGTGACCTAATCACTCTTATTGCCAAAGATGAAACTCTTATACCCTAAAGACTTGCACACATTCGCGGAATGTAGGGACAATAGGACGCTCTTGCGAGAGACGATCTAGGGTTTTTACCCTAAGTATCGCTCGCTAAAAAGATGAAACTTGATTTGGATTTGGAACCTTAGGACCAACAATGTCGGCCGAGTGCAATCAGGAACGGATTGTTATGAAGACACCCTATCCCTGTTCCTATCTAATCATGACTCCGTGATTAGAAGACGCCATTTGATGGGTAAAATAGTCCCATGGATTAGATGCAACACTGGTGCAACATGTTGCAGAGTCACATGATCTTGTGATTTGATCACAAGGGAGTGGAGAAATTCCTCGGAATAAGATTGGCAGATTCTTGCACAAGTTATCTTGCAAGAGGATGAGTAGTCGTCCTAATATAGCACCTTTCGTGGGAAAAGTGACCAAGATAATGGGTTTAGATAATTCCTTCGAAGAAAAAGACCGATCAGTAACTTGGAATAACATAGTTACTGCTAATAGAACTTAAGGTATTGGTTAAATTGGGTTAATGGGGTATGACCCTAACCCAAGGACATAAGGGTTAACAAAAAAACCCTTGGGAATCTTGCCAAGGTGCAATTGATCCCGGATCGAATGCTGAAAGCATTCGGAAAGAAGGATTCACTCCTTAGCAGTTGGCCAAAATAACGACCATTGGAAATGATTGTGCTTGTAACAGTTTAGAGAGCACTGTTTTGCTTTGTTTGCTCAAGGAATTAAAGGATGAAAAGATATCTAATGCTTCAGGTTGAAGGCTTGAAGGGAGAGGCAGCCTCAGTTATCCCCAACTGTCTGCCTGACCCTAACCAAGGGGGTTGTTAACCATGACGGAAAGGTGGACGGAATGTGTTGCGAGAGGTCTCTCCATTGAGCGCTACTTGGAGCAAGAGGATGCTTGGGTGCTAGGGGGGGCTCTAGCCATAAATCCCTGGCCTTCCGGGCCCTACACAAGAGGCCAATGTGACTCAGGATTGGATCTCGAGGCCCGCATACTAGTCTACGGGCGGAATCTTGGATTAGTAGTCCCTGTGGATTGCTGGATAGCCTTCAAGCGGATTATAGATAAGCCTACGTGCTGGAATTTATAAATGTATTTCAAAGACAAATATGATAACCTGTTGAAAAAGAACTTGTTTGATACTGTTTTTCTATGTCAAGTGCCATGATTACGTGAAGGAACCGGTGCCTAACAGGCTAATTAAGGAAGTTGATTGATGCATGTCCAACTAAATGTGGTAGGTATTTAAATAACTAAAACAACCTGAGGAAAGTGCAGTGGATGGCCATGGTCCGTCCTACGAATGGGTGGTCCCGGTTGGCCGAGAACTTTTCTCAATCATGATGGACAGCAAGAAGATCATTCAAAGGACACGAACAGCAAGGGTGCTAACCTAGAGTCTAAGTTATAATAATCCTGATTTACGCTATTTTAGGGGAACGGAATGGGACTATGCATTATGGTAGAGAGGTCGAGCCTTGCATCCCTCTCGTTTTCCATTCTCCTTGAACCAAGTGCAGTGTGAATCCGCTTTGGCCTTGGCATTTCTACGTAAAGTAGTTTGCTTGGGTTCGACGTTAGTTACTGTTTAGGAAATGACCATTAGGGGAAACCCTAATTCAGGTCGGTCCTAAGTGGGAACGGCCAGAATACTTTGGTTACATGGTAGACGTGAAAAGTTCTAGATCGCAAACCCCATGACATTCCATGGGAGTGCCGAGCGGAGCTTTCTAGACCTCCTTTCCGATGGATTGCTAAGACGTGTCCTAAAGGGAACAAGTGGACACGTTATAGTTGGTATTAGAGCCAACCAACAAAGGATTTGTTTTTGAGAAATCTTAATTAAAAGAAGTAAAGCAAATGTTGTTCTGAACATTTTCTTACTTTCGATGCTTTCTTGCAGAATTATGAAGCATGGAACAGGTTCTTAGTGTTCCGAGTCATATTTATGACCGCGACGCATTCCCCGGATTATCGACAAAGGGCTGAGATGATGAACATCCTAGATCATATCTATAATCCATCACCTTTATACGTGAAACAAAGATGGATGGGTGACTCAGGAATCTACTATATAGCTGCCCACCAGTTTGCATACCTTCAAACAACCTAAGAGGATCAAGTGGTTGGAAGACCTAAAGATCATGAAGCTGTTCATTTTTGTGGAGGCTCACGTAAAATCTACTTTACATATTTGAGTTCGGAGGATTGAGCTGAACTTATATGTATATGAGGAAGTGATCCATGTAATTTCCGCCGACAAGATCAAGGTGTTGGGGGGCCATGAGAAGAATGGGTTCCAAAGGAAAGGATACCCTAATCTTCTGATGACTTACCGATTCCTAAAGATTCATGACCGGAAACCATACTATTATTCATTTCTCGTAGATAAATCTAATACAACATTATTATTCCCAAACTAAATGTAAATAGTTGCCCTATCATCCCAAGAAATGTTGTATTCTAAAAGCGCTATGCCCATATAAATTCAATAAGACTTCTTTTTATCAATGCCCGTTTTGTTCATGAGAATTGATAAGAAGTTAAGTAGTTAGATTTCTTGGTTGATAGTTGAAATGGAGATGAAATATTAATCATAACGATTAACGTGTAATAACGTTAAGAAACCTTTATCGAGGCACAACCCCAGGTACAGATTCCTAGTTCCCCTCCTACATCAAGTACTGTCGTAATCCAGGAGAAGAAGTTTCTTCTCAAGCAAATTCAGCCGCTTGAATTTGACGGGAAAGGTAGGTACATCCAAGCAGATGCTGAAATTTGGATTGAATCCATGGAGGATTACTTTGAAGCAGCCAGTACTGCACCCGCCAACCAGGGTATGCTCGCCAAGCTGAAGCTCACCAACGAAGCCAGGCTTTGGTGGAAGCAATGGTGCAGAGATCAAGGGATCACAGAAGGATCTGTTACCTGGGAGAAGTTAAAGAAAGCCGTGTAAGGAAGATACTTACCACCTGTGTATCGCACACGCAGAAAATGAATGAGTTCTACAAGGTGAAACAATTGGGACTCACTCTTGATGCATACTACTCTAAATTTGTCTCACTTCTTAAGTATGCGCCACAGATGGACATGACACAGCAGGTGTCAAAATTTTATGGTGGTTTAAACCCACCAGTGAATACCCGTCTCGAATCTATGCGCCCATCAGATCTTCAGGATGCACTCATTCGAGCCGCGCCTATAATTCCGGAGGTGTAGGCTAGGCCAAGAGGTAACAAAACTTGGTCTTATAATGACCCGAACAAAGGAGTGTATAGGCCTCAAATGAAGAGAGTTCAAGGTCAGAATCTGGGACAAAGAAAGAAAGAAAGGACTAATGATGTCAACAACTTTGTCCCTACCCAAAGCAATGGCTAAAACCTCCGTTGTTTCCACTGCAACGAGCCCGGTCATTTCAAGAGGCAATGTCCCAAGCTTGGAGGAGGACAGCGCTAGGCACCTTTCCAAGAAACAGGCCGTGGCCAGAGGGTTGTGGCCAAGGAGCCGCTACTCGAGGCAGAGGAAGAACGGCCTGTGTTTCCAAAAGGAAAATGTGCAAAGAAGAAGATCCGACCATGGAAGCAGAGTTTGAAAGGGTGACAGTCCATGCTGCTCTACACAAGAAAGGCCCGAATCACCAATTCTCGGTGATTCAGACACCGTCGGATTATCAAGGTAAAGATTTTAAGACCTTGATTGATTATGGCAGTACACATTCCTTTATCTCACCAACTTGTGCAAGAAGATTAGGAATAGCCACAGTAGAAGCGCCTACCTTGCTTGTGGAATTAGCAAATGGTCGTGAGGTCACTTGTACTAGGGAAACTTCTAAGGTGGAATTCTTTCTGGGAGAAAAGACGACTTCGGTCAAATTCAGAGTCATGAACCTAGGTATCCATGATTTTCTACTTGGAATGGATTGGCTTAAACCTAATGACTTCCACATTCATTATGGAAAGAGCCAAATTTCCTTTCGAAACTCTGAAGGGGAATTGGTCACAACTCAAGGTGAGGCTGGAAATCCAAAAATTCAATTGGCCAAAGCATCTCGGATTATAAAGGGAGTCAGAAAGGGACTACCTGTTTACTTAATTAAGCTCAATAAGTTAGATCAGAAATAGGAGTCTAGTGAAGGACCTTCTTGGCTAAAGGAATACGTGGACGTATTTCCCGAAGAGTTGACAGAACTTCCGCCCCAAAGAGAAGTGGATCATGAGATCTAGCTAGTACCAGGAGTTGCGCCAATTGCAAAGAAACCCTATAGAATGTCCATACCAAAAGCAATTGAGATAAAGGAACAACTCAAGCAATTGCTAGATCAGTGCTACATCCATCCTAGCAGTTCACCATGGGGAGCTCCAGTACGGAACGCTTCGACTGTGTATTGATTACAAAGGGTTGAATCAATCAACTATCAAGAACAAGTATCCTATTCCTAGAATAGATGAGCTTCTTGATCGTCTTTAGGGTGCGAATATCTTCTCCAAGATTGATCTCAGGTCTGGTTACTATCAGATAAGGATCAAGGAAGAAGATATTCCAAAGATGGCCTTCAACACAAGATATGGACACTTTGAGTTTCTAGTTATGTCATTCGGGCTTACGAATGCGTCTGCCACCTTCAACAGGTTAATGCAGGATATCTTTAGGCCATATCTTGATGACTTTGTACTCATCTACTTTGACAATACTTTAGTCTATTCCAAACAGGAAGAAGATCATGAACCCCAACTTTGGATTGTTCTTGAGACAATGAGAGCATATAAGCTCTATGCAAAGATGAAGAAATGTGCATTCTTCAAACGTTAGATTGAATATCTGGGATTCATCGTATCAGTGGAAGGAATCTCAGTGGATCTAGCCAAAGTCAGAGATGTGCTAGAATGGCCAATACCAACAATTGTCAAAGAAATAAGTAGTTTTCTTGGATTGACAGGATGGTATAGGGTCTTCGTCAAAAACTATGCTTTAATAGCAGCACCTTTGACGGATTTACTGAAGAAGCAAACATCTATTGCATGGTCAACTACCGAACAAACTAGCTTTGATAAGTTGAAGCAAAGTTTGGTATCACCACCTATCCTAAAACTTCTAGACCTTAGTAAGGAGTTTGAGGTAGTAACTGATGCTAGCATGCTTGCCTTAGGATGTGTTCTCATGCAGGAAGGTCATCCTTAGCATACTCTTCAAGGAAACTGAAGAGCCATGAGAAGAATTATGCTACCCATGATCTAGAACTGCTAGCTGTCATCTATGCTCTAAAGCTTTGGAGACACTACCTGTTGGGTAACAAGTTTACACTAGTAACTGATTATAAAAGTCTGAAGTGGATCTTTACCCAGAACGAGCTTAACATGAGGCAACATCAGTGGATTGAAGTGCTGGAGGAGTATAATTTTGAAATCAAATATTGACCTAGAAAGGAGAATGTAGTTTCCGATGCACTCAGTCGCAAGGTATTCCTTAATTCTCTAATCTTGCAAAACCCATCAACAACTAGATCTCTAGCTACAAAGGTGTCCATGCCAAACAACCCAATACTTGAGCTAGCTAGAGAGGAAGCATGCCATGATCTAGCCTATCAAAAGATGGTAAGGGAGATCTCTATCAAGGACCAAGACCAAAAGCTACAGGAAACGTATCATGAATTCTCTATCAATAGAGGACTTGTCTACTATAGAACGAGGCTATGTATACTAGCAAGCCAGTCACTTAAGCAAAAGATATTGTGGGAAGCTCATGATTCCCCTTTCTCAGGACATCCTGGCTATGCCAAGACTCTCAATGCAGTTAGGAAGAGCTACTATTGGGAGAGGCTTAAAGGTGATGTTCTCAAATATATCACTGAGTGTTTTCTTGTCAATGTATCAAAGCCGAACATGTCAAAATGCCAGGAAAGTTACAACCACTTAACATTCCCCAAATGAAATGGGAATTCATCAGTATGGACTTTGTTGTTGGCCTACCCCAAGTTCAGGGAGGATACAACTCCATCATGGTTGTGGTTGACATGCTTACTAAGGTTGCACACCTTATTCCAGTAAAGACAAACTATAAAGCCTCAGACATTGCAAGGTTGTTTATCAAGGAGATATACAAGCTACATGGGCTACCTTGAAGAATTAGTAGTGATCGTGATTCTCTCTTCACATCATACTTCTAGAGAGTCATTTTTGAAGCCATTGGGACTCAACTCTATTTTAGCACAGCTTACCATCCCCAAGCTGATGGTCAAACGAAGCGAGTCAATCAAGTCATAGAGGATATGGTTAGGGCACACTGTTTTCGTAAACCAAAAAGGTGGATTCAATACTTGCCTTTGGTGGAATTTTCCTACAATGCTTCTTACCAAGAAAGCATTCACATGACCCCTTTCCAAGCATTGTATGGTCATGACTATCGAAGTTCCCTAAACTTCTCAGATCCAACCTTGAGAGTTGAAGCTTCAAGGTAGATGTTGGAAGAGATGGATGACCAAGTAAAGTCAATAAGATAGGACATCCAAGCCACCAAGGATAGATAGAAGGCATATGCGGATTTGAAGCATCAAGATAGAATCTTTTAGGAAGGAGACATGGTCTTCATTCGCATACACCCAAAGAAGAGTTCCCTATCCTTAGGAGATTGCAAGAAGCTAAGTCCAAGGTATTGTGGACCATACAATATCCTTAAGTGCCTAGGACCTAATGCTTATAGATTGCAACTCCCTGAGAACCTAAAAGTTCAAAATGTATTCCATATCAGCCTATTGAAGAAGTATGTACCTAATCCTAACCATGTACTTGATGACCAACAAGTTGTAATGCCTAGTCAAGGAGTCCTTGAACTACAACCTGACAGGATCTTAGATGTTAGGGAGAGACAACTGAGATCCAGAACCTTGAGAGAATGCATCGTATAGTGGACACATTCTCCCGAGGAGGATGCCACTTGGATAGATGAAAGCACTCTCAACCATCAATATCCCCGGTTTATCTCGAGATGAGGACATCTCGATTCCTCCAATGGGGAGAGAATGTAATATTTTTGCTGAAAAAACTACGAGGCTGTGTGAAGTCTCGGGAAAATAACAATGCAGGCATTGTGGTCACGGAGGGTGCGGTCTTTAAATGGTATACTCTTCACGGGCCAATCAATACTTAGGACTAGGGTTTAATAAAAACCCACATTCTTCATAAGAACCTCCTCTTGGTAGGAGGCCAAAAGCATAATTGATTAATGGAAAAAAAAGTATCCCTTCTTTCCCCCAGCCGAGGGTCATGCTGGAGGGAAGGAAGTGAAGCGAGGATGATTCATTGCAAGAGCTGGAAGCCATGGGGGGGTGAATGCCCATGCAATAGGCCGCGTGGGGGGGGGGAGGTCCCGCTCCCTTAAGAACTATAAAAACCCCCATGTGGGGAGGGGGGGGGGGGACTAGGAGGGAAGGTGAAGGGGTGTAACGTTGCAGTTGATGTCGTGTGAGAGAGAGAGTAGAGCCGCCAATTGTTGCTGCATCAGTGCCGCCGCCTAGAGCTGAGTATGCCTTCAAACGCCGTCCTCAAATCCCTGCTTCATTTTGCCTCCTTCCCGCCATCAATTCATGAAGCCCTTTCCAAGCTTTCTTTACACCCCTTTCCCCTTGGAATTTAAGCCTTTTTTCCCCTTGCCCCCAAAAACCCACCTTAAGCCGGGTTTGAAAGACCCTTCTTGTGGTCCATTTAAATCCCCTTTCCGTGGGGCTCCACTAAATCCCTATAAACTCACCTTTCCCCAAGGTTTAAAACAACCCTTCTCATGGAATCCTCACTCCCGGGTTTCAAAAACCCCTTTTCCATTGGCGCTACAAAGTGTGTTTTTCAAACCCAGAGTTTAAGCCCTTGCATTCCACCAAGATCATAAGTCTACGGCCAAGGCAAGAAGGTCGAATTCGCGATGGCCCCTAAAAAGGCACAACGCACAACCGTAGGAGGATCATCTCCTAACATCCATATGGGTATTTCACCACAAGTCCAAGTTTTCTTCCTAATTTTGATTAACGTCGTAATATTTCAATTGTGCATGGATCATTTATGGAATTAGGATGCACTTTTTCAATTGAAATAATTTGGCTAAATTAAAGGAAATAGCTTATGATCAAAGAATCGGTCATTTGTATTAAACGAATGAAAAAAAAGAGCATAAGATCTCTATGCATTCCTAGCAAGTGGTTTTTATGCATTGCAAAGTAACGAATTTAGATTAACTAATGCCAATCTTTACAAAGTCAAAATTATGGTGGTACACTTTGATTATGAATGGAAAGATAAAATCATATTTTGCATCATTAGACATCTCTTTCTTCAAAAGGATTCATTAAAGAAGATTGCTTATAATCGTAGGAATTTGCAAGGCATGGAAATGATTCTAGGCTGCATGAAGTAGATTAATTTCTCGGAAATTTGCATAAATCTCGATCAATTACGTAGGTAGTTACAAAAGATTGTGTGATGCTCATTTAGCATATGAATAATTCATTCAGAAATGAAATTAGAAAAAGGTTGCATGGTTCATTTTAACATAATCCCTAAAAGCTTAACAGCATAAATCGTGAATGTATCAATGGGAATTATGCCGTAACGCAACATATGCTTTGATCTTAACCAGAAAAGTTAGGATTTGTAAATCAAATCATACGTAGGCAATGAATCATGTGATTACGAGAATGGTATCATAAATATCTTCAAGAATAGACAAGTAAATTGGTTTACCCTGAAACACCTAAATAGCGAGGGACTCGTTTAGGAATGGTTAAATCGATGCAACATATCCCAAGTGCTAACTAGGATTTAGCATGCTAAGGACGTGACCTAATTGCTCTTATTGCCAAAGATGAAACTCTTATACCCTAAAGACTTGCCCACATTCACGGAATGTAGGGACAATAGGACGCTCTTGTGAGAGACGATCTAAGGTTTTTACCCTAAGGATCGCTCGCTAAAAAGATGAAACTCGATTTGAATTTGGAACCTTAGGACCGACAAAGTCGGCCTAGTGCAATTAGGAATGGGTTGTTATAAAGAAACCCTATCCCTGTTCCTATCTAATCATGACTCCGTGATTAGAAGATGTCATTTGATGGGTAAAATAGTCCCATGGATTAGATGCGAAATTAGTGCAACATATTGCAGAGTCGCATGATCTTGTGATTTGATCATAAGGGAATGGCCAAATTCCTCGAAATAAGATTGGCAGATTCTTGCACAAGTTATCTTGCAAGAGGATGAGTAGTTGTCCTGATATAGCACTTTTCTTGGGGAAAGTGACCTAGATAAGGGGATTAGTTAATTGCTTAGAAGCAAAAGACCAATCAGTAACTTGGAATAATATAGTTATTGCTAATAGAACTTAAGGTATTGGTTAAGTTGGGTTAATAGGGTGCAACCCTAACCCAAGGACATAAGGGTTAACAAACAAACCCTTGGGAATCTTGCCAAATCGCAATTGATCCTGGATCGAATGTTGAACGCATTCGGAAAGAATGATTCACTCCTTAGCAGTTGGCCAAAATAACGACCACTGGAAATGATTGTGCTTATAACAGTTTAGAAAGCACTGTTTTGCTTTGTTTGGTTAAGGAATTAAAGAATGAAAGTATACCTAATGCTTCAAGTTGAAGGCTTGAAGGGAGAGGCAGTCTCAGTTACCCCTGATTGTCTACCTGACCCTAACCAAGGGGGTTGTTAACCGCGACGGGAAGGTGGACCGGACCCACTGCGAGAGGTCTCTTCATTGAGCGCTACTTGGAGCAAGAGGATGCTTGGGTGCTAGGGGGCTCTGGCCGTAAATCCTTCACCTTCCGGGCCCTGCACAAGATGCCAACGTGACTCGGGATTGGAACTTATCATGGAGGATTTTAGCATAACGTGCCTAAGTGGGACTTCCATTTCCTTCTTCCACTTAGGCCAACGTGACTCGGAATATGAATACTTTATCTCATCTACTACTAGAGTATTCATATCTATGGCTTGCCCTCGAGAATCACCACTCCAAACCCCCTTCATGTGAAGTTGAGGTCAATGCATCATACAAACACCTCCTAAGCATGAACCACGATATATCCTCCATGCCTTGGGATATCGATCTAGTTGATGGTGTGTGCTATGCTAAAATTTTAATCACTCTCCCTTCCATTTCCTTCTTGCATGCTTGTACCTATAATTAGGCCACTTCTCCATGGATGGATGATGCAATATTCAAAAATCTTCATCACTTTCTCCTCCATGGTTCCATCCATTCTCTTTTCTATCTCATTTTCAATCACCACATATCTCATCACTCTTTCATCATCATTTAGTGTCCATTACTATATAATATTATCTCAATCCATTATTGGTAAAGCCACTCTGAAATGTGTACCAATGTCTCCAACACTAGCCAATCTTCAGTCATGCTACCCTCTGGATGAACTCATTATTGCACAAAGTCCTTTGAAAAACATCCATTTAGTATGGACAGATCCTACAATCTCCACTTTATCCAAGGGATGTACTAGAAGGTGAATTTGTATCACTAGCATGCTCATGGATAGGTACTTCTCAAAGAAAAAGATTGTCTCTACTACTTGTCTTGTGGATTCAATGGAGGATGTCTTGATCTCCTTCTGTGAGATCCATTGCACTAAATTTTACAACTTATAAATCATCAAACATATCTCTAGAAGTGAGATACGCTACAACTGTTATCTATAGTATGAACTACCGAAAATTTAAAGCATTACAAACATTAAATGGATAGAAAATAGTAAAATACTAATTGTACTTACTTTCAAGGCCAAGAAAAACCTAGCATATTGTGTGCCAATCATAGGATTTAGTCATGTTAGTTGGTCATTAGAAAAAGTCAACTTAAGAGAACACATCATACCCCTTGGGTTAGGAATAGACCTAATAGTTTGCTTCACTATGCGCTCCTCTTTAGTGGATACTTGGGTAAGTTACTCATGAGTATACGTGTGCATCACATGGATTCAAAAAAAATATTTTTAAAATACAATTTTTATATATTTTTTCCATACAAAAGGGTGTAATATAAAGGTGTTATTTACAGATTGACTAGAGAAGGATTATATTTTATTCAAGAAAATATTACATATAAAAATATTTATAAATAAGCATTGAATGCACATGATGTAGAGAATATACATATAGTAACTTTTGTGAGAGCGGATAAGACCCAAAGAGTACGAGGTAGTTGCATATGACCATCGGAGCTCAACTATGGCCACCTCTATCTTGCCTACCTCTTTCAAACCCATCCATGCCCCTATAGTGTCTCTCTTTCTTGTGATATGGTCCCACAATAAGGTGCCCAAATTCTTGAAAATCTGCATGGAATCAAATTGATCTATAAGTGGGTCCACTATAGCAACTCATAGAAAACTCAAAACCGTCACATTCTACTTGGAAGTAACTCCTTGTGGACCATTTTTCACTCATACTAGCTTTGGGCATTCATTTGTGGTGCTAGAGGTTATCTAAGAAAACATGTCTTCAATTCATGGTCCTGCATTAAGAATATGGCATGTCCACGATGATACACCATCTTTGTCATGGTTTATGACCTTCAAGAGTCTAATTGTTGTCTACACAATGGACATGCAAAATAAACTAAGATAACTAGACCTATCACAATATCCCTATCTAGTCAATACAAACATAAACAACCCATGTTAGATATCGACAATGAGAGCAAAATCTCATTTACCTAGGAACTTTTCAAACCCTAGAAAGTCATGCATGATTCACATAAGAATGGCTCGTATATTAATAGACTGCCTACCAATATGCTTGCTTATGTCTTCCATAGCAATCCCCTCCTCCCAAAAAATCTTGAGCTCATCAACTAATGGACGGAGGTAGACGTATGATATTCTTGAACCAAGAATGAGCAAGCTAGGGATTAGGTATCCTTTATTCATAGAAAGCCATAATGGAATGCTTTAGTTTTCAAGGACTATTGGCCACACACTATAAGAAGTTAAGCGAAGACTGAATAGATTCACACCATCCATAGGAAGAGTGAGTCAAAGATTCCTTGGCTCATATACAAAGCGTGGAAAGATGAAGTCAATGTGACTCCATGCTCACAAGACTGCTTGTATCCACTAGATTCCATCTATGGATCCATTTTTTGCATACTACATTGTCAAACTTGCCGTGTTTGACTGCAAAACATGTGATATATATACAATATAAGTAAAAAGTTCTTGAGAACCTTTTGAGGGACGGTTTATCCTTGCAGGTCTTGTCGATACCTGTGAGAACCACACTTTGTGCATTTCTCAATAGTCTCATAGTCTCCTTGAAATAGCACACAATCATTGACACATGCATGAATATTGTTGTAGTCCATGCCAAGCTTTCATAACACTAATCATGCAATATCACGAGACTCGAGCATCGTGTTTTTAGATGGTAGTATATGATATTTTTGTAACCTTTAAAAAAATACAAACATCCTTGAAGAAATTAAAAACCATTCATATAATAGAATGAAAGACAAAGAAATATAGTATGTATCTAAATAACTCAATCACACTCACATCCCTGCATCCATACTTTACATGTACACTTAAGAGTACAAGTATGTCTTAAAGCGAGATACCTCACACCCATCATATAATGGTATGGAAACCTCCTCTCTCAATGGATCAAATGATCCCTAGCATCTGTGGACAGTAATGCATTGATCATTGCCTCCATCTCATGCTCCAAGATTTTAGAAAGGTCCAAAAGGTTTCCAATGTATTTTGGTTTCAAGAGCATAGCTAGCAGTGTGTCCTCTAATGGGTTTATCAATGCAAGCACTCCATCCATTGCACACCCATAAATTCTTCTTACGGGTTGCAATAGGTACATTCATTGGGATGAAACAACAGCTCTCTGCATAATTTTCAAGGCATATCTAAAATTATTGTATGTTATATTCAATTATAGTTTGAATATAAAGCATAATAGTACACACTTTTCTTATTGTTAACTCAAACTCCAAGATTTCTTGGTCAATGATTTTCAATTAAAATTCATTGAAGCATCATAGTACATCACTAAAGCATCAAACATCTCACCATCCCTCTCTCTTCTTTCCTCTACCCTCCCTCTCTCTCATTCACTCTTTTTTTCTCTCTCCTCCCTCTCTCTCTCTCTCCCTCTCCATTTTTCTCTTTCTTTCTCTTTGGTTGTTTCTCTCTCCTTCTCCCTCTCCCTCATTGTTTTCTCTTCCTCACCCTCCTCTCTCCCTCCCTCCCTCCATCTCTTTTTGTTTCTCCCTCTCTTTATTTCTCTCTCTTTAACTTTGTTTCTTTTTCCTTCCTCTCTCTCCCTCTTTGTTTTTTTCATTTTCTTTCGCTCTCTGCTTCCCTCTCTCTATTTTTAAAATTTCCCCCTCTTTTTATTTTACTTTCTCTCCCTCTTTCTGTCTTCCTATCCCTCCCCGCTTCTCTCTCTCTCTCTCTCTCTCTCTCTCTCTCTCAATGCATCTCTCCACAAATAAAAAATAAAGAGAGAAAAGAAACAAATAGAAAATTAAAGAAATAGGAGGCAATGTTTCCCTCTCTCTCAATGCATCTTTCCCTCTCTCTATTTTCCTCTTCCTCTCTATTTTTCTCTCTCCTACCTTTCTATTTCTCTCCCCCATCCTCATCGCTTCCTCTCTCCCTCTACTATTCTTTCCCCTCTCTTTTCATATCTCTCTGCCCCTCTCTCTTTCTCTCTCCTTCCATCTCTCTATTTCTTCTCCCTTCCTCTCTGTATTTTTCACTCTCATTCCTCCTGTCTCTCTCTCTATTTCTCTCTCCTCTCCCTCCCTCTCTTTATCTCTCTCTTCTATCTTCTCCCCTCTCTCTACTTTTCTCTCTCTCTCTCTCTCTCTCTCTCTCTCTCTCTCTATTTGTCCCTCCCTCTCTCTACTCTCTCTATTTCTTTCTCCTCCCTCTTTATTTCTTTTCCTCCCACTCTTTTTTCTCTCTCCTTTCTCTCTATATCTTTGTTTTCTCTCTCTCCCTATTTCTCTCTCATCTCCCTCTCTCTCTTTATATCTCTCTCCCCCCTCTCTCATTATCTCTATGTTTCTCTATTAGTCTCTCCCTCCCTCTCTCTTCTTTTTACTCGTCCCTCTTTTCCTCACTCTTTTTCTCTCTCCTCCCTCTCTTTCCCTTTCTTCTCTCTCCCCCTCTCTATTTATATCTCTCTTCCCTCTCTATTTCTCTCCTCACCCCTCTCTCTTTTTTCTCTCTCCTCTCTCACTCTTTCCTTTTTTGTTTCTCTCCCTTTCTCTCTCTTTATCTCTCTTTGGTTCTCTATCCCCCTTCTCTCTCCCTCATTATTTCTCTCCCTCACCCTCCTTTTCTCTCCATCCCTTCATATCTCTATTTCTCTCTAATTCCCCTTCCTTTGTCTCTATTTGTTTCTCTCTTCCGCCTCTCTCTCCATCTTTGTTTCCCTCCTCTTTCTCTTTTTTCCTCTCCCTCTCTCTATTTTTTATGAAGTCCTCCCTCTCTCTTTTTCTCTCTCTCTCCCTCTTTCTCTCTTCCTCTGGTGCATAGATCGGATGTTGTATGCGCGTGTTAGCACCGGAAGGTTCCTAAGAACAAAAGAACTCTTCTTTTGCACAAAAAAGAAGAGAGAAGACTTGCACGACATGAAGCATGTATTTGATATATTATTCATCTCCAAGCTCAAAAGATAGCCCAATTTACCAATAGCACGCTTTAGCTTTTGTGTTTTCTTTTTTCCCACTAAAGAATTAAAGCTATTGGGTGCCTAAAGAGTTCGGCTATGCCCAAATACAATGTCCAATAACAAATATTTAAATCGTGCATCCATGCGCTTACAAAATAATAAATAAATGACAGGCGCTTCAATAAATAAGCACGTCAAAATAAATATTGGCGTCATGCCTAAGATGCGTGCCCATAAAAAATGATAATTTCTTCTAAATAACTTGAATATATGCTATCGCCCTGTGCTTCCCACTGCCACTGCCTGCTCTATACATAATTGAAGCATTCATATTTGTTAAAAATAATAAAATTAAACCAACAAAAGTGAATATCTAGCAACCTTCAGCTACAAAATTAATAAATTGGTTAGAATGCAACCCTAACCTTAATTTATTACGAGTGTGCACTCTAAAATCATAAACGTCCGTTAATTTAAATATGTATTTTGCAAAATCACCCGTTATGGGATTGCCCACTTGCACATTAAATTAACAAGACGTCGGAAAAGGACAAGCGTCCCCATCCACTTTTCACACAAGAAATCCACCTTGTGTATGAGCCCCATCAACAAATATAATTTTACCGAATCCATTGCAAAAACTCACGGAATCCACCGTGAAATATGCCTCCTGGCATCATACCCCGGGGGTGGGATAGCTATTAGCTCAATGTGGAGCCAACTGTGAGGGCTAAGCACTTAGGTCTCGAGTGTGCATCGATTGAGCCTCTTCAACAAGATGATTTTTAAACTTAATCAAATATCTAGAATATCTACGGCCATTTCTAGTGGTCATAAAGTCAGTATCTAGAATAGTTTTAGGTTCAAGGATTTTAGTTCCTTCTTCTAGCAAAGGAGGGTTTTCATAAACAGGATGTACATGTAATTGGCCTCTAAAAGGTCGTAATAAACTTATATGAAAAGTGTTGTGGATTTTCCAATGTTGTGGTAATTCTAATTTAAATGCATTGTCATTGATTTTGTGAATGATTTTGAAATGTCCATAAAATCCAGGAGCTAACTTTACAACAAGGTGTTTGACAACACTTTGTAATCTTCGCTTTTCAATACGTAACCAAATATAATCATAGCTTTTCTTTTCTTGTTGGCTTGTTTTGTGTTTTGTATATGATTGCTGGGCTTTCCCAATCATATCTTTAACTTCATAAAAAATAGTAGCATGCATGTTAGCAATATCATCAGCAGCTTCAACTTTTTTTGACAATGATGTAATAAGTGTAAGTAATCTATATCCATAAATAATTTCAAATGGTACTTTCTGTGTAGCTATATGTGGTGTATTATTGTATGCAAACTAAAATAAATGTAAATGTGTATCCCATGTTTGTGGTTTTGAAATTGTGTATGCATGCAAAATATCTAAAATCGTATTGTTAGTAGCTTCAGTTTGCCCATTTGTTCCAGGATGAAATGCAAATGAAAAATCAATCTTTGTTCCTAAATTATCAAACAAAGTAATCAAAAAATTATTGCAGAATCTAGAATCATAGTCAGAAATAATAACTTTTGGTAAACCATGATTAGTGAAAATAGTTTTTAAGAACAATTAAGCAGCTTCAAATGCAGTTAACATTTTCTTGCATGGAATGAAATATGCTTGTTTGCTAAACCTATCAACAGTAGTCCAAATCATGTCATGATTAGCTTTAGTGTTAGGCAAACCAGTGATAAAATCCATTGAGATCTGTTCCCATGGTCGTTCTAGAATTAGTAAAGGCATTAATAAACCATATTGTTTACCATGGTGTCTATTAACTCTTTGAAAAATTAAGCATTCAGATACAAAGTTAGATACATCAGATTCCATGTGTGGCTAATAAAAATCTTCAATTAGTGTACGTAAAGTTGAAATAATTCCTCTATGGCCTTGGTATGGGGGACAATGAGTTTCATGCAAAAAAAATGATCAAAATGGAACAATTACACATAATCTTTTTTCATAAAACATAAATCGATTAGTGTAAGACAATGAATCAATGGGAATCCAGTTATTTGCAACTAATTTATTTCAATCAGCTTGAAAACTAGGGTCTTGGTCATAAGTATCTTTTATAGGGAGAAGAGAGTCAAAAGATATCATAGAGATATTATGAATAGTCAGTCTTCTACTTAAAGCATCAGCAATAAAATTTTATTTTTCGGGTTGATATTGTATGAGTGGATGAAAACTTTGAATAAAAGCAGCCCATTTAATGTGTCGGTCAGATATTTGTGGCTGACTAAGGAGATGTTTAATGCTTTGTTGCTCAGTTTTGATCATGAATTAAGATCCCATTAAATAGTGTTTCCATTGACGTAAAGCTTGTACTACAGGTAGCAATTCCTTATCATAAGTATAATACTTAAGTTCAGAGGGTTTTGCAGCTAGAGTAGACTATGGGATGAGAATCTTGCATAAGAACTGCTCCTATTCCAGATCCACTAGCATTAGTGATTACTAGGAAAAATGGTCTATTGAAGTTAGGTAATTGCAATACAAGAGCATGATTTAAAGCATGTTTCAGTAAATCAAAGGACTGATACACAATGCCTTTCTTTAATAATTTTGTCAAAGGTAATGCAAGCAATGAAAATTTTGCACAAATTTTCTGTGAAAGCTAGCAAGACCTAAGAAATAACGTAATTTGTGCACATTTTTAGGTATCGGCCACTTCAAATTTGCTTCCATCTTCCTAGGGTCAACTTTAATACCTTCAGATGAAACAATATGTCCTAGATATTCAATTTGTGTTTGGGAAAATTCACTCGTTTCAAGATTGGCATATAATTGATTCTCTTTCAATAATTTGAAAACCAAAGATAAACGTTCATAATGCTCATTTTCATTCTTATTGAAAACCTATATGTCATCAAAGAAAACAATGACACAATGTTGATGCTTCAAAAATATGCAATTCATCATATGATTGAATGTGGTTGGTGCATTAGTTAAACCAAAAGGCATAACAGGGAATTCATAATGTTCAAATTGTGTTCTAAATGCAGTTTTGAATATATCAGATGTGTCCAATCTTACTTGATGGTATCCAGATTTAAGATCTATCTTGCTAAATATTGCTGATCCTTGTAGCTTGTCCCCATAAGATCATCTACCCTAGGAATCGAATATCTATTCTTAACAGTGATCTTATTTAGGGCACGATAATCAATGTACATGCGATAGGTATTGTTTTTCTTCTTTACTAATAGAACGGTGCACCAAATGGAAAACTACTAGGTCTAATGAGTCCTTGGGTTAACAATTCTTCAACTTGGGCTTGAATTTCTTTCTGTTCAATTTGGTTATGTCTATATGGTACTTTACATGGTGGTTGTGATCCAAGAATTAGGTCTATTTTGTGATCTTCGGGATGTATAGGTTGTAAGCCAAGTGGTAAGTCAGCAACAAAATAATCTTGAAATTGTGAAAGAAATTGTGCATGCTTAGGATGCATCCGATTTTCTTTAGCTTCAATTTCATTCACCCATATTAAATAAGATTTACTACCTTTTCTTAATGCATGTTTAGCCTGTGTACGACTAAGCAATGGAAAATTATCGAAAGTGTGCATACCATGCAATATGATTTGTTTCCCATTAGAATGAATCTTCATTGAACGCGTGGAATAATCTATATTGGGATTGTACTGATGATGCCAAGGCATTCCTAAGATAATGTCACTAGATTGCAAAGGCACAACTAAGAAATTTCTATGTTTAACATAATCACCAATTTTAATTTCTAAGTCATGCACTTCTTGTGTTCCATTGTATCTAGTGCCTAAGAATGCAGCCTTGATGCGATAATGTGTAGAAATAGTATGTAAATTTAATTCTTTGATCAAATTTGCAGAAATAAAGTTGTGTGTACTCCCATCATCATGTAAAACGGTCTTTTCTTTACCATGCACAAGGCACTTCATTGTTAATAGAGAATGGGGATTTGGCATACCTGGTAAAGTATCTGAAGTAGTACAAATATCATTATCGTCTTCTGTGAAATTTGACATTTCTTCATGTTCTTCATCTTCTATCGCTCCCAAATAATTGATGTGTGCAGTTGGGTTTTTGGATTGACAGTTCGCCGCTAGATGTCTAGGTTGATGACATTTGTAATAGACAATGGGTTTGGCTTTAAATACATTATTGGTAATAGGGGGAAGTTTAGGAATGTTGGGATTTTGTTGAAAAGATGGCTTAGGGTTTGGATTTATGTTTGATGATAAACTAGGTGGTCGTGTCCAAGATTTACAGAATGAAAATGGAAGGAAATGGTTTTGATTGAATCTTTGAAAATTTGAATTGAATTGTTTTGAACCAAAGTTACCATTAGTTTGAAATTGTTATGGTCGCTTCTCTCGTCCTCGAATTTTGTCTTCAGTGTCATGGGCCAAGGAAATTGCATCTTTGAGAGTCGTTGGCTTGAACATGTTGATCTCCGCATAAAAATGTCCAAGTGAGTTAGATATAAACTTGCCTTTATGGGTTGCCTTAGGTACATCTTCAAGCATTTGTAGTTGCAATAAAGCATTCCAAAAACACTCGATATATTGTGAAATAGGCTCACAATCCCTTTCTTGCAAAAGATCCCATTGTTTGATTGCTTTTTTGTGGAATTGAGGTGGAATATAATTCTGCAAAAATTTCTTGTGGAAAGTTTCCCTAGTAGGATAATCAATGCTCTTGCGGATAATAGTCCACCATAGGGATGCTCTATCCACTAGATGATTATTGACACACTTAATTTTTTTCTTTCTCAGCATACTGTTATTCATGAAAATAATCATCAAATTTACTAATAAAAGCAAGTACAGTCTTTCCATCATGTGACCCATTGAAGGTACGAAATTTGAAATTTCTTTTACTTAACTTTGTTTCTTTTCGAATAGATTGCGCTTCAAGTGCTGCATTCATCATACGTTGTATAAGATCTTCAGATTGCGGTCCATCTTGGTCGGCGATAGATCATTGTAGATTGGCCAATTGAGCTTGCAAAGTTTGACGTGCTCTTCATTTCTCTTGAAGCTGCATCATAATCAAGTCCAGTTTTTGCTTCATCGTTGTGGTTCGGGTAGGTCACCTTCAGCCATAAAATCTTCCATGGTTTGATTGGACATCCTACAAAACTGCAAAAGACCTCACATACTCGAAATCTTGTTAGCGGGATGAGCGTAAAGTCGGGTTTACAAGACTTATTATTATTATTTATTTTAATGGCTTTTTATAGTGTTTCTTCTTTACGGATGCGAAATTCGGTGTCACCATCTTCTACCAAGAGGATATTCGTGCATGTAGATTGCGTATAGCAATCTATTTGCTGGAATTTGACTCTGCCTGTCCACAGGTGTGAACAGGGGCTTACTAGAAGGTTGAAGATGAATTGGTATTTGATCCAGTGGGAACTGTCGCTATGGAAGATTTGAAATTGATCTTTGAAACTTTGTAAGGTTGAAGCTTTAAGCTTTAAGTATTTAAAGCTTTAACTTAATCGTTTTTTTTAATGAGGACAACGATATCTTTCAAACAACGTTGACGGGCGGCAGGCAGTACATCCTACTGCCCGCAGACGTAGAAATTTATTGAATATAAGCTTTCTAGAAAGATTATTAAGATTTCTAATGAAACTTTATTCATTTGACTTATATGCTTCTCTGGTCTTGAAAGAAAAAACGTGTTAATAAAGAAGCTTCGTGCGTGATCCTCCACCTGTAGAGGCCGATCCTTCGCGATCCAATAGCGTAATAGGGGGTTCTTCACGGCCAAGAACACGTTGGTAGTGATGGATTGCCACAAGACTGAATGTAGAGCTTAATCATTCCAGGAGCTATGCCTTCGCGCGAGATGGTAAGCGATTAGAAGCCTTCGATTTCAACTTCGCTCTAATAACACTCTAATGCACAGATCGGATGCTATATACGCGAGTAGCGAGCGTCGGAAGGTCCCCAAGAACAAAAGAACTCTACTTTTGCACAAAAAACAAGAGAGAAAACTTGCACGACATGAAGCAAAAGACTAATTGGGTACAATCTCCCCCCATGCCTTGTGTGAGCGCTCCACAAAGCATGTATTTGATATATTATTCATCTCCAAGCTCAAAAAATAGCCCAATTTACAATTAGCACACTTTAGCTTCTGTGTTTGCTTTTGTCCCACTAAAGAACTAAAGCTATTGGGCGCCCAAAGAGTTTGGTTATGCCCAAATACAATGTCCAATAACAAATATTTAAATCGTGCACCCATGTCCAATAAATGCCAGGCTCTTCAATAAATAAGTGCATCAAAATAAATATTGATGCCACGCCTATCCTAAGGCAGTCTTGTAAGTTATCCAATAGGCCCACAATGCTGCCATGAGTTTATGATCCCAGTTTAAATGCATCCCAACGCCACCTGCTTGCTCTACACATCAACTGAAGGATTCACAATTGTTAGAAAATAATAAAATTAAACCCACAAAAGTGAATACCTAGCAGTCTTCAGCTACAAAATATAAAAATTGGTTAGAACTCAATCCTAACCTTAATTTATTACGAGTGCGCACTCTAAACTCATAAACGTCCATTAATTTAAATATGTGTTTTGTCGAATCACCCGCTATGGAATCACCCACTTGCACATTAAATTAACAAGATACCGGAAAAGGACAGGTGCCCCCATCTACTTTTTGCACAAGGAACCCACCCTGTGTATGGGCCCCGGCAACAAATATAATTTTACGGAATCCATTGCAAAACCTTACGAAATCCACCGTGGAATATGCCTCCTGGCATTATCCTCTCCCTCCCTTCTTCTCTCCATTTCTCTTTCTCCCTGTCTCCCTATCTCTCAATGTATCTCTCCACAAAAAAAATAAAGAAAGAAAAGAAAAAATATAGAAAAACAAAGAAAGAAGAGGCGATGTACCTACCTCAAAGGCTCGAAGATTAAACCCTTCATGCCTCCCTCCTTCCTCACCTTTGCAACTTCCCTCCCTTCTCCTTTGCATCCCTCTTCTTCTTCTTCATGTACAACAGAGAGAGTAAAGATCTCTCTCTCTCTCTCTCTCTCTCTCTCTCTCTCTCTCTCTCTCTCTCTCTCTCCAAGCTTTGAGCTCTCTCGCTCACTCTTTTATTCTATTTTGCAAAATGGTTTGCTAAAATGCCGTGCTTAGGTTTGCAATACTTGTTTTTTCTTAGTATGTCATTCCAATGTGCATGTTATTTGCATCGCTAGCCAAAATAGTGATGCCAATAGTGATACATATATTGCGACACAAATAGTGACATTGCTATTTTATGTCAAAGATGTGTGTTACTATTTGCCCATTCCCTTGTAGTGTTTGGTGTTCGTTCTCTTAGAGATAGTCTCAAAAGTATACGCTTGGGGATTTGTAATGCAATTGAAACAAAACTTGAAATTAGGGACCTAAAGGAGAATGAGAGTGCTTATTGGTGACTTTAGTACTAAGCCAAGGACATAGAGACTATCACAAGTTGATTAAAAACATTTGTATTGATCAAAGGATCTTATTATCATTTGCATCTTTCAAGATTTGGGCTCCTTGAGTTTGAACTTGTGAGCCCTAGCACTAAGGTCATTCTAGACTATCAACACTCCTTAGCATCTCTTGACCATGTGTACTTGTGCATTTTCCCTAGCAGCCAAGCGCATCCCTTCTATTGGCTTACACAATAGCAAATTATTCTAGAACTAGACCATACAGTGTGTAAAGGGCAAAGCTAATGGCCTCCTCCTATGTTGTAGAAATGAGGGCTGCCATTTGTCCAAGGACCCACCCATAAAGCCTTGACATCACTTTCCACAGCTAGTTATCCCTTTGATTGGCTAACACAATAGTAAATTATTGTAGAGAAGATTGTATGGTGTGCAAACAACAATGTTGATCCATTAGGAAGGTGTCCTCCCGCATCATAGGATTCGGGTTTTGGGGACTCACCCATAAGGCCTTGATGCCACTTTCCATAGCTAGTTATCCCTTCTATTGTCTTACAAAATACAAAATTATTCTAGAGTCAAACCCTACAGTGTGTAAAGAGCTATGCTTAATCTTTTCAAAAGTTTTCTCATGTGCCATAGGGTCTAGGTCTTCCAAATTTCTAGGAACTCATCTATTAGGTCTTCACACAACTTTTCAAATCCACTACTCTCTTTAATCAGGTTTCTCAAGAGTAAATTATTTAGAATCGGACCTTATGGCATGGAAAAAACTAACATTAAGCCATTCAAAAACTCTACTTTATGTCATAGGGACCAAGCTGCCATATGTCTAGGGACACAACCATAGGGCCTTCACTCCACTTTTGATATCCAAACTTATGTAATTTTTCTTCCCACATTTAATCCCATTTCATCACCTAGGCTTCAATATGAAAGATATTATTAACTCTTGATATTTTTACTAAATGCTATTTTTCTTGCCTTCCATGCAATCGTAAATTGATGTTCATGTGCACCTTTTTAATCCAAACCTCACAACACACATATTTATCTTTCATTGGAGTCATCTTGTTTCTACATGGCTATGGGGTCTTGGTTATTGGTTACTTTTACCCTAATTATGTATTTTTAAATTTTTTTTCTTCCCTTGGTCCCATCCTAGATCAAATTAAATTTCAGAATGGTTTTTTGAGTTCAGAGATAGTTTTGTTGGTGAGGGAGTACCCTACTGTAAAAGGAGCCTTGTTTTAAGAAGAGTATGAATCTGAAACACTTCCAAAAGGTCAATAGGATCCTTAGTTCCATGGTGATGTTAGTGTTGGAAAGGAGTTCATTTTGCTAAAGAAAGTACTATAGAGAAGCTATTGTCGTTTCTTCACAAAGTTGGGCATTCTTCAACTTTTGATCATGTAGGGGTCATGTGTTCAATGTCCCTTCAATGTGAGAGAAGTAATTTTGGATAGCTTGGATTTCATCCAGGATGAGTTTGAGACATTCAAATACCTTTTTCCCTCAAAGAAAGTCATAGAAGATTCCAAGTACTTTATACATTCTTCATATGAGGGAAAAAAGTATAGTCTCAAGAGGATTGTAAGGAAGAAACTCCACCAACTCCTAGTAGATTTTAAGAAGACATTGGATTGTCCATTCTCCAAAAAGAAATGTGAGTTCTATGAACTATTTTTTTAGTTTCCTAAGCTACTCAGCTTTACAAAAGGAGCCTATTGACCCTAGAAGGCTTCTAAGGATGGCTTCCTCTTAGAAGAGCATCATAGACATTAAAGAGGTAGACATGGAAATGGAAAAGGTCTTGCCTATTGAGCAAGAGGAAAAAATGTCAAATGAGCTTGACATAGTAAATTTGAAATAGATAATCTTGTGGAAGAGTCCAAGAAGGCATTTAAATGTCCATTGAATGCTTGCCCTTGCTAATCTCCACACCATTCCCATTCTCGCGAAGGAGTTCTTGATAGTTAATGATATACAAAAAATCACAAGGCTAAGGGAAGACTTCTGCATAGAAGTAATTATAGAGTCTTGCAAGGATGAAAGGGAGGTGATTGATTATTTCCAAGAGGAATTTCATATATTAGATTGTGACATTCCATATTTTGGTCCTACAAATGATGCTATGAAGTCCTATCTACAAAAGGCTATTAAGCACTCCAAGACACTTCCAACCAAAGAGGAGTTTCTAGAGACTCAAAAGAAAATTGGAATTAAGTGTATGGGTGGGGAGATGGAGTAGAAGCTCATAGTAGTGATGAGTCTCATTAAGGTTCTATCAATTTATGGTTTGATGATAAAGTTGTAGAGGAAGAAAATCATCAAAATATAAGTTTTTATTTTCTTTTTCTCCTTTTTTTAAATTTCTTGAATCTTTAATTGAAAATAAGAGTCTCATATTTTCTACATGTATTAGTATACAATGACTTCCTTGCCCATTCTAGTGGCACATGGAAAAAGTTTGGGCAAGATACTTATATTCTTGCACATTGATCAAAATGTTGTAAAGATTTTCCATTCAAAACCTTGGTGATGACCCCATCTCTTCAAATAAGTGCTCTTAAGACCTTGTCTAAATTTTTTGGCTAGTCTCATATAGTACCCTCAAATAGAAATAAAATTATACTTATTGAAAAGTATGCCCTGACTAGGGTTTTTTTCTATGGTCTAGGATGTGAAGGCTCAATGAGTGGATACTTTCTATGTTATTGTGCTTATGCACTAACTACCAATCCCTTCAAAAGCCCCCCTTTAGAAAGGGTATAGGAGGCAAAAGAACATGAGGACCACCCACATATTTTTAGATTCATTGTAATTAAAAACCAACATATTGGTTCTTTGAGACACTAGGACTCTTGGTTTATGTATATGCTCTCTTGTATGATATTGGACATAGTTACCACTGCTTGTGAGCTGATTTGATTCTATATGATTTGGATATCGACACCTACCTATATTAGCACTTTGTGAGTGATGTATATTGTTATGGAAGGTATTGTTTACCAACAATTTGATTAGTTCATGATAGTCTTTAGTACTAGTGGTCTATGCTTAGTCACTACTAGTTGCATTTTTTATATTCTAATTACTACTATTGGGATATCCCTGGTAGTGGGAACTTCATTTCTTGGCTACTTTCCCATAATTGGATTGATATATACTACTCTCTTTATTTCAACATTGTTGTAATTATAATTTTTAGCATTCTTTTAGAGAGCAGACATCGTACTTTGGAATTCTATTGCTTATAGTTGGTGAAAATCTTTGTACTTTGGTATTTCCTCCTACTTTGGTTGAGTTTTATGAGCTAATTTATAGTCATTTATAGCATCCCATTCTCATGGATTTTATATCACTATACTGCCACTTTGGCTAGTTCTTTGAATAATAGTGTCATTTTTAATATTGAAAATCTTGATGGCACAAATTTCACCTATTGAAAGACATAAGATGATCTTTGAGATGGAGGACATGGGAAAAGCCTCACATATTCTTAGGATGCATGTCAAGAATCATTGCTCTAAAGGGCTCCTTTACTTATCGCAAAATGAGTACATAAAAAAGTTCCTTGAGTACTTTCATATGTGTTGAGATATCGAGCTCCACTCGTGATACGCCAGGGTGACCGTTTTGTATTTATGTCACCAACTTGTCAGTTGCAGATGCGGTTGGTACACCGCCCATGAATAATAGCTACATGATAGCTATCCTTATCTACTCTAGTTCGTGGCTCAGTTAGTATGCCACCTTAGTTAGTTGAGTTTGGTTTGAGACCCATATATAGGGTTCTTCTATTTCTTTGTACTTGAGTTCTTTTGGCTTACACAACTAAGAAGAGGAAAACTATTTTCAGCCTCCACCTCTGTGTGTATTCCCCCATTGTGCAAGCAAGAAAGCTACAAGTGAGACTCCTTATTTCTCTCCAAAAATCTTGACATGGTATCAGAGCCTTGTTCGTGGTAAGGAGCTCAAGAAAGCAAGCCAAGCTCGCGGTGTTCTGGTAAGAGGAGCACTGTTGCTTTCATTTTCTGTTTTGGGAGCAGATCTCTACAGGTAGCACAACCGGAAAGTGCAGGAGTGCATTGTCTCAGGTTGAGACGCCCTTTGCGGTGAAGCAAGAGGGCAGTATATGCTACGGGATAGGGCTTTAGCCCTAGGAGACCTTGTTTTTTTTATTTGAGGCCATTTCGGGGCCTGTTTTGAAGGCATAAGTTTTCTGCACGCACTCAGGAAAAGGCCTAGTTTTATGCTGTGCAGCCACTGCTCTACAGGTCGGTGAAAAGTTACTGTAGAAATTGCATCATATGCTTATGCGCAGAGACATTGGGAGTTACAGAATCATCCTTGTTGCCTGTTGATGCAAAATCGTCACTAGGAAGTGACTGTGTGGTCAAATACCACTTTCGTCAGTTTTGCAGATTTGCCTTTGTGAGGCTGAACCTGTGTTCTTTGCAGTGACAGAATTTTTTGCAGTGTTCTGTAATGGCGTCTGATTCTCTCTCACAGATTGTCACTGAAAAGCTTGACAAGAACAACTTCCAAGCATGGAAGTTTAGAATGACGAATTTCCTTATGGGAAAAGGATATTGGGAATTTGTTGCAGGAAATGAAGAAGAACCAGTTCTTCTTGATGTTCCCAATCAACAGCAAATGCAGGCATTTAAAGCATGGCATGAGAGAGCAAGGAAAGTTATGTATGGGCTGTCTATCAGCATTTCAGACTCTATGATTGTGCATATTCAAGATGCAAGTACGCCAAAGGAGGCATGGAATACTTTGTCAAAAATGTATAGCACAAATACGCAAGCCAGGAAAATGTAGCTCAAGCAAGAGTTGCATAATGTGCAAAGAGAAAATATGAGCATCAATGACTACCACATGAAGGTGAAGAAGATTGCAGATGCACTTGCTTCCATTGGGTCACCAGTGGAAGATGATGATCTAGTTTCTGTGACCTTGAATGGTCTAGGAAAGGATTATGCACAGTTCCGAGCATCCATTTTCGTCCTGAAAGATTTCCTAATTTTGAGGAGTTGATTGCTCTTCTAATTTCTGAGGAGCAGAGAAATGGTGGTGCATCTTCTTTAGGAGGAACTTCAAAAGAAGCTGTCTTCTACTCAAATGCTAGAAGAGGTAGAGGCAGAGGTAGAGGAGGCCGATATGGAGGCCGTGGTAGAAATCAGAATATGCAGCAAACTCAAGAAAACCAGTCCTATGGAGGAGGACGTGGTAACTCTAGAGGCAGGGGGAGTCAAAGAGGTTGTGGTGGATGGCAAAGAGGCCAAAATACAAACAGTAATGTTGAATGCTACTACTGTGGTAAAATGGGTCATATGGTTAAAGACTGCTATAAAAAGCAGAATGACATCATGAATGGAAAACTGCAACAAGGGAATAATGCATCTTCTAGTAGACAGGGTGATGACAGAAATGAGCACTTGTTTATAGTGCAGCACATGAACAATTCTGTGACAAGTGCACAAGAAAGCAATGATGTATGGTATGTTGACTCAGGTGTATCAAACCACATGACAGGTCATGCAGAATGGATGGAGGATGCAAGGAAAATGGAAAAACCAGGATTTGTGGAGACTGGTGATGATACTGTACATCCTATTGTGCAGATTGGAAAAATTCCTTTGTCTATGCAGGATGGGAAAAAGAAATACCTGTCCGATGTATTTCATGTCCCGAATATCACCAAGAATCTGGTTTCTGTTGGTCAAATGGTTGAGCAGGGCTTGCAGGTCAGATTTAATCCTCATGGATGCTTTGTTGAGGATATGAAAAATAAAGGTTGCTTGATAGCAAAAGGAAAGAAGAAGGGCAGAATGTTTACATTGGATGTAGACATGTCTGAATTGAGTGCAGCAATGTTTGCACATGGGACCGGTTAGTTGCAGATATTGATATCTGGCATAAACGCATTGGTCATGTTAATGTACAACGACTTAAATCAATGCAAGCCCAAAATATTGTTGCAGGATTGCCCAAATTCAAGGTTGTAGAAATGCATAAGGTATGTGAAGCCTGTCAGTTTGGAAACAGGCAAGGAAACCATTTCCTAGACATGTTCAAGAGAGTGAGAAGCCATTGGAATTAATCCACTCTGATGTGTGGACTACTAAAGCTGCATCTCTTGGAGGCTATCATTATTTTGTCACTTTTATTGATGACTATAGCATAAAAGTTTGGGTGTATTTTATGAAAAAGAAAAGTGAAGTGTTTGGGCATTTCAAAACTCTTAAAATTATGGTTGAAAAAGAAATAGACCTGCAGATAAAATGCCTAAGGTCAGATGGAGGGGGAGAGTACCTCTCCAATGAGTTTGCAAAGTTCTTGGAGGAGCATGGCATAAAGCAGCAATATTCATGCAGTCATACCCCACAACAAAATGGAATTGCAGAAAGGAAAAACAGGCATATTGGAGAGGTATCTCGTGCCATGCTCAATGAAAAAGACTTGCCAAATTTTTATTGGGCTGAAGCAGTTGCTACAGCAGTCTACATAATGAACAGGCGTCCCACTGTAGCAATACATGGAATGACTCCAGAGGAGAGGTATACTGGTAGGAAACCAGATATTTCTCATTTGAAAATTTTTGGTTGCATTGCTTATGTATATGTGCCAGATGAGTTGAGATCCAAGTTGGATCCAAAAGCTGAGAAGTGCATCTTTATTGGTTACTCTCTGCAGCAAAAAGGGTATAGATGCTATAACTCTTTTAGTCGTAAGTTTACAGTGAGTAGAGATGTTGTTTTTGATGAGATGAGTAGTTGGTATAAACCAGTAAATGTGATTGATGATGTAGATGCACAAAATGGTAATGCTGCATAGAATTCACAGCAATAGTCACAAAATATTAGTGGACCTGGAGCATCCTCTAGCAGTGGTTCACATTCTGGAAAAGAGAAGGCTGATCAGCCCATGTTTGATGTGAATGCAGGTCACTCTTATGTGGATGGTGAATCCAGTGGCTCAAAATAGAGCATTGATGATGAGTTGGGTATTCCTTCTATTGTTACACCTGGAGTAGGGAAGACCAAGGATGTTTTGAGAGCACCTAGGAGTGAACCTACTTTGCGCAGGTCTACGAGAGCTAGGTATCCTGTGGATAGGCTGAAATATGATGGATTTATAGCCATTCACTATGCATATATGGTCAAAGTGATATAGGAACCAGAACCCACTTCTTTTGAGCAAGCCATGGGAAAAGAAAAATTGGAGAAATCCATGGATGAAGAAATGGATGCCTTGGAAGCAAATGCTACATGGAAATTGGTACCTTTGCCTAAAGGTAAAAATGCAATTGGCTGTAAGTGGGTTTATAAGGTGAAGCACAATGCAGATGGTTCTGTGAACAGATACAAGGCAAGATTAGTAGTCAAGGGGTATGCACAAACATATAGCATTGACTATGAAGAAACATTCAGTCCGGTTGCAAGGATGGCAACCGTAAGAGCACTCATTGCTATGGCTGCATCAAAGGGATGGTCTTTACATCAGATGGATGTAAAGAATGCCTTCTTGCATGGTGATTTGCAAGAAGAGGTCTATATGGAGCAGCCACCAGGTTATGTGCATGCTATTCATCCTGAGTTTGTTTGCAGGTTGAAGAAAGCCTTGTATGGCTTGAAGCAAGCACCTAGAGCATGGTCTGACAAGATAGGACAGTATCTTGTCACTATTGGCTTTCAGATTTCCAAGGCAGATTTCTCACTTTATGTGAGAAAAACAGAGAAAGGTATTATGCTACTTGTCATTTATGTTGATGATTTGATTATGACAGGTAACAGTGATGAAGATATCCTTCATGTGAAAATGCTATTGAAGCACAAGTTTGAGATGAAGGATTTGGGAGAGCTGTGTTATTTCTTGGGCATTGAGGTGATTAGATCACCAAGTGGGATACAGCTCTTGCAGAAGCAGTATGGATTGGACATGCTGTCCAAATATGGGATGACAGGCTGTAAGCCTATTTCAGTTCCTTTGGAGCAGAATGTGAAGCTGAGCACAGATGCAGGTGGGCTTCTAGAAGGCCCTACTATGTACAGACGCATAGTAGGAAGTTTGATTTATATGACTATTACCAGGCCAGATTTGAGCTATGGTGTTGGATTGGTAAGTCAATTTATGCAGGCTCCAAGGAAACCACATTTGGATGCGGCTAGACGCATATTCAGGTATGTGAAGTCCACATTGCAGTATGGACTATTTTATGAGACTAGGGTTCAGATACAGTTGCATGGATACACTGATGCTGATTGGGCTGGTAGTATTTCTGATAGACGATCTACCAGTGGATATGTGTTCTCTTTTGGGAGTACTACAGTCACTTGGAGCAGCAAAAAACAGCCTACAGTTGCCTTGTCGAGCACAGAGGCTGAGTATAGGGGTGTAGCAATGGCTGCATGTGAGGTAGCTTGGTTGCATAAGATACTTTATGATATGCATCAGTCTACAGATGGGCCAGTTGTCATTTATTGTGACAACATGAGTAGTATACACTTGGCAAATAACCTAGTCTATCATGCTAGAATAAAGCACATTGAGGTGCATTATCACTATGTGCGAGAGAGGGTTTTACTAGGTCTTATTGATCTAGTTTATGTCAACACAGAGGATCAGGTAGCTGACATATTCAGGAAGGCATTGGGCGCAAAGAAGCTGCGCAAGTTTAGAGACCTGCTTGGTGTGCAGGAATTGGGATTGAGCTCGAGGGGGAGTGTTGAGATATTGAGCTCCACTCGTGATACGCTAGGGTGACCGTTGTGTATTTATGTCACCGACTTGTCAGTTGCAGATGCGGTTGGTACACCGCCCATGAATAATAGCTACATGATAGCTATCCTTATCTACTCTAGTTCGTGGCTCAGTTAGTATGCCACCTTAGTTAGTTGAGTTTGGTTGGAGACCCATATATAGGGTTCTTCTATTTCTTTGTACTTGAGTTCTTTTGGCTTACACAACTAAGAAGAGGAAAACTACTTTCAGCCTCCACCTCTGTGTGTATTCCCCCATTGTGCAAGCAAGAAAGCTACAAGTGAGACTCCTTCCTTCTCTCCCAAAATCTTGACAATATGTAGGATATTAAGTGTATTGGCAATCATTTACCTTCTCATGTGAAGCTCAATTAGGTAGATTGTCCCTAGTCCCTAGTCAAATGAGTAAAAGGTTGAGATGACCAAGATCCCTTATGCATCCTCAATTGGTAGTTTGATGTATGCCATGATAGCTCATTATTGGTGGAGATCCCACTTACAATGTCTCTCTCTCTTTCTCTCTTCCTTCACCTGCCATAGCTTATGCTTTGGCTTGTGTGCTTCCACTTAGGTTCTACCTTTCACCTTCATTATTTTTAACTATGTGTCTACCTCAACCAATCTATTCAATGGTTGTCCATACTTTGCCTCCTAAGATAAGTGGTTGTGATGAAGTACTTCTTAAAATTGTGAATCTCACTTACATGTTGAGACTCCAAACAATTTCAATATCCTAACAAGCCATTTTTTCTATCCCTAACAAACTTGATCGTATCACATAAAGAGTCTAAAACTTAGGTGGTTGATCTGTTAATGTATCTGTTGGATATAAGTCTCCATTTACCCACATATCAATGTACTTCTTACCTTCCTCTCTTAAACTTCTAGCCTTAACTTGATTGCAAATCATGTTACGGTTATTTCCCCTTCATGTGGAATATTCCTCTTCCATGCTAATATGAATATGACTCCACTTTTTCATTAGAGCCGTCGATTAGAGAATTTTAGTGGTCAAAAGGAGGGCAAATAAGAGAAGAGAGAAGGAGTAGCATGTCCAATAGGATGGAGGCCAATGTTATGTTGGCTTTTTTCAAAAATTACTCACAAAATAGTAAAAAATACCTGAAAACATTTTTTGTTTAAGGAGAATACCCTCTAAATGTCACTATCTACGAACAAGAAGAAGATTTGGAAAGATTCTGGAGGGAGGTTTGGGGAGGTTTGGGGGGGTTTTGGGAGGGAGGTTTTTCAAAAACTCCTTGCCTTCTCCTAGCTACCGAAACCTTAGACACCTTCTTTTAGAGCTCTCTGCACTCTTTCATTGTTGTCAATCTCTAATGGCGTCCCACCCTCATCATCCAAGTTCTCAATGTTCTATAGTGGTCGCAAACAATGCTTCTCCCTTGCCTTGTAGACCTTCAACTTGCGTCTTTTCTATCTTGGTTCCCATTACCCTTGATGGAAATACATGGATAGAAGTTCTCATCTATAAGGGACCTTGGACGCTCATGCAGCCATGACAAGGAAAGCGCAAGCATGAGGGAAGTGTCTAAAAATGGTCATGGAAGGGATTTGTGGTGGACTTTAAAAATCCACAGGGAAAAACAACCATGAAGGAGGTGCTTGTGCAGGACATCTATATGCACCATCAAATTGTAATGGCACTTGGATATGAGGCAAGGCTTCCACCTCATAGGCCAAACTATAGGTTTGGCTTACCCTCTTGGTTTTTATGTATTGTTATTTCCATTGCTTCAAACATTTATTATATTCTATGTGAGAATATTGTGTGTCGCTGCTTCAGACATTTATCCTTCATCCTATGAGGAGTGGCAACCCATTGAGTGCATTGTAGGAGCCATCCATCTACTTCATGGACATGCTGGATAGTTACAATATGAGGGAAGGACTGGGGGGAGCCTTGCAGATAAAGGACTCTTCTTTTATAATCATTTCTACAAGCTTCAAGACCGGTCTTACATGAAAGGTTACCTCCAAGAACTCCCTTTAGATGCAAATAAGAATAGATTGGCACGGCCAGTGCCTGATTGCTTTGGAGTAGAGTCCACATGAAGCAAGATATAAAAAGATGTGCAACGATCATGACAAGCTACCATTCCAACGAAATTAGTGAAGATCATGCTATCTATGCCTCTCAACGTTTTTGTGGAACTATTCCAAGAGTTTGATGTTAGCATTACCAAGACAATGCTAGTTTGCATGCAAATGGACAATGAATTACTGGAAAAGTACTGTAGAGCCAATGGTTCATGAAACAGGTGGGATATGTACACTCTCGCATTGTCCTTGATACATTTGTGGAAAAGTACATGATCACAACCCAGACTTTTATACTATCATTCTAGTATTTTCGGGAGCATTATATCAATGGGGTGCTTGTGCAAATGGACTAGGATGCTACAAGCTTTCAAGCCAACCAAGTTATAGACATTGAGGTGGTAGATGAGGCCTCATCTCTATTGACCATTATAAGCATAAGAGAGGAATGTGCTTTAGTCAAGCTTCACAAAGACATCAATGATGAGGTACCCAATATGCTACCAGAAGACTTCTACTTTGTACACAATAGAAAGCGTGTACTAAAAAGAAGGGAATCACAGATGATGTGCAAGGATCTTCAAGGAAGATTTTAGGCCAAAGCTTTGTACTACCAACCTAAGCCGCTCTTGTAACATAAAACCTTGTAACATTAGCTTCTCTTGCAAGATGTACATTGTAACACACAACCCTTCTATTAAGGGATCTTTTATAACACACCTTTTGTTATAGAATGGATCTTTTGTAACACACAAAGCCTTTGATAATTTATGGATCATTCCTATCAATTTCCTCTCTACAATTAGCTGCATTACTGTTTTGGTGTATTTTTTAGTGCAAAGATGGTGTAATCGACATGATGTAATTGACACAACAAGCTGTACCTTGTAACACACAACCCTTCTTAAGGGGTAGGTCTTTTATAACACACAACACTTTTGTTAAGAATTGGTTCTTTGTGTCATTTGCCTTTTACTTTCGGTAATGCCATTGTTTTGGTGTGTTTAAAACTGCTTACCTTTGAGGAATACAAAGATTATGTAATTCATACATTTTCTTAAATTCACGAGATATCAAAGAAGATACATCACAATACACTGTCCAAATGTCTTTAACCATTAAAGAATAATGTAATTCTACATTATATCATTCGACCATACATATTTAGTAGCACATCTTGGAAACCAATACAAGCACAAAAGATATGGCTTCAATCTCTCAAAATAATCATCATCCTCATCACCCTCAAAGCTAAGAGCCTTAATGAGGCTTCCAACTAGATTGTGCCTTACTTTTTCTTGTGTTTCTTCAATAAACCTTATATTATGAGGGTCAATTTCAATGTCTATATGTGCAAAAGGTTTTGTAAAAAGTCCATGGCATGGCTCATAGGGATGCTCAATTTATGGGTCCTCATAGCACTGGGCCCTATCATAAAAGAACTAAAGACATTGCTCAAGATCAATTTGTATATTACGTGATAGCAGCCAAAGTATAGCATTCAAATACCAATTTTACATCCATGACCATATGCCTACCCAAAATCCCTTCAACAAAAAGTCTACTATAAACTGTTGTAGTCCTAGCCGCAACATAACATAGTGTCCCGCAATAAGCCACGACCATAGAAATGTATTTCGAAAAGGGATTTTCCTTCTTCACAAGACCAGCCCCGTGACATCTAATATTATCAATCTCTGTACTCAAAAAAAGAAAGCATGTCACCAATTCAAACATCCAAGATACTTGATGGAGAAGGTGAAGATGACCAAGACCACTCAAACACAAACAAAAAATGAATACTCAAAACTCAAATTGAAAATTCTACCAAACACTTTGTTTACAGGAATGGATACTGAGAAAAAAATTCATGTATATTTAAGTAAGCCTACTAAAGTTACATGAATGGTCATTTAGAAGACTAATTCATAGACCACAACAGAAGGCTGTAAAGAATTCTACAATTACAAGAAAATTAAGAATGATATCCAAGGAAAGGCACCGAAATTCTTGGAATCAATCTAGTGTGAGGGAATGTCATGAGCTATGGTTTCAATCAAGAGTGGGAGAAGGTGGACTTGATAATGGCTTCATCCTCTTTGGGGAGCACTCTCGGTCATCATTCTTGTCTTCCACCTCTGGCATCAGCATCACCATGGAGGGGCCTTCATCAGGTTGTGGAACTGCACCCCTACATAGCCCTATTTCTTTTCCCTCATGAATCTTCTATTCCCATATGGATGCAAGTCCTCAACTTGTGTCATCCCCACTGCAATAGCTTGACCCGCATATGACAAATAACATGGCATTTGAAGATTTTGGCATCCATATACTATACCAAAAACTTGCAAAGCAAATTGCTTGCTACTAATATCACCTTCTTGACATTGGTTGCCACAAGATGGCCACCCAAATACGTGGAAACTACCTTTAGTGCAAAAAGAGGTAGCAGCACATTGTCTAGAGAGAAATCCTTGTGAAATATTATGATCTATCAAGAAACAAGAAAAGAAAATATGCTTGTAAGGAAAAATTGCCAAATAATATGTATATAGATATTTGTCTCTCAGTTGTGTATATGTACATGTGTACATACAACTTCTTACCTTTTTATGATTGAAACGTCCTACATAGTGGGCCAACCAAGAATCCTTTCTGGTCTCTTTTAAATTGGAGGAAGATGGGGATGCACTACCTATTGACCTGCTTCGTCCGGCTATTTTAATGAACTCATCGTCGCAAATGAGAAGTCGGAAATCAAACATATCAAAATTGAAAAATGCCATAGCAATAGCAATCACTTAATACTAAGAACAAAAGGAACATGCACTACCAGATGACTCTCATCATTTTCTAGCATTCTTCTTGACCATAACGGGATTGTCCCCCCAATGTCTAGCATTTCTTCTCTCTCTTGGATCCTGCCCATGTCCAACACTCGTAAACACTCTATAGCTTGAGCAGTCTCTACCTCGAGGGGAAACTAGCTCTCTTGTGACTCAGCCTTCTCAAAAAACTCTGTGAGCAGTTGTTTTCCTATCATGTAATCCCCCTCCTTGACTCTTGAGTCGGCCAATAAATAATTATCTTCTTCATCTGCAATGAAACCAATATCAACATCACTAAATTCAACCTATGCCGCAAGACAATAGTCCTCATGCTTATTTAGTTGATGCATAATGTCCACTAAAAGAAAAAGCTCTTCATTTTCTAGGCCCATCTTGAAGCTTGGCAGGCATGATAAAGGAAGGCCTTGAGGCTCGTCCTCCATCTCTTTACCCTTCCATGAGACATCCACATCAAATCTTGGCACCATAGGGTCCCTACCTGCCAAGGCTCGCTCTTCCTCTAAGTCGATGGGTATCTCTTCATCATAATCCTCATCCTTTGCCAATTGAGCTCCCTCAGAGGTGGACCAAGCATGTGCTTCTTGTTGAGATATTGAGCTCCACTCGTGATATGCCAGGGTGACTGTTGTGCATTTATGTCACCGACTTGTTAGCTGCAGATGCGATTGGTTCACCACCCCCATGAATAATAGCTAGATGACAGCTATCCTTATCTACTCTAGTTCGTGGTTCAGTTAGTATGCTATCTTAGTTTGTTGAGTTTGGTTTGAGACCCATATATAGGATTCTTCTATTTCTTTGTATGAGAGTTCTCTTTGGCTTACACAACTAAGAAGAGGAAAACTGTTTTCAGCCTCCATCCTTGTGTGTATTCCCCCCTTGTGTGTATTCCCCCATTGTGTAAGTGAGAAAGCTACAAGTGAGACTCCTTCCTTCTCTCCCGCAATCTTATCATGGTATCAGAGCCTTGTTCGTGGTAAGGAGCTTAAGAAAGCAAACCAAGTTTGCGGTGTTCTGGTAAGAGGACCAGTATTGCTTTCATTTTTCTGTTTTGGAAGCAAGTCTTTGTAGGTAGCACAGCCGGAAAGTGCAAGAGTGCATTGTCTCAGATTGAGATGCCCTTCGCAGTGTAGCAAGAGAACATTATATGCTACAGGAAAGGGCTTTAGCCCTTGGTTGCTCTGTTTTTTTTATTTGAGGCCATTTCGGGCCTTGTTTTGGAGGTGGAAGTTTTGTGTACGCACTTAAGAAAAGGCCATGTTTTATGCTGTGCGATCATTGTTCTACAGGTCAGTGAAAAGTTACTGTAGAAATTGCATCGTATGCCTGTGCACAGAGACATTGGGAGTTACAGAATCATCCTTGTTTCCTATTGATGCAAAATCGTCACTAGAAAGTGATTGTGTGGTCAAATACCACTTTCGTCAATTTTGCAAATTTGCCCTTGTGAGGCTAAAGTTGTGTTCTCTGCAGTGACAGAATTTCTTGCAGTGTTATGTAATGGCTTCTGATTCTCTTTCACAGATTGTCATTGAAAAGCTTGACAAGAACAACTTCCAAGCATGGAAGTTTAGAATGACGAATTTCCTTATGGGAAAAGGATATTGGAAATTTGTTGCAGGAAATGAAGAAGAACCAGTTCTGCCTGATGTTCCCAATCAATAGCAAATGCAGGCATTTAAAGGATGGCATGAGAGAGTCAAAAAAGTTATGTACTTCTATCTATCAGTATTTCAAACTCTATGATTGTGCATATTCAGGATGCAAGTATGCTAAAGGAGGCATGGGATACTTTGTCAAAAATGTATAGCACAAATATGCAAGCCAGGAAAATGCAGCTCAAGCAAGAGTTGCAAAATGTGCAAAGAGAAAGTATGAGCATCAATAACAAACACATGAAAGTGAAGAAGATTGCAGATGCACTTGCTTCCATTGGGTCGCCAGTGGAAGATGATGATTTAGTCTCTATGACCTTGAATGGTCTAGGAAAGGATTATGCACAGTTCTGAACATCCATTTCCGTCTGTGAAAGATTTCCTGATTTTGAGGAGTTGATTGCTCTTCTAATTTCTGAGGAGCAGAGAAATGGTGGTGCATCTTCTTTAAGAGGAACTTCAAAAGAAACTGTCTTCTACTCAAATGCTAGAAGAGGTAGAGGTAGAGGTAGAGGAGGCCGATCTGGAGGCCGTGGTAGAAATTAGAATATGCAGCAAACTCAAGAAAACTAGTCCTATAGAGGAGGACGTGGTAAATCTAGAGGCAGGGGGAGCCAAAGAGGTCGTGGTGGATGGCAAAGAGGCCAAAATGCAAATAGCAATGTTGAATGCTACTAATGTGGTAAAATGGGTCATATGGCTAAAGACTGCAATAAAAAGCAGAATGACATCATGAATGGAAAATTGCAATAAGGGAATTATGCATCTTCTAGTAGACAAGGTGATGACAGAAATGCGCATTTGTTTATGGTACAGCACATGAACAATTCTGTGACAAGTGTAGAAGAAAGCAATGAAGCGTGGTATGTTGACTCAGGTGCATCAAACCACATGACAGGTCATGCAGAATGGATGCAGGATGCAAGGAAAATGGAAAAACTAGGATTTGTGGAGACTGGTGAGATGATATTGCACATCCTATTGTGCAGATTGGAAAAATTCATTTCTCTATGCAGGATGGGAAAAAGAAATACATGTCAAATGTATTTCATGTCCCGAATATCACCAAGAATCTGGTTTCTATTGGTCAAATGGTTGAGCAGGGCTTGCAGATCAGATTTAATCCTCATGAATGCTTTGTTGAGGATATGAAAAATAAAGGTCACTTGATAGCAAAAGGAAAGAAGAAGGGCAGAATGTTTACATTGGATGCAAACATGCCTGAATTGAGTGCAGCAATGTTTGCACATAGGACCGATGTAGTTGCTACAGATATTGATATCTGGCATAAACGCATTGGTCATGTTAATGTACAACGACTTAAATCAATGCAGCCCCAAAATATTGTTGCAGGATTGCCTAAATTCAAGGTTGTAGAAATGCGTAAGGTATGTGAAGCCTGTCAATTTGGAAAACAGGCAAGAAAACCATTTCCTAGACATGTTCAAGAGAGTAAGAAGCCATTGGAATTAATCAACTCTGATGTGTGAACTCCTAAAGCTGCATCTATTAGAGGCTATCATTATTTTGTCACTTGTATTGATGACTATAGCATAAAAGTTTGGGTGTATTTTATGAAAAAGAAAAGTGAATTTTTTGGGCATTTCAAAACTCTTAAAGCTATGGTTGAAAAAGAAATAGGCCTCTGCAAATAAAATGCCTAAGGTTAGATGGAGGGGGAGAGTACCTCTTAAATGAGTTTGCAAGGTTCATGTAGGAGCATGGCATAAAGTAGCAATATTCATGCAGTCATACCCCACAACAAAATGGAATTGCAGAAAGGAAAAACAGGCATATTGGAGAGGTATCTCATGCTATGCTCAACGAAAAAGACTTGCCAGATTTTTACTGGGCTGAAGCAGTTGCTACAACAGTCTACATAATGAACAGGACTCCCACTGCATCAATACATGGGATGAATCTAGAGGAGAGGTATACTGGTAGGAAACCAGATATTTCTCATTTCAAAATTTTTGGTTGCATTGCCTATGTTCATGTGCCAGATGAGTTGAGATCCAAGTTGGATCCAAAAGCTGAGAAGTGCATCTTTATTGGTTACTCTCTGTAGCAGAAAGGGTATAGATGCTATAACCCTTCTACTCGTAAGTTTACAGTGAGCAGAGATGTTGTTTTTTATGAGATGAGTAGCTGGTATAAACCAGTAAATGTGATTGATGATGTAGATGCACAAAATGGTAATGCTACAAAGATTTCACAGCAGCAGTCACAAAATATTAGTGCACCTGGAGTGTCCTCTAGCAGTGGTTCACACTCTTCACCATGGACGGGCAGATTGAGATCAAGAGAATCTCCTCAAAACAATGCAGATAGTGGTATGAAGGTTTCACAAAAAGGAAAAGAGAAGGTAGATCAGCCTATGTTTGATGTGAATGCAGGTTACTCTTATGTGGATGGTGAGTCCAGTGGCTCAGAATAGAGCATTGATGATGAGTTGGGTATTCCTTCTGTTCTTACACGTGGAGTAAGGAAGACCAAGGATGTTTTGAGAGCACCTAGAAGTGAGCCTACTTTGCGCAGGTCTACTAGAGCTAGGTATCCTGTGGATAGGCCGAAATATGATGGATTTACAACCATTCACTATGCCTATATAGTCAAAGTGATATAGGAACCAGAATCCACTTCTTTTGAGAAAGCCATGGGAAAAGAAAAATGGGAGAAATCCATGGATGAAGAAATGGATGCTTTGAAAGAAAATGCTACATGGAAATTGGTACCTTTGCCTAAAGATAAGAATGCAATTGGTTGTAAGTGGGTTTATAAGGTGAAGCACAATGCAGATGGTTCTGTGAACAGATACAAGGCAAGATTAGTAGTCAAGGGGTATGCACAAACATATGGCATTGATTATGAAGAAATATTCAGTCTGATTGCAAGGATGGCAACCGTAAGAGCAGTCATTACTATGGCTGCATCAAAGGAATGGTCTTTACATCAGATGGATGTAAAGAATGCCTTCTTGCATGGTGATTTACAAGAAGAGGTCTATATGGAGCAACCACCAGGTTATGTGCATGTTGTTCATCCTGAGTTTGTTTGCAGGTTGAAGAAAGCCTTGTATGACTTGAAGCAAGCACCTAGAGCATGGTCTAACAAGATAGGATAGTATATTGTCACTATTGGCTTTCAGATTTCCAAGACAGATTTCTCACTTTATGTGAGAAAAAATGAGAAAGGCATTATGGTGCTTTTCATTTATGTTGATGATTTGATTATCACAGGTGATAGTGATAAAGATATCCTTCATGTAAAAATGCTATTGAAGCAGAATTTTGAGATGAAGGATTTGGGAGAGCTGCGTTATTTCTTGGGCATTGAGGTGATAAGATCACCAAGTGGGATATAGCTCTCGCAGAGGCAGTATGGATTGGACATGCTGTCCAAATATGGGATGACAGGTTGTAAGCTTATTTTAGTTTCTTTGGAGCAGAATGTGAAGCTAAGCGCAGATGGAGGTGAGCTTTTGGAAGACCCTACTATGTACAGATGCATAGTAGGAAGTTTGATTTATATGACTATTACCAGTCCAAATTTGAGCTATGTTGTTGGATTGGTAAGTCAGTTTATGCAGGCTCCAAGGAAACCACATTTGGATGCGGCTAGACGCATACTCAGGTATGTGAAGTCCACATTGCAGTATGGACTATTTTATGAGACTGGGGTTTAGATAAAATTGCATGGATACACTGATGCTGATTGGGATGGTAGTATTTATGATAGACGATCTACCAATGGATACGTGTTCTCTTTTGGGAGTGCTGCAGTCACTTGAAGCAGTAAGAAACAGCATACAGTGGCCTTATCAAGCACAGAGGATGAGTATAGGGGTGCAGCAATGGCTGCATGTGACGTAGCTTGGTTGCATGAGCTACTTTATGATATGCATCAACCTACAGATGGGCCAGTTGTCATTTATTGTGACAACATGAGTAGTATAAACTTGGCAAATAACCCAATATATCATGCTAGAACAAAGCACATTGAGGTGCATTATCACTATGTGCGGGAGAGGATTTTAATAGGTCTTATTGATCTAGTTTATGTCAGCAAAGAGGATCAGGTAGTTGACATTTTTACGAAGGCATTGGATGCAGAGAAGCTGCGCAAGTTCAGAGACCTGCTTGGTATGCAAGAATTGGGATTGAGCTCGAGGGGGAGTGTTGAGATATCGAGCTCCACTCGTGATATGCCAGGGTGACCGTTGTGCATTTATGTCACTGACTTGTTAGCTGCAGATGCGGTTGGTACACCGCCCATGAATAATAGCTAGATGACAGTTATCCTTATCTACTCTAGTTCGTGGTTCAGTTAGTATGCCACCTTAGTTAGTTGAGTTTGGTTTGAGACCCATATATAGGGTTCTTCTATTTCTTTGTGTGAGAGTTCTCTTTGGCTTACACAACTAAGAAGAGGAAAACTATTTTTAGCCTCCACCTTTGTGTGTATTCCCTCATTGTGTAAGTGAGAAAGCTACAAGTGAGACTCCTTCCTTCTCTCCTAGAATCTTGACACTTCTATGCCATCTCGAAGCTAAAGGTGCAAAAAACACAAAAATCCGTACTTGTATTGAACAAGTTGACATTTCTTCAAATGCAAAGGATAACTATCCAAGCATACTCTGCCACACAAGGGGATCTTCTCCAAATCCCATCTAAGATTTCATGCACTTTCTCTATCTGATGACCAAAGTCGTGGATGGACATAAGTCACTCCATCTAGCACAATAATACTTGCCATGGTCAGACTTTTAAACTCACATTCATAGTCCTCAAAGGCATCGAAGGCTAGCACCTGCTCTAAAGGAAAATATGCTGTAAACATACAAGAGAGCTCCTGTGCTCTAAGCATAGCACCTGCTCTATAAAAATTTTCAAAAAGCTTGTCCTCTGAAAGCTCCTACGCAATCTCATAATCTACAAGGAAGAACCACTCCTAAATAAGGGGATCAAGAAAATAGGAACAAAATATTAATAAAAGAATCAAGAAAATAGAAACCAAAGAAAAAAATCAAGAAAATAGAAAAAAAGGAATTGCAGGCCAATCGACCAAATTGACATGAGTGAGGCCCAAGGACCTTCTTAGGGGGGGGCCCTATCACACCATTGTCACCAATGTTAATCACACTGGGTGTGTTGAAGGCCAATGGGATAGAACGGTAGGGGTGAGGCCGAAGGACCTTCCTAGGGGGCTTTCACACTGTTGTGACCTATGATAATCGCGTTGGGTGTGTTGAAGGCCAATGGGGCTGAACAATGCTAGTGAGGCCCAAGGACCTTCCTAGGGGAGCTTTTATTGCACTGTTGTGACTCATGTTGATCGCACTATTCATGTTGAAGGCCAATAGACTAGAACAACATGAGTGAGGCCAGAGGACCTTCTTAGGGGGGCCTCTATCACACCATTGTGACCCATACTGATCACACTAGGTATGTTGAAGGCCAATGGGCCAGAACAATGCAAGTGAGGCCTAAGTACCTTCCTAGGGGGCCTCTATCAAACCATTGTGACCCATGCTAATCCTGTTGGGGGCATGTTGAAGGCCAATGGGCCAAAAACGGTGCAAGTGAGGCCCAAGGACCTTCCTAGGGTGACCTCTATCACACCATTGTGATCCATGCTAAATTACGCTGGGTGTGTAGAAGGCCAATGGGAAAAAATGGAGTGAGTGAGGCTCAAAGACCTTCTTAGGGGGGCCTCTATTGCACCGTTGTGACCCATGCTGATCATGCTAAGTATGTTGAAGGCCAATCGGCCAGAACAAAGCAAGTGAGGCCCAAGGACCTTCCTAGGGGAGCCTCTATTGCAACGTTGTGACCCATGCTGATTGCGCTGGGCATGACATGAGTGAGGCCCAAGGACTAACTAGCACAAAGCCCAAGGACTACCAATTGGTCCCTATTGCATGGGAGAGTTTTGCTACTCTAGTAGTGTAAATGTTTTGACCTAAAGGCAAAGATTCCCCAAATGATCTAAAGAAAGAGAGAGGAAAGCAGGGAGAAGATGAGAGGTGCAAGAGGGATTGATTTTGGTTGTGATAGGAGAAGATGAGAGGCGGCGAGAGGGGCCATTGTCGTACACTATAGTGATCGGTAAGGGAAGATTAAGCATACCTTGTAAAAGATGGAAAGGAAAGCTGGCCAAAGACAAGAGGTGCAAGACAAAAGAAAGCAAGGAGAAGACAAGAGATTCGTCCAAGCCAATCGTAGGAAGAAGATGCAAGGTTCATTAGATCCAACCGTAGATGACAGCATGGAGAAGACAGAGGAACAGGACTCATGATACTAATTTGTTGGGAAGTGTGTCTATATTGTTCACAATTAATGCCACTTGAAGTGACCCGCATCAATTTTGTTATGGGCCACGGCCTCGACAGAAGCCCATTCATTAAAAAAAAAAGAAAAATAGAATTTAGGGAAGAAACAAATTACAAAGTGCCATGAGAAAGGTCCAAGGAGAGACTCTTAGGAGCAACACATACTAACCATTCATGCATGCTTAGAACCAAGCACAAAATAGGAATCAAACCCAATATGGAATGTGCATAATAGGCTCAGAAACCAAGCACATTATAGGATGAGTTTGAAGAAAAAACACAAGAAATGGATACTAAATTTGCTAATCAACTTGAAGCTGAGGATGTGGTCATGATGAACAGAATTTCCCTTTCCCCTTCTAAAGAGAATCAAGGAACCCTAATGTCACAGAGGTTCAATGTAGCGCTGGTAGAGTCTATCCCAAGATTGATGCAAAAGACATTATTATTTTTTCCGTTGAAGGCAAAAACTGATTCGTTCTTTTTTTTTTGTAGGTATGTTAAGCTCAATGTCAGAATGCAAAGCTTCTCATTTACCAAGGTATGTTAAGCCTCTCATCTTCCAAGCCTGGTTGTCTTGTTTGTAGTAGGGTTTTATTACTCTCCATCTCACTTTCTCTCTTCTTGGGCCATCATAGTGTGAGAGAGGCCCCTCAATCCGTCAACCTTGCCCCCCTTACCCCATGATGACCTCCCTTCCTAAGCCATCAAGGTGCAAGAAAGGCCCCTCAATCTATCGATTGTGCCCCCCTCGCCCCATGATGACCTCTCTTCTTGGGCCATCATGGTGCGAGAGAGGCCCCTCAATCCATCGACGGTACACCACTCCACCTGTGATGACCTCCCTTCCTAGGTCATCACGATGCGAGAGAGGCCCCTCAATCCGTCGACAATGACCCCTTCACCCTTTGATGACCTCCCCTCTTGGGCCATCGCAGTGCGAGAGAGGCCCTTCAATCCATCGACTATGCCCCCCTCACCCCGTGATGACCTCCCTTCCTAGGCCATCACCATGCAAGAGAGGCTCCTCAATGTGTCAACCGCACCCCCTCACCCAATGATGAACTCCCTTCTTGGGCCATCACGGTGCAAGAGAGGCCCCTCGATTCATCGACCACGCCCCCCTCACCCCATGATGACCTCCCCTCTTGGGCCATCACGATGCAAGAGAGACCCCTCAATTTGTGGACCATTCCCCCTCACCCCGTGATGACCTCCCCTTCTTGGGCCATCAGATTGTGATGCAAGGCCCCGAGGACCTTCTTAGTTCGATGCAAGGCCAAAGGAATTACTGTCATATGCTTGCAGATGCCACCACAAAAAGGTCAACCAAAACAAAGCCTTGCATTAGACCAAGGTGATTCTATGTTACAGGTTCAATTCAAGAGACGAATATACAATGTGCACAGGGGAGTTCTTGACGAGCTTAGGCACATTTTGTGCCACATGTAGCCTAAAATCCCCAAGCTTCCTTTCCAGAGCGTTGTTTGAGAGATCTGTGAGCATCATAGAATTTAGATGCAGTGGACCGCCTTTGCCGTCCTTTCCCTCCAAGAGATTTGTGAAATTTTCTTGATTGAATTCATGGAGGATTTTTACATGCTTGTTGCACATGCACAAAACATGGTCAGTGTGATGGCAAGAGACTTTGACACTAATAGGAGGCTCCACTATAGATATGATTAGCTACTTCAGCATCCTCCCATCTTTGACCTTCACATTCATGATATCCTTGCAATCCCTCCTGTCCATCGAGGGCACCATAACGAAGAACCATATCAAATGTCCCACCCTCTCAATACAAAGTCACAGTAGAGAGGGCATGAATCAAAGATTTTTGTTGAGTAAGTTTTGTAAGAGCATCCCCAACCCGTGGAGTCCCAGCCGTAGGAGCTCCAGCCCATGGCTGGCAAGCCAGATCCCAAACCCTAGTCAGAGCCCTATGGAGTCTGAAACCCACTCGGAGCCCCAACAAGTGGAGTCCCAGCCCCGGCCCCAGCCAATATTGGAGCCCCAACATCGGAGCCCCAAGTACCCCCGCCCATAGCCGAGCCCATGACCCAGCCACAAGACTTAGGAGCCAGCCCCTCTGAAGAGTGCTAAGATATTAATGATGAGCGGATCATTAGCATGATTAGGGCAGAGGTGGAGGCCAGCCTCTAGGATTACAAGAATATGCTAACCTCCACTTCTTCTTCTTCTATAAATTATAGCTTTACCCTTCTAGGGACCAAAGAGGTTTTATCGATGGACTTGAACGTGCAGTGCATGTGGCATTTTGAAAGCCGAATGATCAGGGACACAATAGTGCATGCAACAATGCTATAAGTATTCTATTCAATTGTCTTCTGTTTAATAAGTATTTGATCAAATGCTTGAGTCTTACTTGCCCAATTGTTATTACGTTGTCGTGGCGCTGCATGTTTACCATTGCAAACCTGAGGGTGGAGTTTTATGTCAGGATTTTGGACTCTTTAGTCATTGTCATTATGAGTTTATATCACGTTGTGTGTATCTTTTGTGTTTGTATTTGCATGACGCACAAGCACATATAGTTAGACTAGGCACAATTTCTTCAATGCATTGACTTTATTTTTTTGCGTGGAAGCATCGCTCAATTGATTGCATAGAATGGACTCTAATTTGCAAGCTGCATGAGCGATTGGGCATGAAGTTCTTTTCTAAAGCATGTTCTTGATAGGGCACAATTCATGAAAAAACGGATCACATGAAGAAGACTCGAGGACTTGATGAAAAGATTATAATTCGGATGTTTCCAGTGCAAATGATATGACTCTTCATAAGCAAAATTGGATCAATATTTAGCAGTCCATGAAAGCTAAAAGATATCCGCTCATATTATGGACATTTATGTGGAGTATTGCTACATTCGACACTTGCATTCTTTGTGAAGATGGTGGAAACTTGCTAAGAAGATAAAATATACATTCAATATTGACAAAGCTCATCAAGATTACACATATCTTGGATAATGGCCTCTCTTGAACGTCTGGTCTACAAAAGTGCCTTCTGCAATATGGACCGACAATTGATTGAAGCATTCCTCACATGACTATGTGATGTTTACAGGAGGACAAGCATTGACTACTTCTCATGCGACATCTCAAGTACACATATTGTCAAATGTTGTATTGATCTTAACTTCACAGAAAATGGACAACAAAATTGAGTGGTTGTCAAGACATCCTACCCTATTAAGGCAAAGAAGTTTTAACTTAATCTATGAGCCATGATCTCTGCATATGTAGGGAGAGTCTCACTATGCTTTAGTTTTCTAAACCCTTGCAATTAGTCATTCCATTTATCAAGGTTTTACTCAAATTTGTCTTGCTCAAGAATAGCTTAAATTTATAACCCTTAAAAAGGTTGGGTGTACAACATTGGAGTGTAAAGATGGAATAAATGAAGTTGAAGCGTTAAAGCGATTCCACTGCATTCTTTCATGCATTTGATATTAGTTGAAGGGTTAATAAAGCAAGCGGTATTATGAAACGACAATACGTAAAGATGGTGATGGAAAAAGCATAAAGCTTTTTGAAGCTCGTGATGGCCGCATAACTGCCGTTATTGTTGACGTCAAAATTTTGAAACCTTTTTCTGAGAAATAAAGCTACAGTCTAAAATTTCATGGAGCCGCAGAAGAGAAAGAATGGCTATATGAATGCAGGCCGGAGAAGAAGAAAGCCATGAGGGGCAAAGACACCAACGAGGAGGCTGCTGGAGGAAGGATCAGCGAAGCTCTACAAGACAGCACAGAAGGTGAGGGAGACAAGATGATGCAGAGGATTGAAGAAGGTAGCAGAAGGGACGAACATGTTTTCCTGAAGACGAAGTCAACGACGGCATCAGAAGGAAGGATGAAGCGACGAAGCAGAAGACAATGAAACTAGAAATAACGGAACTCTGCATGGTTATTCTAAAGCTTCTGAGTGTGGAGGTGTTTGATTTTTCACGTGGAGTAACACACAAAAAGATTAAAGAGCTAAAAGAGTCTCTGAATAGTAAATTCCAACTTAACCATGAACTATGCTTGGTTGTTCTCTCGATCTCACAACGTCTGGAGCGAGCTACATTAGGAACTCTGCAAGATGGCAAAAGAGAAGCCAACGGCAGATAGGTGATGTTGAAATTTGAAGAGGACGAACGTGAAGGTAACAACATAGCCGACTGACGGGAAGCGATGACGAACGAAGAAGAAGGAGTCTTGCTTTGCACCCATAAATATTAACTGTTGAAGGATCTAATGATTGTGGTGGTTGATCATTAAGATTCAAATTGGAAGTATATCTAAGATTGAGTCTTATACTTCCCTTTTAGTTTCGTGTTGCCATCTCTTGGACAACCATGAATACGTGAGCTGGCTTGTTTTTTTCATCAAGATGGTTCTTGGAGAGACAGACTACACTTGAAACTGGTGGAACCATGGCATATTCAGATGTTTTTTTCATCAAGATGGTTCTTGGAGAGACAGACTACACTTGAAACTGGTGGAACCATGGCATATTCAGATGTTCCTGAATTCTTCCTTATTCAGACACTAAGAAGCAACCTCTACATCAAATGCAAGAAGAATCTACTTGATGAATATGACTCTTCATTACCCTAATGTTACCCAAACATTAACATCATCTTGTACCTAGTTGTATTGATACATCAAAGAAGTTCAAAAGTCATCATCTCCTCCAAGAATATTCTTTATGCCAACTTCAAAAATCAACATCCTGATTTTGTGAAGGGTTTATGTAAGCTCGAAGATGGGTATTCTTTACGCCGCAAATTCGATCATGTCAAAGCACCTTGTTTTGGATCTTGATTCATAGAACTTCAAAGAAGACTTGTATGAATTTGTCGACATTTACGAAGGTCTAAGCTTTATGAGCGGAGAACTGTGTCTTTTCAACAATTTGTGCAGGAAACTTATATCTATGATGACTTCATCTTCTTATTCAAACAAAGCTCATGAACTTTTCTTTGAGAATTCTTATTCATCTAAACTTCTTTTCTCCATGAATTTGTCTTGAGTTAAGTACTCTTCGTCATCTTTCTTCCCATCTCAACTATGTAGTGAGTGACTTTTATGACCCCCCCGTGCGAACTTCATGTGACAACATATAAGTTCAATTTGGCATCTCTAGTAGAGGAACATCAAAGACAAGTTTTTGTTCTTGCCCCTTGTGTTCTCCATTGCATTGCGCGACAATGCATAAGCATTCATCTAGCACCTTGATTGGTTCAGGCATGTCAAGCTGGATGATGTTAAAATCATCTGTATGGCCTATAATCAAAGGTGTGTTGTGACTATTAAGGAATATCTTTAAGAGGCCTTAAGTGAGCATGCTACCAATAATTGTTTTTCCTTGTTAACTTAGTGAGCATTGGAGCTTGTTGTTGTATTCGATCGAGATGAATACAATATCTTTAGCAGATTCAGGGAGATCAAGTCGTCAATTCCATGGTCGAGTTAGACAGTGACTAACCTCAACACTATATTCAGTTATTTCATTCTATGCAAGTTCAATGCACTTGATGTAACATCAAGGTGTCTTTCTAGTTGTGCAAAAAAAAATTGTGATAATGTACGAGCATCTAGTGTTGGAGAGGGGGTTGCAGACATGATGCAATTACAACGGGTGGTGGTGCCTATCCAATCAAACACATTCTCTTATGGATGGAGAACCACTATGAATGCCTCACTTTTATGCAAGTAAATTCTTGATATTCCTAACGTAAGTAGAGTGACTTATTCATGGTTATTTATATATATGCAATGTGCATTGATAGGTAAGGTGGATGTGTTGCTTTGTTTTCACGATGTTCCATTGCATTGTTATAGTGACTCACCTCTACCACTCGGTATACCCTAGTCGCTTAATAGGGTATACTAGCTGGCATTGACAGTCGACGAGCCGAGGAGTTAGCCTTACGAGAAGTTAAGGAGTGCAAGCAACTAGAGCGCCTTGTACAACAATAAGAACTAAATTGTGCCGCTACTAGCAAATTTTTGAAATAGACTAAGCAGAGGTGGAGGAGTTTATATTCACGAGAAGGGTAGCCGAGAGGGAGTAGAGAGAACAACTAGAATAGGTAGCATAGGATGACATGGAGACTGCCTAGTGGAAGATTGACCAGAGGGAGTGCTAGATACGACCCCCTCCACGGCGCTAGGGGAGTGAACATAGGGGGACATGGAGTGGGAGAGGGAGAGAATCATCTCATTGATAGCAAAAGTAGTAGACAGTGACTCTAGAGCATCAAATGTATTATCATTCATAAGCATGTATTATATGTTGGGGTGATCATAATTATCAAGTTTATAGTGTATCATCAATTTGAGAGGTCTCCTCTTGTATTCTAACCCAATGATGATTGTGATAGTTTTGACATTGCCTCTATTTTGCGAGTCCTTAAAGTGCATTTGAATTTTTGAATGCTTCGATCTTCTTGTCTTTCTTTATCCTAGCATCTTGTACTGCTTATGCAATGGCTGATGATTTTAATTCCTCTTTTATCCATAGTATCTGCAATATCCTTATGTAAAACCATTGGAATAGCTCGCAACAAAGATTGTTGGCTTTTCTACTACTACCACCATGTTGGGTATTCCTAGAATACACATTGTGTGCCATCCAATGTAACTTTTCCATGCCTTGTGTGCTCCAAATACTTGGATCTCCATACTTTTCAATGAAATATGGCATATGATTGTAAATGATGTGTTGTAAATAAATGTTTAGCCTTTGAATAGTGTTTAGTAGACACGAGCAATTTTATACTAACATGTATGAAACCAATGACTTGTCTTACCATCATGTAGCATGTGAAATTGATGTCTTCCCATGCTTTTAGGAACTCTTTCTTAAATAGATCTAGAGTAGTTTGAAACGTCTTCTTGTCTGTATTTGTCCATTCCTGCTTATTTAGCATCTTGAATATGAGATACACAACACACCACACTTGTGCCTTTGCATGTCTTGAAAGAGGTTCATGATCCTTTACTGTGTTGTGCAGCCTTCTCTATTGCTCAAATTCAATCCTAATTACATGTGTTCTTTTGTAGTACTTTCCACGTTTGGTAAGCTTTTGTTGCCTGTTGTCTATGGGTCTCGAGAGGAATCACCTTACCTTCACGCCTCCAAGAGAAACTTTTCTTGGTATGTCTATTTCGTTATTTGACTTTTTTTTATCGTGCATGATTTGTACCTCTCCTCCATGAAGCTTCATGTCTTCCAATAACATCTCAAGAGAGAAAATCCTCTTCTTTCATTCTGTGTGGTTCATTATCTTCCAATAAAATCCAATGTACAAGTTAATAAGCTTCTCAATCACCTGACAAAGTGAATGTATTGTACATATATGTACATTCGATAAAGGTATATCAAAGATTGGTTTGAAATCTTTGTCAAACTGGTGATGATCAGGTGCCTTCTTCCACTACTTTTGATCAAGTGTTTTTGCATCCTCCATGCAATATAGGAAAGGAAGGGTGACTAGGCCTCTCTCACAATTATATAAGCACTTTAGAGTCTTCAGGTATGATGCAAGATGCCAAATAACTTGAAAGTTACCCATGTTTGAAACCAGTAGTATCTTCTGTCTTTTCATTTTGAGCATTAATAACATCTGGTAGTGGAGTCTTCTGAAAGACCCATTCCAATGCTTCATAATTCTCTAAAACAACCAAAAATGTCCCAAGCCACCATAAATTCATTTTGGACTGTACACTGAAGTAATGGGGATCATCCCTTGACATGTTTGCCATTGCCCTATCCATCAATGTAATGGATACCCTCTCCATTTTAATGTCTTTAAAAATATAGCACTCATCCATCTTTAATGTAAAGTTCCATATGCCATTTGTCTTTGCATGTGAGATGTTGCAAAACTCAACCATTTGGACCTATAGTATCTTCAAATCCATGAAGATATTATTGTATTTGTCATAGACAACCAGACCCTGTTTTGCCTGAAACTCTCCATTGATGTGACAGGACTTTTCAACATACTCTTCCTTCTTTAAGTTAAGATATTTTCAAAGTCTCTAGATTTCTACAGTTGTGGGTAGGATCTTTGGCTTAATACCCTATGATTTAAATGAACTTGTAACCTCTTTTTCTAAGAAACCATAGCCATTGCAATTTATACCACTCTCATCCATGGTGCTCTATATACCCCCTCCACAGAAACTGTAATTTGGCTCACAAATCGCTCAACAACTTGCCTCTGCACTACCTTAAACTTCTTCTCCTGTATGAAATTTTCTACAATCTTTGAGCCAACAAGTGGCTTAAGCCGCTTTGCAAGGTTGACATTGGGGTTAAAGTTTTCCTTGTTTGACTGTAGCACATCCCTAAACAAGATGGATAATCTAAAGTAAGGAGACATAATAACAAGAAAGAATAGAGTAGTAAGATAAGAGATTCCTTACCTGTTAGCCCTTATTCATTTCTTCATACCTCCGGAGCTCACCTTCAAATCCTTTATGTTCTATACTTCTTGTTTCCTTTATCGAGGGCCAAGCAATGTTTGCTTCTGTCTCAAAATTTGGAGCTTCTTGTTTAGCCTTTCTATCTCCTGTTGTTGGACTTTTATCTTTTCTTCTTAGAGGTTGCATTTTTCCTTTAAGTTATGGATGGTTCTGCTCTTGATGTGTATCATTGCACTCTCCATTGCAGGTGTTGTGAAGATAGCTTTGCAATAGCTAAGAAGGCCATTCTTGCCATCTCCAACAAACCTAACAAGGGTAGTCGGGTTTGAAAAGGGTGGGGTGCTTATAGTGTGAGAATCTTTGGGAGGATAAAGAGAACCATCACACCAAAGGTCGCAACATGCCTTGCTCCTACCTCACATAGTTGTGTCTTCACTATTTGTGAGATGTAATTTCCTTCCTTCCTTTTTTGTAATGGGGCATAAACATTCTCTACATCTATGTGGAGGTGATACTTAACATTGGTGTTGAGAGGAGGTTGCTACATGTTTGTGTCCACAATTGCACCTATGTGTGGTGGATTCTGTGAGTTTGTATCCACCATTGCACCTACATGTGGTGGATTTTGCACCATTGCTAAAAAAGCAGGAAAGGCTTTAGAAGTAACTCTCCCTTTTCAAAAATTTTGAATTTGGGGCATTTAATGATGTTGCTTTCACCTTAGGAAAGAAGCTGATTTAGTATGTTGACTATTTGGTACGGATGGGGATACTTTTTCGCCCAAAAATGAGAAAATGTGCTATTTTTCTAGAGAGAGAAAGTTCAAGGTTGTATTTTCTTAGAGTGCTCTTTTTTACCACTACAATTCTCTAGTAAGTTTATCCATGTTTTTTGAAAGCACACAGGAGTGGAAGACCTGCAACATTGAAAGACATGGTTATAAATGACTTCCTTAACTAATACAAGTGTGAATGCCAATAGAGCATACTTTAATATTTTTGTTACCTCAACAAATTCCTTAATTCATCTAATCCAATTGGCATGCTAATACTTTTACCGATAGAGCATAAGAATATATGAAAAGAAAAAGAGCAATATAGAAATAGAGCAAGAGTAACAATAAGTAAGAATAAAGGTGAGAAGAAAGGCCCTTCACCATGAAAATGACTTTTGAAACCATTAAAATGTTTATATTGCAATTACCTTTACCAACTTTCTTTCTTCTTTGAATAGGACATGCAAAATGATTTCTTAAGCTTCTTCTGATGGCATGGGTAAAAATAGAGAACAAGAATGCTAATGAGAAGAGGAATGAAAGAAAATAGTAAAACAACCAACAAGAGAGTATGTCGAGCAAGAGATCGTGAAAAAGTGAAAGAATTAGAAAAGTTTTAGTCCAAAAACAAAATGTAACTAAAACTTGAAAAAAGGGTATCTGGAGGTCGTTATCAAATGTCTTGGAAGATGTGGCATTACTATCAAGCTCTTAACCAATATATTTGGCAATGAAATTATTAAACACGAGAACAAAATGAAGAGAGAGCAAAGAAAAGGTTGTCGCCATTCTAATTCTACCCTAAAATTAGAGAAAAACAAGCAATTAATAAGGTATTCTTCTTTTCCTATTTTTATCTACCTCGGATGTGATTAAGAGTTAATCCCAATCCTTACAAGGCCCTTTTGGGCTTCCAATTGGCCTTAATGAGGCTCATGTACATGTTGTATATGATTTGAGTACAAGATCTTATGCAATAAACTTACTCTACATTTGGGATTTCTCTCTTGATTGGATATCAATGGTTTCATACCTCGCTTCTTTCCCTATTTTTATCTACCTCGGATGTGATTAAGAGCTAATCCCAATCCTTACAAGGCCCTTTTGGGCTTCCAATTGGCCCTAATGAGGCTCATGTACATGTTTTATATGATTTGAGTACAAGATCTTATGCAATAAATTTACTCTACATTTGGGATTTCTCTCTTGATTGGATATCAATGGTTTCATACCTCGCTTCTATAGAATTTATTTCCTCCATGTTATGAACTCTTTTTATTTGAGTCTCAATAGGTTCCAACCATACAATAAATACCTTGATAACAACTAATGGGAAAATGGAAGACAAGAGAGCATAGAGTGAATGAGAGTGATTGGAAGACCAATGTTGCAAAGGATTGGAGCAAAAATCTCTGAGCCACAAAAATTAAGGTGATAATAATGTCACTAAGACATTAGGCTATCTCTAGTACTATTTTTTGAATGAGGAAGCTAGAAAGAGAAGTAAGAGGGACCATAAGTAGGCAGCTCCATAACCCTTTCAAGTAGATTGGAAAATGAAGATGATATAGAGAGGATCTCCTCAAGGCTTGGTTTGCAATGTGTGGTACGTGAAGAGTTAAAGAGGTGAAGAGAAGTTGCAAACTAGAAGAGAAGCTACAAAGCTATAGGCAACTCTCTCAAAAGAAGATCAACAATGACTCTTGTTAGAAATTAGTCTCCTTGCCTCCTAATCACTTATGGCCAAGGAGGCCGGAAAATTTTTATCTTGGTAACGAACAGGCAAAGGCCTTGCCTTTCTCATGTAACCTACAATAGCCGCCACCCATAATCATTCAAAAGATTGAGGGAAGACTCCATGATATGTGGTACTAAACCTTGCAATGAATGCATTTCGATAGAGAGTCAATCAATGCAGTGTTGTGTGTGTGTGTGTGTGTGTGTGTGTGTGTGTGTGTGTGTGTGCGTGCATGCGTGCGTGCGTGCGTTTGTGCGTGTGTGCGTGTGTGTGTGTGTGTGTGTGTGTGTGTGTGTGTGTGTGCGTGCGCGCGCACGTGTGTGTGTGTGTGTGTGAATGCGTGCGTGTAGGTGCACGTGTGGTGCCATATGTCCTATTTTCCTGAACATAAATACATATGCTAACAAAAATACTAGCACATTATACTTAATGTTTAAAAATTATTATATTAATAACATAGCCTACATAGTAACACTAAAGGTAATATAATAAAAATATAGCCTATATACTAACACACTTTGTATTGATAAGTTGTATGTGATAGAAATAGGCCTTGCAAGACATTTAAAGCTTGAGATTGGTCTATTTGCGATGAGAGTATGGATATATATCAATATATCAACACTCATTATGCCTCCCATGGAATCTTCCAAATGGTGGTGGGTAGCAGGCAATTGTCATGAGCCAAGAGTTTGAGGTGTGGTCTTTGCCCATTTGTTGCTAGCATAGAATTTTGGTGGGTCTCCTTGCCACATAAGTAAGAAGAGTGATATCGAATGTGAGCCATCAATGACATACACATTGATTGCATCAAAAACCAAGTATTAACAAGGTCAAGAAACAAAGCTCAACTATGGTTTTGAGGAGCTATGGGTGCAACAATAATCAACATGGGGTGTCCAACTACGCTAAAAGAGATCATGTTGGAGAGAGTGATAGCCAACATGATCCTTTGGGGGATCGAAATTATGTTTCAAGAGGAGGAAAGCAAGGATGTGAAGATAATAAGAGTTAGATGAAGAAAAGGGAAATTTAAAGGGATAGCTATTTGATTAAAGACATAGCAAGCCTTATTAGAGATAGATGGAGCTGAAAACTCAATTAGCAAAAATGAGCTTTGAGCATTAGGCAGTTGACATGGAGTCAAAACAAAACCCAAGAATAACATCTACAATTGAAGTTAAAGGATTCAATAAGAACATTTGTTGGTAAACAAGGTATTGCTAATAAGTGGATACATAGCAAAAATAGCCAAAAGCATAAGTTTTTCTCTTTAGTACCTATCAATTTTGGATGCCTGAATGCTAGCATATACAAATTATATGCTAGAGTGGATGATCAGCTACCATATTCATGGCTATCCTACTATAACATTAATACTAATTTTCTTTTTGTTATTTGTAAATATAAGCTAAATTTCTACTTAGGTTTAGGTTCGCATGAAGGTTATGACTACTGTCTAGATGTCTTTGGGGAACTCACTAGCACCATCTTTGCGTGTCAACTTAAAATTTATTTTTCTAGGAACGATAAATATTGGACAATCAAGCCCTTTTGTATTATTCATCAACTTTCATGGGTGATTTGTAGGACTTGGAGCCTATGCGTAACTTAGTTGTTGAGTAGCAAAGAATGTACGAATTTTATTTGGTAGATACCACTACAAGGATATTGAGGTATAGTGACCGCGCTTTCCGACGCAAAATAGCGGTGTCACTATTTGTGTCACTATTAGCGTCGCAAATGCAATGCTAATAGCGACACAAATAGCGACGGTGCTCAGAAGAAAAAAACACAAGCTGAAACCTGAGCTCGTTATTTTGCGCGCATATACGAAAGAGAGAGCGAAAGGGAGAGTGAACATCTTGCATTTGAGAGGGAGAGGGAGAGAAAGAGAGAAAGAGGGAGAAGAAAAATTTCTCACCGCTACCGCCGCCTTTCGCGAAGAAGAGGAGAAAGTGTACGGAGGGCAAAGAGGACCTGCCTTCATGAAGAGGAGCCACAGAATCCATCTTTAAGCCTTTACGGTGAGTATATTGTTCCTTCTTGCTTTGTTTTTTTTGTTTTCTCTGTCTCTTTTACTTGTTTTATTAAAATTCATGTGTATTGAGAGAGGGAGAGGAAATGAGAGAGAAAGAGAAAGAGGGAGAGGGAGAGAGAGGAAATGAGAGAGGGAGGGAGAGGAAAGAGAGGAAGAGGAAAGAGATGAAAACATTAAACATAATAGGGAAAGAGAGAAAGAGAGGGAGAGGGAGAGGGAGAGGGAGAGGAAATGAGAAAGGGAGAGGAAGAGAGAAAAGGAAAGAATGAATGAGAGAAATAGGGCAAAAACATTAAACATAATAGGGAAAGAGAGAAAGAGAGGGAGAGGGAGGGAGGGAGAGGAAATGAGAGAGGGAGCAGAAGAGAGAAAAGGAAATGAGAGAGGGAGAGGAGAGAGAAAAAGAATTAAACATAATAGGGAAAGAGGGAAAGAGAGTGAGAGGGTGAGTGAGGGAGAGGAAACAGAGGGAAACATTAAACGTAATAGGGAAAGAGAGAAAGATAGGGTGAGGGTGAGGGAGGGAGAGGAAATTAAACATAATACGGAAAGAGAGAAAGAGAGGGAGAAGGTGAGGGAGGGAGAGGAAGAGGGAGAGGGAGGGAGAGGAAGAGAGAAAAAACATTAAACATAACAGGGAAAGAGAGAAAGAGAGGGTGAGGGTGAGAAAGGGAGAGAAAATGAGAGAGGGAGAGGAACAGAGAAAAGTAAAGAAGGAACGAGAGAGGGAAAAAAATTAAACATATTAGGGAAAGAGAGAAAGAGAGGGAGAGGGAGAGGGAGGGAGAGGGAGAGGAATTGAGAGAGGAAGAGGAAGAGAGGATAGAAAATGAGAGAGGGAGAGAAAGAGAGAAAAGGAAAGAAGGAAATGAGAGAGAGGTGAGGGAGGGAGAGGAAATGAGAGAGGGAGAGGAAGAGAGAAAAGGAAAGAAGGAACGAGAGAGAGAGAGAGGGAAAAAACATTAAGCATAATAGGGAAAGAGAGAAAGAGAGGGAGAGGGAGAGGGAGAGAGAGGAAATGAGAGAGGGAGAGGAAGAGAGAAAAGGAAATGAGAGTGGGAGAGGAGAGAGAAAAAATATTAAACATAATAGGAAAAGAGAGAAAGAGAGGGTGAGGGTTAGGGAGGGTGAGGGTTAGGGAGGGAGAGGAAATGAAAGAGGGAGAGGAAGAGAGAAAAGAAAAGAAAGAGCGAGAGAGAGAGAGGGAGAAAACATTAAACATAATAGGGAAAGAGAGAAAGAGAGGGAGCGGGAGAGGGAGAGGGAGGGAGAGAGAGAATGAGAGAGAGATTTTTGTTTTCTTGTTTTTTATTGTAGTAGTAGTAGTAGTAGTTCTTTCTTCTTTTCTCATTTATTGTTATTGTAGTAGTAGTAGTAGTAGTAGTTGTTGTTGTTGTTGTTGTTTTCTCTTCTTTTCTTGTTTCTTATAGTGGTAGTGGTAGTGGTAGTGGTAGTCATTGTCGTAGTCATAGTCGTGGTCATGGTCATAGTCGTAATCGTTGTAGTCGTGATTGTAGTAGTAGTGGTGGTTTTCTTGTTTGTTGTTGTTTTTTTTTTGTTGTAGTAGTAATAGTTTTTTTTTGTTTTCTTGTTTATTATTGTCTAGTTTTCTTATTTGTTGTTGTAGTAGTAGTAGTAGTAGTAGTAGTAGTAGTAGTAGTAGTTTTTTCTTATTTTCTTGTTTATTATAGTGGTAGTGGTAGTGGTAGTGGTAGTGGTGATCGTGGTCGTGTTCGTGATCGTGGTCATGGTCGTAGTCGTAGTCGTAGTGGTAGTTGTTATCATGGTTGTGCTTGTGGTCATAGTTGTAGTCGTCGTAGTCATCGTAGTCATGGTTGTAGTAGTAATAGTGGTTTTCTTGTTTGTTGTTGTTGTAATAGTTTTTTTTATTTTCTTGTTTATTGTTGTCTAGTTTTCTTATTTGTTGTTGTTATAGTAGTGGTAGTAATTGTAGTTTTCTTTTCTTTTTTTTCTTTTTTTTTGTAGTAGTTTTTGTTGTTGTTGTTGTACTAGAGAGAGAGATATGTTTTGTTAAAGAAAATGAGAGAGAGAGAGGAAGAGAAAAAGGAAGAAGGAATGAAAGAGAGGGAATAAACATACAACATAATAAAGAAAGAGAAAAAGAGAGAGAGATGGAAGGAGAGGACATAATGAATGGATAAAAAACAAAGAGAGAGTGGTGGCGAGGTCTGGTGAGGTCTGATGCAACACCACGAGACGGAAAACACTCAGACATACATTAATTTGTGGGTGGGTAGGTGGAGACTTTACATACGTTAATTTTTGTTGAGTTACAAGAGAAGAAATCCCTTCTCAAATAATTTAAGAAAGAAAAAAATAATGATTTAAAAAAAATTTGTTTGTCGTAACGTAGACAAAACGGAAAACGATGAAGGTCTTGATGTTCAAGATTGCGAGGCGTACCTTAATCAGCGAGTTGGCTGTCCTTGCTCTCAATGTAAGCTGGCAATTAGACGAAAACATTGATTGTCTATAGAACATGTACGACGCTTCAATGAGTTTCAGTCTGAGATCATTGATTATGTGATCTTGGATTTTCAACAAACGTAAGAAAAGTTAAAGAGTGTGATCGAGTTGATCATGTACCTTGTTAGTTGATTTCTTTTCGGCACTATCATTAAAAACATTTGTATTTTTTCAGGGTATTTTATGATTTTCTTCATGTTACTAAAGTATGATATGTTACCACTTGCAAATACCATGCCTGAGTCTCGTGATGATGCATGACATGTTTTACAAAAGCTTGGCATAGACTACAACAGTATCCATGTATGTATCAATGATTGCATACTATTTCGAGGAGAATACGAGACTATGGAGACATGTCCAAAGTGTGGTTCTCACAGGTATTGACAGGACTTGTAAGAGCAAACCATTCCTCAAAAAGTTCTTAGACTCTTTTTGCTTATCCCCCGCATAAACCACATGTTTCGTATGTCTACCATGGCAAGCATGACAACGTGGCATGCGTAAAATAGGTCGAGAGATAGAGTTCAACAAATATCAACAGATTCACATGCATGGAGCCACATTGACTCTACCTTCCCAGGCTTTGCCCGAGAGCCAAGGAATCTTCGGCTCGGCCTTGCAATGGATGGCATGAACCCATTCGGTCTGCGCTCAACTTCTTATAGTGTGTGACCTATAGTCCTTTTCAACTACAATATCCCTCCATGGCTTTCTACGAAGAAAGGATATCTCATCCTTACCTTACTCATCCCCGACCGCTACAAAGTCAAAAATATGGACGTGTATCTTCGTCCATTAGTCGATGAGTATAAGATTTTGTGGAAGGTGGGGGTCACCGTGCAAGATATGAGCAAGCACGATGGTCAACAGTCTACCAATATTTGAGCCATTCTTAGGTGGACCATGCATGCATTTTCGGGATTGGGAGAGTGCTCATGTAAGTAGGCTTCTGTTCTCGTTGGTAATATCTATCATAGCTCGTTCAAGTTTGTATTCACTAGATAGAGGTGTTGGGATAGGTCTGGTTACCTCAGGTTATCATGCATGTCCATTGTGTGGGCCATAGTTAGAGTCCCGAAGGTCGGAAACCATGAAGAAGATGGTATATCAGGGACACGCCGCTTTCTTGCTAGAGGGGTCATGAACTTAGGGAAGGTTTTCTTGGACGACCTCTAGCAAGTATGAATACCCAAAGTTGGTACGAGCTAAAAATGGTCTACATGGAGTCACATCCAAACGGAATGTGATGATTCTCAGTTTTCTAGGAGTTGTCATATTGGACCCACTAACAGATCAACCACTTGTTGGATCCCATGTATATTTTCAAGAATGTGGACAGCTTGCTATGGGACCACATCACATGAAAGAGAGACACTGTAGGGACATGAATGGATTTGAAGGAGTTAGGCAAGATGGAGGTGCTTTGGCCACAGTCAAGTGTTGATGGTCACTTTCAGCTACCTCGCGCTCCTTGGGTTTTGTCCAATAAAGAAGAGCGCATTGTGAAGCAAACAGTCAAGTCTATCCGCACTCCGATGGGTATCATGGGTTCTCTCACGTTCGCATTTTCTAAAGAAGACCAATTATCAGGGATAAAATCCCATGATTTACATAAGGTATGTCAAGTTTGTACTACAAATGGATTGTAAGTGGCCTGTGTATTTTGCTATTTGGAGTGTAGTCATTGTTCATAATGCTTTCTCATTTGTGGCAGTTTATACTATCGATCGCGATTGCAAGATGCCTTACTCTAGAAATACGCATGGCCATTTACAGATTGTCGACTTTAGTGCAATGGATCTCACAGAAGAAGATTAGTACGTCTTCTATTGAATCCGCGAGGCAGGAAGCAATGGAGAGGGTTTATCTCTTTGAGAAATACTTGCTTACTAGCATGCTCACGATACAAGTCCACATTCTTGTGCATCTTGTAGATGAAGTGGAGATTGCTGAACCTATCCATACGTAATGGATGTTCTTCTTGGAGCACTTCATGAAAACCCTGAAAGGCTTTGTGCAACAATGAGCTCGGCCAGAAGGTAGCATGGGTAAAGGTCAGTTGGTGCTTGAGACGCTAGTGCATATTTCACAACGGCTACCAACTGCGGATCTAGACAATAGCATAATATGGTCACTAAAGGACAATGACATACTGACTGGAGATGTGGTGGTTGGAAATGCGGTAGAAAAATGAATGGATACTGTAATGGAGGAGAAAGTGAATCGCTTTTGTATGTTTCACTATGCCTCTATGGAGACGTGGCTCTCCAGGTACCAGCAAGCTAGGCAAGATCAAGAGGAAGCGCGATCTGAATTTCGACATAGTACATGCCATCAACCGATTCGATACCCTGAGGACATGGAGGAGATGTCGTGGTTTATGTCAACGCGATGGTTGCATGGAGCTTTGACCGCAACATCTTGCAAAGAGACGGAGGTCTCAACCGAGGAGAGGGAATTCTCCAGGGAATGTAGTCCAAAGGTGATGACTTGTTTAGGCTACTTCTCGCTCTCATGGCGATTCCAGAGAGAGTGGCTTAAGTGGTTGTTGTGGAGGCACGGACGTGGTGTCTCCGTCTCAACATTCTGCTAGTGTTACGTCACCTCCAAGATTTTTCACATCTGTGGGGACGTCTACTCCAGTCACTCCGTTAGCCGTCCGCAGGTGGCGCCCCTATGGGTGCTACTGCGATAGATACTACCCCGGTCGATATACCAGATGTATACGGGTCTATTGGATATGCCCAAGAGCATGGTCGCAGGTAGGAGAGGATCCATCTTAGGCATACCCCAGAGGGGTATACCTACCTTTTAGGTGATAGGTCAAGAGCCATCATCATGAATTATAAGGGGAGAAGGGTGATGGCTCGCATGAGAGAGTTGTACCAAAAAGCTTTTTGGCACAACGTCTTGGATCATTGGACAAACATAGCGCAGGGGAGCAAGGACTACATGGTAGCATCCTTGCATGAGAAGTTTCTAGTACCAGCCACATCAGATATGTTTTCTACAGACTAGATGATGGAGTGCATGCATGCATATATGTCACAGTAACAATGGGTGGACACACGTAAGGCCTGAGTCGCTAGATGCGAACGACTGGTGCTGAGTGAGGGAGAAGGCTATAGATTCTCGAAGACATTGGAGATAGCAACACAAGGCAGTGAGGGTACGACTAGAGGCTGGAGTGGTCCATCATCTTGGGAGTGGTGGCCACAAGACATATCTGGAGTACTTTGTAAGTTTTTCTTTTGTTTTGCTGGCTTATTTTTTTGCAATATCCTTTGTACTGACAATCACGTTTCTAACAGTTAGTATTTTGTTTTCTTTGCAGCACTCCATTATAAATCACAATCTGACGTGCCTTGAGACTTGATATGCAGAGAGGCACGGTCTCATGCGTTGATTGACTAATTATATGGATGCACTGGCCTTGTAAATCACTCATCTTTCTTGTCCGTAGTTACCATGTTTAATTAGAATGCATTATTATATAGTTGATTGATGTGTAGTTGTTTCTTTTTTTGCAGAGTCCATTCGATGCTCCTTTGAGGTGGGACAAGCTTTCGGATGGCGATGATCTATAGCTCGCCCTTGGATCCCTAGAGCTCACATACCCTTTTTTTTTGTCACGTGATTTGTATAGACAGTTTCTATGTAGTAGTGATATCTTTCCATGATTATACTACTCGCTTTCATTATTTGACCATGTATTTATTTCATGTAGCAGTGTTATGATTTAAGTACACTTTGTCTTTATTTACACGAGCATTATACACAGTGCAGAAACTATTTTGTATGGCTGTCCTGCCACAAATTCTTTTTTCCCTATTACCGTCACTATTAGCATCGCAAATTTATTGTATACATCGTTATCAGCGTCGTTAGTTGCGTCGGTATCATTTGCGACACTGATACTGATGCAAACAATGACACTGATAACGACGCTAATACCGACTGCTCTATGGCATCGCCAATAACGACACTTTTTGTGATAACGGGGGCGAATTTTTTTATTTACATTTTCGTCACTTTTAACGTCGGTATAAGGCCTATGTCTTGTAGTGTACATTGTCATTTTCTCTTCACTCAAGACTAAGTTATGATGCTCTAAGAACTTTTTGGTGTAGATAGTTGTTAGCTAATGTGGATGAGCTTATGTAGTGACTTGGATATAAAAAATGCATGTCATATTATGTCTTAATATCATGAAATAGTTGAAGCTTTTGGCTAGAATTTTGTATATTCTTACAAATAGTTGATATAATGTTTCTTTTATTTATGATTCTAATTCTTGATGGTTGTTTTGGTCTTTTCTTGTGAAGAAAACTAGGAAATAAGAAAAAGACTCACTAGTTCTCTATGCCTCAACAAGAATGTAGAGGCAAAGTAAGATCAATAAAAGACTTTTGTGGTGAACTTGAGTTTTTTGTATCCTTTGGGTCTTTTAGATTTTCTGCCTCTTTATTGCAAGACACCTTTGGAGTTGTTATATCTTAGCTCAACTTCAATTTAGTTGAGAACTTAGTTGCTAAACCCTACCAATGCTCCTTAGTTTCTTGTGGTGGTGCATACTAAAGAGAATTTTGTTTGTTGGTTGAGCACGTGTTAGTGTTTTGGAGGAAGACCTCCTTGAGGGTGATCCAAGGAGTTCCACTTGCACTACGAGATGCATGTCTCATAGTAATGTTCAAAATGATGCAAATGCTCATTTAAAAAATTGTCCACGTCGTCGCTAAAACTGTCGGTATAAGCATATCTACAAAACCGTCACTATTTGTATCATTATTTTTGCCGCTTTTGCGACACAAATAACGACACATATAGTGACAATTTTCAATGTATATTGCGATGCCAATAGCAACACGTGAAAAGAAATTAGTAACACTAATAGCAATGGTTAAAAAGGAAAAAAAGATTTTGTGGTAGGGAAGCAAGTTGCCCTGCCACATAATTTTCTACAAATGAATCACATGTTGGGTATGTAATGGTCATCAAGATGAGTGAAAAATATACTTGAACCCACAAGACTAATACATAGAAAAAGTACAAGGCTGCTAATGAAAACTCATGATATTACATGGAACCATGGAGAGAGAGAAGATCCAAAACTAATATGAAACTCTATCTGTAGTTATCGCAAGGTACAAAGGATGATAAGTACATCTAAGGAATAGTACATGGAATATGCTTGCACAGATCACATGACCAAAAAAGAAGAGGGTTTGTGCTTCATAAATCCAAGAGTAAGCTACAAATCCTCACCAATCAAAAAACTCGTCCCGATGCAAAGGAACATCAAATGGACTCTGCAAAATAAACAACTGCACATCATTCCACCATACATAATGCATTTTAAATAAAATACTAACTACGGACAAGAAAGGTAATTGATTTACTAGGCCGCCACGTGCATATAGTCTATCGATGAGTGTAGTGAGATCGTGTCTCTCTACATATTGAGTCTCCAAGGTAGTGGAATCGCAGTTTGTGATGGAGTGCTGCAAAGAAAATAGAATAAAACTGTTAAAAATACGATTATGAGTACAAGTAATATTGCAAATAAGAAAGCGAGAAGAAAAAAATAAAAACTTACAAAGAACACAACATTAGTGAGTTTGGGAATCTCCCAATTCTCACTTTTTCAATACTAAAAATATGGCACTTGGATAACATACCCATAAATTTCTCAAAATCATATGATGTGACCTATCATTGAAAATCACTTGAAAAATGGAATCTTTTAAGCTATAGAGCACTCGAATTGGAGTTATAGTGTTCAAGTTATGACAAATCCAAAGATTTGACCATGTGTCCCAAACTTATGCAAAATTTCTATATTTCCCAATATGGCATTAAAGTCCTCCAAATAAGTCCTAAGGCCACCACTTTCCAGAATGATGCACAACCCCTTCCTCCAATTGTGCCCTTGCTATCTTCCCCTACTATCACCAACTTCCTGGAGAATTTGTAGTCTCCTCCCTAATTCTCTTCCAATCGTCTGTGTTTAGCCACTCGAGCTTTGAGGAGGTGCCACTCTTAAGTGCCATGAGATTGTCTATGTGACATGTATGCACATATACACTCCATCATCCACCCAGTGGAAAACCTCTTTGTCGTAGTAGGTACCGGAAACTCCTTCTGAAAGGATGCCACTATATAGTCCTTGATCCCCTCTGGTATATTCTTCCAATGGTCTAAGACATTGTGGCGAAAAACTTGTTGGCACAACTCTCTCGTATGAGACATCACCCTACTCCCCTCATCATTCATGATCATAGCACCTATCCTATCATCTATGAGATATCCATATCCCTTGCACGTACATCTAAGGTGTGTCCTCTCCCACCTATGATCGCGCTCCTAGGCATAACTAGGAGACCCCTATATATCTATTATACTCGTAGGGGTAGTATCTCTGAGAGTAGCACCCATAGGGCTACCACCTGCTGATGGGCTGGGAGTCAGTGGAGTAGATGTCTCCACGGGTGTGATAAATCTTGGAGGTGACACGCCTCCACTAGAACGACGAGATGGAGACACTATATTGGTGGCTCCACAACACCCACCTGAGCCACCCTCTTGGGAACCTGTAGTACGAGAGCGAGGAGTAGCACCCCTATCTGGAGCGGACCACTGGCTCACAACATCCACATCTTCACAGTACCCCCTAGAACTACTTCCTTTGTTTGGGCCGAGTCTAAAGTGTCATCTACTAGAAATTGAAGCATCAAAATGTACCAAAGTAGATCTCATGGAATGGCCGGATGGTGTCCAGATAGTAGCTCTTGGTCTGGCATATCTCTGAATATGGCCATCTAATTTGGAGATATATGTGTAAATATCTCCTAAAAATCCTCGTTGCTCATTCCTCGACTCATTCTGCTCTCCAAATATTGTCAAAGGTAACCTACACAAATAGAAAATGAGGCTAGCATAATCAATCTAATGATTTAAGTAAAGCATAATACTATAACTCTAAAAGTAATGATGCTACTTAAAATGCATATTCTAAAGTACCCTTAGAAGTGATTCATCAAAAAATTTGGTAGGTGGATGCAGTAAGTATGACCTAGCCTATGGTCCCATGTCAATCTCCTAGCACAACTCTGCATACACTGAAAGACCTATAGATAGGTCTCCATAGAAGGAGGAGTCTACTTTGTTCTCAAAGAATTCCTAGTCTCTTGTCTTTCAATCATTGTTACCCAAATCTGCCTCCTCTATATACTCCAATCCCTCTTCAACCTCCACCCTTAGCAATACTGACCCCTCCACCTGTAGACTCTTCTCATCTACGCTGGGAACATTGTTTTCATCACACACTCCTGCACACTAAGGAGCTGAGATGGACAACATACCACCATTCAGGTTGTCAAGGGTTTGGATAGAAAATTGTGTTCAAAATCACATATAAGAGTGATTCAAGATTTGTGATTGTTCTATTTCGTGAATTTAAAAAAAAAACCAATTCATGCATCTCTTCACAATGGGCCAGCAACACAAACGTGTCACACAAATCCGTCCATCTTTTCTCGAAATCTATTTTGAAAAATCCAGATGGACCTCACCAAACGGTTGCCCTAGCTCCTTCTAATATTATTTTGAATAGTACATTAAATATGATCATGGAGAAGCTATGGTAATCCACTGAGATAACACTTTGCAAGTTTTCAAAATACTCCATCTCACCTATAGCGGTGTTTGGATCTGTGGCTCATCGTCAGCTCTCTTGCTCAAACTTTGCTAGGGCACAACAATCCATTGTGGAGCACATTTTGTCAATGCACTCAATGCAAAAATGTCACATGCGCGACCATGTTGAGATTTTGTACTATACATTGAAACAGTTAGATTAGTTCTCACATATAAAATCTAGATATGATATCTTATAAAACATGCGATCACTTTTGGACTACATATCCTCAAGAATTCCCACTCCTCAATAGAGACCTCCACCCTTTGCAAGAAGCTGTGATCAAAGCTCCATATAACCATTGCATAGATATAAACCATGGCATCTCCTCCATGCCCTAATTAGGATATTGAATTGGTTAATGGCACGTATTACATCAAAAATTTGATCATGCTTCTTCCCAATCTTTCTTGGCCTGCTCGTACCTAGTGAGCTATGTCTCCATGAATGCATGATGCAACATACAAAAACGATTCACTTTCTCCTCCATTGTAGCATCCAATAAAAAGATATGGAGGTATAGCGACGATGCTTTCCGAGGAAAAATAGTGGTGTCGCTATTAGTGTCGCGAATGCGATGCAAATAGCAACGGTATTGAGACAAAAAAACACGGGTCGAAACTCGAGCACGTTATTTTGCGCACATACACGAAAGAGAGAGCAAAAGGAAAAGCGAACATCTTGCATTTGAGAGGGAGAGGGAGAGAAAGAGAGAAAAGGGGAGAAGAAAAGCTTCTCACTGCCGCCATTGCTATTCGCAAAGAAGAGGAGGAAGTGTACGGAGAGCGAAGAGGAGCCACCGTCACGAAGAGGAGCCGTCGAACCCTTCTTCAAGCCTTTACAGTGAGTGCATTGTTCCTTATTGCTTTGTTTTTGTGTTTTCTCTTTCTCTTTTACTTGTTTTTGTTAAAATTCATGTGTATTGAGAGAGGGAGAGGAAATGAGAGAGAAAGAGAGGGAGAAGAAGAGGGAGAGGGAGAGAGAGGAAACGAGAGAGGGAGAAGGAGAGGAAGAGAGAGGGAGGGAGAGGAAAGAGAGGGAGAGAAAGAGAGGGAAATGAGAGAGGGAGAGGGAGGGAGAGGAAAGACAGGGAAACATTAAAAATAGTAGGGAAAGAGAGAAAGAGAGGGAGAGTGAGAGGGAGGGAGAGGAAATGACAGAGGGAGAGGGAGAGAGAAAAAAAATGAGAAAGGGAGACGAAGAGAGAAAAAACATTAAACATAATAGGGAAAGGGAGAGGGAGAGGGAGAGGGAGGAAGAGGAAATGAGAGAGGGAGAGGAAGAGAGAAAAAACATTAAACATAATAGGGAAAGAGAGAAAGAGAGGGAGAGGAATAGGGAGAGGGAGGGAGAGAGAGAAGGAGAGAGAGGTTTTTGTTTTCTTGTTTGTTGTTATTGTAGTAGTAGTAATAGTTTTTTTTCTTTTCTTGTTTACTATTGTTTAGTTTTCTTGTTTTTTGTAGTAGTAGTAGTAGTAGTAGTAGTTTTTTCTTATTTTCTTCTTTATTGTTATTGTAGTAGTAGTAGTTTTTTTTTTTTTCCTTCTTTTCTTGTTTATTATAGTGGTAGTGGTAGTGGTAGTTGTAGTGGTAGTGGTAGTCATAGTCCTTGTCGTTGCGATAGTCATAGTCATAGTTGTAATCATAGTCGTAGTCGTAGTCGTAGTCGTCCTAGTCATGGTTGTAGTAGTAGTAGTGGTTTTCTTGTTTGTTGTTGTTGTTGTTGTAGTAATAGTTTTTTTTGTTTTCTTGTTTATTGTTGTCCAGTTTTCTTATTTGTTGTTGTTGTTGTTGTTGTGGTAGTAGTAGTAGTTTTTTCTTCTTTTCTTATTTATTATAGTGGTAGTGGTAGTGGTAGTGGTAGTCGTGGTCGTGGTCGTAGTCGTGGGCGTGGGCGTGGGCGTGGTCGTGGTCGTGGTCGTGGTCATGGTCATAGTTGTGGTCATGGTCGTAGTCGTGGTCGTAGTCATAGGCGTGGTCGTAGTCGTAGTCATTTTCGTAGTCGTCGTTGTAGTCGTAGTCGTAGTCATGATCATAGTCGCAGTCATAGTCGTAGTCATGGTGGTGGCCGTAGTCGTAGTTGTCATAGTCATGGCTATAGTAGGAGTAGTGGTTTTCTTGTTTGTTGTTGTTGTTGTTGTTGTTGTAGTAATAGTTTTTTTTTGTTTTCTTGTTTACTGTTGTCTAGTTTTCTTATTTGTTGTTGTTGTTGTAGTAGTGGTAGTAATAGTAGTTTTTGTTTCTTTTCTTATTTGTTGTTGTTGTTGTTGTTATTGTAGTAGAGAGAGAGATATGTTTTGTTAAAGAAAATGAGAGAGGGGGAGGAAGAGAAAAAGGAAGAAGGAATGAGTGAGAGGGAATAAATAGACATCATAATAAAGAAAGAGAAAAAGAGAGAGAGATGGAAGGAGAGGACATAATGAATGGATAAAAAACAAAGAGTGAGTGGTGGGGAGGTCCGGCGCAACACCACGAGACGCAAAATACTCCGACATACGTTAATTTGTGGGTGCGTAGGTGGAGACTTTACATACGTTAATTTTTTATGAGTTACAAGAGAAGAAATCCCTTCTCAAACAATTTAAGAAAGAAAAAAAGAATGATAACAAAAACAAATTGTTTGTCGTAACGTAGACAAAATGGAAAATGATGAAGGTCTTGATATTCAAGATCACTAGGCGTATCTTAACTAGTGTGTCCCATGTCCTTACTCTCAATGTAAGCTGGTAATTAGACGAAAAGGTTGATTGTTCATAGAACACATATTACGCTTCGATGAGTTTCAATCTGAGAGCATTGATAAGGTGATCTTGGATTTTCAAAAATGGTAAGAAAAGTTAATATCAATCATTCATTGTACTCGCAAGCTAATTGAATACCATATACAAAAAGATTGGGTGTGACATGCAAATTTTCTATCCAGGGAGGTAACGTCTCGTCCCAAGGAGGAGTGCACCCTTTGTGGCCAATTAGAAGAGTGCGTTGTCAAAGAGATCGTGTGAGAGCTGCAGAACACGGGGTTTAAGGTACAGCAAGAAATGAGGCTAACAAGAAGAACTCAAATATTGGATGTCAAAGATCACTATATAGCTTATCAAATGAGTTACAAGAAATTCATGTTCAGGATAATCCGAAGTATCACATAAACTGTTTACATTCAGGTTTTTGAAGACAGTTATGTCTTTAGCATATAGGCTTGCATGCAGAATTCAGCAAGTCAGTGTGGAGGAAGGATTCAATTGTCTTTGTAATGTCAAAACTTAGAATCATCAGAACAAACAGCTATGTGTTTGTCATTTTTCTCATCCTGTTTTATCATTGGCATAAGACCAATTTTTCTTGTTCCTAGGAAACATCCACTGATGAATACACCATTCAATCAACCTTGATGTTTGTTATCTACAGCTACAGTAGCCCTTCAGGCATACAAAGAACAAAAAATGTAGCCTTCGCATCATAGCCAGTGCCATCTCCAGTCTCTATTAAACCTGGCTGTCTGAGCTGCATATACAGAACCACCACACAGCAACTCACAAAAGCAAAATACTTCAGCCTCTTCTACCTCCAATGGAATAATCAAACACGCCAACCACTGGATTCTACTCTTGGGCATTCCATATCAAGATCAAGTAGTAGTTCCATCTCTGAAAGCTCTTTTGTTACAATATACACTCACAACTACCTCCTTTCTGTAGACACTGAAATCTGCTCTTGTAACAAGGCTTCAAATCTACTTTAATTGTAGGCACACATTCACTCATCTGTCTGCTCCAAGGGTGTCAAGCTCTGATATTGCTTCATCAAAGGCCTTACGCTCAGCACCCGAGCTCTGGTCGTGGACTTCCCAGAGTCGACATGCCCTACAACGACAATGTTGATGTGTGTCTTCTCCTTTCCCATGGCTGAGAAGTCCCAGTAATCATGTTCTTCATGAAGTCACGGTGACCAAGGGCATCGATAACAGTACAATAGTACTTGGTAGTTTCGAACTTCCAGAGAGCAAAATCGATGGTAATTCCACGCTCGCGTTCGGCCTTCAGCTTGGCCCTGAACTCCTTGATGAGAGCGACATGCTCTTCGTTTCCCTTGCTCTCTTCCTTCTGCTCGATCAAGGAAACGATGCGCCCAGAGGCCCCTTATCATTGGTGAACGTGATCTTATTCTTCTGCCCCGTCGTCTTATCCTCAGCGGAGACATTCAGAATGCCGTTGGCATCGATTTCGTAGCAGACAGTGATTTGAGGCACACCACGAGGAGCAGGGATTATCGATCCTACACACCATGGAGTCTCCATAAAAAGTTGGGTTTTTATTTGTCTCGATCTGCGTGGATCTAAGACTCAATATTGCAGCTAATAACGACCTTCCCTATCCTTGTCATGAAGAGCGGAATCAATCCAATCTTGGTAGGCAGGAGCAGTCCCTTCATATCATCGGCAGGATTTATGGACGATCTTGGAGCTTCCTTCCGGCTCGCTTCTCTGCTTTCGCCCCCCCGGGGGTTGTGCTGCTCTTGAGACATGCAGAGCAGAGCCCCTTGCAGGAATTCCAGTCTTTCGAGTGTATCCAACAGTCCGCCAAAACCATCAGGAGATTTGAGAGGAACTGCATACTCTAAGACTGCATTTCCTGGTTCATCAAGTCTTACAGCTGCAGACTGGACATCACCCCTCTTGGAAGAATTCAAGCGACTTCCAAGAAGCCATGTTCGCTTGGCTTGGACACTTTGAGGGGCTTCTGCTGCTCCGGGCACCTTGAGTTCCCATTGTTTTCCCAAAAACAGACTCGGGCCTAGTTTCTGACGACCATAGCTCTTTTTCTGCATTCGTCTTTTTCCCCCTTCATTTCTTCGAATTCTCCCCCTTTTCATTTCCAAAAATGTCCTTCCTTTTTCAAGCTTTTCTGCCAGTCCGCCATTTTTGCCTTTTCAAAAATATACCCCTATCTCCCCAGAATAGGCTAGCTTTTTCTGCTGCAGGAATAGCTGCCTCTGCACTATTTCGCCTAACTTTTTACCCCCCTTTCAGCTATAGCATACCTCTTCAAACTTTAGTTCATCCTTAAGTTCAGGTAATAAATGAGGCTCATGAACATCCAAATCTTAGATGCTGATTTGCCTTGAAAGCAAACTTGATGTCCATCATATGTTCTCCAACAATCCATTGCTCTAGCCTTAAGAGCTTTCATTACTAGTTGCAACTGTTTTGCTGAGTACTTTGATGCCTTCAGAACAATGCCACCTGTCCTATCACATTTATGACCCCCATACATATACCAATAGGCAAGAGTGCGTGGCGTCAACCACCTAATAATAATCCTGGTAATTTCTCTCGGTGCTCCATTGTAAGTTTCAGCTTTTCCTTTTCTGACACAACCAATCATGGATTGTATGTGGACCTTGACATTTGAATCCACAAGGCATCCTCTTGCTAGCATTTCCTTTAGAAGTCTTTATAAGCATATTAAAAGTAGCATGTGCAGGCCGCACATTCGCAGCCTTTGCCCTGTCGAACAAAGACTCCACTTCTTTATAGCACTTCAATTGCAAATACATATCCATGGCACTGTCAAAACATGGTTGGAGTGGTTTGTGGTCAGTCTTCTCAACTTCAGATAGTAACTCCAGAACATGATCAGTGTGCAATGCATTAAGGGAATATATACATTGACTGCGGATTATTAAAATGCATCACACAAACAATGAATCACACGCAGAAATTAACACAAATGCACAACAAAAATGGAGGTGTTCACGGCTCAGATGCGCAGCAACACGACATCCACCCCCTCTAAACCTGCGCATCCTCCGGATGTGCCAACTATCCAGGATCATTCAAGTCCACAAACAGGTCAAGCCCATCTTCTGATTCTAGTAAACCTGTTTCTCCATCAGCTTCATCATCCCAATGAAATTTCTGCCCCTTTCGAAACAGCTGATAGAGAACATCTGCAATATGAGCAAAATGAGGAATCCAAATCATGTAAAATACACAAGCTCCCACAAATCTCCACACCTCTGAAGTAGTTGAGCAATACTCTGCAATCCTGTTTATGGCATCCACCTTTGCAGGAGAAGGCTTTCTGCCATAATATCCAACCATATGCCCAACTATGATGACTTCATTAACACCAAAGACAGATTTCAGCCCTGAAAGTGTCAAATTTACCTCCTCTAATCGTGTCAATATTTGCTCACAAGCAATCAAGTGGTCAGCCACAAACTGTCTACATCCACGCAAATCAAGACTTTCATTCTTTTCTTCTTCTGCACAACCCTTAATAGGCACATCATCTAGAAAAGGCATGGTATACTGCGGAATATAGTCTCGAAGAACTCTATGCATAGCATTCATCATATGAGCAACTGAGTTTGTAGCACCTTGAGGCAAGGTACACATCCTCACAAGACCAATAGGTGTCCGCATAGTAGTAATATCCCTGCTTTCCAAGGCAAGCTGAAACTGATCATAACCTGAATACAAGTCACCTAGTGAATAGATGGCTCGTCCTGAAAAAGCCTCAGCAAATTCATCCACAACTGGACCTGTTCCCACATTCCTGATTGTCACTTTGTTCACGGGCTGCATATCCTGAATAAATCTCAAAGTACCATTCTTCTTTGGTACAATAAACCACCTATTAGAATAGGGTGCAGAAGAGGGTTCCAAAATCCCCATTTTAATCTTCTCATTCAGCAACTCTATCAGCTTTGGCAAGTGTGCTTTAGGCACAGGAATAGGACCTATATTCCATGGTACATGAGGAACAGTGAAGATGACCATAGGTGCAACCAATTCGGGACTAATGCAGCCAATTTCATGTGGAAAGAAAGCAAATGCCTTACCATGACGTCCAAGCATCTCTCTAAAACATTCTTTTTCCACTGGAAGCAAAAAATCTTCATTTCCAATCTTCAATTCTGCAAGAGTTTGAACTTTAAACTTATGTCCAATATTTGCAGGATCCCTCAACATAGGCTGCTTCATAGCTTTTTCAATCTGCTCATCACTATCAGAAGGAAGCGGGCCTGCAACCGGCTTAACCTTCTTATCAACTGTTTTATATTTTGTGTCAACCTTGGCATCATTAAGGCACTCTTTCCTTTGCTGCAATTTCTGCAAATTTTCAGCATCTTTCAACTCTGTTGGCTGAAAAATTTCAGTCTTTAGCTCTATGGACTGCATGGGTGCAGCCTGAAACTCTGTATGCAGAAATTTTTCTGCATTCAACTCTGTTGGCTGAATGAATTCAGCCCTCGGCTCTATGGACTGCATAGATGCATCCTGAAACTCTGTATGCAGAAATTTTTCTGCATTCAACTCTGTTGGCTGAATGGATTCAGCCCTCTGCAATTCTATTAGCTGATCAAGATCAGCCATAAATTCAGTTTGCTGAGTTTTCTCAGCCTCTAACTCTGTTTGCAGCATAAAACCAGAAATTTCCTGAAACATATCCAAGGTTTGCACAGGTATGATCTTTGAACCCTTGCATACATCAGTTTTCAGCATTGCTCTCATCTCAAACAATGTATCTGCATAAGACATCCCTTCATACAATCCATCTACATACTCTTCTGCTTGCAAAATACCTGCATTCTTCAACTCTTTCTCCTTACGACCAATGTACTGCCTGGCAGCTCTAGCAAAATCTGAAATTTTCTGATAACTTACTGAACTATCTGAAGTAATCCCAACAAAGTTATTGGAGAAAGACTGGCTGCCAGGAGGCGAGATCTCCTCTTTTCTCCGCTCCGTACCACTGGTGTCTCGCAAGACAGTGGTACCTAATGAAAATCCAACTCCTTCGCAGGTAGTGGTGCCTCACGCAAGGAGTCCCTGTTTCTCGGATGATTTACCCCAACAGTCATAAACTGAACAGCTCGCATACCATCTTTACTGCATATCCGCGCATAAGCTGATCCGTCATCCATCACTTTTGTTTCCATTCTTGCTTCTGTAATGAAAGGCTGTCCAAGAATAATCGGATAAGAGCATGAATCCTGAACAAAGCAATGATAATCCTCTTCAACATTACCAATAGAAATTCTGATACTCGGACAAGCAGCATACATATCACCAGAAGTATTATTGGCGGCTCTCATGCGCCAGCCATGCTCTGCATCCATAGGCCACTTGGCACTCTCATAAACACCTCGAGCAATAAGATTAATCTCAGAACCATGATCAACTAAAGCAATCAAGGGAATTTGTTTCTCTCCAATCCTTACCACTGTCTCAGTGGTTGCTCTAGCCCAATGACTTCGTGAAAAATGGCTACGAGGAATGAGAATAGGGGACTCATCATCTTCATACTGCATAGGCTGCACTATTTTCTCCAATTGCGGATTAAAAGAAGCATTCTCAACCATCACTGCATCATCATGCTCTTCTCCAAGAGCTCCATGCCACAATCCCTGTAAAGCAGGTCCTTCCATCGCATGTCGTTTCCTCCGCAAAAGATCATGCATCTGATCCTGTATTTCTCTTCTAGTAATCCCAAGAGCCTCTCCAACAGTAAAAGTGACTTCACTATTCAAGATTCTTTCATGAAAAATCTTACTCATATCCGTTTGCATATCAAGGTCTGACAAGAGCTTGAATCCTGGCTCTTTTCTTGGTTGCCTCTTTTCTTTTTGCTTGTCTCCCATTGGTTGATCAGAATCTGTTTGAACTGGAGAATTTGACATAGGTGGAGCTGTAACAGGTGGTGAAACAAAGTCACCCCCTCTAGTCTTTTTGGAGGAACTAGGACCCTCCTCATCTCTTCTTCTCTTTTCCTCAACCATGGCATCTAAACCCTGCGTTTTAGCCATATAAGAAAAAATAGAATACCTGTCAACAGGAGAATCCCATCCTGTTTCTCCTCGGATGCTAGAGCCCACACAAGTCATAGTAGAAGTTTGAACTTTCCCTCTTCTCGCTATCTCCAAGGTAGAAGACCATAAAGCAGAGTCTCCATCAGATTTCTGCTCAAGCTGGACTCCAAAAGCTGAAGCATCTCCTCTAACACTCACATAAGCTGATCGCGCAGCCATATCATCAACAAGCTTCTTCATACCTCCCTTACCAAAGTTCGTGTCAAGAGGAGCGCCAGTCTCTGTCAGCCATATCTTCCCATCTTGTCCCCAAAACACTACATTCTTCTTGCGTGCTTCCTGAAAAGCATCACAATCTCTGCAGTGTTGGTGCTCTGTACTATCACACCAAATACATCGACGCCCTTTTCTTTGACCAGCTGGAAAAGCAGTCACTAGAGCAGGTGCTACAGCAGGTACTGACATAAGTTGCTCCTTTAACTTACCAACTTCAGCTTTGACTGCTTCAATCGTCAAATCCGCTAAGCCTTTAATAACATCATCTACAGATAAGGGCACTGGAGCAGCAGGAACTGGTGGATTCACAGCAGGAAGAGTAGGCTTAGGCAAAGAAGCAGCAGGGGTAGAAGAAGAAGTCTCCAAGGATTTTTCAGGAACTGATCCTGTGTTTCGATGCAATCTGACTCTCCTGCGCTGCTTCTTGACAAGAGCATTCACAGCATCAATGACATGTCTCCACTCAGTCTTTAAACCTGAATCAGTAGCTTGATCTTCCAAAAGATCATCCAACTTTTCCTGTAAATCAGCATCTGCAGCTTGCAAAAATAACTCCACTTTCTGCATCTCCAAAGCTTGCTGTTCAGTCCCATCCAACTGATCATAACGGCTTTCAAACTCTCGTAGAAGAGTGGTAACAGAAAGTCCCTTATTAGGCATAGAAACCCATGCTAAAAAATTCCTGTGATTCATAAGACCTGTATCCTCCAGGAAATATTCATCTTTTAATGCCTTTTTAAATTCAGCCCAACCTGCATGTGCCTCTTGAATTTCTGCAATTCGACCTTCAAGAACGCGCACCACGATCCGCAAGAAGTAGCGGCTCCAAACATCTTGAGAAACCCCAAAAAACTTCATCTTTTCTTCATACAAATGCAGGTAAGTTGACACTTGCTGGCCATTAAACTGCTTCATCTCCTGTTGGACAGCTTTCAAGGCATCCATAGCATCACTGTCTCGTTTTGCATGAACTTGCTGCTGCATATACATGGTAAATGACTAAAACAGGTTCTTCATAACATTATCATCTGTCATCTCTTCTTGCGAGTCTCCCATCTTGCTGATGACGCAACACTTTCACGTCGGGTTCACCAGAAATGTCAAAGAGATCGTGTGAGAGCTGCAGAACACGGGGTTCAAGGTACAGCAAGAAATGAGGCTAACAAGAAGAACTCAAATATTGGATGTCAAAGATCACTATATAGCTTATCAAATGAGTTACAAGAAATTCATGTTCAGGATAATCCGAAGTATCACATAAACTGTTTACATTCAGGTTTTTGAAGACAGTTATGTCTTTAGCATATAGGCTTGCATGCAGAATTCAGCAAGTCAGTGTGGAGGAAGGATTCAATTGTCTTTGTAATGTCAAAACTTAGAATCATCAGAACAAACAACTATGTGTTTGTCATTTTTCTCATCCTGTTTTATCATTGGCATAAGACCAATTTTTCTTGTTCCTAGGAAACATCCACTGATGAATACACCATTCAATCAACCTTGATGTTTGTTATCTACAGCTACAGTAGCCCTTCAGGCATACAAAGAACAGAAAATGTAGCCTTCGCATCATAGCCAGTGCCATCTCCAGTCTCTATTAAACCTGGCTGTCTGAGCTGCATATACAGAACCACCACACAGCAACTCACAAAAGCAAAATACTTCAGCCTCTTCTACCTCCAATGGAATAATCAAACACGCCAACCACTGGATTCTACTCTTGGGCAGTCCATATCAAGATCAAGTAGTAGTTCCATCTCTGAAAGCTCTTTTGTTACAATACACACTCACAACTACCTCCTTTCTGTAGACACTGAAATCTGCTCTTGTAACAAGGCTTCAAATCTACTTTAATTGTAGGCACACATTCACTCATCTGTCTGCTCCAAGGGTGTCAAGCTCTGATATTGCTTCATCAAAGGCCTTACGCTCAGCACCTGAGCTCTGGTCGTGGACTTCCCAGAGTCGACATGCCCTATAACGACAATGTTGATGTGTGTCTTCTCCTTTCCCATGGCTGAGAAGTCCCAGTAATCATGTTCTTCATGAAGTCACGGTGACCAAGGGCATCGATAACAGTACAATAGTACTTGGTAGTTTCGAACTTCCAGAGAGCAAAATCGATGGTAATTCCACGCTCGTGTTCGGCCTTCAGCTTGGCCCTGAACTCCTTGATGAGAGCGACATGCTCTTCGTTGCCCTTGCTCTCTTCCTTCTGCTCGATCAAGGAAATGATGCGCCCAGAGGCCCCTTATCATTGGTGAACATGATCTTATTCTTCTGCCCCGTCATCTTATCCTTAGCGGAGACATTCAGAATGCCGTTGGCATCGATTTCGTAGCAGACAGTGATTTGAGGCACACCACGAGGAGCAGGGATTATCGATCCTACACACCATGGAGTCTCCATAAAAAGTTGGGTTTTTATTTGTCTCGATCTGCGTGGATCTAAGACTCAATATTGCAGCTAATAACGACCTTCCCTATCCTTGTCATGAAGAACGGAATCAATCCAATCTTGGTAGGCAGGAGCAGTCCCTTCATATCATCGGCAGGATTTATGGACGATCTTGGAGCTTCCTTCCGGCTCCCTTCTCTGCTTTCGCCCCCCCGGGGGTTGTGCTGCTCTTGAGACATGCAGAGCAGAGCCCCTTGCAGGAATTCCAGCCTTTCGAGTGTATCCAACAGTCCGCCAAAACCATCAGGAGATTTGGGAGGAACTGCATACTCTAAGACTGCATTTCCTGGTTCATCAAGTCTTACAGCTGCAGACTGGACATCACCCCTCTTGCAAGAATTCAAGCGACTTCCAAGAAGCCATGTTCGCTTGGCTTGGACACTTTGAGGGGCTTCTGCTGCTCCGGGCACCTTGAGTTCCCATTGTTTTCCCAAAAACAGACTCGGGCCTAGTTTCTGACGACCATAGCTCTTTTTCTGCATTCGTCTTTTTCCCCCTTCGTTTCTTCGAATTCTCCCCCCTTTTCATTTCCAAAAACGTCCTTCCTTTTTCAAGCTTTTCTGCCAGCCCGCCATTTTTGCCTTTTCAAAAATATACCCCTATCTCCCCAGAATAGGCTAGCTTTTTCTGCTGTAGGAATAGCTGCCTCTGCACTATTTCGCCTAACTTTTTACCCCCCTTTCAGCTATAGCATACCTCTTCAAACTTTAGTTCATCCTTAAGTTCAGGTAATAAATGAGGCTCATGAACATCCAAATCTTAGATGCTGATTTGCCTTGAAAGCAAACTTGATGTCCATCATATGTTCTCCAACAATCCATTGCTCTAGCCTTAAGAGCTTTCATTACTAGTTGCAACTGTTTTGCTGAGTACTTTGATGCCTTCAGAACAATGCCACCTGTCCTATCACATTTATGACCCCCATACATATACCAATAGGCAAGAGTGCGTGGCGTCAACCACCTAATAATAATCCTGGTAATTTCTCTCGGTGCTCCATTGTAAGTTTCAGCTTTTCCTTTTCTGACACAACCAATCATGGATTGTATGTGGACCTTGACATTTGAATCCACAAGGCATCCTCTTGCTAGCATTTCCTTTAGAAGTCTTTATAAGCATATTAAAAGTAGCATGTGCAGGCCGCACATTCGCAGCCTTTGCCCTGTCGAACAAAGACTCCACTTCTTTATAGCACTTCAATTGCAAATACATATCCATGGCACTGTCAAAACATGGTTGGAGTGGTTTGTGGTCAGTCTTCTCAACTTCAAATAGTAACTCCAGAACATGATCAGTGTGCAATGCATTAAGGGAACATATACATTGGCTGCGGATTATTAAAATGCATCACACAAACAATGAATCACACACAGAAATTAACACAAATGCACAACAAAAATGGAGGTGTTCACGGCTCAGATACGCAGCAACACGACAGCGTGGGCGTGCGATGGATGGAGTATCTAAGCCAATCCACCACTTGGAAGATACTACCCAATCTATACCGTCAATAGCAGAGGAGACAGATAGCCTTCAAGACTTGCCTACAATCTTGGAGCCTAAGATGGAGACAATGATCGATGCATTGATTCCCATGGATGTCGAGACTTTTGATCTGCTTAGAGAGGAAGCATCCATACCATTATATGGTGGGTGTGGAGTATCTTACCTGAAGACACTACTTGCACTCCTAAGTGTGCAAGCAAAATACAGGTAGAGCGATACGAGTGTGACCGAGTTGATCAGGTACCTTGTACGTACACTTTGTTGATTTCTTTTCGGCACTATCATTAAAAACATTTTGTGCTTTTTCAAGGTGTTTTATGATTTTTTTCAGATTACCAAAATATGATATATTACCACTTGTAAATACCATGTCTGAGTCCTAAAATGATACACGACATGTTTTACGGAAGCTTGACATGGACTACAACAACATCCATACATGTATCAACAATTGCATACTATTTCGAGGAGAATACGAGACTATGGAGGCATGTCCAAAGTGTTGTTCTCACAAGTATCGACAGGACTTGCAAGGCAAACCATCCCTCAAAAAGTTCTTAGACACTTTCCGCTTATCCCCCTCATAAACCACATGTTTTGTACGTCAGGCATGGAGAGCTTGATAATGTGGCATGCGCAGAATAGGTCCACAGATGGAGTTCAATGAATATTAGCGGATTCATGTGCATGGAGCCACATTGACTCTACCTTCCCAGGCTTTGCCCAAGAGCCAAGGAATCTTCGGCTCGATCTTGCAATGGATGTGCAGTCTGCGCTCAACTTCTTACAGTGTGTGGTCTATAGTCCTTTTCAACTACAATATCCCTCCATGGCTTTCTACAAAGAAAGGACATCTCATCCTTACCTTACTCATCCTTGGCGGCTACAAAGTCAAAAATATTGATGTGCATCTTCGTCCATTAGTCGATGAGCTTAAGATTTTGTGGGAGGAGAGGGTCACTGTGCAAGATATAATCAAGCGTGATGGTCGATGGTCCGCCAATATTCGAGCCATTCTCATGTGGACGATGCATGACTTTCCGGGATTTTGAGAGTGCTCAGGTAAATAGGCTTTCGTTCTCGTTGGTAATATCTATCATAGCTCCTTCAAGTTTGTATTCCCTAGATAGAGGTGTTGAGACATGTCTGGTTACCTCAGGTTATCATGCATGTCCATTGTGCGGGCCATAGTTAGACTCTCGAAGGTCAAGAACCATGAAGAAGATGATATATCAAGGACACGTTGCTTTCTTACTAGAGGGTCATGAACTCAGGGAAGGTTTTCTTGGACAACCTCCAACATGTATGAATGCCCAAAGTTGATACGATCTAAAAATGGTCCATGCGGAGTCACATCCAAACGGAATGCGGCAGTTCTTAGTTTTCTATGAGTTACCATATTTGACCCACTTACAGATCAACCACTTGTTGGATCCCATGCATATTTTCAAGAACGTGCGTATCTTGCTATGGGATCACATCATAGGAAAGAGAGACACTATAAGGGCATGAATGGATTTGAAGGAGGTAATCAAGATAGAGGCGCTTTGGCCCGCAGTCGAGTGCTATTGGTCACTTGTAGCTACCTCGCATTCCTTGGATTTTGTACACTAAAGAAGAGTACATTGTGAAGCAAATAGTCGCGTCTATCTACACTCCGATGGGTATGATGTGTTCTCTCAGGTCTGTGTTTTCTAAAGACGACCAATTATCAGGGCTAAAATCCCATGATTGGCATAAGATATGTCACGTTTGTACTACAAATGGATTGTAAGTGGCATTTTGCTATTTGGAGTGTAGTCATTATTCATCATGCTTTCTCATTTGTGGCAGTTTGTACAACCGATCGTGACGATCGCAGGATGCCTCACTCCAGAAATATGCGAGGCGATTTACAAGTTGTTGACTTTAGTGTAATGGATCTCACAGAAGGAGATTAGGACATCCTCTATTGAATTTGCAAGGCGAGAAGCAGTGGAGACAGTCTGTCTCTTTGAGAAATACAGGCCTACCAGCATGCTCATGATATAAATCCACTTCTTGTGCATCTTGTAGATGAAGTGGAGATTGCTAGACCTGTCCATACGCGATGGATGTTCTTCTTGGAGCACTTCATGAAAACCCTCAAAGGTTTTGTGCGACAATGAGCTCGGCCAGAAGGTAGCATCACTGAAGGTTGGTTGGTGTCTAAGGCGCTAGTGCATATTTCACAATGGCTACCAATGGTGGATCCAGACAATAATATGCTATGGTCACTGAAGGGTGATGATAGACTGATCGAAGATGTGGTGGTTGAAAATGGGGTAGAAAAAAGAATGGATGCTGCAATGGAGGAGAAAGTGAATTGCTTTTGTATGTTGCACCATACATCTATGGAGATGTGGCTCGCCAGATAACAGCAAGTTAGACAAGATCGAGAGAAATCGCGATATGAATTTCAACGTAGTACGTGCCATCAATCGATGCGATATCCCGAGGGCATGGAAGAGATGCCACGGTTTATGTCAATGTGATGGTTGCATGGAGCTTTGGCTGTAGCGTCTTGCGAAGGGGCGGAGGTCTCAACTGAGGAGTGGGAATTCTCGAGGGAATGAAGTCCAAAGATGATGACGTGCTTAGGATTTGTGGTATCTATATTTTATTATATGCGACAAATAATTGAGTGTCTCAATATACAGTAAAAATATATATTGCAATGCTATCGCACGGACAACATTTTCGCGTGGAGAGTATTGACAAAATGCGCTTCACAACAGACTCTAGTATCATGGCAAGGTTCGAGCAAGAGAGCCGACGACGAGCAAGGGATCCAAACATGGTTATAGATTAGATGGAGTATTTTGGGAACTTGCAAAGTATTATTACGGTGGATTACCATAGCTTCTTCATGATACTATTCGATGTACAGTGGTTTAAAGTGGTACTTGAAGGAGATGGAGTAGCAGTTCAATGAAGTCCGTTTGGATTTCTCGAAATAGATTCTGAAAAAATATGGACGGATTTGCACGACACCTTTGTGTTGCCAGCCCATTGTGAACAGAACTCATTTATTTGTTAAATGTATTATGACATGGTACATGTCACAATAGTTTAATCTCTCTTGTACATGTTTGTGAATAAGTAGGCTTCTATCCAAACCCCCGACAACCTCGATGGTGGTATGTTATACCTTCAGCTCCCTGAAGTGCGAGAGTATATGAACAAATCATTGTTCCGAGTATAGATGAGGACAAGATGCAAATAGAGGAATCGATATTGCAAGGGGTGGAGGCCACCGAAAGCTTGGAGCATTTAGAGGAGCGAGCATCGGGTAACAATGATGGAAATACAGAGTCCAAGTTGAGAACAAGGTGGACTCGTCCTTTTGTAGTGACATGTCTATCGACCTTCTAGTTTACGCCAAGTTGTGTTAGGAGATTGACATGGGACCATAGAATACTTCATACTTGGAGCATCCACTTACTCAATTCTTTGACTAATCGCTTATAAGGGTACATAAGATATGCATATTAGATTTATATTACCATTCTTTGTATGATTTAAATTAAGTATGCTAACATCATTTTATGTTTGTGTAGGTGACCTTTGTGGATACTTAGATCATCAGGATGATTCGAGGGATGAGCGATGAGGAGTTGCAGGATATCTTCACATGCATGTCTCCAGATCAGATGCCAAGATTCAGAGACATGGCGGACCAGAGTTGTCTCGGACATCATTAGGTCGCTCTATTAAATCTACTTTGGCACGATCCGATGGTTCAGTTTTGAGTAGACGAGGTCCACGCTCCATGGCCAGACAGAGGGAGGAGTGCTTCACGGTTAAGGGGATGCTGCAGAAATACGGATGCAGTGAGCTCGTGGTCGGCTTGGGATACAGGTGCTACTCCTCGCTCTCGTGGCTGTTCGAGAGAGCACAGCTCACGTGATTGCTATGGAGACACGGATGCAGTGTCTCCGTCTTGTCATTCTGCTAGATTTGCATCACCTTCAGGATTTATCACACCTGTGGGAACGTCTATTCCAGTCACTTTGGCTTATGCTCAATCATTCACAGGTGGCACCCCTATGGGTGCTACTTCAATAGATACTACCCCGGTTAGTACACCAAATATACAAGGGTCTCTGGGATATGCCTAGGACCGTGATCGCATGTGGGAGAGGATCCATCTTAGGTATACCCCAAAGGGGTATGCCTACCTTGTAGATGATAGGTCAGGAGCCATCATCATGAATGATGAGGGGAGGAGGGTGATGGCTCGCATGAGAGAGTTGTGTCAACAAGTTTTTTGGTACAACGTCTTCGATCATTGGAAAAACATACCGGAGGGGAGCAAGGACTACATAGTAGCATCCTTGCATGAGGAGTTTCTGGTACTAGTCATAGCAGATAGGTTTTCTATAGGCTGGATGATGGAGTGCATGCATGCATATATGTCACACAGACGATTGGATGCACTCAAGAGTTGGGCTACAAAGTCTAATTGGCTAGATGGTGACGACTAGCGCCAACTGAGGGAGGAGGCTACAGGTTCTCGAGGATGTTGGTGACAACAGTGGGAGGTAGCAAGGGCACGACTAGAGGCTAGAGTAGTCCATCATCTTGGGACAGGTGGCACAAGACATATCTGGAGGACTTTATAGGTTTTTCTATTATTTTTCTTGCGTATTTTTTTGCAATATCCTTTGTAATGACAATCGTGTTTCTAACAGTTAGTATTTTATTTTCTTTGCAGCACTCCATTATAAATCGTGATCCGACCGGCCTTCACTACAACAAAAAGGCTCCATAGACGCGCTTGTAGATGCAATATTTGAAATGTGAAAAAAAATATCAGGCGCATTTATTACCACATCTACTCTTGCGTCTACAGTATCGCGTCTAAAAGCGCGTTTATAGTCAGAGTTACCCATGTAGACATAAGATGCGCGTATTGACACGCTACGTAAATATATAATCATATTTATAAAAAAGTGGATATATTCATATTGTGCGTCTATACACACATGTATCTACGCGTCTAAAAAAGCGTTTACTTTGTAAGTTTTTGACAAGAATAGACACGCATTTATCCTGCAATTTAGACGCGCAAAACAGAGGTATGAAAAAAAAACCGAAGAGCATGTGGCTTTGCAAGCCACATGCTCTTTGGTTTTTTCCCCCCATCAATATCAAATTGTATGCTTAGAGAAAACAAAGAAAGATTATTTCGAAGATTGGATATTGAAAACAAAACAATGTATGTAGAACACGAAATTTCATATATATAGATGAAACGTTTTTACATTATGAGTTCTAGTGCTTGTTACCTCAAGCATGGTCATGGTCACAAGCACTAGCTGAAAGTAATACATATCAAAAATGACAATTACAAGCCAAGGGGAGGCATACATGCATGGGGCTCCTCTATATCTCCTCAGAAGAGGCATCATCATCACTACCACCACTGCTGCCTGTGACGCGGCCGTTGCCGCCACCGCTACTGCTAGTCCCCCCTTCGCTATCCTCAACTGCATCAGGGTTCATCTACACAAAGGATTAAGGTATATAAATACCATTACAAACAATAAATTAGAGTTATCTATACTTTTCATGTAAAAAATAAAACATATCTCTTCTGGTGGTGGAATCCTCATGGCGGGATTATATTTCTCCTCCGTGATGAGTCCCTCCTCGTAGAAATGCTGCCAAGTGGATGCCCGGTTATGACCTCGATGGTAGCCTACCTCTCTAGGAGTAGGCATCCTACCAATGATATGATACTACAAAAAAATTTGAACATACAACGTATTAAAACACATTACATAATGAAGTGAAACAAATTACAAAATTTAATTTAAAAAAAGAAATCAAATAATACTTAGAAACTCAGCCTCCCATGACTCCCTGCCACCCGATCCATAATGCGACGATCCCATGGTTGCCATCTGGATATGTTGCGCCTCTACATGCTGGCGACTTGTCATTTTCTCTGTTGCTCTCTTCTTGGCCTCTTTCCACTCCTTGTGGTGGCAATTGGGTGGTTGGCCATATCCAGGGCGCCCCTGCTCTTGTCTTTGTAGTGACTCCTTGGTGCGCGTCATAAGGTGAGACCTCTTGTTATGAAGCGCGTCTCTCACCTTTGACCGTTCCCAATCATCTGAGAATCGTGAATTCTCGAGATAAGGGTATCTTCTACGTACTGCGCGCAGCACCTCTTGCCACAAACTATTTTTTTTGTGCTTGAAGGGAATCATGCAATCTTTGTATGTGGCATGCACGACACTTCTCAAGTAGGCTATCACTTCCCTCCCCTCAGAGTCATGCAAGATACCACCAACATCAGTTTGACAGAGTAGTACATTTGTGGAGGCTCACCTCTCTCATTTTCCGGTAAGGGTGATCAAGAGCCACCACCTAGGCAACCCCCACAAAGCCCTCGACCTCCTCGTCCTCCCACACAACTCTCCCTCCTCCCTCGACGGGCACTACCCTCTATCTCACTCAATACACATGCTTCTGTAGATGCACATGCTTCGGCCGATCCATGTACCTCAGCTGATCCCTATGTAGGCAAAGATGTGATGGGTGTCCCAAACATCACACTGAAAACCTCCTCTACAGTGAGAGGGCGACCAAGATAATTGGTCATCTCCCCCATGAATTGCTCCTTGTTGAATGGGGTGCTAGAGGATCCATGATTCCACATCTACACAAGAAAAATCATATTACCCTGTGCAGATAAAACATATTGCATCCTGTGTCTATATCTGTGTTTATGTGTGTGTCTGTCAGCGTGTCTATTTCCGCATCTATACCTGCGTCTATGCTGTCATCTGGACGCGCTGACAGGCGCGCACAATCGGACCATTTCTTTTCAAACTTGGTTTAAAAACATGCAAAAAAACCTCCATAGATGAAAAGATCCAGCACGTGAAGAGAGAGACAAACAGACAGAGAAAGCAAATAAGATTGAGAGAGAAAAGAAGAACTCACCTTCTTTGCTTGTTCCAACAGGTGGTAGCTAGGTTGCAAGCTCCTTGTCTTCCTTCTCCCTTCCCTTGGTAAGTTGCTTGAATCTTCTTCTCTTCCTTGCTGTTTGGCTCTTGTTCTTTACTCTTTGGCTCTTCTTTCCTCCTATCCTCTTTTTACTCTTATTTCCTTGCCTCATTGTCTTCATGAAGTGATAGATAGACATGAGTAGTGATGTCGAGCTCGAACTACAGAAAACATGCAAAAAACGCAAGAAAGCACAGGATTGAAAAGAAAGCCACAATTTTTTTAAAAAAAATTCTATACCTACGTGGCGCGTCTGTAAGTGCGTTTATATGCGCAGATAATACCTATTACACGCGCTTATAGACGCGCAAGAACAATTAAATTGATGAGATGCTAGCTTTTGGTTGTTTTTGGATCAACATGACATGACTTTCCTAGTCTTTCAATATCAAAATGTTTGCCTCCATGTTGTAAGTATCAATGCATGCATTTAGGGAATCAATTGACCTATGTGGTGACATATATAACAAAGCTTTAGGATAAGAAATAACACATTGGCAAGTCAATTGGCACATATGTGGTGACTTATTAGACCATCCCACTTACAATTGTATGCAAGTATCAATAGGTGGATAAAGCACGAATGGTTTTTAGCTAGAGAGAGATAATGCAATAAAGGGGTATACGAAAGAGATAGAGAAAGGCATATTATCCATCAATCAATCAAAGATATGTACATGAAGTGACTTGATATAGTAATTAGAGTATCGTCATTTTTAGGATGCTCCATTGACTTCTGTAAGTTCCTATAACCTTGAAGTAGAATATAGCCAACCACATTGTCCATGGAAGGAAAACTTGACCTCATCAAATTAACCAAGTTAATTTACTTATACATTTCATAGATAAGAGATTTGTAGTTGGCTTGTTGGTATTGCAAAGTATCCTTACAATGATCTATTTTAGTCACCAACAAGTAGACACACTAGCTAAAGATAATGAAAAGAGGACATGTGCACATTGGCTACATGTGGTCCACCTTATCTAAAATTATATGTGAGCTATAAGTGCATCTTGACATGATTGGAATAGCTTGCACATGCACAAGCCAACTGATTTGCATCAATCTACTCATGCTATGAATTGGCATGCATGGCTAGGTTAAATGCACAAAAAATGAGACATGTGAGTGTATCGATCAGTTCTCTCTCTCTCTCTATATATATATATATATAGAGAGAGAGAGAGAGAGAGAGATTTCATAGATAAGAGATTTGTAGTTGGCTTGTTGGTATTGCAAAGTATCCTTATAGTGATCTATTTTAGTCACCAACAAGTAGACACACTAGCTAAAGATAATGAAAAGAGGACATGTGCACATTGGCTACATGTGGTCCACCTTATCTAAAATTATATGTGAGCTATAAGTACAGCTTGACATGATTGGAATAGCTTGCACATGCACAAGCCAACTGATTTACATCAATCTACTCATGCTATGAATTGGCATGTATGGCTAGGTTAAGTGCACAACAAATGAGACATGTGAGTGTATTGATCAGTTCTCTCTCTCTCTCTCTCTATATATATATATATATATATATATATATATATATATATATATATATATATATATATATATATATATATATATATATATATTGCAAATGCACAAGTCAACCTTTGATCTATAAGTTTTAGCCATGGCTAGGTTAAGTGCACAATAGATGCAACATGTGCATATATTAATCACTTCTATGATAATTGTGTCGTATATACATCCAATCATCATGCCCTATCCAATCACATTTGTATAGGGCATGATTGGATGTATATAGGGCATGAAATCACATATATATAATTAGCTTTAAATGATTTGATGTATATTTTTAATACTCAGAAAGAAGTAAATTTGGTAATCTATATCATGTCCGTATAATCCTATACATGTATATCATGTCCTAGCTTATGATCCAGGTGTAATTATGTTGTATATACATCCAATCATGCCCTATTCAAACAAGTACTAGCTGTTAAGAGGTTTGGTCATATTCAGGGACTTTATGAGAAATGAAAAATATGTGTGTTTATTTTCGCATCTATAAGCGCATTTATAAATGCGGATATATAGATGTGTTTTTTATACTAGCATGAATAGACGCGCTGATACACGCACTTATAAAAGCGCCCGCTTTTTCACGTGTACAGTGCACCTCTATAGTGTTGAGAGAGAGAGAGAGTACGAGAGAGATACACAAGACATGCTCCCAAAGAATGATTCATATTGATGTAGAGTTAGTATATATAGGTGAGATCCAAGTCAAGTGAGAGATGATATATATAGTTGTAACATCCCCACTCAAACAAAGGTCTCTGGCTACGAGTCAAAAAACCCTTGGGGAGAACAAGGGAAAAACCCGAGCCCCTACACATACCTATGATACAAAAAATCATTTACTATAAATTTTTCTTGAATACAATGATACATGCCTCAATCAATGAGACAAGAACTTGGAACAATACCAAGTGCATGTCTTAATGAACTAAAGTGAGCTTCACTAAGAGATTTTGTGAAGATGTCTGCAACCATTTGATCACTGGGACAATGCTCCACCATAATGGAACCTTTCTTGACTTCATGTCGAACATAATGATAATGAATAACAATATGCTTTGATTTACTATGTTGTATATAGTCTTTGGTAAGACTAATAGCACTTTGGTTATCGCATCGAAGAAGCCAAACTAGCTCGCGAGCTGCTAATGATGCAGCAACATATTCGACCTCAGTTGTAGAAACCGCAACACATCGTTGTTTCTTGCTGGACCAAGAAACCAAACATCCATTTACAAAGAAACAATTCCCACTTGTAGATCGCATGGATAAGTGTGAACTTGCCCAATCAGCATCTGTATATCCAATAAGGTCATAGAAGTTGAAGAAGATAAAGAAGAATCCTCTCGATGATGATAAATAAGACCAAATTCCTTAGTACCCTTGAGGTACTTAAGAATACGTTTTGCAGCACTCCAATGAATAGTGAAAGGGGAAGAAAGATATTGTCCCAAAAAGTTAGCTGCAAATAAAATATCTGGTCTTGTGTTTAAACCAATAAATTGAAAACAACCAACAAGATTAGCAAAAGGTTGATCAATGGTTGATTCTTCATTGCGTGTTGTAGATGTACCCTTGGTAAAGCTCAAAAGAATGGGAGTGTTTGCAGAGTGTGAATTTGTCAACCCAAACTTCTTAACAATATCATTAATAAACTTTGTCTGGAAAAGAAGAAGAATGCCTTGTTGTCGATGTCATTGAACTTGAATACCCAAACAAGAATGTATCTCACCAGGATCCACCATTTCAAATGCAATCGATAAAAGCTTCTTCACAGCATCCAAGAAAACAATATTATTTGACACAAGAATAGTATCGTTAACATATAGAGCAAGAATAATAAAATATTTATCCTCCCTTTTGATGTAAAGATTTGGGTCAGCAAAATATGCAATAAAACCTTTAGATGTGAGGAACTGATCAATCTTAATATACCAAGCACGAGAGGCTTGCTTCAATCCATACAATGCACGATGAAGCTGGCATACAAGATGCTCCTTTCGTGCAATCATAAAACCTTCAGGTTGCTCCATATATATTTCTTCTTCAAGATCTCCATTGAGAAAAGCCGTTTTAACATCCATTTGGTGAATTTCTAGATCAAATAGTGTTGCAAAAGCCAAAATCATATGAATAGTTGTGGAGCGCACAATGGGAAAAAATGTTTCTTGATAGTCTACTCCTGCAATCTGCGAGTAACCTTTTGCAACAAGTCATGCTTTGAACTTATCAAATGAGCCATCAGTTTTAGTCTTGGTTTTATAAACCCATTTACATTTGATAGAAACACGACTTGGGGGGAGTTCAGTGAGAATCCATGTACCTTTGGAGATTAAAGAATAGTACTTAGCTTGCATAGCTTCTTGCCATTGATCCCTTTGAGACGAATTGATAGCTTCCATATACGATATTGGATCCTCTTGGACAGACATAGCATCATCAAAGACATCATATTCACTAGAATAGAATCCATGCTCTATCTTAATAGGAAGATTGACATAGATCTCCAAATTTTCATCAATCTTCTTTGGAGGTGAATGAGGTTTATGATCATCAGAATTAGTAGACTCACAAACCAAGTAAGGAAAAACACTAAGAAAAGACTGTGTATCATCTAAAAAATCTGATGACCATGTGCCACCCATAGTCTTCTCATCAAATATAGCATCATGACTAATGATAACCTTTTGAGCAGAAGGATCATAAAATTTGTAACCTTTGGAATGATTTGAATAACCAAGAAAAATAACCTTCAAACCTGGAGGATCCAACTTATGTCGAGTGTCCTTGGGCACATGAATATAAGCAATGCAGCCAAATGTGCGCAAGTGAGAGACTGAAAGTGTCTTCCCTGTCCAGATTGTTATAGGAATTTTACCAGCAGGTGCAGTTGTTGGAAGATGATTTTGAATAAAAACGGCTGTTAGAAGTGCTTCAATCCAAAACTTTCGAGACAAACCAGAGTGTATAAGCATGCAACGTATAGCATTAAGAATAGTGCAATTTTTGCGCTCAGCAACACCATTTTGCTAAGGAGAATAAGGAAATGTAAACTCATGATGAATACCTTGATCCTTACAGAAGTCATCAAATAGATTGGATACATATTCACTGCCATTGTCACTGCGAAGCATCTTTATAGATAATTCAGTTTGAAGCTCCTATCAAGATTGTGGGAGAGAAGGAAGGAGTCTCACTTGTAGCTTTCTTGCTTGCACAATGGGGCAATACACACAAGGGTGGAGGCTGAAAACAATTTTCCTCTTCTTAGTTGTGTAAGCCAAAAAGAACACAAGTACAAAGAAATAGAAGAACCCTATATATGGGTCTCAAACCAAACTCAACTAACTAAGGTGGCATACTAACTGAGCCACGAACTAGAGTAGATAAGGATAGCTGTCATGTAGCTATTATTCATGGGTGGTGTACCAACCGCATCTGCAACTAACACGTCGGTGACATAAATGCACAACGGTCACCCTGGCATATCACGAGTGGAGCTCAATATCTCAACAGCTCCACACTTATCTTGTATTGTTTAAATATAGATAAAGCCTCACACTTGTGTCGAAGAAGATAGACATGTGTGTACCGTGAGAAATCATCAATGAAAGTTATAAAATATCGATATTGAGACTTTGAGGTAGGAAAAGGACCGCAAATATCGGTATGAACCAAATCCAAGAGAGCACAGGAATGTGATGAAGAAGAAGTGTGGAAAGGCGAATGATGGTGTTTTCCAAGTGCACAGTACTCACATATTCCCATACGTGGATGAGATTTAAGATCCATACCTTGCACAAGACCATGACGATGAAGATCAAGAATTTTGGCAAAATCGGAGTGTGCAAATCGTTGATGCCATAATTTGCAATCTGCATCTCCAGGGGCAGTAACAACATTTGCAACTGTATCGTTCAATGATAGCTCAAATAGATTACCATGTCGAGGAGCCACGGCTATAATAAGTCCGTCTTTCTCTATATGACATTGATTATGATCAAAGCCAACAAACAAACCAATATCAACTAGACAAGCAACAGAAAGAAGATTTCTTTGCAAATCTGGAACATGAAGAACTCCTCTTAATATTCTAGTGGATGAAACAGTCCCCGGATATAAATCACCCACTTCTTTGACTTGACAAGTTGTATCATCTGCAAGGTAAACAAACTTCTTGACAGGAAGAGAATGATAATTGTGAAGCCACTGCGATTGGTATGTCATGTTTCCAGTGGCACCTGAATCAACGATGAATAGAGAACCATCATGAACATGAAGTACCTTTTTTGGAGAGATATCACGATGGACGAAATTGAGCTCTTGATGAGTATGATCATCATCAGTTGTAGTTTGTTGAACAATATAAGCTCGAGAACGTTCTTCATCATATCAGAGTTTATAACAACAACGAGATGGATGATCTGTATGTGCACAATAATCACAAGGAGGAAAACTTTTGGACGAGCGAGGTTGCTTTGTAGTAACTCCATGCTCCTCATCATATTGACGTGCCCAGCACAATCAGAAGCCACATGGCCTTTCTTATCACAATAAGAACAATGTTTGTTAGGATAAGCAAGATGAGAAGATTTACTACCTTGATTAGAGCGTCCACCCTACTGAAAACGTGAAGCAGGACGCTTGGGAGCAACAAAAGCACCATCAACATCAACATCCCTTTGTTCACGAGTGACCAAAATAGCATCAGATTTTTCCAAATGATGCTCATGACGCTGAGAATATTCAATAAGAGATATACATGCTTTGTCAAAGTGGATATCATCCTTGTTAGACAAAATAGTGATGATATTGTCATATAAAGGATCTTTGATGGTATGAAGAAGTTGAGTAACAATCTCATTTTTAGCAATAGAAGCGCTTGGCAGCACAAAGCTAATTGATAATGTCTTTAAAAGCCTCGATATGAGAGTGCATAGAAGTACCAACCTTATATTGAATATTCTTCAAACAAGTTTGGAGATATAAAATTTCAGTTGATTTCTTCTCAAACATTGAGATAAGATACTCCCAAACAGCATGAGAGGTTTCCACATGAACGAAATCCAACATAAGTGAGTCAGGAAGTGCGAACAATATATAACGACGAGCCGCTTTGTCACGACGAATCCAATCAGTATGATCAATTTTCCATTGTTCAAATAATGGGCCAATTAGTAAAATCACACAATTATTATTCCTCTTATCAATAGGTTGAACTGGGTAAGACAGATTGCCCAAAACAATATCAAATGATTCATCACCTTCAAGAGTTAGCATCATCTTTGCTTTCCACCCAGTAAAGTCTTGTCCTTGGAAGAAGGGAACCGAACGTTGGCCAGACGGATTGTTACAACTATATATATCATCTCTCACTTGACGTGGGTCTTACCTATATATACTAACTCTACATCAATATGATTCATTCTTTGGGAGCATGTCTTGTGTATCTCTCTCGTACTCTCTCTCTCTCTCTCTACATTGCCATTGATCCCTTTGAGATGAATTGATAGCTTCCATATACGATATTGGATCCTCTTGGACAGACATAGCATCATCAAAGACATCATATTCAATAGAATAGAATCCATGCTCTATCTCAATAGGAAGATCGACATAGATCTCCAAATTTTCATCAATCTTCTTTGGAGGTGAATGAGGTTTATGATCATCAGAATTAGTAGAATCACAAAGCAAGTAAGGAAATGCACTAAGCAAAGACTGTGTATCATCTGAAACATCTGATGACCATGTGCCACCCATAGTCTTCTCATCAAATATAGCATCACGACTAATGATAACCTTTTGAGAAGAAGGATCATAAAATTTGTAACCTTTGGAATGATCTGAATAACCAAGAAAAATAACTTTCAAACCTGGAGGATCCAACTTATGTCGAGTGTCCTTGGGCACATGAATATAAGCAATACAGCCAAATGTGCGAAAGTGAGAGACCGAAGGTGTCTTCCCTGTCCAAATACGATACAAAAAATGATTTACTATAAAGTTTTCTTGAATACAATGATACAGGCCTCAATCAGTGAGACAAGAACTTGGAACAATACCAAGTGCATGTCTTAATGAGCTAAAGCGAGCTTCACTAAGAGCTTTTGTGAAGATGTGTGCAACCATTTGATCACTAGGACAATGCTCCACCATAATGGAACCTTTCTTGACTTCATGTCGAACATAATGATAATGAATATCAATATGCTTTGATTTACTATGTTGTATATAGTCTTTGGTAAGACTAATAGCACTTTGGTTATCGCATCAAAGAGGTGTACTAGATGATGAAGGATGTCCCAAATCTGCAAGTAGTTGTCGAAGCCAAACTAGCTCGCGAGCTGCTAATGATGTAGCAATATATTCGGCTTCAGTTGTAGAAACCGCAACGCATCGTTGTTTCTTGCTGGACCAAGAAACCAAACATCCATTTACAAAGAAACAATTCCCACTTGTAGATTGCATGGATAAGTGTGAACTTGCCCAATCAGCATCTGTATATCCAATAAGGTCAAGAGAAGTTGAAGAAGATAAAGAAGAATCCTCTCGACGATGATAAATAAGACCAAATTCCTTAGTACCCTTGAGGTACTTAAGAATACGTTTTGCAGCACTCCAATGAATAGTGGAAGGGGAAGAAAGATACTGTCCCAAAAAGTTAGCTGCAAATAAAATATCTGGTCTTGTGTTTAAACCAATAAATTGAAGACAACCAACAAGATTAGCAAAAGGGTGATGAATGGCTGATTCTTCATTGCGTGTTGTAGATGTACCCTTGGTAGAGCTTGAAAGAATGGGAGTGTTTGCAGAGTGCGCATTTGTCAACCCAAACTTCTTAACAATATGATTAATAAACTTTGTCTGGCGAAGAAGAAGAATGCCTTGTTGTCGGTGTCGTTGAACTTGAATACCCAAACAAGAATGTATCTCACCAAGATCCACCATTTCAAATGCAGTTGATAAAAGCTTCTTCATGGCATCCAAGAAAGCAATATTATTTGACACAAGAATAGTATTATCAACATATAGAGCGAGAATAATAAAATATTTGTCCTCCCTTTTGATGTAAAGATTTGGGTCAGCAAAACATGCAACAAAACCTTTAGATGTGAGGAACTGATCAATCTTAATATACCAAGCATGAGAGGCTTGCTTCAATCCATATAATGCACGATGGAGCTAGCATACAAGATGCTCCTTTCTTGCAATCATAAAACCTTCAGGTTGCTCCATATAGATTTCTTCTTCAAGATCTCCATTGAGAAAAGCCATTTTAACATCCATTTGGTGAATTTCTAGATCAAATAGTGTTGCAAAAGCCAAAATCATATGAACATTTGTGGAGCGCACAACGGGAGAAAGTGTTTCTTGATAATCTACTCCTGAAATCTGTGAGTAACCTTTTGCAACAAGTCGTGCTTTGAACTTATCAAAGGAGCCATCAGCTTTGGTCTTGGTTTTATAAACCCATTTACATTTGATAGGAATACGATTTGGGGGGAGTTCAGTAAGAATCCATCTACCTTTGGAGATTAAAGAATCGTACTCAGCTTGCATAGCTTCTTGCCATTGATCCCTTTGAGATGAATTGATAGCTTCCATATACGATATTGGATCCTCTTAGACAGACATAGCATCATCAAAGACATCATATTCAATAGAATAGAATCCATGCTCTATCTCAATAGGAAGATTGACATAGATCTCCAAATTTTCATCAATCTTCTTTGGAGGTGAATGAGGTTTATGATCATCAGAATTAGTAGAATCACAAAGCAAGTAAGGAAATGCACTAAGCAAAGACTATGTATCATCTGAAACATTTGATGACCATGTGCCACCCATAGTCTTCTCATCAAATATAGCATCACGACTAATGATAACCTTTTGAGAAGAAGGATCATAAAATTTGTAACCTTTGGAATGATCTGAATAACCAAGAAAAATAACTTTCAAACCTGGAGGATCCAACTTATGTCGAGTATCCTTGGGCACATGAATATAAGCAATGCAGCCAAATGTGCAAAAGTGAGAGACCGAAGGTGTCTTCCCTGTCCAAATTGTTATAGGAATTTTACCAGCAGGTGCAGTAGTTGGAAGATGATTTTGAATAAAAACAGTTGTTAGAAGTGCTTCAGTCCAAAAATTTCGAGACAAACCAGAGTGTATAAGCATGCAACGTATAGCATTAAGAATCGTGCGGTTTTTGCGCTCAGCAACACCATTTTGCTGAGGAGAATAAGGAACTGTAAACTCATGATGAATACCTTGATCCTTAAAGAAGTCATCAAATAGATTGGATATATATTCACCGCCATTGTCACTGCGAAGCGTCTTTATAGAGAATCCAGTTTGAAGCTCCACACTTATCTTGTATTGTTTAAATATAGGTAAAGCCTCAGACTTATGTCGAAGAAGATAGACATGTGTGTACCGTGAGAAATCATCAATGAAAGTTATAAAATATCGATATTGAGACTTTGAGGCAGGAAAAGGACCGCAAATATCGATATGAACAAAATCCAAGAGAGCAGAGGAATGTGATGAAGTAGAAGTGTGGAAAGGCGAACGATGGTGTTTTCCAAGTGCACAGTACTCACATATTCCCATACGTGGATTAGATTTAAGATCCATACCTTGCACAAGACCATGACGATGAAGATCAAGAATTTTGGCAAAATCGGAGTGTGCAAATCGTTGATGCCATAATTTGCAATCTGCATCTCCAGGGGCAGTAACAACATTTGCAACTGTATCGTTCAATGATAGCTCAAATAGATTACCATGTCGAGGAGCCACTGCTATAGTATGCCCGTCTTTCTCTATACGACATTGATTATGATTAAAGCCAACAACCAAACCAAGATCAACTAGACGAGCAACAGAAAGAAGATTTCTTTGCAAATCTAGAACATGAAGAACTCCTCTTAATATTCTAGTGGATGAAACAGTCCCCAGATATAAATCACCCACTCCTTTGACTTGACAAGTCGTATCATCCGCAAGGTAAACAAACTTCTTGACAGGAAGAGAATGATAATTGTGAAGCCACTGCGATTGGTATGTCATGTTTCCAGTGGCACCTGAATCAACGATGAATAGAGAACCATCATGAACATGAAGTACCTTTTCTGAAGAGATATCATAATGGACGAAATTGAGCTCCTGATGAGTATGATCATCATCAGTTGTAGTTTGTTGAACAATATAAGCTCGAGAACATTCTTCATCATATTTGCATTTATAACAACGACGAGATGGATGATCTGTATGTGCACAATAATCACAAGGAGGAAAACTTTTGGACGAGTGAGGTTGCTTTATAGTAACTCCATGCTCCTCATCATATTGGCATGCCCAGCTATCAGAAGCCACATGACCTTTCTTTTCACAATAAGAACAATGTTTGTTAGGATAAGCAAGACGAGAAGATTTACTACCTGGATTAGGGCGTCCACCCTGCTGAAAATGTGAAGCAGGACGCTTGCGAGCAACAAAAGCAGCATCAAAATCCCTTTGTTCGCGAGTGACCAAAACAGCATCAGATTTTTCCACATGATGCTCATGACGTTCAGAATATTCAATAAGAGATATACATGCTTTGTCAAAGTGAATATCATCCTTGTTAGACAAAATAGTGATGATATTGTCATATAAAGGATCTTTGATGGTATGAAGAAGTTGAGTAACAATCTGATTTTTAGCAACAGGAGCACCGGCAACACCAAGCTGATTGATAATGTCTTAAAAAGCCTCGATATGAGAGTGCATAGAAGTATCAACCTTATATTGAAGATTCTTCAAACAAGTTTGGAGATATAAAATTTCGGTGACCGATTTCTTCTCAAACGTTGAGATAAGATACTCCCAAGTAGCATGAGAGGTTTCCAGATGAAAGACATCCAACATAAGTGAGTTAGAAAGTGCAGACAATATATAACGACGAGCCGCTTTGTCACGACGAATCCAATCAGTATGATCAATTTTCCATTGTTCAAATAATGGACCATCAATAATCACAGAATTGTTATTCATCACAGTGGGCAAGACAGGTTGCCCAAAACAATATTAAATAATTCGTCACCTTCAAGAATTAGCATCATCTTTGCTTTCCACCCAGGAAAGCCTTGTCCTTGGAAGAAGGGAACCGAACGTTGGCCAGACGGATATCTGTTAACAATTGCGCAATTGGCCATGCCTGTATGTCGAGAGAAAACAAATAAGATGAGATCGCAGAATCATGCTAACCATGATCAAGACGAGCGTAGTTGAGACGCATGACAATAAAACTAGGGATATGCACGTAAGAAGGACGAAAAGTATTGAGTGACTAAAAAGAAAGCCCGAAATAGAGAGGCATAACGTGCAAGACGAGATGACGCATATAAGAAAAGTGCTATTTCGATCGAGCAAAGAACGTGAATGATAATAAAACATCGCTAAAAATAGCAAGATGTTTGCTTGTCGTAATCAACATCATTAACGAAGATGAGCGATTAATAAACTGTAATTGGGGATTAACAAACTGTAATTAGAAATACAGTTTTAAATAAAGAATCGCAGATTCGAGCAGAATTGTTGTCTTGAATCCTAAACTGTCATAACTTTTGATCCAGAACTCCGATTGACAAGCTGTTTTGACAGGATTCGAGAGCATGACGAGAGCTACGCACCTGGACCTGGTTTTGTTTTTAAAGACAAAATTAACTAATACTTCTAATTTGAACAAGTTCATGTATCAAATCATCACTTGTGCAAAGAATTCAATCAAGTATAAACAATGAAACAACTTATCTTCCTTGATGTTGCTATGCATCCATAGCTCTGATACCATGTTGAGAGAGAGAGAGAGTACGAGAGAGATACACAAGACATGCTCCCAAAGAATGAATCATATTGATGTAGAGTTAGTATATACAGGTAACACCCAAGTCAAGTGAGAGATGATATATATAGTTGTAACACGGATATCCGTTAACAATTACGCAATTGGCCATGCTTGTATGTCGAGAGAAAACAAATAAGATGAGATCGCAGAATCTGCAAACCATGATCAAGACGAGCGTAGTTGAGACGCATGACAATAAAAATAGGGATATGCACGTAAGAACGACGAAAAGTATTGAGTGACTAAAAAGAAAGCCCGAAATAGAGAGGCATAACGTGCAAGACGAGATGATGCATATAAGAAAAGTGTTATTTCGATCGAGCAAAGAACGTGAATGATAATAAAACATCGCTAAAAATAGCAAGATGTTTGCTTGTCGTAATCAACATCATTAATGAAGATGAGCGATTAATAAACTGTAATTGGGGATTAACAAACTGTAATTAGAATTACGGTTTTAAATAAAGAGTCGCAGATTCGAGCATAATTGTTGTCTTGAATCCTGAACTATCATAACTTTTGATCCAAAACTCCGATTGACAAGCCGTTTTTAAAGACAAAATTAACTAATACTTCTAATTTGAATAAGTTCATGTATCAAATCATCACTTGTGCAAAGAATTCAATCAAGTATAAACAACTTATCTGCCTTGTTGTTGCTACGCATCCATAGCTCTGATACCATGTTGAGGGAGAGAGAGAGTACTAGAGAGATACACAAGACATGCTCCCAAATAATGATTCATATTGATGTAGAGTTTGTATATATAGGTGAGATCCAAGTCGAGTGAGAGATGATATATATAGTTGTAACATATAGGGCATTTCTCTTGTAGTGCTTGAGACTTGATATGCAGAGAGGCACGGTGTCACTACATTGATAGACCGATTGTATGGACACGGCGGCCTTGTAAGTCACTCATCTTTCTTGTCTGTAGTTGCCATGTTTAATTAGAATGCATTATTGTATGGTGGACTGATGTGTAGTTGTTTCTTTTTTTACAGAGTCTGTTTGATACTCCTTTGCGGTGGGACGAGCTTTCAGATGGCGATGATCTATAGCTCACACACCCTTCTTTTTTGGTCACGTGATCTATGTAGACATTTTCTATGTAGTAGTGATATCTTGCCATGATTGTACCAGTAGCTTTCATTATGGGATCATGTATTTATTTCATGTATCAGTGTTATGATTTAAGCATACTTTGTCTTTATTTACATGAGTATTGTACACAATGTAGAAACTATTTTGTATGGCCCAAATAAAGCACATAGTGCTATATGTGGTAGAGCAGCTTGTTGTCTTGCCACAAATTTTTTTTCCACGTGTTACCGTCGTTACTAGCGTCACAAATTTACCTGCACGCATCGTTATTGGCATCGTTATTATCGTTGTTATCAATGTTGGTATCAGCATCGCAAATGATAACGACACTAATACTGACTATTCTATGGCATCGCCAATAACAATGCTTTTTGCGATGACGAGGGAAAATATATAAGGCCTATATTTTGTAATGATCCATCCTTTTTCCACCCCATTTCCAACCACCACATCTCCCGTCAGTCTATCATCGTCCTTCACAATGACCATAGCATATTGTTGTTTGAATCCACCAATGGTACCCACTGTGAAATATGCACTAATACCCTTGACACTAGTCAACCTTCAGCCATGCTACCTTGTAATCAAGCTCATTGCTGCACAAAGGCCTTCAAGGTTTTCATGAAGTGCTCTAAGAAGAACATCCATCATGTATGGACAAGTCCTGCAGTCTCCATCTCATCTACAAGATGCACCAAGAGATGGGTTTGTATCGTGAGCATGCTAGTGGGAAGGTAATTCTGAAAGGGACAAACCATCTCAATGGCTCCCCGCCTTGTGGATTCAATAGTGGATTCCATTTTCTCATTCTGAGATCCATTGCACTAAATTCAACAACCTACAAATTGCTTCACATATTTCTCACAACCGCAATTAATAGTACAAACTACCACTTACAATCAAGTCTAGTGAAGCATCAAGAATACCAACTTGACACTAAATAGCAAAACACACATGCCACTTACAATCAAGTCTAGTGACATATCTTATGCCTATCATGGGATTTTAGCCACTATGGTTGTCTTTAGAAAAAGTGAATTTGAGAGAATGCATTATACCCATCGAAGTGCAGATAAACTTGATAATTTACTTTACAATGTGCTCTTCTTTATTGGATAGAACCAATGAGAGTGAGGTAGTTGCAAGCGACCATCCCTACTCAAAGCATCTACATCTTGCCTACCCTCTTTAAATCCATTCACGCCTCTGCAGTGTCTCTCTAAACTATATTGTGGTCCCATAATAAGTTGGCCACATTCTTAAAAATATGATGGGATCCAAAAAGTGGTTGATCTGTAACTGGATCCAATATGGCAACTCATAGAAAATTAAAAACCGCCGCATTCCATTTGGATATGACTCCATGTGGACCATTTTCAACTCGTACCAACTTTGACTATTTATCCTTGTTGGAGGTCATTCAAGAAAACCTTCTCTCAATTCATGACTCTCAAACAAGAAAGTAGTGTATCCTTGATAAACTGTCTTCTTCTTGGTTCATGACCTTCAGGAGTCTAACTATGGCCCACACAATGAATATGCATGATAACCTGAGGTAACCTGATGTGTCTCAACACTCCTATGTAGTCAACACAAAATTGAACAAACTATGTTAGATATCACCAACAAGAATAGAAGCCTACATACGTGAGAACTCCCCAAATCCTAGAAAGTCATGCTGTATGGTCCACATGAGAATGGCTCATATATTGGTAGATTGTCCACTATCGCGCTTGCTCATATCTTCTACGAAAACCCCCTTCTCCCAAAAAATCTTGAGCTTATCAACTAATGGATGGAGATAGATATCCATATTCTTGATTTTATAATGCCTAGGAAGGAGCTAGCTAAAGATCACATGTCCTTTCTTCATAGAAAGCCATGGCCGACATTGTAGTTAGCAAGGACTACAAGCCACGCACTATAAGAAGTTGAGTGGAGACCAAATGGGTTCACACCATCCATAGCAAGACCGAGCCGAAGATTCCTTGGCTCTCATATAAAGATTCAAAAGGTAGAGTCAAAGTGGCTCCATGCATGTGAATCTCCTAACATTTGTTGGACTCTATCTGTGGATCTATTCTATGCATACCACATTGTGAAGCTCACCATGTCCAATGTATGAGACATGTGACGTATACGCAGTATAAGTGGAAACTGTCTAAGAACTTTCTAAGGGATGGTTTGCCCTTGCAAGTCTTATCAATACTTTTGAGCACCACACTTTGGATATGTCTCCATAGTCCGGTAGTCTCCTCAAAACAATACATAATAGTTGGCACATGCATGGATGGTGTTGTAATCCATGCCAAGCTTTCGTAAAGTGTGTCATGCATCATCATGAGACTTAGGCATCGTATTTCCAAGTGTTAATATATGATGTTTTTTATACCTTTAAAAATCACGTGTTTTTTATAATGGAGTCAAAAAGATCAACGGAGTGTACATAGAATGTACTTGAACAACTTAGTCACACTCACATTACTCCACCCGTATTTTGCCTGCAGACTTAGGAGTGCAAGCAACATCTTTAGGTGATATACTCGGAACCCATCATATAATGGTATAAGCACTTTCCGTCTTAGTATATCAGATGACTTGGCATCCATGGACATCAATGCATCAATCATTGCCTCAATCTCTAGCTCCAAGATTGGAGGAAGGTCTGTAAGACTGACAGTCTCCTCTGGTATCGAGGGTGTAGACTGAGTCGTGCCTTCAAATTGGTGGATTGGCTTAGGCAATCCATCCATCGCATGCCCATGAACTCTTCTAATCAGCCACAATAGGTGCATTCCTCCTTGGGATGAGGCGTCATCTCTCTATTCAAATTTTATAGGCACATCTAATGCTTTTGTATATGATGTTCAATTATTTTACAAATGTAAGGTATGATTGATACACAATTTTCTTATCGTTTTCTCAAAGTTTGAGATTTTCTGATCAATGATCTTTGATTGGAACTTGTCAAAGCGTCGTACGTGTTCCATAGACAAGCGATGCTTTTGTCTGATTGCCATCTTGCATTGAGAGCAAGGACACAAGACATGCTGATTAAGATACACCTCGCAATCTTCGACATCACAATCATCATCGTTTTCGATTTGGTCTACGTTATGATAAACAATACGTTTTTTTAATCTTTCTCTTTTTCTTTTTTTATTTTCCTCCCTTCATCCTTTTTTGCTTCTCTCTCCCCCTCTCTTTCTATAAATATTTCTTTATCTATCCCATCTTCCCTCCCACTCTCACTTCTTCTCTCTTTTCCTTTCCCTTCTTTCTTTTCTCTATGCATTTCTCTCCTTTCCTCTCCATTGTCACTCGACCCATCTTTTTTAAATCAAAATCAAAATCAAAGATAGAAAATAAAAAGCTCATAAAACAAGGCATTGACAAACTCTCTCTCCCCACCCCTCTTCGTGCCTCTCTTCCCCCTCTACCATTCTCTTTCTATCGTTTTCTTCTCTCTAATTATCTCGTTGTTTCCATTTTTCTCTCTTTCTCTTGCTCTCTATTTGTTGTTATCTCTATCTCTCTTTTTCTCCTTTTCTCTTTCTAACACTCTCTCTTTTTTGCGCTCTCCTTCCTCTCTTTACTTCACCCTTTTATCCAACTCTCCCTTCACTCTTCGTTTCTTTTTCTCTCCCCTACCTCTTTCTTTCTCCCTTTCTCTTTCTTTGTTGCCTCTCTCTTTGTTTCTCTCCACCCCCTCATTGTTTCTCTCACTTATTCTCCTCTCTCCCTCCCTTTATCTCTCTCTCTTTAAACTCTCTTTCTTTGCTATCTTTCATTTTTTTCCTCTCTCTCTCTCTCTCTCTCTCTCTCTCTCGTTCTCTCTTCCTTTTCCTTCCTTCTTCTCCCTCTCTCCTTTCCTCTCTTTCTCTCTCAATGTATCTCATTCTCAAGAAAAACAAAAAAAAGAAAAGAAGAAAGCACAAGAACAAAGCAAGAAGAGGAAATGTACCTACGACAAAGGCTCGAGGATGGATTCTTCGTCTCCTCTTCATGACATCCTCTCTTTCTCCCTCGTGCACTTCTCCCTCCTCTTCGTGTACGGCGGCGGTGGCGGCCTTGAGAAGCTCTCCTTCTCTCTCTTTCTCTCCCACTTTCTCCCAAAGCCACGATCTCTCTCACTCTCTCTCGAACTATTTGCCACAAAATATCGTGCTTAGGTTTTTAGTGCTTTTTTTTTCTCAAAGCGACACCATTGTTTTTCATCAGAAATGACCATCGCTATTTCCCCATTCCCTTGTAGTGTTGCCTACTTAGTATGTAATTTCAAGAGCATACTATGCTTGTACTCTTAGTTTACAAGCCTTGGGTGAAAGCTAGATTTTCCTTAATGAGGACTATGAGTATGAAGGTGCCATCATGTATAATGTGGAGAGTATACCTGTGATTATCGCCCCTAAAACTTTTGATGTGAGAGATCTCAAGTTCCTCAAAGAGCACTTCTAATCTAGGCACATCCTCTATATAATCAAGGATTGGCCATAAAGTTTGTGATGGGCTATAAGAGGTTTTGAGGTTGTATGTATGTATTTTCTTTGTGGAGCATGAGTCTTATTCTATATCTCTCTTACCCTTAGGTGTCTTAGGTTTTCACAATGGATCAAAGATTTTGTTGGTGTTTAGATCTAAAGTAATGTTTTGTTTCTCTTTCTTTTAGCTTCACATCACATGCAAATCAAATGTAATTGTAGTCACAAGTCTATTGATGCATGTATAAACACAAGTATAGACACACTTGTAAGCTTTTATTTTTTTAAAGTGCATGTATCTACTCCACAACAATCATTTCTTCTTCTAGTGCATGTTGTTTGCGATTACTTTGAATCATCTAAGGATAAGAATATTGAGGTTGCAAGCACTCAAATGGATATATATCTATGTTTCCTATGCACTTTTTATGGATTTTCAAAATATTTAGATATTATCCAAGCATTATCCATTGTGTTATCATTCAAAAAAGTTATCTTTGATATCATTGTTGTCCCAAACATTGAAGCTAAGCTAAAAGATGTACAAACTATTCAAACTTAGGTATTTGTTGTCAAACACTCCTAGGAGGGCCCCTTTACTATTGTTAGGTGATATAGGATACGAATTTGAGGTGCAATTTTTGTACTCTAAGCAATGATGATTTTATCACAAAAACAAAATGACATATTATGCATCCATGGCATGTTTGCATAGGTTTACAATTTCCATACTAGTAAAAGAAAGTTAATCTCCATTTGCATTCTTATAAAAATTACAAGTAGTCATCTAGGAAAAGAAACAAAAACAAGTACATTGCTATCCATTTTAGGTTGGTGATAGCCCAAACTATATGATTATGGTCCAAAGATGTTTATTACATGTAAAATGTAATATGGTACAATCAATATGAGTAAACAAGTAATACACCATAAGAGTAAATCGTAGGAAATGTCTTACGTCTACATTCAATTCTACTATATGTGTCTACATTCAATTCTACAACACGATATTTGATCTCTAAATTCCAAAATTTTCATGTTAATTTCTTTTTTTTTTCTAAGATGCTATGTGACTAAACTTTACTATTGCTTCTTGCTTTTTCATCATATGGTTAGCAATGATGGCACTGTTTTTCTCCTCCATACTCCTTTAAAGGTAAAGGTTTTAGTGTACTCGTTTAGTATCAAAATCTCGAATGTGGAAATTTACTTTGATTGTACTATTTTTGTCAATTGGAAGTTCTTCTACTTTATTCCTTCTGGTCATCACAAGATTCCAATACAAGTAGTGCTATGTTGTACCTTTGAGCATAAGTGAATCTAAAACATTGGAAAATATTGACTCTATGTGTGTGTGTGTGTGTGTGTGTCTGTGTGGCGGGGAGGGGAGAGAGAGATTGTTAGTAGTTACTTTTGTGAACGTGAACAAAGGTAGTTCAGTGTTGTTAATCACATAGAATCTAATGTGTACGAAGCAATAGCAAGCCATGTCCACAGAGTCTCATGTAAATTTGCAAAAAGCTTTCATCGCCAAATTTTGTATATCAAGCCTAACCCATTTGAACTAGTTACAATGACATTTCAATGTCTCAATGTGGGCATATAGCAATTGTAGCCTATCGTAGATATGAGCAAACGTGTTATTGAATTGATTTTGAACTTGAAGAATGTCTCCATGTGGGGGAATATGAGTTATACTCCGCCTAGATATAAAAAGAACCATTTTTGACTAAATTTTGAGCTGAAAGAATGTTCATCAACGTCTTGTGAGTTCTTTGGTGGTGGGTAACTATCCAGCTGATTATTCGAAGAGTAGATTTTTCGTGAAGGATTCTCTAATGAAATTCTACACGTGGTCAAAAGAGGTCTTAATACTTGAAGTCGGTTAAAAAGATAGCCAATTGTGTGCGGGAGACTCTAAATCTTCTTTTGATCATATTCCACACGGAATCATAATGAGATGGGAATCTAAATATATGGGCTTGGGTGAGTGGGTCAGCAGGACTCAGGATATGGGAAGGGAATCGGTATATAGTATGCGTCCGAGTCACGGCTGTAGAGTTTGCGTATAGACTCGCGATGGTAGGTTGACGTGACAGAAGGTTCTCGTGTGTCCCATATATATATATATATATATAAAAATATATATATATATATATATATATACACACACACATTCACGACTCACGCCCACCACCCCACAGGCACGCACGTCTGGCGCGCGGGAGCGCGCACAGAGACAGAGAGAGAGGGAGAGAGAGAGTCCGTTCACTGTCCGTATAGCTGCTGGAATCTATGTTTGTTCTACACATGGTGTCTCATGATGGCGGTTCCAGAAAAGCCCACACAGAGAGCGAGAGAGAGAGAGAGAGAGAGACGTAAAAGGGGCTAGGGCACCTGCCCCTCGGTACATAATGCACGCCTTCTATTATCTAGCGGACTTGCTTCCCAATTAGAATAATGCTCCACCCTGTATCACAGCACCCCGCCTTCTCTCCCACAGAAGCGTTAGGTCTTGAAAGCACCCCATCTAATACAGAATATCCCATACCCAAGAGCTTATTTGACATCCTATTATGTCCAACACCGGACCTTTCATCCTCCTTCACTATCCACAACTTGGACTCGTATGACGTGCCCAGGCCATCGTTGCCTTGGCGTGACCTGGTTCTTACTCGCTTCACCAGTCCACTTCCATTAAAAATAAGAGATAACAAAAATGTCACATTTTATTAACTCCATACAAAACATTTCCAAAATCCAAATAAGATTCTAGTTAATAATGTAGATTTAACTTATTCATTTTTAAAAGATCATTTGTTTTAAAAAGGGCTTACAATAATCTTTATGTGACCTTGGCTAAAGCTTCCTTCTAACAAAATTCTAACCAATAAGTTCTTGGCCAACCAAAACATTTTTGAGGAAATATATAATGTCACTTTATCTTTCATAGGTCTAGGAGCTCCATGACCTTGACCACAACCTCCTTCATTCTGAATGTTCAAGCAACCTCATTTTCCATGACCTTGATCACAAGCATTCTGAATGTCCAAGCAACCTCATTTTCCATACAGTGTTCACTTGGGTCTGCTTGGCAAAAGCTAGTCTTCAGTCTTAGGGAGTGTTTCCTAAATTGTCATACTAGTCTTAAGGAGTTATTCCTAGATTATCATTCTTCAATATAATTCAAGCATGCAAATGGAGAAATTGGATCAATATTCAAAGAAAATTCCAAGTAGTATCTAGGCTGATTATATGTCAACCACCTTGTCTTAGGATTAGACATCTAAGAATACACATGGGTGTCAAAGAGATTCTCTATCCTTCTCACACCATTGACTTGGTTTTCATATTGTTGCATACAAAGACTTAAGAGATCTTTGAGGGTTGCCTCAATTCCAAGTCAAATTTGCATCTATCTCTCACCCAACAAGATGGTTTAACCTGAATAAATGTTTCTTAAAGGAAAGTTGTACACATTGCCTCCAAGAAAACATTTAGGGGTCCATTAACTATTCATAGAAGGGGGTCACTTATTGTTCAATGTCATGAATGTTGCATACCTCCTTAAGATTATGAACTTATAATATTATTCCAATGAAAGACTATTTTGTTTCAAATTGAAAAATTCATTCATATCAATTGATTGGTGAGAAAAATGTAGCAATCCTTTATTCCTTTCTCTAGAAAGTTCCCAATTTGCAAAATCTCCTATGATAGCACTTTCTTTTTAGTATTACTTCCACTAGAGCTTTGCATCACTCACAAGGAAAAATCTAGCAAAAGGGATTTATTTGCCATATTAGCACGATGTGACAACAAAATAATCATGTGTAGCTTCTTGTAAAAATTGCACGAAATAGCAAACAAAATCCAAGCAAGGAGTAGAGAATACATAGCAAATATGAGAATAATAGAGATTTCTTTAAGTTCAAATGAACTAATACAAAGATGGCTCTATCCACTCATGCACTTCCACAGTGAAGCTTTGATGGTGATCCAAACAAATGATAGGCAAAGAGCTTAAGGGTAGTTGGAAGAACTTTGAGTGGGTGGCGAAAGATATGTATGATGGCTTTAGAGGGATCTTCCTTTTATATCCCACGAAGGTAGTCGAGTCATCGACATGTCCGACCATATTATGAACCTTTCCTAAGAAGCCAACAGTACAACATATACATGCTATAACGACATTTATAACGACGTTTTCCTTATATATGAAAAATATCAATGTCGCCGCTATTAGCGTTGCTACAAAACCGTCGGTATTAGCCTCACTATTTTCGTTGCTAATTTCGTCGGTATTAGTAGCGACACTAATACCGTTGAAATTAGCGATGCTAATACCGATGAAATTAGCAACGAAAAATAGCGAGGAATTTTTGACGCTAATATCGAAGATTGTAGAATTATTTTGTGACGCTAATACCGGTGATTGCAGAATTATTTTGCGACGCTAATACCGACGGTTGCAGAATTTTTTTTGTGTGGCAGAGCTACAGATGCATCCCTGCCACAGTTAGAGCCACACAGGGCTAAGAGACAATTCCTGCTGTCAAAGAAGTTAGACAATCGATCCCAAATAATGACAAGACTTCGCAAACAAGTAGTTTCATGACATTAATTAACACAAATGTGCACTACATTGATAAAGAAAATAACAGAACTTAAATTGAGAAGTGTTACTGCAACAAAGCAAATATGTATACACCTATACATCAATATGTGGTGAATAACATGGAGATGTGTATATGGAGTCATGTTACAACATAGAAGTCCGAATCATATATAGTTAGCTATTACATATGGACGATAGAGGCCATGAGGCCTTACATAATACAAGATGGGGAGTAATCCTATGTAGCCTAATCTGCTCTCTACAACTCATCCACATCAGAAAACTCCTCTCGCTGAAGTGGCATACCGAAGGGAGCCTACAACAGCAAATACATATATAATTGTGAGTACCAAATATAAACTGACATATAATGACAAATTTCTCAAATTAGGAATGATATTTATTACTACTTACTGGTCCTCCGCGAGCATAAAGCTTCTCGATCAGGGCACTCAAGCCATGCTTCTCCCCGTATGTCACCTCTAGTGCAGTCGGATCGCAATTCGTAAAACCTTGATGTGGCACACAAACATTGAAAAACAATATACTTGAGATTCATGTTCGAAATACATACATCAAAATGGATGTCATTAAATTAGAGTACTCTACCCTATTAATACTTACGAAATCTGCCAGGAATGTTGCGTGGCTGCCGCTACCAAGGTGATGCACCAATCCTGCGTCCAAGCGCGCCTTTGCTGCTTCATTCTGCTGCTTCCACTTGTTTGGAGTGGATGTTGCCTCATCCTGGAGATTACTCCAGTCCTTTGTATCTAGCCACTCCAGCTTCGATTTGCCCTGCTTGACTGCTTCGCGTGTATCAGACCGCCTATACGACTGATAGTCACGCATACACGTCATCATCCACCCTCTCGAAAATCTGTCATTGCTAGAGGGCCTAGGGAACTCTCGATACAATGTATCGATTATGTACTCCTTGCTGGCATCTGGGATCTCCTTCCACTTGTTTATAATGTTGTGCCGAAATACTTTTTGGCACAACTCATGCATCCTAGAGATGATAGCTTTTCCCTCATCATTCATGTATAAATGGCCAGTGGCCTTATCTATGATATACGAGTAACCTGCAAGATTTTGCAAATGGGTACTTTCATGACATTAATACAAATGTGTCAAACACAACTTGAATTGATAAGTGCTACTGCGAAAAAGGATGCAAAAATACATACCTGGAGGAGTGGGTTTCGTGTACTTCTTATCGGCCCTAGGAGTGATCGGTGGGGTGCGTGAAGAAGTGGGAGCAGTAGACGTCTGCCCGCCACCATCAGTGAAAGACGGTGTTGACTCCCTGGTGGTAGTGCGAGTGGGAGAGACTGGATCTGTATCTCCACAACAGGAGCTGCCTCCTCCTCGAGTATGTGACTCTGAAGCAAAGCGAGACCTACGACTACATCCTCTGGAGACCGAAGCATTGGACCGTCTAGAGTCTGCTGATCATGCTGAGGTGGAACGGGAAAGCTGTGCATCGGCTCTATCTCTGACCCATGCTAGTTGCTCCGGTGAGAAACGCGCTAGCATCGTGTCAATGTGGTCATCTGTAAAATCGCGACTCATCCTGCCGTCCATACCCAAATCCTAAACCTGCACATACAAGAAAAAATAATAATATTGGATAATGAATTGCAAGACATAATAAAACTAAGACTTAATTTGCAAGACTTCATTTTAAAATAATAAAAAAATTTAGATAATACAAAACACCATACTCCAAAAACATACAAACTATCCTAACCGATTTGAAAAAAGTGGCATTGCTGTAGTGGGAGGAACGTTTTGATCGAGTCACTTTTGTTTAGGGTTCCACAATCTCATCTTGACATAGCTCAGTATACACCGGGAGATCTATACAAAATCCTCCACAAAATGAGGACTTTGCTTCATTTTCAAAAAACCCATCCTCTATCTCCATAGGTGAGATGTCTTGGTCCTCCAGGCGGTTCATCCTAGTTTCTTGTATCCCTTCTATCATTGCCGCTATTAAAGGTGTCTCTTCTACGATCGGTACGGGGGTTCTAGCAAACATGGGGATACTCCTAGATGTCATGGGAATGACATACCACCATTGAGGTTGTTGTGGATTAGGAAAAAAGACGACCTGATCCATATTACAATTGGTATAAAAGTCCACTTTGAGATTGCTAAAGCGTGTCAAGTATTAGGGACTCTTACCTGCTCACAGTGATTTGGAAAAACAAATGTATCACTCAAATCGGTCCACTTCTTCGTTGAGTCAATCTCAACAAAGCCACTTGGACCTCGCCAAAAAGTTGCACATGCTCCTTCGAGAGTAACCTTGAACCATTGAACATCAAATATGGTCACAGAGAAACTTCGATATTCCACTGCAAGGATACTCTGTAGACATCCGAAATACTCCATCTCTGTAACTACACGGTTTGGATCTATGGCATGTCGTTGACTTTCCTGCTCAAACATTGCCATCACTCCACAGTCCATTGTCGAGCATGACTTGTCGATGTGCTCTACTCTGAAATGTCGTCCACATGACCATGCGGCACTATGGACCTTATACTAGGATAAGAACAAGTATCTTAGTTGCGATTTACAGTATAGATTGTAATTTCTTGGGATTGCATCCACGTGAGAAGTCCCACTCTTCTTCCGTAACTGTTTCTCCATCTTGAGATGCTTTGGTTAGGGCCTCATGTAGCCATCTAGTGGACATGAATAGAGGCATATCCTCTAAGCCCTTTGGATATCGAATGGGTTGTTGCCGCATACTCCGTCGAAAGTCAGATCTTGCAGACTCTCGCTCAGCTCGAGCATCCTCATACTGTTGCAGCCACTTCTCCATTGTAGCACTATGTAGCATACAAAATCGGTTCACCTTAGACTCCATGGATGCGTCCATCTTCTTCTCTATTTCGTTTCCCACTAGGACATCTCCATTCAGATGATCATCCTCCTTAAGTGACCATATCAAGCCAATATGGTTCCATCTTTCCCACTGCTTTCAAATCCATCCTCACTCCTAGTGTGTCTCGCTGCCTAGTGAGGTGGTCCCATAACAAGATACCCACATTATTAAAAACGTGCATGGGATCTAAAAGGTGGTTAATTTTCCGTTTTTTCCAATAAGTCAGCTCATAGAAAATTGAGAAGCGTCGCATTCCACTGGGAAGCGAGTCTTGGTCCACCATCCTACAATCAAACTAGCTCAGTGCATTCATTCTCGTAGGAGGGCGACCAAGAAATCCTTCCCTCATGACATGACCCTCTGGCAAAAAGCCCGATGTCCCTCAAATGTCATCTTCTTCATAGATTTTGACATACGAGAATCCAACATTGGTCCACACAGAGGACATGCATGGTAACCTGACATGACTAGCCCTGCAGAACACACATGTACAATGAGGCATGTCATAACACCAACATCACTCAAAGAAAACTAGTAAAATAAGAAAACACGCTTTACTAGAGCATTCTCCATAACCTGGAAAGTCATGCATGGTCCACATAAGAATTGCCCTTATAGTTGTGGACTACCAATATGTTTGCTCATGTCCTCCACTACAATTCCCTGCCACAACTCCTTTAGCTCATCAATCAGTGGAGAGAGGTAGACATCCATATTCTTGACTTTGTATCGTCCACGCACAAGAAAGCTGAGCAAAAGGTGTCCTTTCTTGGTGGAAAGCCATGGCGGTACATTGTAGTTAAAAGGGACCACGGGCCATACACTATAGGAGGTGGAGCATAAACCAAAAGGATTTACCCCATCCATGGCAAGACCGAATCATAGTTTAATATTCCGCGTTAATAAGAATGAATTAGTTAAATAGAATTTTTTAAAAAAAATTATTCCCCCTTATCCCTCCAGCCGACTGACGAGCTGGAGGGGGAGGGGAATAGAAGGAGATACTAAGCTCCTTAGTGGAGCCTGTGGAGGGAGGGAGGACATGCGTGTCGACACGCAAGAAGAGAAGATCCCCCTCCCTCCACTATTTAAACGAGGGGAGGTGGCCGCTGTATAGAAGGAGGCTGGGCCGTGAGAGAAGAGGCCGAGCAAGACAAGGGGAAGCGCCGCCATATCTCCGAGCTGAAGGGAGGAAGACGAGTCGCCACTGCCACGCCGACATCTGCCCTCCACCACATCACCATCAACTGTCGCAGTCCGTCCAGTCCCGCCGTTCTGCTGAATAAGCTTTCCCTCCACGTGGAAGCTTTAGAAGCTTCCTGGGGGGAAGCTTCTAAAAGAACCTTCTTAGCCCCCTTTCACCCCCCCCTTATGTTTTTCTTTAAAACCCCCTTAAGGCCTTGTTTTCCCCCCCCTCCCGGGTTTTTAATTTAAACCCAGAGGGGGGGGGGGGGGGAATTTAAACCCAGAGGGGGGGGGGGGGATATTAAACTATGATTCGGTCTTGCCATGGATGTGGTAAATCCTTACCCTTTTCTCGGGTTTTGAATTCCCCCCCCCCCCTCTGGGTTTAAATTTTCCCCCCTAAGCCCCCTTGTTTCCCCTCCCGGTTTTAATTTTCCCCCCTAAGCCCTTGCCCTTTTCCCCTCCTCATAGCTCTTTAGACTATTCAAGTCACACCCATAGGCCTACTTTGTCCTTAGGCTACCTTGCAGACTTCCATTCTCTTGCATTAATTACTTCACTCACTTTTTAGATCTTCTTGTGCAAGTGCTCTCTTAATTGAGCTTTTTGTTCTTAGTTTTATCAAACAAGCCGGTGTCCACACACTCCCATGTCCTAAAAATCCAATTCTTCATCATGGCCTCATATGGTATTCCGTAAGGGAGAAATAGCCGTGAGATAAAAGATAGGGAGGGAAGTAGAGGGAGTGAAAAGAGGGAGTGAAGGAGGAAGAGTGGGGAAAAGGTAAAAAAAAAGGAAGGAGAAGACGGTGGAATTCCAAGAAGAAAAAGGAAAAGGCTATCTCACATTCGAACTACGATGCCGCTGAAGAAAGTCCAAGGTGTAGCTGTGGGAGGGTCATCTCCCGATATCCATGTGGATATCTCACCTCAAAGCCAGGTTTTTCTTCTTGGTGTTAATTCGGTTTTAAGTCAATCATGCAAAGAAAATTTGTTCAGGATAGATATATTTTTTCGAGTTATTTTTAATGAAGGAGTTAGCTTATGAATGACAATGTATACAAATTAGCTTTCTTCAAAATGCATCAAGCATTATAAAATTATAGGCAAGATTAACCATTTACTATAGTAATATATTCCTAAAGTGTAGAAAGTATATCTTGCACCATTAGTCTTAATCCTTTCGCAACGAATCATGGTAAAATGGCTAAATTCATGAAAGGTTTCTTTTGATGCTCAAATTACTAGGGAGTTATCTTTGCTAGTTGCACATCTTAGCAAGACAACTGTTGTTATTTGGCATGAGTTCATCTTTAAAGAAAATGGAAGTTAAATGTTAGGAATTGACAAGTATAAAAATTAGATATACGAACTCATTTGGAAAGAAAATGTAATGGGGAATTGCTGGATGACACTCTATTAACAATTTTCCCTTGCTATTTGAGGACTTGGGACTAATAAAGTGTGTATACACCAATTTCTCAGCTAGGCCTTTTGTCCCAAGGAGTATCGTCGCCCTTTGTATCAGCTTGGCATTATGCTATATGCCAAATTAAACTGTATTGATTGGGAAGGCTAATTGTCACAAGGATAGTAAAACCGTGACAAGACGAGTAAGATTACCTTCCAAAAGTGAACCGAACCAATCTAAACATAGAAACATTCATACCCTAACATTTGACTACTTTCCTTACCGTAAGGACAATAATTTCATAAAGATAAGAAACTAGGGTTTGTCCCTAAATGAAGAAACCCTAGGCCTGACATACGTCAGCTTAAAGAATCTAAACAGATTATTCCATCGCAAGACTTGCGCATCATGTATGAAATCATTTTGTGATTGATTCACAAGGGAAAAAAAAGGGGAAAAAAAAAACCCCTCATCAAGGACGGCAGATCCTTACGCAAGTTATCCTGCAAAAAGACGTATTTTTGGATATCCTTCTAAATAAGGAAAGTTGTAAAATAGAAACTACCATATCTAAGGTACCTTGGGGTTAACCAAGTTGGGTATGCCTTACACGGGAATATAAGAGATCTTGCCAAGTTACAAGACACCTTGGGAACGAGTGGTGATACACTCAAAAAGGAAAGAACACTTCCTTAGCAGTTTGCCATACAACCGGGTTGATTAATGGAAATGTTTGTGCTTGCTAGAGATTTTAGGGCTCTGTTTGAATTATGAATTACAAATTAAATAAGTACCTATACTTTAGGTTAAAGGCCTGAAGGGAGAGGCAGCTTTAGTTATCCCCGACTGCCTGCCTGACCCTAACCAAGGGGGTTGTTAACCGCACTGGGAATGTGGACCGAACCCGCCGCGAGAGGTCTTTCCATTAAGCTCTGCTTGGAGTAGGAGGACGCTTGGGTGCCAAGGGGGGCTCTGGCCATAAATCCCTTGCCTTCCGGGTCCTGCACAAGAGGCTAACGTGACTCGGGATTGGATCTCGAGGCCCGCATACTAGTTGACGGGCGGAAGCTTAGAATAGTGATCCCTGGAGATTACTAGTTAGCCTTCGGGCAGATTATGGACAAGCCTACGGGCGGAACTCCTTGTATTTCAAAGATAAAATGATGAAATGTTAAAAGAACTTGCTTGATGTTGTTTTTTTTTTCTATGTCACGTGATAAGATTACGTGAAGGAACCATTACTTAACAAGGTTAATTAAAGAAGTTGATTGTTATATGTCAAATTAATGTGATAGATAATTACGTAACTAAAACAAACCGAGGAAAGTGCGGAGGATGGGCCATGGGTCCGTCCTACGGTTGGGTGGTCCCGCTTAGTCGGGAACTTTTCTCAAAAATCTCGAAGAACAGCGGAACGATCATCATCATAAAAAAAAATAACGAGAACGATGACCTAGAGTTACGTCTTACCCGATTTACACTGTTTTAGGGGAACGGAATGGGACTACGCCTTATGGCAGAGAGGTTGAGCTTTGCATCCCTCTCGTTTCCCATTCTCCTTGAACCAAGTGCAGCGTGAATCCGCTTCGGACCTAGCGTTTCTGCGTAAAGTAGTTCGCTCGGGTCTGACACTAGTTGCTGTTAGCTAATGACCCATTGGGAAAACCCTAATTCCGGTCGATCCTAAGTGGGAACGGCCACGATACTTCCGCTACGTGGTAGACGCGGGAAGAACTAGATCGCAAAACCCGTAACATTCCATGGGAGTGCCGGGCGGAGCTTTCTAGACATCCTTTCCGATGGACTGCTAAGACGTGTCCTAGATAATACTATGGGACACGTTACAGTTGGTATCAGAGGCGACCAAAAACGAAATTGTTTTTATGATATCTCAATAAAATGAAATAAAGAAATTGTTGCTGTCCAAACATTTCCTCATCTTCAATGCTGTCTTGCAGAGCTATGCTCGCCAAGCTGAAGCTCACCGGCAAAGCCAGGCTTTAGAGGAAGCAATGGTGCAGAGATCAAGGGATTGCGGAAGGACCCGTTACTTGGGAGAAGCTAAAGAAAGCCGCGTAGGGAAGATACTTACCACTTGCATATTGCACGCAGAAAATGAATGAGTTCTACGAACTAAAACAGCTGGGACTCACTCTTGACACATACTATTCTGAATTTTTCTCACTTCTTAAGTATACGCCACAGATGGACATGACACAGCAGGTGTCAAAATTTTGTGCTGGTTTAAATCCAGCAGTGAATACCCATCTCGAATCGATGCGCCCATCAGATCTTTAGGACGCTCTCATTCGAGCTACCCTTATAATTCAGAACGTGTAGGCTAGACCAAGAGGTAACAAAACCTGGTCTTATAATGACCCAAACAGAGGAACATTTAGGCCTCAAATGAAGAGAGTTCAAGATCAGAATCAGGGACAAAGAAAGAAAGCAAGAACTAACAATGTCAACAACTTTGTTCCTACTCAAAGCAATGGTCGAAACCTCCGCTGTTTCCACTGCAACGAGCCCAGTCATTTCAAGAGGCAATGTTCCAAGCTTGGAGGAGGACATCGCCAAGAACCTTTCCAAGGAACGAGCCATGGTCAAGGAGCTGCTATCGAAGGCAGAGGAAGAACCGCCTGCATTGCCAATAGGTAAATGTGCAAAGAAGAAGAAGATCTGACCATGGAAGCAAAGTTTGAAAGGGCGATTGTCCATGCCGCTCTTCATAAGAAAGGGCCGAATTGCCAGTTCTCGGTGATTCAGACATTGTCGGACTACCAAGGTAACGGTTTTAAAACCTTGATTGATTGTGGCAGTACACATTCCTTTATCTCACCAGCTTGTGCAAAAAGATTAGGAATAGCCATAGTAGAAACGCGTATCTTGCTTGTGGAATTGGCAAATGGTCGTGAGGTTACTTGTACTAGGGAAACTGCTAAGGTGAAATTCTTTTTGGGAGGAAAGATGACTTCGGTCAAATTCAGAGTCATGAATAAAGGTATCCATGAGTGTCTACTCGAAATGGATAGGCTTAAACTTAATGATGCCCACATTCATTGTGGAAAGACCCAAATTTCCTTTTGGAAACTCTGAATGGGATTTGGTCACAACTCAAGGTGAGGCTGGAGTGCCAAAAATTCAATTGGCCAAAGCATCTCGGATTATGAAGGGAGTCAGAAAAGGACTACCTGTCTACTTAATTAAGCTCAACAAGTTAGATCAAAAGCAAGAGTTTAGTGAAGGACCTTCTTGGCTAAAGGAATACGTGGACATATTTCCTGAAGAGTTGATAGAACTTCCGCCTCAAAGAGAAGTGGATCATGAGATCAAGCTAGTACCAGGAGCTGCGCCAATTGCAAAGAGACCTTATAGAATGTCTATCCTAGAAGCAATTGAGCTCAAGGAAAAACTCAAGAAACTGCTAGATCAAGGCTACATCCGTGCTAGCAGCTCACCATGGGGAGCTCCCGTACTGTTCCAGAAAAAGAAAGATGGAACCCTTCGACTATGTATTGATTACTGAGGGTTGAATCAATCAACTGTCAAGAACAAGTACCCTATTCCTAGAATAGATGAGCTTCTTGATCATCTTCAGGGTGCGAAGATCTTCTCCAAGATTGATCTCAGGTCTCCCTACTATTAGATAAGAATCAAGGATGAAGATATTCCAAAGACGGCCTTCAACACAAGATATGGGCACTTTGAGTTCCTAGTTATGTCATTCGGGCTTACGAATGTGCCTGCCACCTTCAACACGTTAATGCAAGATATCTTTAGACCATATCTTGATGACTTCGTGCTTGTCTTCTTCGACGACACTTTAGTCTATTCCAAGCAGGAGGAAGATCATGAGACCCAACTTCAGATTGTCCTTGAGACAATGAGGTCACATAAGCTGTATGCTAAAATGAAGAAGTGTGCATTCTTCAAACGTCAGATTGAATATCTGGGATTCATCGTATTAGCAGAAGGAATCTCAGTGGACCCAGCCAAGGTCAAGGACGTGCTAGAATGGCCAATACCAACAATTGTCAAGGAAATACGTAGTTTTCTTGGATTGACAGGATGGTATAGGGTCTTCATAAAAAACTATGCTTTGATTGCAGCACCTCTGACGGACTTACTAAAGAAGCAAACATCCATTGCATGGTCAACTCCCAAATAAACTAGCTTTGATAGATTGAAGAAAAGTTTGGTAATAGCACCTATCCTAAAACTTCCAGACCTCAATAAGGAATTCAAGGTAGTAACACATGCTAGCACGCTTGCCTTAGGTTGTGTGCTCATGCCGGAAGGTCATCCTGTAGCATACTCTTCAAGGAAATTGAAGAGTCATGAGAAGTATTATGCTACACATGATCTGGAATTGTTGGCTATCATCCATGCTCTAAAAATTTGGAGACACTACTTGTTGGGTAACAAGTTTACTCTAGTGACTGATCATAAGAGTCTCAAGTGGATCTTTACCCAGAACGAGCTCAACATGAGACAACCTCGATGGATTGAAGTGCTGGAGGAGTATGACTTTGAAATGAAGTAGTGACCAAGAAAAGAGAATGTAGTTGCCGATGCACTTAGTCGCAAGGCATTCCTTAAGTCTCTAATCTTGCAAAATCCATCAACAGCTACATCTCTAGCTACAAAGGTATCTATGCCAAACAATCCAATACTTGAGTTAGGTGGAGAGGAAGCATGCCATGATCCAGCCTATCAAAAGATGCTAAGGGAGATCTCTATCAAGGATCAGGACCAAAATCTGCAGGCTAAGTATCATGAATTCTCTGTCATCAATAGTGGACTTGTCTACTATAGAACAAGGCTATGCATACCGGCAAGCCAATCACTTAAGCAAAAGATATTGTGGGAAGATCATGATTGGCTATGCCAAGACTCTCAATGTGGTTAGGAAGAGCTACCATTGGGAGAGGCTCAAAGAACGGGATAATTAGGGAAGCTGATTGTTACATGTACAACTAAATGTGTTATGTAATTAAACAACTAAAATAACCTGAGGAAACTGCGGAGGATGTGGCCATAGGTCCGTCCTACAGATGGGTGGTCTCGATTGGTCGGGAACTTTTCTCAATCAAGATGGACAACAGGAAGACCATTCAAAGAACACAAAAAGAAGGAGCGTTGACCTAAAGTCTAAGTTATAAATGATCCTGATTTACGCGGTTTTAGGGGAACGGAATGGGACTATGCCTTATAGCAGAGAGGTTGAGCTTCGTATCCCTCTCGTTTCCCATTCTCCTTGAACCAAGTGCAGCGTGAATCTGTTTCGGACCTAGCGTTTCTGCATAAAGTAGTTCACTCCGGTTCGAAGCTAGTTGCCATTAGGAAATGACCAATAGAGAAAACCCTAATTTAGGTCGGTCCTAAGTGGGAATGGCCGGAATACTTCCATTACGTGGCAGACGCGGAAAGTCCTAGATCGCAAACCCCGTAACATTTCATGGGAGTGCCGGGTGAAGCTTTTTAGACATCCTTTCCGATGGACTGCTAAGACGTGTCCTGAAGATAACAGGTGGACATGTTATAGTTGGTATTAGTGTGAGCCAACAAAGGATTTGTTTTTATGAAATCTTAATAAGATGAAGTAAAGCAAATGTTGATGTTTCGAACATTTCCTTACTTTCAATTCTGTCTTGCAGAATTACGAAGCATGGAACAAGTTCTTAGTGTTCCAAGTCATGTTTATGACTGCGATGCATTCCCCGAATTATTGACAAAGGGTTGAGATGATGAACATCCTAGAGCATATCTATAATCCATCACCTTTGTACATGGAATGAAGATGGATGGGTGCCTCAAGAATCTACTATATAGCTACCCACTGGTTTGCATACCTTCAAACCAACTTAAAGAGGATCAAGTGGTTGGAAGACTTGAAAGTCATGAAGCTGTTCATTTTTGTGGAGGCTCACGTAAATTCAACTTTACATATTCGAGGTTGGAGGGTTGAGATGAACTCATATGTATATAAGGAAGTGACCCCTGTAATCCCCGCCGACAGGATCAAAGTGTTGGGGCACCATGAGAAGAAGGGGTTCCAAAGGGAAGGATACCCTGATCTTCCAATGACTTACCGACTCCTAAAGATCCATGACCCGAAACCAAATTATTATCCAGTTCTTGTAGATAAATGTAATACAACATTATTCTCCCCAAACTAAATGTAAACAGTTTGTTTATCATCTCTGCAAATGTTGTATTCCGAAAGGGCTATGCCCATATAAATACAATAAGAATTCTTTTTATCAATGTCTGTTTGTGCATGAGAATTGATAAAAAGTTAAGTGGTTAGATTCCTTAGTTGATAGTTGAAATGGAAACGAAATATAAACCACAGCGTTTAACGAGTAATAACGTTAAGAAATCTTTATTTAGGCACAACCCCAGGTATAAAATCCCAGTTCGCCTCCTACATCAAGTACTGATGTAATCTAGGAGAAGAAGATTCTTCTCAAGCAGATTAAGCCACCGGAATTTGAAGGGAGAGGCAGATTCGTCCAAGAAGATGATGAAATTTGGATTGAATCCATGGAGGATTACTTTGCAGCAGCCGGTACTACACTCGCCAATCAGGCTATGCTCGCCAAGCTGAAGCTCACCGGCGAAGCCAGGCTTTGGTGGAAGTAATAGTGTAGAGATCAAGGGATCACGGAAGGATCAGTTACCTGGGAGAAGCTAAAGAAAGCCATGTAGGGAAGATACTTACCACCTGCATATTGCACGCAGAAAATGAATGAGTTCAATGAGCTAAAACAGCTGGGACTCACTCTTGACACATACTATTCTGAATTCATCTCACTTCTTAAGTATGCGCCACAGATGGACATGACACAGCAGGTGTCAAAATTTTGTGCTGGTTTAAATCCACCAGTGAATACCCATCTTGAATCGATGCACCCATCAGATCTTGAGGACACTCTCATTTGAGCTACCCCTATAATTTAGGAGGTGTAGGCTAGACCAAGAGGTAACAAAACCTGGTCTTATAATGACCCAAACAGAGGAACATTTAGGCTTCAAATGAAGAGAGTTCAAGGTCAGAATCAGGGACAAAGAAAGAAAGCAAGAACTAACAATGTCAACAACTTTGTTCCTACTCAAAGCAATGGTCGAAACCTCCGCTATTTCCACTACAATGAGCCCAATCATTTGAGGAGGCAATGTCCCAAGCTTGGAGGAGGACATTGCCAAGCATCTTTCCAAGGAACGGGCCATGGTCAGGGAGCCGCTACCCAAGGCAGAGGAAGAACCGCTTGCATTGTCAATAGGCAAATGTGCGAAGAAGAAGAAGATCTGACCATGGAAGTAGAGTTTGAAAGGGCGACTGTCCATGCCGCTCTTCATAAGAGAGGGCCGAATTGCTAGTTCTTGGTGATTCAGATATCGTCAGACTACCAAGGTGAAGGTTTTAAAACCTTGATTGATTGTGGCAGTACACATTCCTTTATCTCACCAGCTTGTGCAAAAAGATTAGGAATAGCCATAGTAGAAACACCTATCTTTGGAATTGGAAAATGGTCATGAGGTTACTTGTACCAGGCAAACTGCTAAGGTGAAATTCTTTCTGGGAGGAAAGATGACTTCGGTCAAATTTAGAGTCATGAATTTAGGTATCCATGAGTGTCTACTCGGAATGGATTGGCTTAAACTTAATGATGCCCACATTCATTGTGGATAGGGCCAAATTTCCTTTCGAAACTCTGAATGGGATTTGGTCACAACTCAAGGTGAGGCTGGAGTGCCAAAAATTCAATTGGCCAAAGCATCTCGAATTATAAAGGGACTCAGAAAATGACTACCTGTCTACTTAATTAAGCTCAACAAGTTAGATCAGAAGCAAGAGTTTAGTGAAGGACCTTCTTGTCTAAAGGAATACGCAGACGTATTTCCTAAAGAGTTGATAGAACTCCCGCCTTAAAGAGAAGTGGATCATGAGATCAAGCTAGTACCAGGAGCTGCGCCAATTGCAAAGAGACCTTATAGAATGTCTATCCCAGAAGCAATTGAGCTGAAGGAAAAACTCAAGCAACTGCTAGATCAGGGCTACATTCATCCTAGCAGCTCACCATGGGGATCTCCTGTACTGTTCTAGAAAAAGAAAGATGGAATGCTTTGACTATGTATTCATTACCGAGGGTTAAATCAATCAACTGTCAAGAACAAGTACCCTATTCCTAGAATAGATGAGCTTCTTGATCATCTTCAGGGTGCGAAGATCTTCTCCAAGATTGATCTCACGTCTAGCTACTATTAGATAAGAATCAAGGATGAAGATATTCCAAAGACGGCCTTCAACACAAGATATGGGCACTTTGAGTTCCTAGTTATGTCATTCTGTCACAACTCTATAGAAACAGAATTTGTATCATTTTTCATGAATTTGTCTATATAATGATTTATTAAATTTATTTCCTTTGCACTAATTAGATATAAAGAAAGTGCATTTGAGCTGGCCCACTGATGAGTGGTCATAGGTTATGGTGGATCCACGCGGTGGGTTAGAGAAAAGATAGTTCACACTTCCACCTATATGGCCCGATTGGGCGCCTATGACTAGAACTCACGCATATCAGGGTTAGACTCGCACACAGAAAGGATTGATGCCTTGAAGTGTGGGCTAGATCCACCAAAACAGACAGTTACAATCAACAAGATGACATGATCATGAAATGCTTGTATAATGTGCATGTGTGGGCTGAAAGCTTGAAATGCACATTTCTTTGCATAGGAAAGTCACATGAAGATTCGGATACCATTTTTGCGATGTACACGAAAAAAGCTTTCATATGACACCCATAGTGGGAGGGTCCCTAAATTTTAGGAGATCCCTAAATTTTAGGAGGTCCCTAAATTTTAGGAGCCTCGAATTACCCTAAAAATGCTAGTCCTAAAAAATAGGGATGTCATTCTAAAAATAGTAAGTTCTGTACTCTAATTGTGCTTACTAATTTTGGTTGTTTCTATTCTTGACAGTATTCAACCCAAAAAGGAAGGCCATAGAGAAGAGACAAGTGTCAAGACACTTGTCACACAAGTTTCCAAGTGTCCCACCACTTGTCACATCTCATGACATGTGGCTGGACACCTGTCATGTGCCACTCCACTTTCCCCTTTTGTACTAGCTCTTCCCTCTCCTATAAATAAGAGCTTGTTTTTCTTCATTCAGCATCATTTTTCTTTGTTGTAAACTCATGTACAGCACCCACAGATAGCCAGAAACTGGCCCCATCCATCCCCATCATCATCCCCCACTTATCCATGATCAAATTCCTCCATATTCCCTCTTCTATCACTGTTGTTTTACAAGACAACAAGCCTATAAATTCATTATATCACCTCCTTTTCAAGCTCTTTCTTCCATTTTAGCAACAAGAAGCAAGCCCTATCCATGTACTACTGTTCAACGATGGAGAAGGTTGATTTCCCCTTTTTCTTCTCTCATACTGTAAAGAAATCAGTTCTTATCATTGCATAATAAATAATGCATGTGTGTTTGTACATCTTTGCATGACCTTGTGAGAGTGAGAATTACTTCTTCTCACTCTCAGGTTGATTGTAACTGAGCTCTTCCCTAAGGGACTTGGGTTGAGCAGAAATACATTCCTTCGGGGGGGGAGGGGGGTTGCCCATCTTTAACCCTCAATCTTGTCTCCATTACTTTTTTCATTTTCATGGCTGTAATTTTGTGAGTAATTTTCATTTTCAACTTTAAGTGTTCATTCTCTTTTATATTAAATCTCGAAAACAAGCGAATATCATAATTGTTAAGCATACTACGTTGTTCGGGGCGTTTACACATTCGGGCTTACAAATGCGCCTACTACCTTTAACAGGTTAATGCAGAATATCTTTAGACCATATCTTGATGACTTCGTGCTTGTCTTCTTCGACGACACTTTAGTCTATTCCAAGCAGGAGGAAGATCATGAGACCCAACTTCGGATTGTCCTTGAGACAATGAGGTCACATAAGCTATATGCTAAAATGAAGAAGTGTGCATTCTTCAAACGTCAGATTGAATATCTGGGATTCATCGTATCAGCGGAAGGATTCTCAGTGGACCCAGCCAAGGTCAAGGACGTGCTAGAATGGCCAATACCAACAATTGTCAAAGAAATACGTAGTTTTCTTGGATTGACAGGATGGTATAGGGTCTTTAAAAAAAACTATGCTTTGATTGCAACACCTCTAACGGACTTACTAAAGAAGCGAACATCCATTGCATGGTCTACTCTCGAACAAACCAGCTTTGATAGATTGAAGTAAAGTTTGGTATCAACACCTATCCTAAAACTTCCAGATCTCAATAATGAATTCGAGGTAGTAACACATGCTAGCACGCTTGCCTTAGGTTGTGTGCTCATGCAGGAAGGTCATCCTGTAGCATACTCTTCAAGGAAATTGAAGAGTCATGAGAAGAATTATGCTACGCATGATCTGGAATTGTTGGCTGTCATCCATGCTCTAAAACTTTGGAGACACTACTTGTTGGGTAACAAGTTTACTCTAGTGAATGATCATAAGAGTCTCAAGTGGATCTTTACCCAGAACGAGCTCAACATGAGACAACGTCGGTGGATTGAAGTACTAGAGGAGTATGACTTTGAAATCAAGTAGTGACCAGGAAAAGATAATGTAGTTGCCGATGCACTTAGTCGCAAGGCATTCCTTAAGTCTCTAATCTTGCAAAATCCATCAACAGCTAGATCTCTAGCTATAAAGGTATCTATGCCAAACAATCCAATACTTGAGTTAGGTGGAGTGGAAGCATGCCATGATCCAGCCTATCAAAAGATTCTGAGGGATATCTCTATCAAGGATCAGGACCAAAATCTGCAGGCTAAGTATCATGAATTCTCTGTCATCAATAGTGGACTTGTCTACTATAGAACAAGGCTATGCATACCGGCAAGCCAGTCACTTAAGCAAAAGATATTGTGGGAAGCTCATGATTCCACTTTCTCAGGACATCCTGGCTATGCCAAGACTCTCAATGCAGTTAGGAAGAGCTACCATTGGGAGAGGCTCAAAGGTGACGTTCTCAAATATGTCACCGAGTGTTTGTCTTGTCAACGTATCAAAGCGGAACATGTCAAAATGCTAAGGAAGTTGCAACCGCTTGACATTCCCCAAATGAAATGGGAATTCATCAGTATGGACTTTGTTGTTGGCCTACCCCAAGTTTAGGGAGGATACAACTCCATCATGGTTGTGGTTGACATGTTGACTAAGGTTTCACACCTTATTCCAGTAAAGACAAACTATAAAGCTTCAGACATTGCAAGGTTGTTTATCAAGGAGATATTCAAGCTACATGGGGTACCTAGAAGAATCATTAGTGATCGTCAGTCTCTCTTCACATCACACTTCTGGAGAGCTATCTTTGAAGCCATTGGAACTCAACTCTGCTTTAGCACAGCTTACCATCCCCAAACGGATGGCCAAACAGAGCGAGTCAATCAAGTTATTGATGATATGCTTAGGGCACACTACTGTCATGAGCCAAAGAGGTGGATTCAATACCTGCCTTTGGTTGAATTTGCCTACAATGCTTCTTACCAACAAAGCATTCAGATGACCCCTTTCCAAGCATTGTACGGTCATGACTGTCGAAGTCCCCTAAACATACTTATATGGACTGATTTTTTACTTGATTTTCTGTATGAGTAGCTGCATATATTTCATCAATGTGTCAGTAGTAATCAATAAAAAAAAATGCCCGAAATATCTTCATTTTCAGCCATCATGTCATAAGTTTTTAGCACCATTTTTACATGACATAAATATTTTCTTTCAGCTTTAGTCATGACTAGAAGAGACTTATCAAAACCCATACTATTGGTTGTACATACATACAAATTTGCTAGGGACACAATTTTTGTAGTTTAAGGAGGCTCAACATTTTTACATGACACATTTCCATAGCCTCCTTTTACAGTAGTCCATCCCAAAAACCCTTGAATTCTCAGGCATTAGGAGGCATAGGATAATCAGGCAGTCAATCTCTATTTCAATGATGGTTAAAACAAACAGTAGAAAAATAGACAGCTTGTTTATTATCCTGGCTTTGGATTTGAGCATAGGAAGAATCATCATCAAGAGCTTTTGTTTCCAAGTGGTCTTCAGAAATGTAAGGTTGTCCAAGAATGATAGAGTAACTACAAGATTCTTGAATAAAAAAGTGAAAATTTTCTTTTATGCCTCCAATAGTTACTTGCACATTAGGACATGTAGCATATAACTCTACAGAAGACTTGTTTGCAGCTCTCATTTGCCAACATGGATCAACATCTATGGGCCATTCACCGCTTTCATAGAGACTCCTTACCATGACGTTTATCTCAGAACCATGGTCTAAGAGTCCAATACATCGTTTTTCTTTTCCTCTAATTTTGATGACTATCTCCGTTGTTGCTCTTGCCCAATGTGTACGGGAGTAGTGACTGCTTGGAATGAATTAGGCTTCTTCCTCATCATGCATGTGTTGTAGACAGCCTTCTTTTTGAGAGGTGGGCTGCCCAACTGGTTTGGACTATCCGACCATTACATTTTTAGCCTTCACTTCTTTAATTTTTCATCCATGCTTTCTTTATCTTTAGCTTCAATTATTTCAATTAACTCTTTAACTGCGTCAAGATGAATTTCTTGTGCATCCAGTTTCTCTTCATCCTGCACAAAGACTCGAAGAGCTTGCAAAAAATTATACATTGTGTCTTAAGTATCATCACCAACATGTTGTCTTTTTCTTTTGATTACATTAATGATTACATCATGAAATTCACATTTGGCAATTTCGAGAATTTCATCTAAGGTGAACTTAATTTTACTTCCCACAATTCATTCTTTTAGAACTTGTTTGAGATCGGTTGCAGATTCTATGTCACACTGTAATTTGTAGCTGCCTGCTTGCCTTTCTTTTTTCCTTCGATCTTCTTTTTTTGTGATGCATCTTCCATCTCTTGATCTGAGGTTATATTTTCAACAAGCTTTGGTTGTCTAGGTGTTATTCTAGTTATCCGTTTTGGAGGGCAGAAGAGGAAGGCCCTGGTTCATCTTTTCTTCTTCTCTTTTCTTCAATCAAGACTTCTTTATGATTGACATCAGCCAAATGTGCAAAAGGCAGAAAAAGAATCTACCGGTTCTTTCCAACCAGTTATTTCTCGAATGCACTGACTGGCATTAGTTAAATCATCTTTGGCTACTTTACTGCGTTCCATTTGATTTAATGCTTGCATCCATACTTTAGATTGCACACTAGCTTTACATGATTTCAAATTTGATTTAGTTGGCTCAATTTGCAGCCCATAGGTAGCTGCATCAATTGTTGCGTAGGCATTCTTTATAGCTAAATCTTCTAATATTTTCTTCATTCCACCATTGCCAAAATTTGGCTCTAGTGGAAGACCAATTTTGGCTAAATGAATTTTTTCGTCTTTCCATAAGACATGATTTTTTTGCTTCAACCTTACGGAAGGCAAAACACTCCCTCTTGTCATGTTTTTGGCTGTCACACCAAATACAACGCCTCTTATAGCCTACTCTCATGGGTCTTTGAGTTGATGATCGTCCTCATTCTTCAACTTTAACATCCAAATTCTCCACCTTGGAACTAATTTCTATAAGATTCAAATGAAGGTCACACATGCTTTTAATGAGTTCATCCATGATATCATTTTTAGAAGGAATAGAAGAAGAAAGAGTTGGTTGATTAGTCAAAAGATTAGGGGATTTTGAAGATGGAACAAGCTCCATCAATGGAGTTGTTGAAGTTGAAGTAGAGCCCAATCTTAGTCACATCCACTCTCTTCGAGCAATCATGTTAATTGCATTAGTAACACCTGTCCATGTAGTCTTGACTCCTGATTTGGAGGTAACATCTTCTAGGCTATGAGCAAGCTTCTCTTGCAAAATGGGATCTGTATCCTTAAGGAATAGTTCAATCTTTTGACCTTCCATACTTTGTTGGTATTCAACATCAAGTTGTCCAAATTTACTTTCAAACTCATGGTATAAAGATGTTGCAGCTAACCTTTGTTGGGTTTCTTAACCCAATCAGTGAAACTTTTCTTCCTCATTAGACCAGAGTCTTCTAAGAAGAATTATTCGCACATGGCTTTTTTGAATGTAGCCCAATTATCTGCATCTCACTGAAAAGACTATGGATTCTTTCTTAAAGACCATGCTTGGCTATTCTGGCAAAATAGTGACTCCATGCATGTTGAGGAACACCAAATAAGATCATTTTCTCAACATACAAGCGAATAAAAATAGAGACATTTTGACCACTAAATTCTTTTAATTACAGACCAAATTTCTCTAAGGCCTTGATAGCTTTGGAGTCAATCTTCTCTTCGTCTTGCCTTTGTTGTTATTGTTGTTGTAACATTTGGATTTGTTGTTGCTGAGTCTATAGAACACGTATGAGGATTTGGCGAGTTTCAACCTGAGATCATTGATCACGCGATTGTGGATTTTCAGCAAACGGTAAGAAAAGTTAATATCAATTATGCATTGTACTCGCAAGCTAATTGAATACCATATACAATAAGATTGAGTTTGGTTGGCAAATTTTCTATCCACGGAGGTGACTTCTCGTCCCAAGGAGCAGTGCACCCTTTGCGGCCAATTACAAGAGTTTGTGGGCGTGCGATGGATGGAGTGCATGAGCCAATCCACCACTTGCAAGGCGAATCTATAGCGTCAATGCCAGAGGAGACAGGCAGCCTTCCAGACCTACCTACAATCCTTGAGCCTGAGATGGAGGAAATGATCGATGCATTGATTCCCATGGATGTCAAGACTTTTGATCCACTTAGAGAGAAAGTATCCTTACCATTATATGATGGATGCCGAGTATCTCACCTAAAGACACTGCATGCACTCTTAGTTGTGCAAGCAAAATACAAATGGAGTGATGCGAGTATGACCGAGTTATTCAGGTACCTTGTACATACGCTTCATTGATTTTTTTTTGACACTATTATTAAAAATATTTGTGGGTTTTCAAGGTGTTTTATGATTTTTTTAGGTTATTGAAATATCATATATTACAAGCGACAAATACCATGCATGAGTCTTGTGATAATGCATGACATGTTTTACAAAAGCTTAGCATGGACTACAACAATATCCATGCATGTATCAACGATTGCATACTATTTCGAGGAGAATATGAGACTATGGAGATATGTCCAAAGTGTGGTGATCACAGGTATCGACAAGACTTGCAATGGCAAACTATCCCTCAAAAAGTTCTCAGACACTTTCTACTTATCCCCCGCATAAACCACATGTTTTGTATGTCCGACATGGAGAGCTTGACAATGTGGCATGCGCAGAATAGGTCCACGGATGGAGTTCAATGAATATCAACGGATTCACATGCATAGAACCACATAGACTCTACCTTCCCAGGCTTTGCCCGAGAGCCAAGGAATCTTTGGCTCGATCTTGCAATGGATGGCATGAACCCGTTCAGTCTGCACTCAACTTCTTACAGTGTGTGGCCGATAGTCCTTGTCAACTACAATATCCCTCCATGGATTTCTACGAAGAAAGGACATCTCATCCTTAGCTTACTCATCCCCGGCCGCTACAAAGTCCAAAATATGGACGTGTATCTTTGTCCATTAGTCGATGAGCTTAAAATTTTGTGGGAGAAGGGGGTCACTGAGCAAGTGCAATGGTCGGTGGTCTGCCAATATTTGAGCCATTCTCATGTGGACAATGCATAACTTTTCGGGATTCGGAGAGTGCTCAGGTAAATAGGCTTCCTTTCTCATTGGTAATATCTATATTTTATCTCGTTCAAGCTTGTATTCATTGGGTCATGGTGTTGGGACAGGTCTAGTTACCTCAAGTTATCATGCATGTCCATTGTGCGGGTTTGAGAGAGAAGAATATATGGGGGTTCAAGAGCTTAGACTCCGGAGATGGTAGAGATAAGAGAAGACTTGAAGGTTTCAATTTCAAGCCAAGTTCTTGAAGATGTTAATAGAGCTTCCAACTAAATGTTCTTAGCAAAGATCACAAGAGTATTATCTCATAAGTTCTAACTCAAATCAAGCTTATTTTCTTGACTGTAAGAGCAATCATAAATTATAAAATCAAGTATAATATGCTGTCATGTATCATAAACAACTCTGTATCCCATCATTCATACATGATGCCATATCATGAATCAACTTTGCATGATTACATTCAATGTAGACTGTTAGAGAAAAAAGGTTATGAGTCAATTCCAAGGCTTATAGGGCAAAGAGACTTGCTTAAGGAGAGCTTCAAATTAAGTTTCTGATAAGGATAAGTTACCACAACCAAGAAATAAGAGAAAAAGCTCCTCTTAATTCAACTCAAAGTATCTATGAATGATCTACAAACATTGCCGTGCCATAGGGGCTCATATTTCTTGCATATTTTGACAAAATGTCTTGTGTAGAGTAAGAAAGGAATTAAAAGAACACTGTTGTAGCTAATTCTTGTAATATGGCTAAAGATATTAGTCCCAAATCAGCCCAAATAACTTTTGAAATTCACCTCTAATGATAGCATAAGCTTCCCCTAGCACGGTGTCAGTGCATTTGCCGTCGAAAGTCTACCACGAGGATAAGAGACAACAGGGTGAAGGGAGATTCAAGGAGAGAAGTAGATGGAAGAGAAGGGGTTTGAAGAAATAGAAGACGTAGAATAATACTCATAGAAAGAAATAGAAAATGTAGAAGAATACTAACATAGATGAAGCTTGTCAATTTATTTCTGCATTATGAGAATATTAAACTCTTATAGAAAAAAACATGTATAAAATAATACCTTCCTCTATATTGCTCAGATCACCAATTTGATGCTTCTATTGGCTCCAAAAGGAGGGTAAAATACTAGCACATCTAGCTAGTCAGATCACTCCCTCTTCATCTCCCACTTCAAAGTGTTGATCACTGCCTAAAAACAGTAATGGCGCATCACGTGATTTCACTAATATTTCTTTTTACATAAAATCCTCTGAAAATAGCTGAAAGCTATATGCTTTCTTTTACATGTTATCCTAATCTAGAAGTTGTATACAGTTTTATGGATTTTTACAAGTGATAATATCAAAAATTGACTAGAACTTGTCCAAAAATCTAATATTTTTGAACCATGGATACTAACACTAATGCCTAAAGTGGCATTGGCTCTCTAAATTTACAAGGAAGCCGCACTCTAGAGTTTTTCACACGATGTGTGCGTAGCAACATGACACCGGGGCTCGTACATAAGGTGGATTCCTTGTGCGAGAAGTTGATGGGGACACTTGTCCTTCTCAAGTGTTTTATTAATTAATATGCACGTGGTGATTCCACAAAATTCATATTAATGAATGAAGTTTTTACAAGTTTAGAGTGTGCACTCAAATTAAATTAAGGTTAGGACAGTGTTCTAACTTATTTTAATTATTTTAATTAAGTCTTTTACTATTTTATTTTTCTAGAATTCTTACTTAAATTTTTACTTACTACTAAATAAGAATAATAATTTTATTTGTTATTTTCGGTACTTTGAGTATGAGACCTAGCATTCATAATATTTATGTCTTATCTTTTGACTCTCTTACTCCCATGAAAGACATCTATGGCACTAACACTAGTTTTTCATCTTATTAGAATCAATTGTTTGCTAATAATTAGACTCCGATTGATTCATTGTCCTATATTAGATACTTGGTAAACTTTTAAAAAAAAACTCATTCAGTTAAAGACATGCAACAGATGACCACCTGCACCCTTAGTGCTTGCCCTATACTGCTAGCTCCACATTGAGCAGCTAATAGCATTGCTATCCCACCTCGGGGGTATGATGCCAAGAGGCATAGTCACGGTGGATTCCGTGAGATTTTATGGTGGATTTTGTAAAATTTATTTGTTGACCGAGGCTCATACATAAGGTGGATTGGTTGTGCGAGAAGTTGATCGAGACGTGTGTCCTTCTCGAGCGTTTTATTAATTAATGTGCATGTGGGTGATTCCACACAACGCGTGATTCCATAAGATTCATATTCATTAATTAAACTTTTACAAGTTTAGAGTGCATAGTCGAATTAAAATAAGGTTAAGACAGTGCTCCAACCTATTTTAATTATTTATAGTTGAAGACAGCTAAGTATTCACTATTGCTTGTTTATTTTATTTATAAACAATTGTGAATGCTTTACTTGATATGTAGAGCACGCAGCGGTGGCTTTGGGTAGCATTGGGCGTTAGCATAAGTCCCAGTGTAAATTTCATAATGATGATTAGTTATCTTAAGTATAATATATAATATTATGTATCTATATGATATTTTATTATTAAAATTATTACTCCGTTTGTAAGTTATAAGTTTAAACTTCTTTAGTAATAAAGATCATTGTCCTTAGTACTATTAATGTATTTTTTTTTAATATAGATTATTTTAGAATATGAGATTTAAGATATGCTTTTATTGAAATAAGCTTTCTTTATGGAATATCTTATTATTTTCTTAATGTGGTTAAGTTTTAGAAGGCTTTTCTAGCTTTCTTTATAAAAGCAACATGATCATGTGCAAAATAGGAGAATAGGGTGAAATTTGAGTTTTTTTCGTTGATCCCTCATCTAGAATCAAAATTTAGAGCTTCAAGAGTCATTTAGAGGGTTTTGGCATGCTCCAAACACAATGGTGATGTGAAAACGTCAATATTCAAAGCATAGAATTTTTTGCAGTAGCATGTTACAAGATACCTCTTGACTCTTAAAACTCTATATTTCAATTGATATTTGTACTTTCTTTGAAGTTATATGTAAGATATCACTACAAGGATATCAGACCATAGCGACGTCGATTGGTAACAATAAATAGCGGCGTGACTATTTGCGTCGCTATTAGCGTCGCAAATGTGACGCAAATAGTGACGCTCCACAGAGAAAAAAATGCGGACTGAAACCCGAGCTCGTTTCATTTCGCGCATTCACGAAAGTTTTCGAGAGGGAGTGTGAGAGAGAGAGCGACCATTTTGCTTAGAGGGAGAGAAAGAGAGAAAGAAGGCTTCTCACCACCACCGCCGCCATTGTCGTTTGCGAAGAAGAGGAGGAGGTGTATGGAGGACGAAGAGGAGCCGCCGTCACGAAGAGGAGCCGCCAAACCCTTCTTTAAATCTTTACGATGAGTGCATTCTCTCTCTCTTTTACTTGTTTAGGGTTTACTTTGTGTATATTGAGAGAGGAAGAGGAAATGAGAGAGAAAGAGAGGGAGAGGGAGGAAATATGAGAGGGAGAGGGAGGGAGAGAAAGAGAAAGAGAAAGAGAGGGAGAGGGAGAGGAAGGAAATGGGAGAGGGAGGGGGAGGGGGAGGAAATGGGAGAGGGAGAGGGAGAGGGAGGGAGAGTGCATTCTCTCTCTCTCTTTTACTTTTTTTTGTATAATTTGTGTATATTGAGAGAGGGAGAGGAAATGAGAGAGAAAGAGAGGGAGAGGGAGGGAGAGAAAGAGGAAATGGGAGAGGGAGAGGGAGGGGAAGGGAGAGGGAGAGGGAGAGGGAGAAAATGAGAGAGGGAGAGGGAGGGAGGGAGAGAGAGAGAGAGAGAGAGAGAAAGAGAGGGAGAGGGAGGGGGAGGGGGATGAAATGAGGGAGGAAGAGGGAGGGAGAGTGTATTTTCTCTCTCTTTTACTTTTTTTTGTTTAATTTGTATATATTGAGAGAGGGAGAGGAAATGAGAGAGAAAGAGAGGGAGAGGGAGAGGGAGGAAATGAGAGAGGGAGAGGGAGACATTAAACATAATAGGGAAATGAGAGATGGAGAGGGAGAGGAAGGGAGACATTGAACATAATAGGAAAATGAGAGAGAGAGAGAGAGGGAGGAAATAAGAGAGCGAGAGGGAGGGAGAGAGAGAAAGAGAGGGAGAGGGAGAGGGGGAGGAAATGGGAAAAGAAGATGGAGGGAGACATTAAACATAATAGGGAAATAAGAGAGGGAGAGGGAGGGAGAGAGAGAGAAAGAGAGGGAGAGGGAGAGGGGGAGGAAATGTGAAAGGGAGAGGGAGGGAGAGAGAAAGAGAGGGGGAGGGAGAGGAAATGAGAGAGGGAGAGGGAGACATTAAACATAGTAGGAAAATGAGAGAGGGAGAGGAAATGGGAGAGGGAGAGGGACATTAAACATAATAGGGAAATGAGAGAGGGAGAGGGAGAGAGAAGAAATGAGAGAAGGAGAAGAAGAGAGCAAAAGGAATTGAGAGAGGGAGAGGAGAGAGAAAAAAATGAGAGAATGGGAGGAGAAAGAAAAAGAGAGAAAAGATGTTAAACATAATAGGGAAATAGAGAAGAGAGGGTGAGGGTGAGGATGAGGGAGGGAGAGGAAATGAGAGAGGGAGAGGAAGCGAGAAAAGGAAATGAGAGAAGGAGAGGAGAGAGAAAAATAAATGAGAGAGAGATGAGAGAGAAAAAGAGAGAAAAATCATTAAACCTAATAGGGAAAGAGAGGGTCAGGGTGAGGGAGGGAGAGGAAATTAGAGAGGAAGAGAAAGAGAGAAAAGGGAATGAGAGAGAGAGAGAGGAGAGAAAAAAAATGAGAGAGGGAGAGGAGAGAGAAAAATAGAGAAAATCATTATACCTAATAGGGAAAGAGAGGGTGAGGGTGAGGGAGGGAGAGGAAATGAGAGAGGGAGAGAAAGACAGAAAAGTAAATAAGACCTTATAATAAGCTCATCCTAGGTTGAAAGGGGTTAGGCCAATCCTCAACAAACCTAAGGGATATATGGCTAGAGAACCCTAGCATACTTGTGCCTCCTAGTATAATGTTCTTCCTACAAAGAGACCTCTCATACATGGGGCTTGTCCTAGCCTCCACCACGCAAGTATACAATGAAGGCAATCAGCCTATCAGATGAAAAATATTCATTTTTCATAATGTTAATCCAAAAATAAATTTGGATATTCCATAAAAATCAATCTCTTCTTAAAAAGACAAATACAAAAAACTAAAACAGCATCATTCATATGCTTCGCAAAACTAAAACAGCATCACCACAAGATCTCTTAGGAAACTCATCCTCAACTATCAATTTTAATTAAAAAATATAATATAAAATCACTTGCAAGGAAAACTCTTTTATCATTAACCCTCTTTCTTCCTTAGAATAGTCTTAGGAACAAATTTCTGCTCTAACAAGAATATATTTGAGCATAATAACTATTTTAAGGTTTATTCCACGAGTAGTAGTAGTATATATGCAACCATCAAGCTAGAGATCATGCTTTGGTATCTGTGGAGATTCCAATCTCATGCCTTCATAGAGATTGTAGTGTGCAATAGTGTGGAGAGAAGGTGGGTGAGTTGTAAATGGTAATGAGAATTCTATTAATGATGGAGAGAAGATGAGGTGAATCACCAATTCTACTCTTAGTGAGTGCAACCTACCCATAGTATGGCATCCATGATCGATTGAAATCAATAAGACTTTGAAATCCTACCTCGAGTATTTTAACTATTGTTTTGTGGTGGATTTTCTTGCCATAATTCAATGTCAATTTGTGCTTGTGGTTTCCACGGTGTGTTGACTATGGGTGTCAAATGCTCTAGTCCGATCTCTCTCTCTTTCTCCTCTCTCTTCTCTCAACTCTTGTCTCTCTCTTCATCTCTATATAAGTAGTCGTAGTCGTAGTCGTGGTTGTGGTCATGGTCATGGTCGTAGTCGTGGTCGTATTCATGGTCGTCGTCGTCATCGTCGTAGTCATAGTTGTAGTCGTCGTTGTAGTCATAGTCATAGTTGTGGTCGTGGTCATGGTCGTGGTCATCGTAGTCGTAGTCATAGTCGTGGTCGTGGTCGTGGTCGTGGTCGTGGTCGTGGTCGTGGTCGTGGTCGTAGTCGTAGCCATAGTCATGGTCATAGTCGTAGTCATATTCGTAGTCATAGTCGTGGTCATGGTGGTCGTGGTCGTGGCTGTGGTCGTAGTCATGGTTGTGGTCATCCTAGTCGTAGTCGTGGTCATGGGTTGTGGTCGTGGTCATCGTAGTTGTAGTCGTGGTCATCATCGTGGTCATAGTCATAGTCGTTGTCGTGGTCGTAGTCATAGTCGTAGTCATGGTCATGGTGGTCATGGTCTTGGTCGTGGTCGTGGTTGTGGTCATAGTCGTGGTCGTGGTTGTGGTCATAGTCATAGTCATAGTCGTGGTCATGGTCGTAGTCGTAGTCGTAACGTAGAAAAAGAGAGAGAGATGGAACAAGAGGATAACAATTTAAGAAAGAAAAAAAAAGAGAGAGATAGAAGGAGAGGAGAACAATTTAAGAAAGAAAAAAAGAATGATAACAAAAACAAATTGTTTGTCATCACATAGACAAAATGGAAAACGATGAAGGTCCTATTGTTCAAGATTACGAGGCATATCTTAATCAGCATGTCCCATGTCCTTGCTCTCAATGCAAGCTGGCAATTAGACAAAAACGTCGATTGCCTGTAGAACACGTATGAGGATTTGGTGAGTTTCAACCTGAGATCATTGATCAGAAGATTGCGGATTTTCAGCAAACGGTAAGAAAAGTTAATATCAATTATGCATTGTACTCGCAAGCTAATTGAATACCATATACAATAAGATTGAGTTTGGTTGGCAAATTTTCTATCCACGGAGGTGACGTCTCGTCCCAAGGAGTAGTGCACCCTTTGCGGCCAATTAGAAGAGTTTATGGGCGTGCGATGGATGGAGTGCATGAGCCAATCCACCACTTGCAAGGCCAATCTATACTGTCAATGCCAAAGGAGACAGGCAGCCTTCCAAACCTACCTACAATCTTGGAGCCTAAGACGGAGGAAATGATTGATGCATTGATTCCCATGGATGTCAAGACTTTTGATCCACTTAGAGAGGAAGTATCCATACCATTATATGATGGATGCTGAGTATCTCACCTAAAGACACTGCATGCACTCTTAAGTGTGCAAGCAAAATACAGATGGAGCGATGCGAGTATGACTGAGTTGTTTAGGTACCTTGTACATACACTTCATTGATTTTTTTTCGACACTATTATTAAAAGTATTTGTGGGTTTTCAAGGTGTTTTATGATTTTTTTCAGGTTATTGAAATATCATATATTACCACTGACAAATACCATGCCTGAGTCTCGTGATAATGCATGACATGTTTTATGAAAGCTTAGCATGGACTATAACAATATCCATGCATGTATCAACGATTGGATACTATTTCAAGGAGAATACGAGACTATGAAGACATGTCCAAAGTGTGGTGCTCACAGGTATCGACAAGACTTGCAATGGCAAACCATCCCTCAAAAAGTTCTTAGACACTTTTCGCTTATCCCCCGCATAAACCACATGTTTTGTATGTCCGACATGGAGAGCTTGACAACATGGCATGCGCAGAATAGGTCCACGGATGGAGTTCAATGAATATCAATGGATTCACGCGCATAGAACCACATTGACTCTACCTTCCCAGGCTTTGTCCGAGAGCCAATGAATCTTTGGCTCGGTCTTGCAATGGATGGCATGAACCCATTCAGTCTGCGCTCAACTTCTTACAGTGTGTGGCCGATAGTCCTTGTCAACTACAATATCCCTCCATGACTTTCTACGAAGAAAGGACATCTCATCCTTAGCTTACTCATCCCCGGCTGCTAAAAAGTCAAAAATATGGACGTGTATCTTCGTCCATTAGTCGATGAGCTTAAGATTTTGTGGGAGAAGGGGGTCACTGTGCAAGATATGAGCAAGTGCAATGGTCGGCAGTCTGCCAATATTCGAGCCATTCTCATGTGGACAATGCATAACTTTTTGGGATTCGGAGAGTGCTTAGGTAAATAGGCTTCCTTTCTCATTGGTAATATCTATATTTTATCTCGTTCAAGCTTGTATTCATTAGGTCGTGGTGTTGGAACATGTCTAGTTACCTCAAGTTATCATGCATGTCCATTGTGCGGGCCACAGTTAGACTCTCGAAGATCACGAACCATGAAGAAGATGGTATATCAAGGATACACTGCTTTCTTGCGAGAGGGTCATGAACTCAGGGAAGGTTTTCTTGGACGACCTCCAACATGTATGAACGCTGCAAGTTGGTATGAGCTGAAAATGGTCCATGCGGCCAAACAGAATGGTGGCGGTTCTCAGTTTTCTACGAGTTGCCATATTGGACCCACTTATAGGTCAACCACTTGTTGGATCCCATGCATATTTTTAAGAATGTGGGTAGCTTGCTATGGAACCACATCATAGGAAAGAGAGACATTATAGGGGCACGAATGGATTTGAAGGATGTAGGTAAGATGGATGTGCTTTGGCCGCAGTCAAAAGCTGATGGTCGCGTGCATCTACCTCGCGCTCCTTGGGTTTTATCCACTAAAGAAGAGTGCATTGTGAAGCAAGTAGTCAAGTCTGTCCGCACTCCGACGGGTATGATGCGTTCTCTCAGGTCTACATTTTCTAAAGACAACCAATTATTAGGGATAAAATCCCATGACTCGCATAAGATATGTCAGGTTTGTACTACGAATGGATTGTAATTGGCATGCACATTTTGCTATTTGGAGTATAGCCATTGTCCATAATGCTTTCTCATTTGTGGTAGTTTGTACTACCGATCGCGATCACAGGATGTCTTACTCCAGAAATACGCAGGGCCATTTACAGGTTGTCGACTTTGGTGCAATGGATCTCATAGAAGGAGATTAAGACATCCTCTATTGAATCCACGAGGCGGGGAGCAGTGGAGACGGTCTGTCTCTTTGAGAAATACCCGCCTACCAGCATGCTCACGATATAAATCCACCTTCTTGTGTATCTTTAGATGAAGTGGAGATTGATGGACCTGTCCATACGTGATGGATATTCTTCTTGGAGCACTTCATGAAAACCTTGAAAGGCTTTGTGCGACAACGAGCTCAGCCAGAAGGTAGCATAGCTGAAGGTTGGTTGGTGTTTGAGGCGCTAGTGCATATTTCACAATGGCTACCAATGGTGGATCCAGACAACAAAATGCTATGGTCACTGAAGGACAATGATAGGCTCACTGGAGATGTGGTGGTTGGAAATGGGGTAGAAAAAAGAATGGATGCTACAATGGAGGAGAAGGTGAATCATTTTTATATGTTGCACCATGCCTCTATGGAGACATGGCTTGCCAAGTACGAGATCTCTAGGCAAGATCGAGAGGAAGCGCGATCTGAATTCCGACATAGTATGCATCATAGATGGATTTGATATCCCGAGGGCATGGAGGAGATGCCGTGGTTCATGTCAACGCGATGGTTGCATGGAGCTTTGATCACAGCGTCTCGTGAAGGGGTAGAGGTCTCAATGGAGGAGTAGGAATTCTCAAGGGGATGCAGTCCAAAGGTGATGAGGTGTTTAGGATTTGTCGTATCTATATTTTATATGCGACATCTAACTTGAGTGTTTCAATGTACAATTCAAAATATATAGTGCAGTGTGGTCATGCAGACGACATTTTCGCGTGGATTGTATTGACAAAATGCGCTTCACAATGGACTATGATATCATGGCAAGGTTCAACCAGGAGAGCCGACGACGAGCAACGGATCCAAACATGGTTATAGATGAGATGGAGTATTTTGGGAACTTGCAAAGTATTGTTACGGTGGATTACCATAGCTTCTCTATGATACTATTCAATGTGTAGTGGTTCAAAGTGGTACTTGAAGAAGCTAGAGTAACAGTTCGACGAGGTCCATCTAGATTTCTCAAAATAGATTCCGAAAAAAAATGGACGGATTTGTGCGACACCTTTGTGTTGCTGGCCCATTGTGAATAGGTGCATGTACTCATTTGTTTGTTAATTGTATTAGAACATGGTACATGTCACAATAGTTTAAACTCTCTTGTATATGTTTGTGAACAGGTAATCTTCTATCCAAACCCTTGACAACCTCGATGGTGGTATGTTATACCTTTAGCTTTCCAAAGTGCGAGAGTATATGATCAAAGTGATGTTCCGAGCATAGATGAAGACAATATGCAAATAGAGGGGTCAATATTGCAAGGGGTGGAGACCACCGAAAGCTTGGAGCCAGCATCGGCTAACAATGATGGAAATACAAGAGTCAAAGAATTCTTTGAGAACAAGGTGGACTCATCCTTTTGTGGTGACATGTCTATCGACCTTCCAGTGTATGCGGAGTTGTGTTCGGAGATTAACATGGGACCATAGGATACTTCATACTTGGAGCATCCACTTACTCAATTCGTTGACGAATCGCTTATCAGGGTACATAAGTTATGCATTTTAAGTGAGATCATTTTTTTAGGATTTATATTACCGTTCTTTGTATTATTTAAATTGATTATGCTAACATCATTTTTTGTTTGTGCAGGTGACATTTTCAAGATGAATCAAGATATGAGCGATGAGGAGTTGTAGGATATCTTCACGTGCATGTCTCCAGACCAGATCGCGAGATTCAGAGACATGACAGACCAATAGATTTCTCGGACATCATCAGGCCACTCTGCTAGATCTACTTCAATGGGATCAGATACTTCAGCTTCGAGCAGACGAGGTCGACGCTCCAGACTTGGGCCAGAGGGAGGGAATACTTTAGGGTCAGGGGGATGCTGTAGAGATACAGACTCAGTGAGCCCGCAATCGGCACAGGATATAGGTGCGACTCCTCGCTCTCGTGGCGGTTCCAAGGAGCGTGGCTTAGGCTTCGGTGGATGTTGTGGATGCACGGACGCGATGTCTCCATCTCGTCGTTGAGCTGGAGTTGCGTCACCTCCAGGATTTGTCACACCTGTGGGGATGTCTACTCCCGTTACTCCGGCTTTTACTCAACCGTTTGCAAGTGGCACCCCTATGGGTGCCACATCGATAGATATTACCCTGGTCGGTACAATGGATGCACAGGGGTCTCCTAGATATGCCCAGGAGTGTGGACGCAGGTGGGAGAGGACCCATCTTTGGCATACCCTAGGGGGATGTGCCTATCTAGTTGATGATAGGTCAGGAGCCATCATCATGATAATGATGAGGGGAGGAGGGTGATGGCTCGCATGAGAGAGTTTTGCCAACAAGTTTTTCAGCACAATGTCTTAGATCATTGGAAGAACATACCGGAGGGGAGCAAGGAGTACATAGTAGCATCCTTGCATGAGGAGTTTTCCGTTCCAGTCTTAGTAGATAGATTTTCTACCGGCTAGATGATGGACTGCATGCATACATATATGTCACAAAGATGATCAAACGTACGTAAGGCACTCAAGAGTGGGCCTGCAAAGCCCGAGTGGCTAGATGTAGATGATTGGTGCCGATTGAGGGAGGCTACAGATTCTCCAGGAATATGTTGGAGTCAGCAGCGCGAGGGGACAAGGGCATGACTTGAGGCTGGAGTGGTCCATCATCTTGGGAGTGGCGACCACAGGATATATTTGGAGGACTTTGTAAGTTTTTCTTTTTTTTTGCTTGTTTATTTTTTTACAATATCCTTTTTACTGACAATCATGTTTCTAATAGTTTGTATTTTTTTTTCTTTGCAACACTTCATTACAAATCATGATTGGACCAGCCTTGAGACTCGATATGTAGAGAGGCACGGTCTCACTACATTGATCGACGGATTGTATAGACGCGGCGGCCGTGTAAGTCACTCATCTTTCTTGTCCATAGTTACCATGTTTAATTAGAATGCATTATTGTACGGTGGACTGATGTGTTGTTATTTCTTTTTTTGCAGAGTCCATTTGATGCTCCTTTGCGGCGGGACGAGCTTTCAGATGGCGAGGATATGTAGCTCGCCCTTGAATCCCTGGAGCTCACACACCTTTCTTTTTTGGTCGCCTGATCTGTGTAGACATTTTCTATGTAGTAGTGATATCTTGTCATGATTGTACCAGTCACTTTCATTATGCGATCATGTATTTATTTCATATATCAGTGTTATGATTTCAATATACTTTGTTTTTGTTTACACGAGCATTGTACACAGTACATAAACTATTTTGTATGGCCCAAATAAAGCACACAGTGCTATATGTGACAGGGCAGCTTGCTGCCCTATCACAAAATTTTTTCCCTATTACCATTGCTATTAGCGTTGCAAATTTACTACTCGTGTCGTTATTGGCATTGTTATTATCATCACAAAGCGTCCATATCAGCATCATTATTAGCGTCCGTATCAGCGTCGCAAATGGGACGTTGATATTGATGCCAATAACGATGCTGATATTGACACTGATACCGACTATTCTATGGCGTCGCCAATAACGACACTTTTTGCGATGACAGGGGGAATTTTTTTTATTTACATTTTCGTTGCTTTTAATGTCAGTATAAGGCCTATATCTTGTAGTGTATGAATGCAAATATCCATGTAAAAACTATAATATATAATTAAGGATGGCAAACCATGGATTTTGCTATGGGGGAGGTTGGGCCCAATCATGTGTTTTTCTCTTATCTTTCTCAATCTATTGAGTTATTCAAATCCTCTTATGTATTGTAATGTTGTTTATATTTAATAGTTGAGATGTTTGATTTGTTACATTTTGCCACTAGGTTCTATTATGTGTGTCATAAAGTTGTTTATGATTAAGATTTGATTTGCTAGATTTCCCATGTGTTCCGCTTCGTGTCACCTATTCCTCATACCATGGCTCAACCAAATCCTGTAGTGAAGTAGACCAAGTTTTATGGTTGAAAGAAGGAGGATTTGGATTAGCATGTAGCACCGTTTAAAACCATTGGGTTGTGAGTGGTTATGATGCATTATTCAATTATTAAATAATTAAAACTCAATTTAAAGCCACCTTGCAAGGCAAAAGTATGAATTGGTTTAGTTCATATAGTTTGGATAGTTTTCTTACTTATGATGAGTTCAAATCTTTTTTTTGTTGTATTTTCATAGGGATAAAACCCTGAGCGATTTGTTGAAAAAAAATCAAATCAATCACACATAAAAATATGCTAGTGAAAGATTATGTGAAGCAATTTAAAGACATGTTAAATAGATTGGATCTGAATAACAAATTATCTTTGGATATACAAACTCATTATTTTTTTAAGGGGTTGAGTAGAAAGATTTATGGGATAATTGCCAATGTAGAGATTGGAGCACAATAGACATTAGATGTTTGATTCAAGTAGCCGCACAAGTGAAAAAATAGCTTGGCCTTGGAAATTCATGCAAGCATACTTTTAGAAGTGATAGGGATAGTGATTTCGATGATGAATGGGAGTTTGAAGATGAAAGTGATGGTTTAGATTCCAAATAGGATTTAGAGTTTGATGATTGTGATGATGAAGATAGAACAAAAAAGAAAAAGACGCATACTGAGAAATCAAAAGGTAAGAAACCCCCCATAAAACCTCTAAATCAAAATTTCCTTCCAAAAAGTAATCTATTATGAATTGGATCAAAAGATAGGTGAGAAATTGAAAGCTTTAGGATTCTCTACGATAGAAAAACAAAGGAAAGTTTATCATATTTTTAATAGAATTGGAAATGAAGCCAATACTTATTGATATAATCCCAATGTGAAAAATCTAGAGCCACCTACCAAAGTACAACAACTAGCAGTGGCTCATCAGGTTGCTATAAAAAATAGGATGCAGAGGGGGTTTTGGAGAACCTCCAAGATTTTCAAATAGATCTCCATGGCCCCAATCTCAACTTCAACCAAAGGGGTAGCAAGGAGCTTATCACTACTGTGGAGTCTAGGGACATTTCATGGGGCCACAATGTGAACTATGGGTTAGGCCTAGATCTAAGAGAGGACTGCCAATAGCAAAGCACCACAATGAAGGAAGGTGTTGAGGCAATGGCCATTAAAAGAGCCTAGGAGAAGAGAAATTTAGATTTGGAAGTTCAAAAAGATATTTGGAATCAAGCAGTTTGACACCTGCAAAATAGCTCCAAAGGTGAGAAAGACTTGCAAAAATGCAAAAGGAGGTTTTTGGGAGAATGTTCTGACTAACCATGATGAATCCTAGTTTAGAAAATCTGTTTTTTTGTAAGAAAATTTGTGAATGGACTCTCTTTTGTGCCCCTTAAGGAGCAAATAAAGAAATATAGGCCTAACCAATGAGAGAGCTGGGATTCCAGATTCATGTAACATGAATCTTCTAGCCATATCTTGGCCCAAATCTTCCCTTAGCAATAAAATAAGAAAAAATATGGGGAATATTGTTAGAATATCAAGCTCCCATTACTCTTCAACCGCTCTATCTTTATGTGTGTACCTGACATTAGCTAGATATAGCTCTACACGTGTGTGACATTCAATAAGTCAATGGAGTCAGTGACTTAACCACAGCTAGTCTTGGTTAGTCATACCTATGTGTCTAAGTCTCTTTCAGTTAGTATGGTGGAAGAATAATGTAAGAAGAACAACAATGAACTGAGGCTCATCTTTCACTTCACTCTGTCTCTCTCCCTCTCTTCCAACATGGTATTAGAGCTTGAGTGCCTGAAGCTTGAAGGCTTGGTAGTGGCCATTTGACATCAAGACATCATATTTGAAGAAAACGTCATCAAAGGAGACTATGCCTGTAGTCCTTTTTTTTTTGCAGAAGCTATATCTTGCCCTATAGAAATGGTTTTTGGAGAAATGGCCCATGGTTCTTGACCGTTTTGACGTGGTCTAAAACTTTGCAGATGAAAGTTTCTTCTAATTCCTCACATATTTTGAGATATTCAGCACAGACATGTACACGCTGGCTGTTTATTGCAGTAAACAACAAGTGATTCTATGGCACTAGTGGCTTTCATCCTATCAATGTATATGCCCTTATTATCATGAATTTGAGCATGATATTGGAGTGTTAAATGCTCAATTTTGGAGCTTATTTGCAGGCTAGAAACACTGAACTGTTTGCTGTCATGAATTTGGAAACAATATACCTATAGGATTGAAGTATTTGTGATTCTTATTTGCTACTGACAAATGCTTGGATCATACCATTTGACTGGTAGATGCTTTTTGGGATATTGTGAGTGCTAAAAGTCAAAGTTTGGACTGATTTTTTTTCTGATTATATACTAAGGTATTGACTAGTTATTGTCTATAGGAAGGATACCTATCATCTTCACTTGACATACATGCAATATATGTTGACATTGGTTGGATATGTATCAACTCTTGCATAGAGTGGCAATTGAATGAGATATTTTGGGGTTGTTTTGAGGTCTGAATACTCTTGTTTTAACAGAGAAAATACTACTAGTTATAGCAGTGGATGGGTTGTATTTGGTAATGCTACTTGCATACATTACAAATATTGATACTTGTATGGACATAGTTTGTTGCTAGGATGTTTTGCCACTACCATAGAATGTTTTGAGCTGATTTGAGATTGGTTTATGCTCAGTTGACTATTTTTTTTCATTGTTGGAATACAATTTATAGCAAGCAAGCTATTAGGAAAACTATCTTGAATTGTAGGAAACTGTTATGAATAGCAGAAAACTGATCCTTAACTGTAAGGAAAGGAGTCAAATACTTACACGTTATATACATCATTGAATACCTAAGCTACAACTATGGCAAATGCTCAAGGCACTGACAATATCACTCAAATTGTGGGAGAAAAACTAGATAACAATTTTTTTAATTGATGGAAGTTCTGTATGAAGAATTTTTTGGTTGGCAGAGATTATTGGGACTTATGTACAGGTGATGAGGCTAAACCTGAAATACATGAAAGGAATCTGACAAATGATCAGAAAAGGGCTCATAAGATATGGACTAAGAGAACATGCAAGGTGTTACATTGGTTTTCCTTATGTATATCATATGCTATGGTTATATAGATTACTGGATGAAGTTTCCCAAAGGATGCATGGGACATACTCATGAAGAATTATGGAAATGTAACACATGCAAGGAAGATTCAACTAAATCAACAGTTCAATAACATGTCCAGGAATAGCAGAAGCATTCGGGTCTATACTACAAAGATCAAGAACATAGCGGATCAGCTTGCCACCATTAAATCTTCAGTGTGTTTGAGGATGATATAATTGCAGTGACATTGAATGGACTTGGTAAAGAGAATAAAGAATTTGATACGTCTATTTCTGTGAGAGCTGAATCCCTTGATTGGGATCGGATGATTGCTTTGCTGCTACATGAGGAAGTTAAGCTTGGGCTGAATATATGTTCTAGTACATCTAAAAGTAGAGACATTGTTCTTTACTCTAGCCAGTGTGGTAGAGGCATCAGAGGCCGTGACTCTTTTCGAGGTCGAGGAGACACTTGAAACACTTATGGACAACATTAGTAGAATGCATGGCATGGCACAAATACACAACGCCATCGTAGATCTAGTGGCTTTAGAGGCAAAGGAGATCACTCCATGGTAGAGGTGGTGGATCTGGTTCATGGCAGTCAAATGATCAGTCCAACAGAGATAAGGACTCTCATTAATGCGGTAGATATGAACACATTGCAAAGGATTGTTATAAGAAGCAGGGAGATATGAAGGCAAAGGGAAAACAACATGGGCACTATGCATATTCTAGCGGTGCTCTTGACTCTTCTGTGTCTTCAAGTCTATGACCTGCTTCTAAGTCTTATAGTTCATAGGTAGATGCTTCTCTTCGTTTAACTTTGGATCAAGCTTCTTTCATAGCTCATCTGTCACATGAACATATGCAACACATCCAAATATCTTCAAGTGCGATACATCCGGCTTCTTGCCAGTAAAGCATTCTTCAGGAGTCATCCCATGAACTGCAACTGTGGGAGTTCAGTTCATAATGTAGACAAGAGTATGGACAGCCTCAGACCAAAAATGTTTGGGCATATTCTTTTCATCCATTAATGCCTGTGGGACTTCTGAAATATGCCTATTTTTTCTTTATGCAACCCCATTGCTGTGGGGTATACCTCCAAATAAATTGTCTCTTTATTCCATGAGTCCTCAAGAAGCCAGTAAACTCATTGGAGATGTACTCTCCCCCTTCGTTTGATCTCAAGCACTTCACTTTTAAGCTTGTTTCTGTTTCAAAAACTACCTTGAAAGATTTGAAGTGCTCAAACACATCACTCTTTTCCTTCATGAAGTATACCCATAACTTCCTTGAGCAGTCATCAATAAATGTAACAAAGTATTTGCTGCCACCAAGAGATACATTCTATGTAGGCCCCCAAACATCTGTATGCACTACATCAAGTATTTTTCTACTCACTTCTCTGTCATGCAAGAAGGGTTGTCTTTCCTGCTTACCAAATTGGAATTCTTCATAGACTTTATGCAATTCTACAACTCTAAAAGAAGGCAACCCTATAACCAATCCTCTGGACTGCATTAATTTTGCACATTTGCATGTCCAATACGTTTATGCCATATTTCAATATCTTCCTAATGACGCTAGATCTCCCCAAGGTCTGTATGAATAAAACCTACTCCAATGGGGTTTTTATTTTCACATTGATGAGTATGGACCGACCATGATGTGAAAGATCTATCATAGGGAGTTGTAGTTGATAGGAGGAGATGAGGATATTAGGAGGCTCTAGTTACAAATTCCTTAGACTTTTATGAGTTTTCAATTAGCCTTCGTATCCAGATAGTATTCTAAAAGTCCAAATACAAGTCTAGGGATTGAACTTGGTGGGAATAATATCTTCAAGATGATATTATGTCCAATCAGGATAGGTAAAATTGTAAAAAAATACTTTTTTCAAAGGAACTATTAATAAAGAATTGTTTACACTATTTTTGTGTCGTGAAACAAAGATGTGTAACAAATATGTATCAAGAGATAATCAAAGAAGTTATTTTTATATGTAAAATCTAAAGTGGTAGGTAATTAGGTAATTAAAAATACTCTATCAAGGGAAGCAAGTGGATAGATCATTGACAGGTCTAGACCTTTGGTTGGGTAGTCTCGGTTAATTGAGGGCTTTTCTCAAAAAGAAAAACTATATTACTAAATAGGCAAATGAATGGCCACTAGATATTAGGAAAAACCTGAATTGCATTGTTTTACAAGATCGGAATGGAATTTTTCCTTATGGATAGAAGGGTCAACATGCTACACTCCCCTTTGTCTCCCATTCTCTTTAAACCAAGTGCAATGAAAGTTTGCTTCAATTCAAGTAATAGTTTGAGAAGAGGAAACTCGAAATACTATTAGTTGATCCAAAACTATAGTCAATCCTCATGGGAACCACTGGAAATTTCATTGCAAGGTAGACTCAAGCAAGCTGAGATAGAGAACTCCAAGGTATTCCACGGAGTTGAGGACAATGTTGTTTAGGATATCTCTTGATGGGCTACTAAGAATGTGCGAATGAGGAAGCAGCTTGGGTGGGCACATTGTCAGAGGGATTTTAGTCAAAAGGTCATATCTAGTGGGAATTGTAGAAAAGCAAGTAGAGAATAGGAGATAGAAGAGAAGAAAAAGAATAGACAAGAGATACACAAGATAATGATAAATCTCAATGATTCAAAGCACTATGTATTGATAGAACATAAAATAATAAACAAAATCCTTGTCTCAAACTACTCAAATGCAATCCCTAAGAATTAGATCTCCCTGGAGCTCCTTGGTAGACAAAAAATGCACACCAAACACTAGCTTCTTCTTTGCTGCTTAGACCACCAATCTGATGGTTCAATTGGCTTTGGAAGGGGGGTAAAACCCTAATATGCTTGGTCAAATTCTCTCAGATTGCTTCTTCTTCTTGCTCTTGTTTGAAGTGTTATTTGTTGTGCTTGAAAATTCCAATCGTGCCGTGCGCAAATTTAAAAGTCCTTTTTTAAATGAGATTTCTCCAAAACTAGCTAAAAAGCCACTTGATTTTTGTATCTCACTCTATTCTAAAGTTTTCTACGCCTTTTAGAATATTTAAAAGGAATAAATAATATCCAAAGTATCAAAAATAGGCTAAACTTATCTAAAAATCTTGTATTTGCAAACCATCCATACTATGGACAGTGATACTAATGACTAACCCCCCCTCAACACAGGACGACACAACACGACGTGCCCCCTCCCCCTTTCCCCAACGTAGCATCATAAGGCCTTGGGCGTGCATCATACATGAGAGGCTGTTGATTCACCATATATAGGCTATCAATGCACCCATCAACAAATACATAGCAACATGCTTGCTCTTTGAAAGTCTATTGTATAGAAACCTACTTATATAGAAAATTATTTACCACATCAAACATAAATAGAGCCTCACTTGCATCCAACACATATATTGACCATCACCAAAAATAGTGAAGCAATCCATAACTTGAAGCATCTTTGAATTACCTACCAAGGCCTCTAAAAAAGCATCCAAAATATTCTCCATTTGTGGAGTATCACATCTAATATCCTCTAAAGGCATATCTTGGAGCTCATGAATTGTCTCAAAAATGATAACTATATCCTACAAATCATATGCATCCAACACTTCATCAATCTCCCTCCTCTGAGTCCCTGTATCAAGTAAAACATGAACTTTGTAAACCTCTTCAGAGGCATTAAGAAAAACTACATATGCATGGGTTGACTCTTCCACTACATGATCTTCTAGGGCATCCGTGTGGCTGTCTCAATATCAAATTGCAATTTATATCTGAGCTATTTTCCCTTGTTTTTGCTCTCTTACTTGCTATCATTGTTTCTAGTCCTGACCAACCTCTTCCATAACATGCTCTGGAGGTGGTTGATTTGTAGATTCTTTAGGCAAATCCACACTTCTTCTTGTCACTCTCTCAGGTATCCTTACACTATCTTTATCTCTCTCCTATTTCTCTTTCACAAGTACATATGTGTTTTTCCCTTTTGCTAAATATGCATCTATCATTGATTCCCAACTAGCTATGTTACAAATATTTTTCCATGCATGAGACATTTCACTGTAAGTAGCTTTCCTCTTTTCAACTGCATGCAAAGAATGTGTCCATATTGTAGCCTTTGGACCAACCATCACTTGGCTAGGCATTCTATCTAGTTGTAGACCAAAAGTAGTAGCATGTATAGCTGCATAAGAATTTCGGACAGCCAAGTCTTTCAAAAACTTTTGTATATATCCCTTTTCAAAATTCAAAGCAAGAGAAAATCCCATTTCTTTATGGATCTTTCCATCTTTCCAAAAGATGAACTATCGTGCCAAGGCCTCCTAATAAGCCAGCATAATCTTTCCTTTTTCATCCTGCAAACTATCACATCACATACACCTTTTCCATGGTTTAGGAGCTATTTCCCGTCTCCTTTCAGAAAGTCCAATTTTGTGACCTTCAACTAAAGATACCACATGCCTTTAACCAATTTATCTAATACATCATCCCTAACAATGGGAACAATAGATGCAGCCATAGGGTTAGCCCTCGGGGAAGTTACTATATGTGTATCCTCCACATCACGTGCATTCAAGGCCTATTTATAAATATCCTTATCTATGAACTTTTTCTAAATAAAACATAACTCTTTTCTATTCAATCTGTAAATAACCCCTTTATATTACACCCTTCTGTATGTAAAAAATCCATAAAAATTGGTATTTTAAAAATATGTTACCTTATTTGGAATCCACGTGATGCACACATATATTCATGAGTAACTTACTCAATGATTAGCCATAGATGTAGGTGGCTTACTGGATACATCAAATGTTTGCTCAAAACATTGGGCAAGCTAGATAAATGCAATCTTTCTCTTTTTCTATGCTTTTTCACCAGTGGAGTAGTAGCTTCCTTATCATGCCTCCACTCTATTTTAAGTCTTGTCTCTATAGTCTGATCCTCTAACAAATCATCAAGCTTCTCTTGAAGCTTAAAATATGTCGTTTATAGAAACAATTCAATTTTTTGAGTTGCAAGAGCTTGTTGTTATGCAAGATCTAACTACTCAAATCAACTTTAAAATTCTCTTATAAACTATGTAGCCATTTAATAACTATAAACCCTAAAAATTAAACTATTAAACAACTTCATCTCACACTCTATTGCGTACAAAGCATTCAACACAGCAATTTTTGTTTGAGCACAAGCCTGCATCACATATTGTTGTTGATGTACTTGCATAAGTGTGTTCATATTTTACACTAACTACTAGAAAACATCATTAGAAATTGTTCTTGAAGGTTCTCCTATCCCATCTTTCCTTCTGATGATCTTTCATGTTGAGTTCACTAGTATTGGAGGGGTTTTTAGTCCAAAGGTCATATACATTGGGGATCAAAGAGAGAAGGAAGTAGAGAATAAGAGATAAAAGAGAAGAAAAAGAATAGATAACAGGTACACAAGTTAAAGACAAAGCTGAATGATTCAAAGTATGATGTATCGATGAAACCTAAGATAATAAACAAAATCCTTGTTTGGGACTACTTGGAAGCAATCTCTAAGTATTAGATCTCCTTGAGCTCCTTGGTAGACCAAAAACCTGCACCAAACACTAGCTTCTGCTCTACTACTCAAAACACAAATCTTATGGTTCTATTGGCTTTAAAAGGGGATAAAACTGTAGCATGCTTGTTCAGAATTCTCGTAGATCGCTCCTTCTCCTCGTTTAGAGTGTTGTTTGTTGCCTGAAAACTACGATTGTGCTATGCGTGAATTTGAAAGCCCTTCTTTTTTTATGAGATTTTTTCAAAACTGGCTAAAAAGCCACTTGCTTTTTGTATATCACCCTGTTCTAGAAGTTCTTTATACCTTTTTAGGATATTTACAAGAAATAATATCCAAAACATCGAAAATAGGCTAAACTTGTCCAAAAATCTCGTATTTTGAACCATCCATACTATGAAAAATGACACTAATGTCTAATATGGCATTGACTCTCTAGATCAATAATAAAGCTAGATGATGATATGCTCCAAGGTTTTTCACACTATGTCTGCATAGCGGCACGACAATGTCACATGTGCAGATATAGATTCCACAACTTTTAAGGATGTAGTGGGGAGCTTCTACTAAGATGGCAAGCTCAATACGTGTAGACATTGATGATGGACCACCTAGCTATATGAGTCCGCACGTCTACACTTAGCACATTGGTGGTCATTATGATACTCACATGGCCACTAACGTATCACTTATTACATTTAGTTTATTACACCTACCTACAGCTGGCAAAGACATAGCGCTAGTCGATTAGTGCAATCAGTTATGCACTGTTTGACTTAGTAGGAAACTTTCCTTTATGTTGTATCTTATCTATACTTTGTGTACATTGTATAGTGTGTAGAAGAAGAAGAAAAAATCAGCAAGAAAACGTTTTGGCCTCCATCTCTCTTCTTGTGTTCTTGAGTGAGCTTCCTCTTGTGTATACAGTGTATGTTTGGCGCAGCAGCTCAAGCAGATCCCCCCATCACACAATTCTTGACATGGTATCAGAGCTACCCCACTGAGAGAGGCTGATTTTGAAGGCTGAAGTGAAGGAGAAGAAGCAAGGTTCGAGCAAGTAAGCAACGGGTAAGAAGCTCTCCCATTCTTCCACTCTCTCTCTTGGATAGCACCTATGGAGGCACCGAAAGTAGGGTAGAGCGAAAATCTCAGATTGCTATGAGATTTGGTGTGTACATAGATCCACAATTATTTTGGGCGTCTGAGGCTATTTCAAGCCCCGTTTTAGAGCCGCAAGGTTGCGGACAACAGTTTCAGGGTACACTGTGATTTCCGTTGTATTGACCAAAAGTGGGTGCACATGTTAGAGATTGCAAATCTGTAATTTTTGAGGTGTTTGGAGGAAGAAAACATAAGGTTTATTCGCAAATAGGTTGCAAATTACATACATGTACTATTGAGCAATCAATGAAAAAGGTTGCTTGTGGTGTAGTGTTGTGCACGTGCTGTGAAAGATTGTAGAAGACTAGCTTGCTGTGTTATATCCTTATTTGTGATAATGGAAGAGAACAATGGAAATCCTATTATTGAGAAGCTCAACAAGAACAACTACCCTTCATGGAAGTTCTGTTTGATGAACTACCTCATTGGAAAGGGCCTTTATGAGTTTGTTTCAGGTGAAGAAAAGGAGTTAGAGCTAGGTATCCCTCGGACTGCAAATGAATTAAAAACATGGAAACAATGGAATGCGAAAGATAAAAAGGTGATGTACCAGTTATTTGCAGTCATTGATAATACGATGTTGGGATATAACAAGAATGCAGAAACATCATATGCAGCTTGGACAATATTTGAGAACATGTTTTCACTAAATACAAATGCACAAAATATTCAACTCAAGCAAGAGTTGAATGCCTTGAAGAAAGGGAAAATGTTTGTCAATGAGTATGTTTTGAAGGTGAGAAACATTTCAGATGCTTTAGTAGCAATTGATGCAATGCTTGAAGATGATGCTTTGGTTTGATCCGCTTTGAGTGGCCTTAATAATGAGAAGGCATGAAATTCATTTTCTACTTCAATATACGTGCGGAAGCCATTTCCAGATTTTGATGAGCTGATCTCTCTCATGATTACCGAAGAGATCAATATGCAGGGTGACTCATCTGAAAAAAATGGTGAACATGTTCAAGCATTTTACTAAAGTTTAGGAAGGGGACATGGTAGATCCTCTTCGAGAGGCCATGGTATGGGACATGGTGGCGATAACCAACAAAACACTTTCAATTAGCAATGATGGGACCTCAAATGGGCCGGCACTGGCTATGGCACTAGCCGGACCTCATACTCATGATAGACAAATACACCCTCGCGGGTTAGGAGCGTCTATCTGCTGCTAAAGGACAAACTGTCCTAAAGCCTAATCTATGCGTTTATAGTTTTGTAGTCCAACGTTTCCCTTTCTATAAACTCCACAGAGGGAGAACCCTTGCACATTGGCAATAAATGCCATGATAATAACATACATGGGAGGCAACCTCTCGGTGGAATCACCGCGGCCCCACTGCAGCTCTCCTACATCGCAGGGATTAGCCCCTTGATGCGCTGCTCAACATATAGAACAAATGAACAAGCTCCACTCTTTCGTCTTGAATGTATTCCAGGAGATACCATGTGTTCTTACCAAATGATTCCCCAAGAAAGGAACGTCTATCCTACGGCTTCGGTTTCCTTTCCACACTCAAGCGTGGGTCATCATCATCGAAATTAGGTGCTATGCATCCAGTCTTTTGTACTCTGATACCATGGTCGACATGCACATGCAAAAGTGGATGCTCCTAAAGTGTTCAAACATAATTTTAAATTAGAAACATGTGGTGCACAACAAGGCTTTCCAACGCTCATTCACTAACCCGTTGCGGCAATGTAAGAATAGCACCGAGACAACACTCGTGCTACTATCCTCTTAATTAAAATACCAGGAACTCTTTGTCATAATATGCATCAGAAAATCAGCAATAATCAACACGCAAATCACACCATTCAAACATTCCAACCCCCTACATTTAGGTATTGCTTTCGTTGCTTAGGTGTAGAGGTTCATTTTGTCATGTTTTGATATATAGAAAGCGATAAATCACAAACTTTGACAAAGAGATTTGGCAAAACCTCATGCTTTGGCACAACCATACATCCACAAACAATCATTATATTTTTCCTTATTTTTGTGAGACGTATTTCTATTTTCCCCTTATTTTTTATATTTTCTTAATTTATTTGGCAAATAAAATATGCTATTTTCTGATTTTTCTTGTTCCAATCATTTCAGTATACTAACATTCAATTTATTTTCCATTTTCCCCCCATGAGAACATCTTTTACCCACCCGAAATGGAAAAACTACCATTTTACCGCTTAAAAATCGCATTGCAGGTTTACGGGAATTAAATAGCACATGTAAATCATTGCAAAATCAAAATTTTCTAATACACAACAATTAATCATGATGCAACCAGCACACAAACAAATTTTCATCCAATAAGAACATCATTATCATCATAAACTATAAAAAAAATCATTTTTCTTCATAAAAATGGTTATACCGTGTTTTTACGAAACCCGAGATGCATTGAATGATTGCATAACCAGCAGGCGGAGCCTCCATTGCTCTTAATCCAATGCTGCATATCAATCTTCAGCATCTCCATCAATCTCCATCACCATTTCCTTCATTCTCCCTCTCGATTCCTCCTTCAAGACGGTGCACATGAACAACCCATAGAGGGGAGAGAGAGGGAAGAGAGAGAAATACTAGATTCTGATATCTTCATCCAAACAGCCATATCTCGTGCAAAGACAGGCGATAGAATCACAAAAGAGGGAGAAGTTGCTAGGCATTGTCCGTTACATAGCTTCTTTGCAGCCTCCATTCATGATGCGTGGGGGGGGGGAGGCGCAATTTTTGGCACCATCTTGCTGATCACAACGCCATCTTCTTCACGTTTTTTTCTTCAAAAATGAGGGAGGGGGGTTAAAAATCCCAAAGAGCACCCCCCCTTTGGTCTTAAATCTTGGCCAATTTTTTGCCTCTTCCTCGTCCGGGCTCCGTTTTAGCCTCTGAAAAATCCTGCGCATCTGGCTCTGCATCGCGCACTAACTGGCATCTCCCGACATCCCGCACGACGGTCGAAAAAATTATCAAAAATTTGCAAGTGTCACTCGGGTGCCTTTTAAAAGTCGTATTTCACTTGGTGCTTAAAATCGTCTTAACTGTAGTCGCCACCTTCAATGTTAAATATTTTTTCCCTAAATTCTGGATTTTTTGGCAAATTTTAGGCACATCCCAGTCTCAAAACTCCACTCTCAAGAAATTTGGTGAAATGCAGGTTTCAGGAGGCCAAGGAAACTTTAGAGGAAGGGAGAGCTCTAGAGCAAGAGGTGGATGACAGAATAGAGGTTCTAGAAATTTTACTATTGTTTGCCATTATTGTGGCAAAATATGCCGTATTGCAGCCCATTGCTATGCAAAGAAGGATTATATTCTCAGTGGTAAATTTCAGCAAGAGAACTATGCATCGTCCTCACGACAGAATGAAGAAAAAAATGAGCGTTTGTTTGTTATGCAGCATATGATGAATACAGTTACAGGAAAGGGGACACATGATGATGTATGGTATGTCAATTCAGGTGCATCTAATCATATGACCAATCATGTTGAATGGTTTGGAGAGATGTAGGACTTACAAAATCCAGGTTATGTGCAGATGGGTGATGATTCATGCCACCCAATTTCACACATTAGAAATGTTCCCTTGTCCTTGTATAATGGCCAGACAAAGAGTTTGACAGATGTATGACATGTGCCATCAATCACAAAGAATCTAGTGTCTGTTGGCCAAATGGTAGAGCAGGGATTACAAGTTTGAATCAATGCAAAAGATTGTTTGGTAGAAGACTTTAATGATAAGTGCAAATTGGTCGCAAAAGGAAGTAGAGTTGGCCGCATGTTCTTTAGATGCTGAAATTTCAACAATGGATGCTGCTATGTATGCTAAAGGAAAAGGAGTAGTTGCATATCTTGAAATATGGCATAAACATATTGGACATGCAAATGTGCACAGGCTAAAATTAATGCAATCCAGAGGATTGGTTACAGGGTTGCCTTCCTTTAGAGTTGCAAAATTGCATAAAGTCTGTGAAGTATGTTAGTTTGGTAAGCAAGTAAGACAACCCTTCTCGCATGACAAAGACGTGAGTAGAAAAATACTTGATGTAGTACATACAGATGTTTGGGGGCCTACACAAAATGTATCTCTTGGTGGCAGCAAATACTTTGTCACATTTATTGATGACTATTCAAGGAAGTTATGGGTATACTTTATGAAGGAAAAGAGTGATGTTTTTGAGCACTTGAAATATTTTCAGGTAGCTTTTGAAACAGAAACATGCTTAAAAGTGAAGTGCATGAGATCACATGGAGGGGGAGAATACCTCTCTAGTGAGTTTAGTGGCTTTTTGAGGACTCATGGGATAAAGAGACAATTTACTTGCAAGTATACCCCATAGCAAAATGGGATTGTAGAAAGAAAAAATAGGCATATTGTAGAAGTTGCATGGACATTAATGGCTGAAAAGAATATGCCTAAACATTTTTTGTCAGAGGCTATCCATACTGCTGTCTATATTATGAATAGAACCCCCACAGCTGCAGTTCATGGGATGAATCCTGAAGAAGGCTTTACTGGCAAGAAGCCCGATGTATCACACTTGAAGGTATTTGGATGTGTTGCATATGTTCATGTGTCAGATGAGATATGGAAGAAGCTTGATCCAGAGACAAAAAAATGTATTTTTATTGGATACTCTTTAGAGAAGAAAGGGTATCGTTGTTATAACCCTGTCAGAGGTGAGTTCAGAGTGAGCAAGGATGTTATCTTTGATGAGATGGGTAGTTGGTATGCATCTGATGCTGATGTATTAGATAATGATAATGATTAGGACAACTATGTGCAGAAAGAAAAAAAAGAATCACAGAGTCTTAGTGGACTAGAATCATCATTTGATACTATACCTACAATGAGTCCTTGGTCTGGGAGACTAAGGAGTAGCCCCACATCTTCAGGTGGATCTATAAGTGTTGTAGGGAAGGAAAAAGGAAAGAAGAAAGTACTAGATGGTAATAATGCATCTACCAGTCATTTGGGATTTGATGGAGATTCTAGTCGCTTAGAGAGTTTGGATGATGAGCTTAGTATTGCTTCAATTAGGACACCAAGCGTACAAAGAGCTCATAGTATGTAAAGGATCTATTGAGTGATCCAGTAGTACGCAAATCTAGTAGGATCAGATAGCCTGTTAAAAGATTTGGTTTTGAAGGTTATGCAACTCACCATTGTGCTTATATGGTGAAACTAGTTGAGGATGCTGAGCCCACTTTTTTTCAGGATGCTGTTGGTCATGCTCATTGGGATGCAGCAATGGATGAGGAGATGGATACATTGGAAGATAATAAGACTTGGTATTTGGTATCCTTACCTAAGGGCAAGAAAGCTATTGGCTGTAAGTGGGTTTACAAATTCAAACATAGTGCAGATGGTTCACTTAGCAAGTATAAAGCTAGGCTGGTTGCAGAAGGCTATGCTCAAACATATGGCATAGATTATGAACAAACATTCAGTCCAATTGCTAGGATGACAACTGTTAGATGTGTGATTGCCTTGGCAGTAGCCAAAGGTTGGAGTTTGTAGCAAATGGATGTTAAGAATGCCTTTTTGCACGGTGAATTGCAAGAAGTGTATATGGAAGGAGCTCTATGGGCTGAAGCAAGTATCCACATATGTGTGCAGGTCAAAGAACGAGCTCTATGGGCTGAAGCAAGTACCTAGAGCATGGTCTAACAAGATTGGAGATTATCTTATCAATATTGGATTCGGTATTTCTGATGCTGATCACTCACTTTATGTGAGAAAGGGAGATGTAGGGTTGGTCATCATAGTCATCTATGTGGATGACTTGATTATTACAGGTGACAATGACAATGGGATTGATAAAGTTAAGGACTTTTTGAAGACAAAGTTTGAGATGAAAGATTTGGGTGAGCTGAGATACTTTCTTGGTATTGAGGTGATCAGATGTGATGATGGCATATGGTTATCCCAGAGGCAGTAATATGGCTTGGATATGTTATCCAAGTATGGTATGACAACATGTAAGTCTCTTTCAGTACCATTGGAGCAAAATGTGAAGATGAGAGCTGATGTTGGAGATGAGATAGAAGATCCTACTATGTTTAGGAGGATAGTAGGGAGCTTGATTTACATGACTATTACAAGGCCAAACTTGAGCTATGCTGTTGGTCTTGTCAGTCAATTTATGCAAATGCCTAGAAAGCTTCATTTGGATACAGTTAGACGTATATTGAGGTTGTTAAGGTATGTGAAGTCCACTTTACATTATGGAATTTTTTATGAGGCAGGTAAAGACGTATAGGTCTTTGGATACACAGATGTAGATTGGGCTGGTAGCATGTCAGACAAAAGATCTACAAGTGGATTCATGTTTTCCCTTAGTAGTGCAACAGTTACATGGAGCAGCATAAAGCAACCTACAGTTGCTTTATCGAGTACAGAGACTGAGTATAGACATGCTGCTATGGTAGCATGTGAGGTGGTATGGCTGCAAACATTATTAGGTAATTTGGATGTGCAGAGAGATGGTCCATTTGTCATTCATTGTGACAACATGAGGAGCATACATCTAGCTAGGAATCTAGTGTTCCATGCTAGGACAAAACACATTGAGTTGCACTACCACTTTGTGAGAGAGAAGGTACTTATAGGAGAGATTGACTTGGTATATGTCAACACACAGGATCATATAGCTGACATTTTCACAAAGGCATTGGGTGCAGAGAAGCTTCGAAAGTTTCGAAGCTTACTTGGAGTTGTAGAGATAGAGTTGAGCTTGAGTTGAGCTTGAGGAGGAGTGTTGAGATGAAAAGCTCAACACGTGTAGACATTGATGATGGACCGCTTGGCTAGATGAGTCTGCACATCTTCACTTAGCACGTTGGTGTTCATCATTATGATACTCACATGGCCACTGACTTATCACTTATTATATTTAGTTTGTTACACCTATCGACAGCTTGCAAAGACATAGCACCAATCAATTAGTGTAATCGGTTATGCACTGTTTGACTTAGTAGGCCACTTTCATTTATGTTATATCATATCTATACTTTGTGTACATTGTATAGTGTGTGGAAGAAGAAGAAAAAATCAGCAAGAAAACGTTTTGGTCTCCATCTCTCTTCTTGTGTTCTTGAGTGAGTTTCCTCTTGTGTATATAGTGTGTATTTGGTACAACAGCTCTAGCAAATCCCCCCATCACAGGATTCTTGACAGCTTCCTCCTAAAAGGGAAGTTGACCACCATGAGTTTAAGCTTGTTCTAGGAGCTGACCTATAGCAGATGTATAGTAAAGTGGCCTTGCATTCCATGAAGCCATCGAGTTAAAGTAACATATAGCAATTGTTAAACCAAGGATAATTTAGACTATATAACTTCTCATGGGAAGCTCCAATTCTCAAACTTCTTGAAAAACTTCAATGAGGAAATATCTTCTCAAAAATTGACCTAAGATTGAACTATTATCAAATAAGGATTAAAGAGGAAGTTATCCCAAAGACTACCTTCAACATGAGATACGAACATTATGAATGCATGGTAATGTCTTTTGGGTTGTCTAATGCTCTGGCCACATTCAACAATTTGGTGTAAGATATGTTTAGACCCTACCTTCATGAATTTGCTTCAAAATAAGAAGTGGCCTATGAGGCACAACTCAAAATTGTATTAAATATCTTTTAAAAAAATTAGATCTATGCTAAAAAGAGTGAATGCATATTCAATAAAAGAAAGATATAATACCTTAGACTTACAGTATGCAAGAAGGGGATTGCGGTGGATCCAACCAAAGTTAAGGATATATAAGAGCAGAAGCCTCCAAATTCCATAAAGAAAGTGTTGAGATGACAAGTTCAACACGTGCGGACATTGATGATGAACCGCCTAGCTAGATGAGTCTGTACATCTACATTTAGCACGTTGGTGGTCATTATGATACTCACATGACCATTGACTTATCACTTATTATATTTAGTTTGTTACACCTACCTACAACTAGCAAGGATATAATGCTAGTCGATTATGCAATGTTTGACTTAGAAGGCTACTTTCCTTTATGTTGTCTCTTATCTATACTTTGTGTACATTGTATAGTGTGTGTAAGAAGAAGAAAAATCACCAAGAAAACGTTTTTGCCTCCATCTCTCTTCTTGTGTTCTTCAATGAGCTTCCTCTTGTGTATATAGTGTGTGTTTAGCGTAGCAGCTCAAGCAAGTCCCCCCACCACGCGATTCTTGACATAGTATCAGAGCCACACCACTGAGAGAGGCTGATTTTGAAGGCTGGAGTGAAGGAGAAGAAGCAAGGTTTGAGCAAGCAAGAAACAGGTAAGAAGCTCTTCCATTCTTCCACTCTCTCTCTTGGATAGTGTCTGTGGAGGCTACCTGTGGAGGCACCGAAAGCAGGGTCGAGCGAAAATCTCAGATTGTTGTGAGATTTGGTGTGTGAGCAAAGCACTGTATATTCTTTAGATTAGCCCTTTAGGGTTGTCTCACATGTATTTTGGGCGTTTGAGGCCATTCCATGCCCTGTTGTAAAGTCGCAAGGTTGCGGACAACAGTTTCACGGTACACTGTGATTTCAGTTCTATTGATCAGAAGTGGGTATACATGTTACAGATTTTGAATCTGTAATTTTTAAAGTGTTTGTAGGAAGCAAACATAAGGTTTATCTGCAAAAAGCTTGCAAATTGTATGTATTATTGAGAAATCAGTCAAAAAGGTTGCTTGGTGTAATACTGTGCACATGTTGTAAAAGATTACAAAAACTAGCTTGTTATGTTGTATCCTTGTTTATGATAATGGTAGAGAACAATAGAAATCCCATTATTGAGAAGCTCAACAAGAACAACTATCCTTCATGGAAGCTCCGTGTGACGAACTTCCTTATTGGAAAGGGCCTTTATGAGTTTGTTTCAGGTGAAGAAAATGAGCAAGAGCTAGGTATCCCTCGGACTGCAGATGAATTAAAAACATGGAAAGAATGGAATGTGAATGAAAAAAATGTGATGTACTAGTTATCTGCAGTCATTGGTAATACGATGTTGGGACATATCAGGAATGCAAAAACTTCACATGTAGCTTGGACAATTTTTGAGAGCATGTTTTCAATAAATACAAAGGCACGAAAGATTCAACTCAAGCAAGAGTTGAATGCCTTGAAGAAAGGAAAAATGTTTGTCAATAAGTATGTGTTGAAGGTGAGGAGCATTGCAGATGCTTTAACAGCGATTGCTGCAATGCCTGATGATGATGATTTGGTTTTATCCACTTTGAGTGGCCTTGACAATGAGAAGACATGCAAATCATTTGTTACTTCAGTATATGTACGAAAGCCATTTATAGATTTTGATGAGCGGATATCTCTCATGATTACCAAAGAGATCAATATGCAAGGTGATTCGTTTGAAAGAAATGGTGAACATGTCCAAGCATTTCACTCAAGTTTAGGAAGGGGACGTGGTAGATCCTCTTTGAGAGACTATGGTATGGGATGTGCTAGCGATGACGAATAAAACAGGTTTAATCAATAATTTGGTGAAATGCAGGTTTCAGGAGGTCGATGAAACTTTAGAGGCAAGGGGAGCTCTAGAGCAAGAGGTGGATGGCAGAATAGAGGTTCTAAAAATTCTACTATTTTTCGCCATTATTGTGGAAAAATAGGCCATCTTGCAGCCCATTACTATGCAAAGAAGAATGATATTCACAGTTGTAAATTGTAGCAAGGAAACTATGCATCGTCTTCACGACAGAATGAAGAAAAAATGAGCGTCTCTTTATTATGCAACATATGATGAATGCAGTTACAGGAAAGGGGACACATGATGATGTATGGTATGCCGATTCAGGTGCATCTAATAATATGACCAGTCATGTTGAATGGTTTGGAGAGATATAGGACTTACAAAATCCAAGTTATGTGCAGACAGGTGATGATTCATGCCACCCAATTTCACATATTGGAAAGGTTCCCTTGTCCTTGTATGATGGCTAGACAAAGAGTCTGATAGATGTATTACATGTGCCATCAATTACAAAGAATCTAGTGTCTGTTGGCCAAATGGTAGAGCACGGGTTGCAGGTCCGATTCAATGCAAAAGGTTGTTTTTGTAGAAAACGTTAATGATAAATGTAGGTTGGTCGCAAAAGGAAGTAGAGCTGGCCAAATGTTCACTTTAGATGTTGAAATTCTTGCAATGGATGCTGCTATGTATGTGAAAGGAAAAGGAGTACGTGACTCGAGATGGTTTCTCAAGGTTGTGTTACTAGTGCAAGGGCAAAAACTTGGAGGAAATAAGATGCATTTTCAAGGATTGCAAGAGTCTTCCTTTTTGGATACGACTTGTATCCTAGTTAAAATGCTAATATCGGGTTTGTTTCTATTTGATTTGTTTTCATGTCAGTGCCATAAAGTTATATGAATGAACCTTGTTTTCTAAAAGGCTTAAAGGAAATGATTTTAAATGTCACACATAAATGTGAAAGGACTTAATTAGAAAACTAAAGAATGTCTATTGATGGAAGCCGGTAGGCGGAACCCTGATGGGTCTATCCTATGGTAGGGTGGTTCCAGAGAAGTGGGAGGCTTCTCACAAGGTTCTACATCCACACAACCTTTAGGTATTGTTAGGTTAGAACTCGATTCATGTTGTTTTAGGGGACTAGAATGGGACTATGCCCTACGGGTAGAGAGGTTGAGCAGTGTATCCCTCTCATTTTCCGTTCTCTTTGAACCAAGTGTGGCATGGGTCTTCTTCGGCTTGGGTACCTCTACGTAAAATAGGATATCCAAGTCCCGATACTAGAATGCTTTCAAGAGACCTTGTCCACTAGAAACCCTAATTTTAGGTTGATCCCAGTGGGTTCGCATGAATACTTAGTTGCGAGGCGGAGTCAAGAAACCTTAGGTGACAAACCTCGTAGCATTCCATGGGGAGGGTCAAGCAACGTCTCTTAGATTCATCTCTTGATGGACTACTAAAAACATTCCTGGACAACCAATAGGCGGGCACATTACATTATGAGGGTTGTATGTGTCTCATCTCAGGTATCTTGATCCAAGCTAATCCACTCCCCTTGCAAAATTCGCCATCTTCTATATCGAAAGAAAATGCACAGATTTTGTTTAGCGATAAAATATTTGTAATAAAAATAAAAATAATGGTAAGTAAATGTGACTAATACAACAATTTATCTAAGAAAGATTTATGTCAATTAAATCAAGCCATGCAAAGTAGTAAAAAGGATTTACCTAAATGTAAGATCAAATTGGTTTACCCTACAATCAATCGTCTCATCAAAATGTGTTCTTTTGACTTGCTAAGACTCTGACTCGTCCATTCCTCAGATGGACACTTTCATTGATAGGTAATCTTTGTTTTCTTAAAAACATCACATGAACAAAAAAAATGTGCAAATAATGAGAATAGAATAAATCAACTAAGATACACATATTTGGAGCATGTGGTGGGTTTCATAGCACTATTGATGTCAATTTTTTCCTTGGACTTACATGCTTCTAACAACTCTAAGCTACCAATCATGTTAAAATATTGAGAATGCATGCTATGGAGGATCATTAATGAGCAAATAGAAAACCATAATGAGGCAAAAGCATTTACAAGGAAGAACAACTAATACTATCCAGGCATAATGCAAGTACAACTAATTGATAATGACTAATTGAATGAGTGGTGGGATGAGTGTCTTTTATAGGCTTACAATAGGTGGTATTGGTAGGTGGAAAGGGACCATGGTATTCAACAATCATGGTTTTAATAAACCGTGCATACATGACCTAGTCTAAGGCTTTATTTACAGTTTGTTTCTTGCCTTGTTTGTCCCATACAAAGAGGCTATGGTGGATGTGATTGCACATTTCTCAACAAATCAAGCATTCATCATCACTAGATAGTGGCGGCAATGGGACATGTTGCAATCTCTAACTTTTTACTACATACAATGAATTATAAAAAAAGATATTTTGAGTTGCAAGTTGAGTTGCAAAGTTATTATCATAGATCAAAGAATGTATGTCTTCATGCCAAATATGTATCTTTCCACTCAAACATTCCACATTCTGCCATTCATGCAAGGTCGATAGACATAGAGATATCAGTAAAACAAGATTGAATTAGAATACTGAAAAGATGTTTAAAAACAACTCTAATGTAAAAGAATAAACAATGATAACATTTAAAAACTTATTGTTTTGTTTATAAGTTGCAATGTAGTTATTGTCATGTACAAAGATTTGTTTGTGCATATAAACATGTTGGATCAACACTTTTGTTATTGTACTTGTTCCATTAAATACTTTTTTGAGCTCTAAAATTCTACCTTTCCAATGTTTTTTAGGGCTCGTAACATCCTTACGATTGACCCTGAAACTCCCTCAAGTACTTGGGTGCATCAAAATCCAATCCAACTTATAGTACTTATCACAAATCCAATTACTGCCACTATCTTTCCTATTGAAGATCTCCATTGCAAGTATACTACTGATGTTTTTTCTCCATGTGAAGACATCTATAATAACCAAATAGAAATGTTACTTATCAGCATGTGTATAATTTACAAATGTTCTCTTCAAATGAAATGAAATTTAAATGAAGCAATTTAAAAAAAACATTGTACTTGTAATTCTTTTAAAAAAGGAGCCCAAACATGTTGAACAAGAAGTTGACTTATAACAAGACCATTGTTCCTTCACTAACAAATTCCTAGAGTACAAAAACAAATGAAATCTTGGGTCAAAGCATACATATAACTTACATAGGCTTTATCCAAATGAGTTGAAATTTAACCATGGAGTAAGAGAAAAAAATCACAATATACATGTGGCTCTCTTTGCAAAGAAGTCCAAAGATGTTGAAGAAGTTGAGTTTAAAAAAAATCAAATTTCTTCACCCTCAGAGATTCTTGGAGTACAAAAACAAAGGAAATCTTGTTATGCATACATTTTGTCCAAACAAGATAAAATTTAACTATGGAGCAAAAAAAAAAACGAGACAATATACATGTAACTTTGTTTTATAGAGAAACCCTAAGATGTTGAAGAAGAAGTTGAGTGTTAAAAATATCACTGTTCTTAACTATAAGAGACTCCTAGAGTACCAAAATGAAAGAAATTACATGTCAAAGAATGCACATAACTTACATAAGTTTTGTCTAAACGACATAAAACTTTACCATAGAACATCCATGGAAGAGAACAATATACATGTAAAGTTTGGTGAAGAAAATATTAGGGCTTTGGTAGAACAAGCAACATGTGAAACTCACTCTGTATTTGTGTAGAGGAAATGAAATTTCACAGGGTTATAAATAGGGCAAGCAACAATGAGGCTCTTAAATTTTGTTAGGAAATATGAAATGAGGGAAGAGATATGATAAATTTGAGTTATTCCTAAGAAAGAGGGTAAAACTGAAAATGGGAGAAATGAAAACTCAAACATAAAAAAATAAAAAAATGAAAATTTGAGTCACAAACTCCCAAGAAGTGAAAGCATTCTATTTTTCACATTTTCTCTTATTTTATTGTTGAGAAAAGATTTTAGCCAATGTGTGGCTAGAATATTCATGTTATATGAATTTGCAATTTCGACTCTCTCATTGGTTAGGCCTATATTTGTTTATTCACTCCTTAAGGGGCAAAAAAGAGAGTCCATATTTTTCCTAATGGGGGATTGATGCAATTAATTCTCTTCCATGTCCTAATGCTTGAAAGGAATACATCATAGTGGCAATGGACTATATGATTAGATGGGCAAAAGCTATTACCACAAATAGAATCATTGGCAAAGAAGAGAGAAATTTTGTTTTTGAATCCATTTTTATTGCACAATTGTAACTCCACTAGAAAGTATCTTAGATAGGGGACCAAGGTTTTGTGGAGACCTTGTGAAGGATCTCAGGGGGAGACTGGGCATCAAACATAGACATTCTACTCCTTATTATCCTTGATGCAATGGGATGGTAGAAAAGGTTAATGGAATGATTTGTAGAATCATCACTAAGCAATTTTATGATAAGCTTAAAACATGGGATAAGAATTTGAATATAGTCTTATGTGCCCACCGCACCTCAATCAATACATCTTTGGGATTCACTCCATTTTATTTGGTCTATGCTAAAGAGACACTCTTGCCCATTGAGATAGAGCTAGCTAGCTTGTGGGTGCTAGAGAGAGTCAATGTTTAATCTAAAGACAAGATTGGAGAACCCATTCTAGACCTTGAAAGATTGCAATTAGACACGGAAAAGACAATCCAATATTATGCTATCCAAGTAGGAAAAAGAAGAAAGAATCTCAATGAAAATCTCTCAAATAAGAAGATTATGAAAGGATCTCTTGTGCTTAGGTATGATAATAGGTTTGACAATACAAAGGATGATAAGTTTGAAGCCACATGGGAAGGATGTATTGTTGTGCTAGAGAGATCTTCAAATGGCACCTATCAGCTATAGGACATCTTGAGAAAGATGGATAAAACCCGAGTGAATGGTTAGAGGTTGAAACCATATCATTATAGAAATCTTCAACCATGGTGTGTCCTCGGGAAGAAGATATTGTGAACCTATCAACAACGACAAAAACATGAAGGAAAATCTAGAGGCATGAATATCTCTAGCCTAAGGGGAGGGCTATATATGATAGATGCATTTCACAACTTTTTATTTTTTCATATCAACCTCCTTGTAGAATCATGTAAGGTGTACATAGCTTTTGGGTGAGTAGTTTAAGCCTTGTATAGGAATCAATGTTTATAAAGGCTTGTACATTTCTACCAAATAAGAGTGATCTACTTTTTCCTTCAGAAATTCTTTTCTAGGACTAATCCTCTTCGAGAATATTTATCTACAATATTTCTAGCATTGGGCTTGGATGGAACTAGATGTGAGACAAATGGCATTGAAAAGCCTTGGAGTAGTAGATAAGAGTCTCCTCACATTTAAGGAAATAATGATAAGCATACATAAGAAAGTCAATATGAGGATAAGCGGATATGGAGATACCTTCTATAGAATTTCAAAGTTATTAGTTACTTGGAGCAAGAATCTTTGAACATGAAAGGAGGAGCTGAAACTAAGCTTGGACACATATGCCTTTGAGTATTTTATGAAATAATCCAATTATAACTCTCTCATATGGTGCATACATCTGTTTCTCCTTTTCTTCTCTCTAATATTTTCCTCGTTTCATGTATCTCACCTTCTCTAGCCTATTAACTATAATATTCTTTCTAATATTTGGAGCTTCATAGATGGTGCAAGCATGGAAAAAGCTTTGGCCACCAAAAGAAAAAAATGTAATAATGTATTGATGCACTAGAAATTTATTAACAAAGGCCACATCTTAAGGGTGGAGATTTGAGACTCTTCTCAATTATTATTCAAAGTCTTTTTCTCCATGAATATATTGTAAGAAATGTATGTACCTTTTCATATTCTCTCTACTCATAACCTTGTATCCCATATTGTAAAGCATCACATTATATTAGTAATGCACATAAAAACCTCTCCCTCATATTTTTTAATCTTGGTGGTTCACTTTTTATTTTTTTATTATTTCAGAAATATTGACTACGAGGACCCATATACAAAAACAACAAAATGTATTATGTAATGCCTTATATGACCTAGTGCATCATCCAATTTGAGACTCTAGTCAATCAAGATTATTATTAATTACTTAGGGTTAGTAGATCATATAATCTAGGCAAGTACCTACCCTTTGAACCTTCATTCAAGGGGAAACACACATACCCCACTTTACCACCATTCTCATCATCTCTATTCTCTTCCTCTTTTTCACTATTCCCCTATCTCTCTCCACTCCACCACCCTTCTTTCACACTTCATCACACACATCATCTCCCTGTCATTCAACCCCCATCTATCTTCTAATTTTCTTCACCCTTCTTGTCCCCCACTTTATCATAATCTCACCCTCTCCTACTCTTTCCCTCATCCTCCCTCATTCCCCATTCCTCCATTATTCCCTTCCTCCCCATTCCACTATCCCAAAGCCCTTTGCACTATCATCCTCTCCACGCTTCTTCCTTTTTCTCTTCCTATATTGTCACCACCATTATCCCTTCATTTATGTATGCTTGTCCCTCCACCATTTTAGGTTGGGATGCATGTGCATATTGAATCATTTACTTCATGTTGTCCCATGTCTTCCCCTCTCTTTCTCTTTTATATCATCATCTCTCTACTCATGTGTATATAAGTGCCCTAGTTCACTTCCATTTTGGCTAGGTGGTGCCCCTTTGGTATATCATCATCTCTCTACTCATGTGTATAGAAGTGCCCTAGTTCACTTCCATTTTGGCTAGGTGGTGCCCCTTTGATATCTCTTAATATGCAAAGACTAATCCCATTTATGTAGAAGCCCCGAGTTCTTATTCTCTTCCTTACCATATTGCTTCATATATAGCAAAGAAAGATGCCTTGTACTTTGCTTCAATAGATAACAATGCCAAAGTTGGTTGCTTCTTACTAATCTAGAAGAAAATTCATGAACCTAAAGAGAAGCAATATCTAGAAACTGATTTCTTGGGATCACTGTCACTTGTCCAATCTAAGTCATACTCGTGATAAGACTACTTTCTAAGCTATATGTGATACCATAATCAAGATTTTTCTTTAATTTATTTGAGCCCATGCATCTTAGCTTTCCAACGACTTTCTCAGGTTTTGTTTAAGAAATTGCTCAAAATACTAATAGAAAAACTAATATTTGGCCTAGTATTACACAAGTAGATGAGGTGCTAACCAACCTCCTATACCTCCCCATGTTTGCTAGTGCTAATGTATGCTCAATGGATAGCTTCACATTGATCTCCATAGGTATAGCTATCTCCTTACACTTGGTTATGTCGGATGTTTTTAAGATCTCCCATGTATACTTCTTTGGAGAGATGAAGATTTTTCTAAACTCTTGCTAGACTTCAATCCCCAAACAATAGTACAACAAGCACAAGTCTATTAGTTCAAATAGAGAGCTTAAATCCTTTTGAGTTTGATGGATCGTATCCTCATAGTCACTTGTAATAACAAGATCATCTACATATAGGACAATTACTACATACTTTTTACTATCCATGTAAGCATAAAAATTAGCATCTAAGTCACAGCTTTTAATATTCAAACCTAGAAAGCATTTATATATCCACTGGTACCATGCTCTAGGGGCATGTTTTAGTCCATACAATGCCTTCGTTAGCTTATAAAATTTATTCTCAAAATAGGGAACCTCAAAGCTTGGTGGCTAAGCCACATACACCTACTCCTTTACATCACCATTCAAGAATGATGATTTGACATCCAGTTGGTAAATTGACCACTTCTTATGAGCAACCATCCATTGCAACTATTGTATAAATAGTGGCCATCTAGTAGTGGGAGTAAATGTTTCTTGAAAATCAAATCCTTCAACATGTGAAAATGCCTATGTAACTAATTTGGCTTTGTACTCTTCTAAGTTTCCATTAGCTTTGTACTTTACCTTCTAAATCCACGTAGCACTAATAATCTTTGTCTTTTTTAGCCGATCCACTAATCCCAAGCATTATTATTATGCTGTCATACTCACAGGGGATTGACTAATAGTAATAAGGAGACGTCACCTGCGTAAAAGAAATATATGAAAATACCCCTTATCTACCCCCTATTTATGGGATCTTACCTTATAAAATGTACATTCCTTCCCTTAAATAACCCCCTCCCTTACACTCATGTGGTACCATACAGTAAACCCTAGTGGACCCCTCGGGGTCATACTCAACTTGTGTAGTTGCTCTCCATGCTAGATTGACAAGTACTTCTTCCAAGTTGACTCGCTCATTTATTTCTCTCATAATTTTAGTCATCAAGACCATATTGACTATGTGAGAAGAAGTCTTTCTTTTCTATTCTATTCTTAGTGACCTCCTTAATTCCATCTGCCTTTTCCTCAATTGTGGAAGGTATAGGATTAGTGCAATCATAGAGCTACTTCACCGATCATGGCAATGGATTTTCTAATGGGGTGATTAGAGGTTGGTGAGATTTTTTCTCATCATCCAAAGATGATGTTTTCTCCTCCTTGAGAGTAGGGACATCTCTTGGGATAGGTTCATAGTAGACTACTTCTTTGTTTGATGACGATAAAGTGGAAGAACTTATATTGTCCTCCTCCACTGTATGTGGCTACTCCTTAAACACCATATCACAGCTCGCTATGATCTTCTTTGCCTCTTGGTCATACAATTTGTAAGCATTTTGCTCATCATTATAACCCAATAATATAATTTTTTTTCTTTTTGGAATTAATTTATTTCTTTTATTCTTTGGAATATGTGCATAATATTCACATTCAAAACATCTTGTGGGATGGGTTCATAGTGGACTACTTCTTTCTTTGATGATATAGTGGACGAACTTATATTCTCCTCCTCTATTGTATGTGGCTGCTCCTTAAACACCACATCATAGCTCGCTATGATCTTTTTTTCCTCTCGATCATACAATTTGTAAGCCTTTTTCTCATCAATATAACCCAAGAAGATACATTTTGTATTATTTATTTATTTTATCCTTTGAAACGTGTGCATAACATTCATATTTAAAAGTTCTAAAATATGAGATAGATGGTTTCTTACCAGAGGATAGGCCTCATGAGGAGTTTTTCCCTTAAGAGCCTCTGTGTAATTAAGAATTTAGACTAGAGTATTAGCAGCTTATGCCCAAAATTGGTTAGGAAACCCCTTAACCTTAAGCATGCACCTTGCTAGTTCCACAATGGTGCAATTTAAAAATTCAATAATGCCATCGTGCTAAGGTGTATGAGACGTCATCAATTGATGCTTAACCCATTTGCCCTTGCAAAAGTATTCAACCTTCTTTGAGTTGAACTCACTACCACCATCTATTCTAAACTTCTTCACACTTTGCCTTGTTTCATTCTCAATAAGTTTTAGCCATTTTTTAAACTTATCAAAAGCTTAAACCTTATCACAAAGGAACTACACCCACATCTTCCTACTGTAGTTGTCGATGATCAACATAGAATAAGAAGATCCTCCTAAGGCTTTTGTAGATATTTTACCACACAAATCAGCATGCACCAACTATAGAGGAGCCTTCACTCTATTCTTGCTTTCTTGTGAAAAAAACTTTTTCTATCTCTTGCCTATTATACAAGTTTCACATGGTTTCTTCATTTTAGTTATACTATAGGTAGGTGAGAAACCATACCTTGCTTATGGATCTCCTTCAACAGTAAAAAACCAATGTGACCAAATCTTTCATGTCAAAGTTTATTTATGCCCATATCAATAGTTACTATAAGAGCACTTAGCTCATAAAAGTTGTTCCTTCTTTCTCCTTTGTTGTGCCAACTTTGCTAGCATTGTTGATAATTTTTGCTCTTGTCTTAGTGAGCCTCACCTCATGACCAAGATCAGTTATAGAAGCAACTGATAGCAAATTTCTCGTAATCTCTGAAATATACAACACATTTGAAAGATTCTTGATTTTACCATTTACAATAACAAAGGAAAAAGTACATGTGACCTCAAAGGGGAATTTTGAATCATTTCCAACCATCATAATGATAGATTCTTGTAGATGCTTTATAGAACTATATAGAAATTTCTTATTTGTCATGTGATGGGAGGCGGTACTATCCAATACCCATGAGTTACTGTTCTCAAATATGACACTGAATGTTTGTCTTGTCAACGTATCAAAGCTGAACATGTCAAGATGCCAGGGAAGCTGCAATCACTTGACATTCCCCAAATGAAATGGGAATTCATCAGTATGGATTTTATTGTAGGCCTACCCCAATTCCAGGGAGGATACAACTCCATCATGGTTGTGGTTGACATGCTTACTAAGGTTGCATACCTTATTCTAGTAAAGAAAAACTATAAAGCCTCAGACATTGCAAGATTATTTATCAAGGAGATATTCAAGCTACATGGTTTACCTAGAAGAATCATTAGTGATCCTGATTCTCTCTTCACGTCACACTTCTGGAGAGCTATCTTTGAAGCTATTAGGACTCAACTCTGTTTTAGCACAGCTTACCATCCCCAAACAGATGGCCAAACAGAGCGAGTAAATTAAGTCATCAAGGATATGCTTAGGGCATACTGTTGTCGGGAGCCGAAGAGGTGGATTCAATATTTGACTTTGGTTGAATTTGCCTACAATGCTTCTTACCAACAAAGCATTCAGATGACCCCTTTTCAAGCATTGTATGGTCATGACTGCAGAAGTCCCCTAAACTTCTCAGATCCAACCTCAAGCGTTGAAGCTTCAAGGCAGATGTTGGAAGAGATGGATGACCAAATAAAGTCAATAAGACAAGACATCCAAGCGGCCAAGGATAGATAGAATGCATACGCAGATTTGAAGCGTCAAGATAGAATCTTCAAAGAAGGAGACATGGTTTTCATTTGCGTACGCCCAAAGAAGAGTTCCCTATCCTTAGGAGATTGCAAGAAGCTAAGTCCAAGGTATTGTGAACCGTACAAAATCCTCAAAGACCTAGGACCTAATGCTTATAGATTGCAACTCCTTGAGAACCTAAAGGTTCACAATGTATTCCATATCAGCCTATTAAAGAAATATGTACCTAATCCTAACCATGTACTTGACAACCAACAAGTTGTAATGCCTAGTCAAGGAGTTCTTGAACTAAGGCCTAACAGGATCTTAGATGTTAGGGAGAGACAATTGAGATCCAGAACCTTGAGAGAATGCCTTGTCTAGTGGAAATATTATCCCAAAGAGGATGCCACTTGGATAGATGAAGGCACTCTCAACCATCAATATTTCCAGTTTATCTTGAGATGAGGACATCTCGATTCCTCTAAGGGGGAGAGAATGTAAAATACCAAACACTACATGCATGAACCCCCTTTGTTTTCTTAAGTAGTGGGATGATAATATTACATTTTGAAAATTTACTAAGGTTATTGGAAATTTTTTTGCTTATCTCCCCCCTAGCCGACGGTCATGCTGGAGGGGGGAGAGGGGAATAGAATATCCATCAAGCTCCTTGCTAGAGCTTGCTCACCCTTAGTTCCATGCCAATCGACACATAGGAGAGGGAGGATCCCCCTCCCCTCCCCTATTTAAACCATGGGGGAATACAAGCAAGGGTAAAGGAAGGAGGCGTTGCCATTATTCGTGCTGCCACCCTGCAAAAGATGAAGGGAGAAGCCTGCGCTTGTGCCACTTGAGGGAGAGAGGAGGGTCGCCTGAGCCGAGGAGGAGCTGCAGAGCCGTCAGTTGCCTAGGCGTCGCCGCCAAAACAGACGGCCTCGAAATCTTCTTTTTCCCCTTCCACGTAAGCTTTTAGAAGCTTCCAAAGGGGGGGCCTTCTTAGCCCCCTTTCCGTTGGGTTTATTACCCCCTTTTCCCCCTTGTGTTTTAACCCCCTTAAGCCCCCCTTTCCCTTGGGCTTTGGAACCCCCCCCTCCCCCCTCATGTTTCAAGCTCTATAAGCCCCCTTTTCCCCCAATAAGAGTGGGGCTTAGAAGTCTTATTACCCCCCCCCCCCCCCCCCTTGTGCTTTTAATCTCTCTTAATCCCCTTTCCTTGGGCTTTGAAGGTACCCCCTAAAATTCCCCCTTAGGTTTTACAAGCCCCTTTTCTCCCCCCATAAAAGGGACTTGACCTTTAAGGTGTTATCTCCTTGTTTTTTTTTTAAATCCTCCTTAAGTCCCTTCCTTTTGGCTTGAAACCCCCTATCGTAAAAACCCCCTTAAGCCCTTCCTTTGTGCTCTTGAAACCCCATGCAAAATACCCTTGGACCTTTGTTCTTTTTCCCCACTCGTAAAAGAGAAGAGAGTGTTGAAGGCTTTTAACACCTCCCTTTCCCACTCAAAAACCCTCGCAAGAGATTGCACATTTTATTTATTCCCCGTTTGTGCGAGTTTTTACAAGGCCATTAAACCCCTCCTATGGCTTTAATGGGTCTTATCCACAAAAGATTGTGAAACATCCCCCTTTTCAAATTCCCTACTTCAAGGAGGAAGCCTTCTAAAACTGTTTTGACGAACGGTGCAAGTTATTGCAAAAGGGAGCCACGGTGGAATTTCAAAAAGGAGTTGCAAAGCTACTTCCACGGTGGAAATGCCTCCTAAGAAAGTCCAAGGTAAAGCCACGGCATCCACGTGCACATCTCACCCCAAGTCCAGGTTTTCCTTCCTAATTTTTATTTGGTGTTGTTGTAATTCAATCACGCAAGGTTAATTGTTAGAAATGGGATACATCTTTTGTCCTAAATGCTCACGATGAAGGAACTTAGTCATTAATACTTTCAATAAAACATTCAAAAAAATAAAGGAAGCATAAATGCATTTCTAGCAAATAGCTTTATGCATTGAAATGAATTAAAAATTAGATTAATGTCCATTAAAATAGTATACTTCGTTTAAGCCTAGAAGTATAAAACTGCATCTCGCACTATTAATCCATATCCTCTTTGCAATGAATCATCATGGAAAGTGCAAAAGCATGAAATGACTCTTACGATGCATGACTCTAGGAAATTATTGATTGTCAACTACATAAATTATCAAGAAAAGGTTGCTTGTTTAGCATGAATTTTATTCGCAAAGTAAAGGAAGATTAGTAGGAATTAACCTAACCTATGGCTAACCTCAAATCAATAAGTTAGGGTTGAAAAATCAATTTACACATAGACAACGAGTCATGTCAAAATGATGCCGAAATTATCTTCTAGAATTAAACAAATTGGCATAAATCTAAAACACCTAAACCATGGATTACTCGTTTAGAACGAGTTAAATTCCAAGAAATTCACTAGAAAATTAATACGTGACCTAATTGTACGTATTGCTAAAAATTGAATCTCCTATACCTTAAATACTTGGCCACTTTCGTCGAAATAAGGGGATAGTGCAACATATATTTGGAAGGTGAACTAGGGTTTATCCCTAAGATTCTTACAAGATGGAACTTGGAAACCCTAGGTCTAATGACATCAGTTTAATATAATCACGAACAGATTGTTTCATGACTCTGTTCAATGAGTAGAATAAGTCTCATAGTTCGATGCGACACTTGCGCAGCAAGTGCGGAGTCCTATGATCTTGTGATTGGATCACAAGAGAATGGCCAAATTCTTGCAATGAGCATGGCAAATCCTTACGCAAGTTATCTTGCAAGAGGATGAATAATCATCCTAATTTAGTATCTTTCTTGAGTAAAGATGATTAATTGGAAGCTAATGACCAGCTGATAAACGGAAATAACCTATGAACTTAAGGTTTGGCCAAGTCTAGTTAATAAGGTACGCCCTAACCCAGGATATAGGGGATCTTGCCAAGTTGCAAGTCATCCCGGATCGAGTGCAGGACGCATTTGAAAGGAAGGATTCATTTCTTAGCAGTTTGCCAGCAAAATCGACCAATGGATATGTTTGTGCTTGCTATAGATTTTAGAGCACTGTTTGGCTTTGTTTGATCAATGAATTAAAAGATAAATGGATATCTATACTTCATGTTGAAGTCTTGAAGGGAGAAGCAGCTTCAGTTACCCCAACTGCCTACTTGACCCTAACCAAGGGGGTTGTTAACCGCAACGGGCATGTGGACCGAACCCACTGCGAGAGGTCTCTCTGTTGAGTGCTACTTGGAGTAGGAGGACACTTGGGTGCCAGAGGGGGCTCTAGCATAAATCCCTTACCTTCCGAGCCCTGCACAAGAGGCTAACGTGAATCGAGATTGGATCTCGAGGTCCGCATACTAGTCTACGAGCAGAAACTTGGATTAGTGATCCCTATGGATTGCTAGATAGCGTTCGGGCGGATTGTGGATAAGCCTACGGGCTAGAATCTTTGTATTTCAAAGATAAATATGATAACCTACTAATAAGGAACTTGTTTGATATTGTTTTTCTATATCAAGTGATAAGATTACATGAAAGAACCAGTGCTTAATGGGTTAATTAAAGAAGCTGATTGCTACATGTCCAACTAATGTGTTAGGCAATTAAATAACTAAAACAAACCCGAGGAAAGTGCGGAGGATGGGCCATAGGTCTGTCCTACGGATGGGTGGTCCCAGTTGGCCGGGTACTTTTCTTAAGTCATGATGGACAACAGGAAGATTGTCAAAGAACACGAACAACTAAAGCGTTGACCTAGAGTTATGATTGAACTGGATTTACGCTATTTTAGGGGAACGGAATGGGACTATGCCTTCCGGTAGAGATGTTGAGCTTTGCCTCCCTCTCGTTTCCCATTCTCCTTGAACCAAGTGCAGCGTGAATCCGCTTCGGACCTGGCATTTTTGCGTAAAGTAGTTCGCTTGGGTCCGACGCTAGTTGCCGTTAGGAAATGACCAATAAGGAAAACCCTAATTCATGTCGATCCTAAGTGGGAACGGCCGGAATACTTCCTCTACGTGGTAGACACGGAAAGCCCTAGATCGCAAACCCCCTAACATTCCATGGGAGTGTCGGGTGGAGCTTTCTAGACATCCTTTCCGATGGACTGCTAAGACGTGTCCTGAAGATACAAGTGGACATGTTACATGTTTTCCATGCTCGACGTACAAAATATTTAATATATACGTGGTATAAGTGAAAAGTGTCAAAGAACTTTCTGAGGAATAGTTTTCCGTTGCAAGTCCTGTCGATAACTATGTGCACCACACTTGGGACATGTCTCCGTGGTCCCATAGCCTCCTTGAAACAGCACACAATCATTAACACATGAATGGATGCTATTGTAGTCCATGCCAAGCTTTTGTAACACCAATCGTGCATCATCATGGAACTTAGGCATTGTGTTTCTAGTGGTAATATATGACACTTTAGCAACCTTAAAAAAAATCAAAAGACACCTTGAAAAAGCACAATAAGTGTTTTTATAATGGAGTCAAAAAAATCAACGAAGCGTAGAATATACCTGAACAACTTGGTCACACTCGCATCACTCCATCTGTACTTTTCCTGCACACTTAGGAGCATAATAAACATTCTCATGCAAGATACTCGGCACCCATCATACAATGGTATGGACAATTCCTCTCTCAGTGGATCAAATGACTTGGCATCCATAGGCATCAATGCATCGAGCATTATCTCCATCACAGGCTCCAAGATTGGAGGAAGGTTTGAAGAAAGGGTGACTTTTTCCTATAGTATCGAGGGTGTAGAGTGAGTTGTGCCTTCCAATTGGTGTATTGGCTCAGGCACTCCGTCCATTTCATGCCCATGAACTCTTCTAACTAGCCCCAATATGTGCATTCCTTGGGAGGAGGCATCACCTTTCTATCTAAATTTTATGGGCACGTCTAATATTTTTGTATATGATATTCAATCACTTTGCGAATGTAAAGCATGATGGATACATACTTTTCTTACTGTTCACTTAAAGTTTTAGATCGCCTGATCAATTATCTCCATTTAAAACCCTCAAAAGCATCATACATTGGAGCCCCAAGAGGAACACCAAGGAAAAGGGGGTTCTACTGCAAGAAAATCTATCTTGTACCATCAAAAATCTTTTATTTCATTCTTTTGATCATCAAAACAAAGAAAACAACAAATCTTCACGCAGCATCATAGTAGATATCTCCCACAGATTTGATAGAATCAACCAAAATCTTCAACATCTTCATAGAATCCATCAATAGAACAATGAACACAAAATAGTACACCATCTTTGAATGAAAATCAATCACATAATATTCATCTTCAATGTCTTTATAGTTCTCTCTCTCAATCTCTCATATAAAGTTACATTGTTTTGATAGAATTGACTATCTCTGACTCTCTCTCTCTCTCTCTCTCTCTCTCTCTCTCTCTCAATAGTACATCATCTCCTCACTACAATACTCTCATAATAACTCTCAATAATACTTTTTAGGTCGTGGATACACCTCTCAAGAGGTATGTCTGATATGAAGAGTCACCAGAGCCAGTACAGTGTCTCTTTATAGCTCACTACTGTCACTATCACTTAGTCTTCTCTTCAGTCTTCAGCAGCTACTTCTTCCATTTTTTTTAGCTCTTTTGAACTTAGATTCATCCTTTCCAAAAGTTAGAAAATTTTTCCAAAGTCACACGTACTTTCTGAAAAACACTTACAGAAGGTCTACAGAATAGTACAGTACAGTACCAGAGTAGCTGCAAAACAGTTATAGAGCAGAGACAGAGTAGAGACAAAGGCTCTACAGAAGGTTTACGGAAGGTCATAAGAACCTCATAACTCATACTCAAACCATTCCAAACTATCAAAAACTATTCAATAGACTTCCAAAAGATCTTAATCTTCATCAATCATCAATCCATGCTTCATACAGAAGAAAATCAAAAAAAAAAGAAGCTATACATAAGATATGCCAGAACCAATCAAAACCTCAACAGAACCTATCAGAACATCACAGGGCTCCATATCTCTACTGAGAATCATCATGAACTTCCAAAACATAATCAATATCATCCAAAACACTCTCAAACACTTCCATTATCAATCATACATCACTCTAAATCCATCAAAAATTAATCATTCAGTCCTCAAAAACAACAAAAATCAGTCAAAAATTCAGTCTTTTTCCACTCTCAACATATATGTTTTATAGACAAGCAACTCTTTTGTCTAATTGTTAGCTTGCGTTAGGAGCAAGGACACAAGACATGTTTATAAAGATAAGGCTCGCAATCTTGGACATCACGACCATCATCATTCTCCGTTTGGTCTACATTATGATAAATAAAAAGTTTTAGTTCCCCTCATTGATGATCTTCCTTCATTTTAATCTCTACTCCTATTTCTCTCCCTTTCCCTTTATTTGTTTGTCTCCCTCCATCTCTTTTTATCCGTTCCTTTTCTCTCCATGTCTCACTGTCTTTATCTATGCCCCTTTTTATTTCTCTCCATGCCCCTCTTTCTCTCTCTCTTTTCCCTTTTTTTATTTACCTCCCTTCCTCATTCTTTATTTCTCTTTCCACCTTTCAAATTATCTCTCTCTTTCTCTTTTTTCATTTGGCTCCCTTCATCCTTCTTTGTTTCTCTCTCCCCCCTCTCTCTCACTGTTTCTTTCTCTCCCCCATCTTCCCTTCCCACTCTCGCTTATTTTCTCTTCTCCTTTCCCTCCCTTCTTTTCTCTATGTCTTTTCTCTTTTCCTCTCCACTCACTCTTTCTCTCTCTTGAAAATTTTTGTGGCAAATACTGCACTTGCATTTCGACACTTTTTTTTTTCTTAGAGCGGCATCAATATCAATGCCGTTAATAGCATAAAAATTTTGATATTGTTAGCCATGCAAATAGCAATGCTAATAGTGACACCGCTATTTTCTATTGTAAATAGTCATCATTATTTTCCCATACCCTTGTAGTGGAAGTTGAGGCTTAAAGCCCAAGAAGGTAGCAGTAGTGGAGATGTTACATTCTTTCCAATATGAAAGGCAAAGGTGATTCCTCTACCAAAAGGAAAAAGGAAGAAGGATAGTAAGAAAAAGTATCAAGGAGAGTTCTTTTATTACAAGAAGAAATGACATGCAATTATAAATTGTCATGTTAAGAAGGCAGATGAAAATAATGGCACTATGAAGGGTAAAGAGAAAAAGACAGCCAACATGGTTGAAGTAAAGTTGGAGTTATTCATGGCAATCATTGAGGAAGTGAGCTCCTTAGATATGACAAACCCTAAACACGTCATCACCTTTGGACTATATCCCCTTAAGAATTCCCACTTCTCAGTTGAGACATCTTTCCATTCAGGAGACCATGTAGTCAAAGCTCCATTCAACCATTGCGTTGACATAAATTGCGGCATCTCCTCCATGCCCTTGAGATATCGAATTGGTCAATGGCGCATACTACGTCAAAATTCAGATCGCGCTTCTTTTCGATCTTTCCTTGCTTGTTGGTACCTAGTGAGCCACATCTCCATGGAGGCATGGTATAACATACAAAAGCGATTCGCTTTCTCCTCCATTGCAGCATCCATTCCTTTTTCTACCCCATTTTCAACCACCACATCTCCGGTCAGTCTATCATCTTCCTTCAGCGACCATAGCATACTATTGTGTGAATCCACCATTGGTAGCCATTGTGAAATATGCACTAACACCTCAGACACCAACCAACATTCAGCCATGCTATCTTTTGGCCGAGCTCATTGTCGTAAAAATCCTTTCAGGGTTTTCATGAAGCACTCCAAGAAGAACATCCATCGCGTATGGATAGGTCTAGCAATCTCCACTTTATCTACAAGATGCACAAGAAGGTGGATTTGTATCGTGAGCATACTGGTAGGCATGTATTTCTCAAAGAGAGAGACTGTCTCCACTGCTTCCTACCTTGCAAATTCAATAGAGGACATCTTAATCTCCTTCTGTGAGATCCATTGCACTAGAGTTGACAATCTGTAAATCACCCCACGTATTTCTAAAGTAAGGCATCCTACGATTGAGATCGGTAGTACAAACTGCCACAAATGAGGAAGCATTATGAACAACGAATACACTCCAAATAGCAAAATACACAGGCCACTTACAATCCATTCATAGTACAAACCTAACATATCTTATGCCAATCATAGGATTTTAGCCCTGATAATTGGTCGTCTTTAGAAAACGCGAACCTGAGAGAACGCATCATACCTGTCAAAGTGCAGATAGACTTGACTATTTGCTTCACAATGGGCTCTTCTTTAATGGAAAAAACCCAAAGAGCGTGATGTAGCTATAAGCGACCATCAACAGTTGATTGCAGCAAAAGGGAATCCATCTTGCCTACCTCCTTTAAATCCATTCGTGCCCTTATAATGTCTCTCTTTCCTGTGATGTGGTCCCATAGTAAGCTGCCCACGTTCTTGAAAATATGCGTGGGATCCAACAAGTGGTTGATCTGTAAGTCGATGAGCTTAAGATTTTGAAGATATCTTCGTCCTCCCACAAAATCTTATGCTCATCCACTAATGGACGAAGATACACGTCCATATTTTTTACTTTGTAGTGACTGGGAAAGAGCAAGCTAAGGATGAGATGTCATTTCTTCATAGAAAGCCATGGAGGAATATTGTAGTTGACAAGGACTATATTCCACACACTATAAGAAGTTGAGCAGAGACCAAGTGGTAATATATGATACTTCAGTCATTTGAAAAAAATATTAAAACACCTTGAAAAAGCACAAATATTTTTAAATGATAGTGCCGAAAATAAATCAATGCAGCATACATACAAGGTACCTGAACAACTCGATCACACTCACATCGCTCCACCCATATTTTTCTTGCACACTTAGAAGTGCAAGCAGTGTCCTCAGGTGAGATAATCAGCACCCATCATACAATAGTATGGATGCTTTCTCTCTAAGCGGATCAGATGTCTCGACATCCATGGGCATCAATGCATCGATCATTACCTCCATCTCAGGCTCCAAGTCTGTAGGAAAGTCTAGAAGGCTGCATGTCCCCTCTGGTATTGACGATATAGATTGGGTAGTACCTTCCAAGTGGTGGATTGGCTCAGGCACTTCATCCATCGCATGCTGACGAACTCTTCTAACTGGCCGCAAAGGGTGCAATATTCCTTGGGACAAGACGTCACCTCCCTGGATAGAAAATTTGCCAGCCATACCCAATGTTTTTGTATATGATATTCAATTAGCTTGCGAATACAATGCATGATTGATATACACTTTTCTTAGCATTTGCTCAAAATCTGAGATTACCTGATCGGCCCTCGGCCCAGACCTACTCGGCCTGTCTGAGTCGACCATTCGGACCATCGACCAATTCAGCCCTTGATCACATGTCATATTTGGCCCTCGGTCCAAGTGCCTCAGCCCGTCCGAGTGACCTTGTCCAAATCGACCACTCGGCCCGTCTGAGTCACGAATTTGGCCCTCGACCCATCCGAGTGACCCACTCGAAGCCTGCAATTTGGACCAGTTGGGGCGAGTGTAAATTTTTATCAACTTCTAAAAAATTTGACTTGACCTGGCTAGAGCTCAGCAGCACAAACTGTCAAAAGTCCTTCTTTTTCTTAGACCTTGATTCTAGCACATGGAATAGACAAAATTGTAGGGAGCAGCCGCTTAGCAGCTTGATGTAGGCAGCAGCGAAACCTAGAGACCTAGACGCAAAACACTGAGCAGCTAAAATCTGATCGGCCAGAAATAAACGAGGCAACATATTAGAAAAACCCTGAACCCCAAAATTGACCCCAAAGGCTACGTAGAGCTAAAGGCACATCACACACCCATCATTGGGCAGAAAAGTACACTTTGCCTTTATTTACACGAGCATTGTACACATTACTGAAACTCTTTTGTATGGCCCAAATAAAGCATATAATATTATGCCCTACCACAAATATTTTTGTATGGCCCAAATAAAGCATATAGTATTATGCCCTACCACAATTTTTTTTTCATGTTACCATTGCTATTAGCGTCGCAAATTTACTACATGCATCACTATTAGTGTTGCAACATGCATTGCAAAGCGTCCTTATTTGCATTGGTATTATCGTCACAAATGCAATGCTAATAATGACGCAAATAACGATGTTGATAATGAGGCTGATACACCGACTATTGTATGACCGCTAATACCAACGTTTTTTGCGACGACGGGGGAAATTTTCTTTATGAACATTTTCGTCGCTTTAAATATCGGTATAAGGCTTGTATCTTGTAGTGGGAGCTTAGGACTTATGGTAGCTTGGTTGACGATATTTTACTCATGGAGCCCTTTTAATGATTGGAAAGGAGTACACGATGATGGTGGCTTACTTGGACCATCTCCTCACTAATGGTTGTAGTGTATCCGATATATAGATGTGAAGGTGGCTAATGTGGTTATGCACTATGATCCTAAATGACCTAAGGTAATGTCAACACAATGTGTGTTGCCAAGGTTGCCTAGGTGAAATATACAATGTGTGTGTGCCTTCCAATATGATGAGGTGGTTACTTAGTTTAACAATTTCCTTGTTGAGTTCTTAAGTCATTAAGATATTTACTTCAAATGCTTGACTTCAAAACCTACAAGTTATCAAGGCACTTTGTAACACTTTGATTCAAAAACTCACAAGAGTGAGGTATGAAAAAATAGGCTTTCTTCCCTTCAAAATTGAAAGTGCACTTGTGTAAGAAATTCCACAAAGCCACACTTTCATAACAAAGATGGAAAACTATTAAGACCAACCTTCTAATGCAAGAGGCAAAGAGAAGACTCCTAGAGGTGATTGTGAAAAGGTAGCTAAAACAAGACGTCTAGATGTGAGTAGATACAATGAGAAGGAATGGAGGTTGGGCGAGGGTAGATAAGTATATGTATGGAATTGTGTGTGGTTGAGGAGTATTATACATGTGTGTGGAGGAGTGTGTGAGTGAACTCTTTATGTGTGAGTGATCTCCTATGTGTGCGAGTGATCTATGTGTATGAGTAAACTGGTATCTATGTGAGTGAACTAATGTGTGTGAGTGAACTAATGTGTGTGAGTAAACTCCGATGTGCACGAGTGAACTAATGTGTGTAAGTGATCTATGTGTGTGAATGAACTCCTATGTGTGCGAGTGATTATGGAAGTGGCTCAGTGTGAGAGTGAGGTTTTAGGGTTTGATGTCTCGAAATGAGTGCTTGTGTGTGGGAGCGAGATGGATGGATGTGTAAGAGTTAGGGTTTGGATGTGAAAGAAAAATAGGGCGTGGGAGTTAGGGTGATGGGTGTGAGAGAGAGTGAATTGGTTAGGGTTTAGTGTGTGTTAAGGTGAGTGACGTGTGAAAAGGGGGTGGGTAAAGAGTGTGGTGGTTGTGTGCATGTTTAGGGTAGTGGGAATGGGGTATGGGGTATTCTACTTCTTTCCTCCCCCTCTTGATTCACTATCTCCTCTTACCTATACCCCTTGTTCCTTCCCTCTTCTAGATTTCCTTCTTCATTTGTCTCCTTCCTTTGTGCACATCATCACCGCAAAAGCTTAAAGAGATAACCACAAGAGTGAGCTATGTATTTGGTTAGTTTTCAATCATGAATACATATCCAACCCATCACAAGGGAAAGCAAAATAAACCATCATTCACAATGTTGCCACATGAGTTGTCCAAGTAAGAAGGATTTGAGTTTTGCATTTTATGTTTGAGATTTGAGATTTGAATTTTTTTTGTGTGTTTTTTAAAAGTTTGTGTTTTGTTTTTTTTCCAACCCTACTAATGTGTACCTTCATTATCTCAATCCAACCAACGGGTTCCTTCCAATGTGGCCTTCCTAACCTAGCCGCATAGGTTTTAGAATGCTAGACATAAACACGGATGATCAGAACCCCATCAATCCCATCTATGCCCATGCATAAGTCTCCTATTCCATTGCATAGTAGGAGTGTGAGAATCTCGACAGTTGCATCATCCTAGGACCCAGCAATGGAACCAAAATGTTGAGCCAAAAGTACCAATAGTCAGGACTTTGGATGAAGCTGCAACTCAATTCGGTGAAAATAACTCACTTTGTCTCTCAACACTCCACTCTAACTATCCAAGCATCCTTCTCTCCAACCCAAGAAAGAAAGAACACAAGACTAGCTTGAGTTGTAGTGAACTCATTTAACTTACCTCCTTGCATTTGATGACTCGAAGACTCGAAGATGGTTCCATGACCACGATCAACACAATCCAATGCCATCGCTCCTTTGCATCCACCATTGAGCACACCAACTAGTCGAAAAGCTAGTAGAGATTACAAGAAAAGAAAAAAGACGAAGAGCTTCACCTTCCCTCAATCACTCACTCAACACACCTTTGACTCTCCCCATCTCACTCACTCAACACAATGGAAGCAAAATGATAGAATGGAAAGATAGAATAGAAAGCTTAAGTAGTCACATTGATAGAGCTTCCATGGCATGGATGTGCTAAAGGGTGAATACAAGTGAGACTTCCCACCCTTATATAGACCAAGATTTAGGGTTAGGATTAGGGCTTGCATTTTGAATTTAGCATTTGCATCCTTTTTTCATTTTGTATCTAGAATTTCCACAACTATGAATTAGGATTTGTACCCTCTATTAGGCATCCTATCCACTTAATGGGCTCTCGGTTGGTCAATCATTATTGCATGCTCCAACCTTGGCCTAAATAGACCAAGCCTATGCTAATCTAATCACAAATCCATGTCTGCAAACCACACAACACTTGCAGGTGCGACAAATACAACTATGGGAGATAAATACAATGTGCACGGGAGTGATCCCAGCTCTCACAAAGGAATACATCCATGATAATATGATGATGTCCATAATCCAAAATAGTAGCCGACACTTGTGCTTTCTACAACCTTCTCTAAATACCGTTAACACATATGGAAGCACATGATGAAGATCCAACAATATGGCAATTAGAGTTGCGTTGCCATTGCCAAAATTCCATTTTTTCAGACATGCATCAAACACATTGAGATCTAGTATCACTATGTGCATGACTTGATTGAGGATGGGATAGTAGAGCTAGTCGACTATCTAACGAATGAGAATAGAGTAGATATCTTCACCAAAGATCTTACAAAGGATCTCCTTCGAATTCATCTTTAAAGACTTTACGTTGGACCGAGAATGTAGCTCACCTGCAAGTGGACATTGAGAGGGGTGTTAGATATGCTCAATGTCCCATCCTTATAAGATGCTATACCTTTAAGACCCCCATTATGAGGAGAAGCCATATGTGAGCACAGATGTTGGGTGGACCCATTATGAGGAGAAACATGTGTGAGCACAGATGTTGGGTGTACTTTGCCAGATGAGGTCTATGTGATCAAGTTTTAAAAAAGTTGACCCTTGTGGATCTAACCTTTAGGTTAGATAGAGTAATTATACTGATAGCAACTTGAGGCACAATGCATCGATTTTCAGGGTATAGGAGTTATTAGGGACCCTCACTTTGGGGGTCTGGGGGCTATGGAAGCAACCCTTGGCTACTAGGGGGTCTCACGGGTAGTAGTGGCTCTCTTGAGAGGGGTTTGGGAGTAGCGCTCCCCATCCTAATGGTAAAGGAAATATTCCTTGGAATATTCTTACACTACAAGGGTACACACATATAGCGACGCTAAGTAGCGACTTTTTTTTTCGGTGTCTCTATTTACCTCGCTAATCCTCAAAATATTTTAAGTCAAAAAATGCATCGGTATTAGCGTCGATATCTGTGTCACTAAAAGCATCGCTATTTAGTGATGCTAATAGTGACGACTTACTCTGGTAACATTTTGCGAAAACCCGAATGTTTCTTTCAAATGCGCGCACCAACTACAGAAGCAAGGCGAAGGCGGAGAGAAAGAGAAAGGGAGGTGAGCAAGAGAGGGAGGTGAGCAAGGGAGGTGACCAAGGAAGCAAACTGTGAGCCACACATGAGGAGAGGAGCATCGCCCGCACGAAGAGGTTGCGGAAGAAGAAGAGAGCACAACGGTATGCCGTGTTTTGGTTTCTTTACAGTCTTTTTTTTGCTTTGCAATGTAGGTTAGAAAGTGTTGGTTTCTCTTCGATCTTTGTGTTGCTTTGTGTTGCTTTGCAATGTAGGCTAGGAAGTGTTGAAAGAGAGAGAAATGGAAGCGAGTGTTTTCAAATTTTTTCTTGTGTTGGTTTTTATTATTTGCAATGTAGGTTAGAAAGTGTTGGTTTTTCTTTAATCTTTGTGTTGCTTCAATTTGCAATGTAGGTTAGGAAGTGTTGAAAGAGAGAAATGGAAGAGAGTGTTTTTATATTTTTTCTTGTGTTGGTTCTCTTCAATCTTTGCAATGTATATAGGGTAGGAAGTGTGGAAAGAAAGAGAAATGGAAAGAGCCAACCTCAAAGATAGATAAGTTTAGAGCCAAACTCAAAGAGATAGGTACGAAAATTTAAAAAAAAAGACCTGAAATATATATAGTGGAGTGGTCCCAATATACAATATAAAATCGTTATTAAATTATCATTCCATTACATCGCAGTTAAGATGTCTAGCACTCACGACCAACATGGTGGGGATTGTGAGGCTTGGCTCAATCAACGTGTACCCTGTCCATGCACGCAATGCAAATTGGCCATTCTTCGAAAATGTCGTTTGTCCACAGAGCATCTGCAACAGTATGGAGAGTTTTGAGTTCAGATAATCGACCAAGCAGTCTTGAATTACGAGACTGCAGTAAGTTCTCTCTCATTACTATATGACATGTAATTGATTTAAGTATAACAGTTTGGGGTTATCTTAGAAGTTAGCTCCTTAACGTCCTTTACAGGGTCAGGGCCATGTTGATACATTGCAATCCGCAGTTCTCTTGTGTCCTGTAAGACGGGTTCATCCATGCTCTATACAAATGCCGTCCGATATAACTAACTGTCTCATAGAATTAGGTGATAACTCTCAACCCCCTTCTATGGGTGAGAATGCTAGAGACACTTCTTGCATTGTTGAGCATACAAACAAAGTATGGATGGAGTGATGCGAGTGTGACAACACTATTCAGGTATATTATGATGTGTATGATTCTTTATTGAAAGCCATTAAAATGTGCTATGTAGTACTCTAATAACGTGCTTCATTGCAATTTGTAGTACATTGAAATCTTACATTTTTCCTATCCAAAACACGAGCCTTACATTTTTCCTATCCAAAACACGATGCCTGAGTCTCGTGATGATGCAAGACAAGTGCTGCAAAAGCTAGGCATGGATTATAATTGCATTCATGCTTGCCCCAATGATTGTGTTCTCTTCCGGGGAGAGTTTGAATTGTTGGCCACATGTCCCAAGTGCGGTGCATATAGGTATCGAAATGACTTGCAAGGACAGACTGTTCCGCAGAAGGTTTTGAGGCACTTTCCGCTGATACCGCGTGTTCGTCACATTTTTCAGACCAAGAGTTTTGCAAAGTTGACTACATGGCATGCGAAAAATCAATCCACTGATGGTGTACAACGTACACCACGTTGACTTAGAAGCATGGCATAACCTTGACGAGACTTTCCCTGACTTTGCAAAGGACGCGAGGAATCTATGTGTAACGTGTCCCATAGTATTATCTAGGACACGTCTTAGCAGTCCATCGGAAAGGATGTCTAGAAAGCTCTGCCCGGCACTCCCATGGAATGTTACGGGCTTTGCGATCTAGTTCTTCCCGCGTCTGCCACGTAGCGGAAGTATCCTGGCTGTTCCCACTTAGGATCGACTGGAATTAGGGTTTTCCTAATGGGTCATTAGCTAACAGCAACTAGCGTTAGACCCGAGCGAACTACTTTACACAAAAACGCCAGGTCCGAAGCGGATTCACGCTGCACTTGGTTCAAGGAGAATGGGAAACGAGAGGGATGCAAAGCTCAACCTCTCTGCCATAAGGCATAGTCCCATTCCGTTCCCCTAAAACAGCGTAAATTGGGTAAGATGTAACTCTAGGTCATCGTTCTCATTATTCTTTTTGATGATGATGATCATTCCGCTGTTCTTCGAGATTTTTGAGAAAAGTTCCCGGCTAACCGGGACCACCCAACCGTAGGACGGACCCATGGCCCATCCTCCGCACTTTTCTCGGTTTGTTTTAGTTACATAATTATCTATCACATTAATTTGACATATAACAATCAGCTTCTTTAATTAACCTTGTTAAGTACTGGTTCCTTCACGTAATCTTATCACGTGACATAGAAAAAAAAACAACATCAAGCAAGTTCTTTTAACATTTCATCATTTTATCTTTGAAATACAAGGAGTTCCGCCCGTAGGCTTGTCCATAATCTGCCCGAAGGCTAACCAGTAATCTCCAAGGATCACTATTCCAAGCTTCTGCCCGTCAACTAGTATGCGGGCCTTGAGATCCAATCCCGAGTCACGTTAGCCTCTTGTGCAGGACTCGAAAGGCGAGGGATTTATGGCCAGAGCCCCCCCTGGCACCCAAGCATCCTCCTACTCCAAGTAGAGCTTAACAAAAAGACCTCTCACGGCAGGTTCGGTCCACGTTCTCGGCGCGGTTAACAACCCCCTTGGTTAGGGTCAGGCAGGCAGTCGGGGGTAACTGAAGCTGCCTCTCCCTTCAGGCCTTTAACCTGAAGTATAGGTACTTATTTAATTTGTAATTCATAATTCAAACAAAGCCCTAAAATCTCTAGCAAGCACAAACATTTCCATTAATCAACCCGGTTGTATGGCAAACTGCTAAGGAAGTGTTCTTTCCTTTTTGAGTGTATCACCACTCGTTCCCAAGGTGTCTTGTAACTTGGCAAGATCTCTTATATTCCGGTGTAGGGCATACCCAACTTGGTTAACCCTAAGGTACCTTAGGTAAGCTAGTTTCTATTTTACAACTTTCCTTATTTAGAAGGATATCCAAAAATACATCTTTTTGCAAGATAACTTGCGTAAGGATCTGCCGTCCTTGATGAGGGGTTTTTTTTTCCCTTGTGAATCAATCACAAAATGATTTCATACATGATGCGCAAGTCCTGCGATGGAATAATCTGTTTAGATTCTTTAAGCTGACGTATGTCAGGCCTAGGGTTTCTTCATTTAGGGACAAACCCTAGTTTCTTATCTTTATGAAATTATTGCCCTTACGGTAAGGAAAGTAGTCAAATGTTAGGGTATGAATGTTTCTATGTTTAGATTGGTTCGGTTCACTTTTGGAAGGTAATCTTACTCGTCTTGTCATGGTTTTACTATCCTTGTGACAATTAACCTTCCCAATCAATACAGTTTAATTTGGCATATAGCATAATGCCAAGATGATATAAAGGGCGACAATACTCCTTGGGACAAAAGGCCTAGCTGAGAAATTGGTGTATACACACTTTATTAGTCCCAAGTCCTCAAATAGCAGGGGAAAAGTGTTAATAGAGTGTCATCCAGCAATTCCCCATTACATTTTCTTTCCAAATGAGTTCGGATATCTAATTTTTATACTTGTTAATTCCTAACATTTAACTTCTGTTTTCTTTAAAGATGAACTCATGCCAAATAACAACAGTTGTCTTGCTAAGATGTGCAACTAGCAAAGATAACTCCCTAGTAATTTGAGCATCAAAAGAAACCTTTCATGAATTTAGCCATTTTACCATGATTCGTTGCGAAAGGAATAAGACTAATGGTGCAAGATATAATTTCTACACTTTAGGAATATATTACTATAGTAAATGGTTAATCTTGCCTGTAATTTTATAATGCTTGATTCAATTTGAAGAAAGCTAATTTGTATACATTGTCATTCATAAGCTAGCTCCTTCGTTAAAAATAACTCAAACAAATATATCTATCCTTAACAATTTTTATTTGCATGATTGACTTAAAACCGAATTAACACCAAGAAGAAAAACCTGGCTTTGAGGTGAGATATCCACATGGATACCGGGAGATGACCCTCCCGCAGCTACACCTTGGACTTTCTTCAGCGGCATCGTAGTTCGAATGTGAGATAGCCTTTTCCTTTTTCTTCTTGGAATTCCACCGTCTTCTCCTTCCTTTTCTTTTACCTTTTCCCCACTCTTCCTCCTTCACTCCCTCTTTTCACTCCCTCTACTTCCCTCCCTATCTTTTATCTCATGGCTATTTCTCCCTTACGGAATACCATACGAGGCCATGATGAAGAATTGGATTTTTAGGACATGGGAGTGTGTGGACACCGGCTTGTTTGATAAAACTAAGAACACAAAGCTCAATTAAGAGAGCACTCGCACAAGAAGATCTAAAAAGTGAGTGAAGGAATTAATGCAAGAGAATGGAAGTCTACAAGGTAGCCTAAGGACAAAGGAGGCCTATGGGTCTGACTTGAATAGTCTAAAGAGCTATGAGGAGGGGAAAAGGGCAAGGGCTTAGGGGGGAAAATTAAAACCGGGAGGGGAAACAAGGGGTCTTACGGGGGAAAATTTAAACCCAAGGGGAGGGGGTAATAAGGGCTTTGGGGGGGATTAAAATCCGGAGAGGGGAAAAACAAGGCTTAGGGGGGGGGGGGTGGGGAAACAAGGCTTTAGGGGGGAATTAAAAACCCGGGAGGGGGGGGGGAAACAAGGCCTTAAGGGGGATTTAAAGAAAAACATAAGGGGGGGTGAAAGGGGGCTAAGAAGGTTCTTTTAGAAGCTTCCCCCCAGGAAGCTTCTAAAGCTTCCACGTGGGGGGAAAGCTTATTCAGCAGAACGGCGGGACTGGATGGACTGCGACAGTCGATGGTGATGTGGTGGAGGGTAGATGTTTGCGTGGCAATGGCGACTCGTCTTCCTCCCTTCAGCTCAGAGATATGGCGGCGCTTCCCCTTGTCTTGCTCGGCCTCTTCTCTCACGGCCCAGCCTCCTTCTATACAGCGGTCCCCTCCCCTTGTTTAAATAGTGGAGGGAGGGGGATCTTCTCTTCTTGCGTGTCGACATGCATGTCCTCCCTCCCTCCACAGGCTCCACCAAGGAGCTTAGTATCTCCTTCTATTCCCCTCCCCCTCCAGCTCGTCAGTCAGCTGGAGGGATAAGGGGGGATTAATTTTTTTTAAAAAAAATCTATTTAACTAATTTATTCTTATTAACACGGAATATTACATTCTCTCCCCCTTGGAGGAATCGAGATGTCCTCATCTCGAGATAAACTGGGGATATTGATGGTTGAGAGAGCTTTCATCTATCCAAGTGGCATCCTCTTTAGGATAATCTTTCCACTAGATAAGGCATTCTTTCAAGGTTCTAGATCTTAACTGTCTTTCCCTAACATCTAAGATCCTTTCTGGCCTTAGTTCAAGGACTCCTTGACTAGGCATTACAATTTGTTGGTCATTAAGTACACGATTAGGATTGGGTACATATTTTTTCAATAGGCTGATATGGAATACATTGTGAACATTTAGGTTCTCAGGGAGTTGCAATCTATAAGCATTGGGTCCTAGGCATTTGAGGATTTTATACGGCCCACAATACCTTGGACTTAGCTTCTTGCATTCTCCTAGGGATAGAGAACTCTTTTTAGGGCGTACTCGGATGAAGACCATGTCTCCTTCTTCGAAGACTCTTTCTTGACGTTTCAAATCTGCATATGCCTTTTGTCTATCCTTGGCTGCTTGTATGTCTTGTCTTATTGACCTTATTTGATCATCCATGTCCTCCAACATTTGTCTTGAAGCTTCAACTCTTAGGGTTGGATCAGAAAAGTTTAGGGGACTTCGACAATCATGACCATACAATGCCTGGAAAGGGGTCATTTGAATGCTCTGCTGGTAAGAAGCATTGTAGGCAAATTCAACTAATGGAAAGTATTGAATCTACCTCTTCGGCTCTCGACAACAGTATGCCCTAAGCATATCCTCAATGATTTGATTCACTTGCTCTGTTTGTCCATTCGTTTGGGGATGGTAGGCGGTGCTAAAACAGAGTTGAGTCCCAATAGCTTCAAAGATAGCTCTCCAAAAGTGTGATGTGAAGAGAGAATCTCGATCACTAATGATTCTTTTAGGTAACCCATGTAGCTTGAATATCTCCTTGATAAACAATCTTACAATGTCGGAGGCTTTATAGTTTATCTTTACTGGAATTAGGTGTGCAACCTTGGTAAGCATGTCAACCACAACCATAATGGAATTGTATCCTCCTTGGACTTGGGGTAAGCCCACAACAAAATCCATACTGATGAATTCCCATTTCATTTGGGGAATGTCAAGTGGTTGCAGTTTCCCTGGCATCATGACATGTTCGGCCTTGATACATTGGCAAGACAAACATTCAGTGACATACTTGAGAACGTCACCTTTAAGCCTCTCCCAATGGTAGCTCTTCCTAACTGCATTAAGATTTTTTGCATAGTTAGGATGTCCTACGAAAGGAGAATCATGAGCTTCCCATAATATCTTCTGCTTAAGTGACTGGCTTGCTGGTATACACAGCCTTGTTCTGCAGTAGACAAGTCCATTATCAATGGAAAATTCCTGATACTTAGCTTGCAATATCTGATTCTGCTCCTTGGTAGATATTTCCTTTATCATTGTTTGGTAGGCCAAATCATGGTATGCTTCCTCTCTAGCTAGTTCAAGTATAGGGTTGTTTGGCATAGATACCTTTGTAGCCAGAGATCTGGCCATTGATGGATTCTGCAAGATTAGGAAATTTAGGAATGCCTTGCGACTGAGTGCATCGGCAACTACATTCTCTTTCCCTAGTCGGTACTTGATTTCAAAAATCATATTCCTCCAATACTTCAATCCACTGACGTTGCCTCATGTTGAGCTCGTTCTAGGTAAAAATCCATTTGAGACTCTTATGACCAGTTACTAGAGTAAAATTGTTACCCAACAAGTAGTGTCTCCAAAGCTTTAGAGCATGGATGACAGCTAGTAATTCCAGATCATGCGTGGCATAATTTTTTTCATGACTCTTCAATTTCCTTGAAGAGTATGCTACTGGATGACCTTCCTGCATAAGTACACACCCCAAGGCAAGAATGCTAGCATCAGTTACTACCTCAAACTCCTTATTGAGGTCAGGAAGTTTTAGAATAGGTGCTGATACCAAACTTTTCTTCAATTTGTCGAAGCTATTTTGTTCGGAAGTTGACCATGTAATAGAAGTCTACTTCTCTAGTAAGTCTGTAAGAGGTGCTGCAATCAAAGCATAGTTTTTGATAAAGACCCTATACCATCCTGTCAAGCCAAGAAAGCTACGTATTTCTTTGATGGATATTGGTATTGGCCATTCAAGCACATCTCTCACTTTGGCTGGGTCTACTGATATTCCTTCTGATGATACTATGAATCCCAGATATTCAATCTGACGCTTGAAAAATGCACACTTCTTCATTTTTGCATACAGCTTATGGGCCCTCATTGTCTCAAGGACAATCTGAAGTTGAGGTTCATGATCTTCTTCCTGTTTAGAATAGGCTAAAGTGTCATCAAAGAAGACAAGCACGAAATCGTCAAGATATGGTCTAAAAATATCCTGCATTAATCTATTAAAGGTGACAGGTGCATTTGTAAGCCCGAATGACATAACCAAGAACTCAAAGTGCCCATATCTTGTATTGAAGGCCGTTTTTGGAATATCTTCAGGACACGTCTTAGCAGTCCATCGGAAAGGATGTCTAAAAAGCTTTGCCCGGCACTCCCATGGAATGTTAGGGGGTTTGCGATCTAGGACTTTCCGCGTTTGCCACATAAAGGAAGTATTCCGGCTGTTCCCACTTAGGACCAACCTGAATTCGAGTTTTTTCTATTGGTCATTTCCTAATGGCAACTAGCTTTGAACCCGAGTGAACTACTTTATGTAGAAACGCCAGGTCCGAAGCAGATTCATGCTGCACTTGGTTCAAGGAGAATGGGAAATGAGAGGGATATGAAGCTCAACCTCTCTGCCATAAGGCATAGTCCCATTCCTTTCCCCTAAAACTGCGTAAATCGGGATCATTTATAACTTAGACTCTAGGTCAACGCTCCTGCTTTTTGTGTTCTTTGAACAGTCTTCCTGTTGTCCATCTTGATTGAGAAAAGTTACCGGCCAATCGGGACCACCCATCGGTAGGATGGACCTATGGCCACATCCTCCGCACTTTCCTCAGGTTGTTTTAGTTATTTAATTATCTAACACATTTAGTTGTACATGTAAAAATCAGCTTCCTTAATTAGCCTGTTAGGCACTGGTTTCTTCACGTAATCATAGCACTTGACATAGAAAAACAATATCAAACAAGTTCCTTTTCAACAGGTTATCATATTTATCTTTGAAATACATAAAGTCCAGCCTGTAGGCTTATCCATAATGCACCCGAAGGCTATCCAGCAATCCACAGGGATTACTAATCCAAGATTCCGCCCGTAGACTAGTATGCAGGTCTCGAGATCCAATCTTGAGTCACGTTGGCCTCTTGTGCCAGGGCCCGAAAGGCGAGGGATTTACGGCCAGAGCCCCCTCTAGCACCCAAGCGTCCTCGTGCTCCAAGTAGCGGTCAATGGAGAGACCTCTTGCTAGAGTTCGGTCCACCTTCTCGACGCGGTTAACAAATCCATTGGTTAGGGTTAGGCAGGCAGTCGGGGGTAACTGAAGCTAGCTCTCCCTTGAGGCCTTCAACCTGAAGCATTAGATATCCATTTATCCTTTAATTCTTTGAGCAACAAAGCAAAACAGTGCTCCTAAAACTATTACAAGCACAACCATTTCCATTGGTTATTATTTTTGGCCAACTGCTAAGGAGCGAATCCTTCTTTCTGAATGTATGGAGCACTCAATCTGACATCAATTGCGACTTGGCAAGATCCCCAAGGGTTTATTTGTTAACGCTAGATCCTGGGTTAGGACCATACCCTATTAACCCGACTTAGTCAATACCTTAAGTTCATATATTATTCCAATTTATTGATTAGTCTCTTGCTTCTAAGCAAATATCCAATCTTCGTATCTTGGTCACTTTACCCAAGAAAGGTACTATATCAGGATGATTATTCATCCTCATTCAAGATAACTTGCCTAAAAATCTGCCAATCTTATTCCAAGGAATTGGCCATTCCCTTGTGATCAAATCACAAGATCATGAGACTCTGCAACTTATTGCACAAGTGTCACATCAAACTATGGGACTATTCTATCCATCAACAGTGTTTTCTAATCACGGTATCATGATTAGAGAAATTCGGTATGGCAGCCTCTATACTATGCCAAACTCCCTTTTGCCACAAAGTGAATGAGGTAAGGGCACCACCTAGTCATGGAAGAGTGGACTAGGATGCTATGTAAGAGGGAGAGAAGCTTGTGAGGGAGAAGAGAGGAAAACTGAGAGAGAGAGAGAGAGAGAGAGAGAGAGAGAGAGAGAACTACAAATGTTACCGTGTTTCCCACAGCACAGAGGAGCGAAAAATGAAAAAAATGAAAATAGCAAAGAAGGCGCAGGATAAAAGCAGAAAAAGGCACCTTGACCGATAACTAGTCCCTAAAAAATTTAAATGTTCGGGCACAACTCTCAAAAAGCCGCGGTGTTGGCCCGAGACAACAAAAGAGAAAGAGGGTGCACCATTAAAATGTGGGAGCGCCCCCCAATCTTTGTAAAAGAGTGTCAGGCTCACTCTTGTGCAAAGTGTACGCATTAGTTGGGAATAGGATAAATTAGAATGGTGGGAAATGGGAAAAAGGGCCTAGGCTAGGGAAATGGGAAAAAGGGCCTAGGCTACGGCCGGCCATGTAAATGAGGGTAAAGGGGATGACCACCCAAAAATGATTTAGGGCTTTGTATATAAAGTTGAAAAGTGAATGAGAAGCTCATTCTTTGATGTGTGGCAAAAAGAGTCTTCTTCTTCCTCTCTTCTTCTCTCCTTCTTGCTTGTGTGTGCTCTTGAGAGAGGGAGTGTGAGAGTGTGAGGGAGTGAGTGTGTGTGAGAGTGAGCGATCAAGAGGGTGGAGCTCTTCACCATCTCCTCTTCTCTTCTTCTCTTCTCTTCTCTTCTCTTCTCTTGTGCACGTGGCTATGGACGATGGAGCTTGAAGATGGAGGAGGCTTGAGGATGGTTGAGCTAGCATCAAGAATCGTGGAGCTACCGGAGTGCAAGGGAGAGGAGGGTACTCGATCAAGCATCAAGGTAAGCTCACTACACTTGTAGGATCGATGGTGCATCGGATAGGTGAGAGATAGCCATTAGAGCTCGCTTGGAACGCTTGAAACAATAAGCAGTCCGTGGGTCTTGGTGATTGAGCGAAAGCTCCCACATTTTGGTTCCATTTCCGAGACCAATGGATTCAAGCTTGAGCACTTGCGCGCCTCATATTGAGCATCGAAGTAGGGTATTCATCCCCAAAACGGAGCTTAAGATAGGTAGGAAGTTGGGTGTTTTTTATCTTCAAAACAGGTAAGTATTTTGGGATATTCTGGTTGTTTGATGATTGGAAAACATGGAGAAATTAGTTCAGTGTTTTGCTTTCGATTTGTGTTGTGTTTAGAGTAGATTAATAGTAGGAAATCACACTCGAGAGGCATAGGGTTTGCTACTGTAAAACAAGGAGAAAATCGGAGAAAACAGGGGAAAATGGAGGAAATGCGCATTTGAATGTGTAGGAATCGCTAGGAGAGTGATCTCTAGCATCCAGGGAATGACCAGCAGGGTTATAAGTTCCGAAGGGGCAAGGGAATCCTCATTTGCAACCAGCTGAGAGTGAGAGAGAGAGAGAGAGCTTGGGCGACTGTTTGATCGATCAGGGCACGGAGTGACGTTGCATTCGGCGATCCCTAGGTACATCAATATCTCCCCCACCACTCCAACATCATTACTGGTGAATTTTGTGGTCTATAGTCATCGATATCTTGAGATTTTGGACGAATCCGTGCTCGGAAGTTTGTCGGGCCAGTGGAATCGAACACTCGACTCAGTGTCTGATTCTCAAAATCGAATGTCTGATTTTGAGACTCGGACGCTCGGACAACCGTCCGATCGGACCAACCCGTCCGACTCGGACACTCAGACGCTCGGACACTCGGACGCTCAGACTATCATCCGATCAGACCAACCCATACGACTTGGACACTCGGACCAACCCTGTCCGATCGGACGAATCAGGACACATCAGCAATCAGACCACCCTATCCAGTCCAATTTCCAGAATCGGACCAACCCATAATTGGACCAGTCCATAATTAGACCACCTAGAATCAGACACTCAGACCAACCCCGTCCAATCAGACCACTTGTCTGATTTTTGAAAATTGGACACCTAATCTCCGTCCGATTCTGAGACTTGACTGCCCAAACTTGGACCCACCTAGTCCGATTCCCAGAATCGGACCACTGGTAAATCGGACGTCCGATTCCCAGAGTCGGACACCCCTTAAAAATATATATTTTTTTAAGGGAGGGGAAAAACATCAAAACTTGACCCCCACGAACGACTAGAAGCGCAACCTGCTCCAGGACAACATGGCGAACGCCTTGTAGGCAATTCCCGACATAGGAGTCAAGACCAAGGGACAGGGGGACATTGTTGGAGCACTCCCCAATGACCTGACGCGTTGAGAATGGAAATCCAATCGGAGGACCTGTTATCGACCCCTTATGAAAGGTAAGAAGCAGTGCAGACCCTAGAACCCACTAGAACAGCCAAGACTTAAGCAACAAAGCCTATCAGGCCGGGAACTAGCGAGAGTGAGTGAGACGCCGAGGAATTGCTTGCGGCACCCACATTGAATTTCCACACTTGAAGTACACTTAAGAAAGCTGAAAGCTTGATTGGGCATAAGTGCACGATAACCGATGCACTCATCGAGTGACCATAACTTGAGGGTTGTATTCAATAATCAAAGGAACTCACTCGGATAAATCACTCAAGGAACCCACCAATAGGAGAGGACCCAAGACATAGACAAACAAGTGAAGTGTAGGGTAGAACCAAGCAAGGAGCACCAACGATGAGGATCTGTCAAGACTATTCAACCTAATCGACAGCGCAGCGGGGCGCAAGAATTCGACCATGATGGAAGAAAGCTGAGACCATTGGTCTAATGAGGAGCTTGATTTGAGTGTATTCCCAGATGCTATACAGCAGATGGTGAGAAATTACGATGCGCACGCCGGGTATGAGCACCGCGGCAGGACGACAAACGCAATCATTGCAGACCTAGAGGAGGAGAGAAGGCTAGCCCGCAAGGCATTGCAGGGCATAGCTGATTATAGTAGGGATCAAGAGGCTAGGAGCCAAATGCAAAGCATGGAGCTGCATGAGGTGTAGCGAGTGCTGAATTTGGCTGGCCGAAACCAAACAAACCGTGAGAGAGCACTAGAAGGAGACCTGACATTGAGCGAGCTCCTCATAAAACGGCTGCTCGATAACACCGCAGTAGAGCAGAGTGCCACTGCACTAGCAATGTCTCTGCTTGCAGGATTAGGGGCAAACCAGGGCTCAAAGAGCCAAGCCAAAATACTGATTGTTGCCAAGCAACTCGATAAGTACCAACTGCATGATGATCCATACAGCTTTGTTGAGCGGTTTGAGCAAGTCTGCGAAGCCAACGGCCTTAACGACCAGACTCAATGTTCGCAAGCATTCGGTCTTTGCTTAGGCGATAAGGGTAGGACATGGTATACAAGCCTGGATGCCATGGAACGAGCCAACTTCAATAATCTCAAGGATCTCTTCGTCAAGGGGTTCGCCGAGCCTGGATACTCTGATAACCTGCTAGTATGCTTGATGAATGTAAAGCAGAAAGAGAAGGAGGACATCCACGACTACGTGACCCATGTGAGAAGTCTCTTTAAGAGAATCCCTCTAGGCAAGCGACCAACTGACAGAGCAGTTTCAACTGTGTTCATCAGCAGAATTAGAGACGAGGAGTTATATAAGGCATTGGAAGGCAATTCAAGCTTGCAGCAGGACGTGGTGGCTGGAGTTTTTGAGGAAGCCATCAGAGTTGATGACTAGCTAAAAGAGCAGAGCTTTAGGAGCTCACATTTAGAAGAGACCAACCCGCGAAACTCAGAGAGAACGTCAACCTTTGGTGAGCGGTCAATCCCATCATCCCAAGATAAGGGGAAGGTTGCCAAGACAGACCAAGGCTTGGCTGAGATCAAAATGGAATTAGCCAAGATACAAGACATGTTGAGACGACCAACGCGCCCGCACATCCAATGCGTGTACTGTGGCGGAAACCACTTGCCGGCTGAGTGTCAAGACCCTAGGTCAAGACCTTGCGCTAATTGCAGTAGGTTCAGCCACAATATCGCACATTGCAGACTACCAAGAAGACTTCCATACTCGCAACCCTACGGCCAGCCTTATCTAGCTAACAGGCCGCAGCCATTCTTCAGAAGGGGAGCCCCATTGGCTCTACCCGCGCCTAACGATATGAAACCATCCGTCCCTAGAATGGACATAAATCCTATAGGCATTCCTAGACCGCCTGGTCCTTATGTGACCCACCCACCAAGCGATGCTCCAGTGCATTACGTGGAGGAGCCGAATGATGAAGAGACCTACATATACCCTTACGTCTCGCATGACGACGAGGGCAATGCGATCCTCATGGATTATTGACCCGTGCCGGTGATGGCATTAGGACGAGGACGCGGTAGAGGCCTAGGAGGGCAGCCACAGGATCCAGTCACTTGTTGGACTTGCGGACAACCCGGTCATGTCTCATCATGCTGCTCTAAAAGAGAGCAGCAAAACAGGGACAAGGCTGACCAAAGGTGCGCAGAGTGCGGAATCACCCATCTTTTCATAGACTTCCCAAAGCGGAAGCCATCCTCTAGCTCAGCTAATTTGCCATCCGTCCCATTGGGGCTGTTTGGTGTTGAAAACCCCGATGGGGAGGCCACACCTATTCCCTTGCGAGTTATGACCCGAGCCCAAACGAAGCAGGCCGACATCTCTCTGCTAGGACCTAGCAATCTTGATGCAACCTCAATAGGAAATAAAAGCCGCAGGCAAAAAAAGAAGAGATCAGAAGCTAAGGTTGCATTAAAGACCGAGAGTGCTACGACTTTACCTACTGGAAAGAAAGTCTTAGACACGGAGGCAGAGACTTCAGCCCCTAAGACAACCGAAAAGGGAAGTGCTAAGATAGGGGGAATACCCGCATCCAAAGCGACAATTAGAGGCCATAGAAAAGGTGAAGAAATGGGTGAGCGAGGCTCAACGGCATCTTAGAGATGCTGAATCCATCATAGAGGATGAGATCGATGATCTCTCTAGCATAAGCACGCCAATGTCACCACCTCAACCTAAGTCGGCCGAAGCAAATGTGCCACAAGCAGTGCCGCTGAGACCAAGCCTAGATGCAACAGAGTCGCAGATCAGCCGCGGCCATTGGCGCGGAAAGTCTAGGCTAAAGGAAGGACGAGTATCTAATGATCTCCTGACCATGCTAGTGACCACCCCTGTAACACTTAGCCTGGGATATCTGCTTAAGCAGCACCCTGCCCTATGGCAAGACCTTAAGAAATGGGTCAAGGGATCACAAGAGCAGGTCATGGGCAGACCCTCGAGACCAGGATGCAGAAATACAATTGCCTAATCTGACGTTGCACTCCGTGCCTAAATCTTTGCACGTCAATGCCTTTTGGGAAGGCTCTGAGATGCACGCAGTTCTGCCGGTCCTAGCCGTGGATGACACAACAAGGAAGGGAATCATAGACACGGGAGCGGGGTCAGTGTGCTTAGCCACACAGTGCTACAGACTTGGGGAAACCCGCCTGTTGAAGCTGCTAGGTTTAACGTCACGCTAGCAAATGGTATAAGAGTAAAGCCATTCAGGGTCCTGAAGAATTGGCCAGTGAAGATCGCAGGTGTCCAGTTCTCTATCGACTTTATAGTCATGGAGTGGACTACGATGTCCTATTAGGCCGACCCTGGATGCGCAACGCTAGAGTCATCGAAGATTGGGGTAACGGCTTGATCTTCCTTGGCAATAGAATTGACGCCGTAAGAATAGAGATGGACACTTGGAAGACCTCACCAGTTGACCTGGACGCCATCTCTGTTATGCTCAAAGGGAACACTCGGGTCAGGGACCCTATGGGTCCTTAACCAAGTATATCCCATGCCAAGAGGATGAGCGAGATTGGATGCACGTGGTCGCTACAATTGACCTGCCATTCTCTGACCATGAGGCATATGAGCAGGCCATCAAAATGATCGGAAAGACAAACGAAGCACTCTCAACACCAGTCTACATGATGGCAGCAACCCTCCATGGAAGGCCGAAGCCTGTTACCTTCCAAGTGTCATCCAACAAAAGGGAACTCCAAGGGGTGCTAGAATACCTAATGGACCAGCTAGCTGGCAACCCAGCTACCAACTTCAAACCACTCTAGGACCTCTTAGAGGATTCCAAGTGGCAATGGACCAGGGTGTATGAGCTGAACCTCATGTATAACTGGGCCCTAGTTCCTAACCAACGACACGAGGCATGCCAAGCCCTAAGAGACGATGAGCAGTCGAATGACAAAGTCTCCTGCGATGAATATGAAGACTCCCAATCCTTCGGTGTTGAGAGCGAGGGTGAAGTAGATACCATAGAATACGACACGGAAGGACAAGAAATTGAGTAGATACGAGCAAACACCAAGCCACAGAAAAAGCAGGCCCTTAGAATGGACCAAGGGGTCATGCGCATGAAATGTGAGCATGCTTGGTTGGAATGCATAGGAACCATAGACCTTGAGCAAGCAGCCCTAGCCCAACTAGGAACGACATCAATACTTAGAACTGAATCGCTATCTGAACTGCGGCCACCAAGGGAGACCACCTCTTCTAGTGAAGATGGAGGGTTTGACTCTGAATTGGAAGTTACTTCGGATAGCAACCCAAAGATCCCTAGGCCACCCATGACCAGATGCACCAAGGGGGACTTACCCATCCACCTGAGGCGTAGACAGTTAAGGCAGGATAAGGCAAAGCACCCAAGGGATGCATGATCAGAAGAGCAACGAAAGCCGCAGGACCTCCCTAAACGCTTCACTAAATTAAAAAAAGGGGATAGGATAGTGGTTCTGCTAGGTGCTAAGCGTCAAGGGCAAACGAGCGAACCAATCGAAGGACTAGCCAAGGTCAAGGAGGTAAACCTAGCCTTGGAAGGGGAGATACCCCGACCAGTGTTCATTGCCGATGACTTGACTAGTAAAGAAGAGTTGAGTCTTGTCGCTCTCCTACAGGAGTACACAGACGTATTTTCCTAGTCCTTAGAAGAGCTACGGGGGGTAGATCCGAGTGTTATGACTCACAACATACCCATGACATCGGATGCAATGTCGGTCAAGCAGCGACCGTACCCCATGAATCCAAAGCATGCTAATGCTATCAAAGAGGAAATTAACAAGCTGATGAGAGCTGGATTCATTTACGAAATTGAGCACACAGAATGGGTATCACCCATAGTCATTGTGATGAAGAAGAACGGCAAAATTCGAGTGTGCGTCAATTACAAGAAGGTGAACGCTGCTACGAAGAGAGACAACTATCCCTTGTCGTACACCGAGCACATGCTTGAGAGGGTGGCAAGCAAGGAAGTGTACAGTTTTCTGGATGGCTTCTCAGGGTACAACCAGGTGCAAGTGCATCCTGCAGACAAGCACAAGACCGCCTTTGCCACTGAGTGGGGCGTCTTTGCATACATAGTCATGCCCTTCGGATTGACCAATGCCCCTGCCACCTTTCAACGTCTCATGTGCACCATCTTTAAGGACATGCTTCGCAAGGAGTTAGAGGTCTTTGTCAAAGATCTGTGTGTCCATTTGACCTATGTGCATTCTTTGAACGGTGCCGCCTATATTGTCTCTCCTTGAACCCCTTGAAGTGTCAGTTTTGGGTGAAGCACAGATGCATTCTAGGACATGTGGTATCAAAGAACGGCATTGCCACTGACTTCTCGAAGGTCAGGGTTATTGTTGACCTTCCACCCCCAATTAACTACAAGGGAGTTCAATGCTTCTTAGGTCACACAGGATACTATCGGCGATTTGTGCTGAACTACGCGCTGATCGCCAGGCCATTGTACAAGCTATTGATTGTCTTCGAGTGGACCGAGGCATGCCAAGGGGCATATGAAGCATTGAAAAGGGCTTTAACAACAGCACCAATTCTACGAGCCCCAAATTGGACCATTACCTTCCACGTGCACATCAATGCTTTTAAGTTTGCCGTGGGGGCAGTGTTGTGCCAAGTTGGTGAGCATAACTTAGATTACCCAGTGAGTTTTGCCAGTAGGCAGCTCACAGAGACCGAGATGAACTACTCCACCACAAAAAGTGAGGGGTTGGCCATGGTATTTGCGGTAAAGAAATTTAGGCATTACCTATTGGCCACTCCCTTTGTCTTCTTTGTTGACCATCAAGCCTTGCTATATCTTGTGAACAAGCCTTGCACTACGAGATGCATAGCTAGATGGTTACTCCTTCTACTGGAGTTTGACTTCTCTGTGGTTGTATGCAAAGGAAAGCAGCATTACATGGCTGACCACATGTCTCGCATACCCACAGGAGAAGCCATTGAACAAGGCATACCTCACAATTTACCGGATGCTCATCTCTTTAACATGTCTAGCGAGAGAGAATTGTTTAAATCAGATCTGACGCCGTATTGGGCAGACGACATAGTCCAAGTGCTCAAGCACGAACTACCTGAGCGACCAATAGAAAAGGCATGACTTAGGCGCTTGATCCTAAAGATCCAGTCCTACCAGCTGATTGCAGGCCAACTCTATAGGCTGGGGCAAGACGGATTGCTGCGTAGGTGTGTGTGTGAGCATGAGATGCATGATGTGCTCTCAGAAACACATAGCGGCATTGCAAGGTGACACTTTAGCGGAGATATGACAGCACAGAAGGTGTTGCAGTCCCAATTATGGTGGCCCACACTTTTTCGCGACGCCAAGTGATTTGTCAAGCATTGTGATGAGTGCCAATGGACAAAAGTCCCGATTCGTAAGAATCAAATGGAGTTAACTCCAATTATTGCTCGCCAACCTTCGAAAAATGGGAAATTGACTTCATAGGACCAATCAGCCCGAAATTGACTTCATAGGACCAATCAGCCTCGTGGCGCAGTACTCACAAGCCAAGTACATTGTGGTGGCCATAGATTACCTCACGAAATGGGCAGACGCAAGAGCCATATGAAAAAACGACGCTAGGATGACGGCCAAGTTCTTATGGGAGCAAGTGATTTCGTGCTTCGGTTGCCCTATCGAACTGGTTAGTGACCAAGGCACACACTTCATCAACGAAGTGATAGCACATCTCCTATCCACCTTTCTTATCATCCATCGCAAATCCTCTCCATACTACCCTCAGGCTAATGGCTAGGCAAAATCAACTAACAAAATTCTTATCCATGTCCTGACTAAAGTAGTTTAGCCTCATGAAGCAACTAGGAGAACAAGTTGATGGCAGCCTTGTGGGCCTACGGCACAGCTTATAAAACGACTGTTGGCCAAACCCCCTTTAGGCTAACCTATGGGACTGAAGCAATTCTACCATTAGAATTTTTCATCCCTAGCCTGAGAATCGCACTCCAAGAACGATGGGAAGGGAAGGAAGCATGGACGTAATGCCTGGTCAAGCTGGAACGCCTATTAGAGACTCGTCTTCTAGCCACCCATGCGCTTATCTGCGAGAAAGCCCAACGCAAGAGTTGGTTTGACAAGCATATCAAGCAACGCGAGTTTGAATAGGGTGACTTAGTGCTCCTTTACTCAGTTAAAGGACATAAGCAAAAGATGAAATTTAGAGGTCTCGGACCCTTCAAGGTTCGGGCAATCAGCCAAACCGGTAATGTCGAGCTTGAGACCCTGGACGGTGAAGGAATAGGCTTCTTCAATGGCAACCGTGTCAAGAAGTACTACCCTCACACTCATCCTTTGCATGAGCCACCAATGTTAGAACCGCCGGTCAAAATACGAGCAGCCACAATCACTGAAAATCAACGAGGATGATGAGGAAGTTGTAGAACCCGCCTACCTTCGTGTCATGGTCACTACCAAGCAAACATGCTCCTTCAACACCTTGATTGATGAGGGAGCAGATTTCAATGTCTTAACGCACAAGCATTGGATCCAACTTGGCAAACCACTACTTCAACCCACAACTGCCAAATTAAGCCGATATGGGGCTCAATCTTACGGACTTCTCAGCAAGTGCAAAGTCACCATTTCTGTCGAGTCTAAGACTGTTCCAATGTTGTTTTACGTATTGCCGAGTGCTACGGACACAGGCATGGAGTCACTGCTCAGGCGAACCTTCAAAAAGCATACTCACTGCAATGTTGATTATGAGTTGCAGTGCATCCACCTAGCAATCGACAACATGCGCATTGTCACAGCCTTTAGCAAGGGCTGCGTAACACCATCACTATCTGCAGAGCCACCGATAGAAACGTCCGTAGGCAAGATTAAGGAGGGGGGTGGTGTGTGTCTGCCACTCCCCGATTCCCATAAACCGCAGACCACAGCAACCAAAGTAAGGGCCCAAAAACCTCGCTTCCAATGGGTGCCTAAACAGCCTCGAGAATTGCCTAGGACTAAACGCGCCTATCCGCATAAGTTCCACAACTCTGATTTAGGAGGCCAAGATGCAATCACTGGAAGTGCCGCGTGACTAAGCAAATATGGGTCCCTAAAACCCTCTTGCGTGCACAAGGCTACTATGAGGGAAATGCCTCACTGTGGATCCCTAAGGCCCCTACGGCCAAAGGCACTAGTCCTACGCCACCCTCAAGCTTGATCAGCCCACGTCCCCCAACACCTCAAGACCATAGGTTGTAGTGCTCTCCAGAGCCCCAGCCATCCGACTCGTCTACGCTTTGGCTCAAGAGAGTTGCACAAACCTATCGGCCCAAACAACGGCTACCATCATAGGTGGCATCATCCAACCCAGTCAACTCGACTCTCCGCAACAAAGTTGACTGCAGCAGCCCAGCTGCTGCAACTGACCCTAACCCACCCATGTTGAAAACAGGCCAGTTGTAGGCTCAAGGAGACTCCCAACCGCAACTATGTACTGTCAGAGCGTCTAGTTCTAGCAAACCTCAACCACCCGTCGGCCTTAAGCCCTCCTATGAACGGAAGTCATTTCTCGCGCTAGCTACTGACCTTGCAAAGGATACCAGAGATGATGTGGTGGACTGTATCAAACGGCTCGATGCCACCTTTGTGTCGCTAGCCCTCAGCTATGACCTCTTGAACTTGATTCTATTAGCGGAACCCTTTGCAACAGAAGTGCGCAATATGCCTTGCTCTTGGGAGACTTTTGAATTCGCCTTTGCACAAGCTTCTCGCTCTGCTGCTGCTGAGTTGCTCGGTAGCGAGGTCTCCAAAGAGCAAGCCATTAAGCAACGCCTCATCACGTCACATGATCCACGGACCACTTCTGCTATCACTGACCAAGAGATCGCAAGGTTATCTCACCTTGCTGATACTGGATCACCCTTCTTAAGGCAGTGGTACGCTCTTAGGTTGAAATGGGAGGTTGACAGATGTCGCATAATGACCAATGCCGAACAACGCGGAGCCATCAAAACGGTAGAGTATGATCCCACCTACGTCGCGCCTACCTCGTATAGAGTGTTAACCACTCTTTGGGGTTGACCCATGGACGAGCATATCATGGGGCATCCCTATCTTGACCGCCTCTTAACAGAGGAAGAGCTCCACATCGCAAGTCGAGTCGACTCTAGTAACTTCCTCATAGATGTCCTCACATACATCACACACGTAGGGATTCAACCCTTTGATATGGACCGCGCCACTCAACTGGAATATAACCCCAACTTCTACACTTGGCTCCTACACAAATAGAGCGACGCCCTTTCTGCTGAAAGCCTTGGCCTCGCAACCTCCAATCCTGTGACGGATTCTTCTGTTTCAAAGGGGGAAGGGGTAATAAGGTGGAATGTAGTGGAATGTAAAAAATAAACAAAATAGAATCTAAAAAGTAAACCAAGTGTGAAATGTCTGTTAAATTTGAAATGCAAGGGTAAGAGGTGGTAATAAAAGTCTGAAAGGCAAATTTAAGGCTATGTTCAATAAAATCTGCTATGCTTTTATTATTCCAGCAAATTAGTTGTCAAAAGCACTAAAAGTGAAATGGCTGAACGTGCAGATGGCGATCATGGCAAGCCAGGACAAAGCAGGCAACCTCCCCTTCTCAGAGGAGGAACAAGTAAAGTACGGCCTCATGGTGGAAACAAGAGCATTCAACCAGTTAAAGTTCCACCACGTCTTCAACCTTGAAGACGTGGCCATCAAAGAGCCGACGATATGCCAAATCATAGAGCAGTGCCACCTACACAAGTACTTGGATGTAGTGGACCGAAGGGTGGATTACATCCAGTGTGCTGATTTTTTGCGCACCTTCAATAGGAACAAGGGCACCATCATGGTGCGCGATAATGAAGCCACTAGACAGGTGCAGATTAAGCTGACCCCCAAGTTGGTGGAAAGGGCACTAGGGCTGCCAAATAAGGTGGAAAGGAAGCCAAAAAGAGACATCTATGCCATGTTGGGGATGGACAAAGTGAAGATCCACACCAATAACAGAATTAGCCTCATGGACATCCCCAACCCAGAAATTCAGCTGCAGGCAAAGATGGTGTATGCCTTGTTCTCAAGCCAGAGGTACAATAGCATAATGACCCAAATCAATGTACCCCTGCTCAACAGCATTGCGGCGCAATCACTGGACAAGGTGAACCTTAATGGGTTCGTGAGGAAGACAATAGAGGCTTCGGCTAAGGCCCTGGCAACAGGAGGAAGAGCCATGGGAGGGGAGTCCTCGTCGTCCCAATCGACCCGCAAGGCATTATCCTCCAAGGCCTCCACCATAGGGTTTGGAGGTGTCCTTACGGCAATCATCCAAGAAGCACTAGGGCAGGGACGAGCAGGAGAAGACAAGAAGGGAGGCGACAAAGAAAGTGACGAGTCACCGTCACAATCCCCGCCTCACACAGAAGAGCAGTAGAGGTCGTCTGATGAAACGGAGACGGACGCAGATGAAGAGGGAGAATCCCAGGGCACACCACAAAGGCATGCGGAACAACGAACCAAAGCCCTGCATGGAAAAAGAGAAGAGGAGCGAAAGAAGAAAGAGAAGAAAGATCTGGAAAGGGCCCGAAGGGAGTCAGTCAAGGATGAGGAGGAGAGAAAAAAGAAGACCGAGGAGGAGCTAAGGAAGGAAGAGGAAGAAATAGAGTTGGCAACCCGTCGCTCCATCGAGGAGCAGCACAAAAAAGACGAGGAAGGCGCAGAGGGCCTGCATCGAACGGAGGCACCTGGTCACAGTACTAGTGTTCCGCAAATCACACCCCTGGCCCCATTATAAGGAAAAGGAAAAGGAAAAGATCCGATGATGCCAACTCTCCCCCTCTTCATACCTTCCATGCCAGCCACTCCTATCATGACGACGCCCCTTGCCATCGCCACCCAAGGTTCCACCCCAAAAACCGATGAGAGCAACGTGGTCACTTGGCTGCAATTCTTGGTGGAATGGGAGCTGAAAATGCAAAAAATAGAAGATGTTGTCACCACCATCACAATGCCCCACCCCCCACCTCCAATAGGCCAATACGACGAATATGTTATGGAGCTGCTCTCATAGATGGAAAGGGCTAGGGAAGAAAGGAGGACAGTCGTGGAGAAGCTGGCAGCAGAACGAGAATCACAAGCCGCTCTCCAGCTGGAGAGAACAAAGCAGATAACAGAATATCAAAGGGAGATCGCTGCGCTCAGGGAGAAAGCCAGCACTAAGGAGGTAGAGGAATTAAAGGCCCTGAAGGAATGTGACGCTGCTTGGGAAAGAAGGAGAAAAATCTTGATGGAGTGTCTCAACAAGGAGATGGAAACCAATGCCCATCTTCGGCGCAAGAATGATCAGCTATCTGCAGTCAACTTGGAAGCGCAAAGCCAGCTTGACAAGATCAGACAGGAAACTATAGAGCTGGACCAGTTAAGGGAAGAACAGGTGCGAAGGATGCACGTGAAGCTGGACCAAATCAATGCACAGATCGCCGATGAACACCAGGAGCAGTCCCACCTGCACCGCGAGCTCGAGGCCCAGCAGCAACAACTCATAGCAATGACCCTCCATCAGGGGGAGAGCTTGGAAGATATGGAAAAAAGAGCAAAATAATGGGTTGATCACAATGAGTAGAGAATACGGGACTTAGCGCGCTAACTAGCCAAAGCCGAAGGAGACATGTTGCTGGCTGAGAATCAAGTAGAGGCGGCCCAACTCTCCATGATCGCCCAGCAGTACACCGTCCTCAATACACTGCTCCACTCCACCAGACCGGAAGGAAATGAAGCCAATGATCAGCTGCAAAAGAAACTAACCATTGCATGCAGAGCGCTAATAGTAGGCATGCACGTGTCGCTGCAACTAGGAGGCCCACCGCAGAGCCTAGAGGAGTAGAGAAGATATCTTGCACAGGTAGGCCTGACAGTGCAGGAAATAGATGAACTCAGTTTCATAGAGGCGAAGGCACAAGAAGACGAGCAAGCAGAAGGGGGTGAACTGGAGTTCGATCTGGGACCTCAGGAGGAGGAATACGTCCCACCACCCCCTCGGCCACAACAAGCGCAAGTGCAGCCTCTTGATACATCTGCTGATAGAAGAGCATCCCAGGCCAACCGCAGGAAAGAGATGATAGAGAAGGCAAGGAAAAAGTTGAATATTAGACATGTTCCAAGATAGCCTGCCCCTCTCCTACCGCGTCATCAAGATCCCCCTGTTGAATTCCATGCCGAATTGATTATCTGGGAATAGCAGGAATACAACCATGACCCCTTCGACTTGCGCTTTGAGTTTCTCGCTACCTTGAATAGAGTACTGCCCATTCAGTTTGTAGAGGACATCATCGTTATGGATGCAAGACTTAAGGCCAAGTGGTTATGGAGCATGAGGCCCACCCAACTGCTTGGGGAGCTGAGGACAGCGAATTTTGGCAGGATAAAGTACTCCAGGTGCCTAGATCAGTGGAAGGCTACAATTGCCAACCCACCTGGAGAAGACACATTTTTTACGTCAACCTTGACGCGTGGATGGCATTTTGCAACACCCTCCCTTCTGAGAGAAACGACCCTACTTTTATGCCGTATCCTCGAAGGGTAGGGGTCAACTTTAATCCATCCATCCACGGCAGGTTCGACTTTCCCATTATCTATAACACCAATAGCACCTCCCATAGGGACGCTCTCCTCTTCACCCTCCCTGATTTGTACAGCTCTATAGATAGATTTCTTAGCGAGTTCACCTCCTGTCCTGACCCCGCCTTCATAACCACTTGTAATTATCTTAGACTAATTAGGATCCTAGTCCACCAAGAGCCCACACCCCAAGAACGCCACCTCCCACCCCTCTATTTCGACCCCAACGCCATACATAGCAGCACCATGACTCACCTCATGATGCGCACTTCTCTTTTGCCATCTTTCTGTGTTGCACTGCTCGAAGATATGTGCGACAACAAATTCACCAAGTGCAACTACCCCTTCCTTTCTACCATCACTCTCAAAACCCGCCTCAACCTCAAGGGCTACTTGTTGAGTCAAAGATTCCTTAACAAGACTCCCCACCCTCCGCCATCCCCTACCTGCCATTCAGATGACGAGGAGTAAACTCCCATCATGCCCTTGTATCGCTTGCTTCCATGTATATTCCTCTTTATGTTATTTATTTAAAAAAATAAAAACAAAAAAAACCCAAAAAAAGAAAAAAAAAGAAGAACAAGAACAAGAAGAAAGAAGCACCACAATCACCGTACCTAGGGTTCTCCTAGCCCCCTCCCCACTTCACACTTAGGGCACATCAAGGGCCGGATTTTCAAACCTGTCACCCTAAGACTTGCACCGCACCTCCAACGAAGCACAAACTAGGTCCTCAAGTGGGGGACGTTACTAAGGGCTTGCCAAGGTTAGGCCCATCTCCCAATTCCACTGCCACGGGCACCACACACTACACGGCAAGACAGACACACCCCTTAGGGAGTGCACAAATTTTCTTACAGGTTATGTTCGTGTTTCAAGAAATGGCTACCCACAGAAGAGGATCGCCCACAGCATCCTTTAATGATCAAAACTTCTTTTCAGGTGCCGGCATCCAGCCATCTGCCTGCTGATGGCTACCCTAATTGAACCAAGTCAAGGTAGAACTACCATTGGCATAGATCTTGGAACCTCATCGTCCAATGATCCATGCCCAACGCCTCAAGATCTACGGATCGCTTATTGATTCCACAAGCCTGAAGACCTTCTACTCAAAGACAAGGATCTTCAATCAAGGCCACGGATTTTCAAGGAAAACAACATTCGAGAGGTTTCTCCAGAATAAATCCCTCCAATACCATCCTCCTAAGGGATTGCTTATTGCTTCAAGCATTTCGGATACTCAAAAGACGACCGGCTACATCAAGGGCGCCACAATAGTGTGAAAGATGCCGAGTATCTTCATGGAGCCTAAAGCACGCTGGAATCTATCATGGTCATCGTCCTTAAACCCCATCACTTATCATTCACCCAACCACATTGAAAGCAGTGTCAGCCACCTACCTGTTCCACCTAACAACCGACCTAACTAGCCACTACATCCCATCGTAGTGCCATGGGACTGGCACTTGGCTAAGAGGGGGGTAATGTTACCATGTTTCCTGCAGCACAGAGGAGCGGAAAATGGAAAAAATGGAAATAGCAAAGAAGGTGTAGGATAAAAGTAGAAAAAGGTGCCTTGACCGGTAACTAGTCCCTGAAAATTTTAAATGTTCAAGCACGATCCTCAGAAAGCCGCGGTGTTGGCTCGAGACAACAAAAGAGAAAGAGGGCACACCATTAAAATGAGGGAGCGCCTCCGAATCTTTGTAAAAGATGCCAGGCTTGCTCCTATGCAAAGTGTACACATTAGTTGGGAATATGATAAATTAGAATGGTGGGAAATGGAAAAAATGGCCTAGGCTAGGGAAATGGGAAAAAAGGGCCTAGGCTACGGCCAGCCATGTAAAAGAGGGAAAAGGGGATGACTGCCCAAAAAGGATTTAGGGCTTTGTATATAAAGTTGAAAAGTGAATGAGAAGCTCATTCTTTGGTGTGTGGCAAAAAGAGTCTTCTTCTTCCTCTCTTCTTCTCTCCTTCTTGCTTGTGTGTGCTCTTGAGAGAGGGAGTGTAAGAGTGTGAGGGAGTGAGTGTGTGTGAGAGTGAGGGATCAAGAGGGTGGAGCTCTTCACCATCTCCCCTTCTCTTCTTCTCTTCTCTTCTCTTGCGCGCGTGGCTATGGAGAATGGAGCTGTGAGATGGAGGAGGCTTGAGGATGCTTGAGCTAGCATCAAGAATCGTGGAGCTACCGGAGTACAAGGGAGAGGAGGGTACTTGATCAAGCATCAATGTAAGCTCACTACACTCATAGGATCAACGGCGCGTCGGCTAAGTGAGAGATAGCCATTAGAGCTCCCTTGGAACGCTTGAAACAATAAGCGGTCCATGGGTCTTGGCAATTGAGCGAAAGCTCCCACAACAAATAATAGATGAATCACTAAAACTTAAGAGGGCACAAGAGATGGAGAACCCTCAAGACATAACCAATATACACAATATGGATACCAATAGCATGGGCTTACTGTAGAGCATGCATAATCTATAGTAAGGGAATTAATTGCATAAGCTCATGAGAGAGAATGGGGAAGGCTCAATAGGGTTGAAGAAGGCCTCTTGGCTCTCTCTTGCAAATTACAAAGGAGAAGGCCTCTTTATATAGGCCTTGAAGGTGTTTAGGGAGGAGGTTAAGATAGAACATGAATTAATACCACCAAAGCTACATTAAGGCGGTTCCACCAATGTGGAAGCTCCATCTAGATGTTTTGTTGACCAATTTTATACTTAATCAAGTTCCATCATAGGTGAGTTGTCTCGGACCAGATAGTGTTAAACAAATATTTTTTAATGATTTTCTCGGACCAGATAGTTTCTGTGGAGGCACCGGAAGTAGGGTCGAGCAAAATCTCAAATTGCTGTGAGATTTGGTGTGTGTGAGCAAGGTTGTGGGAAGCAGTTTCAGGATACACTATAATTTCGGCTATATTGACCGAAAGTGGGTGCATAGGTTACTAATTGCGAATCTGTAATTTTTGAGGTATTTGCACGAAGTAAACATAAGGTTTATCTGCAAACATGTTGCAGATTACATATACTATTGAGCAATCAGTGAAAAAAGTTGCTTGGCGTATTATTGTACACATGTTGTGAAAGATTACAGAAGACTAGCTTGTTGTGTTGTATCCTTGTTTGTGATAATGACAGAGAACAGTGGAAATCCCATTATTGAGAAGCTCGACAAGAACAACTACCATTCATGGAAGTTTCGTGTGATGAACTTCCTCATTGGAAAGTGCCTTTATGAGTTTGTTTCAGGTGAACAAAAGGAGCCATAGCTGGGTCCCTCCGACTGTAGATGAGCTAAAAGCATGGAAAGAGTGGAATGGGAAAGACAAAAAGGTAATGTACTAGCTATCTGTAGTCATTGATAATACTATGCTAGGACATATCAGGAATGCAGAAACTTTACATGCAGCTTGGATAATTTTTTAGAGCATGTTTTCAGTAAATACAAAGGCACGAAAGATTCAACTCAAGCCAGAGTTGAGTGCCTTGAAGAAAGGGAAAATGTCTGGCAATGTTTATGTGTTGAAGGTCAAGAGCATTGCAGATGCTTTAGCAGCAATTGATGTAATGCTGGATAACACCATATTGGGGAATATGGGAATTTCCCATAAGTTTGGGACACATAGTCAAATCTTTGGGATTTTCATAACTTGAATACTATAAATCGAAATTGAGCGCTCTATAGCTTAATAGATTCCATTTTTCAAGCGTTTTCCAATGATAGGTCACATCATATGGTTTTGAGAAACTTATAGGCATGTTATTCGGGTGCCACCTTTTTAGTATTCAAAAAATGGGAATTGGGAGATTCCTAAACTCACTAATATTGTGTTGGATGATGATGATTTGGTTTCATCCACTCTAAGTGGCCTTAACAATGAGAAGGCATGGAAATCATTTGTTACTTTAGTATATGTATGGAAGCCATTTCTAGATTTTGACGAACTGATCTCTCTTATGATTACTGAAGAGATCAATATGCAGGGTGATTCGTCTGAAAGAAACGGTGAATAGGTTCAAGCATTTTACTTGAGTTCAGGAAGGTAGATCCTCTTCGAGAGGCCGTGATATGGGACGTGGTGGTGATAACCAACAAAATAGGTTCAATCAACAGTTTGGTGAAATGCAGGGTTTCTGGAGGCAGAGGAAACTCTAGAGGCAGGGGGAGCTCTAGAGGAAGAGGTGGATGAAAAAATAGAGGTTCTTGAAATTTTGCTATTGTTCGCCATTATTATGGTAAAACATGCCATATTGCAACCCATTACTATGCAAAGAAGGATGATATTTGCAGTGGTAAATTGCAACAAGAAAACTATGGATCGTCTTCACAACAAAATGAAGACAAAAATGAGCTTCTGTTTGTTATACAGCATATGATGAATGCAATTACAGGAAAAGGAACACATGATGATGTATGGTATGTCGATTCAGGTGCATCTAATCATATGACCAGTCATGTTGAATGGTTTGGAGAGATACACGACTTACAAAACCCAGGTTATGTGTAGATGGGTGATGATTCATGCTACCCAATTTCACACATTGGAAAGATTCCCTTGTCCTTGTATGATGGCCAGACAAAGAGTGTGACAGATATATTACATGTGCCATCAATTATAAAGAATCTAGTGTCTGTTGGCCAAATGGTAGAGTAGGGGTTGCAGGTCCCAAAAGGTTGTTTTGTAGAAGACTTTAATGATAAGTGCAGGTTGGTTGCAAAAGGAAGTAGAGTTGGCTAAATGTTCACTTTAGATATTGGAATTCTTGCAATGGATGCTTCTATGTATGCTAAAGAAAAATGAGTAGTTGTAGATATAGAAATATGGCATAAACGTATTGGACATGCAAATGCGCAAAGGTTGAAATTGATGCAGTCTAGAGGATTGATTATAGGGTTGCCTTCTTTTAGAGTTACATAATTGCATAAAGTCTGTGAAGCATTCCAGTTTGGTAAGCAGGTGAGTTCATGATAGAGAAGTGAGAAGAAATATACTTGATGTAGTACATACAGGTGTTTGGGGGCCTACACAGAATACATCTCTTGGTGGCAACAAATACTTTGTCAGATTTATTGATGAATGTTCAAGGAAGATATGGGTATACTTCATGAAGGAAAAGAGTGATGTATTTGAGTACTTCAAATATTTTAACACAGCTGTTGAAATAGAAACAGGCTTAAAAGTGAAGTGCTTGAGATCAGATGGAGGGAGAGAGTACCTCTCTAATGAGTTCAATGGCTTCTTGAGGACTCATGGGATACAGAGGAAATTTACTTGCAGGTATACCCCACAGCAAAATGGTGTTGTAGAAAGAAAAAATAGGCATACTGCAGAAGTTGCACGGGCATTAATGGCTGAAAAGAATATGCCCAAACATTTTTGGTCTGAGGCTATCCATACTGCTGTCTACATTATGAACAGAACTCCCACATTTGCAGTTCATGGGATGACTCCTCAAGAGTGTTTTATTGGCAAGATGCCCGATGTATCGCACTTCAAGGTATTTGTATGTGTTGCATATGTTCATGTGCTAGATGAGCTATGAAAGAAGCTTGATCCAAAGGCTAAAAAATATATTTTTATTGGGTAACCTTTAGAGTAGAAAGGATATCGTTGTTATAACCCTGTCACATAGGTGAGTTTAGAGTGAGCAGGGATGTTATCTTTGATGAGATGGGCAGCTAGCATGCACCTACTGGTGATGTATTAGATGATGATAATGATGAGGATAGCTATGTGCAAAAATAAAAACAAGAATCAAAGAGTCTTAGTGGACCAGAAACATCATCTGGTACTATACCTACAGTGAGCCCTTGGTCTGGGAGACTAAGGAGTAGCCCCACATCTTCAAGTGGGTTTATAAGTGTTGCAGGGAAGGAAAAAGGAAAGAAGAAAGTGCTAGATTGTAATGATGCATCTACCATTCATTTGGGATTTAATGGAGATTCTAGTGGTTTGGAGAGTTTGGATGATGAGCTTGGCATTCCTTCAGTCAAGACACCAGGTGTACAGAGAGCTAATAGTAATGTAAAGGCTCCATTGAGTGATCCGGTGGTACGTAGATCTAGCAGGGTCAAATACCATGTTAACAGATTTGGTTTTGAAGGTTACATAGCTCATCATTACGCTTATATGGTGAAACTAGTTGAGGATGTTGAGCCCACTTGTTTTGAGGATGTTGTTGATCATGCTCATTGGGATGCAGCAATAGATGAGGAGATGGTTGCATTAGAAGCCAATAATACTTGGGATTTGGTACCCTTATCTAAGGGTAAGAAAGCTATTGGCTATAAGTGGGTTTACAAAGTCAAGCATAATGCAGATGGTTCAGTTAGCAGGTATAAAGCTAGGCTGATTGCAAAAGGCTATGCTCAAACATATGGCATAGATTATGAAGAGACATTCAGTCCAGTTACTAGGATGGTAACTGTTAGATGTGTGATTGCCTTGGCAGCATCCAAAGGTTGGAGTTTGCAGCAAATGGATATTAAGAATGCCTTCTTGCATGGTGAATTACAAAAAGAAGTGTATATGGAGCAGCCAGCAAGTTATGAGGATTTACAACATCCCACATATGTGTGCAAGTTAAAGAAGGAGCTCTATGGGCAGAAGCAAGAACCTAGAGCATGATTTGACAAGATTGGAGAGTATCTTGTCAATATTGGATTTTGTATTTCTGATGTTGATCACTCACTTTTTGTGAGAAAGGGAGATGCTGGGTTAGTCATCATAGTCATCTATGTGGATGACTTGATTATTATAGGTGACAGTGACAATGGAATTGCTGAAGTTAAGGACTTCTTGAAGAAGAAGTTTGAGATGAAAGATTTGGGTGAGCTGAGATACTTTCTTTGTATTGAGGTGATTAGATGTGATGATGGTATATAGCTATCCCAAAGGTAGTATGGCTTGGATATGTTATCCAAGTATGGTATGACAGTATGTAAGCCTCTTTTAGTACCATTGGAGAAAAATGTGAAGCTTAGTGCTGATGTTGGAGATGACATAGAAGTCCCTACTATGTTCAAGAGGATAGTAGGGATTTTGATTTACATAACTATCACAAGGCCAGACTTGAGCTATGTTGTTGGTCTTGTCAGTCAGTTTATGCATATGCTTAGAAAGCCTTGTTTGGATGCAGTTAGACATATATTGAGGTATGTGAAGTCCACTTTACATTATGGACTTTTTTATGAGGTAGGTAAGGGCGTACATGTCTTTGAATACACAGATGCAAATTGGGCTGGTAGCATTTCAAATAGAAGATCCATAAGTGGATTCGTGTTTTCCCTTGGTAGTGCAGCAGTTACATGGAACAGCAAAAAGCAACATATAGTTGCTTTATCGAGGACAGAGGCTGAGTATAGAGGTGTTGCTATGGCAGCATGTGAGGTCGTATGGTTGCAAAAGTTATTAGGTGATTTGGATGTGCATGAAGATAGTCCAATTGTCATTCATTGTGACACATGAGCAGCATACAGTTAGCTAGGAATCTAGTGTTCCATGCTAGGACAAAATACATTGAGGTGCACTACCACTTTGTGAGAGAGGAGGTACTTGTAGGAGAGATTGACTTGGTATATGTCAGCACACATGATTAGATAGCTGACCTTTTCACAAAGGCATTGGGTGCAGAGAAACTTCAAAAATTCCAAAGCTTACTTGGAGTTGCAGAGATAGAGTTGAGCTTGAGGGGGAGTGTTGAGATGGCAAGCTCAACATGTGCAGACATTGATTATGGATCGCTTGGCTAGATGAGTCCGCACATCTACACTTAGCACGTTGTTGGTCATTATGATACTCACATGGCCACTGACTTATCACTTATTATATTTAGTTTGTTACACCTACCTACTACAACTGGCATAGATATAACGCCAATCAATCAGTATAGTCGGTAATGCACAGTTTGACTTAGAAGGCCACTTTCCTTTATGTTGTATCTTATATATACTTTGTGTACATTGTATAGTGTGTGGAAGAAGAAGAAGAAACCAGCAAGAAAACGTTTTGGCCTCCATCTCTCTTCTTGTGTTCTTGAGTGAGCTTCCTCTTGTGTATACAGTTTGTGTTTGGTGCAGCAGCTCATGCACATCCCCCATCACACTATTCTTGACAGCTTGTGGGTTGGCCATAGAGGTATATGGGGAGCCTTTATTAAATTCAAATAAAAATATTGGTGGCAAAACATATATCAAGATATAGAGCATTTTGTTGAAACATGTTATGTGTGTCAGATGCATTCTATGGTCAAGCATCGAGATGAGTTATAACCGACTTATCCCTTGTCTATGCATTAGAGATGTGTTATTGATCTTGTAACCATGCCTATATGGATATGGAATATGCGGTATTTAGTGCTTGTTGTAAGAGAAAATCTAACCAATCAAGTTGAAGGTAAAGCTTTAACAACCAAGACCACTCAAGCTGTTTGTCACTTTTTGGTTGAAGAAGTATTTTGTAGATATGGTTGTATTGGCAAGGTAATCGCTGATAGAGGAGAACTGGATGTCGATGAGGTGCGCAACTTCTTTATTGAATTGGGTATCAAGTTGGCTTTGGCATCAACCTACAATCTTGAAGGAAATGGAAAGAGTGGGAGAGGACATCAACCTATTCTCAAAGCTCAAGCAAAGTCTTGTAGAGGAAAGATCAAAGAATGGCCTAAAATGCTACCTTTTGCATTATGGGATGACCGTACTACTCACAATACAGTAACTAACTTTATGCCAGCTAAACTTATGCATGGACAACAACCAATTATGACAATTGAAGAATGTATTCTCACATGGAGTCTTTACCTTGGGAGGAAGGCATCAGTAGAGAAGAGTTGTTGACTTTGCACATATGGCAACTAGAAAGAAGGCGTGAAGATGTTCAAGGAGCTATTAAGAAGTTAAAAATAGCAAGACTAAAAAACAAAAGAAGATTTGATAGGCAACATCGACTTCGGCCAAGAGCTATCCAAGAAAATGGCTGGGTGCTTGTCTATGACAATAGTCTAGATAATCAATGCAATGCTTCTAGGAAGATAGTAAAGCATTGATTTGGCCTGTATGTAGTAACGGTCATTCATGAAAATGGCACATATTCATTGGCTGAATTGAATGGGACAAGCATGAAGATACCCGTAGCTAGAAAAAAGAATCAAGCTCTTCAAACGAAGAGAAAGTTCAACATATGAGTTAGAAAACTTGGATATAATTCAAGAGCATGAAGACATAGAGGAAGAAGAAGAGGCAAAAGATGAAGACATTGACATGCCAGAAGATACTTCTTTTGACACTACAGATCTGTAAGACTTTCGCACATGCCAGAGGATGTGCAAGTTAGGAGGGGGTGGATGCCGTGCTGCCACGCGCACATCGTGTGAAAAACTCTAGAGTGTGGCTTCCTTATAGATCTAGAGAGCCAATGCCACTTTAGGCATTAGTGTTAGTGTCCATGGTTAAAAAATATTAGATTTTTGGACAAGTTTTAGTCCATTTTTGATAATTTAGATATTATCTCTTGTAAAAATCCATAAAATTGTAGACAACTTCTAGATTAGGATAACATGTAAAAGAAATCATGTAGATTTCAGCTATTTTGAGAGGATTTATGTAAAAAGAAAGATTAGTGAAATTGCGTGATCACTGTTTTTAGGCAGTGAACAACACTCTGAAGTGGGATATGAAGAGGGAGTGAACTTGCAGAATTTGTTGAGATTCAAAAAATCACACCTACTAATAGCCTCTTTGTATGAAGCTTCAGGGCTAAGGACATGCAGGCTTACCTATTCCATATGCACAGTGGAGCCTATTGCAGTTTACTACTTTCCTATAAAGCATTGTACTTGCTTCCTTTTCTTAATGCAATGATAGTACTCTTTTCTTTTCAGTAAAGTGTCAATGTCATTGTCCACACACACAAGATTGTGTTTATGAGTTCAAGTGTCAATCTTGAAACCTAATTCACTCGTGTGACAGTTAGTGTCTAAGTCTATGTCTACATGAGTCTTTTCCTCGTCTTTGAACCACCATAGCCATGCTCTAGATCCATGTAGTTTCACATGGTATCAGAGCCCAGTTGGGCATGGCTCAGCTTGGATTAATTCTTCTCTGTTCTCTCTCATCTCATCTTAACCTCAGGTCAACTTGGTCCCAGCCAATGAGCTCATTCCTTACTTCCAACTTCTCTCAAGCTCTTTTTTTGCCATAGCCAGGATGACCCATCTCTGATTGAGGACCTAGATCTGCATCTACAAGCCATCTCTCAAATCGATTGCTTCTACAAAATTGTTCTACATTCCAAGGCACTTCATCGTGGCATGTCAACCCTCAACATCAGGCGCATTAGAGAGCAGCATTGCAAAAATTCCTTGTCGCTACCAGATCTGCACCTCTTCTGATTCGTACCATCTGCGTACATGTAAAAAGTTTGGAAGATGATTAAGAATACAGCCCACACATATTAAAAAACTAGGCCCTTGTCTGAAACCCTAAACTGTCAGCCATAACTATTTTCTTTCAAGCTCTTATTTACTTCATTTCCCACTTCCAACTCATTGACATTCTTGATATTCAAATCAAAACTGAGCACTGAAGTGTCGTGCATGATTTGAGGAGGGGGAGATTGAAGAATCAACAAGGAAAAGATTCAAGAGAAGTTGAAGAATCAACAAGGAAAAGATTCAAGAGAAGACCAAGCCACTTTAACTCAAGCTTCTTCCTTCACATTAAATATTGCTTCTTCCCAATCAACTGAAGCATTTGTTACTCAGATCTGAAGTTTCTAGCTAGTATAAATCTTCAAGAAAAAGATTTGGAGTACACGTTTGGATCTTTTAGCACCCACCTGAAGATCAAGCAACCCACTTGAAGATTGAAGCTCAACATCAAGTCAGACATAGTGTGTTTCCACACTACCATTACTTGTGTCTCTTGACACATTGTAATCTCCTCTTTCACTTGTAAAATCTGAGAATCTTGAAACTAATTTGTTGTTGCTCCAGCTCTTTAGCACGGGAAAAGACTCACTGACAGCTTGGTTCAAGGGAGTTGGGTTTCACACCTGTCAAACCCGCGTCAAGCTCATCTTGATGAAGAAGGGTCTCTGGGCCATCAAAAATGGCATAGAGAAGAAACCTTGGGATTCGGACCTTGCAACTACTTAGAAAAAGAATGATGACAGAGCCCATGCCATTATCAAACTGGAGCTAGACGACAGCTATATCCACCATGTGGATAACTGTGAGACCTCACAGGATACATGGAAGAGACTTGACACCTTGTTCAGTGCACTTGAAATGAAGTCCAGCACATCACTTGCCACACATCTAATTTACAGGGAAGGACTTCTAACCCAACTTGCAGGAATCAATATTAAAATGGAAGAAGATGTTTGCATCGGTGTTCTACTTAAGAGTTTGCCTCCTGGATATAATAATGTATCAACAACCTTAATCAACATGCCAAATCCTGAACTTGTTGACATCTAGGCCCTGTTAGAAGAGGAAAAGAAGCTAAAAACTAAGGAAGAACCAAGTATCTCTAGAGATGAGCATGCATTATATGTTGGTAACAGGTACAAAGGCAAGAAGGATCAGCTCTTATGTGACTTCTGCAAAAGGACCAGACACACTGAGAAGTTTTTCCATGCAAGAAAGAGGTCTCAAAAGGCCTATCTTATAGCTGCAAAAGAAGAAGAAGACCATGGACCAAAAGAAGAAGATGAAAATGAAGATGAAGACTCCCAAGATCGAAAGGACTAACCTCACCAGTCCTTCTACTCGCATTACTCTGATAGACTGTTTTAAAAGCCTTGTATTTACTATCCCTAATGCGTCTTGCTATAAACTTTGTAAACTCCCCATGTAACTTGGCATTACAGTCCCTGTACACTTTGTGAGGCCCCTGTTACAGCCTCTAGATGTCCACCATGTTTTGGTGCCCACACTTTTCTTTTTTCTACAACAACCTCTAGTGTCTACCATATTTGTGGTGTGCCCACACTTTGCAGGTGGTTCTCATTACAACCTCTACATACTTTGTGCCTTTCTGGTTGTGATTGAGGAGGGGTGTTGAGATTCAGAAAATCACACCTACTAATAGCCTCTTTGTATGGAGCTTCAGGGCTAAGGACATGCAGGCTTACCTATCCCATATGCACAGTGGAGCCTATTGCAGTTTACTACTTTCCTATAAATCATTGTACTTGCTTCCTTTTCTTAATGCAATGATAGTACTCTTTTCTTTTCGGTAAAGTGTCAGTGTCATTGTCCACACACACAAGATTGTGTTAATGAGTTCAAGTATCAATCTTGAAACCTAATTCACTTGTGTGACAGTCAGTGTCTAAGTCTATGTCTACATGAGTCTTCTTCCCATCTTTGAACCACCATAGCCATGCTCTAGATCCATGTAGTTTCACAAAATTTTGGCCAGGTGTGCTCGTATTTTACCCCCTTTTCAGATCCAATGGAAGCATCAGATTGGCTATTTGAGAAGCATAGAGGAAGCTATTTTTTAATACATGTTTTTGTCTACAAGAGTTTTATCTTCTCATAATGTAGACATGCTTCATCTCTGTTAGTATTCTTCTACATTTTCTATTTCTTTCTGAGTATTCTTATACATCTTCTATTTCTTCGAACCCCTTCTCTTTAGTCTACTTCTCTCCCTGAATCTGCCTTCACCCTACTATCTCCTACCCTTGTGGTAGACTTTCGACATGAAACGCACCAACATCGTGTTAGGGGAAGTTTATGCTATCATCAGAGGTGAATTCCAAAAGTTATTTGGGCTGATTTGGGGCTGATATCTTCAGCCATATCCAGAGAATTAGCTACAAAATTGTTCTTTTAATTCATTTCTTAGTCTACAGATCATTCATAGATGCTTTGAGTTGAATTAAGAGGATATTTTTCTCTTATTTCTTGGTTGTGGTAACTTATCATTATCAGGAACTCAATTTGAAGCTCTCTTTAAGAAAGTCTCTTTGCCCTACAAGCCTTGTAATTGACTCATACACTTTTATCCCTAACAGTCTACATTGAATGTAATCATGCAATGTTGATTCATGCTATGGCATCATGTATGAATAATGGGATGCAGAGTTGTTTATGATACATGATAGCATATTGTACTTGATTTTATAATTTGTGATTGCTCTTACAGTGAAGAAAAAAATCTTGATTTGAGTTAGAACTTACGAGGTAATACTCTTGTGATGTTTGCTAAGAACATGTAATTGGAAGCTCTATTAACATCTTCAAGAACTTGGCTTGAAACCTTCAACCCTTCTCTTATCTCTACAATCTCTGGAGTCTAAGCTCTTGAACCCCCATACATTTTTCTCTCTCAAACCCATGTGATTGACCATGAAGTACCTCTTGAACATTAAAACGTTCATTGTAATCTACTTATCTCTTGAAGACACATCTCTATCTATCTTGTCAAGTTTTCTTGCAAAACCCCTATGGTGACCTTCAACTCTACGTGGTGTGACACTGGTCAACAAATAAATTTTACAAAATCCACCATAAAATCTCATGGAATCCATCGTGACTATGCCTCCTGGCATCATTTTGCACATTAATTAATAAAATTCTTGAGAAGAACAAGCATCCCCGTCAACTTCTCGCAAAAGGAATCCACCTTATGTAGAAGCCCCACTTAACAAATAAATTTTACAAAATCCATCGTAAAATCTCACTGAATCCATCGTGACTATGCCTCCTGGCATCAATAGGTTTCTTAAGAGGTGGGAGCGGAATTGGTTAAATTATTATTGCCTCTTTAAATAAAAAATTTGATTAAGAATGTGACCGCATAAGAAAAGTTATTGAAGGTGCAATACATTACGAGGTGTATTCATAAAAGAATTAACATATTCCTCCAAAACTTGAAGCCTCTCCTAGCAAACTTATATTGTGTGCTTGCACCTGAGAATGTCAGCGACAAGAAAAAGTAATCATTGTTAACAAGAATCCTCCCAATACAAATGATATGATGCTTGAATAACTGATACTGTGAAGATACTAATAGACACAAACTTCACAATACATTTAAAGTGCATTTATATCGAAAAGGACTAAGCTATAGGTCATGCATATCCTGGGGCTGGATAGACCAATGGTCAACAAACATAATCTTTTCCAATGACTAAATGCACTCAACTAAAGCTATAGTTTTAATCCAAAGAAAATTAAAAAAATATGAAATAAATAGCTCAAATTCAATTATCGTGATTTGATATGATCTGGTTACATTCTCAAAACCATCTTCTAAATTCTTTGATGGAGCTTTCTCCTCAATTTCTCAAGAAGTGCCTTCTCTAATGATCTCTATTTCTTCACAATATTTCTTAAGAGTCATCATTCGGAGTAATTTTGAAAGAGGTTACATACAATTATGAAAAAAGAGAAAAAGCTCGATGGATTTGAGTAGAGTTTTTATATGATTTTAGAGAAGAGATAATTAAAAGGTTAGAGGATTTAGCAAAACTTGTGTGATTGAATGGAGAAAAATCCTGATGGATTTTAGTAGATTTTCTACATATTCAAAAAGAAAAGAAAGAGTCCCGGTGGATTTTGATAGAGCTTGAGTGCACATGTGGAGAAGAGGAGAGAAGCACTGCGGATTTCTACAGAGCTTCCACATACCTGTGGAGAAGAGAGAAGTAGCTTGATACATTTTGGCATAACTTTGATACATGTGTGGAGAAGAGGGGAGAAGCTCAATGGATTTGGATAGAGCTTATATACACTTGTGTAGAAGATGGAAGAAGCTCGATGGATATTGATAGAGCTTCTACACACATGTGGAAAAGAGAGGAGAAGCTCAATGGATTTGTATAGGCTTTTGTGCACTTGTGTAGAAGATTGGAAGAAGCTCGATGGATATTGATAGAGCTTCTACACACATGTGGAAAAGAGAGGAAAGAAGCTAAGAGAAAGAGTTTTTTTGTAGCTTCAATCATGCCCATAGAGTGGCATCTCCTCCAAGAGAGTTATGTGTCTCTTAGCCTACCCATGGGCTATTTATATATAGAAAGAGAGGGGGACTTGCCTTAGGCAAGCAAGCTATTTCTAGTGAGTTAGCTCAAATTACTATGACCATCTATATTCTTTCAATTTTGGGAGCCTGAAAAAAGAAAAAACACAGCCTTTTTGCACTAGTTTGTAGCTCGTGTGTAAAAATTATGCACACAAGAAAAAACTTAAAATGATCATAATTTTTAGTATGGAGCTCATGATTCAAATCCATTTGAATCCTCCAATTTTATCAATGAGCTCTATGATAATATCACTTTGGTTCATGTTTTCGAGAGGTTTCAACTTGCACAATCTACATCAACATCAAAGCAAGAATTGTGTAAAACAACTTAAATTGGCATTTCTCCTTCTCCTCTCAAGCTTGTATACTCATGTATAATTTCTCAACCGAACTATAGCTCTCACGAAGCATAAAGGCTAGTATGTAAAAAGAAGAAACCCTACCTAGAACCCATGCTTTCTTGACAAGAGAGTTTGAATGAAAGAGAATAAGTGTGGGATAAGAAACAAACCAAAGCAAGATCCAATGCAAAATGGAGAAAGGAAAAATGTTCTTACCTTTTTTTTTTTGTTACCATGCATGCATTTGTCCTTGCTCTCGTTACACTTTTATCCACCACAAACTCCATCAAGAAAGGAAAACTTTTTGTCTTAGTTTTTTTTACTACATCTGTATATCTACCAAAAAATATGTCAGTAGAAGCACTGGTATAGGAACTAGTATGTATCTTTTAAATAATTGATATTTGCATTGCCATGTCTATCAAGTTTAAGATCATACCGATGCCCATATTTTTTCGTAAACAATGCCAAAAGCTAATGTTGAAATACCCCTCATCCCTTATAGTGAAATTGCCATAAGAATGTGAAATGCTCTATCATGAGATATAACAATAACAAGCTATTATAAATCTATTTAATCCTCACAATTGCCAAAAATCCTAAAGTTCTTCATGGAAATAAAGTGTGTCAATAATATCTATCAAGTTTTCTTTAATTGCCAATGTAAAGATAATTTTTTTGCTCATAGAATTTTCATGCTCTGACCCTAAAACTCATATGACCGTGTTAGCATAATAAGTAAATATCCACACCAAGCTAAGATAAAGATTTAAATGAGATTGTAAGTTCGAGAATTTCAAGATAAATATTTAATCGAGACTTTAAGTTTAGACAATAAGTGAATCTCCATAAACTCTCACTTTGATTGATATAAAGCATTCAATGTTTGCCATACAGCAAGTCTTCCTAATTTAAATTTAAAAAACTATATTTTCTTATCGTCTCAATGTTGGGAGGTTGAATTGTAAGTTGTTGAGAATATGACAAACTATATAATTGAATTAATTTTGGGCCTGAAGAGTGTTTATCAATATCTCAATGTGAGGGAATAAAGCATTTAGGATGTGGAGATATATAACTATTTTACTAAATTTTCAACTATAAAATATGTCCATCAATGTTTTGATCAATTTCATATGTTATGTCACTTATTTCTTGGTGGAATTTGATCCATTTCAAGAGTAGATTTTAGATATGAATAGATTTTGATAATATACCTCCAAGGAAGCATGATTCATTAGGAGAAATATGGACTCTCTTTTTTCCCCTTAAGGAGTGAATAAAGAAATATAGGCCTAACCAATAAGAGAGTTGGGATTCCAGATTCATGTGACATGAATCTTCTAGCCATATCTTGTCCCAAATCTTCCCTCAGCAATAAAATAAGGGAAAATGTGGGGAATACAATGTTGACACTTCCTGGAAGTTTGTGACTCCAATTTTTATTTTTTAAAATTTTTATGTTTGAATTTTCATTTCTCCCCTTTTTAGTTTCCCCTCTTTCTTAGGTGAATCTCAAATTCATCATATCTCTTTCCCCGCTTCTTCTTTCCTAACGAAATCTTACAGCCTCATTGTTGCTTGCCCTATCTGTAACTCTATGAAATTTCATTTCCTCTACACAAATACATAGTGAGTTTCACATGTTTTATGAGAGTAGAGCTTGTTCTACCAAAGCACTAAGATTTTCTTCACAAAACTTTACAGGTATATTGTTCTCCTCCATGGATGTTCTATGCTAAAGTTTTATCTCGTTTTGACAAAACTTGTGCAAGTTATGTGCATTCTCTAACATGTAATTTCTTTTGTTTTGATACTCTAGGAGTCTCTTATAGTCAAGAAAAATGATCTTTTGAACACTCAACTTCTTTTTCAACATCTTACGGTTTCTTTGTAAATAAAGTTACAGGTACGTTGTCTTGTTTTTTTGCTGCTCCATGGTTAAATTTTATCTCGTTTGGATAAAATATATGCAAGCTATATGCATATTGAGTTTTCCTTTGTGTTTTTTTACTCCCAGAGTCTTTGAGGGTAGAGAACAATGATTTTTTAAAAACTCAACTTCTTCAACATCTTTGGGCTTCTTTGTAAAGAGAGCCATAGATATATTTCCACTTTTTTGCGTTGCTACATGGTTAAGTTTCAACTCATTTGGATAAAGCCTATGTAAGTTATATGTATGCTTTGACTCGATATTTCTTTTGTTTTTGTACTCTAGGTTTTTGTCATTGAAGGAACAATGGTCTTGTTATAAGTCAACTTCTTGTTCAACATCTCTAGGCTTCTTTGTGAAAAGAATTGTAGGTACAATGTTTTCTTAAAATTGCTCCATTTAAATTTCATTTCATTTGGAGAGAACATTTACAAATTATGCACACGTTGATAGGTAACTTTTGTATTTGGTTACTATAGATGTCTTCACGGAGGAAAAACATCAGTAACATACTTGTAGTGGAGGTCTTCAATAGGAAAGATAGTGTCAGTAATTGGATTTGTGATAAGTTCTATAAGTTTGATTGGATTTTGATGCACCCAAGTATTCCAGGGAGTTTCAAGGTCAGGCATAAAGATGTTGCAAATGCTAGCAAACATAGAGTTTAGAAAAGTTTTCAATGGAACAAGTATAGTAACAAAAGTGTTGACCCAACATTTTTATACGCACAAACAAATATCTATACACAACAAGAACTACATGGAAAATTATTTAAAAAATATTAAATTGTTAAATTTTATCATTGTTTATTCTTTTGCATTAGATTTGTTTTTAAAAATCTTTATAGTGTTCTAATTCAATCTTGTTTTACTGACAGCTCTATATCCATCAACTTTGCATGAATGACATAATGTGGAATGTTTGAGCAGCAAGATACATGTTTGGCATGAGGACATAGGTTCTTTGATCTATGATAATAACTCTGCAAGTCAACTTGCAACTCAAAATATCCTTTTTTATAATTCATTGTATGTAGTAGAAAGCCAGAGATTGCAGCATGTCCCATTGCCGCCACTATCTAGTGGTGAATGGTTGATTGGTAGCTTGGAGTGGTTAGGAGCATGTAAGTCCAAGATAAAATTTGACATCAATAGTGCTATGAAACCCACCACAAGCTCCAAATATGTGCATATTAGTTGGTTTATTCCATTCTCGTTGTTTGCACATTTGTTTGGTTCATGTGATATTCTGAAGAAAACAAAGATTACTTATCAATGCAAGTGTCCATCCGAGGATGAGTTAGCTATTGGGTGAGTCTTGGCAAGTCAAAAGAACACATTTTGATGAGATGATTGAATGGAGGGTCAATCAATCTGATCTCACATTTAGGTAAATCTTTTTTACTAATTTAAATGCCTTGATTTGATTGACATAGGTCTTGCTTAGATGAATTGTTGTGTTATTCGCATTTACTTACCATTATTTTTGTTTTCATTACAGGTATTTCATCGCTAGACAAACTCTGTGCATTCACTTTCGATATAGAAGATGGTGACTTTTGCGAGGGGAGTGGATCAACTTGGATCAAGATACCCGAGATGAGACACATACAACTCTCATAGATGTGGTTATCTTATGGAATGGTTATAATCCTTTTGTGGTCAGTCTAGAGAGCCATTGGCCCATTTCTTTTCTGAGAGAAGAAATCCAATTAATGTCCAATGAGCCCCTCTGCAACTTCTATTTCAAGTCAGATAATAGAAAGGTCAGGATTCGTAGTGAGCAATCCATGACATGTAAACAATGTGCTTCTCCACATATCCTTGAGATAGTGGAATCCTTGTAAATTTTTTTATATAAAGAACAAATATATATATTTTAAAACTTTTGAGTACTTTCAATTTAGATAATTTTAGTTTACTATGATCCAAGAGTGCGATAATACATACTGTAATGAGTCAATCATGCTCATTAAAATCATAATTAAATTGCATGTTAGAGTTTTATAACCTATGCAATATTGTCTTTGCATAATGATATATTATAGCTCATCTCTTCTACTCATTTCTTAAAATTAATTGGATCCAAGGGATTTTGAAGGTCTTTCATATATCTTTTTAAAAAAAATTTCTATATTTTCTGTAGTTGGACTTGCATGTACTCAGCAATCCAAGTATATTCAAGGATATAATAATGTAGAATGAAGCATTTATCTATATGAGTAATTTTAACAATTACTTTAAAATATTGAAATAAAAAAACTAAAGTAAGAGTTTTAATTTGAAACTTTAGTGTTAAAAAATAACATTTATTTAAAATCCTGGAAACATAAAAGCTATAACTCCAAACTCATTTTTACTTTCATTCTCTACTTTCCTACACTTGTGCTCTCCTCCCTTCTCTCTTTGTGTGCCATGGCTACCACTCTTGCCTTCGCCGCATGGATTAGCTCCACATGCTACCAACAGGAGACCAAATATACCCTAGGTTTTGCACAACCTTGAGTCTAGAGAGCTTGTTTTCCGCCGTAGACCCTAGCTCTAGTATACTAGTGTCATTTTGTGATGCGGCAAACCCTCTTACCTACTCTATTCCGAACTCTGCTCTTAGATAGGTCCCCATAGATTTCTTATATAGTTTACATGTTGGATCAAGCCATGCAAAGGTAATAAATCGAGTCCTCATGCATGTGGGGCAGTATCTCCATACCAGAGCAATGCCCACCTCATCCCACGACCATGCCACGATGGAACTCATGTAGCACAATGCAACATTTTCCATATATGTTTTGTGCACTAAGGTGCAAGAGGATAGTGAGGAAGACATCGACACACCCTCTCGGCCACAGCTAGAGTATTTCGAGAGGAAGCCTGAGGAGATTACACTCGATCTAAGAGTAGAGGCCGCACAAAGCTTAGCCATTGTGCACCCACCTCCTTGCCATGTGTTGAGATGCCGATAAGCGACCAGCCACCCCTCGCTTCTCTCCATACTATCATTATCGGGGGGTGGAATATTTACTTATGCAGGATGTACTAGGAATTTTTGAGCCAAGGGAAGAAGAGCTATATTGTATCATGGTGTGTGATGCACCTGATGATTTTATAGATTTTGATATATAAGATGCGCCAGCACATGTTGATGAGGTGGCTCAATATGATGACACAAGTATCGATGACATCTTTGCCATTGTGAACATCCAAGAGTAGATTGAGAATGCGGCGCCACAGTATGAGATCTCACATAAGGAGTTCGACTGGTTGTTGCAAGAAAGCATTTTTGCACCTCAACTCGACTATGTAGTACCTTCCCCAGAGAGAGACAAGGGTGGCCCAACTGCAGCAGCAAACCTCGATGCTCCATTACAATAACAGATAGATGATGCAGAGAAGGTAATGTTATCAGATTAATGTTATCAAATTTGCATTGAAATTTACCAGTAGGGCCTCTAGGGCATCGGGAGTGTGCACATCAAATTTTTTCGGGATCGGGCCCCCAGAGCTACCCTGGCCGGAGGCTCGCATCTAGGGGCTTGAATCTACAGATTTAGGCCCCCAGGCACGATTCAAGCCGCCAAACGTGAGCCTCCGGCTAGGGCAGCTCTAGGGGCCCAATCCCGCCAGGATCAGGCCCTCAAAGTTGCCCTGGCCAGAGGCTTGCGTCTGGGGGTCTGAATCTGCAGCCGGGATCGGGGCCCTAGAGCTGCCCTAGCTGGAGACTCGCGTCAAGGGGCCCACATCTGCTCGCATCAATGGGCCTAAATCCTCGCATCAGATTCAGGCCCTCTAACGCGAGCCTCCTGCAGATTCAAGCCCTCTGAGGCGAGACTTCGGCCAAGGTAGCTCTGATCCTAGTAAAATTTGATGTGCACACTCCGCGATGCCCTAGGGGCCCTACTGGTAAATTTTGACGCAAATCTGATGTATATATCTTTACCACACTCCATGGATAGTGAGTTTGACACAATGAGTCTGACATTAAAACACAAGCCTCCTGCAAATTCAAGCCCCCTGAGGCGCGCCTCCGGCCAGGGTAGCTTTGATCCTGGGCCTTCCTGGTAAATTTTGATGCAAATCTGATGTATATAACTTTACCACACTCCATGCATAGTGAGTTTGACACAGTGAGTCTGACATTAAACTTGTGTGATGCAGGACATTGTCTATATAGATGAATTTTCATCGAGACAAGGTGGTCAGTCTGGTTGCCAAGGAAGGGTGCAAGACTCGGCATTGAAGGAGTATATCAGTCAGCTTGTGAGTGACATTTTTGTATTCCATACGACATGCTCTCCAGATTTTTCTAAGAACTTCTTGAAGTTGAGGGTACATTTATTAATATTTTTACTTGAATATTACATTTATTTATTAGATTTATACGCAACACGATTCGTATCCTAAATTTAATACATAGTGCTTTATCGAGTTCGTGCGCAATATGTATTCGTTCAAATGCATGTAACGATAACTCAAAGACATAAATAAAACAAATAACAAGTGAATAAACAAAAATAAGATGCGCAAAAAAAAATTGTATTCATATTCATAAAATTTTACATGGGATCCATTATAACCAGGGTTTTACAAAATCTCTTTGAAATCTACATTTTGTATATGTTTTGGTAGTACACCCCTATCGTTGTTGATCTCCGCAAGGACTATCCTTCCATCGCCAGAAGAACCTCACTATCCACAAATCCCTATTAGTGATGGTGACTCTCCTTGCATGTACTGTTGCAATAGACCGAGTCTCCAAACAAGTCGATCCGATGACCTAAGCTTTGGTAGCTTCCTGTAGTGCAAGGAAGGCTTGGGCAGTCCAACAATCGGGTTGTTGCAAGCGGGTTTTATCTGGGAAGGGCCTCCTGCTGTTCTTAATGGGTATGATGTCCATAATCTCACGCACTAGCTTCTGGATTGGAGCCTTTGGTATCAGGAGGTGCGTGGTCTTCTGATAATGACGGATCTCACAAAGAGCCACTGTGTCTGGCTTCCATCGACGGTTGCGATGTTGGCGGCGGGTGGTGGTGGTGGTGGAGCTGGGGGAGGTGGCCTCTCCATAGGATTTCTATGGGATGTCTCTGAGCTGCTTGCTTGGTGTGTGCCATGTCTTCTATAAGAGAAAACCCAAAACTCAAAAGTGAAATGTATAAAATGAGGTGAAACTTTAAACTTATAGAAGAACTTTCAAAAAACTCTTAAATCTAAATTAATGTATCCAGGCTTTGGAAAAATATGACCAGTGATCTGATTGATGTGAAATTTTACATGTGGACTCCTCCAAGGTACATCAACTACCAAAAAAAAAATTTGCCTCATCAGAAGTCTCTAGGACACCTGTTCAAAGGCTAGTGTCTTGGGCCCTCAATCCAGCCTCCGGACAGGTGTCCTAGAGACTTTTAATGGGGCCAATTTTTAAATATCCATGAGTTTTTATTATGCCTGGCATGTGGGTAAAGTTTCACCAGATTTCGATTTATAAAATTGACGGTTCAATCATTTTTTGAAAATGCATTAACTGGATTATACTTCACTGATAAAGGAAAACTCACCACTGCACCAAGTGTACGCAAGTGCATATTAAATGTGTTTTCAACAAAACTACGTGAAATATTAGAAACTTGAAAATTCACAAAAAATAAATCATGGGTCAAATGGAATATTGCATATCGGATATAGTATTGCCAAATCACTAAATACAGTAAAGATATAGTGCATCGACCCATATACAATTGATCACTGATGTCTGCGTGATTGAGCATTGAATTTATCATTTACAAAACTACTTTCAAAATTAGAAACTTAGAAATACACACAATGCAAATCATGGCCAAATAGAATAACAAATATCAAATTTGGCATTACGAAACCATGAAATACATGGTAGATAGTGCATTGCACGAAGTACAACTAGAGCTAGGCAAACGTTAGCTCCATTTTATAGACCACTACTATCAAATACTTGAAGGTCTACTAGAAAGATAAGCCAAAACTAAGCTCCTTACAATCTATAACCAACCTGAGCTAAAAAGATAGATCCAATTACAAGGTAGCTTCTCAAAGCATATTGTTGACATTAAGATTAAATGCATCCTTGTTGTTGCAGATCCTACGAACAAGAACCATACCTATGGGCTTAATAGTGATATGCTGGGCATGAATGGCTAAAACTTGAGAATCACCCATTAGATCAATCAAGTAACTTTCAACTACTTCTTGGAGAGCAAGCAAGGCTTGGCTTGACCATCGCCCCACATTCCTTGCCTGGTTCCTTGAAAAGAACTTGTGATGATACCCTAACTGTAGATATTGCAGTATTTCTCACACCAACCTAGAGAATGGTACCTTAGGAATAATCAAGTTAGCACTCTTCTGGAATTTCGTTATCTCACATAGCGCAGTTGTGCCTAGTCTCCATCTTCGTTTCTTATATGTTGGAGAATGTGTATTACCAGCTAGAGCAATAGTGGGAGGTGGAGCAACTTGAGAGCAATAGTGGGAGGTGGAGCAACTATTGATGTGTCATATCCTAGGTACCTATGCTCTCTCGTGGACTCTTTTTGGAGATATAAAATTCCTAGTCTTGGGTCCATCAAAGCATGGTTTACAAGGGATATTTCCACTCTTTCCCGATTTTTTCTCGTCTTTTTTTATTTCTACTTGGCCCCTGTCATGCAATCCAACTTCAGAGAGGACTTATTCTACCTTCTTGCATGTAGCATCGGCTTCTGACACAAGTTGTATCTTGTATGCAAAGCATATATATTTATATACTAGATTCTCAATTATTCTAACCAAACAATGCAATGTGCAAAAGTGAACCTTGTTAGTGGTATTTCCAAAATAGGGCGCCAGTTTGGATCCATTGGAACTAGCATTCCATTTCTCATGACTTTTTGATCATGTGTTGGAGCACCTTGTTGTCCTACCTTGGCAATCCATTCTTTCTTTCCATCTTTCCCTTTCTTCCTAGTTTGCATGCAGTATATGCATGAAAATTTTGCATTCGCTGCATTTGATAAACCAAACATACACTTCAATGTTTTTAAATCACCTGCAAGATGTCATTCAACTTGATAGTCCCCAAACCCCTCGATGTGTAAAATTGCTCCATTATTTTACTGTTGAATAACATAGGGTATATTAGTGAGGTTAAAAAAAACTTTAAGTACTTCATGGTCCTCCTTTGGTACTTCAAATGCTGCAAGCCACCATATTTCATTCTTTGACTATACACTGAAGTATAAAGGATAGCTTTCATCGATGTTGGGATCCAATGCTCGATTCATAAGTGTTATACTCACACGTTCAAGTTTTTGCCCCTTCATAACCTCACTCTCATCAAGTTTGAGGACAAAATTAAGCTTGCCTCTACATTCTTCCATAGACATATTGTAGAACTTGACCATAGCAATCGAAACCCTATATATATCCAATACAAAGTTGTTGGATGCATTCAATACACATGCAACTTCTTTGGAACCATACTTCAATATGTGTGTATTTTCTAGATGCATTGGCTCACCAATTAGTTCTAAAACTTTCTCATTTATTTGTTTTCGAGCCTTCTTTATGTGAAATAGTTTTGGCAGAGGCATTACTCGCTTAGTTTTGAAGACTTGCTTGAATCTTGTATCCAATTGTTGATAGAGCATACTATATGACTTAGAACTCATTCCCACCTTGTTACATAACCCTTGAGCATGTGTAGCAATAAACAAGTTTCCACATCCCTAAGATGTTCACTTGTGGCACCATCTACAATGTCCCTGAATTTACGATTTTCCAATGCATTTTTTACTATATCCTTGCTTAGGACTTTGGCAATCGTATCATTATTTGCAAAAAGGAACATATTTCTCATTGTAGTAGATTGAGCATATATTCGTCTATGATATTGTCCACTTCCTTTGGTTGATTGGTGAATTGGTTTAACTAATTGGATGCTCTGATATGCTTCTTTCATTTTTAAAGTGGGCCTAATCATCAAAGTTTTTGTGAGCTTCCTCTTTATGCTTTGATTCTCCTTCTCCAAGTCCATAACTTTAGACTATAACTCCATATTTGGCACGTGTGTAGCCTGCATAGCATCTTCAATGACAGACATTGCTTGTTGTAGACTCTGGTTCTCCCTATCTTTCTTAGCCAATAATCTATCCTTTTCCATCAAAGGCTGCATATTCCCTTGTAATCTTGTCTGCATATTTTTCAAGGCTTGATGAACCCCATTCTAAGCCTTGTGTGACAAGTCTACATGTATATCCATACAATCATTCATTGCCTTCACAAACGAGCTTTACAAATGATGTCAGCCCTTCAAATTGTGGTGGCCTTTGAGTGACTGGATCAGGTGGATAAATGCACCCATCAACCCAAAGGTCCACATATTTTTCCTACATTTCTTTCTTGTTGCATCATGTATCTTATTGCATTATCCCTTTCTGCAATTCTTTTGAACATTGGTGCATATTCATCCTCCAATTGAAAGTGAATATCTCTCTTTCTCTTGGTACGTCATGCACCTGCATCGTGTAAAGAAAAATATATGCCAATTTTAGCATTACACAATTACAGCCCTTTGATTAATAGTAAGCTAAGGAGTCGATGGCAATTTTCTGATCAATAGCAAGAACTCTAAATATCTGGGAGCTGTAGGTCAACATCAATCCAGCAGCATGCAACTAGTTCTGGATTGGCTCAAATCACACAGTTACACCTCTTGGATTCACTATATCTGTGTTCTTTTTTACCCAGTTGGATCTTGTCTCTTTCTCTTAATTTCAATCATGATAGACCCTAATCAACTCCTAATTTGCCTATAATCTTAGCTTTTAATCTATCTCTAATCAACATCCAATCTTATCTTCTGTTCTATCCAAAATATTCTCTCTCTCTCTCTCTCTCTTTCTCTCTCAAGAATAATCGATCAAAGATATTTAAACACATTTATACAGAAGCTTGGCTAGTGAGAACAATAACATCATATTATCTTCTATCCTAATTTACTCTCTGTCACTTTGTTACTTATTTTTCTAGTTCATCTCACACAGTCCTCTCTCTTTCCCCCCTCTCTTCTCCCTTCTCTCTCTCTCTCTCTCTCTCTCTCTCTCTCTCTATGAATTGACACTTAAGGATTAAACAACAACTATGAAGAATGATAACATCACAAAGATTAAAAAAATAAAGAGACCTCCATTATCACTTGATTGCTTGCAGTATAGAGTGTTGAAGAGGAAGATATATTATAGCATAGTACTGAGGAGGGAGATTGCTTATAGCAGGGTAGAGAGTGTTGTAGATAGAGATTATTTGATTTCAGCAAATGCTATCAAAACCACTCCTGAGATTGCTTATAGTAGGGTAGAGAGTGTTGTAGATAGTACTGAGTATTGCTTCAGAAGAATTCGTATGCAAGAAACTGTATTATGGAGGGAAGGATAAGAGTACACAAAATTTCGGACAAAACTAGAGCTTTGAGAGGGAATGAAGAAATGCCAAAAAATGGGCATATACTTGTCCAAAAACAATAAAAATTTACAAGAAAACTCTCGAGTCAAAAATGTGTCTTTGGGTAAAAAATATTCTTAAAATATGATGTGTACGTCATTTTATATCATTTTTTAACTTCCGTCCTTTTAAGAAGCAAGAATGAGAATGATTCTAACATATTTTCATGTTAAAAAATCATGAGGGCATTAAAAAGTCGTATATTAATGATTGGCTTCATTTTTACAAAAAATAGAATTGTATTTTTTTAGTTATAAGGATATTGAGAGAAAATGATATTATCTTATAGTTTGAGAATAAAATAATATGTGAAATCTATTGAAAATACAAATACGAGATTTGCTTGAGAGAGGTAAGAGAAACCCCTTAAGGGGCAAAAAAGAGAGTCCATATTTCTCCTAATGCAAGGTTTGAACTCGATGTCCCAAACTTAACCCACACCCAAACCACTATGCTATAAACCCATTGGCATTTCAAGAATAAATTTTGGTTGGTGTTCACTAGATTATTGTTTGGTTCACTAATGTCTTATGTAAACGGGGCAATAACATTCGCTGCTAACATTATATAGTTTGGTGGTCAGCGGGGATATTAAAACTTATAGCTTGTTTTGAAGGCACCCAATTATTTGCAAGAGACGGGAAATCTTCTTCTGCACCTTGTTCAGCAGCGATTCAATATATGAGATGGAATCAAACTTTTCCGTTCTATCGGAGCAGTGGCGACACAAACGATTTCGAGAGAGAGGAGATTCTGAGGCCGTGCGGAACCCCTCCATACAGATCGACTCCATGATGTGATTGATGTGGAAGGACGCGCTTGTCGACTGTACAAAGCTACAAGGAGATGGGAATATAATATGGGCTTGGGTCACCAGTACCGTTTGCGTATGGGCTCACAATCGGAGGTTGACGTGACGGAAACTGACTCTGAGAGAGAGAGAGAGAGAGAGAGAGACGGTCTTTACGATATATCATAATGGCGGTTTCACAAAAGGCCAGAGTGCGCGCGCGCGAGAGCGAGAGCGAGAGAGAGTGAGTGTGTGTGTGTGTGAGTGAGATAGAGAGAGAGAGAGAGAGAGAGAGAGAGATTACACGTAAAGCCACCCATGCGTACATGTTCCATGCCTTCTGTCGGGAGTCGGGACTCGGGCTAGCTGCACAGTTATAGTGCTACATCGCGCTGTATGACATCCGGCTGTAATAATACTTGTAATTCTAAGAGCCGTTTAAAGTTGAGAAGCACTTACACAGCCGACGCACTGTGGCTAGCGCTGGATCCTTTATTATCCTCGACTATCCACAGCTGCTCCAGTCCAAACTGTTGCAACTTGCCAGCCCAGCTATTACCACTTCAGTTCGATGTAACTTCCTAAAATCCACTTGGACGAACACAAATGTGCCCATAATAGAGGCAAAACATCTGCACCATTTTATTATTTAACTCAAGTGTCAAGCTCTGTCACCTCTCTAAAGTGATTTCAAGCTTTAGCATCTATAGCCAATAACCTCATTTCACTCTCCAAAAAGAAGCGCAAGATTCCCTTTGTATTTTTCCATTACCTAGGTACGCAAAAATCCCTTCTCTCCAAGAAATTTGGGTTGGCAAAAATTCCATGGCCGTTGTACGTATGCAATGTTTTGCATCAATAGGAGTTTTGGCCTTCAAAAGGTAAGATTTCTTTGTACTAGTGCGACCTGTCTAACCTAACCCACGTTACCTTTCATCACGTTCAACCAACCCTTACCTTCACATCTTACATCAACAAAGCTATGAAAAAGAAAAGCAAAGAGAGCTTGATCCATGCCTAGCCAAAGAGTGCTTAATCTATATCTCTAGTGGCTTTCATCCATTGAATGACCACCTTATAACAAGTGTAACATAAGGGGCATCTATGTGTCACTTATGTGACACCCCATAGAAATAGGATTTTGGCTTTACATCACCGATGTATTTTGGGTATCACTTTGGAGCAGTTTTTGGCATTGCAAACAACATTGCTTAACCAACGCTATTAGTGACATTTGAAAACTCTCAAACGTCGCATAAGCAATGACCATCGCTTATGTGACACCTAAAATGCAAAAAATATTCAAAATTTCATGTAAGGAGCTCATTTGCTCCTCTAAAAGAGAGAGAAAGAGACTAACAAAGGACGATGAAGGAGAGAGGCAAGTAAGTTGACTTCCTCTCTCACATGAACTACATTGAAATTATTGGCATTACTAACTATGGGAGATTTGATAGTAAAGGATATAAATCATTTATATCTAGAGTTTTACAATTAGTTTTTAAAAAATAGACAGTATGTGAGATAGTATTAGAAAATGAGAGAGAGAGATGGACAAAGGTCAGGTCTAGAAGGGTAGCATACATGCTCCTTCTTCAATCCAAGATCTTCCACACACTAAAGTCAACTGTATACAACACTCGTACAAAGCCAAGTAACCTAGATCTAATCATGGTTAAGTCTGTATGACTTAACCTTATTCAACTAAAGTAGAACACTGACCAAAGACTATGAGCTTGAATCTCAACACTCCCCCTGAAGCTCAAGTGGGGTACTTTACTCCAAGTAGCTCTCTGAAATGCACAAACTTATCTTTACCCAATGACTTGGTAAAGATATATGCAACTTGGTATTTTGTCCTCACATGGACCAAATCAATGTCACCTACAATCACTATTTCTATGATAAAGTGATAATGTACTTCAATGTGCTTAGTCCTAGCATGATAGACATGATTACTAGCTAGGAGCACACTACTAATGTTGTCACAATAGAGTGTGATAGGCCTGACTTCCTGCATGCCCAAATCATCAAGAAGCTCCATAAACCATGCTACCTCACATGCAGCTAGTGCAGCACCTCTATACTATCCCTCAGTATACTAGAGAGTGCAATTGTAGGTTGCTCCTTACTGCTCCACTTGACCATACTACTAACAAGGGAAAAGTCATACCCACTAGTAGATCTCTTGTCCAACATTTGCAAGTAGCTTAACATAGTGACATTCGCAATCTCATGTCGAACATTTGCAAGTAGCTTAACATTTTTCTCCAATGGAGTGCTCAAAGACTTGCAATCCAACATACCATACTTGGTTAACATGTCCTGTGCATACTACTTTTGCAACAACCAAGTACCATGAGGTATAGAGACAACCTCAATCCCAAGGAAATTCTTCAGTTCACCCAAATCTTTGACCTAAAATTCAACATGTAACATTTCCTTGATCTCTCCAATTCTTGTGACATCATCAGTTGTAATGATAAAGTCATCCATATAGATGACTAATAGCACATAACTAGCCCTTGTCTTCTTTGTGAATATGCTATGATCAGCCTTGCCCATAGTGAAACCAAGTTTCTATAAGCATGTACTTATCTTAGCATTCCAAGCTCTACGTGCTTGCTTTATCCCATATAATGATTTCTTCAATCTACACACGTGTTTGAAAATCTAGATGTACATAGTCCTCGAGCTGGTCCATGTATACTTCCTCAACCAAATCACCATTGAGAAAAGCATTCTTCACATACATCTAATACATACTCCATCCTCTAGATGCTGCCAATACAATCACTATTCTCACGGTTTCCATTTTAGCAACGGGACTGAATGTCTCCTTATAATCAAGACCATATTGTTGTGCATACCCTTTTGCCACAGGTCTTGCCTTGTATCTTTCTAATGTGCCATCTAATTTACACTTCACTTTGCATATCCATTTGCAAACAATAGCCATTTTTCCTTCCGGAAAATCAACCAAATCCCAAGTGTCATTTTTAGCCAATGGTGAATATTCCTCATCCATTTCCTTACACCAATTATCATCCAAAATAGCTTCAGAAAACCTTGTGGGTTCCTTGAAGCTAGTGACTTTTACCATATATGCATAGTGCCTCGCTGTGTAGCCATTGTACGTAAGCCTATCCATAGGCTTCCGGACTCTTTATGATCTCCTCAACTGAGGTGGAGTATGAGACTCTCCTCTCTCATGAGGTGGTATGTATCTATGTCTCACACCAGGAGTCACAACTGATGGAATACCAAATTCACTATCCAAGCTGTCAGTGCCAGGTGAATCATAACAAAAAGAAGTGAGTAGCCCTGTAACATCATCAAGTCTGCCTTTTTCTTTATCCACATTTCTCCCCCTCACTGACATACCCGTGTTAGTGGACAAAGATGCCACTAAAGTCCTCAATCTACATGTCCAAGGATTAATAGATGTAGTAGCATCTTTAGAAGGCCCAGAAATTTCTACACTCTCATTTGTACCTACATGTATATAAGTCTCATGTGACAAACATCATTATCATTGATCAACGTGATCTTCTTCTCATGTCATGATTTCAGCTCATCAAATACAACATCTCTTGAGACCAATATCTCATGAGTAAAAGAATTGTAGCATTTGTAGGCTTTTCTATCTTGTGCATACCCAAGCATACCCAATAAAGATGGCCTTTTCTGCCTTTGGATCAAGCTTCTTCCTCTTTTCATTTGGAACATGTACATATACAAAGCATCCAAAAACCTTAAGGCTAATGTCCTGCTTTATCCCATAAAGCCTCTCATGAGAAGTCACCTCATGTATCCCTACTATTGGTGTACGATTCATGACATACACTGCAATCATTACAACCTCTGTAAAATATGCATTTGGTAGGCTCTTCTCATTCAACATGGCTCTAGCCGAATCCATGATCACCTTGTTCTTCCCTTCTACCATACCATTTTGTTGTGGTGCGTACATGCATGTCAAATTCCTTTTTATCCCATGGGCTGCCAAGAAGTGATCAAAGTCTTTAGAGATATATTATCCACCACTATCAGATCTCAAGCATGAGATGTAGCAAGCCAATTCTTTCTCCACATGTATCTTGAAGTCCTAAAAATCATCCATGACATCACTCTTGTGCTTCAACACATACAACCATGTGTATCTACTATAGTTATCTATGAGTGACACAAAGTAATGTGATCCCCCAAGAGATGCATTCTGTGAAGTTCCCCATACATCAGAATGTACAAGTTGTAATGGTCTCGTAGTAGTGCTTACATGCCTCATAAATGGAAGCCTTGATTGCTTTCCAAATTGACACATCTAACATAAATGTCCCAATTCCACATGCTTGAACTTAGGGAGGCCAATTACAACTTATGTTGCATATTCTTCAACTTTTGAACATTTATATGACCAATCCTTTTATGCCATATCTCAATGTCCCTTATTGCAGCATTGTCATGTGAGTACATAACATCATTCAATGCTAGAATTTTTGTATCCAATGTAAACATGCCACCATTTCTTTTGCCTTTAGCAATGATTTTGCATCTTGACCATACTCTTTAATGTAGCATCCATCTCTATTGAATCTAACTTGCAGATTTTGTTCAGGGATTTGTCCCATGGAAAGCAAGTTTTTGGTTACGAAGGATACATGTAACACATCATAAAGACTCTTTTTCTTGTCACCATGCATCATCAAGGGAACAATACATGTATGCATAATGTCATGCTACGTATCATCCCCTGTACAAACATATCCATGAGAGCCTTGTACCAATGTGTCAAACCACTTTCCATGAGGAGTCATGTGGTTAGATGCCCTTGAGTCTATATACCATACATAATCTGCATTACCTTGTGTAGGCAATCCTTTCTTCACATGTTGCATAGCAAACAACCTGTCATCCTTCTGCATACCACTAGAAGAAGCATAAGTACCACGTTGCTTTCCTCTTGCTATCTCATCATTCTACTTCTTGTAGCAATCCTTAGCTACATGCCCATATTTGCCACAATAATGGAAATCCTTATTTGCATTTGATTGCTATCAATGACTCATTTGAGGCTGCTGCAAAGTGCCTCTTGCTCTAGCTGAATAACCCCCTCTTCCATGAGCATTAGAGGCACGTCTATTTACTTGAGTCTGTCTATTTTTCCATCTAGTAGCTTGCTGTCCACGGGCTGCATATGCATTTCTAGCACGTCTTTCTCTAAAATTTGATCTTCCTCTTCCATCTCTAACCCTTTGATTTGAGTAGAAGATGTTGTCCCTATTATTTTTAGACCCACTAGAACTTGTATTGAGTCCAAGTTTCACTTGTTCATGCAATAGAAGTGTCACAAATTCATCAAAGTCAGGCTACTCCTGAGGTACTAATATGGAAGTGTCAAATTGCTTATACTCCTCTCCAAGACCATCGAGGGTAGTGGCCATCAAATCGACATCCTCAACTTCATATCCAATTGAGCCTAGTTGTTCTACAATGATTATAATCTCATTGACATAGTCTTCAATAGACCTTCCATTCCTTGATATGTGGTTGAATTTTTGCTTTAGTTGTGTCTTTCTCGCACGAGTAACATGCCCATAATTCTTCATCATTAAGTCCCAAGCAGCTTTTGATAAAGTACAATTTGCAATTTGCATAGCTTTTGTGTCTCTGCCACACATAAGGACAGCCAATGCAAGACCTTGCTAGCCTTTTCCAACCATGTCCTATGTGCCTCTAATTGATCTTGTGTTGGAGGTCTATTCTTGGGTAGCTTGGGCTCATCTTCAAGATCTATGACTAGGTCCCAACAGCCTCTTCCAATTAAGAAATTAGACATCTTGAATTTCCATAGAATAAAATTGTTGTATTCCAGCTTCTCACCACCAACTATCTAGCTAATAGTGTCCTTCTCTCCTGTGTTTGCCATGTCTACAACTTAAATAACTCGGTTCAATCTTCTAGATGTTAATTCCAGACTCCTTGCACACAACCAATAGTCTTTTTAATGAGTCACAACTTACATATATTCAAGCAATACTCATACATTCTAAACTTATTCCAATTTATCTCATTTTAGATATCTAGCAACTATCAGTACATGAAGGAAATTTCAGAATCCCAATTGCATTAAAAAAGTATGCTTTCTCTCAACTAAGGTAGTTCTCGTTCTGAGTAACTGCACAAGTATCTCTACTATACTAGTCATATGTCAGCTTAATGCCCTACTTTGCATTAATAAACATCTAGCATAACATCCATGAATGATATCATACCATGGTAGACATTATCTTTTGCATAGTCATTTTGCAACCAAGCTGTCCGGCACAAGCAATTTGTGACATAGCCCAATTAGCTTAATGATATCATGGATATATATCACCTTCATTGAGCCTCAATAAATATGTGTATAAGTATCACTACTCATAATTTTTCCAAAAATTAACCTCCACTCCAGTAAGACTATCCGAATCAGCCTCATAGAAGTCAAGCTTGAGCATGCAATGCTCTTAAATATGCATGGGTCTATGATTGACCATTTAGTACTATGCCAACATCAATAATTAGAAATGTGATCTCCACAAAGACATTCAATCTTGGAGTTGTAAAGATTCTAGCTTATATGATTGTGCAAAGTCCAAAACATACAAGGAACAGACCCTCAAAAATCCTTCAACTACTCATTGAGAGACAATGATATTCTGTCATAGAATTATCGACATTACCATGAGAATCTGTGCCCTTTTATATTGCTATCCACGCTAATCTAGCCACTCTTGGCACCACAGATGACAAAATGTGGCAGAGAACTATCGATAAGACCTCAGACTCGGTCCTTGCCTCATATGTTGCTGGTCAAATTGACCAGTTGAGGTTGGAAACAATCACTAAGCTACTTGGTCTTCTGTAGTAGGTGTTGTTGGGATTCGTTCTGGCACATTGTATGATGCAAGCAAAGGTGCCATGAACCAGATCACGAAAAATCTAGCTTGTGAGTGGGCTAAAGATGGAATCCGAGTAAACACAATCGCTCCTTGGTACATCAAAATAGATCTCATTACTCATCTAATGAATGATGAAGATTTTGTAAATCAAATATAAGTAGTACACCATTATGGCAGGTTTGAGAGCCATCTGAAGTTGCTTGAGTGGCGGCCTTCTTGTGCCTTCCTGTGTGGCCTCATTAGGCCCTTCATAACCAAATGTGTAATTACATAATTAAAGAAGCTTGGGAGTTCACTCTCCGGGATCTTTTCTGCTGCTCACAAGCTTGACTCAGCCAAGTGCAATCATCAACCTTTGAAATCTGGATCTGAGTGCCTGGAAAGTCTCATAGGGGATGGGAGCTCTGATACCATATTAGAGAGAGAGAGAGAGAGAGAGAGAGAGAGAGAGAGAGAGAGAGAGAGAGAGAGAGAGAGAGAGAGAGAGAGAGAGAGAGAGAGAGAGAGAGAGAGAGAGAGAGAGAGAGAGAGAGAGAGAGAAATGGACAAAGGTTTGTCTAGAAGGGTAGCAAACATGCTCCTTGTTCAATCCAACATCTTCCACATAGTAAAGTCAAATGTATACAATACTCTCATGCAAAGCCAAGTAACCTAGAACTAATCATGGTTAAGTCAATATGACTTAACCTTATTCAACTAAGGTAAAACACTGACCAAAGACTATGAGCTTGAATCGCAAGAGATAGTAATGTTTACTAGCAGTTAACATTGGAGATTGTCTTTTTAAACGTGAGATAATAATGTTTGACTCACAAAGTGATAATTATATTGCTATGAGGCAAGTAAGATAAGACTGCCCATCACTCATATCTCTCTGGTTTTGCCACAAAGTTTTACAATTAGTTTTAAAAAATTGGACAATATGTAAGATAGTAATGTTTATTAATAATAAACATTGGAGAATGTCTTTTAAATGAGGGACTATAATGTTTGAATTAAGATGTAATCATTACAGTGCTGCATTTAGCTCAAACTTCTACATATGGGTTCAAACAATCATCCTATCATTCCCTTCATTTACAACCTATTTGATCACATTGTGAGTTCCTTTATGTAATTTTAGATCACCTTGCCATTGAATACACAACAAGTTGGTTGAGGAACCATAAAGATCCCCTAAGCAATATTATAGAACTTATTACTAGGACAAGCCAGTAACCAAGATTGAGCTCAAAATGCATGACTAGATTCCTAGCCTCTCAGACAGAGCCAATTGTAACAAGCGCGATACACGAGAACTAGGGTTAGATACCCAATCACACTGATTAGGGTATATAAGGTGCAAAAGACCTAGTTAAGAGCAGATTTTAAAGCCACGATTTAAGTGCAAAAAGACCTCGAGACCCATAAAAGATACATTGTTATTGCAAAATGAAACCATTGCGAATCAAGAAGCTAGAGTTTTTCTATATGCATTTCGACACCAAGAATCCAACACAAGTATCCATTTGTCAATCGGAGTCCGTTTGACCCCCCATTTAATGGTTGCAAGGTTTGGCATCATGAAGCAACTATTGGATTCAAAAGTTGAAAAGTATATGATGGAGGCCAGGGTGATGGATTTCAATGCCACCTCGTCCAATTGAACTACAACAATTGGGTCAGAATTACTTTGGTCAAATGTGAAAATGCCAACTTTGAACTAGATTGTTGAGTGGTTAATGGTTAGTGGTAATTAGGAAGAGCCAAAATACACAATTTTCAAACGACATGAGGGGGTTGCATTTTTTTCGGTGCCTATTTTTTTCCAAAAAAATAATATTTTATTAATGTCATCATTCTCCTCTTACTATCCTGGGCATTAGATCTACCAATTCTTCACTGTCCATCACTCTAGTTCTTGTGCAAAATGATGTAGTATTCGACAAGATAAAAAATTAGTCTTTCTCTCTCATGTTTCTCTCTCCTCATTCCTTCTTTATATGGTTGTTTATGAGAGCGAGGGAGGGCTGATTTGACAAATTTGGACAATGGTTCGGAAGCATAATGGGGAGTAGATTGGGTGATTTGGAAGTCTCAACAGTTAGAAAATTTTGTCAATGGCTCCATTTCCTTGAATTACGAGATGTACGTATGTGAATTTTCGAGTAAGTGATCATTATTTAATTTTTATGATGAATAGTTAATGCACATGATGAGAAAATGGTTGTAAATTTTTAATTTTTGGAATATAAAAAAATAATTCATTTTTTGTTTTTTATATTGAAAACAATAAAATTGCAAAACTCGAAACATTGAATTCAATGAAAAAATAGAGTTGTTCTTAGGTTTTATAGTTCAAATAATGTTCATATGGCATGAAATTGAATATGGTAATGGATTATACTTCTCATAAGTCACAAATTTATTAAAACTCAAAAAAATCAATAATGTATGTTGAAATAAATGAAAAATTTCATAAAAAATAGTCAAAAAGAGAAAAATTAAAAAATTTAATGCATAGGAAATTATGAATGTGTGAATATAAAATGAAGGCAAAGCATGAGGATTTACCTCTTTTTTTTTTTTGTGTGTTAAAGTGCATGTTTTAAAGCTTGTTTCCATGAAAATTTATTAGGAAATCCCCCTACATTTGTGCAATTAATCTAAATATAATGGTAGAGGATGTGGGCTTGAAATGAAAATATATTTGATTAACTTGATGATTCTTTGTATATCTTAGCATGTAGGCCATGGTTCTATAAGTTTTAAGAGGTGGTTTAGTAGCACAAGTTAGCCTAGTGTTGTTCCTTAGCAATGTTGCACAACTTGATTAGAAAATAATAATAAAAAGATTATTTGTGTACTTCACATTAGCTGGTTTTTAGTTAAGTTGTTTGAGCATGAAATGCCATACACTTTGCATGTGCAATTTAAACATGGTATTAGAAGATAAATCCTTGGATGCATTGCAATTGTATATCTAGGTGACGATCAACATAGAGAGTGTAAGATTTCCCTTTATTATGGATTAGTTCAATATCTTGAGAAAATCAATTAAATGAGCAATATATATAGTCTCTTGGATCATTACCTTTATATTTTGAGAGGACTTTGTTACTTCCATGTTCTATGTATAAGATGGTGTATCCTACATGGCCAATCCACACAGTGTAGGAGAGTCGTAGGGGCCACAACATTCTCCTACAGGGGGAGCTATTTATGTGTATGACTCAAGGTGTGTATCATCTATATGTTTGGATACTCCCTCTATGGAGTTGGAAAAGGAAAAACTGTTGGACTGCAATTGATATAAATGTGTTACTTATTTAAGAGTAGTGTATAGCTATGTGACGCTCTTGGCCACAAGGCCTTGAGGGTGGTTTGGTGAGTGTAGGAGGCCTAGCTCTATAGAGCCTTGAAGCTAGTGTTGGATTCATTTTAGTGTAATGAGGGGGATATAGAAGAAAATATGAAAAAAAAGATATATGAAAAAATAAGGGGGAAGTACCACTCACCTTGATAGTATTTAAGGTGTATGAGGGTTAGGTCACTCTCTCTTCACCTTCAAAGCTTCCATGACCTCTTTTCTCTTCTTCTCTCTTTGTCTCTCTCTTCTTGTAGTATTTCTCTCTCCTCTTCACTCTCTTTGTCTCTCTTCTACACCCTTTATCAGAGCACTGGTCTTTGATCCTTCTTCTCTCTCTCCATCCTTTAGTTTTAGTTTCTTTTTAATTCAGGAACCCTAGTTACTCAAGTACACAAATACATCAGGATAGGTACAACATTCAAAGAGCACACAAGTCATTGAGTACTAGAGATGGTAGTTTTTCTTGGAGTTTTAAATGGATCTTTAGACATATTTAGAGGCAAACCACCTAACTTAGTAGGTCATTTTTCATTCTCAGGTCATTTGAAGGTAACTTGGTCAAAAGAGGATTAATTGGACATTAGTTGAGTTTGAAATAGTGGTTACGTTTGAGAAAAATCTTCTTCTTCTTCATTCTTGAGATTTCCATGGAAGATTCAGCTCATCTCTCTCATTCTACTTCAGGGTTCTCACTTATCTTTAACAATGGATGGCATAAAGAGTTTATCTTGCTCAAAAGCTTCAAGTAGCATACTGTTTTGATGGTGGATAGTGGAGGAAGGTCCACATTTGTGGACAGTAGCAAATCAATGCAAATTGTACTATCCTAGATAGCCATGTGCGTATCATTCTTCATCTTGTAAGCCTTCTTATCATCACTAATCAAAGCCTTGATCAACTATCTACTCCATCATTTTTCAAGGGTGGCTTTTCTTTACAAGAGTTGTGACTTTATCCAACTCTATTGTTGTAGGTCATGTATAGCCATCAAAATTTCAGCAAATCTCTACAAAATTAGGAGAATTTTACTCTTTTACTCTCATTGAGTTCATCTATAGCAAGATTCTTCCAAGATTTGGTCAAGATAAGAGGCATTGGAGATTTCTCCAACTCTTCAAGCTCCCATGGTGGACAAATTGTTGATTCCCCTTGAAGCTTGACATCCCTTCTTTCTAAAGCATAAAGAGACTTGAACTCTTTCCATTACAAGGACTATACATGGTTTACTTCTTCATGGCAAACATTGGAGCTCATTTCTTGAAGGTTGAAGGTTTGTTCTCTTCCATTGGAGCAACATTTTGGGGCTCTTGAGGGCAACAAGCTAGAAATTCATTACTCTTCTCTAAGCTCTTGGATGATAGACCATTGTTTGGTACATGGGTTATATTGATGACATGTTTGTGGTGGCATGGGATCTTCACTTAGACCCTTAAATTATTATGTTGATATATCTACAACAATGTCTTGCTATTATTGGTAGTGGTGTGATTATAGGACATAACCCCTTCATTATAGTCATTAAAATGGGTGGTTTGGGACTTCAATTACTTCTCATCAATCATAAATTGATGCTTTGGTATCCTATATAGTTCCCCTGGTTCTATTTGCGAGTCTACAAGGCTCAACGAGGTCAAAAGTGGATTTATAGACCTCTTCTAAGCTCATTCAAACAAGAAAACTTGTGGATTTATAGACCTCTTCTATGCTCATTCAAACAAGACAACTTGTGGAAAATTTCAATCAGCCAACTTTGGACTTTGATACATTTTTTTGACCTGCTCCAAAATTTACTATTAAGTGCTTTATTTGAGAAGGAAATTATTAGCTTCTATTTGAATAAAACAATTTATCGATTGGAACTTTCATTCAAAAGTTATGGATGATTTAGTACCACTAGGTATTGCAGGACTACACATTCCTTGGGAAATAGAGTATTATGGGTCTAGTCAAAGATGTTGGTTCTAATAGAATGGATATTCCTTTGATAGAAATTATGGGTACTTTGGCACATGCTTTCATGACTTATGATGACTCTCAAATGGGATTGGAAGTGATAGATGTGAGTTTGATTGAGCAAGTACTTATCCATCAATTGCAACCATACACTTCCCAGTTGGTTCAGTAAGGTGTAATGCAAGCTCTTATCAATCACTATCATAACACTATCTTAAAAGGATGTATATGTAATGTTTAAGCTAAATGGATGTTTTTGGAATTAGTAACCATGGGAAAACTAGAGTTTCAAGTTGATTTGTGGGCATTAATGAAGTATTTTTGTAGCACCGGTGCTACTCTTCTACAGTCTCTTCAGGGCTTGGATGTATTACATCAGTTGGTATCATTGCTTAATTGGTCATCCCACTATCAGTAAGAATATGTATTGGTATTTATTTCCACTCTCTTTGATGAGATTGACACTAATCAATGGGCTATTGTGGTTTGTAAACCCCCATTGGTTAGAATGTGATCATGGGCTTTGTTAGAAGGAAAATTAGCATGGGAAATCTTGGATTTGGGTATGCTTTCACTAGTCAAACTCCTTGAGATATGTTCTACCAAGATCAAGGAATATACTACCTTCATCTTGATTTGTCTTTGTGTCTACCATAAGGATCTTCACAATTGTGCAGAGTTGGCTATAAATATTTTGCTGAAGTATGCTGCATGGAAAAAGAAAATACTTGCATTGATTGCTATTTGGTACAATCACTTCAAGGATAGTGCTCAACCTACTCTACTAGATGTGGTTAATTATTTGGAAAATTTTGATGTTGGTCTTATGTTTAAATATATAGTTAAACCATGGTTAGCAAGTATACTCTATATGAAGCCATGATGAAGAGGATTATTCCATAGATCTCTCCTAGAAAATCAATGGAAATCAACCAAATGCAATGCTGAATTCTTTGTTTTTTCAAGTTAATGATGATAGTGAAGAAGATAAGGAATTATATGATGGGCAAGAGGAAGAGCATGAAGAGCCTAATAACCAAGATGCAGATCGTGAAGACCAACCATATGAAGAAGACTAAGATGATCAGCAAGAGGATCATCTAGTAAGAAGACAATGTATATGAAAATTTGACCCTATAAACCATTTGAGGAAGAATATAAACATAATGAAAATAAAGCATCAGAAGTTCTTGATCATTCCTATGATGGATTAGTTGAGAAAATGCATTTTCTCACACTCAATTTGAGTCTACACCAACTAGAAGATGAGTAGGATCCATTAAATTTTGGTTATGGAGACTTGGATAATAATTTTTATGGCTAGTATACTAATTATGAGTACGTACATGAGCTTCATGATGCCTATAACCTAAGGGATGATGGATATTCTTATGGTTATGATTATGGGGATCTTTCTCCCTATCCATTTGACCCGAGTGGTCAAGATTATGAGTTGGATGATAGTTTTCCTCCTCTTGATCATTATCATGATGGTATACCTTTTGATCCAAGAGGGTATGGGCAAGCTTTGCACCTTCATGAGGCCAACATCCATAATTGTATTTAAATTTTTATCTTTCAGAGGCTTATTTGGCTAGAAAATAGTCATTTTGTCTCTTGTTCTACTATAAATGGTTTGTAGAAACTAGTCCTTTTGCCTCTTGTTCTATTGCAAACGGTTTGTAGAAAGCTTACTATTTTGGCTGAATTTCAATTCTACTTTGATTATAGAGGAGCAACACCTATATGGGCCAAATGTATATCCAATTAACTTTCTTTTGACTTTGAGCATACTTGCTTTGGATATGCCCATCAAAAGATATCTCCATTAGGTTGTTGTAGTAAATAGCAAGCTTCCTATTATTTGTGGATGTCTTTTCTTGGAGCTATGGTCATCTAGTTCTCAATTTTGTCATATCGAATGGATGTCCATATAGCCTATTTAGTTTTCTTCTTCTGATTCTGTCTTCTCTCTCTTAGGTCTTGTTAGATTCACTTCATTACATTTAGATCCCAACAGGTGTGGTGCTACATTTGTTGGGAGCCACTAATAAGTGGCGATTTTTGAATCTTGGTTAAATAGGAAATAGTCAATAAGCTTATGTCAAAAAGCATTGAGATGGATCAGTTGTTTTTTTTATACACACCATCAAGCCAAGATTCACTAGCAAGAAAGAGTTGAAAGGGATAGAGAGTGAGCTAAGATTAGTAGAAGATATTCTCCTAAGAGTAGTAGTCCAATATCGCTAAGAAAGAGAGGTCTTGTAGACCCAATCAATATCTCAATCAATTTGTTAGGGGCGGAGGAAATTTTAGTGTTCCCCTTTTCCCAAAAATTCAGTTTACTTCAAGTGGGAGTATGACCCCACCGATACAAATCTCTAGGGAAAGCCTAATTGTCATGATGGCACAACTCATTACAATACCTACACGAACATTAGATTTTCCAGCCTTAGGTTTTCCTCTACCCATTTTCAATGGGTTAGTAGAGGAAGATGTGGAACTTCACATTAGTGAGTTCTAAAAATTAATGTTCAATTACCAGATTCATGAGAAGGACATTCATGATGTTTTTAAATATGACTCTTAAAGAAAGAGGTGCAATATGGTATCGTGGCTTAGAAGCCAGAACCATAACCATGATCAATTTATTCTTTGTGGCCTTTCAAAGAGAGTTTTCCCCTGGAGAGGTGGTCCGAATTGGCTACATATTTTGAATGTGACATGTCAAGAGCCCCATTAGAATGCTTGAGCTTATTCTTTCAAAAAAAAAAGAGGTGTTTTGAAAATTGCAAACCTCTATTCCTATTCCACATGCTACCCAATTGCAGTACTTTTTACATGGATTAGACTTCAATATCCAAGTGCAGCTGAGTAGTTTGCTCTTACCGATATAGACAATTGATATTACATTAGCAGAAGAGTTAGATTCTCGCTTATAAGTACCTTGCACATCTAGAACAAACATCAATTTGAGTCTAGGTCCTAGAAATCATTTGGGATTGACCAATGGAAGTCAAAGTGCGACTAGTACACTTATTACTAGTCTAAATACGCAAGAGGAAGCATAATGTAGAATGTGCCTATGATGTCGACTCCTCTTAATGTTGCTATACCGATGGCTAACCAAATGGTACCACTAAATAATGGAATCCAAATGACGAACCCTAATGTCATGCCAATTAATCAACAATGGTCAATCCCTAATCAGGCGTTTAGGCTAGCTGAACAGCAAGTGGGTGATTACAGTTATGAGTCTAGTGCATCAAATGTTCTTGGCAAAGTCAAAGATATGATGAAGCATTATATTAATATGATAACAAAACAATATAGATACATAGCTATAGATGTTAGATTCCTATAGAAGCAACAAAACTAGCTAGATGGCTCGACTTTTCATATATGTACGTATTACATTATGGTAGTCTCTTTAGGTGGTTGATGACAATCTAGGATAACTAGAAGGTTGCATTACTAAAGTCCATGTGATTGTTGCTAACATATGAAGGGGATGTAATGCCAATGGAGAAGGAGAAGAGGAAGATGTGGGAGAGAAGAGCACAAACAATGTAGGTGCTGTCCAACTAAACTGACAGCCTTATTGCACTATCATATTATATATGAATAAAGAATGGGCGGTCACTGTGTACATGGGCAGTCCCAAAGGCCCTTTACCCCAACAACCTCCCACTAAAAGGCCAATGTGGTTGGGGAGTGAAAACAAAGAAAATAAGAAAAAAAAAGACAAGGTGAGGAATCATGACATCTCACCCAAAGCCCAATCGAAAAGTGAGCTATGCAAGAAGTGTCAGGAACCTCTGCAAAAGAAGAGTTAATCATCCTCAAGAGTCCATGAAATCTAGGAGATAAGTGATCCCGTAGCTCCATACAATGGAGCAATCCAAGAATGCTTCTCATGAAGCAAGCCCCACTCATCAGTGCACGATTGTAAAGCATCAAAGTCACACACAACATCAGCGTGGCGTGTACAAGACAACATAGAGCAATCATACTCTCCAGAGTCAATCATTGAAAGAGAGTCAACATCCTAGACACTCGTCCAATGGGATCTCAAGACTACATGTGGCCTCAACAAAGCAGAAGACTGACATACAGCTAGCTGCCCAACCTGCAAAACTAGAAGAAAATGGCTCTCATAAACCTACAAGGGGTCTAGCAACCAACATCTTGACCCTGACTGCTATACATAGCTATGTCATTTGGCCAATAAGTGCCTCATTTTCAGCATAAACATCTTGTTGTAGTGGCACTATAGCTAGTGTAAAATTAGCCATAAAGCGTACTGAATGCTCATCAAGAGGCTTGAGAGGTGTCTGCATCTCATAGAAGACAGCATGATGGCTACATATGAACTATTGGGCATCCAAATCCCATAATCTGTAGGCCTCAAAGTTACCATCTCCATAAACAAGGAGGATACATCTACGTGACATAGGCTCATGTGGCATACGTATAGATGCTTGGTAGCCAAACATCCTCAAGTAATCATAGGAGGGTTGCATGCCACTCCATGCCTCGTGGTGTGCAATATGATCCAAGGTCAAGCACGGCATCCTGTTAACCAAATAGACGAACATCATAAGGGCCTTAGCCCAAAATCCATAACACAACCCAATTGTGGTAAGCATAGAAGCAACCTTTGCCTATAAGGTCAAGCGCATGCCATGAGAAATCCCATAATACCAATGGCACAAGAAGTCAACGTCATACTGTTGGCAAGAGGTCCAAAAGGTGGAAGAGAGAGCATGACTCTCATAATCCATTTGCAATCACCTAGGCCTGCTACTAGCAAAATTTATAAACTTGTCAAGCATAACTGTAGCATCCTCAATCCGTGATGGACCAAAAAACGGGCCGGCACTGGCTCATGCACTAGCCGGGCCTCGTCACTACGCACAAGACAACCCCTCGGCCTCGCGGCCAGGAGCGTCTATCAAAATCTCTGCCTTCCTAAACATTGCGTTTGTAATACGTTGTAGTCCAACTGATCCTAACCCAATATTACTCCTCAGAGGGAGTCCCTTTTACATAGCCAAAAGGCTCGAATCACATACACATGGGGTTCCTCCTATGGCTGAATGCCGTCAACCCTCTGCGACTCTCCTACACCTTGGGGATTGGCCCCTCGATGCGTCGCTCAACATATAGACATTTCACACAAAAGTCGCTCAAGGTACCAAATAAGCATGTCCAGGAATGTACCATTGTCCTTACTTCTCTTTCCCCTTGACCCCCACGACTAGCCTACAGCATGGGTACCTCACTACTCTCATCGTAGGTCATGTCCCAATAAACCAATTGCAATGCATGTCCAGGAGCTGGTCACTGATACTTTCTAAATTCTTTTCATGCTCTATGCATTTGGTGGATGCCTAGTGCTCAAACATTTAGCAAAACAGTATCGTGCACAAGTGCAAAAACATTCTTTTAATGGTTTCCAACTATCGTGCGTGCTTCGTTGCATGGGCCTAGCACCAAGGTGATCCTCGTGCTACTAAGCTCTTAATTTTAATTATCATCCGTCCTAAATGCTATGCATAGAAATCAGCAACTTTCCCATCATCTCACATGGCATTTAGATATATTTCAACTTCTCTACTCTTCCCCGTCTAAATATTGCATCGTTGGATAGATTTATGAGGCATTTTACCATCATTTTATGTGAAAAAACCGGAAAAAGACGCACTAGAACAAGGTGGGGTTGAACTGAGGTAAATCCTCATGCTTCAGTCCCCACAAACATTCACAAACATTGCTCTTATTTATCCTTATTTTTCGAAACCCAAAATGTATTTTTCCCTTATTTTTTAAGATTTTTTTCACCCTTTTCTTGTATTTTTCCTTATTTTCTGCATTATTTAATTACTGAAAATTCAAAACAGGTTATGGGCTATGACCCTTAGTTCCTTCTTGCAGAAAAATGAAAGTTTAGTTGATGTTCATGTTTACTTCCCCATTTTTATGCCAAAAACCCATCATTTTCCCTTGTTTTTTCATGTTTTTCGTGTTTTAATGTATTATTTTGAACCACAAGATGTATATTTTTCTGATTATCTAATTATGACCAGCAAGAACTCATGGAAAACAGCAACATAAACAATTTTTAGCCCACATGAACAACATTTTATCAATCAAAAGCTATAGAATCTCAAATTTTCTTTGAAAATTTTAAATTACCGCTTATTTGCGTGTTTTGGGTTTCATGACAATGGCTGCAAATCTGAAAATCAGCAGCACTTCATGTCTAGCACAATCACCAATCGCCATTTTCAGCCCGTGGAGCAATCCGATCCATGCCAGACAAGCCTCTACCATTATTTCTTCTTCCTCCTTCTTCCCACATGAACGTGCCTTTAGGAGAGAGAGAGGGAGGAGAGAGAAAGACTGATTTTCTCTCTCCCTCTACAGGCCACCATTCCCCGCGTGGATCAAAGCGATATGGAGAGTGGATCGAATGTGGAAGCCCTCTGCCATTGAATTCATGGCTTGCTTGACAGCAAAGATCTCCATTTGGGGGGGGGCACGTTTTTTTCGGCGGCTGAACAACAGCCGCTGCCCCCCCTCCATGACGTTTTTTTTTTGGGGGGGGGGGGGGGGGTGCCAAAGGTCACCCCCCTCTCTTCACACCCTTTGAAATTTCCTTTTTGGCCCCTTTTTGGGCACCCCGGCCAGTTTTTTGGCCACTTCCTCATACGGACTTCGATTGTCGTGCTGTAAATTTCTGGGCTTCCCTCTCGGCATTCCGGACCGGCCTATAGCTCCCACATCCTGTCCTGACTGACAGAAAAATTACTAAAAATCTGGATGTGTCACTTGGGCACCCGTCGACTGCTTATGCTTAAAATCGTCCTAGATCAAGCCACCCCCTTTGATGGTGAATATTTTTCCCTTGAAATTCATAATTTTTAGCTATTTTTAAGCACTTCCCAGCACCAAAATTCCGCTCTGATTGGCGACCACGGGATAGGGTGACTCAGCCCGTCGAATCCACGAACATATCTGCACATAAACAACCAAAGAAGCATCAAACTGATACAAAACAATTAGATAATAAAACTCAGCACAATGCTCCCCCTACCCCTGGATAGAACCAAGGCATGACAGCCATAAGGAGTAGGCCTAGCATCCTCTAATAGAAGATCTGAAGTGAGTCACTAACCAGCTGCTCCAACACAGCCAAACTAAAAAGAACCTATCAAAGAGGTTGCCCTAAGTGGTAGTCTGCACTACTTACCAACTAAAGACAACACCACTAGGAGCTCCTACAAGGCAAGGACTCCTATAGCCTGATCAAGGAATAGTTTCTTTCAGTACATGTCTTCTTTTAGGGTTGTATTGGATGAACATACTTGGGCATGTAAAAAGGAGGGAGCTGAGCGTAGTGACCCAAGGAGAACAGGGCATCGGCCTCAGGACCTGTCTCGGCACCCAAGAACCTACCAAGCCCTCGCAAGGTGACACTTAATCCTTTTCTAACGCTCACTTTTATTTTCCCTCCAACCTTCCTTGTTTGGGTATTATATTTGGCAAGAAGCCACCCCTAGGAAGACAAGGTATCGGCCCCGGGTCTGACTCGTCCCCAGGAACCTACCAGGCCTTCACAAGGCAATGATCAACTGCTTATATATTTTCATTTCATTTCTTTTCTTTGAGAGGGGTTAGAACCCCTTTTTACACACCTTCGTATTTATATTCATCTTTTAGGAGGTACAGAGGTTCTAGGCACCATCATTATTATCTTCTGGCAGGCTTCTCTAACTACCTCACTACTAACAAGAACTCCTAGAACGGCTGCGGAGCAGGCTAGCAGAACAGGGCCACTAGGACTTCCTTCTAAAACAGGTCTTTCAATGTCTAACAATGTCTTTACAAGAGGCAATGACTACTCCGACCTCCCTCAAACATACTTAGCCTAAACCTGGGACTTCATGTCTTGGTTGCCGGTCCCCAACAAAAATGTATCCCCTCGACAAGTACAAATACACATATAACAGGAAAGAAAGGTACTCGTAAAGGAGAGATATCACCTGGATTGGCCGCAAGAAGCTTCCATCGCAGTAAAGGCTCCTCCAAGCTCCACCAAAGTCCATGAACCACGAAATCTGTCCAGCACAACACTTAAAACAAAAACTCGATTAAACGCACCCGCACTAGATAGGGAAATGGCCCTCTTGGCCTAATGAAATGAAACACTTCACTACAAAACTGAATCGGCCCTCTTGGCCTAATGAAATCAAACAATACTACGCATAACATCCTCCTGAAAACAACCATGATAGACATCTAAGCATACCATTCCCAGGGGAACAGGGCTTGTAGCCCTAAACTAGGTGCATTAAATTATGACCTATCCCTCCTGCGTATATCGCAAGAGGTGTGCGCATCACATGTCGTCTAATCAGTCTATGGGTCCAAGATAATAAAGGCAGATGAGTCTTGCTTACCCTCTGCATCACCCAAATCAACCATCGTCTGCCAAAGAGGGCATGTTCAGAAAGCATACCCCACAAATGACCAGGTCCTGTCTCACCATCAATAGATATATCAGGGCAAGGGGCACAATTAAAGAAGAGGTCTTCTTCATACACAAAATTAGCCAATGAATCGGCAAACTGATTCCAATCCGTGGAATCAGCTGAAAAGACACTCTATCAAATTCGTATAGCAGGGCTATGGCAGTATGATGGTACATACAAAGGATGGGGTTTCGTACCATGTATGTCCCATTGAGTTTATTTAAAACCAACTGAGAGTCCCCTTTCACCAATAACTGACGGATACCACCCTTCTTTGCAATATTCAAACCCATTATCAGGGCTTTGTATTCTGTCATATTATTGGTAAAATTCGCCCTGAGATAAGCAGCTAACTTCATGACAATGCGTCGTCGGGAGTCGCGGATGACAACTCCTACACTTCCTTTTTTGGATGCACCCCTGGACGCCCCATCAAAGTACAAGGTGTATGTCCATAAAGGGTTTACATATCCCGCCATCCTGAACTCTACTCGTAATTATGGTAATCGAAATTCAGCATATTCAACGGGTGGACTGTAGGTTCCATCCCTCCATTGTCATTGAATTCAACAGGGATGCTCGTCAAAATTTGTAGGCAGTGATGGCAGAAGACCTTGATCTCCCAAATAAATGTCCTGCCTTCTTGCTCAATCACCTTATATCCTTTGCTCCACCAAATGAGCTTTCCTTGATGATACCTCTGTTCCAAATATGGGTGTTCTAAATAAGGGATCAGACGACCCATCAACCTCTATCACGATTTCCTTGCAGATGTTTGATCGATCTCTCCTAGACCTGCAAGGCAGTCATAGTATTAGTGCAATCAGAAGTAATAAGGTTTAATCTTATTAAGATTAACCTTATTTTTAAATTCTATCCCCTCAAGGTCAGCTAGCAAAACTGTGGATTTATTCTTTCCTATTCTAACGATCCTATAGGGCCCATCCCATTTGGGCTCTAGCTTGCTTGGAAATAATTCACGTCGTGCATCATAATACAGAACAAGCTGTCCTTTCTTGAAGGTATATTTCTTGGCTTTGAGGTCGTGTAGCTGCTTCATTCGGCGCTTTGCCACTTCTTGGTGCAATAAGCTCTGTAGTTTAAGCTCATCTAAATGTGCCAGTGTTGTCAAGCGCTCAAAAAGTGCGTCTTCATTACTCAAAGAATGATTGATGGCAAACCGAATAGTCGGCAGCTCAATTTCTAAAGGCAAGACACACTCCTCCCCAAATACTAACTTGAACGGGGTATGGCCACTGGCTCGTTTGAAGGTCATATTATAAGCCCACACTACCACGTATAACTTTTTATCACAATCTCGTTTCTTTTCCGACACAATTTTGGACAGGATGCCCATAAGCTGCTTGTTGGTGCTTTCAACTTGCACATTGGCTTGCGGATTATATGGGTTTGTCTTGTTATGCTTGATTTGCCACATCTCTGTCAAACCTTTGATCACCTTATTTAGGAAATGGGTTCCGCGGTCCGACACTAATTCTTTCGGTGGACCAAAACGGCATATTATCTGCTCTAAAAGGAAACTAGCAGTTTCTTTAGCATCATCTTTCCTTGTTGCACGTGCTTCTGACCACTTTGTGAAGTAGTTAGTTGCTACAATGATATACCTCTTTTGTGTAGTCGACGACGGAGTAATAGGACCCACAAAGTCTATTCCCCACTTCTCAAATGGAAGTATCGCCATAATAGGGGTGAGTGGTCATTTCCTATTCTCTCGACTATCATGTCCTTGGCAAATATCGCATCTCTTAACATACGCAAACGCATCCTGGAAGATGGCAGGCCACCAATAACCTACTCTTAAAGCCTTTTGTGTTGTAAGCCGTCCAGCAAAATGGCCACCGCAAGCAGAATCATGGCACTCTTCCAAAATGAATGGCACCTCGTCAGGCATCACACACCGGCGATAGATATCATCAACCCCTTGCCGATATAATGTACCTGCGATCAAAGCAAACTTTAACGCTTGCTGCTTAATTTTCCTCCTCTCAGCTTGAGATAGTTCAGATCCCGCCTCTCCCGTTGATAAATAATGCATTATTGCAGCATACCAGGAGGGAATAGATGTCATATCTATTTTAAACAACAACTCCACGTCACTACCTTCAGCCACAGATTCTTTCGGCTCCCAAAAGTCCACAAGACATTCCACGATGCCTTGCAACCTTGGTGGCTTACTCTTGATTTCATAATCAAATTCCTGCAAAGTGATCAACCACTTTGCTAGATGATCAGGCGGCTGTAGCTTATTCATCAATAATCGAAGTCCCTCCGCCTTCGTATAAAGCACGACTTTCTCATAGAGAATATAATGCCTGAATTTCTTGGTCCCAAAGACCATCTCTAGACACAATTTCTCCATGTAAGTATAGTTGATTTCGGATACCCCCGGCTTCCGGCTAGCAAAAGCAATCAGGTGGTACCACTTCTCTTCCCAAATTTGGGCTAAACAGCAACTGATACTATACATGGTGGCTGCTAAAAATATATAAAACACCTCACCTCTTTTAGATGCTTTTAAAACGGGTGCTCTTGCTAGCTCTTGTTTCACATCCTCGAATGCTACCTTACAAGGGTCACCCCATACAAACGAACAACTAAAGGACAATAAATTTGTAAGCGGCAACATTCTTTCTGCTAAGGCGTTGATGAATCTACGGTAGTAACCAACCGAAGACAGAAAGCTATAAACTTCCTTCGGAGTGCGTGCTGGACCCATGGAAACTATAGCTTTGACCTTCTCGGGGTCTGTCGCAATTCCTACCGAACTGACCACATGACCCAGCAATAGCCCATAAGGTACTCCAAAAACACACTTCCGTGGGTTTAGGGCGATGCAAAATTGTCTACAGCGCTCAAAGCATTTTCTTAGAATGATCAACTGCCTTCCTCTCACGGTGGCGGCCCCTAAGTCATCAATAAACACCTTCAACTCTTCAGGGGATATGTCACCGAATGTCTTATCTGCTATTCGTTGCCACGAACCAGGCGCATTGCATAAACCAAAGGCCATCACATGGCACGCAAAAGTACCAAATACAGTGATGAAAGTTGTTTTCAACTTGTCCTCTTCTGCAATTGCCATTTGGTTGTATCCTGCAAAGCAATCCATAAACGAATATATCTCCCTACCCGCTAATTGATCCAAAATCTGGTCAATAAATGGCAAAGGGTAGTAGTCCTTAACTGTCTGCTTATTCAGCTCCCTAAAGTCTACACATAAACGGATTTGATTATTCTTCTTCTTTCTAATCACAACAACTGGCGAACACCATTCCGTGTGTTGCACATGAAAAATCAAACCTGCTTTTTGAAGCTTCTGTAACTCTTCAAACAGGCCGTCCCTCAGTTTGAAAGGCATACGCCTTACTTTCTGTTGTACAGGACGACTGCGCTCTTTCAACGGAATTGTATGAACAACAAGACTAGGAGGGATGCCTCTCAACTCATCATAACTCCAGGCAAAGATATCACGGAATTCCTGGATCAAGGCCACATAGTCCCCCCTTTCTACTGTGCTGAGCATAGAACCTAATTTGATTGGCCGTGAATCATCAGGCGTACCAAGGTCTAGCTCGATAACATCTGCATCTCTTATACGATCTTGGCCCTCTATCGGCTCATTCAAAGTGATCTGATAGATGTCCTCCGTGGTGGATCCCTCTTTGGACTCATCACTCGATGATGTCTCACTGGCAGATAAATCTTCTAATGTCTCCAATTCTGTAGAAGATAGAGGAGCTCTCTCACTCTGCGGGGACTCAGGATAAGCATCAACCACCACACGCTGGGCACCTCTGCCGAATATCAGTCGACCGGCGGGTATATCCACTTGGCAGTCCGCTTGCAAGATGCAAGGTCGTCCGAGTAATACTTGGTAACTTGGACGGCCTGCAAAACGAATCACCCTAAAATCCAACAGGCACTCTACATTTGCAACAGTGACACGGACCTTAGTAATGCAGCCTTCTGGCTATCTCAAACTATCATCTGCCATTCTGAGAATTGTGGAGGTATCTTTCTGAATCGCAAGACCCAACCTTTCCATCAGTTCAGAACTCATAATGTTAACAGATGATCCTGTGTCGACAATGGCATAATCTACTAATATCCCATCGACATAGGCTGCAACCCTTGGGCAATGCTTCTCAGCATGCTTGAACCAGTCATTACCAACTCGCGCAATACCCAAAGGTTCTACGATATACCCGGTACGCAGGATCTTTCTAAATTCCTTGCGTACTCCTGGGGAAAGCTTAATAAGCTGTAAGAGATTCACATCCAGCTTGACTTCGCAAAGAGAGCTCGCCAAATCAAATTCATGATAGTTCGATAGAGCTCGCTTTTCACGCCAAACCATCCGCTCTTTAGGTCGCTAAACTGGCTTTATTGCCTCTTTCTTAACTTTCACCTTCTTCTTTGGTGGTTCCTTATCGGCTTTACTTTCTACGGGCTTCAAAGGTCCCCCTTCCATGGAAGGATCCAAAACTTGCGTTCCTTTGTCGCCTTGTTTAGGGTTTCCGTCGGCAGGCTTATCCTTGTCGGGTTCTCTACCCTTTTGACCTCTTGTAAGGACAGCTCGCAGATTAGAGGTTTCAGCATCATTAACGCGTACAGCCTCAATCAAACTAACCCCACTACCACTTGGTAGCTCCTCCACTGTAGTCTTTGGTCGTTGAAGTATTTGTTTAGGCCCATCTTCTCGTTGGGAATCACTTCCTTGGACACGATGATTAACAGGTCCTGGTTGCCGACTTCCTCGCTGGAGGGAACTGATCTTACTCCAGCAAAAGTAGCTGCTAAATGGCCGGATTTTCCACAAATGTCGCATTTAACATTTAGGCAATTCCTTGGATAGTGCTGCCCACCACACCATTTGCAACTAAACCTCGAAGGTGCACCCTCCTCTGGGTATCTACTTCCTATCAAATTTTGTTGTTTTTTAAGGAAGTTGACATCAACGGCTATTTGTCGATATTGCTCCGTAATCATGTCAGTATAATGCTTCATCATGTCCTTAACCTCGCCAAGAACATTGGAAGAACTCGACTCATAGCCTTGGTCATTACCCTATCGTTCCATCGGCCTAACAATTCGATTAGGCACTGGTTGTTGAGCCACATGCATGGTATTAGAATTGACCGCCTGGTCTCCACCACTTGGAGCCATTTGACTGCCCGTAGGCATTAACATGCTAGGGGGAGCTGGTAATAAAGGGACATTCTGCATCATGTTCCCTCTCCCATTAGGATTAGCCATCGCTATCCCTTGGCCACTACTGCCATTGGCTATTGCCATATTGTTTCCCAATACTAAACCCATATTCGAATTTCCTCGAGAAGCATAGGCTGCTTGTAGTCGGGATTCCACCTCTTGTGCTCGTGTAATGGCAGCATCTATATCCCCCAAGGGAACACTACTCAACTGCAATTGGATATTAAAGTCCAAACCATGTAGGAAATATTGCAATTGGGAAGCTGTGGGGATAGGTATAGAGGTGTCCAACTTATGGAAAATCTCCTTTATTTTCTTCGCATAAGCACGAATATCCTCGTGTGGTTCTTGGCGGGTCACGTTGAGTACACACAACCAATATTGCCCACCCCTTTCAGGGGCAAACTCCCTTCGAAAAGCTCCATAAAATGAATCAATATTCAATATGGTTCCGGCTTCTAAACCATGATACCATATAGCGGCTCTTCCTTTGAGAGTCATGTTGAAGAACATCATTAAATGTCCTTCTTCTTGAATGCGATAGTTAAACATCAGCTTTTGAAACTCCCTAATGTGGAGTTCCGCATCTTTCTCAACTAGCCCATTAAAAATGGGTAGCGGGTAACCTAGAGCCGGCAAATCCGTCGTTCCTGCTGGAATTGCTATAGGCTGCGCCATGACGAGGATTGGATTTGCAGCAGGAATAGGGGTCGGTGGGGTTACACCTCCCGTACTTGATGTAGACTAGCTTATGGCAGAAAGGGGAGCACTAGAGCTTCCACCTTCTCCTAACTTGCTGCTTATGGCCCCAAGACCACTAGATCCACTCCCTCGTAAGGGTTCAGCACCGCTACGCTTAGGGGAATATCTCCTAAAAATTTCAACACGTCGCCTAGCTCTTTCGTCTCTCTCTTGCTTTTGGATTTCTGCTAGATGATGCTTATCAATAAATAACAGATCAATCACAGTATCCTTTGGCATAAACTGCTAGTTGGTCCCTAAAAAACCGGGATTTGAGAACCGCCACTTTTAAGCGGCTCCCGGCAGACGCACCACTGATGGACCAAAAAACAGGCCGGCACTGGCTCATGCACTAGCCGGGCCTCGTCACTACGCACAAGACAACCCCTCGGCCTCGCGGCCAGGAGCGTCTATCAAAATCTCTGCCTTCCTAAACATTGCGTTTGTAATACGTTGTAGTCCAACTGATCCTAACCCAATATTACTCCTCAGAGGGAGTCCCTTTTACATAGCCAAAAGGCTCGAATCACATACACATGGGGTTCCTCCTACGGCTGAATGCCGTCAACCCTCTGCGACTCTCCTACACCTTGGGGATTGGCCCCTCGATGCGTCGCTCAACATATAGACATTTCGCACAAAAGTCGCTCAAGGTACCAAATAAGTGTGTCCAAGAATGTACCATTGTCCTTACTTCTCTTTCCCCTTGACCCCCATGACTAGCCTACAGCATGGGTACCTCACTACTCTCATCGTAGGTCATGTCCCAATAAACCAATTGCAATGCATGTCTAGGAGCTTGTCACTGATACTTTCTAAATTCTTTTCATACTCTATGCATTTGATGGATGCCTAGTGCTCAAACATTTAGCAAAACAGTATCGTGCACAAGTGCAAAAACATTCTTTTAATGGTTTCCAACTACCGTTCGTGCTTCATTGCATGGGCCTAGCACCAAGGTGATCCTCGTGCTACTAAGCTCTTAATTTTAATTATCATCCGTCCTAAATGCTATGCATAGAAATCAACAACTTTCCCATAATCTCACATGGCATTTAGACATATTTCAACTTCTCTACTCTTCCCCGTCTAAATATTGCATCGTTGGATAGATTTATGAGGCATTTTACCATCATTTTATGTGAAAAAACCGGAAAAAGACGCACTAGAACAAGAAGGTGGGGTTGAACTGAGGCAAATCCTCATGCTTCAGTCCCCACAAACATTCACAAACATTGCTCTTATTTATCCTTATTTTTCGAAACCCAAAATGTATTTTTTCCTTATTTTTTAGGGTTTTTTCACCCTTTTCTTGTATTTTCCCTTATTTTCTACATTATTTAATTACTGAAAATTCAAAACAAGTTATGGGCTGTGGCCCTTAGTTCCTTCTTGCAGAAAAATGAAAGTTTAGTTGATGTTTCTATTTACTTCCCCATTTTTATGCCAAAAACCCATCATTTTCCCTTGATTTTTCATGTTTTTCGTGTTTTAATGTATTATTTTGAACCACAAGATGTATATTTTTCTGATTATCTAATTATGACCAGCAAGAACTCATGGAAAACAGCAACATAAACAATTTTTAGCCCACATGAACAACATTTTATCAATCAAAAGCTATAGAATCTCAAATTTCCTTTGAAAATTTTAAATTACTGCTTATTTGCGTGTTTTGGGTTTCATGTCCATGTCTGCAAATCTAAAAATCAACAGCACTTCATGTCCAGCACAATCACCAATCGCCATTTCCAGCCCGTGGAGCAATCCGATCCATGCCGGACAAGCCTCCACCATTCTTTCTTCTTCCTCCTTCCCACATGAACGTGCCTTTAGGAGAGAGAGAGAGGGAGGAGAGAGAAAGACTGATTTTCTCTCTCCCTCTACAGACCACCATTCCCCTTGTGGATCGAAGCGATATGGAGCGTGGATCAAATGTAGAAGCCCTCTGCCATTGAATTCATGGCTTGCTTGACAGCAAAGATCTCCATTTGGGGGGGGGGGGGGGGCACGTTTTTTTCGGCAGCTGAACAACAGCCGCCGCCCCCCCTCCATGACGTTTTTTTTTAGAGGGGGGGGCTGCCAAAGGTCACCCCCCTCTTTTCACACCCTTTGAAATTTCCTTTTTGGCCCCTTTTTGGGCACCCCGGCCAGTTTTTTGGCCACTTCCTCATACGGACTCCAATTGTCGTGCTATAAATTTCTGGGCATCCCTCTCGGCATTCCGGACTGGCCTGCAGCTCCCACATCCCATCCTGACTGACAGAAAAATTACTAAAAATCTGGATGTGTCACTTGGGCGCCCGTCGACTGCTTATGCTTAAAATCGTCCTAGATCGAGCCGCTGCCTTTGACAGTGAATATTTTTCCCTTGAAATTCATAATTTTTAGCTATTTTTAAGCACTTCTCGGCACCAAAATTCCGCTCTCAATCCGCACTAAGGGAAAAGCCCAAACATGGTGGATAGCATGATCAACAAAGGTCACAAAGTATGACGCTCCACCAAGTGACTAGGAAGGCATAGGTCCATATATTGCACAATGGACAAGATCTAGAAGAGCATGCCTTATACGATCGCCATAAGCCAAGGGAGCTCTACAAGGACCAAGAGTACAATCAGCGCAAGCATCAAGATCTGTAAGTGACATAGGAGGTAGTAATGAGTCTGAATGAGACAAGATCTCCATCTCTCAGTGGTGCACATGGCCTAGGCGATAATGCCATGACAATGCATGTGGTATCTGAATAACTACAACCATAGAATCTCCCACATGAGAGACATGCACTAGGTGATGAGATCTTTGATGACCTATCCTGAAGAGAAACAGAGTAACCTGCATCATGCAACTCACTGACAGAAATAAAGCTCTTACTGAGCATGGAAGCATGTAAAACATCCCTAACCATAAGGGGAGTCCCATTAGGCAAAGCTAGGTGTATGTCCCCTATACCAAGAATAGCATAATTCTACTCAAGGCCCAAAGAAATGCATCCATCAAACTCCCTATAAGTAGAGAACCATGCTCTATGTGAAGTAACATGACAAGATGCCATAGAATCCAATAGCCAATCTGAGGCAGAGGCTATATCATTGAGCAAGAAAGTTGTAGGAAAACTAGATTATAGGAGTACATGCTCAACTACATCATCATGAGGAACAACATGTACCTCACCACTAGAAACAATGGTAACACCCACTGCATCTCCTGTATCTTTTACTCTCTGCTAATGTCAAGTCTGTCTTTTTCTCTGCTGCTATCTAATCCATCTAAAATATTTTCTTTTAACATGCCCAAGCTTCCCAGAATGGAAGCATACATTTGTAGAAGAAGAATTTGTAGAAGACGACAAGGAATCAAAGTCATCATGAATAGGGCTATCCATAGCATCCACGGAGCTCAAGGAGTCATGGACTATCCCAATAAAGGGAACCTACTCATAAAGATGATCATTTGCAAGTACATCAATGGTAGAAGCATGCTGCAAAGGCTTATGAAACCTCAATGGACGGGAGGACATAAAGGCATCAACCAAAGATGCAAAAGCTCCCACATGAAGAAGAGTCATAGCCAAGTGCATGACATAACCAACCACAGTATGGTAAAGCATAAGATATCTTTCATAAGAGCATATGGTATTCAGCCATGAGATCAGCCTATAACCATATGCATACGCATAGCTCTGCAATACATCATGCCACCTAGGAACATCCAAGTCAAGTAAAGACCGAAAAGTGGTAAAGCATCTTGCAAGAGTCAAGCTCCATGAGAAGCCCAAACATCTGTACAACAATATCCTAATAAGTGGCTTTGTAAGGTATACAATAGTAGACCATGTGTATAGATGGGTAAGCTTACATAGCATCTAGTCTCTAACATGGACGAGCAACAGTAGCCCAACTAGCATAAAAGCTAAACAACAGAGGAGCAAAAAAGCCATAACTGCAGCCCAAGCACTGTAAAGTACACTAATTGACCAAAATAACATGCAGTAAATCCAAGCACTAGTGAGCATACAAAGCTCAATAAAACTTTGCCAAGGCAATGAAGCAGCTCTACTCAATATATGTCTACATCAACCAAACAAGCACAGATTCATAACATCGGGGCATAATGCCAAGTAGCATCCAAGATCGTAATGAAAAAATCCAAATCCATGTTCCTAGTGAGGGGGCACAATGTACAATAGTAAATACCTGCATAAATCGAGCACTATGGAAGCTTGCTACTTGGCATAAATCCATGTCAAGGACCCCTCGATTTATCCAAAGATCATAATGTTCCCAGTGTAGATGATGATAGTATACAGATAGAGGGGTCGATATTGCAACAAGGGGTGGAGGTATGCAGATAGAGGGTTGATATTATGCGACAAGAAGCTACATGAGATCTTCACACATATGTATCTAGGTCAGATGGCTCGATTCAGAGATATGGTAGAAGTTGACTCGGACACCATCAGACCGTTCCATTTGATCTACTTAGGCACGCTCTAATGCTTCAGTTTCTAGTAGACAAGGTCGACGCTACAAACTTGGGATAGAGGGGGTGGTTCTGGGGGATGTGGATGTGATGCGCCTGCGGTCAGCTCGAGATAAAGGTTCTACTCCTCGCTCTTTTGCAAGTTCAAGAGAGGGTGTCTCAGGTGGTTGTTGTGCAGGTATCGGCATAGTGTCTCCGCCTTGTCGTTAGAGTTGATTTGCATCACTTGTGGGATTTGTCACACTTGTGGGGACGTCTACTCTAGTCACTCTAGCTTTTGCTCAGTCGTCCGCCACAGATGGCACCCCTATGGGTGCTACTCCAAGAGATACCACCCCCGTGGGTACACCAGATGTACATGGGTCTCCTAGATATGCCAAGGAGTGCGCTTGTAGGTTAGACATACCTCAGAGGGGTATGGATACCTTGTAGATGATAGGATTGGAGCCGTCATCATCAATGATGAGGGGAGGAGGGTGATGGCTCATATGAGAGAGTTGTGACAACAAGTTTTTTGGTACAATGTCTTGGATCATTGGAAGAACATACCAGAGGGGAGCAAGGATTACATAGTAGCATCCTTGCATGAGGAGCTTTCAGTACCCACCACAACAAATAGGTTCTCCACAAGCTGGATGATGGAGTGCATGCATGCGTACATGTCACACAGACGATCAAACGTACACAAGGCACTTAAGAGTGGGGCCTCAAAGCTCGAGTGGCTAGACGCAAATGACTAGTGTTGACTCAAGGAGGAGGCTACTCACTCTCCAAGATGTTGGAGACAATAGTGCGAGGTGGTGAGGGTACAAGTGGAGGCAGGAGTGGTCAATCATCTTGGGAGTGACGGCCACATGATTTATCTAGAGGACTTTGTAAGTTTTTCTTTTGTTCTTCTTGCTTATTTTTTTGCAATATCACTTGTACTTATAATCGTATTTCTAATAGTTGTATTTTGTTTTCTTTATAGCACTCCATCACAAACGGCAATCCCACCGGCCTAGAGACTTGAGAGGTAGAGAGATACGGTCTCACTACATTGATCGATAGATTGTATGCATGCGGCAGCCCAGTAACTCACTCATCTTTCTTGTCCGTAGTTACTAATTTTAAACAAAATGCATTATTGTATGGTGGATTGATATGTAATTATTTATTTTTTTGTAGAGTCCATTGAATGCTCCTTTATGGTGGGACAAGCTTTCAAATGGTGAGAATCTATAGCTCATGCTTGGATCCGTGGAGCGCACATTCTCTTCTTTTTCGATCTTGTGAAATATGTAGGCATTTTCTATGCACTATGTTATTATCATCCTTTGTATCATGCCATGATTCCATGAGTGCTTTCATTAAGCGATCTTGTATCTATTTTATGTATTAGTCTAGTTGTGGGTTCAAGTACACTTTGCTTTAATTTTGACAACCATTGTGTACCTTATTGTAACTCTTTTGTATAGCCCAAATATAGCATATAGTGCTACATGTGGCAGGATAGCTTGCTGCTCTGCCACAAATTTTTTTCTCTATAATAGTTGTTATTAGCATCGCAAATTTATTACATGCGTTGTTATTAGCGTCGCAATTTGTATCACAAAACGTCACAATGTGCGTTGCTATTTGCATCGCAAATGTAACACAAATAGTGACGGTTCTATGGCGTCGCTAATACCGATGTGTTTAGTGACGACGGGGGTAACTTTTTTGATGAACATTTTCGTCGCTTTGAACATCGGTATGAGGCCTCTATCTTGTAGTGAATTAGAGACATGGTGCCATGATGGTACGCATCCACCACTGCAAACCTGAGAGCTAAGTTTTTTGCTAGGAGTTTGAACTCATTAGTCAGTGCCATTAGAAATTTGTTTTCCATTGTGCGTGTCTTCTCGTTTGGCATTTAGTTTTTGGGCTGTCAATTTGAAATTTTAATTGCTTTTGTATTCGCTAAGTAGTAATCAAGCTCAAATAGTCATGTGCGTGTCTATGTGTGGTAGCTCATATGAATGCTTGGGACCCTTAGGAAAGGGTATTCATTCACCATTAGACGTGTGCATTGGGGAACATTTGGAGGAGAGATAGTCTTAACCCCAAATCCATGCTTTTCGTGTGTGTCGCCAAGCTTCTCAAAATGAGAAAGACTATTATTAGATTGATGAGAGGGGAGGATGCTTTGGGTGTGCACCTTGAGAAAAAGAGAAAAAGGATTCATGGTTAGGGGTGGTGGAAAAAAAACTATTCGTGTGCTTGAAAGGAGGCAATTTTTGTATGGGGGAGAGGGAAAAAAAAAGATGGTATGCATGACGAGCTCATGTGAGGCCAGATTGGAGATGGGTCACAAAGCTTTAGCAGAGCAAAGCTAATGTTAGCCATTAAAAAAAAGAGCTACGTGCTTTTTGGGAGAGGCTAGCATTTTTGTGCAAAGGGAGGAGGAGCTTCCGGTCTCAACTCTGTAAGAAAGAGGCAACAAGAGAGATGATGTAGAGACCTTCTACCTGCTTGCATGCTGTCAATGTTTATCAATCTTGGCTTGTGTAAGTGTTGATGACCTTTGATGAGTCAAGTTCATGTTAGATCTAAATGAGAGAATTGAGATATGGTGATTGTTTCACTCAAATTCGGCAAGTTTTGCTCACATCAGTTTGCTCACATCATGACACGACATGATATGTTCTACTTTGTGCTAAATTATGGCAGCTATTGTATTCACATTTTTTTCTCTCTCATCATTCATGGAGTGTATGACCACTGCATGAACAACATGAGGAAGTTGGCGTGAGGGAAGTCGGGAAAGGACCTAGAGTTGATTCGTCGTATGTGTGCAACAATAGTAGCTAATTGCATGATAAAGGGAGGAGGAGACAAGGAGTTTGGAGGAGGGGTGGCACTTCTGCGATGGTATGTAGATCTTTGTTACAACCCTAACCAATAGGACTATCACCTTGTGGACAGAGCTTTGACACCATCAAAAATGTTAAGGCAAGTTGCAACAAGTGAGGACTATAATTGCTGGCATGACAAAGGACATGAAGAGGTCGACTACCTACTGATCATTACTATTCTTTGCATATGCCAAACATGGGAAAAGCAGCAATACTATGGATAGTGCAATGATGATGTTACTGTGATTACCTGACATTAAAGGACGCTTTGATAGTTGCAATTGGTGGTGGTGGCGACCATGCTTTGTGTGATTCTTCTTGACCACAGACAAGAGCATCAATATGAGTAACCTACCTTTGTTAGCATTGACATAATAATGACCTACTCTTCTAATGCAGCAAAAGGTAGATTCATGTTGCGTTGAGAGGAGAAAATTGCACCATGTCATCATCTACTCTACACATGTGGCAGTGTACCTCACTACAAACAGGTGGATATGTAGTGAAGAAAATGATGCACGAGAAGAATCCTCCATGATCGTGTGATTGACTATCTTTACGGGAGCCACCAAATGTTGCCAATAATAACATCGCTATTAAAACTAGCATCAACTTGAAGATGAAGCCTATCATGAGAACATCTTTGGATACTTATGACATAAAAGAGAAGCATGGAACCCATGTTTCAAGAGAGAAGCTTTGAAAGACTTCTTGATTTTGGTATATGATTATGATATGCCGATGTCATGCACTTGGACTCTTGTGAGTAGCTATTACAAGTGTCGTGATATGCTACTTTGATAAGGGAAGAAGAATAGAAATGATATGATGGTATGCCTTGCAAGAGTTAGATGAGTGCTACCCAAGAGCTCTACATGTTGGAAATTCAAGAGAAAAACCTTACAAAGGAGTCAACCTATAGAGACAATATCATGATGTGTTTCATCTCCACTTTCCTTACCTTGACACTAGGTCCCATCTGTGACACATGATCTTTACTTGTAGTGGGAATTCTAGTGACTAATGGTGTTTACAATGTTAAAATACACTGTCATGATGTTAGGAGGACACAGTGTGAAAAAGTATGGAATGCATCATCATCCGGCTTCTTTATTGATCTAGAGAGTCAATGTGATTTGAGCCATTAGTACTAGTGTGAGTTGCATGGATTATCCAAAAATACTAGATTTTTGGATAATTTTAGCCTATATTTGATATTATTTATTTGTAAAAATCCAAAAAAGTTGAAAAAGCTTCTAGATTAGTATGGCATGCAAAAAGCAAGTGGTTTTTTCAACCAGTTAAGAGATTTTTCATAAAAAAGATAAATTGACAAAACTGCGCGTGTCGTCATAGGTTGAAAACTGTAGATTGAACTGAAAGAAGGAGTGATCTGAGAGATCCGTGACCAAGCGTCCAAGGGTTTTATCCCCCTTTCGAAGCCAACAGAGCCATCAGATTTGGGTTTCGAGCAGTAAAGAATGAGCTATATTTTTTATGCACGTTTTGTTCTACGAAGAAGCTCCAAGAGATCTAATGCTTGGAGATTGCTTATGAGTAGTGCAAAGATTTCAAGTTCTTTCAATACATATTGATTCAATTCATTGTGATTTTTTTTTATAGTGTTTACCACTTGGGTATTCTCCATCTTCTCTTCCATCTCCTATCTCTACTTCCTTCTACTTCTAATCCCGGGTGGATTTGACCTTTCAACAAAAAACCCCTCCGACATTGGTGAACCCGACGTGAAAGGTCATCAAAAGAAGGAAAGACAATATGGGAGAATCTTTGAATACATTCTCCAATGATGTTTTGCAACAGTTGGTGCAAAATATGAATATGCTTATGCAGGTACAACAACAACAAATAGGTGATGCAAGCTTCAGCTCAAACAGAAAGTGTTGTGATGAATGCTTTGTAATCAATTGAGCGTGAGGTGAAGTTATTCAATGGTAGGAATGTATCTGCATATGTAAATACCTATGCTCAGAAGATGGAATTCTTTAGAGTGGCTCAATTTACATGGAGCTGGTATTTTGTACGTGTTATTGTTCATGAATTGAAAGCACAGATTACTGAATTATACTTTCAGGATGCTGACTGGGTAGCCTTCAAGAAGACACTCAGGGAAGAATTTTACATTGAGGACACCAGTTTGATTATGCACAAGACTTTTTAGGAGTGGGTTAGACAACCCAATAAGGGTCTTGTGGCTACATAATTATTAAGAGAATTTGAAAGTTGATTTGAACAGTTGGATCTCACAGAACAACAAGCTCTCGCAAGTTAGAAAATTGAATTGTTTCTATAGGCAGCTGATCCTGAGCTTCAAGAGAATCTTGATGATTTGCTAGAGGATCAAACTACAGAGACAGGTTTGAAAGCAGTGTGGAGACATGTCAAGGAAGCTGTTACTACACTTGTGAAGAAGCATAAAAGAAGAGAAAGATCACATGTCTCTAGCTTGCCCACTGTTATGCGCAAAACAGTTGAAGTATCCAATAAGCCACCCACCTTTTGTGGCTAACCCTATGGCTCTACCTGTTATTGTTCCCTCTATTAGGGAAGATGTCTTGGATGAATTGGTCAAAGGAATGTGGGATCTTCAATTGAAGGTTGCAAAATTGGATGAAAAAGGACAAGAGGAAAGGGGACAAGTAGCAGCCCCTAAACTTGCAAAAAGATGTATGTGGTGTGACAGTTTGCAGCATGAGAGAAAGGATTGTGCCGCCTATCGGAAGGCCTTGGCATGATAGGTTATCTTTTGGAAATATGGAGAGATCCATGCACAAGAAACAGGATTGCCTCTTGCTTTGAATTTTAGAAAGGGAGGTATGCAGAAGTTGTTGGTGGAAGACTTGGCTGTCCGAAATGCTTATGCAGTGGTACATGATTCTAATTTTGGTCTACAGTTGGATAGAATGCATGGCCAAGTGATGGTTGGTCCAAAGGATGAAATATGGACACATGCTTTACATGCAGCTGAAAAGAGAAAGGTCACTGATAGTGAAATGTCTCATGCAACAGGGCAAGACATTCGTGGCATAATTGGTTGGGAATCATCGGTAGATTCATATTCAGTGTATGTATATTTAGCAAATGTACAAAACACGGATGTACTTGTGGAAGAAAAACGAAAAAGATATGAAGATATTGCAGGGACATCTAAAAGAATGACAAGAAGAAGTATGAATCAGCCTAAAGCTACAAATCAGCCACCTCTCGAGCATGTTATCAAAGAGGTCAGTCATCAGGAGCAAAAGCAGGATAACAAACAATAGGGAAAAAAGAAGGGCAAGCAGCCAGGATATAAGTTGCAATCTGACATTGAGACAGCCATAAATCTTAAGAAGGTTTTTGAAGAACGGATCTTAAACAGTCGGGTGGAATTTACCTTGGGAGAGGTACTTGGCATTGCCAAGTGAGAATTTCATGATGAGATCATTGACATAATTAAAAGGAAGCATTAGTTTCTTGGTAATACCACTAGTGCATTGCTGCAATTTGAAGTGGAAACTAGTTTGTTGGGTATTTGGGTTGAATATGAGCATGAAGTAAGTGCAAGATTGTCTATGTAGGATGCTACTAATCAATGGACAACATGTGGAAAAGATAAGAAAGTGGTTGAAAATGCATTGTCTTGTAGCAATATGCATGGTGGAGTAAGGCAAATGTGACAATATGGAGAAGAGACTCTAGGATTTATTTCTCAAAGTCACTACACAAGAAATCATTGGGTTAGAGCTACCACTGAAACAGTAGTGAAAATAGGGGAACATGAAACTCCTTATGTTGCTTTACTTGACCATGGGTGTGAGATAAATGTCATTGAGCAGGGATTGTATGAAAATGGTGCATGGCCTGTAGACATTGATCATGGTTGGTGAATGAGGGCTACAAATAATTCATAAGGGGAGCTTTATGCTGCATGTCCTAATGTAAAAGTGATGATTGGTGATGTACAGGAAGAGCAACGCTTCTTTGTGCAAGATAATTCCTCATATGCAGTGATTTTGGGACAACCGTATATTACAGGTGTGCGTATGGAAACAAAGGTGCTTGATGATGGTTCTACTTATGCTAGAATCAGAAGCAAGGATGGGAGAAGTCCAATTTCTTAGTGTTTGTGTTAATCATCCTAGAAATCGTGATACACTTCAAGAGTCTCCTTTGGTTCCAAATGCAAGGAAATTCAAAGATGTGGATTTTCATTAAGCACTACTGTAATGCGAGGGTACAGTAGTGCTGTTCAGAGGGTGTACTCGCCTCTTGATAAAATGAAGCATGTATTTAATATTAGTAATTCTCAGTTTACAGCAAATAGTTCATGTTGGTTTACGCCTATGGAAGCTATGTGTAGGGCTGAACACATATCTATGAAATGGGGAAGTAAGAAACTGAGAGCATTGGGGTTGTTAGTAGTTGAAAATGATGGCATTTCAGGGATCTTTTATGGGTTGAATATTACTGACACTATGGCTGAAATTTCAGCAACTATACATGTAGAAAATGAGGGTGAAATTAGAGTGTTGTCAGTATGTTCTTTGGATATGTATGATGTTATAGCATTGTTTGCTCAGCAATAGGAAGGATTACAATGGGTTGAAGCACTTGTGGAAACAAATTATAAGACAGTTGAAAAAAAGATGAAACCAATTGCTTTGCCACTTCCACTAGAGAGTGAGGGTTTGTATGAAAAAGTGTCAAGATAGCCAAGCTTACGAGATCCTAAAGATATCGGTCATCAGTTTACATCTAAAACATTACAGGAATTGAAAGTTGGTGCAGAAGGGTTTCTTTTGCCTGTTGAGAGAAACTCTTCTATGCGGATGTTGGCTAGGCATGGAAAGGCATTTGCATTTCAACCAAGTGAAATAGGTTGTGTGGATCCAAATGTTGTCTCTCTTATGGTCATATTTACTGTGCCATATATACCATGGAACTTGAGGCCTACTCCAGTGCTGCCTAAAGCTTACTTGCCAAAGCTGATGGATTTGCTAAATGAAAAGATTTGCATGAAGATCTTGGAGCCTTCTTCAGCCCCGTACTCAAATCATTGGTTTACTGTTCCCAAAAAGAATGGGGCTTTGAGATTTATTCAAAACATGCAACCGGTCAATAAAGTGACCATAAGAAATGTGGGTGCAAGTCCTATGGTTGATGAATTTGCAAAGGCTTTTGCAAGTAGAGTGATCTATTCTTTGGGTGATCTCTTTACTCGGGTTATGATCAGTTTCAACTTACAATTGAAAGCAGGGATATCACAACCATGAAGACTCCCTTGGGGTTAGTACAGATGTGTACTCTCCCGCAGGGTGCAACAAGCTCAGTGGCACACATGACAAATGGTATGAATAGGGTACTCTTGGATTTTATACCACAATTGACTATGCCCTTCTTGGATGATGTTCCAATCAAAGGGTGTGTAGTGGATGAAAAGAATGAAGAGATGGATGCTCATGGATGCAGACAGTTTGTTGTAGACCATATTGTGGATTGTGAGAGGATTTTGACACGTCTAGAAGAGGTGCATTTAACTCTTTCTAGACAAAATTCTATCTTTGGTGTTGAAGAGTTTTTGATTGTTGGGCATATGTGTGGGCCTTATGGGCGAAGGCCATCACTAGCAAAAATAGATGGGATTGATAGAATTTGAGATGTATGCATGAATGTATCAGAGGTGCGTAGATTCTTGGGTGCATGTGTGTTCTATTTAATATGGATTCCTCACTTTGCACATGTAGCCGATGCTCTTTATAAGCTTCTAAGGAAAAGTCAAAAAATTCATTGGGAAAGGAAGCATTAGAAAGAAATGAAGAAATTGAAGCAACATGTAGCCGATGCTCTTTATCAGCTTCTAAGGAAATGTCAAAATTTTCATTGGGAAAGGAAGCATCAAAAAGCAATGAAGAAATTGAAGCAACTCTTAAAATCTGCTCCTACGTTGAGAAAGGCTGACTATTCACATGGAAAGCCTATCATTATTACTGTTGATACAAGCCCAATTGGGATTGGATGGGCAACTGAGCAAAGATATGCAATACACTTTGGTGTAAAAGTATTGATTGAACGACAAAGAAGATATCCACAGGTAAAAAGAGAATTATGGGGAATTGTGACTCCCCTTAAATGTGATAAGGAGTATTTTATGGGTGCTCATGTAGTCATTGAGACTGATTGTTTGCCGGTATTGGGTATGATTACTAGTTGTGCTATCCTAGACATTGCTATGATCTAGTGGATTGCATACATCAAATCTTTGAACCCTGCATTTCAGCATATTGCAGGAAGAGATAACCGAGTGGTAGACATGTTATCTCAAGCACACTATGAGAATGAAGATGGGATGATGGATGAGGAGAAAGAAGATGACTTTCTTATGGCTAAAAATGATGTTGCAAGAGTGAATTTAGCAATGCAAGGTGTTGCTATAGCATTAACAAAAGCTTGGACAACAAAGAGAAGACACTTTAGATGTTTTGCATCTTGTGTAGAAGTGTTTCTGGGAGACAAATATGCAGGAGAGGCTGAGAATTGGTCAATACCTCAGCACATTAATAAAGAGAGATGAATGGTCAGATGAGGAGTTTAAGAAAATCAAGAGGAAAGTGTATGGATATTTTTTTAAAGATGGATACTTATGGAAATATGCTAAAAAGAAACAGGGCATGCCATTGCGAGCTTTGAGTGATAGAGCTTCACAAGTAAAAGTAATGCAAGAATTTCATGAAAGCTTGTGGGCTGGTCATAGAGGTGTTTGGGGTACTTTTACAAAGATCAAAGAAAGATATTGTGGCAGGGTATGTATAAGGATGTTTCTCACTTTGTAGAAACATGTACGACATGTCAAATGTATTCAACTATGAGACATCGGGATGGATTGCAACCCACATATCCATTGTCTCTTCATTTTAAGTGGGTAGTGGATTTGGTCACAATGCCTACAGGTCTTTGATAAATGAGGTATCTTGTGCTTGCTCATGAAGTCATGACTAATCAAGTGGAAGGGGAAGCTTTACGTACTAAGACAACAAATGTTGTGTGTACTTTTCTCTTAGAAAAGATCTTTTGTCGGTATGGCTGTGTGGGAAAATTTACAGCAGATAGGGGTGAGATGGATGTAAATGAAGCTCATGATTTCTTTGCACGGTTGGGGATAAAGCTTGCTTTAGTTTCAGCCTATAACCTTGAAGGAAATGGAAAAAGTGAAAGAGGTCACCCACCTATTGTGAAGGCATTGGCAAAAGCATGTGGAGAGAAGGTAAAAGAGTGGCCACGATTGCTCCCTTATGCTTTGTGGGTTGATAGAACAACTCATAGTGATGTTACACGATATATGCCTGCAGAATTGATGTATGGTTAAAAACCTATCATGCCGATAGAAGAGATGACAGTCACATGGAGTGTGCTACCTTGGGAAGAGGAGTTGAATCGATAGAAGTTGTTGCCCTTGCACATTAGACAGTTGGAAAGAAAGTCAGAAGACATAGAGGCAGCGACTGCAAAATTAAGGGTAGCAAGGATACAAAACAAGAAATGGTTTGACAAAAGACATAGACTGAGACCAAGAACCATACAAGATGGGGATTGGATATTGGTTTATGATAGCAGTTTAGATAGCCAGCATAGTGCCATGCGTAAAGTTTCCAAAAGATGGTTTGGACCCTATGTTGTGACAGGTGTTTGATAATGCTACTTATACATTAGATGAGCTGGATGGGACAGCCATCAAACTTTCGGTAGTAGCAGGGAAAATAATCGAATTATTAAAAAGGCAAGAATCTACTACCTATGAGTTGCTAAAATTGGAAGAAAACAGTGGTCATGATACAAGGGCTAGCCACGAAGATATGGAAGATGAAGAAGTAAAGGATATGATTGCAGAGGATGAGGAGAACTCAGAATCCGGTGACAACTAGGATTTTGGCACATACCAGAGGATGTGTAGATTCAGAGGGGGTGGATGTCGTGCTGTTATGAGGACACAGTGTGAAAAAGTATGGAATGCATTATCATCTGACTTCTTTATTGATCTAGAGAGTCAATGTGATTTGAGCCATTAGTACTAGTGTGAGTTGCATGGATTATCCAAAAATACTAGATTTTTTGATAATTTTAGCCTATATTATTGTAAAAATATGAAAATTTTAGAAAAGCTTCTAGATTGGGATGGCATGCAAAAAGCAAGTGGCTTTTTTAGCCAGTTAGGAGATTTTTCATAAAAAAGACAGATTGACAAAATTGCACTTGTCACAATCATTATAAATAGGCTGAAAACTGCAGATTGAACTGAAAGAAGAAGGAGTGATCTGGGAGATCCGTGACTAGGTGTCTTAGGGTTTTATCCCCTTTCGAAGCCAATGAAGCCATCAGATTTGGGTTCCGAGCAGTAGAGCAGGAGCTATATTTTTTATGCACATTTTGTTCTACGAAGAAGCTCCAGGAGATCTAATGCCTAGAGATTGCTTCTAGGTAGTACGAAGATTCCCGGTTCTTTCAATACATATTGATTCAATTCATTGTGATTTTTTTTGTATTTTTTACCACTTGGGTATTCTCTATCTTCACTTTCATCTCCTATCTCTACTTCTACTTCTAATCCCTAGTGGATTCGATCTTTCGATAAAAACCCCTCCGACAACGCAGGATCTAGAGCATGGCAGATGAGGAAGCTATGGAGGTTGAAAGAGGGAAAATAAACTCATGAAGACATTGACCCTGACAAATGCAAATTGTCACATGACACTACAAGGATATGAGGGTATAGCGATGGCCATTTGCGACGAGAAATAGTGGCACCGCTATTTGCGTCGCCATTAGCGTCACAAATTGGTGTCGCTATTTGTGTCGCATTTGCAACACTAATATCGAAGCAAATAGCGACGGTACTTAGACGAAAAAAACGCAGGCCAAAACCCGAACGCATTATTTTGCGCGCATTCATAAAAGAGAGAGTGAAAGGAAGAGTGAGAGGGAGAGCGAGCATCTTGCATTTGAGAGGGAGAGAAAGAAAGAAAGAGGGAGAAAGAAGGGTTCTCACTGCCGATGCCGCTCTTCGCGAAGAAGAGGAGGTGTACGAAGGGCGAAGAGAAGCTGTCGTCACGAAAGGAGCCGCTAAACCCTTCTTCAAGCCTCTACGGTGAGTGCATTGTCCATTCTTTCTTTGATTTTGTGTTTTCTCTCTCTCTCTTACTTATTTTTTGTATAATTCGTGTGTATTGAGAGAGGGAGAGGGAGAGGGAGGAAATGGGAGAGGGAGGGAGAGGGAGAGGGAGAGGGGGAGGGAGAGGCGGAGGGAGGGAGAGAAAGAGAGGAAAACATTAAACATAATAGGGAAAGAGAGAAAGAGAGGGAGAGGAAGAGAGAAGAAGAGGGAGAGGGAAACATTAAACATAATAGAAAAAGAGAGAAACAGAGAAAGAGAGGGAGAGGGAGAGGGAGAGGGAGAGGGAGAGGGAGAGGGAGAGGAAGAGGAAGAGGAAGAGAGAAAAAACATTAAGCATAATAGGGAAAGGGAGAAAGAGAGGGAGAGGGAGGGAGAGGAAATGAGAGAGGGAGAGGAAGAGGGAGAGGAAAGAGAGGGAAACATTTAACATAATAAGGAAAGAGAGAGGGAGAGGAAGAGAGAAAAAACATTAAACATAATAGGGAAAGAGAGAAAGGGAGGGAGAGGAAATGAGAGAGGGAGAGGAAGGAAAAAAACATTAAACATAATAGGAAAAGAGAGAAAGAGAGGGAGAGGAAATGAGAGAGGGAGAGGAAGAGAGAAATGGAAATGAGAGAGGGAGAGTAGAGAAAAAAAGAAATGAGAGAGGGGGAGGAGAGAGAAAAAAGTGAGAAAAAACATTAAACATAATAGGGAAAGAGAGAAAGAGAGGGAGAGGGTGAGTGAGGGAGAAGAAATGACAGAGGGAGAGGAAGAGAGCAAAAGAAAATGAGAGAGGAAGAGGAGAGAGAAAAAAGAGAAAAAACATTAAACATAATAGGGAAAGAGAGAAAGAGAGGGTGAGGGTGAGGGAGGGAGAGGAAATGAGAGAGGGAGAGGAAGAGAGAAAAGGAAATGAGAGAGAGAGAGAGAGGAGAGAATAAACATTAAACATAATAGGGAAAGAGAGAAACAGAGGGTGAGGGTGAGGGTGAGGGAGGGAGAGGAAATGAGAGAGGGAGAGGAGAGAGAGGAAATGAGAGAGAAAAAGAGAGAAAAAACAATAAACCTAATAGAGAAAGAGAGAAAGAGAGGGTGAGGGTGAGGGAGGGAGAGGAAATGAGAGAGGGAGGGAGAGAGAGGAAATTAGAGAGAGAGAGAGAGAGAGGAAGAGCGAAAAGGAAATGAGAGAGGGAGCGGAGAGAGAGAAAACATTAAACATAATAGGGAAAGAGAGAAAGAGAGGGAGAGGGTGAGAGAGAGAAAGGAAATGAGAGAGGGAGAGGAAGAGAGAAAAGGAAATGAGAGAGGGAGTGGAGAGAGAAAAAACATTAAACATAATAGGGAAAGAGAGAAAGAGAGGGTGAGGGTGAGAGAGGGAGAGAAAGAGAGAAAACGAAATGAGAGAGGGAGAGGAGAGAGAAAAAATGAGAGAGGAAAAGGAGAGAGAAAAAGAGAGAAAGAGAGAAAAAACACTAAGCGTGATGTTGTTGTAGTAGTAGTAATAGTTTTCTTTTCTTTTCTTGTTTATTGTTGTTTAGTTTTATTGTTTGTTGTTGTAGTAGTAGTAATAGTAGTAGTTTTTTCTTCTTTTCTTGTTTATTATGGTAGTAGTAGTAGTAGTTGTTGTTGTTGTTATTTTTTTTCTTTTCTTGTTTATTATAGTGGTAGTAGTATGGTAGTGGTAGTGGTAGTGGTAAGTGGTAGTCATGGTTGTGGTCATGGTCGTTGTTTTTTCTTCTTTTCTTATTTATTATACTGGTAGTGGTAGTGGTAGTCTTGGTCATGGTCGTGGTCATGGTTGTGGTCGTGGTCGTGGTCGTCGAAGTCATAGTCGTGGTCGTAGTCGTGGTTGTGGTCGTGGTCATGGTCATGGTCGTGGTCATGGTCATAGTCGTGGTCGTGGTCATAGTTGTAGTTGTGGTTGTGGTATCTTCATAGTCGTAGTCATGGTCGTGGTCGTGGTCATAATCGTAGTAGTGGTCATCACCGTAGTCGTAGTCATAGTCGTAGTCGTGGTCGTGGACGTGATCGTGGTCGTGGTCGTGATCGTTAAAGAAAATGAGAGAGGGAGAGGAAGAGAAAAAATAAGAAGAAACGAGAGAGAGGGAATAAACATACAACATAATAAAGAAAGAGAAAAAGAGAAAGAGATGGAAGGAGAGGAGATAATAAATGGATAAAAAACAAAGAGAGAGTGGTGGTGGGGTCTGGTGCAACACCACAAGATGGGAAACACTCTGACATATATACGTTAATTTTTGGGTGGATGGGTGGAGACTTTACATACGTTAATTTTTTCTTCGTTACAAGAGAAGAAATTCCTTCTCAAACAATTTAAGAAAGAAAAAAAGAATGATAACAAAAACAAATTGTTTGTTATAACGTAGATAAAATGGAAAAAGATGAAGGTCTTGTTGTTCAAGATCGCGAGGCGTATCTTAATCAGCGTGTCCCATGTCCTTGCTCTCAATGCAAGCTGGAAATTAGACGAAAACAAGGATTGTCTATAGAACACATATGACGCTTCGACGAGTTTCAATCTGTGATCATTGATCAGGTGATCTTGGATTTTCAGCAAACGGTAAGAAAAGTTAATATCAAACATGCATTGTACTCGCAAGCTAATTGAATACCATATACAAGAGAATTGGGTGTGGCTAGCAAATGTTCTATCTAGGGAGGTGACATCTCGTCCCAAGGAGGAGTGCACCCTTTGCAGCCAATTAGAAGAGTTTGTGGGCATGTGATGGATGGAGTGCCTAAGCCAATCTTGGAGCCTGAGATGGAGGCAATGATCTATTTATTGATTCCCATGGATGTCGAGACTTCTAATCCACTTAGAGAGGAAGCATATGTACCATTATATGATGGGTGCCGAGTATCTTGCCTGAAGACACTGCTTGCACTCCTAACTGTGCAAGAAAAATACGGGTAGAGCTATGTGAGTGTGATCGAGTTGTTCATGTACCTTGTATGTATGATGAGTTGATTTCTTTTCGGCACTATCATTAAAAACATTTGTGCTTTTTCAAGGTGCTTTACGATTTTTTTCAGGTTACTGAAATATCATATATTGTCACTTGTAAATAGCATGCTTGAGTCTTGTGATAATGCATGACATGTTTTACAAAAGCTTGGCATGGACTACAACAACATCCATGTATGTATCAACAATTGCATACTATTTCGAGGAGAATACGAGACTATGGAGACATGTCCAAAGTGTGGTGCTCATAGGTATCGACAGGACTTGCAAGGGCAAACCATCCCTCAAAAAGTTCTTAGATACTTTCTGCTTATCCCCCACATAAACCACATGTTTCGTACGTCTGGCGGCATGGCGAGCTTGATAGCGTGGCATGCGCAGAATAGGTCCACAAATGGAGTTCAACGACTATCAGAGGATTCACGCACATGGAGCCACATTGACTCTACCTTTCGAGGCTTTGCCTGAGAGCCAAGAAATCTTCGGCTCGGTCTTGCAATGGATAGCGTGAACCCATTCGGTCTGTGCTCAACTTCTTACAGTGCGTGGCCTATAGTCTGTGCCAACTACAATATCCCTCCATGGCTTTCTACGAAGAAAGGATATCTCATCCTTAGCTTACTTGTCCCCGAATGCTACAAAGTGAAAAATATGGGCATGTATCTTCGTCCATTAGTTGATGAGCTTCAGATTTTGTGCGAGGAGGGGGTCACCGTGCAAGATATGAGCAAGCGCGATTGTCGAGGGTCCGCCAATTTCGAGCCATTCTCATGTCGATGAGGCATGACTTTTCCGGATTCAGAGAGTGCTCAGGTAAATAGGCTTTCGTTCTCATTGGTAATATCTATCATAGCTTGTTCAAGTTTGTATTCGCTCGATAGAGGTGTTGGAACAAGTCTGATTACCTCAGGTTATCATACATGTCCATTGTGCGGGCCACAGTTAGACTCCACAAGGTCACGAACCATGAAGAAGATGGTATATTAACGACACACCTCTTTCTTGCCAGAGGGTTATGAACTCAGGGAAGGTTTTCTTGGATGACCTCCAATACCTATGAATGCCGCAAGCTCGTATGAGCTGAAAATTGTCCACGTGGAGTCACATCCAAACGAAATGTGATGGTTCTCAGTTTTCTACAAGTTGCCATATTGGACCCACTTATAGATCAACCACTTGTTGGATCCCAAGCATATTTTCAAGAATGTGGGCAGCTTGTTATGGGATCACATCACAGGAAAGAGAGACACTATTGGGGCATGAATGGATTTGAAGGAGGTAGGCAAGATGGAGCAAGAGAGCCGATGACGAGCAACGGATCCAAACACGATTATAGATGAGATGGAATATTTTGGAAACTTGCAAAGTATTGTTATGATGGATTACCGTAGCTTCTCCATGATACTATTCAATGTGCAGTGGTTCAAAGTGGTACTTGAAGGAGCTAGAGCAATAGTTCGACGAGGTCCATCTGGATTTCTCGAAATAGATTCCAAAAAAAAAGAACGCATTTGTGCAACACCTTTGTGTTGCCGGCCCATTGTGAACAAATGCATGAACTCATTTGTTTGTTAATTATATTACGACATGGTACATGTCACAATAGTTTAATCTCTCTTATACATGTTTATGAACAGGTAATCTTCTATCCAAACCACCGACAATCTCAATGGTGGTATGTTATACCTTGAGCTCCTCGAAGTGCAAGAGTATATGATCCAAGCGATGTTCCGAGCATAGATGAGGACAATATGCAAATAGAGGGGTTAATATTGCAAGGGGTGGAGGCCACCAAAAGCTTGGAGTATGTAGAGGAGCTAGCATCGGATAACAATGATGGAAATACAAGAGTCCAAGAATTCTTTGAGAATGAGGTGGACTCATCCTTTTGTGGTGATATATCTATCAACCTTCCAGTGTATGCGGAGTTGTGTCAGGAGATTGACATGGGACCATAGGATACTTCATACTTGGAGCATCCACTTACTCAATTCATTGACTAATCACTTATAAGGGTACATAAGATATGTATTTTAAGTGAGATCATTTTTTAAGGATTTATATTACTGTACTTTTTATGATTTAAATTAATTATGTTGATATTATTTTTTATCTGTGCAGGTGACCTTTTTGGATACTTAGATCATCAGGATAAGTCGAGGGATGAGCGATGAGGAGTTGTAGGATATCTTTATGCACATGTCTCTAGATCAGATAGCAAGATTCAAAGACATGGCAGACTAGGAGTTTTCTCGAAGATGGTTAAGCCACTCTATTAGATCTACTTTGGCGCAATTAGATGTTTTAGCTTCAAGCAGACGAGGTCGACGCTCGAAACTTGGGCCGAAGGGAGGGAGTGCTTCAGGGTCAGGGGGATGTTGCAGAGATACGGAGGTAGTGAGCCCATAGTTGACACGGGATATAGGTGCTACTCCTCGCTCTCGTGGCGGTTCCAGGGAGCGTGGGTCAGGTGGTTGCTGTGTAGGCACGGACGCGGTATCTTCGTCTCATCATTCTACTGGAGTTGTGTCATCTCCACAATTTGTCATACCTGTGGGGACATCTACTCCAGTTACTCCATCTTTTGCTCAGCCGTCTGTAGTAGGTGGCACCCCTATGGATGCTATACCAATAGATACTATCCCGGTTAGTACACCAAATGTACAAGGGTCTCTTGGATATGCCCAGGAGCGTGGTTGCAAGTAGGAGAGGACCCATCTTAGGCATACCCCAGAGGGATATGCCTATCTTGTCAATGATAGTTTAGGAGCCACCATCATGAATTTTGAGGGGAGGAGGGTGATGGCTCATATGAGAGAGTTGTGCCAACAAGTTTTTCAGCACAACGTCTTAGATAATTGGAAAAACATATCGGAGGGGAGCAAGGACTACATAGTAGCATTCTTGCATGAGGAGTTTCCAAATTCTAGCCACAGCACATAGATTTTCTACGGACTAGATGATGGACTGCATGCATACATATATGTCACACAGACGATCGGATGCACGCAAGGCACTCAAGAGTGTGGTTGCAAAGCCCGAGTGGCTAGATGCAGACGATTGGAGCCGACTGAGGGAGAAGGCTACAGATTCTCCAGGATGTTGGAGTCAGCAGCGTGAGGTGACGAGAGCATGACTAGATGCTAGAGTGGTCCATCATCTTGGGAGTGGCGGCCATAGGACATATCTGGAGGACTTTGTAAGCTTTTCTTTTGTTTTGCTTGCTTATTTTTTTGCAATATTCTTTGTACTAAAAATCATGTTTCTAAAAGTTAGTATTTTATTTTCTTTGCAGCACTCCATTACAAATCGCGATCCGACCGGCCTTAAGACTCGATATGCAAAGAGTCACGGTCTCACTACATTGATCGACCAATTGTATGGACATGGCGGCCCTATAAGTCACTCATCTTTCTTATCCGTAGTTAACATGTTTAATTAGAATGCATTATTGTATGGTGGACTGATGTGTAGTTGTTTTCTTTTTTTATAGAGTCCATTTGATGCTCCTTTGTGGCGGGACAAGCTTTCGGATGGCGAGGATATATAGCTCGCCCTTGGATCCCTTGAGCTCACAAACCCTTTTTTTTTCGCCTAATCTGTGTAGAAATTTTCTATGTAGTAGTGATATCTTGCCATGATTGTACCAGTCACTTTTATTATGTGATCATGTATTTATTTCATGTATCAGTGTTATGATTTAAGTACACTTTGTTTTTATTTAAGCGAGCATTGTACATAGTGCAGAAACTATTTTGTATGGCCCAAATAAAGCACACATTGCTATATGTGGCAGGACAGCTTGTGGCCCTGTCACAAATTTTTTCTCCCTATTATCGTCGCTATTAGCATCCCAAAATTACGTGCACGCATCGTTATTGGCATCGTTATTAGCATTGCAGAGCGTCGTTATCAATGTCCATATCAGCATCGCAAATGCAACGCTAATACAAAAATAGCGACACTGATAACGACGCTAATATCGATTGTTCTATGGTGTCGCCAATAACGACACTTTCTGTGAAGACATGGGTAAATTTTTTTTTTTTACATTTTCGTCGCTTTTAACGTCGGTTTAAGGCCTATATATTGTAGTGCAAGTGAATTAGGTTCCAAGATTGAGACTTGGACTCATAAACGCAATCTTGTGTACTGACAATGACATGACACTTTACTACAAAGAAAAGAGTACTATCATTGCATTGAAAAAGAGTACAAGTACAATGCTTCTGGTCGTGAGCACTCACTGCTCCTTACAAAGGGGCTGAAGTAGGTGTGATTGTGAATATCTCTATACCCCTTCTCAATCACAACTAGAAGTACAAAGTGTGTAGAGACTTTAGTGAAAGCAACTCCTACAAAGTGTGGGCACACCATAAACATGTCAAAACACCAGAGACTGTCGTAGAAAAGGCTAAGTGTAGGTATCATAAACATGGTGGATATCTAGAGGCTGTAAGAGGGGCCTCACAAAGTGTACAGAGGCTGTAGTACAAGGCTAACTGAGTACTTTACAAGTTTATGTCCGAGGGATTAGGGCTAGAAAATACAAAACTAAAAAAGTCTATCTAAATAGAAGGACCAATGAGGTTTGTCCTTCTCCTGGTGGTCTTCTTCTTCTTCTTCTGGTTAGAAGTCCTTCCATGTAATTTAGATGTGTGGCAAGTGATGTACTGGACTTCATTTCAAGCCTGAAAAACTTAATCAAAGACCACACTTTGATTATTTAGACTATACATCAAACAAGGTGCCAAGTCTCTTCCATGTATCCTGTAAAGTCTCACAGTTATCCACATGGTGGATATAGCTATTGTCTAGTTCTAGTTTGATAATGACATGAGCCTTATCATTGTTCTTTTGCCAAGTGACAACAAGGTCCACATCTCGAGACTTATTTTCTTTTCCAGTGGTAATGGCCCAGAGGCCTTTCTTCATCAAGATGAGTTTGATGTGGGTCTGCCAAGTATGAAACCTGACTCCTTTGAAATGGGCGGTTGGAGAATCTTTTTCCACGTGTTAGAATTGCGGGAACAATAGCAAATCAACTTCAAAATTACTAGATTTAAGAAATAAAAGAGCTGGTTGAGATGCGTCAAAATATACAAGTGCTAAGAGCACTAAATGAGTGTCAATGGACACTATGTTTCTTCCTTGAGTTTTCCAAATCTGCAACCTTCAAGTTCTTTCAGATCCAAATCTTCCCCTTCTTGATTTGATGTTGGGAGCTTCAAATTTGAGTAACACTGGGTTGTTCTAGGTGGCAGGAGAGAAAAAATGATGAGATTTTTTATCTTGGTGAAGTTTGGCTATGGAGTCACAGTTAGGGTTTCTGAGGGCAACTTGGTTTTTCTGACATTGGAGGAGCTACACTTGATCATTTTGAAATTTTTTTAAATGGATTCCGTGAGGTTTTACGGTGGATTCCGTAAACTTAGATGACCGGGGCTCATACACAAAGAGGATTCTTTGTGCGAGAAGTTGATGGGGACGCCTGTCCTTTTCGGGCGTTTCATTAATTTAGTGTGTACGTGGGTGATTCCATAGCGGGTGATTCCGCAAAATGCATATTAAATTAATAAACATTTATGAGTTTAGAGTGCGCACTCGTAATAAATTAAGGTTAGGATTTATTTCTAGCCAGTTGATTTATTTATGTAGCTGAAGACTGCTAGGTATTCACTTTTGTCGGTTTAATTGTATTATTTTACTAACGATTGTGAATGCTTCAGTTGATGTGTAGAGATAGCAGCAGTGGCAGAGGAAAGCATTGGAGTCTAGCGAGTATTCGACCTTTGGATTATATTTTGATAGGCGCCACGCCTATATTTTGTTATGTCTATTGAGACATCAATTATTGATTATTATTTTGTATGCGCCTATGCGCACGGATATGTTATTTCTATTTGGACATTGAGATTGGGCGTGCCAGACTCTATGGACACCGTCCATTAGCTTTACTTTCCTATTTTTGTAGAAAGCAAACTCAAAAGCTAAAAGCTTGTCATATTTTTGTAAATTGGGCTATTATTGAGCATGAAGATGGAAATATACATAAAATACATGCTTTGTGAAGCGCTCACACAAGGCATGGGGGGAGATTGAACCCAATTGGTCTCTTGCTTCTTGTCGTTCATGATTTTACATTGTTTTTTGTGCAAAAAGATAGAGTTCATTGTTCTTGGGGACCTTCCGGGATTCACTACGTGAGCATACAGCATCCGATCTGCACACCAGAATCCCCATGATGATGGTCATGATTGATGTACCTAATTTAAGCACGCAAGGCAAACGACAACAGCACAACAGGCACATTTTCCATCAGTTCTCCACATTTTTTTCAATGCTAGTCTAAGCATCCATCAATCTCGACGTTTTATGTGATAGGATGGAGTGCGTGATGTTGATGAAGATTTCCCTAGAAGACATCATGATCAATGGTGGCCTTAGTATGAGATCCATAAGCTCCAAGATGCCTAGGTACTGCATGGCTATGGAGGCCACAGAACAAAACTTGAGAAAATCAACAATGTTGAGTAGTGGATGGGGCAATGTCAAATTTTGATATGATACAAAGAAGCATCAGTAGCGAGGGAACACCTCTCCAGAAGAAATATTGGTAAGATTTGGCATGTGGAGTGAGATACAAGAGCTTCAATTTGATAGGGTCCTACTGGTTATGGCAGCCATGAAGGCAAGCTTGAAGGTGGAAATGGAAAGTGAGTTCATAGGCTGAGACTGAGTTGGGTAGAGAAGGACCAAAGGTGAAGAGCTACTAAAATGAGCTAAGCCATGCTCAACTGCACTATGATACCATGTTAAAATATGTGGAATCTAGAGCATGGCAGATGCAGAAGCTATGGAGGTTGAAAGAGAAAAAAGAAACTCATGAAGACATTGACCCTGACAAAGACAAATTGTCACAAAAATGAATTTGGTTCCAAGATTGAGACTTGGACTCATAAACACAATCTTGTGTATTGACAGTGGCATGACACTTTACTACAAAGAAAAGAGTACTATCATTGCATTGAAAAAGAGTGCAAGTACAATGCTTTATAGGAAATTGAATGGTAGTACTTTCTCCTACTGTGCATATGGGATTCTGGTCTTGAGTCCTCACTGCTCCTTACAAAGGGAATGAAGTAGGTGTGATTGTAATTATCTCAATATTCAAGCTTTGTTAATCTTTTCCTCCTTGTATCTAAACTTCTTCTTCTATGTATTTGCCTTGAGTTTAGTACTCTTCATAATCATTTGTTCCCATCTCGCATAGTGTCCCTGTGAGACGAGTGACTTTCGCGAACTCGTGCACGTATTTTGTGTGGCATCCAGTGAACTCGACGTGAAATGAACACGCAACCTTTTGATCATCATCGAGATGGGAGACCCTTTGAATAATCCACCTTCATCATTGACAGTTTCTTCCTTTTGCGATTGGTGAGATGAAGACTTTGTTACAAACTCTTTCTTTAGCCATTATTATGCAAAATCAACAAATGCAATTATCTATGCAGCAGCATGAGTAGTTGAGTTAGTAGTAGTTGGATCAACAACAACAACTGTTGCATCAAGAAAATGAGTATACACTTGGTGCCACTAAGGCAATCGAGGCTGTGGTTAGTGAGCGAAAATTATTTGATGGCTGGAATGTTTAAGCCTACATTAAGGCCTTTAAAAGCCATATGCACTTCTTCGGAGTTTCAACCAACTAGAGAAACTATTTTTACGGCTTGTCACACGTACTTTTTTTATGGGTTAGACTGACAGATTTGTTTGTATAGGATTCTAACTAGGATGCTTTCAAGAAAGCACTCAAAGACAAATATTTTCTAGAGGATTATGGTATTGTTATGTAAAAGACATTTAGAGAGTGGATTTATTAGTCCAAAAAAGGACTTGTTGCCTCTGAATTGTTGCGACAATTTGAAGAGTGATACAACTAGTTGGATGCACTAGAGCAAAGAGTTCTAAACTTAGAGAAACTGGAGTTATTCTTACAAGTGATTGATCTTGCACTTTAGAATGAGTTGGGAGAGCTGCTAGAGCACTTTAGAATGAGTTGGAAAGATGATGTCGATGCGGTTTCTACATTGACAAAGAGAGGCAGAGATGGAAGGCTCGCTTGCAGAACATGATGCAGTCACCATCAGTGATGTCTTCTCCTACCATAATTTCTCCTATTGCACCATCCACTACTTCTTTCAGTCTATGTCTATGCCTATGCCTATTCCTATTGCACTTGTCAGACCAATTGCAAAACTGATTGTTGAAGATATGGTGGAGGACATATCAAAGAACTTAAAACACCTACAAATCAAGATGACTAGATTGGAGCAACAGTTGCTTAGTCTAGCTCCAGTTTCAGCCCCAACTTCTTCTATTTCTACAAATTCTTCTAGGAGTGATTGTGTATATCATTGCATGTGGTGTAATAGTCCAGATCATGAGCAGAAGGACTTCAAGATTTTGAAGAGGTGAGAAGGCTGAAGTTGGTAGTCTAGAAAGACAAGATTATATGTTTTGGAGATACAAAGTAGCCGATCAAACCAAAATTCGGTAAGGGTGGTATGAAGAAATTATTAGAGGAGTCCCTTTTGTACTCTTCTTATGTGATGCGAGAGGTGGCAAGAGAAGCTGCTGCCTATGGCCTTCAGTTTAGAGGAGTTTGGCAAAGGGACAAATCTCCTTTATGGTCCTATGCACTGCATGCAAAGAAAAAGGGAAAGGCTTCAACATTCGAACTTTCAGCCATAGGTGATGAGATCAAGAAAGGGACTGGATGGGATGATCAAGTTGATATCTTTTCTATATATGCCTATATGGTGAAATCTATGGGATTCAAAGTGCTTGTTGAGAAGAAGCAAAAAAGAGATGGTGATTAGCCTAAAGGTTCGAAGAGGGTGACTAGGAGGAGTGATCTAGTTTCTTAGCCATATTCTTTAAGACTAGAGCAGAGTATGGTTGATGTTCAGAAGCTAAAAGTACAAGAAGATCAAAAAGGCCTGAAGACAAAGAATCCAAAGCGAAAAAAGCAACTTGGATTCAAGCTACTTTCCCACATTGAGATGACTACAGACTTGAAGAAGGTGCTTAAAGATCGGATTCTTAACTGCAACATTCCATTCACTCTTCGAGATGTCTTGAGAATTTCCAAAAGACAATTTCATGATGCTATCATCGACATCATTAAAAGAAAATGACAGATTATTGAAGAACCAACACAGGATATGATCCATCGAGAGGCTTTACTAGTTGCTGAGGCTATTATCTATGGCTTATAATTGAGGAGATTGATTCTGATGAGGAGATTACTGAGGATGGGTGATCACACTACCCACAGTGTGACCACAGGTTATATGCCAGCTGAATTGATGTATGGACAAAAACCAGTCATGCCTATAGAGACTTGCACACTCACTTGGAGTGCTTTACCGTGGCAACATGATGAGATGACTAGAGAGGATCTTTTGGCTCTTCGTATTCATTAGTTGGAGAGGATATTTGAGAATATTGAGAGAGCTATCAAGAAGCTCAAAGAGGCCAAAATTCGCAGCAAAGACCGATTTGATAGTAGACACAGATTGAGATGGCCTAGAGAGATTGAGGAGGGAGATTGGGTGTTTGTCTATGATAGCAATCTAGACAACCAACACAATACTATCTGGGTTTTGAGGCAATGGTTTTGGCCTTATTTGGTGCTACATGTTCATGACAATGCTATGTATTCCTTAGCAGAGCTTGATGTTATGTCCTTGTGGATTCTGATAGGAGGAAAGAGAATCAAATAGTTCAAGAGGAGAGATTATGTAAACTATGCAGTTGAGGAGTTGGATGATGAGTTTTATGATGGACTTGAGGTAGGAGATGATGTAGATGAAGATGTGGATATTGTAGATGATTTTGCAAAAGATGAGGAGGTCTATTTGACCAACGAGCTTGGCAGTGATGAGGATGGGTAGTTGTGGCCCACATCCAGAGGATGTGTATATTAAGAGGGGGTGGATGTCATCACACTACGCGTCCACCACTGCAAACCTGAGGGCGGAGTTTTTTGCCAGGAATTTGAACTCATTAATCAACGTCATTAGGAATTTTTTTTCCATTGTGTGTGTCTTTTCATTTGTCGTTCAGTTTGAACTGTCATTTTGAAAATTTGGTTGCTTGGTTCCATCCTAATTTTTTTATATTCGTTGAGTAGTACTCAAGCACAAATAGTCATGTACATGTTTGTCTGTGTGGTACCTTATATGAATGCTTGGGACCCTTAGGAGAGGGTATTCATTCACCCTTAGACTTGTGTGCATTGGGGAACATTTGGAGGAGAGACAGTCTGAACCACAAATCCATGTTTTTTTTTGTATGTCACCAAGCTTCTCAAAACAAGGAAGACTATTATTAGATTGATGAGAAGGGAGGATGCTTTGGGTGTGCACCTCGAGAAAAAGAGGAAAAGGCTTCATGTTTAGGGGTGGTGGAAAAAAGACTATTTGTGTGCTTGAAAGGAGGCTATTTTTGTATGGGGGAGAGGAAAAAAAGCACATGGTATGTGTGAAGAGCTCGGGCTAGAGGCTAGATTGGAGATGGGTCGCAAAGCTTTAGTAAAGCAAAGCTAATAATAGCCATTAGAAAAAACATCTACATCATTTTTGGGAGAGGCTAGTATTTTTGTGCAATGGGACGAGGAGCTTTCGGCCTCGACTCTGCAACAAGAAAGAGGCGAGAGGACTGATGATGCAGAGACCTTCTTGTCTACCTGCCTGCCTGCTGCTGTCGAGATTTATCAATCTTGGCTTGTGGAACTATTGACGACCTTTGATCGATCAAGTTCATGTCAGATCTGAATGAGAGTGTTGGGAGATGGTGACCATTTCACTCAAATTTGGTAGGTTTTGCTCACATCAGGACACAACAAGATATGTTCTACTTTGTGGTGCTGAATTATGGGGGCTATTGTGTTGAACTTTTTTTTTCTCTCATCATTCATGGAGTGTATGACGGCTGCATGAACAATAGGAGGAAGTTGACGCGAGGGAAGTCCGGAAAGGACCTAGAGTTGATTCGCCGTATGTGTGCAACAATATTTGATGCGTGATAAAGGGAGGAGGAGATGAAGAGTTTGGAGGAGGGGTGGCACTTGTGTGGTGGTATGTAGATCTCTGTTACGACCCTAACCAATAGGACTATCACCCTATGGGCAGATCTCTAACACCATCGAAAACATTAAGGCAAGTTGCAATAAGTGAGGACTAGAATTACTAACATGACGGAGGTCAGGAAGAGGTTGAGTACCTACTGATCATTACTATTCTTTGCATATGCGGAACGTGGAAAAAGCAACAATACTGTGGATAGTGCAGCAATGATGTTAGTATGATTACTGGAAATTAAAGGCCACTTTGACATTTGCAATTGGTGGTGGTGGTGACCATGCTTTGTGTGATTCTTCTTGACCACGGACAAGAGCATCAATATGAGTAACTTGTCTTTGTCAGCATTGACATCATTATGACATGCTCTTCAAATGCAACAAAAGGTAGCTTCATGTCACCTTGAGAGAAGAAAATTGCATCATGCCTTCATCTACTATACACATGTGGCAGTGTACCTCACTACAAACAAGTGGATATGTAGTGAAGAAAATGATGCACGAGAAGAATCCTCTATGCTCGTGTGATTGATTGTTGTCATGGGAGCCACCAACTTTTTCCAATAATAACATCGCTATTGAAGCTAGCATCAACGTGACAATGAAGCCTATCATGAGAAAATTTTTGGATACTTATGACATAAAAGAGAAGCATGGCACCCATGTTTCAAGAGAGAACCTTTGAAAGACTTCTTGATTTTGCCATATGATTATGATATGCCAATGTCATGCAAATGGACTCTTGTGAGCAGCTATTACAAGTGACGGCATATGCTACTTTGACGAGGGAAGGACAATAAAAAAGATACAATAGTCTTTCTTGCAAGAGTTAGATGAGTGCTACCCAAGAGCTCTATGTGTTGGAAGTTCAAGAGAAAACACCTTACAAAGGAGTCAACCTATGGAGTCAACATCATGTGTTTCATCTTCATATCCCTTACCTTGACATTGGGTCCCATCCATGACACATGATCTTTACTTGTAATGGGAATTCTAGTGACTAATGGTGTTTACAACCTTTGTTAATATTTTCCTCCTTGTATCTAAACTCTTGCACGTATTCTGTGCAACAACGGATGAAATTGAGCTAGATCTCAGTACGTTGGATGAACCACAACCAATTAAATTAGCTTCTATGCTCAGTTTGGAAGATAGGAAGGACTACATACCCTTGATTCAAGAATTTTGTGATATTTTTTCCTAGAGCTATGATGACCGGAGGGGTATTTCTCCTTGTCTGATGGTGCATACTATTTCTATGAAGGAAGATAGGTGTCTTATTTGACAAAAAGTGAGGCATATGCCTTTTGAACTAAGGGATGGACTATTTGAAAAGCTACAAAAATTGCGTAAGGTTGGTATGATCTTTTTGTACAACACATAGAGTGGTGTTTGCCAGTATTATCAAGAAAAAGAAGAATAATCAAATCCAACTTTGTGTAAATTTTAGGAAGCTCAAAAAATAGACGATTAAAAATTACTATTCGCTACCATTTATAGATCGAATTCTAGATCAATTAGCAAGGAGGAATATCTATTTTCTTATGGACTACTTTGCTAGTTATAACTAGATGGCTACCATAGAGGAAGACAAATTGAAAACAACATTCATTATTGTATTTGGCACCTTTGTATATCATGTGATGGATTTTGGATTATGCAGTGAGCTAAGGTCTTGGCAACGTATGGTTGATAAAACTTTTGGTGATATTTTCCCAGAGGAGCTGAAAGTCTTTATTGATGATCTGGGGGTAGCCACCATAAGGAAAAGATAGCTGATTATTTTAAGAAAATATTTTGAGTAGTGTAGGCAACTTTGCATTGCTCTTAAGCTAAGGAAATGTGTCTTTGGAGCACCCTATGGATTTCTATTGGACCATGTGGTTAGCTTGGTTGGTATTGCGACCAATCTTGAAAAGATAATGGTTATCTTTGCTATGATTTTACTGCGTACTCCTAAAAACACCATATTGGGGAATATGGGAATTTCCCATAAGTTTGGGACACATAGTCAAATCTTTGTATTTGTCATAACTTGTACATTATAACTCCAAATCGAGCGCTCTATAGCTCAATAGATTTCATTTTTTAAGCTCTTTCCAATGATAGGTCACATCATATGGATTTGAGAAACTTATGGGAATGTTATCCAGATGCCACCTTTTTAGTATTCAAAAAATGGGAATTGGGAGATTCCCAAACTCACTAATATTGTGTTTAAAGAGGTGCATAGCTTTTTGCTATCAATAAGATATTATCAACACTTTATTAATGCACTGGCTGATAGAACATTGCCATTGACAAATCTATTATCATTTAACTGCTTGTTTATTTGGAGTGATCCATGTCAAGTATCCTTCAAGGATGTGAAGTAGGAATTGGCAAAAGCACCAATCCTGAAAGCACCTAAACAAGGTGAGATATTTTATATATTTTCAGTGGCTATGATGTATCGTATCAATTGTTGTTTAGTCAAGATTTGGGAGGAGTAGCGGTATCATCCGATTTTTTTTCCAGTCATAAATTGGAAATATGCGAGATTAATTATACCTATATGGAGAAACTATGCCTATCTTTGCAACAAAGAAATTCAAGCAATACATCCTATATGAAAATGTAGTATTTTATATGAAGGCAAAGGGACTGAGGCTATTATTGAATAAGCTGTAGTTGCTTCACTACCTAGCAAAGTGGCTAATCACTTTTTGCACGAGTTTGATTATGAAATTAGGAGTAAGCCGCCAAAGTTACAGGGCACCATTGAATGTTTTGTGGACTCCAAGAAGCCAAAGAAAGTGTTGACTAAATGTACTGACCTCAAGGGTCTCTTCAAAATCGATATGCCCTCCATTCCATCTTGATGTGTTGCTATAATGAATTATCTATCCATAAGAGAATCTTGAGCTACTTTATCGAAGGTTGAAAATAGAAAAATTAGGAGTATGTCTTGAAATTTGCCTTAATTGCAAGAATATTATATTGGCAAGGAGTTGATGATGTTTCTTCCCAATGTGTTATGCTTGATGAGGTTTCGTTTATCTTGGAAGAGTGTTATAACTCCACTTGTGAAGGGCATTTACTGGACGATTGACTGCATAGAAAGCTTTGAGAGCTAGATATTGGTAGCCATTCATTTTTCAAGATGCATTTGGTATGTCAAGAGATATGATACATGTCAGAGACATGATAATAGGGAGAATAGAAAGTGCCCACTAACTCCTATTAGGGCTATAGTACCATTTGAAAAGTGGCGCATTGATTGCATTGGACCTATACATCCTTCCTCAACTATACGAAAGCATTATATCATTGTGGCAACATACTATTTCATGAAGTGGTCTGAACAATGCACTATGATGAAGGGTAGTGCAAGGAAATGACTAGTTTCATTTTGGAGCAGATTGTTTTTGCTATTTCCGGTCTAGCTAAGGAGCTTCTGCCTGATTGTGGGACAATTTTTTTGAATAAAGTGATTTAGGATTTGATAGAAACTCTAAAGATTAAACATAATAAGACCATACCTTATAAGCCCCAAGAGAGTACCAATAAGTAGCTTGTGGGGATTTTATCGAAGACTATATCTAAAAGTGAGCATGATTGGGATAAGAAGTTGTATGTGGTTGTTTGGGCTTACAATACGACATTGAAGAGAGCTACATGCCACACTCCTTTTAAATTAGTATATGGGGAAGATTCTACCCCTGGATATTGAGCTTCCTTCAATAAGGTTTACTCTACATCATTCTTTGGGTGAAGAGGAAGTGTTACAAGAAAGATTCATTTTCCTTGCACATTTGGATGAGATTCGCTTACAAGCAGTGTTACATCAGGAAATAGGAAAGAAGTGAATGAAAATGCTTCACGACCTTCAAGGTAATAAGTATAAGTTTCCTAATGGTCAATTGGTTTTATATTATGATGCCACTTGTGAACTCTTCCCAAGCAAGATAGAACCCAAATGGGATGGTCCTTATAATATTGTTTGTTTAGGAAAGAATGGCTCTACAGTTCTTTTAGCAGATTTTCAAGGGGTAGAGTTTAACACTAAAGTAAATTTCAACAAAGTGAAGCTCTACTATGTATAGGGGCTAACATTGCACTTGGTGCCTTTCTAGTTCTTTCAAGATCCAACTTAAACTTGTAGAGGGTACCAAGATTTTCGGATGGGGCAAGTTATTCCTTATCTTGAGCATCCATATTTAGCGCAACATTACCATCAAGATAGAGTGATTTGATGGAGTAAGGGTCATCACATTACTGAGTGGAAAAATGGATCTTTTACATGGGATATTAAGATCTACTGATATTACTATCGTAGGAATCTTACTAGTGTTCCTATTGAGTTCGGTGAGGAAGGAGGGATTGTATATGTCTTACACCCTCTCTCTCAATTAGACTTTGATTATCATAACTACGAGTAGGTTGATTGCCATGGCAAGTTATATCAATCAAGCTTGGGTTTACACATTATATTTTGATAGAGCTTCTCAAGGACTTGCTAAGAACTTGAGTGTAGGGTTTGTCATTAAAGATCTTCGACATCAAGTAGTTTTAAAAATGGGAGTGTATTTAGGCACCTCTTTTATGAACAACATGGCATAATATAAGGTATTGATGGATAAGGTTGAATCTAGCCAAACATGGTGGTATTCACTTATTATTCGTGAAAGGTGACTCACAATTAGTGATCAACCAATAGAATGGGACTTATAGTGTGTGGGATCCCATTCTAAGGATGTACCATCATGCAACCTTGGACACCCTTAAGATCTTTGAGGCAATAATAGAATTGCTTTACATATTCCATGGCTAACTATACCTTTATTGAATATGTCTTTCTTAACCGTGGTCATGGCTACTGTAGGGATTGCTTGTTGACATGTCATGTTTTGGCCGCCAATGGTTAGTGTAGGTCCGATGGTTAGTGTAGGTTATGAGCCAGGTAGCAATTGACAATCTTTCTATTTTGTTCATGGATGCATCGGATCATTGAACAGGATATTTTTAAGACAACCATTGCTACTTATGTAGTAAGGGGATTAGCTGATAATTGGATGCATTTAGCATAGGGCCTAAGCAGCCCCACCCCTTGGTCTAGTTTTGTGCTTTAATAGGATTTATATGGGGGACCAAGGGTTTACTTTTAGCAGAGTAGGTTGTTGAATGGTGTGCTTTATTGGAAAAAGTTCTTTAGGCCAAGAGGGCCATTTGTTTGTTTAGTATGAGTATGGTTTTTTTTTTCTTAGTGCTATACTAAATAGATTCAATGGAGTATCTAGAGCGAGCCTCTTGCTACGCAAAATCTTCTTATGGCCAAGTCCGCATGATATCCTTCATTTATGAGTTCTTTTCCATTATAGTTTATGTATATATGAATGTGGGGAATATTTTTCTTTTTATAAGGGACCGACATTCAAGGCATGAAGTCCCAAGGTTAGGTTAGGTGTGTTTGGGGAGGTTTGAGTAGTTTTCCATCTCCTATAAAGACATTGATGGGAATTCTAAGAGATATTTTTGTGAGTAGTCCTAGTGACCCTATTCTACTAGCCTACTAGGTGGCTCGTTCTAAGAATCCCTATTAGTTGTGAGGTAAATAGAGAAGCCTCACAAATAATCAAAAGAGAAAAACAATGAATATGTCTAAAATATACATAAAATATGGAGGTATATAAAAAGAGATTCTAATCCCTAAAATAAGCAAATAAAAAATGAAAAATTTTGAGAGTACATGATCATTGCCTTACAAAGGCCTAGTAAGTTCTTGGGGACAAGAAACTCGAGCCAATGCCTTATCCTCCTAAGGGTGGAATTTATCCTGAAAAATAAAAAAGGATGATTAGAGCAAAAATAAACGTGAGCGAAAGAAGAAAATGATTTAGTATCACCTTGCGAGAGCTTGGTAGGATCTTGGGTACTGAGACAGGAGTTGAGGGGCCGATATCGTGTTCTCCTTGGGTCACAACATGCTCATTTTTCTTCTTTTTGCATGCTTAATATAAAATAACAAACAAGAATGTGGCAAACATGGAAAAATTTATATTGAGTCCTCATGTAGTAGAAGTTTCTAGTCTAGTTGTCATAGGTTAGTTAGGCAAGCTAGACAACCACTTAGAATGACTCCTTTGATATTTCTTTTTAGCCATTTATGTTGGATCAATTGACTAGCGACTAGCTCCAAATCTCTCAGTCTATACTTGGCCTATTCCTCGTGGACTCATGCTTTGATTTTGTCAGGGGGTAGAGTGAGAGCTATGTTTGTGTTTTGATGCATATTTTATTTGTAGCAGCTTGATGCTCTTTATGATGTTTTTTTTTGCATATCAGTTTTTGGATTTAATGGGGTGTGTCACTCTATCCCATAGAAATATACTGCAATAAAAATATATTTGTATTATAGTGCAAAGTACAAATGTATTTTTCTTTACATGACTATGCTTAGAATCCTAGCGCTCAATTCAAGTTTTAGGAGGCCATCTTTAGGCACTTGATTTTCACATGGGCTTGCTTCCATCTCTTCTTGACCTTTGATAGCAACCCTACCTTCACACTTTCCTTTATGGTCATCTAGCTAGCTCCTATGGCTTTGCCAATCCCTATCACCTATTTTATCCTTCCATGTAGACATTACCAATTACATGATTCACTGGCAACTCTTTTTTCATAAGAACGATCTTGTATGCATTTGAGGTGATGGTGGATGCACAAAACACTTTTGATAGGGCCTTTAGGATAAAGAACTAAGCTTGTCCCTCTTGGGTGAAGGTGGCATGGACAATGGCTATGTCAGCAATGGGGACCCTACCAATGTACTACCCTATGAGACATCCTTCACGAATGCTCCCTCGCCCTTCTAGTGACTTGCAAAATCATTGATATCAATCATGGCCTATATTGACATGAAATTAGGTCAAAATAATATAAATAGTACAATAAAGTGTCTAGAATATACTTACTTTCACCTCAACATCAGCCGCAACCTCCAAGGGTTTGGTCAAGTCCCAACTTAACTTGGACTTGTCAATTGGGAGGACTTGTTGCTCTTCCAAGGAGGGCACATGTCCTACCACCAAGCTAGCGTGCAAACACTATTGCAAAGTACTGGGTACCAATCATGGCGTGCTCTGCCAAGTCCATGGTATCTCCAATAGCTATGAGTGCATTGTCTATGCCTTCTAGCTTCAGGTTGTTGTACTACATACCCAGATCACCAGACACAAGGGAGCATCGACAACACCTTATCCTCCCCCATTCCAAAAATTCTCCATATCATGGAGAAACACAATTTCTTTCACTACAAGGATATGGAGGTATAGCCACGGCAGTTTCCGATGCAAAATAGCGGTGTTACTATTTGCGATGCTAATAGCGACGATACTTAGACAAAAAAAACGTTAGCCGAAACCCGAGCACATTATTTTGCGTGCATACACGAAAGAGAGAGCAAAAGGGAGATCAAACATCTTGCTTTTGAGAGGGAGAGGGAGAGAAAGAGAAAAATAGAGAGAAAGAAAGCTTCTCATCGCCACCACCGCCATTCGCAAAGAAGAGGAGGAGGTGTACGGAGGGCGAAGAGGAGCTACCATTACAAAGAGGAGTTGCCAAACCCTACTTCGAGCCTTTACGGTGAGTGCATTGTTCCTTCTTGCTTTACTTTTGTGTTTTCTCTTTCTCTTTTACTTATTTTTGTTAAACTTCATGTGTATTGAGAGAGGGAGAGGAAATGAGAGAGAAAGAGAGGGAGAGGGAGAGGGAGAGTAAATGAGAGAGGGAGAGGAAGAGAAAAAAGGAAATGAGAGGGGGAGAGGGAGAGGGAGAGTAAATGAGAGAGGGAGAGGAAGAGAGAAAAGGAAATGAGAGAGGGAGAGGAATCAAGAAAAAACATTTAACATAATAGGGAAAAACATTAAACACAATAGAGAAAGGGAGAAAGAGAGGGAGAGGGAGGAAGAGGAAATGAGAGAGGGACTGGAAGAAAGAAAAGGAAATGAGAGAGGGAGAGGTGAGAGAAAAAATATTAAATATAATAGGGAAAGAGAGAAAGAGAGGGTGAGGGTGAGGGTGAGAGAGGAAATGAGAGAGGGAGAGGAAGAGGGAGAGGGAGGGAGAGAAAAGAGAGGGAAACATTAAACATAATAGAGAAAGAGAGGGGGAGAGAGAGAGAGGGAGAGGAAGAGAGAAAAGGAAATGAGAGAGGGAGAGGAGATAAGAGAAAAAACATTAAACATAATAGGAAAAGAGAGAGAGAGAGGAGAGAGAAAAAACATTAAACATAATAGGGAAAGAGAGAAAGAGAGGGAAAGGGAGAGGAAGGGAGAGGAAATGAGAGAGGGAGGGGAAGAGATAAAAGAAAATGAGAGAGGGAGACGAGATAAGAGAAAAAACATTAAACATAATAGGGATTAAAGAGAGAAAGAGAGGGAGAGGGTGAGGGAGGGAGAGGAGATGAGAGAGGAAGAGGAAGGAAAAAACATTGAACATAATAGGAAAAGAGAGAAAGAGAGGGAGAGGGAGAGGGAGGAAATGAGACATGGAGAGGAAGAGAGAAAAGGAAATGAGAGAGGGAGAGGAGAGAGAAAAGTATTGGTTTTTTTCTTTTCTTGTTTATTGTTAGCTAGTTTTTTTATTTGTTGTTGTTGTTGTAGTAGTGGTAGTAATAGTAGTTTTCTTTTCTTTTCTTGTTTGTTGTTGTTGTTATTGTTGTTGTAGTAATAGTAGTAGTAGAAGAAGTAGTAAGTAGTAAGTAGTAAGTAGTAAGCAGTAGTAGTAGTAGTAGTAAGTAGTAAGTAGTAAGTAGTAAGTAGTAAGTAGTAAGTAGTAGTAGTAGTAGTAGTAGTAGTAGTAGTAGTAGTAGTAGTAGTAGTAGTAGTAGTAGTTGTTGTTGTTGTTGTTGTTGTAGAGAAAGATATATGTTTTGTTAAAGAAAATGAGAGAGGGGGAAGAAGAGAAAAGAGAAGAAGGAATGAGAGAGAGGGAATAAACATATAACATAATAAAAAAAGAGAAAAGAGAGAGATGGAAGGAGAGGAGATAATTAAGGGATAAAAAACAAAGAGAGAGTGCTGGTGAGGTTCGGTACAACACCACGAGACGGGAAACACTCCAACATACGTTAATTTGTGGGTGGCTGGCTGGAGACTTTACATACGTTAAGAGGGAGGGGAAGAGAGAAAAGAAAATGAGAGAGGGAGACCAGATAAGAGAAAAAACATTAAACATAATAGGGATTAAAGAGAGAAAGAGAGGAAGAGGGTGAGGAAGGGAGAGGAGATGAGAGAGGAAGAGGAAGGAAAAAACATTGAATATAATAGGAAAAGAGAGAAAGAGAGGGAGAGGGAGAGGGAGGAAATGAGACATGGAGAGGAAGAGAGAAAAGGAAATGAGAGAGGGAGAGGAGAGAGAAAAAAGTATTGGTTTTTTTTCTTTTCTTGTTTATTGTTATCTAGTTTCTTATTTGTTGTTGTTGTTGTAGTAGTGGTAGTAATAGTAGTTTTCTTTTCTTTTCTTGTTTGTTGTTGTTGTTGTTATTGTTGTTGTAGTAATAGTAGTAGTATTAGTAGTAGTAGTAGTAAGTAGTAAGTAGTAAGTAGTAAGTAGTAAGTAGTAGTAGTAGTAGTAGTAGTAGTAGTAGTAGTAGTAGTAGTAGTAGTAGTAGTAGTAGTAGTAGTAGTAGTAGTAGTAGTAGTAGTAGTAGTAGTTGTTGTTGTTGTTGTTGTTATTGTTGTTGTTGTAGAGAAAGATATATGTTTTGTTAAAGAAAATGAGAGAGGGGGAAGAAGAGAAAAGAGAAGAAGGAATGAGAGAGAGGGAATAAACATATAACATAATAAAAAAAGAGAAAGAGAGAGATGGAAGGAGAGGAGATAATTAATGGATAAAAAACAAAGAGAGAGTGCTGGTGAGGTTTGGTACAACACCACGAGACGGGAAACACTCCAACATACGTTAATTTGTGGGTGGGTGGCTGGAGACTTTACATACGTTAATTTTTGCTAAGTTACAAGAGAAGAAATCCCTTCTCAAACAATTTAGGAAAGAAAAAAAGAATGATAACAAAAACAAATTGTTTGTCGTAACATAGAAAAAATGGAAAACGATGAAGGTCTTGATGTTCAAGATCGTGAGGCATATCTTAATCAACATGTCCCATGTCCTTGCTCTCAATGCAAGCTAGCAATTAGACGAAAACGCCGATTGTCTATAGAACACGTACGACGCTTCAGTGAGTTTTAATCTGAGATCATTGATCAGGTGATCTTGGATTTTCAACAAACGGTAACAAAAGTTAATATCAATCATGCATTGTCTCACAAGCTAATTGAATACCATATATAAAAAGATTGGGTGTGGCTGGCAAATTTTCTATCCAGGGAGGTGACGTCTCGTCCCAAGGAGGAGTGCATCCTTTGCGGCCAATTGGAAGAGTTCGTGGGTGTGTGATGGATGGAGTGCCTGAGCCAATCCACCACTTGGAAGGTACTATGCAACCTATATCATCAATACCAGAGGAGACAGACAGTCTTCTAGACTTACCTACAATCTTGGAGCCTAAGATGGAGGTAATGATCGATGCATTAATTCCCATGGATGTCGAGACTTATGATCCGCTTAGAGAGGAAGCATCCATACCATTATATGATGGGTGCCGATTATCTCGCCTGAAGACACTACTTGCACTCGTAAGTGTGTAAACAAAATATGGGTAGAGCGATGCGAGTGTGACTGAGTTGTTCAAGTACCTTGTACGTACGCTTCGCTGATTTCTTTTCGGCACTATCATTAAAAACATTTATACTTTTTCAAGGTGTTTTATGATTTTGTTCAGGTTACTGAAGTATCATATATTTTTACCTGCAAATACCATGCTTGAGTCTCGTGATAATGCACGACATGTTTTACGAAAGCTTGGCATGGACTACAATAGCATCCATGCATGTAACAAAAATCTCATACTCTTTCGAGGAGAATATGAGACTATGGAGACATGTCCAAAGTGTGGTTCTCACAGGTATCGATAGGACTTACAAGGGCAAACCATCCCTGAAAAAGTTCTTAGACACTTTTTTCTTATCCCCCACATAAACCACATGTTTCATACGTCTGGCATGGCGAGCTTAACAACGTGGCATGTGCAGAATAGGTCCATAGATGGAGTTCAATGAATATCAGCAGATTCACGCGCATGGAGCCACATTGACTCTACCTTCCCAATCTTTGCCCGAGATCCAAGGAATCTTCGGTTTGGTCTTGCAATGGATGGTGTGAACCCATTCGGTCTGCGCTCAATTTCTTACAGTGTGTGGCCTATAGTCCTTGTCAACTAAAATATCCCTCCATGGCTTTCTACAAAGAAAGGACATCTCATCCTTGGCTTACTCGCTCCCAGCTGCTACAAAGTTAAAAATATGGACGTATATCTTCATCCATTAGTCGATGAGCTTAAGATTTTGTGGGAGGAGGGGGTCACCGTGCAAGATATGAGCAAGTGCGATGGTCAATGGTCTGCCAATATTCAAGCCATTCTCATGTGGACCATGCATGACTTTCTGAGATTCAGAGAGTTTGTAGGTAAATAGGCTTCCATTCTCATTGGTAATATCTATCATAGCTCATTCAAGTTTGTATTCACGAGATAGAGGTGTTGGGACAAGTCTGGTTACCTCAAGTTATCATGCATGTCCATTGTGTGGGCCATAGTTAGACTCTCAAAGGTCACGAACCATAAAGAAGATGGTATATCAAGGACACACCACTTTCTTGCTAGAGGGTCATGAATTCACGGAAGGTTTTCTTGGATGACCTCTAACACATATGAATGCCGTAAGCTGGTACGAGCTAAAAATGGTCCACGCAGAGTCACATCCAAATGGAATGTGACGGTTCTTAGTTTTCTATGAGTTTCCATATTGGACCCACTTATAGATCAACCACTTGTTATATCCCATGCATATTTTCAAGAACATGGGCAGCTTGTTATGGGACCACATCACAGGAAAGAGAGACACTATAGGGGCATGAGTGGATTTGAAGGAGGTAGGCAAGATGGAGGTGCTTTGGTTGCAGTCGAGTGCTGATGGTCGCATGCAGCTACCTCGTGCTCCTTGGGTTTTTTCCACTAAAAAAGAGCGCATTATGAAGCAAATAGTCAAGTCTATCCGCACTCTGACGGGTATGATGCGTTCTCTCAGGTCTGCATTTTCTAAAGATGACCAATTATCAGGGCTAAAATCCCATGACTGGTATAAGATATGTCAAGTTTGTACTGTGAATGGATTGTAAGTTGTGTGCACGTTTTGCTATTTGGAGTGTAGTCATTGTTCATAATGCTTTCTCATTTGTGGTAGTTTGTACTACCGATCACAATTGCATGATGCCTTACTCCAGAAATACACAGGGCCATTTACAGGTTGTCAACTTTAGTGCAATGGATCTCACAAAAGGAGATTAAGATGTCCTCTATTGAATCTGCGAGGTGGGGAGCAGTGGAGATGGTCTGACTCTTTGAGAAATACCTGCCTACCAGCATGCTCATGATACAAATCCACCTTCTTGTGCATCTTGTAGATGAAGTAGAGATTATTTGACCTATCCATACGCGATGGATTTTCTTCTAGGAGCGCTTCATGAAAATCGTAAAAGACTTTGTGCGACAATGAGCTCAACTAGAAGGTAGCATGGCTGAAGGTTGGTTGATGTCTGAGGCGCTAGTGCATATTTCACAATGGCTACCAACGGTGGATCCAGACAACAATATGCTATGATCGTTGAAGGACGATGATAGACTAACCGAAGATGTGGTGGTTGAAAATGGGGTAGAAAAAAGAATGGATGCTACAATGGAGGAGAAAGTGAATCGCTTTTGTATGTTGCACCATGCCTCTATGGAGACGTGGCTCGCCAGGTACCAGAACCTAGGCAAGAGCGAGAGGAAGTGCAATCTGAATTTCGACGTAGTATACGCCATCGACCAATTCGATATCCCAAGGGCATGGAGGAGATGCCGTGGTGTATGTCAACGTGATGGTTGCATGGAGCTTTGATCGCAGTGTCTCGCAAAGGGGCGGAGGTTGAGAGTGGAGTTTTGAGCCTAGGATGTGCCTAAAATTTGCCCAAAAATCCAAAATTTAGGGGAAAAATATTCAACAGCGAAGGCGGTGGCTCCAGCTAGGACGATTTTAAGCACCAACTGAAATACAACTTTTAAAAGGCGCCCAAGCGACACTTGTTGATTTTTGATAATTTTTTAGACTGCCATACGGGTTTTTAGAAGTTGCTAGGAGAGCTGCAGTGGGGCCGCAGTGTTTCTACCGAGAGGTTACCTCCATGTATGTGATTGTGGTATTTACTGCCAATGTGTATGGGTTCTGCCTCTGAGGAGTTTATAAAAAGGGGAACGTTGGACTATAAACTATAAACGCATAGATTACGCTTTAGGGAAGTTTGTCCTTTAGCAGTAGATAGACGCTCCTAGTTCACGAGGCCATGAGTGTGTTTGCCTGTCATGAGCATGAGGTCCGGCTAGTGCCATAGCCACTGCCGGTCCATTTCAGGTCCCATCAGAGGTCTCAACCGAGGAGTGGGAATTCTCAAGGGAATGTAGTCCAAAGGTGATGACATGTTTATGATTTGTTATATCTATATTTTATATGCGACAACTAATTTGAGTGTTTCAATGTACAATACAAAATAAATAGTGCAGCGCGGTCACGCGGACGACATTTTTGCGTGGAGCGTACTGATGAAATGTGCTCAACAGACTGTGGTATCATGGAAAAGTTCGAACAACAGAGCCAACGACGAGCAACGAATCCAAACACGGTTATAGATGAGATGGACTATTTTGGGAACTTGCAAAGTATTGTTACGATGGATTACCGTAGCTTCTCCATGATACTATTTGATGTGCAGTGGTTCAAAGTGATACTTAAGGAGCTGGAGCAACAATTCGAGGAGGTCCATCTGGATTTCTCGAAATAGATTTCGAAAAAAAGTGGACAGATTTGCGTGACACCTTTGTGTTGCCGGCCCATTGTGAATAGATGCATGAACTCATTTGTTTGTTAATTGTATTACAACATGGTACATGTCACAATAGTTTAATCTCTCTTGTACATGTTTGTGAAGAAGTAACCTTCTATCCAAACCCACGAAAACCTCAATGGTGGTATGTTATACCTTCCGCTCCCCGAAGTGCGAGAGTATATGATCAAAGCGATATTTTGAGCATAGATGAGGATAATATGCAAATAGAGGGGTTGATATTGCAAGGGGTGGAGGCCACCAACAGCTTGGAGCATGTAGAGGAGCCAGCATCGGGTAACAATGATGGAAATATAAGAGTCTAAGAATTCTTTGAGAACGAGGTGGACTCATCCTTTTGTGGTGACATGTCTATCAACCTTCCAATTTATGCCGAGTTGTGTCAGAAGATTGACATGGGACCATAGGATACTTCATTCTTGGAGCATCCACTTACTCAATTCGTTGACTAATTTCTTATAAGGGTACATAAGATATGCATTTTAAGTAAGATTTTTTTTAAAGATTTATATTACTGTGCTTTGTATGATTTAATTTGATTATGCTAACATCATTTTTTGTTTATGCAAGTGACCTTTGTGGATACTTAGATCATCAGGATGAGTCGAGGGATGAGCGATGAGGAGTTGCAGGATATCTTCACGCACATGTCTCTAGATTAGATGGCAAGATTTAGAGACATGGCAGACCGAGAGCTGTCTCGAACATCGTTAGGCCACTCTATTAGATCTACTTCGGCACGATCAGATGGTTTAGCTTCGAGTAGATGAGGTCGATGCTCCAGACTTGGACCAGAGGGAGGGAGTGCTTCAAGGTTAGGGGGATGCTGCGGAGATATGAAGGTAGTGAGCCCGCAGTCAGCTCGGGATACAAATACTACTCCTCGCTCTCATGGCAATTCTAGAGAGCACGGCTCAGGTGGTTGCTATGGAGGCATGGACGCCATGTCTCCATCTTGTCGTTCTGCTGGAGTTGAGTCACCTCCAGGATTTGTCACACATGTGGGAACGTCTACTCCAGTTACTCCGGCAACCATTTGCAGGTGGCACCCCTATGGGTACTACACCGATAGATATTACCTCGGTCGGTACACCAGATTTACAGGGTTCTCCTGGATATGCCCAAGAGCATGGTCGCAGGTGGGAGAGAACCCATCTTAGGCATACCCCAAAGGGGTATGCCTATCTTGTAGATGATAGGTCAGGAGCCATTATCATGAATGATGAGGGGATTAGGGTGATGGCTCGCATGAGAGAGTTGTACCAACAAGTTTTTTGATACAACGTCTTAGATCATTGGAAAAACATACCGGAGGTGAGCAAGGACTACATAGTAGCATCCTTGCATGAGGAGTTTTCGATTCCAGCCACAAAACAGATAGGTTTTCTACGGGCTAGATGATGGAGTGCATGCGTGCATATATGTCACACAGACGATCGAACGCACGCAAGGCACTCAAGAGTGGGGTTGCAAAGCCCGAGTGGCTAGACGTGGAAGATTGGCACCGACTGAGGGAGGAGGCTACAGATTCTCTAGGACGTTGGAATCAGCAGCGCGAGAGGCGGCGAGGGCATGACTAGAGGCTGGAGTGGTCCATAATCTTGGGAGTGGTAGCCATAGGATATATCTGGAGGACTTTGTAAGTTTTTCTTTTGTTTTGCTTGCTTTTTTTTTTGCAATATCATTTTTACTAACATTCATGTTTCTAATAGTTAGTATTTTGTTTCCTTTGCAGCACTCCATTACAAATCGCGATTCGATCGGCCTTGAGACTCGATATGTAGAGAGGCACGGTCTGACTGCATTGATCAATCGATTGTATAGACGCGATGGCCCTGTAAATCACTCATCTTTGTTGTCCATAGTTACCATGTTTAATTAGAATGCATTATTGTATGGTGGACTGATGTGTAGTTGTTTCTTTTTTTCCAGAGTCCGTTCGATGCTCCTTTGCAGTGGGACAAGCTTTCGGATGGTGAGGATGTATAGCTTGCCCTTGGATCCCTAGAGCTCACACACCCTTCTTTTTTGGTCACCTAATATATGTAGACATTTTCTATGTAGTAGTGATATCTTGCCATGATTGTACCAACCGCTTTCATTATGCGATCATTTATTTATTTCATGTATCAGTGTTATGATTTAAGTATACTTTGTCTTTATTTACAAGAGCATTATACATAGTGCAGAAACTATTTTGTATGGCCCAAACTGCCACAAATTTTTTTTCCCTGTTAACGTCGCTATTAGCGTCACAAATTTACTTCATGCATCATTATTGGCATTGTTATTAATGTCACAAAGCGTCGTTATCAGTGTCGTTATTTGCGTTAGTATCAACATCGCAAATGCAACGCTAATAACAATGCACATAGCGACGCTGATAACGACACTGATACTGACTGTTCTATGGCATCGCCAATAACGATGCTTTTTGCGACGACGGGGACAAATTTCTTTATTTACATTTTCGTCGCTTTTAACATCGGTATAAGGCCTATATCTTGTAGTGTTTGTCATTGATGAAGACTTCACTCATGCTATCTATGTGAGAATCTAAATCAACGGTAGAGAGGGTAGCCTCCTACTCGCTTGAGCCACCTCCTAACATGTTATCCATAGCAATTATAGCTCTATCGACTATAAGGTCTAGATATTTTGCCTCTTCTGTAGCCTTTGTTTCCTCTCTATCATTGCCTATTGATAAAGGCTTTGGATCAAGGGCATCCTTCAGTAAGCCTTCTACATGCTCTTCATCATCTACTATGACTACAGGTGGGTCCTCACCTTCATTGAGTAACAAAACAAAAGTGGCACTTCATGAGAGGTAGTGAGTGCCATGTTGATTAAAGTGGTATTCCCTAGCATGCTAAGGAGTGAGGTGCTTAAAGTAGGGGGTGAGATTAGCACAAAAATGACCTAGTAATTTTCAAAATGCCTCCATGCCATTGATATACTTCAAGAGATTACATGGAACCCATTCCTCATTAGAATCTTGGAAGCCAATGGTATATTCCTATAAGTATGTGTTCATGTACTCAATGGGGTATTGTAGGCTTAGACCGTGTAATAATACCATATCATAGTACTTGATATTGGGACAAAAGATCTTGTAAAGATCTGATGTCATAGCAAATTCTATGCCCTAAAGGAATTGCATAAAGCTATTAAGAGTATGATCCATCATAGAGGAAAGGGTGAAGGAGGCAAGTGCAAGGGTTCTTGGGAGAAGAGAAGTGGTTGGAGAGTTTAAAAATGAAAATGAGACCACGTGATTTAGAATGGTTTTCATAGGCCATAGACCTAGAGTTTTAGTTTTTAAAAATCTACTAAATTCTATTAATAAAATTTTTAAAAGGAAAAAAATAAAATTACAAAATAATTGAAAATATAGAACATTAGAGAATCTAACATATGTATAAAGTATTAAAAAATAGAATCTCATGATCTATTCATCGTTACTTTTTTATGTCATTTTGTGCATAGATTTTGACTTATTGCAAAGCACTCGATAACATATAATTATTCTCCATTCTTTTACCCATGTGAAAGAAGAAGACCAAATAAGATTTGAACTACTATGTCCCAACAAAAAAAAAGAATTCTAATATTAAACAAGCTCATATTTCTACCAACAATACAAAAGTTGAAGCTCTCTATATTAATTATTTCCATTAAGACTAGATGCTCCCTAGATTTAGAAGGCTCCAATAACCACTCACTGTGATTGAATCAATCATTCCACCTGGCATATGAGTTTGAATATCAAACACTTGTCCCATGTCCTCAGCGGACTCCAAGGAAATTCCTTGGCCTTCTTTCTTCATCCAACGTTGGTAATAGAAGTGCATGTATAATGATGAATGTGCAATCAAATAACAAAACCTAACACTAGAGACCACCACTCTACACAAAAAGATGTCACCTTTATACATGCCATCTACCTCAATCAATCCTTCTTCAAAATTAAAATTAAGAAAGTCCTTTATTATGTTCTTACAAATGAACATGGAGGGACATTGATGCATATTATGCTTTTTAAGATATAAAGAAAAACATGAATTGGTACAAATCATGAAAGACCCATTGATCTTGAAGTTCTCTGGTATCTCAACGAGCTATGAATGTCATGTAAAATCTTCATTTTTAATGTTTGGAATGATCCACTCATCCAAAATGGGCCATTATAAAGAATTGAGAGGTGGACAAGGATGAATAATTGATGTAGGCACTATAGAAAAAAATATTACAATGTAAAAGATATTGTGATGACTTTTTAATCATCATTGTCTCATCTACATCAAAGCTTCCCAAAGGTTGTGATCGTCAACAAGATTCAAATGAAAAAAAAATTATAAGAGAGAAGAAGTAAAAACATAAAAAACATATGAGAAGTTAAGCACATAAAAGAAGTGACTTACAATTTCAGGGGAAAACTTGTCATGTAGTTCCAAGATCTAGCTTCAAGTCCTTCACACCATACACATGTTGAAGTGTTGCAACAAGACCACCATCTCAAGCCTCCCAAAACCCAACCACTTTGCCCTTTTAATGATATTTTAGTACACCATGATGACGAACTCAATGAGGCCCTATTGCTAAAGATTGCATGTAGACCCATGAATCCTTCTTGAATAATGCTCCTTCCTATTTTCCATGTTCATCCTTTATATTGTGTACATAGACAACAAATGTAGAATCATGCGATTGCCTTTGTTGAAATGTAGATGCCATTGGAATGGTAATGAAAGTGCATATGGTTGTGTGAGCACAAAAAGATAAGAAATTTTGTGAAATGGAAAAAATAAAACTACCATGGAAGAAAGAGAAAAAGTTGGGTAATGGGTGGATATGGCTATGCTCAAAAGAAATAGAGAGATTGAATACTATTTGGCTATGGTTGTGTGAGGATAGAAAGATGATAAGATTTGTGGAATGAAAGTAAGAAAATAGCCATGGAAGAAGAAGAGAAGCTAGGTGTTGTGTGGCTATGGCTAAGAGAATTTGGAGCTGTGTTGCTATAACGGAGAGAAGATAGGAGAAGAGAAAGCTAAGATTTGTGGAAAGGAGGTAAGAGAATGACCAAACTGAAAGCATGTCTTGCAAGAAAACACAAAACAATGAATTTTTGGACTTTACATGTCATAAGAAGAGGTTTTGGGGAGGAAATGCATTTTTGACGTGGGTATTATTATTAAATTTTGGGTCTCCTTCTTAAACACCTAGTGGGACCCACCTAACATGGGGTGGTAAAAGTGGGGGTGGGGAGAGGGAAATGGGACATAGAGGGACAAGCCTATTTGTAATAGGAACAAGGAGAAAAAGAAAGTGGATAAAATCTCCCATTGGTCCATCTCAAATTTGCTATCATTAGGAGAGTCATTAACTCTTAAGCTAAAGGGCCTGTTTTTGAGTCCATATTTCCCTAATACATAGAAAGCTTAGTATAATAAATTGTGTATTGTATTTTCAAGTGAACCCCATAGCTCATCCTGAAGAGGGCTCCATCCCCTTCGATTGAATTAAAAATATCCCCAATTGGAGCTACAATCTAAAAGATATGGTCATTTTCGTGCACTGAGGTCACTCTGGACTTAATGCAAATCACTCGAGGACATGCATAAAAATCGAATTGCAGAAAAATCTTTGATCATTTTCTATCACCAAGCTTGATAGCTCATTTCAAAGAGGGCTTCCTCCCCTTTTATTTGAATCAAAAATATCATTGATTAAAGTTTTATACTAAAACTTACACCCCTTTTAGATTGCACTTAGCTAGCAATAAAAAAAGGCAAAACCAAGACCCGTGAGGAGGTCTAGAGGGAGATTGGGGACTCTAAGACCTCAATGAATGATGAACCTAGCTCCACACAATATTATCATGTTGATACGCAAGAAGAAATACTCGATATGGATCCCTATAGCATACTCAATGACACTCTATGTTGGTTGAGTTTCGTCACATGGAGAGGCATAATGACATGGTTGCCAATCATCACCAAATGTTGTCTAAAGTTTATTTAATGATTGAAAAAATGGAACTCTCAAATTCTTGGATTCAACAAATGCTAGAGCACTTCACTACTCTTGTAGCCCAACTAGCCACCACTTCAGTATCACATGGAAAGGCAAACAAGTTCAAGCATGAGTCCCCATGGCTTCCGCCACTGGAGCCGCTACATGGTATCAAGGCATTATTGGAGCCAAGGGCATCCCCCCTCTCACTTATGAGGTTGATGAGCCCTCTCATGCTAATGCAAAGCCTCTCTTGAGCTCTCTTATCATCCATGAAACCAACCATCTAGTGCGACCTCTGCCCACCATTAGTAGAAGCTCCCCCACTCTCCCTAGGAACCCTAATGGAACTTATATGGCTCAATCCAATTATGGACAACATGATATTAATGGTTAGTGCCATGGAAATAATGGACAGCATGGTTGTAACAGTCAACATGGTACAAATACACAACACGGTATGTATGGATATCATAGTATGTATAGATAGCAAGGCTTTCATGGGCAGCACAGTCTCAATAATCTCTGTGACAAGATTCTTCTTACCAAGTAAAATGGGCAGTCCCCATCTCCATTAGACTTGGAAGAATGGACTTCCAAATTGGAGTCCTATTTCAATATCTAGCCCCACATGGATGATCAGAAAAGTATATTTTCATCTCTCCACTTGGAAGGCTTTGTCCACACAATGGCGCTATATTAATCAAGAGAATCATAAATTTATTAATTGAAAAGAATTTAAGATGCACATGGTTCAAGTATTTGTATTCCCTGTGGAAAAGGAGATATTGGCATTATGATGGTACACTCTTGACCAATGCATATGGTTCAAGTACTTGTATTCCTTGTGGAAAAGGAGCTATTGGCATTATGATGGTACACTCTTGACCAATGCAATCTCACTATATGGGAGTATACAAATTAGTTTATGAACTTGACTATGTATGTGGAGAGCATTATTGATGATGCAAAATAGCACAGGTACATCTATGGGTTAGAGCCAAGCTTATTTATGGATATCATGGCTCAAAATATTTCTACCTTATTTGATGCAATTGAATTTGTTAAAAGATATACAAGAAAGTACATTAAACATAATAAATTTTTCAAAGTTATGGACAACCCTACACCCCATTGAGATCAGCCCCATATGGGGGTATTTTTAGAGTCAATGCCATGCCTAGTAGCAACCCCAAAATACCTACTTATGCTCCCTTCCATGATGAATGAAAAGAGGGTACTTTTGGGACATCACTTGGCTCTAATGGTGAGAGTAAATATGCTGAAAATTAGACCCAAACTACATTAGTCTCGAATAGTCCAAGTGATCAAAAGTTTATCCCCCTAGATGTTGTGAAGAAGTGGAAATAAAAAGGCATATGTTTTAAATGTGGTGATAAGTACACGGTTGACCATGCCTCAAAATGTACTTACAAGATAGTCAAGGTTCAAGTCCATGGCATGTATGTGATGGAATATTGGAATAATGATGAGGAGGAATTACATGCAAAAAATGAAAACTATGTTGAGAATTTAGACCAAGACCAATTCTATGATCTGGAGAATGGGTTTCCCTTTAACCCAAGCGATTTCCCATCCCATAATCTTGATTTTACTATCCCTACTACACCCCAATTGACTACCATCTTCCTTTGCTCTATCTCCCTGGATGCTCGGACTAGCTCTAATAGCCCTAACACTCTATGCATTCAAGGCACTATTAATGGGAAGAATGTATTCATTCTTTTGAATAGTGGTGGTACACATAGTTCTATCAATCAATCAAACATTGATCAATTGAAATGCATTGCAATGGGATTACATCACTCCCTAGAAGTTCAAGTAGAAAATGGTGAAGAAGAAGTCAATGCACATGCATGCCCCAAAGTTTCCCTAAGCTTGGCTGAAAATTATGTGGTATTAGTTGATCTAATCACATTAGGCATGGGTCCCATTGATTTTGTCTTGGGTTGTGACTGGCTGAAACATTTGAGTAAAGTTGCTATGGATTTCTCTTAGATCTACATGGAGTTTATGATCGATGGACAACTAATCTACTTAGAGGGAATTAATGATAATGCTAGTTTTTGGGCTAATTATAGCAAAGCAACTCAAGAGGAAGTTTAAGAAATGTTCACAAATCTTTTTCTTACACTTGAATACGAAAATTTAGATCAGCCATCCAAATTATCTCAAGATTCCACCTTGAAGGCTTTCCTTGAGGAGTATAATGATTTATTTCAAATGCCTATAGCCCTTCCCCTATGAGGCAAGTGGACCCATCCACTTCATTTAGAGCCTCATTCCAAGCTAGTGAACAAGCCACCTCATTGACTCTCCAAGTGTAAACATGAAGAAGTTGCAAAGTAATTCAAAGAATTATTTGAGATGGCATTTATTGAACCAAGTTCCTCCCCTTACACCTCTCTACTCCTACTACTCAAAAAGAAATATGGCTCTTTTGCCATGTGCATTGACAACAAGGACTTGAACAAAATCATAGTTAAGCATTGGTATCCCATCCACAAATTGATGCCTTGTTGAATGAGTTGAAAGGGGCATGATTATTCACTAAGATTGATCTGCACACTCACTACCATCAAATATGCATGAGAGGGTGATGAGATAAAAAAATCTTTCATGACTGATCATGGACTTTTTCATTTTCTATTGATACCTTTGGATTGAATAATGCCCCTGCCACATTTTAGAGCCTCATGAATAAAATGCTCCACCCCTTCTAATTCAATTTTGTGCTCATTTTCTTTGATAACATTCTCCTTTTACATCAAATCACAAGAATACTTGGCACATGTTAGAAGGGTGTTTGATATCTTGAGAGAGCATTGGCTATTTACTAAGGTGAAAGCTGGATTTTAGGACCCGATTTGGACCCGTTCTTCAAGCGTTGAAGCTCGTTTTGGAGCCGAAAAGTTCCCGAGAGGTGTTAAAGAGCCAATTGTCATGAAAAATCAAACAGTGGCAGATGGCTGAGTTTTCCTAGATGCATTTCGACATAAGGAATCCAACACAAGTCTCGGTTCGTAAATTGGAGGTCATTTGACTCTCCATTTAATCCCTGCAAGGTTCGGCGTTATGAAGAAGCTACCAGATCACGAAGCTGTAAAGTACATGGGAGAGGCCAGGTTGATGAATTTTGATGCCACAAAGCCGCCTGTCTAATCCGATTGTAAATCGGAGTTCGTTTGGGCCTTCAAAATTGAAAAATCCACTTGCGGGACAGTATGAACACAAAAAGATGAACCGGTTATTTTAATGTTTTAAACCTTAGGCTTAATAAAAGCCTTGAAACTAATGCAAAAACTATCGAATAGAGGGAAGCGTCAATTCCGCCTCCTCATTTTTGCTCTTTGCCGCTCCGATTCAAACCCATGTGGAGAGAGAAGGGAGATTCTTGATCAGGGCAGAGAGAGGAACAAGATGGCTACAAGCTTGCCCGTTTTAATGGAGGATTTAAAAATCTCATTTTTTAGTATTTTCTCTCTCCTCCCTCTCTCTCCTGCAAGGGGCAATTCCTGTGTGTGAAAAAGAATGAAACCCGATTGGTGAATGCTCATCCGATGTGGTATCGGATTGCTTTTAAACCGAAGGTGGGTTGAAGATGGCAGTGTGGAGCGGGCTGAGCATCAAATAGGGCCTGGTTTGTAGACCCGCAATAAGTTTCTAAACCCGAAATAATAAAAAATACATGGTAATGACATTTTTACAAAGAAATTGACTTTTTTTCGCATTTGATGAGGTTAGCAATGTTCATATGGGCTGAAAATTGATGGACATGTTGCTTGCTGTTGGTTTTAGTCTTTCATAATAAAAAACTCAGAAAATGTACACTTAAAGAGTGGAAAATAAATGGGAAAATCTCGAAAAGATGGTTTTTAGAGTAAAAATGGGGTGTTTGGGCTGAAAATCAGATAAGCATGAAACAAAACACCAATAAAATCTACATGGTTGCTGCCCAAGGACTCAAGGGCCACAGCTCTGAAATAATGCTAATTTTCTTCTATTTTTATTATAATAAATAAGGAAAAATAGAAAAACATGCTCTTTAAAAGGGGGAAAAATAGAAAACAGACGAGAAAAATCATGGAAAATTATGGATGTATCTATGGGTGTATAATGATGATAAAACATGAGGCTTTGCCTCAGGTTATCCCCATTTATATATTTTTGTGAGTATTTACTGCTTATTTCGTGCAAAATACATATGAAATCACCCCTTTACCTATGAAACGAGGCAAAACTTTAAACGGTAGGGAGAGAGGGGAGTTTGAGAATTGAAATATAATATAAAATCTAATATATTTGCTACATTATTCATATAGGATGATTTTAAGTTAAATAAAGGGAAGTACAGCACGAGTGTAAGGCTCGGTGTCTTCTCTCATTACACCAATTATGCGTTAGTGTATGGAAGCATGAAAAGAATGGATTTGCACAATGTACGAGGCAATTATTGAAAATTTTTAGCACTTAATCATATACACATTTGCATGAAGCATCGTTAAATGACATCAGTTACAAGCTCTTGGATGCATAGCACTTGGTTTCTTTACGACTTGACCCACATAGAGAGAGTGAGCAACTCGGCTGTAGGTTTAGACGGTGGGTCAAAAGGGGATGGATAAGTGAGGATAAGTGCATTCTTCGAATGTTGAATGTATTGGCACTAAGAGGGGAGTTTGTTCAGAATATGTCTATGTGTGGAAGCAGCACATCGAGAGGCCAATCTCTAAGATGTAGGAGAGTTGCGGTAGGGCCACAACAATCAGCTGGTGGGGTGCCCTTGTGTGTGTAATATGTGGAATTTATTGTTGATATATGTATAATCTCCCTCTGAGGAGATAGGAAAGGGAACATTCCTTGGACTATAGACTATAAATGCAAAGTGATTAGTGTTTAGGATAGTGTATCCCTTGACAAACGCTCCTGGTCTGTGAGGCCGTGTGGTGGGGTTGTATGTTAGCAGCATGAGGTCCGGCTAATCCCTCAGCCAGTGCCAGCCCATTTTAGGCCCCATCAGTGGTGTGTCTATCGGGAGTCGCACAAGTGGTGGTTCTTGAATCTAGGGTTTCTAGGGACCAAATAGTTGGTTTATGTCCTCTGACAAGGACCGTCAAGCCAAAATACAAAAAGCAAAACGTGCTGAGAGGGCTAGACGGCAGTTGGAGATCGTAAGGCATTATTCTCCTCAAAGGAGCAGCCCATTGCGCATAAGAGGCAGTGGTTCTACTAACCTAAGTGTTACGAGTAGCTCTTTGAGTGCAAGTGGAAGTCCTAGTACTTCCCTACTTTCAGTTAATCAACCCACAACAAGTGGGGGTGTAGTTTTACCTACACAAACTCCTATTGTCAATCCATGGCACAACCTATCGCAATTCCAGCAAGGACACCAGATTTGCCAGCATTAGGAGCATGGTTGCCCATTTTCCATGGGTTAGTAGAAGAAGATGGAGAACTCCACATTAAGGAGTTTCAAACACTCATGTTCAATTATCAAATCCAAGATGAAGGACACCTAATGATGTTCTTTAACATGACATTAAAAGAAAGAGCGGTAGTATGGTATCACGGTCTAGAAGCCGGAACCATAAATAGCAGTGCCCAATTCTTTACGGTTTTCCGTAGAGAGTTTGCCCCTGAGAAGGGTGGACAATATTGGTTGCATGTCTTGAATGTAACACGCCAAGAGTCAAATGAGAATGTCCATGACTATGCCAAGAAATTAAAGCAATTTCTTCGTAAAATAAATACTTATATTCCCATTCCAGTGGCTGTCCATTTACAATATTTCCTATATGGATTGGATTTTAATATCCAGGTGTAGGTGAGTAGTTTTGCTTTGGCAGACATTGACACTGCTATTACCTAAACAGAAGGATTAGAGTCTCACTTGCAAGTGGTAGCTTATGCAGCAAGGATAAATTGGAATGGTAATAACTTGGCCTTGACCAATGGGAGTCAAGGGGATCCCATGTCAAATGCGAATGGGAGGGATCATGCCGAATTTACCTATGTTACCAACTCCTCCTACCATGACTATGCCCATGGCTAGTCATGCGGCCTCACTAAATAGTGGGGGCCAAACAATGAATCCTAATGTTGTCCTAGTAGGTCAACGGACAATCCCTAATCAAGTGGTTAGACCCATGGGATGACAAACTGATGATCAAGGCTACGAGTTGAGTGCCTCTAACGTCCTTGGTGAAGTTAAGGACATGATGAAGCACTACATCAACATGATCTCTAAACAGTATCGACAAATAGTTGTGGATGTCAATTTCCTTAAGAAGCAATAGAATTTGATAGGGAGTCGACGCCTGAACAGGGTGGCCCCTCAAGATTCAGTTGTAAGTGGTGTGGTGGCCAACATTTCCCTAGGAATTGCTTGAATGTCAAATGTGATATTTGCGAAAAGTCTAGCCATTTAGCTGCTACCTATTGGAGTAAGATCAGTTCTCTCCAACAAGGAAGTAAACAACCTGGTCCAGTTAACCATCATGCACAAGGGAATAATCTCCCACAAGATGAGGTACCAAGACAAATACTACAACGAGAGAAAGGCTATTGTAGAGGAGTTGCCTCATGGCAGTGGAGTCAGCCTTATTGAGGCTGTACGTGTCAATGATGTTGAAGCTTCTAATCTATGAGCCGTAAAAAGAGGGAAAAATATTAAAGAGGGTGATAAAGGAACTATAAAACATGTCAATGGAAACCCTAAGCAGGAAGCTAGGGAAAAGCAAATCCTGAATCCGGATATGGAAGGTGGATCTCTAAGGCCTATTGGACAGTAAAGTGGATCTGGAGAAGGAGAGAGGTGCCAAGAAAGAAGACAAAAGTAAAAAAAGAGGCACTAAAGCCAACGGCCAAAGGAATGAATGGTTTTGCGTGAGAAGAGAACTTTGGCTAACTACCATGACTTTGACCTAGCAAGCTCTCTTTGCGAAGTCAAACCAGATGTGAATCTGGTGCAATTGATTAAACTTTCTCCAAGAGTATGCAAGGAATTCAAGAAAATCCTGTATATCGAGTATATAGTAGAATCTTTGGGCATAGCTAGAGTGGGCGAAGATTGGTTCAATCATGCTGAAAAGCACTACCCTAGGGTTCCAGCGTATGTGGATGGAATATTAGTGGAGCACACTATTGTGGACATTGGATCCTCCATCAATATCATAAGTTCAAACTTGATGGAGTGGCTAGGTCTTGAAAATCAAAAAGATGGCTCCACACTTCTTAGGATGGCAGATGATAGTCTAAGACAACCGGAAGGTTGCATCACTAAAGTCCACGTTACTACTGCAAGCGTGGAATGCTACCTGGACTTTAGGGTGATAAGGTTTGCAAGACGTCCTAGCTATCAAGTTTTGATAGGAAGGCCTTAGATTTTACGAACAGATTTATGAACAGACTGCCAAGTCGATATATCCGCTAGTTGAGTGATTTTAGATCGAGGTGCCTATCATGTAATAGTGGATGCTTACCCTGAGTCTCCTCAGAGTGAGAGAGCTCCTTTATCCTCCACTGAACTAGAAACAATAAATGATCCATCTAATAGTGAGACGTCATTGAGCGATGGATCTAAGGAAGGATCCACTACAAAGGATATTTATCAGATAACCTTGAATGAGCCGATAGATTCTCATGATCGAATAAGAGACGTGGATGTTATTGAGCTAGACCTTGGTACACCTAATGATTCAGGCCAATCAAATTGGGTTCTATGCTCAGTTCGAAAGAGAGAGAGGATTACGTGCCCCTAATTCAGGAGTTCCGCGACATCTTTGCTTGACGAACTTAAGGGCGTTCCTCCCAGTCTAGCTGTGCATACTATTCCTGTAAAGGAAGGTACCCGCCCTGTACGTCAAAAAGTAAGGCATATGCCTTTTGAATTAAGGGACGAGTTGTTTGAGGAACTACAAAAGTTGCAGATAGCCGGTTTGATCTTCCCTGTATAGCATATTGAATCGTGCTCACTAGTTGTGATCAGGAAGAAGAAAAACAATCAGATCCAGCTTTGCATAGATTTTACAGAGTTGAATAAGAAAAATGTTAAAGATTACTACTCGTTGCTATTTATTGACCAACTTTTGGATCAACTAGCAGGTAGGGAAATCTGTTGTGGACTACTTTGTAGGGTATAACCAAATGGTGATTATTGAGCAAGACAAGCTAAAAACGACGTTTATTACTATCTTCGGTATCTTTGCGTACCATGTGATGCAATTTGGGTAATGTAATGCACCAGGTTCATGGCAGAGAACAATTGACAAGACCTTTGGTGACATTTCCCTCGAGAAATTGAAAGTATTCATTGACGATCTGGGGGTAGCCACTGTAAGGGATAGACAATTAATTATCTTACGGAAGTGTTTTGAGCATTGCAAATAATTCTGTATAGCTCTCAACCCATGGAAGTGCGTCTTCGGAGTCCCTTATGGGCTCCTATTAGGCTATGTGATTAGTTCCGTAGGGATTGCGGCTAATACTGAAAAGATCAAGGTCATAGTCACCATGAGTCCACCGCCTACTCCAAAGGAAGTGCATACGGTAGGGTATTATCGGAGGTTTATCAATGCTTGGCAGAAAGAAAATTTCCACTAATGAACCTATTGTCCTTTAATTGTTAGTTTTCATGGAGTGATGCTTGCAAAGTAACTTTTGATTATGTAAAGTAGGAGCTTGCCAAAGCACCTATTTTAAAAGCATTAAAAAGGGGTGAAATGTTCCATGTATTTTCAACAGCAACTATGTATAGTATCAACTATTATTTGGCCCAAATTTGGGAGGAAAAGTGGTACCATCTGATAGCTTTTGCTAGTCGAAAGTTGGGCATATTAGAAATTAACTACATCTATATGGAGAAGTTGTGCCTTGCGATGGTATTTGCGACCAAGAAGTTCACGCACTACATTCTTTATGAGAGGGTGGTTCTTTATACGAAGGCAGAAGGGCTTCGATTGTTGTTGAATAAGTTACAGCCACCTGATCATTTAGCAAAGTGGTTAATTACTTTGCAGGAGTTTGATTACAAGAGTAAGAGCAAGCCGCCAAAGCTTCAAGGAATTGTTGAGTGTCTTGTGGATTTTAGAGAGCCAAAAGAGGTCGTGGCTAAAGGAAGTGACATGGAAACATTGTTTAAGATTGATACGGCATCTATTCCCTCGTGGTATGCTGCTATAATGTACTATCTTTCTACAGGAGAGACTGGAGCTACTCTATCAAAATCCTAGAAGAGGAAGATTAAATAGCATGCATTGAAATTTTCCTTGATCGCAAGGACATTATATCGGTAAGGTGTTGATGATACCTATCACTGATCTGTGATGCCTGACGAGGTTCCCTTCATTTTGAAAGAGTGCCATGACTCTGCTTGTAGAGGGCATTTAAAAGATGTGATACCTATCATGTCAAAGACATGATAGTCGAGAGAATAGGAAGCATCCACTTACGCCTATTATGGCTATCCTTCCATTTGAGAAGTGGGGCATTGATTTTATGGTACCTATTACCTTGTTGTCTACTACTCAGAAAAGATACATTATAGTAGCAACTGATTACTTTACAAAGTGGTCAGAAGCACGGGCGATGAGGCAGGACAATGCAAAAGAGACTGCTAGTTTCCTACTTGAGTAGATCATCTATCATTTTGGTCTGCCAAAGGAAATAGTATCAAACCGGGGGACGAACTTTTTGAATAAGGTAACTAAAGCATGGAGCATTAAGCATAACAAGATGACCCCCTATAATCCAAAATCCAATGGATAGGTTGAAAGTACCAATAAGTAGCTTGTGGGTATCCTATCCAAGATAGTCTCTGAAAAGAAATGGGACTGGGATACAAAATTATATGTGGCGGTTTGGGCATATAATATGACGTTTAAACGAGTCATTGGCCACACCCCATTCAAATTAGTTTATGGGGAGGAGTGTGTCTTGCCCTTAGAAATTGAGTTTCCAACCATAAGATTTGCAATCAATCATTCTTTGGGTGATGAAGATGCCTTATTTGAGCGGTTTACAACTAAAGCCCACTTGGACGAGCTCAAATTGCAGAGTTTGTTGCACTGGGAGGTAGCTAAATGTTGGATGAAGTGGTTGCATGATCTAAAGGCGAAGAAGTATACCTTTAAAAAGGGCAATTAGTTCTGTATTACAATGTGTGTAGGGAGCTATTTCCAAGAAAGTTGGAACCTCGATGGGATGGCCCTTACAAGATAGTTTGGATAGGTAAAAATAAGTCCACTGTTTTATTAGCTAATCTACAAGGAGTGGAATTTAATAATAAGGTTAATCTTAATAAGATTAAACCTTATTATTTCTAAATATGCTAACGCGCTAAATGCATTGCAGTTCCATGATTGCAGGTCCATGTTGGGGCTGATTTAAGACCTGCAAGAGAGCTTAAATTGGTCGATGGGGCAGTTAGTCCCTTATTTGGAGCACCTATATCTAGAGCAAAGGTATCATCAAGGGAGGCTTATCTAGTGGGGCAAGGGATTCAAAGTGGTTGAGCAAGAAGACAGTACCTTTGTGTGGGAGATTAACTATTTATTTATAAATCTTGACAAGCATCCCTGTTGAGTTTAATGAAGAAGGTGGGATGGAGCCGTCTATTCATCCTCTAAATATGTTGAATTTTGAATATCATACCTATGAATAGAGGAGTTTCTGATCGATAGCTGTGTAAACCCCTTATGGACGCACACATTATACTTTGATGGAGCGTCTAGGGGGATTCATAGAAAAGGGAGTGTTGGAGTAGTCATCTGAGATCCCCGACGTAGAGTTACAATGAAATTAGCAGCTTATCTCGGGGTGGAATTCATTAATAACATGGCGAAGTATAAAGCCCTAATTATGGGATTGAATATTGCCAAGAAAGATGGCATTCGACGGTTGTTAGTAAAAGGGGATTCCTAGTTGATCTTAAATCGACTTAATGGGACATATACAGTATGAAATTCTCTCCTTCGTATGTATCATCGAACTACTATGACCCTACTTGATGCATTTGAGAGCATATCTCTTCAGCTCATTCTACGTTATTGAAATCAGTTTGCGGATTCATTAGCCAATTTTTCTTTTGAGAATGACCTCTTTTCCAACTGTGGTCCTAGTCCGGATGTTGTTATTAATAATGAGGCAGGACCTAGTCGCTTGTGGGGAATGTTATCAGACCATGGACTATATGGTAGGCGATGGCTGATATGGGTAATGAGAAGAGTAGCCAAGACCCATCTACCACTATTATCTTGGACCCATAGGTTGATTCAATGGCATGTTATGTGTACGCCTCTTGCTGTATATGTAGGAGGAATGGGTCATAACTTGATGCATTTAGTTTAGGGCGGTTGAGCGCCCTATCTTTCCCCTTGGAGTGGAGTGTGTGTTTGTCTATATGCCTTCTTCCAAGGAGGGATCTATATGAGCAGGTTTGCTTGATTTCTTTAGGACAAGAGGGCCAATTAGTTTGCAGTGCAATGTGCTATTTCTTTAGGCCGAGGGCCATTCGTCTGTTTGGTGCGGGTACAGTTAATGGTTTCTTGTTGTAGTGATTGTATCATACAGGTTGACGAAGTTGCTCGAGGGAGCCTTTGCTGCAAAGGAGCTTCTTGTGGCCATTCCAGGTGGTTTCGTCCCTTTTTTTGAGTCTTTTTCCTTAAGCAATTACTAATCTATGTATGTATAAGGATTACTGCTACTTTCTTTTGTTTGTTGGGGATCGACACTCAAGGCATGAAGTCCCAGGTTTCGGCTCTGTGTGTGTGGGGGAGTTCTAAGTAGTCATTGCCTCCTGCAATGCATTTTTAGGCATTGTAAGACCTGTTTTAGATGGGAATTCTAGTTACCCTCTTCTGCTAATCTGCTAGGCGGCCGTTCTGGGAGTTCCTGTTAGTTGTGAAGTAGTTAGAGAAGCCTACTAAAATAATGATGAAAAGAGACAAAACCCTAAATATCTGAAAGATAATATATGAAAGCTTTAGGTTTTCTATCAGATTATGCTAGGCCTACTCCTCGTGGATTTCATGCCTTGGTTTTGACAAGGAGGTAGGATGAGAGTTGTGATGTGTTTTTTTGTGTATCTATTTTGTATCAGCTTAATGCTCTTTGTGGTTCTGTTTATGTGCAGATTCATTCGTGGGATTCGACGGGCTGAGTCACCCTATCTCGTGGTCGCCAATGAGAGCTGGATTTTAGGACCTAATTTGGGCCCATTCTTGAAGCGCTAAAGCTCGTTTTGGAGCCAAAAAGTGCCTGAGAGGTGTTAAAGAACCAATTTTCATGAAAAATCAAACGGTAGCAGATGGTTGAGCAAGAGTTTTCCTAGATGCATTTCGACATGAGGAATCCAACACAAGTCTCGGTTCGTCAATCGGAGGTCGTTTGACCCTCCATTTAATCCCCACAAGGTTCAGCATTATAAAGCAACTACCAGATCGGGAAGCTGTAAAGTGCATGAGAGAGGCCAGGTTAATGGAGTTCGACGCCACAAAGCCGCATGTCCAATTGGATTGCAAATCGAAGTTCGTTTAGGCCTTCAAAATTGAAAGTCCACTTGCGGGACAGCGTGAACACAAAAAGATGAACCGGTTATTTTAATGTTTTAAACCTTAGGCTTAATAAAAGCATTGAAACTAATGCAAAAACTGTCAAACAGAGAGAAGCGTCAATGCGCCTCCTCATTTTTGCTCATTGCCTCTCCGATTCAAACCCGTTTGGAGAGAGAGAGAGGGAGATATTTAATCAGGGCAGAGAGAGGAACCAGATGGCTGCAAGCTTGCCCGTTTTAATGAAGGATTTAAAAATCTCATTTTTTTGTATTTTCTCTCTCCTCCCTCTCTCTCCTGCAAGGGGCAGTTCCTGTGTGTGAAGAAGAATGAAACCCGGTTGGTGAATGCTCGTCCGACATGGTACCAAACTGCTTCTAAACCGAAGATGGGCTGAAGATGGCACTGTGGAGGTGGGTTGAGCATCAAACAGGGCCTAGTTTGCAGACCTGCAACAAGTTTCAAAACTCGAAATAATAAAAAATATACGGTAATGACATTTTTACAAATAAAATGGCTCTTTTTTCGCATTTGATGAGGTTAGCAATGTTCATATGGACTAAAATTTGATGGTCATGTTGTTTATTATTGTTTTTAGTCTTTCATAATTAAAAAATCATAAAATATACACTTAAAGAGTGGAAAATAAATGGAAAATATCCAAAAAGCATGGTTTTTAGAGTAAAAATGGGGTTTTTGGGCCTAAAATCGGATAAGCATGAAATAGAACACTAGTAAAATCTACATGGTTGCTTTCCAAGGACTCAAGAGCCATAGCTCTAAAATAATGCTAATTTTCTTCCATTTTTATTGATAATAAATAAGGAAAAATAGGAAAATATACTCTTTAAAAGGGGAAAAATAGGAAACAGACGAGGAAAATTATGGAAAATTATGGATGTGTCTATGGGTGCATAATGAGGATAAAGCATGAGATTTTGCCTCAGTATTTCTCCATTTATATGTTTTTGTGAATATTTATTGCTTATTTCGTGCAAAATACACATGAAATCACCCTTTTACCTATGCAACGAGGCAAAACTTGAAACAGTAGGGAGAGAGGGGAGTTTAAGTGTTGAAATATGATATAAAATTTAATGTATTTTTTGCATTATTCATATAGGATGATGTTAAGTTAAATAAAGGGAAGTACAGCACGAGTGTAAGGCTCGGTGTCTTCTCTCATTACAGCAATCATGCGTTAGTGTATGGAAGCATGAAAAGAATGGATTTGCACAATGCACGAGGTTATTTTTCAATTGTTTGAGCACTTAATCATACACACATTTGCATCAAGCATCGTTAAATGGCATCAGTTACAAGCTCCCAGTTGCATAGCACTTGGTTTCTTTAGGACTTGACACATGTAGAGAGAGTGAGGAACCTAGCTGTAGGTTTAGATGATGGGTCAAAAGGGGATGGATAAGTGAGGATAAGTGCATTCCTGGAACATTGAATATATTGGCACTAACAAGGGAGTTTGTTCTGAATATGTCTATGTGTGGAAGCAGTGCATCAAGGGGCCAATCCCCAAGATGTAGGAGAGCTGCAGTAGGGCCACGACAATGAGCTATTGGGGTGCCCTTGTGTGTGTAATACGTGGCATTTATTGCCGATGTATGTATAATCTTCCTTTGAGGAGAGCACTTGGCATCCATACTATGCATAAATCATGGAAATATTTAAAGGTATCAGAAATCCTGGATGCACGGCAATTGTTTTCATTAGGATCTTGACCTACGTTGAGTGAGAGACAGGACACCCTAAGCCATAGGCTAGTCATGGGGTCTAGGGGAAAGAGAAGTAAGGACAATGGTACATTCTTGTATACGATTAAATGGTACCTTGAGCGACTTTTGTGCGAAATGTTTAGATGTTGAGTGACGCATCGAGGGGCCAATCCCCAAGGTGTAGGAGAGTCGCAAAGGGGTGGCGGCACTCAGTCGTTGGAGGATCCCCTATGACTGTGCTTCATGCCATTAGGCAATGTGTAAGGGACTCCCTCTGAGGAGTAGTGGGTGAGAGAAGAGTGAACTACAAACAACGTATTACAAACGCAATGTTTAGGAAGTCAGAGATTTTGATAGATGCTCCTGGCCGCAAGGCCGAGGGGTTGTCTTGTGCGTAGTGACGAGGCCCGGCTAGTGCATGAGCTAGTGCCGGCCCGGTTTTTGATCCATCAAGAGGCCAATTACCTATACACCCTGTTTATGAAAACCCTCCTTTGCTAGAAGAATAAACTGAAATCCTTGAGCCTGAAACTATTCTAGATACTGACTTTATGACCATTAGAATTGGTCATAGATATTCTAGATATTTGGTTAAGTTTAAAAAGCATCATGTTCAAGAGGCCCAATGGATGCACGCTCGAGACCTAAGTGCTTATCCCTCACTATTGGCTCCACATTGAGCTAGTAGCAATTGAGGACAATTGATATCCCACCTTGGGGGTATGATGCCAGGAGGCATATTCCACAGTGGATTCCGTGAGGTTTCATAGTGGATTCCGTAAAATTTTATTTATTGCCGGGGCTCATACACAAGGTGGATTCCTTGTACAAAAAGTCGATGGGGACACCTATCCTTTTCGGGCGTCTTGTTAATTGAATGTGCAAGTGGGTGATTCCACAAAATACATATTTAAATTACTAGACGTTTATGAGTTTAGAGTGTGCACATGTAATAAATTAAGGTTAGGATTGAGTTCTAACCAATTTATTTATTTTGTAGCTGAAGACGGCTAGGTATTCACTTTTTTCGATTTAATTTTATTATTTTCTAACAATTGTGAATGCTTTAGTTGATGTGTAGAGCAGGTAGTGGTGGCATTGGGAAGCACTAGGCGATAGCGTGTATTCAAGTTATTTAGAAGAAATTATCATTTTTTATGGACATGCATCTTAGGCGTGGCACCAATATTTATTTTCACGTGCTTATTTATTGAGGTGATTGACATTTATTTATTATTTTGTATGCGCATGTGCGCACGATTTAAATATCTATTATTGAACATTGTATTTGGGCACCGGTTGACTCTTTGGGCGCCCAATAGCTTTAATTCTTTAGTGAGACAAAAGCAAGCATAAAAGCTAAAGCACACTAATTGTAAATTGGGCTATTTTTTGAGCTTGGAGATTAATAATATATCAAATACATGCTTTGTGGAATGCTCACAAAAGGCATGGGGGGAGATTGTACCCAATTGGTCTTTTGCTTCATGTCGTGCAAGATTTCTCTCTTGTTTTTTGTGCAAAAATAGAGTTCTTTTGTTCTTGGGGACCTTCTGGCGCTCACTACGTATACATACAGTATCCGAACTGTGCACCATATATTCATGCAAACATCTATGGAGTACTTGGGACACATTGTGAGCAAAAATGGTATATAGACTAACCCGAAGAAAGTGGAATGTGTTAGGGACTGTCCCACTCCCTCCACCACCACTTCTTTGTGTGGCTTCCTTGGTCTCTCTTTATTCTACAGACGCTTCATTAAGCACTATGCCACCATTGCAGAACCTTTGATTGATCGCTTGAAAAAGGAGTCATTCTTTTGGGATGCCACTACAAATCATAGCTTCAAACAGTTAAAGGATGCGCTTACTTCAGCCCCCATCCTTGTTTTCCCTGACTTCTCTAAGCTATTTACCATTCATTGTGATGCCAGTGGCCGGGGTATTGGTGCAGTATTGTTGCAAGAGCATGGTGTGATTGCATTTGAGAGCCGCAAGCTTGATGAGAAAGAGATAAAAATGAATATAAATGACTAGAGATGTTGGCCATTCTCCATGCCATCAAGAAATGGCACCACTATTTGTATGGCAGCCGCTTCCAAGTTAAAAGCTACCAATTCCTCTAGTACCTCTTGACCCAGTCTACTTTGACTCCTAAGCAAAGGTGATGGGTGGCAACCTTACAGAACTATGACTTTGATATTTCACACACTTGGAGCAAGGATAATATTGTGGCTGATTCACTCTCTCAAATGTGGGCATGCATAGTATCCTCTATCTCAGAATTGCACAATGATTGGGTTGAAGAGCTTCAAGAGGCTTACTTGTTAGATGATCACTTCAGCCACACATTTCAAAAATTATAGCATGGGATCATGGCTAAAAACTCTCAATAACTGTTGAGAGTGAAAAAAGACTGAATTTTTGTCTGATTTTTGTTATTTTTTAGGTCTAAATGATTGATTTTGATGGATTTAGAGTGATGTATGGTTGTTAATGAAAGTATTTGAGAGTGTTTTGGATGATATTGATTATGTTTTGGAAGTTCATGATGATTCTCAGTGGAGATATGAAGTTCTATGATGTTCTGATTGGTTCTGTATACCTTCTGTTTTGTTCTGATTGTCTTCTGTATGAAGTATGGATTGATTATTGATGAATATTGAGATCTTTTGGAAGCTTATTGAATAGTTTTTGATAGTTTGGAATGGTTTGAATATGATTTATGAGGTTCTGATGACCTTCTGTAGAGCCTTTGTCTCTACTCTGTCTCTGTATTGTAACTATACTATAGATGTTCTGGTATTGTACTTTAACTATTCTGTAGACCTTGTGTAAGTGTTCTGTAGAATGTATGTGTGAATTTGGGAAAGTTTTCTAACCTTTGGACAGGATGAATCTAAGTTCAAAAGAGCTAAAACAAGTGGAAGAAGTAGCTACTGAAGACTAAAGAGAAGACTAAGTGACAGTGACAGTAGTGAGCTGTGAAAAGACACTGTAGTGGCTCTGGTGACTCTTTATATCAGACATACCTCTTGAGAGGTGCATCCACAACCTAAGAAATATTATTGAGGGTTATTATTAGAGCATTGTAGTGAGGATATGATGTACTATTGATGGAGAGAGAGAGAGATCTAGAGATAGTCAATTCTATCAAAACAGTATAACTGTATGTGAGAGATTGAAAGAGAGAACTATGAAGACATTGAAGAAGGATAATATGTGATTGATTTCCATTCAAAGATGGTGTATTATTTTATTTTCTTTATTCTATTGAAGAATTCTATAAAGATGTTGAATATTATGGTTGATTCTATCAAATCCGTGGGAGATATCTACTATGATGCTGCGTGAAGATTTGAGGTTTCCTTTGTTTTGATGATCAAAAGAATGAAATAAAAGCTTGTTGATGTTACAAGATAGATTTTCTTGCAAGAGAATTCCCTTTTCCTTGGTGTTCCTCTTGGGGCTCCATGTTTTTGGTGCGCAGCAAGGGAAACTTGCCATCAACAAGCACTAGAAGAGGCTGAAAATAAAGGAAATGGCATTACTAAGAAGAGGAGAATTCAATGGATGGTTGTAAAATTCTCTCTTCCACTTAAGAGTTGTAATTTATCATTATCAAAGCCAATTTTTACAATAAGTTCATCCCACAATGGCGGAAACATATCACCATCATGATGCATGCTCTATGTGGTGGACTGTTTCCTCTTCCTGTTGAAGCAGCAAAAACTTGCATCTTGGTGGCAAACTGTTTGGGAACAAAATGAAGAGCAGAAAAAGAGAGAATGGCCATTCATGGAAGATTTGGCATTCATTGAGAAGTTTCCAGACATCATCAAGTGGGAGATTGTGAAGAAGCTTCAGGAGTCTTGGTCTATGGAGGTTCATGAAGACAAGAAGGAAAAAAGTTGGAATTTGTTCGTGGATGCTCAACAGCAAGATACATGGGATGCTTGGTGCACTGACAATATCCTATTTGTCCAATTAGAAACCCATCGGAAGTTGGTAGACAGAGTGTTTTTCACAACATACACTATTGAAACCCTCAGAAGCTGGCATTATTATAATGACACAACAACTATCCTAAGAAGAATGAGTTTTGATACTTTCAGAACAGAATATCTTCCCCTCTATAGTGGTTTGAAAGCTGAGTTGAGATATGTTGAAAAAAAGGAAGTAGAAGAGATGTTGGCCAGAGAATCCCTCAGAGGCTGAAGTCCTCTCTGATACTCCTGTTGAGTCCAGACCAACTAGTTGAAGCCAACCCCCTGATGAATGATGCAATAAAGAGGCAAGCGTTAGAACGAGTCCAGAGGTATATGAGAAGAGAGAATGCAAAAATCAAAGTTAAGAACGAGCTTGCAGCAGAAGCCTCCTTTGACACTTTAAAATAACTCTTTATAGAAGTCCCCATGGCGACTCAAGGTCCCCTTCCTAGTCAGATTCGTCCTGGAAATATTGATGACAGGCCAGCAAATGTAGTCCCATTGCCAGTTTTTAAGGGAGAGTACAATGAAGACCCTGATCTTCATGTAACAGAATTTATGGTAGCATGTGTGGCTAACAATGCAAGAACCCCTGAGCATTGGTTAGCAATCTTCCCCGCCACTTTCAAAGGCGTGGCGTTTCAGTGGTATGAGAGACAAGCAGTAGGAACTTTTGGCACATGGGACAACCTGAAGTTGGCATTCCTCACTAAATTCAGGCGTGAAGGTTTTGAAGAGCGGATGCGAGAGGAGTTCATGAACCTAAGTCAGTCCTCTAGAGAAAGAGTAGAAGCTTATGTCTCTTGAATGGAATCCATCCTGAAGAGATGGACTAACCGTCATTTGGATTAAGGAATCCAGAAAGGAGTGTTTCTCACGGGTCTACAACTAGAAGTCCGCAAGTTCGTGGAATTGAGAATGCTAGTCAATCTGAAAGCTATAGTGGAAGGTACAAGATTGTATGACGAAGTTGAAGCAAGGTTATTAATGACTCCGGGAAGAGGAGTAATACCTCTACCCATGCCTGGAATGGTATACCCACCAAATGCAGTCCTAGGGACAGTTCCCTACCCCTATCCCTAGATGCAAAAAGTGCCACAGTATAATGCACCTAATCCAGTGTGGTCACAGCAAACGACAGTGTCTCAAATGATGGTTCAACCACAACAACAGTGGCCTCAAATAGTTCCTCCAATGGCGACTCAACAACAATGGAACCCAACCAACTACAATCAACAACCCCAAGTCTCAACAAGAGCTCTGAATCAGAGCCAAAGCAGAGGACCTTCTGGATCGACCCAACCAGTTTATGCAGTAATTACAGACGCTTTCCAAAACCCTACTACAAGTACTTCAGGAGGTGAAAATCTGAAGGACTACTTATCCAACTCAGTTGCAAGTATCAAGAAAGAGCTTCTGGATGTGATTACAAAGCAGTTACAGACGCTGAAGGTGAATATCGCCAATATATCCACTCCTGTGGAAGCTGAAAGAGATGTGATGTGCTCTAATACATGGTGTGAAAAGTGTCATGAAGCAGGATATTTAGCCACTAAATGTACCTGAAAACCAACCATTCTTGGAGTCTTCTATTCCTATTGTTTGAGGAAGAACCATACAAAGGATATTTGCTCTCTGAAAGAGATGCATGAACGAAGACAGAAGGATGAAAATCAAGATTCAACTTGCTGGAATCCAAAATGACAACACAGGATATTGGACCAAAGCCTAGGAATTTGATCCTAATTTCGGTCCAAGGAGGTTTCCCTCTCAAAGTTACGGAGGACGACAGTCTGGCGGTGGTCAGAGATCAGAGGTGGAATGTTAAAGGTGTGGAGAAAAGAGACATATCTCCCTAAATTTTCCAAACCCTAGACGATCTATGGATTACAAGCCCTTATGCAGCTGATGCAAAGGAGAAGGCCACACTGCAAAGGACTATCCCAGTCCAGCCTCTGTAAAGGCCAATGCCACTGATAGCCAACAGAAGGTACAAGAGCCTGCCTCCAATTTGGTAGAGTTGGAAGTTGCCACTGTGACGTGCACCAAGAAGAAGGAACTAGTGGTTCAGAATAAAAATAATTCTCGTGCCAAGACTGTGAAGTTCAACCTACCTACAGAGGGACAGAGCAATACAGAACAAAGCACCACAGTGCCATAGAGAGTTACAGAGACAATCCCAGAGACAGGACTAGAGGCCCAGGAGATAAAGATATAGAAGCACCTCCAGAAACAGAAGAAGTGCTGATGTTGCAATTGTTAGAAGAAAAAGGAAAGATGAAAATAGGTATAGCCGCATTCCCCAGCCGGTTGGAGAAGCTTGTGGATCCTATCAAAGATTATGACTTGGTCAAAGGCCTTGACACTTTTAAACCAAATTTAACATTCTGACAGTTGCTGATGCTATCTTCCAGCTAATGAAAGAGATTCAAAAGCATCTTGACAAGAAGGCGTGGACTAAGGATCGCTCCTTCAACAATGACCAAGACCAATAAGGGCCCGGAGCCTGTAAAGGAAGTCGATGTGGCTAACGCCTTCCTAGATCCTGGAACCCTAGAGATTAGTGTATGGATAGAAGGATGCTTTATTTCAGATGCATTGATTGATGGAGGCTCATTAGTAAACATAATGACGGATGTCACAATGAAGAACTTAGGGTTGCAAGGAATTCAACCTACACAGTGGCTTATCAGATTGGCAAACCAAAGCAGAGTCAAACCGTTGGGCATCTTCCCATACGTAAAAACAACCCTTACAGGAAGAGATTATTGGCTGGCATATCTGGTGGTTAAACCAAATTCTTATGGGACCTCGTACCCTCTGCTATTGGGAAGACCTTGGCTTTTTGAAGCAAGAGCTAGGATGGACTAGTTCAAAGGAACCCTAACCCTAGGCAGAGGACCCAATAAAATGGTATTAAAGTTGTATGGATCGCAAAAAGGCAATGGATCCACATCCATTGAAGTCATAACTGACTCCTCTAATGAGGTAACAGATGGTACATCAAGAGATGAAGAGGCTGTTAAGCATATCTTTCCTAAGGAAATAGAGGCACAGTGCCTAACAATGGGCACTGTAAGCCAACTGCTAAGGGAAGAAAAATCCTTGTCCATGGGAGAATATCTCCTATCTCAACTAGAATCAACTTCCAAAATCACCTCTGACAGTGAAATAGAAGCATGGATGTACTGTTCTCCCTGTTACATGACAATTGCAAAGACAAAGCAGAGACAATACAGTTATAGAGCAGAGACAGTATATAGGTAGAGCAGATACAGAGCGGCTTCAGAACAGAGACAGAGCAGATACAGAGACAATTACAGAGACAGTAACAAATATAGAGCCAGAGCCAGAGGCAGAAGCAGAGTCAGAGTCAGAAGCTATGACACAAGTAGAAGCATATGCAAAGGCAGAAAATCTATTCTTCTCTTACAGAGCCTCTACAGAAGCAGAGACAGAGCTTCTAGAGAAAGAGGATGAAAATGATGAGGAAGAAAATGAAGCAGGTTATGCAAGTGCAGATGAAGAATTCCCTCTGATAGAGGATGATCTTGTTGATGTCCCTACAGAGACCTTAGAGGCCGAATATCTCAGGGTACTGGATGGAATGACTATGGTGCCGTTTAAGTTGATCAATGGATCACAAAGTATGTAGAGTCTATATAAGCAATGGATTAAAGGCATAAAAATTAAGTTCACCAGTGGCTCCTATCGCCTTGACTGTTCAGTCCAAAGAAATGTTCAAAGATGAGAGAGAGAGATAGGGAAAACTCCATCTCCATGGGCCCTCAGGCTCTCAATATCTTTTCTTCATTATTCAATATAACACTAAACCACCCAATACAATGTATAGTAAACTAGACTAACTAGACTGGATAACTCTAGTCAAGTCACTGACTAACTACTAACCCGACTTATTTAATCTAGTCACATGGAGATAGCTGTACACTAGCTGTCACAGATGTCAGTTACACACCAAGACAAACTGACGGGTAGAGCTTGATTTCTAACACTCCCCCTCAAGCTCAAACCAAAAAACTCAAACCATCTGCATCACTCCAAGTAGCTATCTAAAGTGAATGAACTTATCTTTACCCAGTGATTTGGTAAAGATGTCTGCTACCTGATCTTCAGTCTTCACATGCTCCAAGTCAATCTAATTTTCTAAAAATATATTCCTGATGAAATGGTAGTGGACCTCAATGTGTTTTGATCTTGCATGATAAACAGGATTGCTTGCTAACATGACACTGCTTAAATTGTCACAATACAGTCTTAATTTGCTGTCCAAGTGTATTCCCAAGTCATTCAGCAACTTCTGTAACCACATAGCTTCACAGGCTACTAAGGCCGCACCACAATACTCTGTTTCCGTACTGGACAGTGCAACTGTAGGTTGTTTCTTACTCTACCAACTGATCATGCTACTGCCCAATCCAAATCCATAGCCGCTAGTTGACCTCCTGTCATAAGTGCAACCAACCCAGTCAGCATCAATATACCCCATCAAGTCAAGGGGTTTCCCATATGCATAAAACAGCCCATGATCTGTGGTACTCTTGACGTATCTCAGAATTCTCTTGACTGCATCCAAGGTAGTTTGCGAGGCTTCTACATGAACTGACTGATCAGCCCCACAGCATAACTCAAGTCAGATCTAGTGATTGTGAGATAGATCAAGCTACCTACCATCTGTCTATACATGGTAACATTCTCAATCTCTGTCCCAACATCAATCTGCAGCTTGACATTCTTCTCTAAAGGCATATCCATAGCCTTGCACTCAGCCATTCTCAATCTCTGTCCCAACATCAATCTGCATCTTGATATTCTGCTCTAAAGGCATATCCATAGCCTTGCACTCAGCCATACCATATTTCTGTAACATGTCCTGAGCATACTACTTCTGTAGCAGCCATATGCCTTGAGGTGTAGAGACAACCTCAATCCCCAAAAAATATTTCAGCTCTCCTAGGTCCTTGACCTTAAACTCAGCCTATAAACATGTCTTTACTTTAGCAATAATGATCAAGTCATAAACATAGAAAACTAGGAATACATAGCCACAATCTGTCTTCTTCACAAACAAACTATGATCAGCATCACCCAATTGGAAACCATGTTGCTGCAAATGCTCTGGGTAACTGTTTCAGCCCATATAATGCCTTTTTCAGCCGGCATACATGTGCTGGAAATTCTGGATGCACATAGCCTTCAGGCTGTTCCATGTAAACTTCTTCTTGTAACTCTCCATTTAGAAAGGCATTCTTTACATCCATCTACCATAGTTTCCAACCTCTAGCTGCTGCCAAAGCAATCACAGTTTTAACTGTAGCCATCTTTGCTACAGGGCTGAAAATCTCCTCATAATCAAGACCATACTACTGCGCATACCCTTTTGCAACCAGCCTGGCCTTGTATCTTTCCAATGATCCATCTGATTTACATTTTACCTTATACACCCACTTGTAGCCAATAGGTGTTTTTCCCTCAGAGAACTGTACTAAATCCCATGTGCCATCTTCAGCCAAAGCTGAATATTTCTCATCCATAGCAGCATGCCAATCCTCATCTACAACTGCCTCATCAAACTTACTTGGTTCTCTAAAATCTATTACTTTTGTCATATAAGCATAATGACGGGCTGAATATCCAGTGTAAGTGTATCTATCAACAGGTCGTCTGACCCTCTCTGATCTCCTGAGCTATGGCTCACTATGAGCTTGCCTCTCATGAGGCGGCACATAACGACTCTGCCTAGCACCTGGCATCATAATAAATGGAATCCCCAATTCACTGTCTAAGCTGTCACTGCTAGATGACTCATAACTTGCAGTGAGTGGACCTTTTACATCTTCAAAAACCTTTTATTTTCCCTTATCTGTTCTCCCCCTCACTGACATATCCGTGTCAGTGTGGATGCAACAGTGTGACTACGCAATCGTCCTGTCCAAGGACTCACTATAGATGATAGATCACATGTTTGACCACTCATGGAAGTACTCTCTACAGGAGTATTCTCAGCACGACTCATACTGGGTGAGCCATCAGTAGGCACTGCAACAAGACTCCCATACCAGGATGCTAACTCATCAAATACCACATCTCTGCTTATGAGTGTCTCATGCGTAGAAGGTACATAACACTTATAAGCTTTCCGTTCTTGTGCATATCCCAGAAACACACTCTTCACTACCTTAGGATCCAATTTCTTCCTCTTTTCATCTGGTATATGCACATATGCAATGCTACCAAATACCTTCAAGTGCGAAATATTAGGTTTATGACCATACAGCCTCTCATATGGAGTGACATCATGAATCCCTGCTGTAGGGGTTCGATTCAGCACATAGATAGCAGTCATCACTACTTCAGCCCAATAACCATTTGGCAAACATTTCTCATTTAGCATAGCTCTAGCTGATTCCATCAGGACCCTATTTTTCCTCTCTGCAACATCCTTTTGTTGCGATGTATAGCTGCAAGTAAGCTGTCTTCTGATCCCATATTTAGCGAGATGCCTGTCAAAGTAATTAGAGACATATTCACCTCCTCCATCTGATCTCAAACATGATATATAGCAGCCCAACTCATTCTCTGCATGCTTCTTGAAATCTTTGAATGCATCAAACACATCATCTTTATGCTTCAAAATCTAAAGCCAAGTGTACCTTCTGAAATCATCAATAAATGAGACATAATACCGTGCACCTCCAAATGAAGCATTATGTGAAGGACCCTAGACATTAGAGTGCACCAACTGTAAAGGCCTAGTGCTGTTTTTTACATGTCTCATGAACAGAAACCATGCATGCTTCCCAAACTGACATGCAGGGCATACATGACCAAAGTCATTATACTTGAATTTAGGTAATCCAAGTATTTCTTTCTGCTGCATAGATTTCAACTTTTGTACATTGACATGTACAATCCGCTTGTGCCAAATCTCTACATCTCGAATGGCACTCTCATCATGAGCAAACATGGCTGCCTTAAGTCCCGGAATGGTCACATCCAAAGTAAACATCCTGCCATCTCTTTTGCCCTTGGCAATTAGCTTGCAGCCATTTCCATACTCCTCAATGAAACATCCATCTTTGTTAAATCTCACTTGCAGATTCTGTTTTGCCATTTGACCCGCAAACAAAAGATTCTTTGTTGTGGTCAGTACATGTAATACATCATGCAGGCCTTTCTTCTTGCCATGAGGCATCATGAGAGGAACAATCCCTTTATGCTTTATGTCATCTTGGGTGTCATCCCCGGTACATACATGACCATGTGTACCTACAACCATCTCATCAAACCACTCTCCATGCGGTGTCATATGTTGGACTACAGACTATAAACGTAAAGTGATTAGTGTTTAGGATAGTGTATCCCTCGACAGATGCTCCTAGTCTGTGAGGCCATGTGGTGGGGTTTTCTGTTGAGAGCATGAGGTCTGGCTAGTGCCTTCGGCCCATTTTAGGTCCCATCATAAGAAAAGTAAGTGTATCTTCATGTAGACATCAGTGTAGTACTTAGGGCACATTGTTAGCAAGAACAACATATAGGCTAACCCTAGAAATATGCAACATGTAAAGGATTGGTTCACACCATCCACCACTACCTCATTATGTGGTTTCCTTGGTCTCTCTTCATTTTATAGACACTTCATCAAGCACTATGCTACTAGTGCAGTACATTTGACTAGTTGGTTAAAGAAGAAACCATTATTTTGGGATGCTACTATTGATCACAACTTTACGTGGTTGAAAGAAATGCTTACTTCAATTCCCATCCTCGTATGCTATGTCTTCTCCAAGGATTTTATCATTCAGTGTGATGTTAGTGTCCAAGGTATTGGTCCTATATTATTGTAAGATCATAGTGTGATTACTTTTGAGAACCGTAAGCTTGATGACAAGGAGATACAAATGAATGTTTATGACCAAGAGATATTGGCCATCCTCCACGCTATTAAAAATGGCTCCACTACCTATATGGCAGCCACTTTAGAGTGAAGAGCGACCATCGAGTTCTCCAGTACTTCATAACTTTGTCTACTTTGACTTCTAAGTAGAGGAGATGGGTGGAAACCTTGCAAAACTATGATTTTGACATCTCTCACACTAGGAGGAAAGATAATATAGTGGCTAGTTGTGTTCCATGCCAAGAAAACAAGGATAGTATGCTTAGATCCGCAAGCCTATTGTATCCCCTACCAATTCTTGAAGGGAAATGGACACGTATCACTATGGATTTCATTGCTGGCCTCCCTGTATATCAAGAAAGCCAAGGCTATCCACTTTATCCCAACTAAAACCCAATACACTACCTCTTAAGTATTCCCTCAATTAATGGAGCATGTATTTAAGTTGCATGGGTTACTACAAATCATAGTGCATGATCGAGATGCCAAGTTTATGTGGAACTTTTGGCATGTGATTTTTACATCTATGGGCACCAAGCTTGCTCCATCCACTACATACCATCCATAGAATAATGGATAGATTGAAAGGGCAAATAGATGGCTGAGAGATATTACAACACTTTTTCCATGATGTATAATAGTGTTGGGATATGTGGCAACACTTGGCTAAATTTGTATATAAAGACTCCACCCACTCTAGCATTGGAGTTTCTCCTTTTGAGGCATTGTATAGGTGTAAGTTTTCCCTCCCTACAATCTTGTTCAATGATAATATCAATCACCAGAGTAAGGGAGAGTAGGAGCATATACATGCCTTGCTTGAGAAATGCAAAGTGAATCTAAAAGCACAAGACCACATGAAGCTTTATGCTGATGAGAAAAGAAGGAAATTGGAATTACAAGAGGGAGAGTTGGTCCTCCTAAAAGTGCCTAAGTCCCATTACTCCACCCTCAAGGAGGAGGGCAATAGTAACAAGCTAGCCCACCATTTCTATTGTTTCTACCAAATCCTCACGAAAGTTGGTAACTTGGCTTACGGATAAGAGCTTCCCACCATCACCAAGATTCACAATGTGTTTCATTTCATCCATCTGAAGCCTTTCATTGGCACCTTAGTGGACTGTGTAGAAGAGCTGCCCCCATAGATAACGAATGCATCATTTAATATATCCTTGAGACAAGCATTAGGCAGTGACATAAACACTTGAGATCTCAATCCATCAAGGAATACCTTATCAAATGGCAAGGCATACACCTAGAAGAGGCCTCCTTGCACCCAACCACCATTATGGATGGATTTCTTCACCTCCTAGAGGGCCAACAGGTTCAAGACTAGCTAGTTTGTCCCCTTTTGACAACACATTGCCTATAGACTACACACTATTTTAGGGAAATTTTATACATGCCTCAATTATAGCCATGTGCTTCCTATATGGGGTGAAGGTGCTCATCATAAGCTCCATTTTGACATGCAACACACCCCATTCAGAGTAGCCTATGTAGATTTACCTTAGCATACTTATAGTGGACATCATGTTTTCCATAGTCTTCACCCAATCTTCTCATTGTAATGTGGATCACAGTGGTACTCTATACCCCTACTCTTTAACCACTTTGTCAAGTCCCTCTAGTTGTCTTATTTTTTAAAGGGAAAAAACTTTCAAGATTGAGATGAAATGTAACGAGCCACCGAATACATGGGAACTACAGGTTAGATACCTAGTCACTCTCTGATTGGGGTATATAAGGTGTTAAAGACCCAATTTAGGACATCCAAACATAATCAAGAAAGAATAGACTCTTCATTTTCTCCTTCAACTTCCATGGCTTTCTTCCTCCTTCCCCTTTCCCTATATATTTCTCTATCATCTTCTAGTCTTTCTCTTTCTTATTCTTCCTCTCTTTCTCTCTCTTCTTCTCATTCTCCTCTCACCTCTCAACCTCTTTCATTACACCAACAAGGTGAGATCTCTAATCACATGCAAATTGGTACTTCCATGAGGACATTGAAATCTTTGCATATACGGATTCTTCAAATTGGTGCTACTATCATGACATTGAAATTCTTTGTTCATCCATTATGGACCTGCTCATATACTATGATATTCTCACTGGAGTATTGATGAGATTATCCCTATTGATAATTGTATTATGATCTTTCATGGTCTCATTTTTGCTTTGTTTTCACACACACACACACACACACACACATGTACACACACACACACACACACATATGGATACATTCGATAGCACCACAATGCAAGCTGAACTATTTAATCATCGTTAGCATTTCCATTACTAAACTAAGTATGGGTGTCTCAACCAACTTGTTGATATGTAGGGAATGAAGAAGCTCTTACTCCCATGCCTTGCACTAACTATGGGATGGATGTTATCTTTGGGAGCTAATTATACTTCTCTCCACTTAATTTGATCCAACAATGCTAATAAATGTCATTTTAATGTATATCATTGACTCTCAAATTTAACTTAAAGACATGGATTATCCCTCATGAAACTAATTCATAATTATAACAAATTTCCCTCTTAATAGAGCAAGTATCCAAGTGTTGCAACATCCTTGTAAGGCACTAAATGGAATCCAACTATGGTTAACAAACTCTTTCTTAACCTTATCTTGCCATGATGGATTCTCAAAAATAATATCTATTAAAATTTTATTGAAAGGTCATATACATGTTGATCCGGGTTTTTTACAACCCGGATTATTACCACAAAATTTAGCCAAAGCCCCTATCAAGAGCTTACCATATCACTTCGGGTTTACTCTTCAAGCACTAGGTATGCTACATTGCTTCTCGATTATGATAACTCTAGTAAATGGGGGGAACAAGTTCTTAGAAGGCATGTCAATGTAAAGGGTAAAAGGGATGGTTATCTTAGTGAAGATGGAAATGGATTACATCTAGGAGTTGAGTGAGTGCATAGATTTTTTCAAAGGACTAACCTCCAACTACACATGGGCCCAGTCTGCATCACTAAGATTTGGAATCTATCACCATCATTAGAGGACACCTCACCCTAGTACACAAGTCAATATCCACATCATGGTATCATTTGGATCTTGCACAAAGCTTACAAGCATGGACCCCTTTTGTCACATGCTTATATGTATTTATATACATATGGGGGACTAAAGTCAAAGCAGCTTTTAGAAGCTGTTTTTTATCATCTCAATAACCCCTAAGAAAAAGAAAATTTCAAGAAAATTTTCGCGTTGCCCGATCGGTTTCGACCTGATCTACAAAGTTGCAAAATAAACTTTTTTCAAATTCCTCATGGATTTGAAGTTATGAAGGCGTAGACTGCTGGCTACATGCAATTTTCTTCTCTCTTTCACCACACCAACTTTCCACTCTGTCCTTCTTGTAAATATATTATAATAATGTGCTTTGGGCACCCACCTCTTATAATCTAGCTCCATTTCTCTATTTTGTCTACCACCACCCTTGGCTTCTTGCATGATGACCAAGGTGGGGACTTGTCCCATCCACTATTCTCCATATTTTCAAAGATGCCATACATCATCTAGGATTATGTTAATCAAGAAGATTAGCTTAATCTAATCCCTCATGGAGGCTATATAAAGAGCCCATGGAAAATGAAGAAGGGGGAGGAAGGACAATGATAAGTCCATGAGAGCATTCTAGAATATCCTCATCTCTTTGAGGTAAGCCATGAGTAAGTTCTTTTATTATGTAGTATAATGGCAAGCTTCCTCTACCTCTTCTCCTATTATCTCCCTCTCTTCTCATCTTCTCATTCCATGTAGCATAATGGCAAGCTTTTTCTACCTCTTCTCCTCTTGTCTCCCTCTCCTCTCATCTCTCTCTCTTATATTCCAATATGGTGTCTAGTACATATATTCTCTCTTGTAAATTTGTGTCTTGGTTCTCTTGATTCTCTTTGAGAAAAGGGATGTCCTAGCCCATCCTCCCTTTGGCTAGGTGGTGCCCCTCTTTAGTTCTCTTAGTGAGGATTGGAGGTTGGATGAGTAAGAGGCAACCCATTCATCATTTCAACCCTCAATGTCAATGACTAACCCATGTTAAAGTAAAACCCCTGTCAATGAAGTATGCTACATGCTTCTTGTCGTGACCTAAAATGGGGCTGACACTAGCTATAAGGCTATGGCCGACGGGCCTCTAGTACACACCTCAAACCATCCCACAATGTCTCACGATCAGGAGCGTCTAAGGGGTATACCACCCTAACCTCAAATGTAGAGCTTTGCATTTATATGGATTGTAATGCAATAAATAACCCTTCCCACACTCCTCAAAGAGAGTCCCTATCCATATCAATGTTAAAAAACATGTAAGCACATACAAAAGGAGCGCCCCATGGCTGATTGCCCTGACTACATTATGGCGCTCCTACACCTCAAGGATTGGCCGCAAGATGTACCGTGAACACATAAAGCATATATGACACATAATCCGCTCTTTTAATGAATCAATCTAGGAGATAATAGATATTCTTCATTATATATTCTCCAAAAGAGATCAAACCACTAACCCTACAACTTAGGGTATCTCACACTCACCATAGTTCATCGTTCATGAAAAACAATTTCTATGCATCTAGGATGATACCATATGGTGCGTGCAATGGAGTTGTGTATGATTTATAGTGCTCAAACAATTTTCTTATTGACAACTAACATTTTGAAGGTGCAAAAATATGTCTTTTCATGCCTTTACTCTATCCGAGATTCCTATGTTTCCTAGGATCCCAGAACCGAGTATTCTCATGTCAGTGGACCCTCTTCATTTTAAACCATAGGTATCCTATATTCCATGCATTAGAAAAACATCAATAATCAGTGTATTATAATCACTTAACACCCCTCTTCTCCCTACCACTCAAGATTGTGCATTCAGTGGTAGGCTTGGAGAGTGATTTTTATATATTTTTCCTTTGTGAAAGCAATAAAACCCCACTTTAACATAAAGATAGGGCTGAACTAAGGCTAGAACTCATGCATCATCCTTGCCATACACTCACAAATACAATTTTTTTTTTCTATTTTTGGATGTAAAAACTTATTTTATTTATTTTTTCTTATTTTCTACTATTTATTTACTGATAATTTCTAATATTTTTTTATTTACTGATTTAGAGTGATTGATCTTACTGAGAATTATTTTTCTATCATATTCTATCATGGAGCCCCAAGAGAGACACCAAGGAAAAGAGATTTCTACTACAACAAAATCTATTTTGTAACATCAACAACCATCTCTTTCATCTTTTATGTGATCATAACAAAGAAAACAACACCACTAGTAAGAAATCTTCATGTAGCATCATAGAAACAATCTCCCACGACTTTAACTTCAACAAAATTGATCATTCTCTTCATATTCTTCATAGAATTCTTTGATAGACATAGGAAACACAAAAGAATGCTCCACATTAAATGGAAAAAAATATCACATATGATTCATCTTGATTGTCTTCATAGTTTTCTCTCACAGTCTCTTATAGAGAGATACATTGTTTGGCATATAATTGGCTATCTCTAACTCTCTTTCTTTCTCAATCAATAGTACATCATCTCCTCTCTACGATACTCAATAATCACTCATAATAATTATTCTTTGGTCATGGATGCCCCTTCCAAAAAGTGTGTCTAATATGAAAGGTCACAAGAGCCACTACAGTGACTCTTCATAGCTCATCACTATCACTTCACTCTAGTCTTGTCTTGAGTCTTCAATAGCTGCTTCTTCCACTTCCTTGAGCTCTTTTGAACTTACATTCACCTCTTTCCGAGGCTAGAAAACTTCCCCAAAGTCTCTCATACATTCCATAGAACACTTACAGAGGCATATAGAACATAACAGAACAGGAACAGAGCAAGGAGAGAGGCTCTATAAAAGTTCAACAGAGGGTTACAGAAGGTCAACAAAAGGCATCAAAACCTCATAAATCATACTTAAACCATTCCAAACTATCAAAAATCATTCAATGAGCTTTCAAATAACCTCAAACTTCATCAATCATTAATCTGTGCTTCTTTATAGAAGAAAATCAGGACAAAATAGAAGCTAAACAGAACCAATCAGAACCTCAACAGAACCAATCAGAACCTCAATAGAACCTATCAGAACATCACTAAGCCTCATATTTCTATTGAAAATCATCATGAGCTTCCAAAACATAATCAATCTCATAAAAAATATTCTCAGATACTTCCAAAATAATCAATCATCACTCAAAATCCATCAAAAATCAACCATTCAAGCCTCAAAAACAACAAAAATCAACCAAAAAAACCTAGTCATTTCAATATTCAACAACATGGATTGGTTGATGAAGAAGCCTACCTAGGGAGATAGCCAACAAATTCAATGCTTGGATTGTATGTTGGAAACTTAGTCTATGTGCAGGAATCAGAAGCACTAATGAGGTTATAGGATTCAGCGCACTAAGGAAGGTGGCTCAAAAACTTCTTATGCAAGAGTTCGACTAGAGATTCAACAATCCTAGGCTGCGGAGTGTTACCACCTATTTCACAGCCAGCTTCCCATTCAAGGGTGTGTACCACCTTTTCTTGAAACAGGGCCTGTTATGACAAGGAATCGCTTTCTTTTCTCCCATAATAGTTTTATTTTTATGTTTCTTTTTCTTTTTCTTTTCTTTTCTTTTCCTCTTTCCTTTTCTTTTTACCCTACTCCTGAGGGTGTTTCCACCTTTTCACGAGGAATAGGTTAGCATGACAGGGACCAAAGTCCTTTTCTCCCATGATTGATATATTTCTATTATTTTCTTCTTCTTTTTCCTATTGTCTTTGAAGTGTCGAATGGCAGGGATGCCATATATCAAAACCATCCTTGCTACCTCTATTGCATCAGACTAGAAAGAAACCAAGGGGGACAAGAAGGTGGCTGCGAGGAGCTATTAAGACAAAACCATATCATCAAGATTAGCAATATGATTATCATGAGCATTAGCTAAAGCCGTCTCAACCATCGTGCAAAGATTAAGGAAGCTATTCACCATTAATAAGGAATGTATCATCCAAAGCATCGATTGTCTAGACTGAGCCATTCAGATTGACACCAAGTACCTTATAAGGACCCATGCAACATTGTTGAAGCTTGCCAGAAAACTTGCCAAATTGGGAATCATAAGCGAGGACTAAGTCGCTCCCTTGAACTCCTACTTGATGAAGCTATCATGATAGACCTTTTTGCGAACTTATGTGGCGTCCACGCACTATAGGGCCATCCTACGAATCTCATCAAGACACTCCAAGTGCAAGAGGTGGTGGTGCACGTTCATTGATGGCCACGCATAGAGAGGGTATCTTGATCTCAACAAGAAAGGTGGCTTCTATTCCATACACCAACTAAAAAAGAGTTTTTCTTGTAGCTGCCTTATGGGAGGTTATGTATACCTAGAGAGCCTCTATAAGTCAATCATCTCAATCACGATGATGCATGGCTATCATTCTCATCAAAATCGAGCAGAGGATGCAACTTCGACTTGGCATTGGTTGTGGGGTAATAGGGTGTGGACTTATAGTGACAAGTCTTGTACAGTTCTGTCAACTCTTCCATAATCTTGTTGAGAAAGTGGGTACCTCGGTGAGCTCTTGGGGACTGCCAAAACAGGTGATGATGTTTTCGTACAAGAATAAGGCCACACTATACCATCGTCGTGCTTTAGAGCTTTAGCTTCACATCACTTTGTTACATAGTTTGTACAAACCAAGTTGTATCTGTCCTTCTTCCTTCTGGTTGGCGAATCAATGGGACCCACAAAATCAATCCCCCACTTCTCAAATGCCTTTAGGGGAAGAATGGGGCAAGGGTATGGCACTAGATTTGGTAGGCTTTCCTATTTACTGACAAGCATCACACAATTTGCAATAATCATAGGCATACTTATAGAGGGCCAGCCACCAATATCCTGTAAGTAAGGCCTTTCGAGCTGTTGCTTCTCCTACAAAGTGTCCACTACAAGGCTTGTCATGGCATGCTCTCAATATTATGCCTATTTCTTCTCCTGCGACACATCTTCACAAGACTTCGTCCTTGCCTTTCTTGTACAGAGCACCTCATGGCTCGAGATGCCAGGGGGATACTGTTGGGTTGCCAGGAGCTTGGTTATTTCTATGTACCATGGGGTAACTGTTTCGACTAGAAACAAAGAAAAGCATCAGGAAGGTCTAGATCATCTTGCTCTTCTTCATCGTCGCTTTGAGGGATTCGCAACAGATGATCATCCGAGACATGAGAGCGGCCGAGTTTGATAACCACTTCAAAGTCAAATTCTTGAAACAAAAGGAGCCATCTCATCATTCTTCCCTTCACATCAGTCTTGTTCATCATGAAGGACAAGGCTTCATGGTCCACGTAGAATTTAAAATACATTGACACCAGATAATGTTGAAACTTCTCCAAAGCAAACACCATTGCTAGACACTCTAGCTCCGTCACTATTAGTTTCACTTTCTATCGGTTACTTTTTGACTTGCATAATAGATCGGTTGATCTAACTTAGAGAGGTCCTTTTGGCATAAGACTGCACCTAGGCCTTCAATTGATGCATCAGTGTGCACATGGAACTCCTTCATCCAATCAAGAGGTTGCAAAATATGTGCTTCAATCAAACACTACTTCAACATGTTGAACGCTTCATCACAATCATTATTCCATGTAAACTCGACATCTTTTATCAGGAATTTATGCAAAGGGACTACCTTCATCGCAAAGTGTGCAATGAATCTTCTGTAATAGCCCATATAGCCAAGAAATCCCCTCAAATTCTTAATTTTGGTTGGGGCTATCAAGGTGCCAATCTTCTCAATCTTAGCAGGATATGTTGTTATCCCTTTTGTAGAGACAATGTGGCCTAGAAGAACTCTTGATGAGATGCCAAAGACACATTTGTCAAGGTTGAGAGAAATCCCATACTCTATAAATTGATCATTCTCTTCATATTCTTCATAGAATTTGTTTGATAGACATAGGAAACACAAAAGAATGATCCACTTTGAATGGAAAAAACTATCACATATGATTCATCTTCATTGTGTTCATAGTTTTCTCTTATAGTCTCTCATAGAAATATACATTGTTTGGCATAGAATTGGCTATCGCTAACTCGCTCTTTCTCTCTCAATCAATAGTACATCATCTCCTCTTTGCAATAATCAATAATCACTCATAATAATCCTTCTTTCTTCATGGATGTCCCTTCCAAAATGTGTGTCTGATATGAAATGTCACCAAAGCCACTACAATGACTCTTCATAGTTTATCATTGTCACTTCACTCCAATCTTCTCTTGAGTCTTCAATAGCTGCTTCTTCCACTTCCTTGAGCTCTTTTGAGCTTACATTCACCTCTTTCCAAGGCTAGAAAACTTCCCCAAAGTCTCACATAAATTCCACAGAACACTTACATAGGCATACAGAACAAAACAGAACAGGAACAGAGTAGGGAGAGAGGCTCTAAAGAAGCTCAACAGAGGGTTACAGAAGGTCAACAGAAGGCATAAAAACCTCATAACTCATACTAAAACCATTCCAAACTATCAAAAATCATTCAATGAGCTTTCAAATAACCTCAAACTTCATTAATCATTAATCCATGCTTCTTTACATAAGAAAATCTGGACAAAACAGAAGCTAAACAGAACCAATCAGAACCTCACCATACCAGAACCTATCAAAACATCACAGAGCCTCACATTTCTATTGAAAATCATCATGAGCTTCCAAAACATAATCAATCTCATCCAAAATATTCTCAAACACTTCTAAAATAGTCAATCATCACTCAAAATCCATCAAAAATCAACCATTCAGGCCTCAAAAATAGTAAAAATCGACCAAAAAAACCTAGTCATTCAGTATCCCATACAAATACTACACGCATGATAAAACTCCAAAAACATATGATTTTTCTTAAAATCACAATGTTGCGATTTTTACATATTTAGAAAGAAATTGTTTTTCTTAATTTCTTCAATATTTTTGATAGATTAGAGCATCGGCAACCAAATGCAACCATTTCCTACCAAAATCTATCATAAAACAATAAAACCTACCACTTACTCATACAATCACACCTTATGATGTATATGTGTCTCGTGATTGGAGGCCCATTGGCGCATTCCCATAGCTGCTCACAATCCTTCCAACCTTTATCTATGCTCCTTTATGCTCTAACATCATCCCACGATCAAAATCTTTCATCTTAGCCTGCCCCCTTCTCTCATACAACTAACCATGGAAACTCACAACAAGAGAACAGAGGAGAGAGAAAGACTGAAATTAGCATTTTGATTCCCTTCATGAAAATTAGTGTTCTCACAACCAAATTGAAGCCCTTGGGTAGTAGACCACAAATGTGTAATCATCTCTTGATGATTCCTAGCATTGAAGAGGCATCAAATCCCAAAAAATTAGGGCGCAAAAAAATTTGCATCCCCTTCTTCCTCATAGATGATTTTTACATGTTTTTTTAAATCATTGATATTTCATTTTATTTATAAAATATCTCATTTACTTTTTGGGTGTTCACACTACCCAGCAGGTGAATTTTTGCATTTTGTAGGGGCAAACAAACTCCGATTTGAGATGGGTCTAGCCAAACAGCTTCATGGAATTGAAAACTATAAACTTAGCCTTCATCACATACTTTTTGGTTCTCAAATCACATAGTTGCTTTATAACGCAAAACCTTGCGAGGATTTTATGGGGGGTCAAATGGACTTCTATCGACGAACTGATACTTACGTTGGGTTCCTGGCATTGAAGTCCATTTACGAGTATTCCAACTCATCAATTTGCAACTGTTTCATTTTGCATGAAGAATTGGTCTTTTACGCCTCCCATACCACTTTTTTGCTTCAAAAATAGGTCCCAAAATTGAGCTCTCATTGACAATCACAAGATAGGGAGACATAGCCCATCGAATCCCACAAACTAATCTGCACAAACAATAACTAGAAAAAGCATCAAGTTGTTACAAAACAAAATAGTCAACAAAGTACAAGAATAGCTCGCACCGTACCCCTTGACAAAATCAAGGCATGAAAATCCACAAGGGATAGGCCCAGCATAATCTGATAGATATCGAGAGCAAGTTTCTAGCTAACTCCTCCAACACACTGGCTAAAAAGAACTATCAAAGAAGTTATCCTAGGTGATGACTTGAACTATGACCCAACTTAGGATAACTAGACCAGGAACTCTTACTAGGCGAGGACTCTTATAGCCTCGTGTACATATCTTTTCTTTTGATACGCTTTTCTTTTAAGGTTTCCATATGCAAGCATGTAAAAAGGAGGGAGTTGAGTGTGGTGACCCAAGGAGAACAGGATATAGGCCTCAGGTCTCCTAACTCGATACCCAAGAACCTACCAAGCTCTCGCAAGGCAACACTTCAATATTTTTCTTTTTCACTCACTTTGGTTTTCGCTATAACCTTCCTTAGTATTTTTTTTCCAGCTAAATGCCATCCCTAGGAAGACAAGGCATTAGACTCACCCCCAAGAACCTTTCCCAGACCTTCGCAAGAAGGCAACAATCAACTACAATTTATATTTTCTTGTATTTTCTATTTTAGGGTTTAGAACCCCTTTTTACACACCTCTGTATTTTTTATATTTCAAATATATTCATGCTCATCTCTTCTTTTTATATCGAAAGGCTTCTCTAACTGCCTCACACTAGTATGGACTCTTAAAATAGCTACATAGTAGTCTAGCAGAACAGGGTTACTAGAGCTGCCTTTTAAAATAGTTCTTTCAATGCCTGACAATTTCTTTATAGGAGATAGACAACTACTTGAACCTTCCCCAGATATAACTAACCTAACCCTGGGACTTCATGCCTTAATTGCCAATCCCAAACAAAAGAAAAATTCTCCCCAAGTACATAAACACATATGGCATAAAAGAAAAGTACCCAGAAAGGAAGAGCATCACTTGGACTAGGCCACAAGAAGCTTTTGTGTAGTGAGAGTCTCCTTCTAGGTGGTTTCACTAAATTTGTCTAGCACAGCACTAAAACAAAACCCATTAACCTCAACCACACTAAACGTATACATGGCCCTCTTGGCCTAATGAGGTGTGACATTTCACTGTAAAATAATTGGCCTTATTGGCCTAAATAAAGAATTCACAAAATGAGCATTCAACCACGTACTACTGAAACAAACCCTTGGTCCTAACATAACTCTAGTGAAGCATAAGATTGACCAAGAATAAGGGCTCCTCAGGCCCTACACTAAATGCATCAGGTTATTGGCTAACCCCCTACATAAATAGCAAGGGGTTCCCAATGAATATAATGATAAACAATCCTATGCATCCATGACTGAATAGGAAGATGCTCAATTGCTACCTGACTCATAAACCAAACTAGCCATTGGTGGCCAAAATAGAATGTATTAGTAAGAAGCCCCCAAAGTAGTCCTGGGATAATATTAGAAGGTCATTATAAGAGCTCCCTTGAACCACAATTGAAAAATACATCTTCAACAAAAGCATAATTGGCCAGGGAATCCGCAAAGCAATTACACTATCGAGGAACTAGCTGATAAGTCATCGTCTCAAAAATATGCAACATATCCAAGGTTGCACAACAATACATCCGTAGGATGGGATCCCGCACACTATAGGTCCCATTCAACTGATTGATCACTAACTGCAAGTCACCTTTCACCACAATAATTGACAGATACCACCACATCATGCTATATTCAACCCCATAATCAAGTCCTTACATTCTACCATATTATTAGTAAAAGAGTGTCCTAAATATACACCCATTTTCATAAGAACCCTACATCAAGATCTTTAATGACCATAGCAACACTCACATCCTTAGCAAGCCCTCTAGAAGCTCCATCAAAATATAAAGTATAGACCCAATCTTTAGTGATAGGTCATATTATACTAATTAGCTCAATCATAACTATGATAATCAAAGTCAAGCCAGGAGAGAGGATGTATAACAGGTACAATCCCTTCTTCATTGTTGAACTCAATAAGAATGCTTGTAAGAATCCTTTGACAATGGTGGCAGTAGATCTTAATATCCCATGTGAAAGATCTGACTTGCCACTCAATAACCTAATAACCTTTACTCCATTAGATCACTTGACCTTGGTGGTAACATCTCTCTAAATACGGATTCTCAAAGATAAGGAATGATTCTTCCCATCCAAATGACTTGGTATACCTACTGCAAGTTAAAGCTGAATCATGAAGGACCTGCACAAGCATCAAGTCTAACGTTAGCCCTTACATGAAGGAAGGCTTCAACTTAGTAAAGTTAACTTTATTTTTAAACTCCACCCTCTGCAAGTCTACTAAAAGGTCTATAGAGCCATTCTTTCTTATGTGGACAATTTTATACAGCCCATCCCATTTTGGTTCTAGTTTACCAAGAAATAGCTCACAACGAGCATCATAGTACAACACCAACTGACTCGTCTTAAATTTATATTTTTTAGCCCGAAGGTTGTGAAGTGCTTTCATTCTCTTCTTCCCTACCTCTTGATGTAATAAAGCCTACAATCAAATTCTATCAAGATGAGAAAGAGAAATAAATCTTTCTTGCAATGAATCTAACTCTCCCAATGAATGATTAAGAGCAAATCACATTGTGGCAGCTATTTTTCCAATGGTAAGACCCACTCTTCCCCATATACCATCTTGAAAGGGGTGTGGCCTGTAGCTCTCTTAAATGTCATATTGTAAACCCAAACCACCACACTCTTCTTAAATTTATATTTCTTAGCCCGAAGGTTGTGAAGTGCTTTCATTCTCTTCTTCCCTACCTCTTGATGTAATAAAGCCTACAATCAAATTCTATCAAGATGAGCAAGAGAAATAAATCTTTTTTGCAATGAATCTAACTCTCCCAATGAATGATTAAGAGCAAATCACATTGTGGCAGCTATTTTTCCAATGGTAAGACAGACTCTTCCCCATATACCATCTTGAAAGGGGTGTGGCATGTAGCTCTCTTAAATGTCATATTGTAAACCCAAACTACCACATACAATTTCTTATCCCAATCTTGCTTACTTTCATATACTATTGATCCAGGTTTTTTACAACCCGGATTATTACCACAAAATTTGGCCAAAGCCCCTATCAAGAGCTTACCATATCACTTTGGGTTTACTCTTCAAGCACTAGGTATGCTACATTGCTTCTTGATTATGATAACTCTAGCGAATGGGGGGAACAAGTTCTTAGAAGGCATGTCAATGTAAAGGGTAAAAGGGATGGTTATCTTAGTGAAGATGGAAATGGATTACATCTAGGAGTTGAGTGAGTGCATAGATTTTTTCAAAGGACTAGCCTCCAACTACACATGGGCCCCGTCTGCATCACTAAGATTTGGAATCTATCACCATCATTAGAGGACACCTCACCCTAGCACACAAGTCAATATCCACATCATGGTGTCATTTGGATCTTGCACAAAAGCTTACAAGCATGGACCCCTTTTGTCACATGCTTATATGTATTTATATACATATGGGGGACTAAAGTCAAAGCAGCTTTTAGAAGCTGTTTTTTATAATCCCAATAACTCCCAAGAAAAAGCGAATTTCAAGAAAATTCCCATCAAAGTGGATCGGTTTCGACCTGGTCTACAAAGTTGCAGAAGAAACTTTTTTCAAATTCCTCACGGATTTGAAGTTACGAAGGCGCAGACTGCTGGCTACATGCAATTTTCTTCTCTCTTTCACCACACCAACTTTCCACTCTATCCTTCTTGTAAATATATTATAATAATGTGCTTTGGGCACCCACCTCTTGTAATCTAGCTCAATTTCTCTATTTTGTCTACCACCACCCTTGGCTTCTTGCATGATGACCAAGGTGGGGACTTGTCCCATCCACTATGCTCCATATTTTCAAAGATGCCATACATCATCTTGGATTATGTTAATCAAGAATATTAGCTTAATCTAATCCCTCTTTGAGGCTATATAAAGAGCCCATGGAGAATGAAGGGGGCAGACAAGAACAATGACAAGCCCATGAGAGCACTCTAGAATACCCTCATCTCTTTGAGGTGAGCTATGAGTGAGTTCTTTTATTATGTAGCATAATGGCAAGCTTCCTATACCTCTTCTCCTATTATCTCCCTCTCCTCTCATCTCTCTCTCTTATATTCCAATATGGTGTCTAGTACATATATTCTCTCTTGTAAATTTGTGTCTTGGTTCTCTTGATTCTCTTTGAGAAAAGGGAGAGAGAGAGAGGACAATGACAAGTCCATGAGAGCATTCTAGAATACCCTCATATCTTTGAGGTGAGCTATGAGTGAGTTCTTTTATTATGTAGCATAATGGCAAGCTTCCTCTACCTCTTCTCCTATTATCTCCCTCTCCTCTCATCTTCTCATTCCATGTAGCATAATGGCAATCTTCTTCTACCTCTTCTCCTCTTGTCTCCCTCTCCTCTCATCTCTCTCTCTTATATTCCAATATGGTGTCTAGTACATATATTCTCTCTTGTAAATTTGTGTCTTGGTTCTCTTGATTCTCTTTGAGAAAATGGATGTCCTAGCCCATCCTCCCTTTGGCTAGGTGGTGCCCCTCTTAGTGAGGATTGGACGTTGGATGGGTAAGAGGCAACCCATTCATCATTTCAGCCCTCAATATCTTGGATAAGATCCCTACAAGCTATTTATTCATATTCTTGACTTAACCATTTGTTTATGGATTATACGGGGTAGTTTTATTGTGTTTAATCTTCAAAGATTCTGTCAAGGCTACTATGACCTTATTCAAGAAGTGTGTCCCTTAGTCAGACATTGTCTTCTTAAGTGAATCAAAATGGTAAACAATTTGCTCCATAATAAAACTAGCCGTCTCCTTAGTAATATCCTTTATTGTTGCTTGAGCTTCATACCACTTTGTAAAGTAGTCTATTGCTACAATAATATAATGCTTCCACGTAGTTGATGAAGGGTATATTAGTCCAACAAAATTGATACCCCATTTTTTTAAGGATAACATAACTAAAATAGGGTTTAGAGGCCACTTATGATTCTCCTTGGCATTGTGTCTTTGGTAGGCATCGCAATGCTTAACATAACTGAAAGCATCCTGGAAAATTGATGGCCACCAATATCTAGTACAAAGAGCTTTCTGGGCGGCAACAAAATGTCCCCACACATGTTGAATCATGGCATTCTTCAAGAATAAATGGTACTTCATCAGGTACTACACATCAGTGATAAATCTCATCCACGTCTTTCTCATACAAGACACCCACTATAATCGAAAAGCATAGTGCTTGCTACTTAATATTTTTCTTTTTGGACTTTGATAGAGCAGCCCCAAATGCCCATATAGATAGATAATGTGTTATAGCAACACAGCAAGAAGGGATGGAAGCTGTATCGATCTTGAATAGACCTTTGATATCACTCCAGGAAGCCAAAATTTCTTTTGGCTCCTTGAAATCCACAAGATATTTCACAATATCCTCATGTAGCTTTGGTGGCTTACTCATAATCTCATAATCAAACTCTTGCAAAGTGATTAGTCACTTTGCTAAGACAGTTAAGTGGGTGCAACTTGTTCATTCAAGAGTCTAAGTCCTTCCACCTTTGTAAAGAATACCATCTTCTCATAGAGAATGTAGTGCCTAAATTTCTTTGTCACAAACTAGTCCAAGGCACAATTCTCCATATAAGTATAATTGACTTCAGCTATCCCCAATTTATGACTTTCAAAGGCTATTGGATGATACCATTTCTCTTTCCAAATTTGGGCTAAATAGTAGCTAATACTATGCATTGTTGCTAGTGAAAATATATAAGAAACCTCACCTATTTTGGATGCTTTTAGAAATGCCAACACATTGATAAACCTTCGATAATAGTCCACTAATGACAAGAAGCTATGTATCTCTTTTGGAGTGCATGGCAGACTCATAGGAACTATAATCTTTATCTTTTCAAGGCCAATCGTGATACCAGCCCAGCTAACCACATGGCCCAGTAACAACCCATAAGGCACTCCAAAGACACACTTTCCTGGATTAAGAGCAATGTAAAACTATTTGCAATGCTCAAAACATTTCCTTAAAATAAGCAACTTCCTTTCACTTGTGGTGGTTGTCCCCCCAGATCATTGATGAAGATATTTAATTATCTGGAGAGATGTCACCAAAAGTATTATCACCTATACGGTGTCATGAACCGGGCACATTATTTAGACCAAAGGCCATCACGTGATATGCAAAGGTACTGAAGACAGTGATAAAAATCATTTTCAACTTGTCTTCCTTCACAATAGTCATTTGATTGTATCTAGTAACGTAATCCATAAATGAATATATTTCCCTACCCACTAATTGGTCTAAAATCTGATCAATAAATGGCAATGGATAGTAATCCTTAACCATCTGCTTATTGAGCTCTTTGAAATCTATGCAAAGCCAAATCTGATTATTATTCTTCTTCTTGATAAGGATTGGTAAACACCACTCTATGTGTTGTATCGGAAATATCAGGCTAACTTTTGGTAGTTTTGTCAATTCCTGGAATAGTCCTCGAGTAGTCTTGATGCCAGGAGGCATATTCCACGATGGATTCCGTGAGGTTTTACGGTGGATTCCGTAAACTTAGATGACCAGGGCTCATACACAAAGTGGATTCTTTGTGCGAGAAGTTGATGGGGACGCCTGTCCTTTTTGGGCGTTTCATTAATTTAGTATGTACATGGGTGATTCCATAGTGGGTGATTCCGCAAAATGCATGTTAAATTAATAAACGTTTATGAGTTTTGAGTGCACACTCGTAATAAATTAAGGTTAGGATTTATTTCTAACCAGTTGATTTATTTATGTAGCTGAAGACTGCTAGGTATTCACTTTTGTCGGTTTAATTGTATTATTTTACTAACGATTGTGAATGCTTCAGTTGATGTGTAGAGATAGCAGCAGTGGCGGAGGAAAGCATTGGAGTCTAGCGAGTATTCGACCTATGGATTATATTTTGATAGGTGCCACGCCTATATTTTGTCATGTCTATTGAGGCATCGATTATTTATTATTATTTTGTATGCGCCTATGCGCACGGATATGTTATTTCTATTTGGACATTGAGATTGGGCGTGCCAGACTCTATGGGCACCGTCCATTAGCTTTATTTCCTATTTTTGTAAAAGCAAACTCAAAAGCTAAAATTTTGTCATATTTTTGTAAATTGGGCTATTATTGATTATGAAGATGGAAATATACATAAAATACATGCTTTGTGAAGCGCTCACACAAGGCATGGGGGAGATTGAACCCAATTGGTCTCTTGCTCTTGTCGTTCATGCTTTTACATTGTTTTTTGTGCAAAAAGATAGAGTTCATTGTTCTTGGGGACCTTTCGGGATTCACTACATGAGCATACTGTGACCGATCTGTGCACCAGTGGTATCAGAGCGGAGCTGAGATCAAGAGCTTCCAATCGCTACCCATCTCATGTGAAGGCGGAGCTCCTGGAACGATTGGGCTCTATGGTCAATCTCGTCACGAATCGTCGATACAGGCAGACTTTTGGCGATCAAGAACCCCTATTTCTACTCTCAGATCGTGAAGGACCAGGCTGTACAGGCGGAGGACCACTCCATCATCTCCATAAAGAAGTCGTGGAAATACAGTAAGAAGCTCATATCTATCTTCTTCAAAAAGCTTAGTCTTAAAGCTTAAAGGCTTAAGGAATTTAAGAAGCTTCACAAAACTTGTCATCGAGATGCAAGAAGATGCCCGCAATTTCTGTGACGTCAGCAAACGGCTGCCCATGTCCTCCACGATCTGCGCCGTTTTCCTCAATTACCCCCCCCCTTCCATAACTTAAGCTATTAAGCTTAAGCCACTAAGCTTTCATCAGGTCAAACAAGACAATCAAGTGAACAAACTCCAGGTCCTGCACTTCCGCAATCAAGTCCTGCAAGTTCTACAAGTCGGCTAAGTCTGCAACTCTGCAAGTCGGCTAAGTCTGCAACTCTGCAAGTCAGACTAGTCAACTGGAGTCAAAACTGACTAGTGCTCAAAACTCCTAGAAGGGTTGTTCCTGGCAGAAACTCTGAACTGCAAAGTTGTTCGTGGCAAGGTATTCTACCCATACGCAGGTTCGCTGAAGTATTTTCAGCATACGAGGAAGGAAATATTGCATATTTTCTAAAAATTGAGAAAGAAATACCCAAAAACACATAGCCTTGTAACCCCGAATTTGAGCTACGCTCATCCTGCTAACCTGATTTTGAGTGAGAAAGGTCTTTTGAGTTTTACAGGATGACGGAACCACATATAGATGATCCTATGGCTGAAGACGACCTACCTGAGCCTACCACGGAACAAAAGCTGGACCTAATCATGATGCAATTGGAAGAAGAACGAAGGGCTAGGCAAGCATTGCAAGCGCAATTGACAAAATTACAAAGAGCGTCTACCGACAAAGAAGAACCTCAAGCTGAAGATTTGATTCGACGTACCATCGACGCCACTCTTGAAGCTCAAACCATTCGCAAGGAATCAAAGATAAGTAAACGAAGTTTCAAATTTCGCACTTTCAATGGCATACGAGAAGGAAAGACTGTTTTATCATTCATTAGCCAGTTTGATGACTATTTCCATGAGGAAACTTATCCAAAAAAAGTTAAAATCAAGTGTGTTACTAATCATTTGGTAGACAGAGCATCACTTTGGTGGACTGTAGTACGCAAGAGCATAGAATGTCCTGCTACTTGGAAAGATTTCAAGAAGAAGTTCATGCATAATTTCTTACCACTGCAATTTCATGAGAAGGCTATCAAGCAATGGGATCTACTTCAACAACGGGATCGTGAGCCTGTACCACAGTATACAGAGCGTTTTTGGAATGCACTCCTACAGCTATGCATGCTTGAAGACGTACCAGAGACGGCACATAAGCGGAAGTATATGTCTGGACTTCTTGGGCATTACTACGCTGAAGTGAACATGTTCAAGCATGCCACCCTTGAAGACGCCATCTCACTAGCTCACGACACTGAAGATAAGTTACGCGGTAGAGACAGACGACCATAGCAATTCCAAGCCAATGGTAATTATGGATCTAAACAATTCAACTCCAATTTTAGAAGGTTTAATCCAGGTTGTTTCTCTTCACCATCTTTCCGCAAGAATTGGGCTAAACCACCTGCATTACCATCCAATGTCAATCCAAATCCTAAGCCTATTCCACAAGCAAATCCAAATGTACCTAGAATTCCAGCCATTGCAAATAATGTAACCAAAGCCAAGCCAATAGTATGCTATAAATGTCACCAGCTTGGACATCTCGCAGCAAATTGTCATTCAAAGAAGCCACCAGCTCATATCAACTATCTTGGAGCCATGGACGAAGACGAACATGAGGATATGCCTGATTTCACTGAAGATGAGGACGACACTACTACTACTACTTCCGACACTTTACCAGGTATGCCTACTCCACATTCATTATTGACTATGAAATGTTTGGTGCATGGAAAGGAAAAGACTATCTTGCATGATGACGGTAGTACTCATGATTTTATTTCAGCAAAATTGGTAAAGGAATTGAAATTAGAGACTGTACCTACGCATTATCGTATAAAAGCTGCATTTTTAGGCACTAGGTATAATGGTACACAAGAAGTCCAAGAATTAGAGATTCAAATTGGTTCATACACTGAAAGAAGAAATTTCTTAGTTATTCCATTACAGACAAGTGACATTATTTTAGGAATGCCTTGGCGACACCAGCATAACCCAGATATAGATTATTCCACACACACAATGAATATTAATTTTCAAGGAAGATCTATTACATTATATGGTATGCATGCATCTAATGTTTTTCCACTGCTTTCGCATACTCAAGCAAAACGTGCATTACGCAAGAGTACTAAAGCATATCTCATTTAGGTGAATGAATTGCAAGCAACGGAAAATCATATGCACCCTAGGCATAAGGATTTTCTTGCATATTTTAAAGACTGTTTTGCAGAAGACCTACCACCAGGTTTACCACCTTCACGTCCAAAAGACCATAAGATTGATTTGATCCCTGGCACACAACCACCTTGCAAAGCACCATATAGGCACAATCAAATAGAGCAAAAAGAAATCCAAAGTCAAGTTGAAGAATTACTAAATAGAGGTTTAATACGACCTAGCAGTTCTCCATTCGGTGCACCTGTATTGTTAGTCAAGAAAAAGAATAATACCTATCGTATGTGTATTGACTACCGAGCTTTAAATAAGATCACTGTAAAGAATAGGTATCCTATACCTAGAGTTGATGACCTTATGGACAAACCGCAAGGATCTTCTATATTTAGTAAAATTGACCTTAAGTCTGGATATCATCAGGTGAGGCTAGATAAATCTGACATATTTAAGACTGCATTCAGAACACAGTTTGGCCATTACGAATTCTTAGTCATGCCATTCGGATTGACTAATGCACCTGCCACTTTCAGTAGAATGATGAACCGTATCTTTTTAAAATATCAGTACTGTGTGATTGTTTTCTTTGATGATATTTTGGTGTTTAGTCAAAATGAGAAAGAGCATTATGAGCATTTGTCATTAGTTTTTCAATTATTGAAAGAAAATCAACTGTTTGCAAATCCTGAAAAGAGTGAATTCTTTAAGACAGAAATTGAGTATTTAGGTCATATTGTATCATCTGAAGGAATTAAGTTGATCCTAAGAAAATTGATGCAATATTGAATTGGCATGTTCCTAAAAACGTGAATGAGTTACGCTCATTCCTTGGTCTTGCTAGTTTCTATAGGAAGTTTGTACGTAATTTTTCATTACTTGCTTTACCATTAACCAAACTTCTCAAGAAAGGAATTGTTTATCAATGGACCGAAAATCAACAGAAATCCTTTGACTTAATGAAACATGCATTAACCAATGCCCCTGTTTTACAGTTGCCTAATTTTAATAGACCATTCTTTCTAGTTGTGACTGATGCTAGCGGATCAGGAATAGGAGCCGTACTAATGTAAGACAATCATCCAATAGCATATTCTAGTTGTAAGCTGAAACCTTTTGAGCTAAAATATTCCACATACGACAAAGAACTATTAGCAGTAGTACAAGCATTAAGACAGTGGAAACACTACTTAATGGGTTCAGAATTTATGATAAAGACCGACCAGCAAAGCATTAGACATTTACTTAGCCAACCCCAAATTTCTGACCGTCATATCAAATGGGCTTCCTTTATTCAAAGTTTTCATCCTATCACTCAATACCAACCTGAAAAAGAAAATGTAGTTGCTGATGCATTGAGTAGAAGACCTGCAATTCATAATATTTTTGTCATATCTTTTGATTCTTTGATTGCTATGAAAGATACATATCACCAGGATATTACTTTTCATTTTGATTGGAATAAATTGGTTCAAAATAATTTCATTCCTGTTGATTCATTGTCATATAATGATGGATTTATGTTTTATGAAAAGAAACTGTGTGTTACTTTTCCATTCCGATCTTTTGTTTTGAATGAAATTCATTGTCCCCCATATCAAGGTCATAGAGGTATCATATCTACATTACGTATGTTAACTGAAGATTTTTATTGGCCACATATGGATGCAGATGTATCTAACTTTGTTTCTGAATGTTTGATTTGTCAAAGAATTAAGAGACATCATGGTAAACAGTATGGATTACTAATGCCTTTATCTATTCCATCTAAACCTTGGGAACATATTTCTATGGATTTCATTACTGGTTTACCAAATACTAAATCGAACCATGATATGATTTGGACAGTTGTAGATAGATTTAGTAAGCAAGCTTATTTCATTCCATGTAAGAAAACTTTAACAGCATCACAAGCAGCACAGTTATTTTTGAAAACTGTTTTTACTAACCATGGATTGCCAAAAGTAATTATTTCAGATCGTGATTCTAGATTTTGTAACAATTTTTGGATTACCTATTTGTTAATCTAGGCACAAAGATTGATTTCTCATCTGCATTTCATCCAGAAACAAATGGACAAACAGAAGCCACAAATAGCACCATTCTAGATCTTTTACGTGCATATACTATCTCTAAACCTCAGACATGGGACACTCATTTGCATTTATTACAGTTTGCATATAACAATACACCGCACACATCTACAAAGAAAGCACCGTTTGAAGTCATTTATGGATATAGATTATCTACACCTGTTGCATCTTTGTCTAATAGAATTCAGAGTGCTGATGATATTGCTAGTATGCATAACAGTATTTTTGATGAGGTTAAGGATATAATTGCTAAAGCCCAGCAATCATATACCAAACAAGCCAACAAGAAAAGACAAGCCATGAATTTCAAAGTTGATGATTATGTTTGGCTGAGAATAGAAAAATGTAGACTGCAAAGTGTAGATAGACATCCAGTTGTCAAACTAGCTCCTAGATTCTATGGACCATTTAGAATCATTCATAAAATTAATGATAATGCATTTAAGTTAGAATTACCATCTCACTGGAAAATTCACAATACATTTCACATTAGTTTATTGAGACCATTTAGAGGCCAATTACCTATCCACCCAGTTTATCAAAACCCACCTTTATTAGAGGAAGAGACTGAAATACTTGAACCAGAAGCTATCATAGACACTGATTATATGACCACTAGAACTGGCCGAATGTATTCTAGATATCTAGTAAAATTTAAGAACCATCCTGTAGAGGAAGCACAATGGATGCACACTAGAGACTTAAATGCTTTCCCCACTCTGTTAGCTCCACATTGAGCTAATAGCAATTGAGGTCAATTGCTATCCCACCCCGAGGGTATGATGCCAGGAGGCATATTCCACGGTGGATTCCGTGAGGTTTTACGATGGATTCCGTAAACTTATATGACCGGGGCTCATACACAAAGTGGATTCTTTGTGCGAGAAGTTGATGGGGACGCCTATCCTTTTCGGGTGTTTCATTAATTTAGTGTGTACATGGGTGATTCCATAGCGGGTGATTCCATAAAATGCATATTAAATTAATAAACGTTTATGAGTTTTGAGTGCGCACTCGTAATAAATTAAGGTTAGGATTTATTTCTAACCAGTTGATTTATTTATGTAGCTGAAGACTGCTAGGTATTCACTTTTGTCGATTTAATTGTATTATTTTACTAACGATTGTGAATGCTTCAGTTGATGTGTAGAGATAGCAGCAGTGGCGGAGGAAAGCATTGGAGTCTAGTGAGTATTCGACCTATGGATTATATTTTGATAGGCGCCACGCCTATATTTTGTCATGTCTATTGAGGCATCGATTATTTATTATTATTTTGTATGCGCCTATGCGCACGGATATGTTATTTCTATTTGGACATTGAGATTGGGCGTGCCAGACTCTATGGGCACCGTCCATTAGCTTTATTTCCTATTTTTGTAAAAGCAAACTCAAAAGCTAAAAGCTTGTCATATTTTTGTAAATTGGGCTATTATTGAGCATGAAGATGGAAATATACATAAAATACATGCTTTGTGAAGCGCTCACACAAGGCATGGGGGAGATTGAACCCAATTGGTCTCTTGCTCTTGTCGTTCATGCTTTTACATTGTTTTTTGTGCAAAAAGGTAGAGCTCATTCTTCTTGGGGACCTTCCGGGATTCACTACGTAAGCATACTGCGACCAATCTGCGCACCAAGTCTATCCCTTAATTTGAAAGGTATATGCCTTACTTTTGTTAAAATGCATGGATCTCAGCATGGCTATGGTTGCTTGAAGGTATAGAGAGAACTCATGAAGACATAGAGTTGAAGGTAGAATGTCACACAAGTGAATTAGGTTCCAAGATTGAGGCTTGGACTCACAAACATAGTCTTGTGTGGTTAGCAGTCACTTAACTAAAAGGACAAAAGTACCATCATATTTTCATTGAAAATGAGAGGCAAGTACAATGTTTTATAGCTTGAGGATATGTGGTATTTTCATGATTTGTGAATATGGGATTCTAGATAGCTTGCATATCCTTTACCTAGACTGCTCCTCAAAGCGGCTATACTGGGTGTGATTGCGTAAATCTCCTTAAATCTCAAAACTGCTCCTCAATCATAGCTAGAAAGGCAAAAAGTGTGTAGAGGCTTTAGTGAGTCACCACCTGTAAAGTGTGGACACACCACAAATATGGAAAATGCCAAAGGCTATCTCGCAAAAAAGGATAAGTGTGGGTACCAAACACATGGTGGACATCCAAAGGCTATAACAGGGGCCTCACAAAGTGTACAAAGAATGTATTGGTAGGTTACATGAGGAGTTTACAAAGCTTATGATAGAAGCATTAGGGCACGGTTATACAAGGCTTCAAAAAGTCTATATGAATAGAAGGACTGATGAGGCTTTCCCTTCTCCTAGCGGTCTTCTTCTTCTTTTTCTCCATGGTCTTCTTCTTCTTCAACAGCTGCAAGATAGGCCTTTTGAGACCTCTTTTAGGCATGGAAAAACTTTTTGGTGTGTCCGATCCTTTTGCAGAAGTCACAAAATAGCTGGCCCTTTGTTTTGCTGACATACAACATTTGTTCATCTTTAGAAGTACTTGATTCTTCTTTATTTCTGATCTTCTTTTCTTCTTCCAATAGAGAGACCTTAATTTCAACCAATTTAGGATTTGGCATGCTGATTAAGGTGGTTGAAACATTATCATAATCAGAAGGAAAACTTTTTAGCAAAACACCAATACAAATATCTTCATCTATTTTGAGATTTATCCCTACAAGATGGGTTAGGAGACTTTCCATGTAGTTCAGATGAGTTGCTAGGGATGTATTAGGCTTCCTATCAAGTTGAAAGAATTCAATCAGTAAACCATACTTTGAGGACTTGGACTGTACACCAAATAAGGTATCTAATCTATCCCAAGTGTCATGGGACATGTCACAAGCATCCACATGATGGATGTAGCTGTCATCCAATTCCAATTTGATGATGGCCTCTGCTTTGTCATCATTATTCTGCCAAATAATTGCAAGAGTTGCATCCTGAGGCTTCTTTTCTTTTTCTATTGGTAATGGCCCATAGATCCTTTTTCATTAGGATGAGCTTGATGCGGGTTTGCTAGGTGTGAAACCTGACTCCTTTGAATCAACATGTTGGTGAATCTTTCCCCATTTTGAATCGTTGGAGCAACAACAAATCAGCACCAAATTCTCATATTTGATTTGGGAAAAAAAAACTAATTGTGTCAAATGACACAAGTGCTAAAAGCACTAGATGAGTGTCAATGGACATTGTGCTTGTATCTTCTTGGATTGAACTTGAATATTTCAAAATGTTCCTTCCTTATTGGTTTGATGCCCAAGTGTTGCTGAAAACTAAGTAAGAACTCTAACCCAAGTGGCAAAATCTCCAATTGACTGAGAAGAGTGAGAAAATGAAGTGAAATAGAAGCTTGAAGTTGAAAGAGCTATGGCTTCTCTATTAGGGTTACAGCAGGCAATTGTGTTTTAAGTTCGTGCAGCATGTAGGGACAATGTTTTGGCAAAATATTTGGTGAAGAAAGAGCTTACATGTGGTACTTGAGAATCCCTATGGTATAGGTTGAAGCACTGCATGTAGAAGCATCTCGAATCATACAACTAGGTGGCAGCATGATTAGGACAGTGAGCAAAAATTTCTAGAATGCTAGAGTGAGAGATCACCAATGTCTATGATTGAGGTGTCAAGAGGAAGCGCCCTAAGGTCAAGAAGATATGCCCAAAAGAAAGCTTTAGCTGATATGGCCTAGTTGAAGAGATCCATAGGCTCCAAGGTGGGTATGTGCAATCTAGTTATGGCAAACAAGAAGCTTGAGTGAAGGTGGAAGTCAAAATGAATTTGATCGTGAAGTCATGAGCTCAAGCTGTGAGCTGGATAGAAGTGGAAGCGAGATGGAGGATCAGTGCCATGCTCACCATGGTTCTAATACCATGTTAAAATGCATAGATCTAAGCATGGTTTTGGCGGCTTAAAGGTATAGAGTGAACTCATGAAGACATAGAGTTGAAGGTAGAATGTCACATGAAGGATGGATTTTAGGCCCCGGAACATGCCTAAAAATAGGGGAAAAATATGGAAATGCGGGGGAAAATGCTCAACCACGAAGGCGGCAGCTCGACCTAGGACGATTTTAAGCATTAAGTGCTTGACGGGCGCCCGTGCGACACTCCGTGAATTTTCATAATTTTTCCGTGCGCCTGTGCCAGTCAGTGAAGCTGCAGGCCTGTCCGGGATGTTGAGACGAGCTCATAGGAATTTTCAGATCGAAGTTCCGAGTCCGGGTGCGGAAGATGGCCCGAAACCGGCCGGGGTGCCCAAGAGGGGGTCCAAAATGGAAATTTGAAAAGGTGTGAAGGAGGGGGGGTGACCTTTGGCACCCCCCCCTCAAAAAATCGTGGATATGGAGGGGGGGCGGCGGCTGAAAACAGCCGCCGAAAAAACGCGACCCCCCCCCCCACAATCGATTGCTGGCTCACAAAGAAGCCATGGTTATGGACCTCCAGGCCTGATGAAGATGATGTGCCGATCAATTCGCCGGTCTCCGCTCCCGCAATGGTGGACTGGTTGAAGAGAGAGAAAACCAGTCTTTCTCTCTCCTCTCTCTCTCTCCTCTTAGCCCCCGTTCGTGCTTGAAGGAATAGGATGAAGATGGACGGCCGGATGGATGCCGATTCTTGACGGGATGAAAGAGCAATGCAAAACCATTGTAGATTGCTGATTCCAAGCAGAATTCATGGCTGGAAATCAATCGTGGGACGTGCCAAATTTAATGGAAAAACCCGCAAGACACGGTAATAATTGTTTTTTCAAGGAAAATGGTCTTTTGATGCAAATTTGGTTGATAAAAATGTGTTCATATGGATTGAGTTTTGAGTATGTCGTGCTTTGAGTTGGTTTCTAGCTGTTCATCATTTAAAAATCAGGAAAACATGTGTGGGATAGCAGAAAATAGGGAACCGAGACACGAAAAACCATAAAAATGAAGGAAAACAAGGGTTTTGGGCATATAAATGGGGAAAACCGTCGATACACATCAACTAATCTTTCAATTTTGTTGCAAATGAACTAAGGGCCACAGCCCACAAACTGGTTTCAATTTTCAGCAATTTAAAAAATACAAGAAAATGAAGAAAATGGGGAAAAATGATAAAAACACCATGAAAAATAGGGGAAAAATACATTTGGGGCTACGAAAAATACAGAAAAATAGGATTTATGTTTGTTGATGTATAGCAAGGTTGGGGCATGAAGTTATGCTTCAGTTCAGCCTTGTTTATATGTTTTGGTGCGTGTTTCATTCCTTTCTCCACATAAAATGACAAGGAAACCCTAAAAGAAATGAATATAATGATGCACTATCAACGGGGAAGGGTAGAGTTGTGGAAAAATGGTTAAATGACACTGAGCATGAGGAATAATTTGTTGATTTTATATGCATTGCATCTAGGACGGAATAATAATGATAAGAATTAAAACCTAGTAGCACGAAGATCACTTCGGTGCTAGGTGTTGCAACGAAGCACAAAGCGGTTAGAAAGAAAAGCATGAAAGAGATGATTTGCACTTGCACGCTGCTGATTTTTAAGATGTTTGAGCACTAGGCATCCACCTCTTTGCATGATCATTTAGAGGAAATTAAAAGTATCAGAGTTAGCTCCTGGATATGCATTGCAATTGTTTTTGGGATATGACCTACGTTGAGAGTGTGAGGTTCCTATGTCGTAGGCTAGTCGTGGGATCATAAAGGGGAAGTTAAGTAAGGACAATGGTACATTCCTGGATACGTTTATTTGGTACCTTGAGTGACGTTTGTGCGAAATGTCTAAATGTTGAGCGGCGCATCGAGGGGCCAATCCCCAAGGTGTAGGAGAGTCGCAGAGGGTTGACGGCATTCAGCCGTAGGAGGAACCCCATGTGTATGTGATTCGAGCCTTTTGGCTATGTGAAAGGGACTCCCTTTGAGGAGCAATATTGGGTTAGGATCAGTTGGACTACAACGTATTACAAACGCAATGTGTAGGAAGGCAGAGATTTTGATAGGCGCTCCTGGCCGCGAGGCCGAGGGGTTGTCTTGTGCATAGTGACGAGGTCCGGCTAGTGCATGAGCCAGTGCCGGCCCGTTTTTAGGTCCATCAGTGGTGCGTCTGCCGGGAGCTGCTTAAAAGTGGCGGTTCTCGAATCCTGGTTGTTTAAGGACCAACTAGCAGTTTATGCCAAAGGATACTGAGATTGATCCGTTATTTATTGATAAGCATCGTCTAGCAGAAATCCAAAAGCAAGAAAGAGATGAAAGAGCTAGGCGACGTGCTGAAATTTTTAGGAGATATTCCCCTAAGCGTAGCGGTGCTGAACCCTTACGAGGGAGTGGATCTAGTGGTCTTAGGACCACAAGCAGTAAGTTAGGAGAAGGTGGAAGCTCTAGTACTCCCCTTCCTTCCATAAGCCAGTCCACGTCAATTGCGGGAGGTGTAACCCCACCGTTCCCTATTCCTAGTGCAAATCCAATCCTCGTCATGGCGCAGCCTATTGCAATTCCAGCAGGAACGACAGATTTGCCGGCTCTAGGTTACCCGCTGCCCATTTTTAATGGGCTAGTTGAGGAAGATGCGGAACTCCACATTAGGGAGTTTCAAAAGCTGATGTTTAACTGTCGCATTCAAGAAGAAGGGCATTTAATGATGTTCTTCAACATGACTCTCAAAGGAAGAGCCGCTATATGGTATCATGGTTTAGAAGCCGGAACCATATTGAACATTGATGCATTTTATGGAGCTTTTCGAAGGGAGTTTGCCCCTGAAAGGGGTGGGCAATATTGGTTGCGTGTACTCAACGTGACCCGCCAAGATCCACACGAGGATATTCGTGCTTATGCGAAGAAGATAAAAGAGGTCTTCCGTAAGTTGGACACCTCTATTCCTATCCCCGCAGCTGCCCAATTGCAATATTTCCTACATGGTTTGGACTTTAATATCCAATTGCAGTTGAGTAGTGTTCCCTTGGGGGATATAGATACTGCCATTACACGAGCACAAGAGGTGGAATCCCGACTACAAGCAGCCTATGCTTCTAGAGGCAATTCGAACATGGGTTTAGTATTGGGAAACAATATGGCAATAGCCAATGGCAGTAGTGGCCAAGGGATAGCGATGGCTAACCCTAATGGGAGAGGGAACATGATGCAGAATGTGCCTTTATTACCAGCTCCCCCTAGCATGTCGATGCCTACGGGCAGTCAAATGGCTCCAAGTGGTGGAGGCCAGGCGGTCAATTCTAATACCATGCCTGTGGCTCAACAACCAGTGCCTAATCGAATTGTTAGGCCGATTGAACGACATGGAAATGACCAAGGCTATGAGTCGAGTTCTTCCAATGTTCTTGGCGAGGTTAAGGACATGATGAAGCATTATACCGACATGATTACGGAGCAGTATCGACAAATAGCTGTTGATGTCAACTTCCTTAAAAAACAACAAAATTTGATAGGAAGTAGATACCCGGAGGAGGGTGCACCGTCGAGGTTTAGTTGCAAATGGTGTGGCGGGCAGCACTATCCAAGAAATTGCCCAAATGTTAAGTGCGACATTTGTGGAAAATCCGGCCATCTAGCAGCTACTTGCTGGAGTAAGATCAGTTCCCTCCAGCGGGGTAGTCGGCAACCAGGGCCTGTTAATCATCGTGCCCAAGGAAATGATTCCCAGCCAGAAAATGGGCCTAAACAAATACTTCAACGACCAAAGACGACGGTGGAAGAACTACCAAGTGGTAGTGGGGTTAGTTTGATTGAGGCTGTACGCGTTAATGATGCTGAAACCTCTAATCTACGAGCTGTCCTTACAAGAGGTAAAAAGGGTAGAGAAGCCGACATGGATAAGCCTGTCGACGGAAACCCTAAACAAGGCGACAAAGGAACGCAAGTTTTGGATCCTGCCCTAGAAGGGGGACCTTTGAAGCCCGTAGAGAGTAAAGCCGATAAGGAAGCACCAAAGAAGAAGGTGAAAGTTAGGAAAGAGGCAATGAAGCCAGTTCAGCGACCTAAAGAGCGGATGGTTTGGCGTGAAAAGCGAGCCCTATCGAACTATCATGAATTCGATTTGGCGGGCTCTCTTTGCGAAGTCAAGCCGGATGTGAACCTTTTGCAGCTTATTAAGCTTTCCCCAGGAGTACGTAAGGAATTTAGAAAGATCCTACGTACCGGGTATATTGTAGAACCTTTGGGTATTGCGCGAGTTGGTGATGACTGGTTCGAGCATGCTGAGAAGCATTGCCCAAGGGTTGCAGCCTATGTCGATGGGATATTAGTAGATTATGCCATTGTCGACACAGGATCATCTGTTAACATTATGAGTTCTGAACTGATGGAAAGGTTGGGCCTTGCGATCCAAAAAGATACCTCCACAATTCTCAGAATGGCAGATGACAGTTTGAGACAGCCGGAAGGCTGCATTACTAAGGTCCATGTCACTGTTGCAAATGTAGAATGCCTGTTGGACTTTAGGGTGATTCGTTTTGCAGGGCGGCCAAGTTACCAAGTATTACTTGGACGACCTTGGATCTTGCAAGCGGATTGCCAAGTGGATATACCCGCCGGTCGATTGTTATTCGGCAGAGGTGCCCAGCGTGTGGTGGTTGATGCTTATCCTGAGTCCCCGCAGAGTGAGAGGGCTCCTCTATCTTCTACAGAATTGGAGACATTAGAAGATTCATCTGTTAGTGAGGCATCATCGAGTGATGAGTCCAAAGAGGGATCCACCACGGAGGACATCTATCAGATCACTTTGAACGAGCCGATAGAGGCCCAAGATCGTATAAGAGATGCAGATGTTATCGAGCTAGACCTTGGTACGCTTGATGATTCGCGGCCAATCAAATTAGGCTCTATGCTCAGCTCAGCAGAAAGGGAGGACTATGTGGCCTTGATCCAGGAATTCCGTGATATCTTTGCCTGGAGTTATGATGAGTTGAGAGGCATCCCTCCCAGTCTTGCTGTTCATACAATTCCGTTGAAAGAGGGTAGTCGTCCTGTACGGCAGAAAGTCAGGCGTATGCCTTTCGAATTAAGGGACGGGTTGTTTGAAGAGTTACAGAAGCTTCGAAAAGCGGGTTTGATTTTCCCTGTACAACACACGGAATGGTGTTCGCCAGTTGTGATTAGAAAGAAGAAGAATAATCAGATCCGTTTATGTGTAGACTTTAGGGAGCTGAATAAGCAGACAGTTAAGGACTACTACCCATTACCATTTATTGACCAGATTTTGGATCAATTAGCGGGTAGGGAGATATATTCGTTTATGGATTGCTTTGCAGGATACAACCAAATGGCAATTGCAGAAGAGGACAAGTTGAAAACAACTTTTATCACTGTATTTGGCACTTTTGCTTACCACGTGATGGCTTTTGGTTTATGCAATGCGCCTGGTTCGTGGCAACGAACAGCCGATAAGACATTCGGTGACATATCCCCTGAAGAGTTGAGGGTGTTTATTGATGACTTAGGGGCCGCCACCGTGAGAGAAAGGCAGTTGATCATTTTGAGAAAATGCTTTGAGCGCTGTAGACAATTTTGCATCGCCCTAAACCCACGGAAGTGCGTTTTTGGAGTACCTTATGGGCTATTGTTGGGTCATGTGGTTAGTTCGGTAGGAATTGCGACAGACCCCGAAAAGGTCAAAGTTATAATTGCCATGGGTCCACCACGCACTCCGAAAGAAGTTCATAGCTTTCTGTCTTCGGTTGGTTACTACCGTAGATTCATTAACGCCTTAGCAGAAAGAACGTTGCCACTTACAAATTTATTGTCCTTTAGCTGTTCGTTTGTATGGGGTGACCCTTGTAAGGTAGCATTTGAGGACGTGAAACAAGAGCTAGCAAGAGCGCCCGTTTTAAAAGCACCTAAAAGAGGTGAGGTGTTCTATATATTCTCAGCAGCCACCATGTATAGTATCAGCTGCTGTTTAGCCCAAATTTGGGAAGAGAAGTGGTACCACCCGATTGCTTTTGCTAGTCGGAAGCTGGGGGTATCCGAAATCAATTACACCTACATGGAGAAGCTGTGTCTAGCGATGGTCTTTGGGGCCAAGAAGTTCAGGCATTACATTCTCTATGAGAAAGTTGTACTTTATACGAAGGCGGAGGGACTTCGACTATTGATGAATAAGTTACAGCCGCCTGATCGTTTAGCGAAGTGGTTGATCACTTTGCAGGAATTTGATTATGAAATCAAGAGTAAGCCACCAAGGTTGCAAGGCATCGTGGAATGTCTAGTGGACTTTGGGGAGCCGAAAGAATTTGTGGCTGAAGGTAGTGACATGGAGATGATATTTAAAATAGATACGGCATCTATTCCCTCCTGGTATGCTGCAATAACGCATTATTTATCAACAGGAGAGGCGGGATCCGAATTATCTAAGGCTGAGAAAAGGAAAATTAAGCAGCAAGCATTAAAGTTTGCCTTGATCGCAGGTACATTATATCGGCAAGGGGTTGATGACATCTATCGCCGATGTGTGACGCCTGACGAGGTGCCATTCATTTTGGAAGAGTGCCATGATTCTGCTTGCGGTGGCCATTTTGCTGGACGGCTTACAGCACAAAAGGCTTTAAGAGCAGGTTATTGGTGGCCTGCCATCTTCCAGGATTCGTTTGCGTATGTTAAGCGATGCGATATTTGCCAACGACATGATAGTCGAGAGAATAGGAAACGACCACTCACCCCTATTATGGCGATACTTCCATTTGAGAAGTGGGGAATAGACTTTGTGGGTCCTATTACTCCGTCATCGACTACGCAAAAACGGTACATCATTGTAGCAACTGACTACTTCACAAAGTGGTCAGAAGCACGTGCAACAAGGAAAGATGATGCTAAAGAAACTGCTAGTTTCCTTTTAGAGCAGATAATATGCCGGTTTGGTCCACCGAAAGAATTAGTGTCGGACCGCGGAACTCATTTCCTGAATAAGGTGATCAAAGGTTTGACAGAGTTGTGGAACATCAAGCATAACAAGACAACCCCATATAATCCGCAAGCCAATGGTCAGGTTGAAAGCACCAACAAGCAGCTTGTGGGCATCCTGTCCAAAATTGTTTCAGAAAAGAAACGGGATTGGGATAAAAAGTTATACGTGGCAGTGTGGGCCTATAATACGACTTTCAAACGAGCCACTGGCCATACCCCGTTCAAGTTAGTATATGGGGAGGAGTGTGTCTTGCCTTTAGAAATTGAGCTGCCGACTATTCGGTTTGCCATCAATCATTCTTTGAGCGATGAAGACGCTCTTTTTGAGCGCTTGACGACACTGGCACATTTAGATGAGCTTAAGTTGCAGAGCTTATTGCACCAAGAAGTGGCGAAGCGCCGAATGAAGCAGCTACACGACCTCAAAGCCAAGAAATACACCTTCAAGAAAGGACAGCTTGTTCTGTATTATGACGCACGACGTGAATTATTCCCAGGCAAGTTAGAGCCCAAATGGGATGGGCCCTATAGGATCGTTAGGATAGGAAAGAATAAATCTACAGTGTTGTTAGTTGACCTTGAGGGGATAGAATTTAAAAATAAGGTTAATCTTAACAAGATTAAACCTTATTATTTCTGATTGCACTAATGCTATGACTGCCTTGCAGGTCTAGGCAAGATCGATCAAACATCTGCAAGGAAATCGTGATAGAGGTTGATGGGTCGTCTGATCCCTTATTTAGAACACCCATATTTGGAACAAAGATATCATCAGGGAAAGCTCATTTGGTGGAGCAAAGGATACAAGGTGATTGAGCAAGAAGGCGGGACATTCATTTGGGAAATCAAGGTCTTCTGCCATCACTGCCTACAACTTTTGACGAGCATCCCTGTTGAATTCAATGATGATGGAGGGATGGAGCCTACAGTCCACCCGTTGAAAATGCTGAATTTCGATTACCATAATTACGAGTAGAGTTCTGGATGGCGGGATATGTAAACCCTTTATGGACGTACACCTTGTACTTTGATGGGGCGTCCAGGGGTGCATGCAAAAAAGGAAGTGTAGGAGTTGTCATCCGAGACCCCCGACGACGCATTGTCATGAAGTTAGCTGCTTATCTCGGGGCGAATTTTACCAATAATATGGCAGAATACAAAGCCCTGATTATGGGTTTGAATATTGCAAAGAAGGGTGGTATCCGCCAGTTGTTGGTGAAAGGGGACTCTCAGTTGGTTTTAAATCAACTCAATGGGACGTACATGGTACGGAACCCCATCCTTTGTATGTACCATCATACTGCCATAGCCCTGCTAGACGAATTCGATAGAGTGTCTTTTCAGCTGATTCCACGGAATTGGAATCAGTTTGCCGATTCATTGGCTAATCTTGCGTATGAAGAGGACCTCTTCTTTAATTGTGGCCCTTGTCCCGATATATCTATTGATGGTGAGACAGGACCTGGTCGTTTGTGGGGTATGCTTTCTGAACATGCCCTCTTTGGCAGACGATGGTTGATTTGGGTGATGCAGAGGGTAAGCGAGACTCATCTACCTTTATTATCGGGGACCCATAGACTGATTCGACGCCATGTGATGCGAACACCTCTTGCGATATACGCAGGAGGGATAGGTCATAATTTAATGCACCTAGTTTAGGGCTACGAGCCTTTGTTTCCCTGGGAATGGTATGCTTTGATGTCTATCATGGTTGTTTCCAGGTGGATGTTCTGCATAATATTGGTTTATTTCATTAGGCCAAGAGGGCCGATTCAGTTTTGTAGCAAAGTCATGTCTGATTTCATTAGGCCAAGAGGGCCATTTTCCTGTCTAGTGCGGGTGCGTTTAATTGGGTTTTTGTTGAGTGTTGTGCTGGACAGGTTTCGTGGTTCGTGGAATTTGGTGGAGCCTGGAGGAGCCTTTGCTGCGATGGAAGCTTCTTGTGGCCACTCCAGGTGATATTTCTCCTTTACAAGTACCTTTCTTTCCTGTTATATGTGTATTTGTACTTGTTGAGGGGATACTTTTTGTTGGGGACCGGCGACCAAGGCATAAAGTCCCAAGTTTAGGCTAAGTATGTTTGAGGGAGGTTGGAGTAGTCATTACCTCCTGTAAAGACATTGTTAGACATTAAAAGACCTGTTTGAGAAAGAAGTCCTAGTGACCCTGTTCTGCCAGCCTGCTAGGCAGCCGTTCTAGGCGTTCTTGTTAGTAGTGAGGCAGTTAGAGAAGCCTGCTAGAAGATAATAATAATGATGCCAAGAAATCCTGAACATCCCAAAAGATGAATATCAATACGAAGGTGTGTAAAAAGGGGTTCTAACCCCTATCACAGAAAAGCAAAGAAATAAAAATATATAAGCAGTTGATCATCGCCTTGCGAAGGCCTGGTAGGTTCCTGGGGACGAGTCAGACCCGGGGCCGATACCTTGTCTTCCTAGGGGTGGCTTCTTGCTGGAAAAATAATATCAAAACAAGGAAGGTTGGAGCGAAAATAAAAGTGAGCGTTAGAAAAGGATTAAGTGTCGCCTTGCGAGGGCTTGGTAGGTTCTTGGGTGCCGAGACAGGTCCTGAGACCGATGCCCTGTTCTCCTTGGGTCACTACGCTCAGCTCCCTCCTTTTTACATGCCAAGTATGTTCATCCAATCAAAACCCTCAAAGAAGAGATATACTGAAAGAAAATATCCTTTGCTCAGGCTATAGGAGTCCTCGCCTTGTAGGAGCTCCTAGTTGCGTTGTCTTTAGTTGGTAAGTAGTTCAGACTACCATTTAGGGCAACCTCTTTGACAGTTCTTTTTAGTTTGGCTGTGTTGGAGCAGCTGGTTCGTGACTCACTTCGGATCTTCTATTAGATGATGCTAGGCCTACTCCTTGTGGATGTTATGCCTTGGTTCTGTCAGGGGTAGGGGGAGCATTGTGCTGAGTTTTATGGTGATAATTGTTTTGTATCAGTTTGATGCTTCTTTGGTTGTTTATGTGCAGATATGTTCGTGGGTTCGACGGACTGAGTCGTCCTATCCCGTGGTCGCCAATGAAGGATGGATTTTAGGCCCCGGAACATGCCTAAAAATAGGGGAAAAATATGGAAATGCGGGGGAAAATGCTCAACCACGAAGGCGGCAGCTCGACCTAGGACGATTTTAAGCATTAAGTGCTTGACGGGCGCCCGTGCGACACTCCGTGAATTTTCATAATTTTTCCGTGCGCCTGTGCCAGTCAGTGAAGCTGCAGGCCTGTCCGGGATGTTGAGACGAGCTCATAGGAATTTTCAGATCGAAGTTCCGAGTCCGGGTGCGGAAGATGGCCCGAAACCGGCCGGGGTGCCCAAGAGGGGGTCCAAAATGGAAATTTGAAAAGGTGTGAAGGAGGGGGGGTGACCTTTGGCACCCCCCCCTCAAAAAATCGTGGATATGGAGGGGGGGCGGCGGCTGAAAACAGCCGCCGAAAAAACGCGACCCCCCCCCCCACAATCGATTGCTGGCTCACAAAGAAGCCATGGTTATGGACCTCCAGGCCTGATGAAGATGATGTGCCGATCAATTCGCCGGTCTCCGCTCCCGCAATGGTGGACTGGTTGAAGAGAGAGAAAACCAGTCTTTCTCTCTCCTCTCTCTCTCTCCTCTTAGCCCCCGTTCGTGCTTGAAGGAATAGGATGAAGATGGACGGCCGGATGGATGCCGATTCTTGACGGGATGAAAGAGCAATGCAAAACCATTGTAGATTGCTGATTCCAAGCAGAATTCATGGCTGGAAATCAATCGTGGGACGTGCCAAATTTAATGGAAAAACCCGCAAGACACGGTAATAATTGTTTTTTCAAGGAAAATGGTCTTTTGATGCAAATTTGGTTGATAAAAATGTGTTCATATGGATTGAGTTTTGAGTATGTCGTGCTTTGAGTTGGTTTCTAGCTGTTCATCATTTAAAAATCAGGAAAACATGTGTGGGATAGCAGAAAATAGGGAACCGAGACACGAAAAACCATAAAAATGAAGGAAAACAAGGGTTTTGGGCATATAAATGGGGAAAACCGTCGATACACATCAACTAATCTTTCAATTTTGTTGCAAATGAACTAAGGGCCACAGCCCACAAACTGGTTTCAATTTTCAGCAATTTAAAAAATACAAGAAAATGAAGAAAATGGGGAAAAATGATAAAAACACCATGAAAAATAGGGGAAAAATACATTTGGGGCTACGAAAAATACAGAAAAATAGGATTTATGTTTGTTGATGTATAGCAAGGTTGGGGCATGAAGTTATGCTTCAGTTCAGCCTTGTTTATATGTTTTGGTGCGTGTTTCATTCCTTTCTCCACATAAAATGACAAGGAAACCCTAAAAGAAATGAATATAATGATGCACTATCAACGGGGAAGGGTAGAGTTGTGGAAAAATGGTTAAATGACACTGAGCATGAGGAATAATTTGCTGATTTTATATGCATTGCATCTAGGACGGAATAATAATGATAAGAATTAAAACCTAGTAGCACGAAGATCACTTCGGTGCTAGGTGTTGCAACGAAGCACAAAGCGGTTAGAAAGAAAAGCATGAAAGAGATGATTTGCACTTGCACGCTGCTGATTTTTAAGATGTTTGAGCACTAGGCATCCACCTCTTTGCATGATCATTTAGAGGAAATTAAAAGTATCAGAGTTAGCTCCTGGATATGCATTGCAATTGTTTTTGGGATATGACCTACGTTGAGAGTGTGAGGTTCCTATGTCGTAGGCTAGTCGTGGGATCATAAAGGGGAAGTTAAGTAAGGACAATGGTACATTCCTGGATACGTTTATTTGGTACCTTGAGTGACGTTTGTGCGAAATGTCTAAATGTTGAGCGGCGCATCGAGGGGCCAATCCCCAAGGTGTAGGAGAGTCGCAGAGGGTTGACGGCATTCAGCCGTAGGAGGAACCCCATGTGTATGTGATTCGAGCCTTTTGGCTATGTGAAAGGGACTCCCTTTGAGGAGCAATATTGGGTTAGGATCAGTTGGACTACAACGTATTACAAACGCAATGTGTAGGAAGGCAGAGATTTTGATAGGCGCTCCTGGCCGCGAGGCCGAGGGGTTGTCTTGTGCATAGTGACGAGGTCCGGCTAGTGCATGAGCCAGTGCCGGCCCGTTTTTAGGTCCATCATCACACAAGTGAATTAGGTTCCAAGATTGAGACTTGGACTCATAAACACAGTCTTGTGAGGTTGGACAATGACTCCAGGCACTTAACTAAAAGGAAAAAAGTACTATCATATTTTCATTCAAAATGAGAGGCAAGTACAATGTTTAATAGCTTGAGGATAGATGGTATTTTCCTGCTTTGTGCATATGGGATTCTGGATAGCTTGCACATATCATTTACCTAGACTGCTCCTCAAAGAGGCTATACTGGGTGTGATTGCCTAAATCTCAACAAATTTTTATCACACATGGTAGCTGCCTTCCTTTAGGGGAATGGTATGAACAACCAGGCTGGGAGGAATACCTCTCAGCTCATCATAACTCCAAGCTAAGATGTTGTGGAATTCTTGAATAAAGCACACATAGTCCTTCCTTTCTTCCAAATGGAGTGTGGACCCTGATTTAATTGGCCCTGAATCATTCAACATACCAAGGTCTAACTCAATTACGTCTGCATCTCTTATCCTCTCCTGAGCCTCTATCGGTTCATTCAACATTACTTGATAGATATACTCTATAGTGGACCCTTCATTAGATTCGTCACTTGATGACATCTCTGTAAAATATTACACAGCGCAGCGAACAGAATCTGAGAAAGAGATAGAGAGTACACAACAGATAAGAGGAGAATCAGTAAATTCTTTAACTCCAAACAACTGATACAAAGATAGCTCTGTCCACCCGTGCGCTTCCACTGTGTGAAGCTTAGATGGCGATCTAGACAGAAGATAGGTGAAGAGTTTAAGGCTAGCTGGAACAACAACTCTGACTGGGTGAAAGATGAGTGAATGATGGCTACGAAGGGGTTTAGCTTTTATAGCCCGCGAAGGTCGTTAGGTCGGCCTGCTGACCCGACCTACCATATGAGCCTCCACTAGTCGGCTAGGGAATATTCCAGGGAATATTCCCTTTACCACGCAACTCAATGCAATGTGCCTCGAGTTGCTACCAGCTTAACCACTCTGTCTAACCCAAAGATTAGACCCACAACAGTCACCTTTTTGCCATCCGGTCACATAGACCTCATCTGATATACAAGTCAGGACTCAACCAATGTCAGGGCTCACATTTGGCTTCTCCTCATAATGGGGGCCTTACAACTTTGAGCACCATGGATCATTGGTAGCACCTAATGAGGGTGGGGCATTGATCATATCTAACACCCCCCCTCAATGTCCACCCATAGGTGAACTATCTCCTTGGCCCAATGCAGAGTCTCTGAAGATGAACTTGAAGCAGATCCTTCGTAAGTGCTTTGGTGAAGATGTCTGCTCCATTCTCCTCTGTTGGGCAGTAGACCAGTTCCACTATCCCATCCTCCATCAAATCACGCACATAGTGATACTGGATCTCTATATGTTTGGTGCATGCATGAAACACTGGATTTTTGGCAATGGCGATGCAACTTTGATTGTCACATCTCAACACAGTTGGTTCTTCATCCTGCACTCCCATATGCCATAGAATCCTTCTCAACCATACGGCCTCACATGCAGCAAAACAAGCTGCCTTTTACTCTGCTTCGGTAGAAGACAATGCCACTGTTGGTTGCTTCTTACTAATCCAAGAGAAAATTCCTGAACCCAAAGAGAAACAATAACCAGAAACTGACTTCATGGAATCAATGTCTCCTGCCCAATCTGAGTCACAGTTTCCCACAAGAGAAGTTCCGAAACTGTATGTGATACCATAGTCAAGAGTTTTCTTCAAGTATCTGAGCACCCGCATCCCAGCCTTCCAATGACTCTCATGAGGTTTGTTTGAGAACCTGCTCAAACACCAACATCAAAACTGATATCTGGTCTGGTGTTACACAAGTAGATCAGACTGCCGACCAACCTCCTATACCTCCCAATGTCTGCTAGTGCTAATGTATCCTCGACGGATAACTTTGCATTCACCTCCATAGGTGTAGCTATCTCCTTGCACTCGGTCATGCCAAATGCCTTCAAGATCTCCCATGCATACTTCTTCTGAGAGATGAAGATCTTTCTTGGCTCTTTCCAGACTTCAATCCCCAAACAGTAGTGCAGCAAGCCCAAGTCTGTCATTTCAAACTCAGAACTCAAAGCCTTTCGAGTTTGGTTGATCATATCTTCATAGTCACCTGTAATAAGAAGGTCGTCCACATATAGGACAATCACTACAGACTTTTTACCATCCCTGTAAACATACAAGTTAGCATCTGAGGCACATCTTTTGAAGTTTAGGTTTAAAAAGAACCTATCTATCCGCTGGTACCATGCTCTGGGGGCTTGTTTCAGCCCATACAATGCCTTCTTCAATTTACACACTTTGTTCTCAGAATGGGGGGCCTCAAACCCTGGTGGCTGAGCCACGTACACCTCCTCCTTGAGGTCACCATTTAAGAACGTTGACTTAACATCCATTTGGTACACTGGCCACTTCTTGTGGGTAGCCACTGCAAGTACCGTGCGAATAGTGGTCATTCTGGCAGTTGGGGCAAATGACTCTTGAAAATCAAACCCTTCAACTTGTGAAAATCCTTGGGCAACCAAAATAGCTTTGTATTTTTCTAAGGTACCATCAGCCTTGTACTTTACCTTCCAGATCCACTTGGTGCCAATAACCTTCTGCTTTGCTGGTCGATCCACTAGCTCCCAAGTGTCATTCTTCATTATGCTGTCATACTCTGCCTGCATAGCATCCTTCCATGATGGATCTGCAAGTGCTTCTTCTAAGTCAGTTGGCTCCTTTACTTCTCTCATAATCTCAACCATCAAGGCCATATTGACTATGTGAGCAGAAGCCCTCCTTTGCTCCTCTATTCTCTGAGACCTCCTTGGTCCGTCTGCCTTCTTCTCAACAGATGCAGGCATAGGATTATTGTGGTCATAGAGCTGCTTCACCCAGCGCGGCAATGGCTTTTCCAGTGGGGTGATGTCAGGTTGGTGAACTTTTTCCTCATCATCTGAAGATGATGCTTCCTCCTCCTTAAGGATAGGGATAGCTCTCGGGACAGGTTCATAGTGGACTACTTCTTCGCTTGATGATAAAGTGGAAGAACTTGCCTTCTCCTCCTCCACTGTATGCGGCTCCTCCTTGAACACCACATCACGGCTCGCGATGATCTTCTTTGCCTCTTGGTCATATAATTTGTAAGCCTTCTGCTCATCACTATAACCTAAGAAGATACATTTTCTGCTTTTTGGTTCTAACTTGTTTCTCTTCTCATCTGGAACATGTGCATAACATTCACATCCAAAAATTCTGAAATGTGAGACAGATGGTTTCTTACCAGTGTAAGCCTCATGAGGTGTTTTTCCCTTGAGAGCCTTTGTATAGCTCCGATTTAGAATGTAGACTGCAGTATTAACAGCTTCAGCCCAAAAATGGTTAGGCAATCCCTTGCCCTTTAGCATGCATCTTGCCATCTCCACAATGGTGCGATTCCTGCGTTCCACAACACCGTTCTGCTGAGGTGTGTGAGGCGTCGTCAATTGACGCTTGATACCTTTGCTCTTGCAAAAACCTTCAAACTCCTTTGAGTTGAACTCACCACCACCATCTGTTCTAAATTTCTTCACACTTTTCCCTGTTTCATTCTCAACAAGTATTAGCCATTCTTTAAACTTACCAAAAGCTTGAGCCTTATCACGAAGGAAGTACACCCACATCTTCCTACTGTAGTCGTCGACAATCAACATAAAATAAGAAGATCCCCCCAAGGCCTGTGTAGGCATCTTACCACACAAGTCAACATGCACCAACTCTAGAGGAGCCTGTGCTCTATTCTTGCTTTCTTGTGGAAATGCCTTTCTCTGTTGCTTGCCCATCATACAAGCTTCACATGGTTCCTTCAATTCAGTTATTGTAGGTAGGTGAGCAACCATACCTTGCTTTTGCATCTCCTTCAATACTGCAAATCCGATGTGTCCAAACCTTTCATGCCAAAGGTTACTTGTGCCCACTCCAGCGGTGGCTGTAAGAGCACTTAGCTCATACAGGTTGTTCCTTCTTTCTCCTTTGCCAACAATTGTGCCAGCACTATCAATAATTTCTGCACCTATCTTCTTGAACCTCACTTCATGACCAAGATCAGTTATGGCAGCAACTGATAAGAGATTTCTCCTGATTTCGGGAACATACAACACATTTGAAAGCTTTTTGACTTCACCATTTGCAGCAACAAAAGAAATAGTACATGTGCCCGCAGCAGGGCATTTAGCATCATTTCCAACCGTCATAGTGATGGATTCTTGTAGAGGCTGCATAGAACTGTATAGACCTTTCTTGTTGGTCATATGACGGGAGGCCCCACTATCCAACACCCATGAGTCAGTGATAGATTCTTCTTGCGCTGAGGAGCACACTTCCTCAATGGTCACCATGAATAATTCCAACTCTGCTTCAGCCGTATTGGCTGTCTCTTTCCCTTTACTTTTAAGAGTATCATTCTTTTCATCTGCCTTCTTGACACGACAATCTGCAATTGCATGTCATTTCTTCTTACAGTAGAAGCACTCTCCTTGAAACTTCTTCTTGCCACCCTTCTTCTTTTTGTCACCATCATTTTTGGTGGAGGAAACACCTTTGCCTTTTGCATTGGCAGAGAATGCAGCATCTCCATTGTTGCTTCCTTCTCGGGCGTTAAGCCTCAACTCCTCCTCCATTAATAATGCACAAAACTCCTCAAAAGTCAAAGCTTGAGGTCTCACCTGAGTATTAAGGGCAGTTACTAGTCCATCAAACTTTTGTGGACAAATCCGAAGACACCTCCGAGCTAGCTCTTCACTAGTCTTTTGTATCCCAGCACCAGCCATCTGGTCGCGCAGATTCTTAATCCGAGTGATGAATGCTTCAACCATCTCTCCTTCAGCAAACTTCTTCGCTGCTAGTTGATTCTCCAAGTTTTGAATCCTTGTTTGGTTTCGTGTTTCATACTGACTCCTTAGTACATTCCAAGCATCTGACACTTTGGTTGTATGCTGAATCAGAGTCAAAACACTGTCAGAACAGCTTGTAACTAAGGCACACAATGCATCTGCATTCCTTCGTTTCCAATCTCGTAGAAGATCTGCATTCGGAGGAATCATCACACTAGGATTTGATGGGTCGGGGGTAGGTTGAGGTTCTGCGTCAGTCCCCAGCACAGTCTCCAGAAGCTCATAAGAATCAAGGATAGTTGTAATTTTGAACTTCCACAAGGTGTAGTTTGTACCATCTAACTTACCTTCGCTGAAGGTTGGTGGACGAATCCTCAGTGTTTGAATAGCCGGTACAGCAGCACCACCTCCTGCACCGCTTCCTGATGCGCCAGAACCGCTTCCCGGAGTCGACATAGTTTCTCTTTGCTGTTGAAGCCTTTGCCTCTTGTATGCTCTACGATCTCTAGAGGCCCCTGGGCTCTGATACCATGTAAAATATTACACGGCGCAGCGAACAGAATCTGAGAAAGAGATAGAGAGTACACAACAGATAAGAGGAGAATCAGTAAATTCTTTAACTCCAAACAACTTATACAAAGATGGCTCTGTCCACCCGTGCGCTTCCACTGTGTGAAGCTTAGATGGCGATCTAGACAGAAGATAGGTGAAGAGTTTAAGGCTAGCTAGAACAACAACTCTGACTGGGTGAAAGATGAGTGAATGATGGCTGCGAAGGGGTTTAGCTTTTATAGCCCGCGAAGGTCGTTAGGTCGACCTACCATATGAGCCTCCACTAGTTGGCCAGGGAATATTCCCTTTACCACGCAACTCAATGCAATGTGCCTCAAGTTGCTACCAGCTTAACCACTCCGTCTAACCCAAAGATTAGACCCACAACGGTCACCTTTTTGCCATCCGGTCACATAGACCTCATCTGATATACAAGTCAGGACTCAACCAATGTCCGGGCTCACATTTGGCTTCTCCTCATAATGGGGGCCTTACAACTTTGAGCACCATGGATCATTGGTAGCACCTAATGAGGGTGGGGCATTGATCATATCTAACAATCTCACTACTAATTGCATCCTCCAATGTATCTATCTCTATAGAGGATAAAGGAACTCTCACTTTGAGGAGATTCAGGGTAGACATCTACTACTACATGTCTAGCCTATTTGCCAAAAATCAATCGACCAACGAGTACATCAACCTGATAGTCCACTTGTAAGATCCATGGCCTACCTACCAATACTTGATAGCTAGGAAGCCCCACAAACTTGATAACCCTTAAGTCTAGAATGCATTCCACATTGGCAATTGTCACATGGACTTTAGTGATGCAACCTTCAGGTTGTCTTAAGCTAATCAATCAAATGGAGAATTGTGGAGGCATCTTTTCTTTATTTCTGGTCCCAACATTGAGAGTGGAGTTTTCAGCCTGGGATGTGCCTAAAATTTGCCAAAATTTTTGGAATTTAGGGAAAAAATATTTAACATCGAAGGCAGCGGCTCCAGCTAGGACGATTTTAAGCACCAAGTGAAAGACGACTTTTAAAAGGCGACCGAGCAACACTTATAGATTTTTGATAATTTTTCAAACTACTGTGCGAGATGTCAGGAGTTTCCAGTCAATGCGGGATGTCAAGCCAGACGCCCAAGATTTTTCAGAGCTTGATTTGGATGCCAGACGAGGAAATGGCCACAAGATGGGCAAGATTTGAAAAGGTGGACAAAAGTTTGGCCAAAAGGGGTTGTGACCTTTGGGGGCTTGGGACATTTTATGCCAACATCAAATCATGGAGAGAGAATGAAGATAAAATCGTGAGGAGGAAGGCGCCATCTGCACGCTGAAAATTCTACTCCATGGATGAAGATCATGATGGTGGCTGCCTGTAAATAACCATTGCAACAACTGACATTGGCCCTTGATTTCTCTTTGTTTGCTGATCATTTCCCCGCCTTTTGCCCGTGAAATGGCTGTGGGAATGAAGAGATGGAAATCTAGTCTTTCTCTCTCCTCCCTCTCTCTCCCCTAAGGGGCTATTCTTGTGTGCAATAGAAAAATGAAGAATGGGAAAGGAAAGCTTGTCCGGTTGGGACCGGATTTCTTCCGGATCAATGTATACATGAAGATTGCTGATTGTGAAGATGCTCGACTTTGAATGTGGGCTAACCCGCAGTCCCGCACCAAAATTGAGATCCCGAAACATGAAGCCTAAGCGGTAATTCAATTTTTATGAAGAAAAAATGAGTTTTTATGCTATTTGATTGATGAAACATTATTCCCATGGGCTGAATATTCATTCTGATGTTGTTTGGTATGATTTTCAACAATTTATAATCTGAAAATTAGAAAATCATAAGCGATATGACTGAAATTAATGTCATAAAACCTGAAAAACATGCGTTTAAGGGGTAAAAATGGGGTTTTTGCAAAATAAATGGGAAATATGAGACATTACACCTACAAAACCTGAAATATTTCTATCAAGGAACCTAAGGGCCACAACCCACAATAAATCTTAATTATAGTCATTTTTTATTGAAGAAAATAGAGAAAAAATACCAAAAAATGGTTGAAAATGGGTTTTAAATGGGAGAAAAATAGGAAACGGTAAAAGAAAAATTCCAAAAAATTACATGTGTATTTTTGCAGTGTATAATGAAGGTAAAGCACAAGGTTGGCCTCGGTTTACCCTCGTTTCTATGTTTTCGTTCGTGTTTATCGCTTTCTTTGTAAGGAAACACATCCAAAATGACCCTTTCACCTATCAACGAAATGCAAAACATTAAACGGTAGGGTGAGAGTGGAGGTTGAGCGTTAAATATAAACTAAAATCTGGTTTATGTGTTGCATCATGCCTATAGGACGTTGTTTTAAAATAAAGAGAAAGGCAACATGAGCGTAAGGCTCAGTGTCTTTTCTCATTATATAAACGCTAGCATGGAAATCATGAAAAGAATTATTTCACACAATGCACAATGCTGATTTTCTTCTGTTTATGCACTAAATTGTTCACATTATGCACTACACATGGTTCATGGTATCAACGGAAAAGCTCCTGGACTGCATAGCACTTGTTTTCTTAGGAATTTGACCCACGATTGAGAGTGTAAGGTTATCCCTTGCCGTAGGATAGAGGGTCAGTTTCCTAAGGGACTGTTAAGTAAGGACACATGGTATATCTCCTGGATTCGAAATGAAGAGTGGAGTGTGTTCATTTGTTTTATATGTTGAGCAGTGCACCAAGGGGCCAATCTCTTCGATGTAGGAGAGCTGCAGTGGGGCTGCGATGTTTCTACCGAGAGGTTGCTTCCATGTATATGATCGTGGTATTTACTGCCAATGTTTATGGGTTCTCCCTCTAAAGAGTTTATAAAAAGGGAAAGGTTGGATTATAAACTATAAACGCATAGATTAGGCTTTAGGGCAATTTTTTCTTTAGCATTAGATTGACGCTCTTGGTCCGCGAGGCCATGAGGGTGTGCTTTTCTGTTATGAGCATGAGGTCCAGCTAGTACCATAGCCAGTGTCGGCCCATCTCAGGTCCCATCAGTGGTGCGTCTGGTGGGAGCTACGAACAAGTGGTGGTTCTCGAATCTAGGGTTTTTAGGAACCAAAAGAAAGTTGTTTTATGTCCTCTGACAAGGACCATCAAGCCGAAATACAAAAAGCAGAACGTGCTCAGAGGGCTAGACGCCAGTTGGAGATTGTAAGTCATTATTCTCCTCAAAGGAGTAGCCCGATATGCATAAGAGGCAGTGGTCTTAGTAATCCAACTGCTACATATAGTCCTTTAGGTGCAGGAGGAAGCGCAAGTTCTCAACCCACTTCAAGTGGGGGTGTGAGTCCATCAGTCCAAACTCCTATTGTGAATCTGATTGTCATCATGGCACAACCCATTGCAATTCCTGCCAAGGACACTGGATTTTCCAGCTTTAGGAGTACCTTTGCCCATTTTTAATGGGTTAGCTGAAGAAGATGCGGAGTTTCACATTTGTGAATTCCAAAGACTAATGTTTAATTATCGCATCCAAGATGAGGGACGCCTTATGATGTTCTTTAACATGACATTAAAAGGAAGGGCTCTGGTATGGTATCATAGCATAGAAACTGGAACCATAACCACAATCGACCAATTTTATGCAACTTTTCGAGGAGAATATACCCCTGAAAGAGGTGGCCAATACTGGTTGCATGTGTTGAATGTAACACGCTAAGACCCCCATGAGAATGTGAAAGCCTATGCTAAGAAGCTTAAGGAAGTGTTTCGTAAGTTACAAACTTACGTTCCCATTCCGCCAACTGCCCAATTGCTTAAGAATATGATGAAGCACTATACCGACATGATTTCTAAACAATATCGGCAAATAGCTATTGACGTCAATTTCCTAAAGAAGCAGTAGAATCTGATAGGGAGTCGACGCCCTAAAGAGGGTGGACCCTCAAGATTCAGTTGTAAGTGGTGTGGCAAACAACATTTCCCTAGAAACTGTCCAAATGTTAAATGTGATATTTTTGGAAAGTCGGGCCACTTAGCCGCTACCTGTTGGAGTAAGATTAGTTCTCTCCAACAAGGGAGTAAACAGCCAGGTCCAGTTAATCATAGAGTGCAAGGTAATAACCTGCAGCAAAATGATGGACCAAAAAAAATACTGCAAAGGGGAAAGACCACTATAGAAGAGTTGCCACAAGGCAATGGAGTCAACCTTATTGAGGATGTACATGTCAATGATGTGGAAATCTCTAACCTATGAGCCGTGACAAGAGGCCAAAAGGCTAAAGAGGCTGACAAAGAGAATGCAAAACCGGTTGAGGGAAACCCTAAGCAAGGGGATAAGGAGACGCTGTCAAGATTGTGGGAGACAAGGAAGGAGTCTCACTTGTAGCTTTCTTGCTTGCACAATGGAGGAATACACACACAGGTGGAGGCTGAAAAACAGTTTTCCTCTTCTTAGTTGTGTAAGCCAAAAAGAACTCTAGTACATAGAAATAGAAGAACCCTATATGGGTCTCAAACCAAACTCAACTAACTAAGGTGGCATACTAACTGAGCCATGAACTAGAGTATGAAAGGTGAGAAGGATCGAAGCTTGCACGCGAGCTATGGCGGGAGAGCAAGAGCAAGAAAGAGAGAGACAAGAAATGGGAACTCCAACAGTCACAATGTGTGACCGGGCCTTCCTTTATTCAAACTGTCACTAAAAGAATAAAGAATAAAGTGACGTGACGGGCGCCCGCCACCTGCAGTGTGCAGTGGCGGGTACTGTCAGTGTAGTAATACACGGGGCGGCACGGCGGAGGCGCCTTTACCCCCAACAACCTCCCACTTAAAGGCGAATCTACCCTAGTGAGAGAGAAAAGAAAAAGAAAAGACAGTACAAATGTACATAGGTACAAGGGATGAGGAAAGGTGACATCTCATCCAACGCCCATCAACCTCCTGAGGAAGGCAAAGCGCTCAGTAGTGAGGCTCTTCGTGAGCAAATCTGCAGGATTCTCGTCAGTGGAGATCTTGACAAGGTCAACAGACCTGTCCTCCACGACACCACGTATGAAGTGATACCTCACCTCAATGTGTTTCGTCTTCACATGGAAGACCGGATTCTTAGCCAACTGAATGGCACTCATAGAATCCGAATGCAGTGTAGGTGTAGCATCAATCCCAAGGTCAGCAACTAGATGGCCTAACCATATGGCCTCCTTGCAAGCCTCAGTGGCTGCAACATACTCGGCCTCAGTGGTAGACAAAGCTGTACACTTCTGAACCCTGGACATCCAAGAGATAGCCCCTCCAGCATAGGTGAATACATAGCCAGAAGTGGACTTCCTACTATCTGCATGTCCTGCATAATCGGAGTCAGTGTACCCCACGACCCCTGTATCCTGGCTGCCATAGCAAATACACATATCTGTTGTGCCCTTCAGGTACCTCATGATACCCTTCACGGCATCCCAATGTCTGCTGCCAGGTGTAGCCATATAGCGTGCCACAACACCAACTGCATGTGCAATATCTGGACGAGTGGCTATCATGGCATACATCAAACTGCCCACGGCTGATGCATAAGGGATCTTGGCCATCTCGGCCCTCTGCTCATCTGTCTGCGGACAATCGGCCTGTGATACCTTCACATAAGAAGGTAATGGACAGCCAATAGGCTTTGCGTCCTGCATGCGGAAGCGCTCAAGGACTTTATGAATGTACTCCTGCTGTGAGAGATACAAAAGTCCCTGATGCCTATCGCGCTTAATGCGCATCCCAAGTATATGTGAGGCCTGTCCCAAATCCTTCATCTCAAAGCTCTTCTTCAGCTGAGATTTAAGAGCATCTAGCTCATCATGAGCTTTCCCTACTATCAGCATATCATCAACATAGAGTACCAAGATAAGCAAACTGCCATCACGGGCTTTCTTCGTGTAAAGACACGGATCCATAGCACTCCTGCTGTAGCCCTGTGACTGCATAAAGGCATCAAACTTATGATACCATTCCCTAGGTGCCTGCTTCAAGCCATACAAGCTCTTCTTCAACTTGCACACTAGGTGCTCCCTGCCAGGTTGTGCAAAGCCCTTAGGCTGATCCATATAGATCTCATCATGCAAGTCCCCATGTAGAAAAGCCGTCTTGACATCCATCTGATATAGATCTAAGTCAAGCTGTGCAACCAAAGCCAAGACTAAGCGCAGGGTGGTCATCTTAACCACAGGAGAGAAGACCTCATCAAAGTCCACACCATGTTCCTGCTTAAAACCCTTTGCTACCAATCTAGCCTTGTATGCCGGCTTGGGGTGTCCAGGGGTACTTTTCAGCTTGTACACCCACTTGCATGGCAAAGCCTTCTTGCCCTTAGGCAAGGCAACCAAATCCCAAGTCTCATTCTTATGCAGGGAGTCTATCTCAGACTGCATAGCCCTCTCCCAGGAGTGACTGTCACCCCTGCGCATAGCCTCATCATAAGTGAAAGGCTCTCCTGCATCTGTAACCAAAACATAATGCATAGAGGGCTGAAATCTGTCAGGTGGACGTCTATCTCTAGCAGACCGTCTCACCACAGGCTCTGCTGCCTGTCTAACACCCTCGCCCTGTGGAGAAACTGCTGCAGGCTGTACTACTGGCTGTGCTGGAGCTCTAGGCTCCTCCTGAAAAATCACTCTGCGGATCTCAACCACCTTCTCAGGCTGCCTATGCATCTTGTCTTCATGGAAGACGACATCATGGCTGCGTACTATTTTCCGCGCCTGCGGATCCCATAGGCGATAGCCCATCTCTCCTGACTCACCATAGCCAAGGAATATGCATTTAATGCTCTTTGGATCCAATTTACTCCTCTTGTCCTTGGGCACATGGCAGAATGCCTCACATCCAAAGACACGGAGATGCGCATAAGAGGGTGGCTTACCAGCCCAAACTTCCTCTGCAACCTGGAAATCCAATCCACTGGAAGGCGATCGGTTTATGACATGCACTGCCGTACTAACTGCCTCAGCCCAAAAACTCGGGGGTAGGCTTGCATGGCTAAGCATAGAGCGCACACGCTCCTGAATAGTCCTGTTCATGCGCTCAGCCAAACCATTCTGGGGTGGGGTGTAAGGGGCGGTCAACTGACGCTTAATACCCCTGTCATCACAAAACTGCTCAAAAGCATGCGAGACATATTCTCCCCCATTATTTGTCCTAAGGCATTTCAGCCTATACCCAGTCTGGTTCTCAACAAGAGCAAGCCATCTCTGAAAAACTGCCAAGACATCGGACTTCTGCTTTATGGGATAAGCCCACACTTTCCTAGAAAAATCATCAATGAAGGTAACGAAGTACTTCGCGCCACCCATAGACATGCAAGGCATAGGCCCACAAACATCGGAATGCACCAATGCCAAGGGCTCACTCATGCGTGGCCTACCCGATTTCTTATGCGTAGACCTATTCTGCTTACCATAAAGACAATGATCACACGAGTCAAAACATGCATAATCCAAAGGCGGAAGATACTGCAAACCAGATAACATTTTCATTCCTTTCAAAGACATATGCCCCAAACGGGCATGCCAAAGTGATACATGTGGGATAGAGCCCACTGCCAAAACATGGTCTACAGAAGACCCAGATACAACAAGAGGATAGAGGCTGCCATCCTTGGCGCCTCTAGCAAGCACAAGTCTGCCTTTGGTAATCTTCCAGGCAGAATCCCCAAAACAGACATGAAATCCTGCATCATCCAACTGTCCTGCAGACATAAGACTACGCGTAAGCGCAGGTACATGACGTACATCCCTGAGCAAAAAGGAACTGCCAGTGGAAAACTGCAACTGAATATCTCCACAGCCCACAATATCAAGAGACCTGTCATCTCCAAGTCTGACTGATCCAGATACAGTACGGTAAGAGTGAAACCACTCACGGTAAGGCGTCACATGGAAGGACGCACCTGAATCCAATAACCAGCACTGTGCATACATACTAGGTGTCTCAGTCAAGTGTGAAGCATCAGAAGAACTAGCTGCAAGTATAAACTCATCACCACCATCGGACTCTTCAGTCTGCGTGACATTAATTTCCTCAATCTTGACGTTGGACTTCGCAGGTACTATGCTGCGATCAGAGGACTTCTCCTGCACTTTATCTTTCCCCTTATCCTTGCGCTTCTCATTGCGCAACTCATGACACTGTGGTCTAATATGGCCCTTTTTCCCACAATGATGACAAGTGACATTTGCATTGCGTCCACGCGACTTACTACGCGACTTGCCACCACGAGATTTAGACCGACCCTTCTGCGAGTCACGGCCTCGGCCATTACCACGGTCATACCTGTCATTCCTGCCTCTAACTGTCAAAGCATGACTACCACGAGAGGCATCCAAGTTTTTGCGATTCACCTCTTCCTGAAGAAGAGCACTCTCAACATCTGCCAATTTTAGAGTAGCACTAGAGGCACAAAGAGCAGTGCGGAATACATCCCATGACTCATTCAGAGTTCCAAGCAAGAAAAGAGGAGTTACTTCCTCTCCAAAGGTGATATCCTGCGAAGTCAGGTTCTTCAGTATAGCATGGAACTGGCTCAAGTGAGCAGACATAGTCGCATTATCCTTCATGCGCAGATCCATAAGCTGCTTCAACCAGTACATCTGACTCGCCGGACTTTTCTTATCATAAAGATTCTTGATCTTATTCCATAGATCCCATGCACTCTGTGCTTCCTCAAATACATTATAATGTACCTGTTCAGTGAGAGACAATACAATCGTGGACTTGCATAGCTCATCAAGTTCAAGCCAGTCGTCAATGTCCATAGTTTCAGGCTGCTCCCCACTCAACCGAAGTGGCTTAATCTGAGATTTCTGCACCAAAACCTGCCATATTTGACTCTTCCAGTAAGAGTAGTTGGTACCATCCAACTTTGTAATGTTAAAGATGGCACTATCATGCGAAGATGACGCCATTATACAGGCTGGAAATGCCCAAACAGTCCAAAACTGCTTGCTGTTTTACTGCAGAAACTGCCCAAAAATGACCAAAACGGGGTCCAAAGGGTGAGCAAAGTGTGCCAAAAGTTGCTGCCCACTTAGTACTAGGTGCGGTACACCAAATCAGGATATTTCAGCATGAAAAGTACACCTCAGTCCACCAATAACTGCTTGCTGTAATAAATTGCAGGTATGCAGTCTAGAGAGCAAACTGTCCCAAAATAGGATCCAATGTCAAGCAAACAATGCTAGGTCCAAAGCCGGCATGAAACGGACATAAGCAAGGCCAATGATAGTGAAAAGAACATGAGCTCAACACCAAGCATGTCAAAATAACATCTGCCAGTGAAAGGCACACCCCCAGACACTCTAGGCAAAGTGTTCCTGTAACTGCCAAAACCTGACACAAATAGGTATCTGCTCAAAGAGAAAGATCCAAATATGAGACTCAGCTCATAAGCATCCTGTGAACCAAGAGTACATCAATGCATATCCATAAAGATCGGAGTATGATCCCAAAGTCTCAATGTGTATGTAGCTGCTCAAGACATAAACTGCTTCAAATACATGTAAGTGCTCCAATAGCATGCAACTGTCAAAGGTCAAGAAAGCATGTAAAATGCTCCCACTGGCACAAAAGGCGTACAAAGCGAGCTCAGAAGCTCAAACAACCCAAGAGAAAGCACCAGTGATAAGTGACCCTGTCAATGCATCAAGCGCATCCAAGAGAGCATGACATACATGAAGCACCGGTCATATTAACCATGAAGCAATACATAAGCCCAAATAAGCTCTCGGTCAACTCAATGACATCCAAATAGCAACCAAGATCAGTGATCAAGTAAGCCGGGAATGCTCAAATACATCCAAATCCAAGCTCCAAATGTCGGTATGGCATACACGAACCAAATAGCATATGTCACGAACCAAAGCATGTAATGCAAAAGCCTAACTGTCAAGCAGAGACATGAGGCATAGGTGGTCCACGAGCATGCCGAGTCGGTCCAAATGCCAGTGAAGACGGAGCTAATGCGAAGCTCAAAAGCATCCCATAATCTCATACATATGCTCCAAGTCGTCCCCAAATGTCAGAGATATCATGCCAAAGCTCAAAGCATACATCCGGTATCGGTAGGTAAGTGCCAAAGCATGTAAAGTACCTTCAGCCCACTGTTATTCCAGCATGTATTTACTGTTCTAAACAGTAGATTTCAGCCCCAAATTCAAGCCAAAATCATGGTCAAACCAAATGCATACATCCCCAATACATCCGGGTAGGAAGTAGACCGCATACGGGCATCAAACAAGGTAACCGGAGTAGAGTATAAGCATTAAATGCCAATGCCAAGTGTGGCTGCCCTGTTTCCAGCACTATATAACAGTAAATAACAGTCCCAAATCAGCCAATATTTCAAGCCAAAATCATGGCATAATCATGTGCATACATTCCCAAGGCACTAGGCATCATGTAGACCGCATACGGGCATCAAATAGCACAACCGGAATGGAGTATAAGCAACAAATGCTAATGCCAATGGTGCTGCCCTGTTTTCAGCCTGTTATGACAGTTTATGACAGTCCCAAATCTGAAGAAATCAGCCCCGAAAGATCAAGACCAATACCCAAAGCTTGAATGACATCAAACATGAAGTCTATAGCCCTCTTGATCAAGGTAGAGAGCAAGAAGCAATGGCCAAGTGTGGAGCTGGAAAAAATGATGCAATCTGCCCTGTTGGTGCTGAACTTGCTGTTGCTCCACATGGGCTGAAAAGGGGGTAATGGGGGGCTCAATGATGGCCCAAGGTAGGCACATACCAAGCCATGAAGGCCCAATGCAAAGGGGAGGGAAGATATGAGCTATGGAGCTCAAGAAGAGTGGCTGCCCTTTGTTCCTGCCCTGTTTCAATCTGAGAATACACTCAAATGCCTGCAAATGCTGAAGCAATACCTCAAGGGCAAGGCCCTGATGAAGCTCAAGAAGGCCAGGATGGAGCTCGGGAAGCCGGGGAGAGTCGGGAGCTCAAGAGGTCGGCTATGGCTGCCGGGATGGAGACCCAATGCGTGAAGCGAGTCGATGCGAAGGTCGGGAAGCACCGAGTCGAGCTCGAGCAAGAGAATGCCAAGCTCTGATACCAGTTGAAAGGTGAGAAGGATCGAAGCTTGCACGCGAGCTATGGCGGGAGAGCAAGAGCAAGAAAGAGAGAGACAAGAAATGGGAACTCCAACAGTCACAATGTGTGACCGGGCCTTCCTTTATTCAAACTGTCACTAAAAGAATAAAGAATAAAGTGACGTGACGGGCGCCCGCCACCTGCAGTGTGCAGTGGCGGGTACTGTCAGTGTAGTAATACACGGGGCGGCACGGCGGAGGCGCCTTTACCCCCAACAGAGTAGATAAGGACAGCTATCATCTAGCTATTATTCATGGGCGGTGTACCAACCGCATCTACAGCTAACAAGTCGGTGACATAAATGCACAACGGTCACCCTGGCATATCACAAGTGGAGCTCGATATCTCAACACTCCTCCTCGAGCTCAATCCCAATTCTTGCACACCAAGCATGTCTCTGAACTTGCGCAGCTTCTCTACACCCAATGCCTTCGTAAATATGTCAGCTACCTGATCCTCTGTGCTGACATAAACTAGATCAATAAGACCTAGTAAAACCCTCTCTCGCACATAGTGATAATGCACCTCAATGTGCTTTTTTCTAGCATGATAGACTGGGTTATTTTCCAAGTGTATACTGCTCATGTTGTCACAATAAATGACAACTGGCCCATCTGTAGGCTGATGCATATCATAAAGTATCTTATGCAACCGAGCTACCTCACATGCAGCCATTGCTGCACCCCTATACTTAGCCTCTGTACTCAACAAGGCAACTGTAGGCTGTTTCTTGCTGCTCCAAGTGACTGCAACACTCCCAAAAGAGAACACATATCCACTGGTAGATCGTCTATCAGAAATACTACCAGCCCAATCAGCATCAGTGTATCCATGCAACTGTATCTGAACCCCACTCTCATAAAATAGTCCATACTGCAATGTGGACTCACATACATGAGTATGCGTCTAGCCGCATCCAAATGTGGTTTCCTTGGAGCCTGCATAAACTGACTTACCAATCCAACAGCACAGCTCAAATCTGGCCTGGTAATAGTCATATAAATCAAACTTCCTACTATGCGTCTATACATAGTAGGGTCTTCTAGAAGCTCACCTGCATCTGCGCTCAGCTTCACATTCTGCTCCAAAGGAACTAAAATAGGCTTATAGCCTCTCATCCCATATTTGGACAGCATGTCCAATCCATACTGCCTCTGCAAGAGCCGTATCCCACTTGGTGATCTAATCACCTCAATGCCCAAGAAATAACGCAGCTCTCCCAAATCCTTCATCTCAAACTTCTACTTCAATAGCATTTTCACATGAAGGATATCTTCATCACTATCACCTGTCATAATCAAATCATCAACATAAATGACAAGTAGCATAATACATTTCTTTGTTTTTCTCACATAAAGTGAAAAATCTGCCTTAGAAATGTGAAAGCCAATAGTGACAAGATACTTTCCTATCTTTTCAGACCATGCTCTAGGTGCTTGCTTCAAGCCATACAAGGCTTTCTTCAACCTGCAAACAAACTCAGGATGAACAGCATGCACATAACCTGGTGGCTGCTCCATATATACCTCTTCTTGCAAATCACCATGCAAGAAGGCATTCTTTACATCCATCTAATGTAAAGGTCATTCCTTTGATGCAGCCATAGCAATGACTGCTCTTATGGTTGCCATCCTTGCAACCGGACTGAATGTTTCTTCATAATCAATGCCATATGTTTGTGCATACCCCTTGACTACTAACCTTGTCTTGTATCTGTTCACAGAACCATCTGCATTGTGCTTCACCTTATAAACCCACTTACAACCAATTGCATTCTTATCTTTAGGCAAAGGTACCAATTCCCATGTAGCATTTTCTTCCAAGGCATCCATTTCTTCATCCATGGCTTTCTCCCATTTTTCTTTTCTCATGGCTTGCTCAAAAGAAGTGGGTTCTGGTTCCTATCACTTTGACCATATAGGCATAGTGAATGGCTGTAAATCCATCATATTCCAGCCTATCCACATGATACCTAGCTCTGATAGACCTGCGCAAAGTAGGTTCACTCCCAGGTTCTCTCAAAACATCCCTGGTCTTCCTTACTCCAGGTGTAACAATAGAAGGAATACCCAACTCATCATCAATGCTCTATTCTGAGCCACTGGATTCACCATCCACATAAGAGTGACCTGCATTCACATCAAACATGGGTTGATCTACCTTCTCTTTTCCTTTTCGTGAAACCTGCATACCACTATCTGCATTATTTTGAGGAGATTCTCCTGATCTCAATCTGCCTGTCCATGGTGAAGAATGTGAACCACTGCTAGAGGACACTCCAGGTCCACTAATATTTTGTGACTGCTGCTGTGAATTTTGTGCAGCATTACCATTTTGTGCATCTACATCATCAATCACATTTACTGGTTTATACAAGCTACTCATCTCATCAAAAACAACATCTTTGCTCACTGTAAACTTATGAGTAGAAGGGTTATAGCATCTATACCCTTTCTGCTGCTGCAGAGAGTAACCAATAAAGATGCACTTCTCAGCTTTTGGATCCAACTTGGATCTCAACTCATCTGGCACATAAACATAGGCAATGCAACCAAAAATCTTCAAATGAGAAATATTTGGTTTCCTACCAGTATACCTCTCCTCTGGAGTCATCCCATGTATTGCTGCAGTGGGAGTCATGTTCATTATGTAGACTACTATAGCAACTGCTTCAGCCCAGTAAAAATCTGGCAAGTCTTTTTCGTTGAGCATGGCACGAGATACCTCTCCAATATGCCTGTTTTTCCTTTCTGCAATTCTATTTTGTTGTGAGATATGACTGCATGAATATTGTTGCTTTATGCCATGCTCATGCAGGAACCTTGCAAACTCATTTGAGAGGTACTCTCCCCCTCCATCTGACCTTAGGCATTTTATTTACAGGCCTGTTTCTTTTTCAACCATAGCTTTAAGAGTTTTGAAATGCCCAAAAACTTCACTTTTCTTTTTCATAAAATACACCCAAACTTTTCTGCTATAGTCATCAATAAAAGTGACAAAATAATGACAGCCTTCAAGAGATGCAGCTTTAGTAGTCCACACATCATAGTGGATTAATTCCAATGGCTTCTTACTCTCTTGAACATGTCTAGGAAATGGTTTCCTTGCCTGTTTTTCAAATTGACAGGCTTCACATACCTTATGCATTTCTACAACCTTGAATTTAGGCAATCCTGCAACAATATTTTGGGCTTGCATTGATTTAAGTCGTTGTACATTAACATGACCAAAGTGTTTATGCCAGATATCAATATCTGCAACTACACCAGTCCCATGTGCAAACATTGTTGCACTCAATTTAGGCATGTCTGCATCCAACGTAAACATTCTACTCTTCTTCTTTCCTTTTGCTATCAAGTGACCTTTATTTTTCATATCCTCAACAAAGCATCCATGAGAATTAAATCTGACCTGCAAGCCCTACTCAACCATTTGACCAACAGAAATCAGGTTCTTGGTAATATTCGGGACATGAAATACATCCAACAGGTATTTCTTTTTCCCATCCTGCATAGACAAATGAATTTTTCCAATCTGCACAATAAGATGTGCAGTATCATCACCAGTCTCCACAAATCCTGGTTTTTCCATTTTCCTTGCATCCTGCATCCATTCTGCATGACCTGTCATGTGGTTTGATGCACCTGAGTCAACATACCACACATCATTTCTTTCTTCTACACTTGTCATAGAATTGGTCATGTGCTGCACCATAAACAAATTCTCATTTCTGTCATCACCCTGTCTACTAGAAGATGCATAATTCCCTTGTTGCAATTTTCCATTCATGATGTCATTCTGCTTTTTATAGCAGTCTTTAGCCATATGACCCATTTTACCACAGTAGTAGCATTCAACATTGCTATTTGCATTTTGGCCTCTTTGCCATCCACCACGACCTCTTTGGCTCCCCCTGCCTCTAGAGTTACCACGTCCTCCTCCATAGGACTGGTTTTCTTGAGTTTGCTGTATATTCTGATTTCTACCATGGCCTCCAAATCGGCCTCCTCTACCTCTGCCTCTACCTCTTCCAGGATTTGAGTAGAAGACGGTTTCTTTTGAAGTTCCTCCTGAAGAAGATGCACCACCATTTCTTTGCTCCTCGGAAATTAGAAGATCAATCAACTCCTCAAAATCAGGAAATCTTTCACGGATGGAAATGGATGTTTGGAACTGTGCATAATCCTTTCCTAGGCGATTCAAGGTCACAGAAACTAAATCATCATCTTCCACTGGCGATCCAATGGAAGCAAGTGCATCTACAATCTTCTTCACCTTCATGTGGTAATCATTGATGCTCATACTTTCTCTTTGCACATTGTGCAACTCTTGCTTGAGCTGCATTTTCCTGGCTTGCGTATTTGTGCTATAAATTTTTGACAAAGTATCCCATGCTTCCTTTGGCGTACTTGCATCATGAATATGCACAATCATAGAGTCTGAAATACTGATAGACAGCCAGTACTTAACTTTTTTGGCTCTCTCATGCCATCCTTTAAATGCCTACATTTGTTGTTGATTGGGAACATCAGGAAGAACTGGTTCTTCTTCATTTCCTGCAACGAATTTTCAATATGCTTTTCCAATAAGGAAATTCGTCATTCTAAACTTCCATGCTTGGAAGTTGTTATTGTCAAGCTTTTCAGTGACAATCTGTGAAAGAGAATCAGATGCCATTACAGAACATTGCAAAAAATTCTGTCACTGCAAAAAACACAGCTTCAGCCTCACAAGGGCAAATCTATAAAACTGACAAAAGTGGTATTTGACCACACAGTCACTTCCTAGTGACGATTTTGCATCAACAGGCAACAAGGATAATTCTGTAACTCCCAATGTCTCTATGCACAGGCATACGATGCAATTTCTATGGTAACTTTTCATCGACCTGTAGAACAGTGGTCGCACAGCAAAAAACTGGGCCTTTTCTTGAGTGTGTGCGGAAAACTTCCGCCTCCAAAACAGGCCCCGAAATGGCCTCAAATAAAGAAAACAGGGCAACCAAGAGCTAAAGCCCTGTCCCGCAGCATATACTGCTCTCTTCCTATACCGCGAAGGATGTCTCAATCTAAGACAATATACTCTTGCATTTTCCAACTGTGCTACCATCTAGATACTTACTCCCAAAATAGAAAAATGAAAGCAACACTGGTCCTCTTACTAGAATACCGTGAACTTGGTTTGCTTCCTTGAGCTCCTTACCACGAACAAGGCTTTAATACCATGTCAAGATTGTGGGAGAGAAGGAAGGAGTCTTACTTGTAGCTTTCTTGCTTGCACAATGGGGGAATACACACACAGGTGGAGGCTGAAAAACAGTTTTCCTCTTCTTAGTTGTGTAAGTCAAAAGAACTCTAGTACATAGAAATAGAAGAACCCTATATATGGGTCTCAAACCAAACTCAACTAACTAAGGTGGCATACTAACTAAGGTGGCATACTAACTGAGCCACGAACTAGAGTAGATAAGGATAGCTGTCATCTAGCTATTATTCATGGGCGGTGTACCAACTGCATCTACAGCTAACAAGTCGGTGACATAAATGCACAATGGTCACCCTAGCATATCACGATTTAACCTCGATATCTCAACAGACACAAGTCCAGAATCTTAGGATAGAAGGTGGACCTCTAAGGCCTGTGACAAAAAAGTCGATCCTAAGAAGGATGAGGAAGTGCCAAGAAAGAAGGCAAGAGATCTTTGGCTACCTATCATGAGTTTGATCTAGCAAGTTCTCTTTGCGAAGTTAAACCAGATGTAAATCTTTTACAGTTGATTAAATTATCTCCAAGAGTATGCAAGGAATTCAATAAGATCCTGCATATTGGGTATATTGTAGAACCTTTGGGCATAGCACGAGTAGGGGAAGATTGGTTTGATCATGTTGAAAAGAATTGCCCTAGGGTTCCAGCATATGTGGATGGAATATTAGTGGAACATGCCATTGTAGACATTGGATCCTCTGTCAATATCATGAATTCAGAGTTGATGGAGAGGTTGGGTCTAGGCATCCAAAAAGATAGCTTCACCCTTCTTAGAATGGCTGATGATAGTCTAAGACAACCAAAAGATTGCATTACTAGAGTCCATGTTACAGTTGTAAGTGTAGAATGCTTCTTAGACTTTAGGGTGATAAGATTTGCAAGACGTCCTAGCTATCGAGTTTTGCTAGGTAGGCCTTGGATCTTACGAACAGACTGTCAAGTCCGTATACCCGCCGGTCGAGTGGTTCTAGGTAGAGGTGATAATCGAGTAATAGTCGACGCTTACCCTGAGTCTCCTCAGAGTGAGAGAGCTCCTTTATCCTCTACTGAATTAGAAACAGCAGATGATCCATCTGCTAGTGAGACATCATCCAATGATGAATCTAAAGAGGGGTCCACTACAGAGGATATTTATCAGATAACCCTAAATGAGCTGATAGAGCCACAAGATAGGATAAGAGATGTGGATGTGGTGATTGGGTTAGACCTGGGCATGCCGAATGATTCGCAGCCAATTATATTAGGTTCCATGCTCAGTTCAGCAGAAAGTGAGGACTATGTGTCCTTGATTCAAGAATTTCGCGACATTTTTGCTTGGAGTTATGATGAGCTGAGAGGCATTCCTCCCAGCCTGGCTGTTCATACTATTCCTGTAAAAGAAGGCAGTTGTCCTGTGTGACAGAAAGTAAGGCGTATGCCTTTTGAATTGAGGGACAGGCTGTTTGACGAGTTACAGAAGTTACGGAAAGCTAGGTTAATATTTCCTATGTAGCACATAGAATGGTGTTCACCAATTGTTATCAGGAAGAAGAAAAATAATCAGATCCGACTATGTGTAGACTTTAGAGAACTAAATAAGCAGACGGTTAAGGATTACTACCCATTACCATTTATTGACAAGATTTTGGATCAATTATCGGGTAGGGAAATATATTCATTTTACGGATTACTTTGCGGGATACAACCAGATGGCAATTACAGAAGCGGACAAGTTGAAAACGACTTTCATTACTGTCTTTGGTACTTTTGCATACCATGTGATGGCCTTTGGTTTGTGCAATGCGCCTGGATCATGGCAACGAACAATAGACAATACCTTTGGTGACATATCCCCAGATGAGTTGAAAGTGTTTACTGATGACCTGGGGGTAGCCACTGTAAGGGAAAGGATGTTGATTATTTTGAGAAAGTGCTTTGAGCACTGCAGACAATTTTGTATCGCTCTTAACCCACGGAAGTGTGTCTTTGGAGTGCCTTATGGGCTATTGCTAGGCCATGTGGTCAATTCAGTAGGAATAGCAACTGACCCTGAAAAGATCAAGGTTATAGTCGCTATGAGTCCACCACACACTCCGAAAGAGGTACATAGCTTTCTGTTTCATCGATAGAGTACTATTGGAGGTTTATAAATGCTTGGTAGAAAGGATGTTGCCATTTACAAATTTATTATCCTTTAGTTGTCTATTTGAATGGAGCGACCCTTGTAAGGTAGCTTTCAAGGATGTCAAACAGGAGCTAGTAAAAGCACCAGTTTTAAAAGCAGCCAAAAGAGGCGAGGTATTTTACATATTTTTAGTAGCCACTATACATAGTATCAGCTGCTGCTGTTTAGCCCAAATCTGGGAGGAAAAGTGGTATCATCCGATAGCTTTTGCTAGTCAAAAATTGGGCATATCAGAAATTAACTAAACCTACATGGAGAAGTTGTGTCTTGCAATGGTCTTTGGGACTAAAAAATTCAGGCACTACATCCTCTACGAGAAGGTAGTTTTCTATACGAAGGCAGAAGGGCTTAGATTGCTTATGAACAAGCTACAACCGCCTAATCGTTTGGTAAAGTGGTTAATCACTTTGCAAGAGTTTGATTATGAGATTAAGAGTAAGCCACCAAGGTTGCAGGGTATTGTGGAATGCCTTGTGGATTTCGGGTAGCCGAAAGAGACTTTGGCTAAAGGAAGTGATATTGAAGAAGTGTTTAAAATTGATACAGTTTCTATCCCATCTTGGTATGCTGCTAATATGCATTATCTATCAACAGGAGAGATGGGAGCTGGTTTATCAAAATTTGAAAAGAGGAAAATCAGACAACAACAGGCTTTGAAGTTATCCTTGATCGCAGGAACACTATATCGGCTGGGTGTTGATGATATCTATCGCTGATGTTGAGGGCTGAAATGATGAACGGGTTGCCTCTTACCCATCCAACCTCCAATCCTCACTAAGAGAACTAAAGAGGGGCACCACCTAGCCAAAGGGAGGATCGGCTAGGACATCCCTTTTCTCAAAGAGAATCAAGAGAACCAAGACACAAATTTACAAGAGAGAATATATGTGCTAGACACCATATTGGAATATAAGAGAGAGAGATGAGAGGAGAGGGAGAAAAGATGAGAAGAGGTAGAAGAAGCTTGCCATTATGATACATGGAATGAGAAGATGAGAAGAGAGGGAGATAATAGGAGAAGAGGTAGAGGAAGCTTGCCATTATACTACATAATAAAAGAACTTACTTATGGCTTACCTCAAAGAGATGAGGATATTCTAAAATGCTCTCATGGACTTGTCATTGTCCTTCCTCCCCCCTTCTTCATTCTCCATGGGCTCTTTATATAGCCTCCATGAGAGATTAGATTAAGCCAATCTTCCTGATTAGCATAATCCTAGATGATGTATGGCATCTTTGAAAATATGGAGAGTAGTAGATGGGACAAGTCCCCACCTTGGTCATCATGCAAGAAGCCAAGGGTGGTGGTAGACAAAATAGAGAAATGGAGCTAGATTACAAGAGGTGGATGCCCAAATCACATTATTATAATATATTTACAAGAAGGATAGAGTGGAAAGTTGATGTGGTGAAAGAGAGAAGAAAATTGCATGTAGCCAGCAATCTGCGCCTTCATAACTTCAAATCCGTGAGGAATTTGAAAAAAATTTCTTCTGCAACTTTGTAGACCAGGTCGAAACCGATCGAGCATCGCAAGAATTTTCTTGAAATTCTCTTTTTCTTGGGAGTTATTGAGATTATAAAAAATGGCTTTCAAAAGCTACTTTGACATTAGTCCCCCATATGTATATAAATACATATAAGCATGTGACAAAAGGGGTCCATGCTTGTAAGCTTTTGTGCAAGATCCAAATGACACCATGATGTGGATATTGACTTGTGTGCTAGGGTGAGGTGTCCTTTAATTATGGTGATAGATTTAAAATCTTAGTGATGCAGATGAAGCCCATGTGTAGTTGGAGGCTAGTCCTTTGAAAAATCTATGCATTCACTCAACTCCTAGGTGTAATCTATTTTCATCTTCACTAAGATAACCATCCCTTTTACCCTTTACATTGACATGCCTCCTAAGAACTTGTTCCCCCCATTTTCTAGAGTTATCATAATCGAGAAGCAATGTAGCATACCTAGTGCTTGAAGAGTAAACCCAAAGTGATATGGTAAGCTCTTGATAGGGGCTTTGGCCAAATTTTGTGGTAATAATCCGGGTTGTAAAAAACCCGGATCAATGTGTGATGCCTGACGAGATTTCTTTCATCTTGGAAGAGTGCCATGACTCTACATGTGGAGGACACTTTGCAAGACATTTGACGGTACAGAAAGCTTTAAGAGCTGGATATTGTTGGCCGTCCATCTTCCAAGATTCCTTTGAGTATGTTAAGAGAAGTGATACCTGTCAAAGATATGACAGCTGAGAGAATAGGAAATGCCCACTTACATCTATCATGGCTATCCTTCAATTTGAGAAGTAGGGAATTAACTTTGTGGGTCCTATCACCCCATCGTCTACTACCCATAAGAGGTACATTATAGTAGCAACTGATTATTTTACAAAATGGTCAGAAGCGCAGGTGACGAGGCAGGACAGTGCAAAAGAGACTGCAAGTTTCCTCTTAGAGCAGATTATCTGCCGTTTCGGTCCACCGAAGGAACTAGTGTCGGACCATGGAACCCATTTTTTGAATAAAGTGATCAAAAGCTTGACTGAAGCTTGGCAAATCAAGCACAAAAAAACGACCCCCTATAATCTGCAAGCAAATGGGCAAGTTGAAAGTACTAATAAGTAGCTTGTGTGTATCTTTTCTAAAATAGTCTCTGAGAAGAAACAAGACTAGGAGAGGAAGTTGTATGTGGCAGTATGGGTGTACAATACAACGTTCAAGTGAGCTACCGGCCATACTCCATTTAAATTAGTCTATGGGGAAGAGTGTGTGTTACCCCTCGAAATCGAGTTGCTAACCATACGGTTTGCAATTAACCACTCTTTAGGAGATGAGGATTCACTCTTTGAACAATTTAAGACCATAGCCCACTTGCATGAATTGAAATTGCAGAGCTTATTACACCAGGAGGTAGTTTAACGTCGGATGAAGCAGTTGCATGACCTTAAAGCAAAGAGGTATACCTTTAAAAAATGGCAATTAGTTCTATATTACGATGCGCGTAGGGAGTTGTTTCCAAGAAAGCTGGAACCTAAATGGGATGGCCCTTACAAGATTGTTAGGATAGGGAAAAATAGGTCTACGGCTCTACTAGCTAATCTGCAGGGAGTAGAATTTAAAAATAAGGTTAATCTTAATAAGATTAAAGCTTATTATTTCTAAGTATGCTAATACGGATAAATGCATTGCAGGTTCATGCTGGGGATGATTTGAGACCTGCAAAAGAGCTTAAAGCTGGTTGATGGGACAGTTAATTCCTTATTTGGAGCACCCATATCTAGAGTAGAGATACCATCAGGGAAAACTTATCTGGTGGAGCAAAGGATACAAAGTGATTGAGCAAGAAGACGAAACCTTTGTGTGGGAGATCAAAGTCTTTTGCCATCACTGCTTACGCTGTTGACAAGTATCCCTGTTGAGTTCAATGAAGAAGGTAGGATGGAGCCGTCAATTCATCCTCTCAACATGTTAAGTTTTGATTATCATAATTACGAGTAGAGGGATTCGTGATGGCAAGCTGTGTAAACCCATTGTGGATGTACACATTATATTTTGACAGAGCATCCAGGGGCCCTAATAAAAAAGGGAGTGTTGGAGTAGTAATCCGAGATCCCCGACGTAGAGTTACAATGAAGTTAGCTGCTTATCTCGGGGTAGGATTCACTAACAATATGGCAGAGTATAAAGCCTTGATTATGGGACTGCATATTGCAAAACAAGGTGGTATTCGTCGATTGTTAGTAAAAGGGGATTCCCAGTTGATCCTGAATCATCTAGATGGGACCTACACAGTGCGGAATCCCATCCTTTGTATGTACCATCGAACTACGATAACCCTACTTGAGGAGTTTGAGAGAGTGTCTTTTCAGCTGATTCCGCATTACTGGAATCAGTTTGCGAATTCACTAGCAAATCTTGCTTATGAAGAAGACTTTTTCTTCAACTGTGGTCCTAGTTTGGATATTGTTATTAATAATGAGACAAGACTCGGTCATTTGTGGGGAATGTTATCAGAGCATGCAATATATGGCAAGCGATGGTTGATATGGGTGATGCAAAAAGTAGCCGAGACCAATCTACCATTGTTATCCTGGACCCATAGCCTGTTTAGACAACATGTTATGCGTACGCCTCTTGCTATATATGCAGGAGGGATGGGTCATAACCTTATGCATTTAGTTTAGGGCTATGAGCCCTGGTTTTTCCTCCTTGGAAAAGAGCATATTATTGTATATCTGTACTATTTCGGGGAGGGATGTGTAGGTGCTATTCTGTTTGATCTCGTTAGGCCAAGAGGGCCCGTTTTGCGAGGTTTTCAAATGTTTTATTTCATTAGGCCAAGAGGGCCGATCAGTTTTGTAGTGAAATGCTTTATTTCATTAGGCTAAGCGGGCCAGTTGTCTGTTTAGTACAAGTGCGGTTAATGGTTTCTTGTTTTTCTCTTGTGCTAGACAGGTTCAAAGAAGAGCTTGGAAGGAGCCTTTGTTGTGTGGAAGCTTCTCGTGGCCCTATCCAGGTGATATTTCTCCTTTATGAGTACTGTGTTTTTATGCTATATGTTTTTGTGTACTTGTAGGGGATTTTCTTTTCTTGTTGGGGACCGGCATCCAAGGCATGAAGTCCCAGGGTTAGGTTAGGTATGTCTGAGGGAGGTTTGAGTAGTCGTTGCCTCCTGTAAAGACATTGTCAGGCATCAAAAGACATGTTTTAGAAAGTAGTCCTAGTGACCCTATTTTGCTAGCCTGTTAGGCGGCCATTCTAGGAGTTCTTGCTTTGTTGTGAGGCAGTTAGAGAATTCTGTCGAAGGAAATAATGATGATGATAAAGAGGAAAAAAACCCTGAATATCTTAAAGACAATAAATATATACAAAGGTGTGTAAAAAGGGGTTCTAACCCCTATAAAAATAGAAAAGAAAAGAAAGGAAAATCTATAAGTAGTTGATCATCACCTAGTGGAGGCCTAGTAGGTTCCTGGGGATGAGTCAGACCCGGGGCCGATGCCTTGTCTTCCTAGGGGTGGCGATTTGCTGGAAAAGAAAAAAATAAGGAATGTTGGAGTGAAAATAAAAGTGAGCGTCAAAAAAGGATTAAGTGTCTCCTTGCCAGGGCTTGGTAGGTTCTTAGGTACCGAGACTGGACCTGAGGTCGATGCCCTGTTCTCCTTGGGTCACTACACTCAGCTCCCTCCTTTTTACATGCCCAAGTATAGAAAATTAAAACCCTAAAAGAAGAAATGTACTAAAGGAAATACTTCTTGATTAGGCTATAGGAGTCCTCACCTAGTAGGAGCTCCTGGTTGTGTTGTCCTTAGTTAGGTAGGCAATTCAGACCACCACTTAGGGCAACCTCTTTGATAGTTCTTTTTAGTTTGGCCGTGTTGGAGTAGTCGGTTAGTGACTAGCTTCGGACCTTTTATCAAATTATTGCTAGGCCTACTCCTTGTGGATTTCATGCCTTAGTTTTGTTAGGGGGTAGGGTAAGCATTGTGTTGTGTTTTAATATCTATCTATATTGTATCAGCTTGATGCTTCCTTTAGTTGTTTCTGTGCAGATCTATTGTGGGATTCGACGGGCTGAGTCGCCCTATCCCATGGTCGCCAATGAGAGCGGAGTTTTGAGCCGGGATGTGCCTAAAATTTGCCAAAAAATTTGGAATTTAGGGGAAAAATATTTAACATCGAAGGCGGCGGCTCCAGCTAGGACGATTTTAAGCACCAAGTGAAAGACGACTTTTAAAAGGAGCCCGAGCGACACTTATGGATTTTTGATAATTTTTCACATTGTCATGCGGGATGTCAAGAATTTCCAGTCAATGTGGGATGTCAAGCTGGATGCCCATTATTTTTCAGAGCTTGATTTGGATGCCGGACGAGGAAATGGCCACAAGATGGGCAAGATTTGAAAAGGTGGACCAAAGTTTGGCCAAAAGGGGTTGTGACCTTTGGGGGCTTGGGACATTTTATGCCAACATAAAGTCATGGAAAGAGAATGATGATAAAATCGTGAGGAAGAAGGCACCTTCTGCACCCCGAAAATTGCACTCCATGGATGGAGATCATGATGGTTGCCTGCAAACAACCCCTGCAACCGACATTGGCCCTTGATTTCTCTTTGTTTGCTTATCATTTCGCCACCCTTCGCCCGTGAAATGGCTGTGGGAATGAAGAGATGGAAATCTAGTCTTTCTCTCTCCTCCCTCTCTCTCCCCTAAGGGGTTGTTCTTGTGTGCAAGAGGAAAATGAAAAATGGGGAAGGAAAGCTTGTTCGGTTGGGACTGGATTGCTTTCCGGATCAATGTCTATAGACATGAAGATTGCTGATTGTGAAGATGTTGAACATTGAATGTGGGCTAACCCACAGTCCTGCTCCAAAACCGAGATCCCGAAACACGAAGCCTAAGCGGTAATTCAATTTTTATGAAGAAAAAATGAGTTTTTATGCTATTTGATTGATGAAACATTGTTTCTATGGGCTGAATATTCATTATGATGCTGTTTGCTATGATTTTCAATAGTTTATAATCTGAAAATCAGAAAATCATTAGTGATATGGCTGAAATTAATGTCATAAAACCCAAAAAACATACGTTTAAGGGGTAAAAATTGGATTTTTGCAAAATAAATGGGAAATATGAGACATAACACCTGCAAAACCTGGAATTTTGCTGTCAAGGAACCTAAGGGCCACAGCCCACAATCAATCTTAATTTTTAGTCATTTTTTATTGAAGAAAATAGAGAAAAAATACCAAAAAATGGTGAAAAATGGGTTTCAAATGGGAGAAATTTAGGAAACGGTAAAAGAAAAATTCCAAAAAATTATATGTGTGTTTTTGTAGCATATAATGCAGGTAAAGAATGAGGTTGGCCTTGGTTTACCCTCGTTTCTATGTTTCCATTCGTGTTTATCGCTTTCTTTATAAGGAAACACACCTAAAATGACTCTTTCACCTATCAACGAATGCAAAATATTAAACGATAGGGTGAGAGTGGAGGTTGAGCGTTAAAATATAAACTAAAATCTAGTTTATGTGTTGCATCATGCCTATAGGACGTTGTATTAAAATAAAGAGAAAGATAGCATGAGCATAAGGCTTAGTGTCTTTTCTCATTATATAAACGCTAGCATGGAAATCATGAAAAGAATTCTTTCGCACGATGCACAATGCTGATTTTCTTCTGTTTGTGCACTAAATTGTTCATATTATGCACTATGCATGATTCATGGTATCAACGGAAAAGCTCCTGGACTGCATAGCACTTGTTTTCTTAGGAATTTGACCCACAATTGAGAGTGTAAGGTTATCCCTTGCCGTAGGATAGAGGGTCGGTTTCCTAAGGGACTGTTAAGTAAGGACACATGGTATATCTCCTAGATTCGAAATGAAGAGTGGAGTGTGTTCGTTTGTTTTATATGTTGAGCGGTGCATCAAGGGGCCAATCCCTGTGATGTAGGAGAGCTGCAGTGGGGCCGCGGTGTTTCTATAGAGAGGTTGCCTCCATGTAGGAGAGCTGCAGTGGGGCCGCGATGTTTCTACCGAGAGGTTGCCTCCATGTATGTGATCATGGTATTTACTGCCAATGTGTATAGGTTCTCCCTTTGAGGAGTTTATAAAAAGGGGAACGTTGGACTATAAACTGTAAACTCGTAGATTAGGCTTTAGGGCAGTTTGTCCTTGAGCATTAGATTGACGCTCCTAGTCCAAGAGGTTGTGAGGATGTGTTTCTCCATCATGAGCATGAGGTTCGGCTAGTGCCATAGCCAGTGCTAGCCCATTTCAAGTCCCATCAAACATCTCCATTAATTCCAAACTCATAATGTTGTGATGGAGGATCCTGTGTCCACAATAGCATGTTCCACTAATATTCCATCAACAAATGTTGATATCCTTGGACAATGCTTTTCAGCATGCTCAAATAAATCACCTCCTAGAACGATATACCCAGTGCAAAAAATCTTATTACTTCCTTGCGCACTCCTCAAGATAGCTTAATCAACTATTACAAGAGATTTACATCTAGCTTAACTTCGCAAAAGAGAACTCGCTAAATCAAATTCATGAAAGCTAGCAAGAGCTCTCTTTTCCCACCGGACCATTCTCTCCTTTGGTCTTTGAACTGGCTTTGGTGCCTCTTTGTTGGATTTTTCTTTCTTCTTTGGCAATTCCTTATCCTTCTTGGGCATCAGATTTACCATCAATGACTTTTAGAGGTCCTCCTTCCATGTGAGGATTAAGGATTTGCATCCCCTTATCATCTTGCTCAAGGTTTCCCTTGATAGGTTTTGCCTTATCTTTGTCACCATCTTTATCCTTTTGACCTCTAATAACCCGTAAATTAGAGTCTTCAGTGCTCTTGATACAAACAGCTTCAATAAGGCTGACTCCACTGCCATTAGGCAGCTCCTCTACAATAGCCTTCCCTCTTTGTAGTATTTGTTTCGGTTGTTCATCATGCTGGAGATTAGTCCCTTGTGCTTGATGGTTGACTAGACTTGGATGTTTACTTCCCTATTGGAGAGAGCTAAACTTGCTCCAACAAGTACTAGCTAAGTGACCAAACTTCCCACATATGTCACATTTAACATTTGGATAATTCCTAGGAAAATGTTGGCCACCACACCACTTATAGCTTAATCTTTAGAGGGCACCCTCTTCAAGGCGTCAACTCCCTATCAAATTTTATTGTTTCTTAAGGAAATTGATATCAACAGCTATTTGCCTATATTGTTTGGTGATCATGTCAGTATAGTGCTTCATCACATCCTAAACTTTGCCAAGGGGACATTTGAGGCACTTGACTCGTAGCCACAATCATCTACCTATCCTTCCATTGGCCTAACCACTTGTTTAGGAATTAGTTGTTGATTCCCTAAAACAACATTAGGATTTATTGTTTGACCTCCAATACTTGGTGGAGGCATCTGACTAGCCATAGGCATGGTCACACTTGGAGGAGCTGGCAACATGGGTACATTTGGAATCATGCTTCCTCTCCCATTGGAAGTATTGATGGGCATCCCTTGACCTCCATTTTTCATTGCCAATACTGACCTCCCCTTTCAAGGGAAAACTTTCTTCATCGAAAGGCCACAAAGAATACATTGATTGTAGTTATGGTTCCAGTCTCTAGGCTATGATACCATACTACAACTCATCCTTTCAGGGTCATATTAAAGAACATCATCAATTGTCCTTCATCTTGGATTCGATAGTTGAACATTAACTTTTGGAATCCATTAATATGAAGTTTTGCATCTTCCTCTGCTAACCCATTAAAAATGGGTAGAGAAAATCCTAAGGTTGGCAAGTCCACATTCTTGTTGGAATTACAATGGGTTGTGTAGTGGTGACAACCAGATTCGCTAAAGGAGTTTGAACGATGGGAACTATTACTCCACTCAAAGTGGGTTGATTGACTGGAAGAGGGGAAGTATTAGAACTTCTTTCTCCTAACAGACTATGCGTAGAACTAGGCTGTTAAGAACCCTATATTGTAGGGGTCTTGGATCACTCCTTTGCGGAGAATATCTCCTAATTAATTTTAGCCCACTGTCAAGCCCATTCATCTCTTTCTTACTTTTGATGGTCTTTTGGATCTATCTCACTACCTTTTGGCATACACTAATAAACTAGTCTCTATCAACCTAGATTCAGAGAGACTGCCACTTATTAGTGGCTCCTAGCAATGCACCACCTATCGAGACCTAAAATGGGCCCGACACTGGCTATAAGGCACTAGATGGGCCTCTACTACACACTTTAAACCACCCCACATGGCCTCATAGCACGAGCATGTAAGGGGTATACCACCCTAACCTAAAATATAGAATTTCGTGTTTGTATGGATTGTAATCTAGCAGATAACCCTTCCCACACACCTCAAAGGGAGTCCCTACATATATTGGTGTTATACACTATGTAAGCACATACAAAGGGAGTGCCCCTTGGTTGATTCCCGTGGCCCCACTACAACTCTCCTACACCTTAGGGATTGACCCCAAGATGTGCCGTTGAGCACATAAAGCACATATGACACATAATCCACTCTTTCAATCAATCGATCTAGGAGATAATAGATAGTCATCACTGCATATTTCCCAAAAGAGATTGAACCACTAACCCTATAACTTAGGATATCTCACAATCAATGTAGGTCATTGTTTATGAAAACAATTGACATGCATCCAAGATGATACCACATGGTACATGCAATGCAATTGTATATGGTTTATAGTGCTTACAATGTTTTCTTATTAGCAACCAACATTGTGAAGGTGCAAAATCATGTCTTTTCATGCATTTACTCTAACGGAGATTGCTGTGTTGCATGGGACCAACACCGAGTATTGACATGCTATTGGACCCTCTTAATTTTAAACCACTGGTATCCTATATTCCATGCATTTAAAAAAAATCAGTATTCATCCTATTATAAGCATTTAACACCCCCCTTCTCCCTATTGCTTAAGATTTTGCATTCGGTGATAGGCTTAGAGAGTGATTTTTATGTCTTTTTCCTTCACGGAAGCAATAAAAACCCACTTTGATATAAAGATAGGGCTAGACCTCATGCCTCAGTCTTACCATACACTCACAAACACAAATATTATTTTTTTCTATTTTTTAGAATATAAAAAACCTATTTTTCTCTATTTTGTCTTATTATCTACTATTTATTTACTAATAATTTCCAATATTATTTAATGTACTGATTTAAAGTGATTGATCTTACTGAGAATTATTTTTCTATCATATTCCATCCCATACGAACACTACATGCATGACAAAACCCCAAAAACACATGATTTCTCTTAAAACCGCAATGTTGTGGGTTTTGTGTGTTTATAAAGAAATTATTAGATGACTGATTTTTCTTAATTTCTTTAAAATTTTTTGATAAATCAGAGCATCAGCAACCAAATGCAACTGTTTCCAACCACTTTCAACCAGAGTTTACCGTTAAAAAACAAAAAAATCTACTGTTTACTCTCATAGAATCGCGCCTTCTTATGACATACGTGTCTCGTGATTGGAGGCCTGCCAATGCTTTCCAACATCCACTAATTATCCTTCCATCCTCAATCTATGATCCTTTATGCTTCAACATCATCTCACGATCAAAATCTTTCATCTCAGCCCACCCCCTTCTCTCATAGAATCAACCATGGAAACACACAATAAGAGGAGAGAGGAGAGAGGAGAGAGAAAGACTGAAAATAAGCATTTTGATTCCCTTCATGAATATTTGCATGCTCACAACCAAATTGAAGCCCTTGGGGAGTAGATCAAGGATGTTCAATCATCACTTAATGATCCCTAGGATTGGAGAGGCATCAGATCCCACAAATTTGGGGTGTAAAAAATTTTGTGTCCCCTTCTCCTCACAACTGATTTTTACATGTTTTTTTAAATCATTAACCTTTCATTTCAATTCACACTTTGGGTGTTCACAATGCCCGACAAAGTGGATTTTTTCATTTTGGAGGGACAAACGAACTCGAATTCAAGATCCATTTGACCACGCAGCTCTATGGCATCGAAATCTATAAACCTGGTCTCCATCATGCACTTCCTGGCTCATGGATCACATAGCTACTTTATAACGTGAAACCTTAGAGGGATTAAATGGGGGGTCTAATGGGCTCTAGTCGAGGAATCGAGACTTGTGTTGGATTCATGACATTAAACTCCATCTAGCAAAACTCAACTCATCAATCTACAACCATTTAATTTTGCATGAAAATTTGGTCTTTTGTACCTCCCGCGAGCACTTTTCCATGTCAAAAACGGGTCCCAAAATCTAGCTCTCACTTATAATGGCCATTGTAAATAATTATTATCTCAGTATCATATTAGCTTTGACACTAACGATTTTCCTATTTTAGTGCAGAATTGCAAGGCTATAACCTTGATATAACTGCAACATAACCTGCTCAAAAGAATGATACTTCTATAACCAATGGAGCTACTATCTTGCCAGTATGCAAACTACTTTTTGGATAACCTACATGTTGGTCATGAGAATGTTCTTTGGCACTTGCACTCTTGAAATGGTGTGCACTATGGGACTACATAGCTCTATGATTGGGAGGTGATCCCCTCTAATTCTAGCTCCCAAACATAGATCCCCTCTAAAAAACACATAATTGTGTTACAGGATAGTATGGTGGATTTGTCCCTTTTTTGTATATACAATGATCTAGAATTGCACATATATAAACATGAAATTTTTATTATCTCCTCATAATAGAACATGGGTGTTTGTTATTGTATGGATTCAATCTTATAATCTACTCTTATGTAGCATCTTTATGATTGTATTATTGCTACTCATCACCAAGAATTGGTGCCATTCTAGTTTTCTATTATAAGAAATTAGTGTACTCCCAACTAGTTGTAATTTATCTAGGCATTGCAGCCTAAATCTTGGCTTAGAGGGTACCTATACACACAAATCTACCTCACAAAACCTATTACTAAATATGATATCCCTTCATCAGTCATTTCACTTTAAGCACTACTCTAGGTGTACTTCGATTATAATGGATTTACTATGTCAATGGAAATTCATTTTACATTTGATGTGGCTTAGTAGTGATGCTCCAACTATTTTTACTCTCCAATCAGTGGTAGTATCTTTTGAAAAATAGCGGGCATGATATAAATAAGTGGTCTCCATTTTATGTTCATGCGTAGTAGTATGATTAGCTAGAATACTACCTATTATCTTTACTACTCATCATCTTATGGAAGATTCAATGGCCAAAAATTATTGAGATGTTGAGCTCTATATGAGCTAGCATCCACTATACATCTTGGTGATATGGTAGGATATTATTCATGGGAATCTTAGGTGACTAACAAGAGGATATGATAGTGATTCTACAACTAGACTACACCCATGTATTTCATCATTGGTTATGGCACATTCATTTTGCCACCTCTTCTTTCCTTAGAAGGTTCAAACTTGGTGACCGCATATGGATACATTGTGGTACTTTGATATTAGTCTTTTATTATGTGGTAGACTTAGTTCTTTTGTGTGGAAGAAGAATAAGAAAGAAGGAGAAGAAGATCTCACTCCTATCTCTTTGTGTGTGCTCTTGGTCTCTTCACCTCTATTTTCTCTTGTTTGTTTTCAAAAATTGTGTCCACTTGTTGCACATCTAGCATTGTTGATAGCACCCAGATATGTGACTAAGATTGCTTGACTACTAGCTTATTGAGCCAAAATATGCATTATATGGCTAAATTAGCCTCTTGAATAGTCCAAAAAATGATTAATTAATGAAAACCGTGAAAGGGGAGTGGTTCGAGAGAGTTTAAAATGGGGAGAGGTAGGAGGTAGAAACTTTCTTTAAATAGGTGAGTTACTCTCCATTCAGTCCAATCTCATTTTTGCAATTTTTAGGTAAGCTACCTACATCCCCTTCGTAAAGGACATCTCAGTTGAGGCTACCCAACCTTTTTTGCATCCATCCAAGGCCTATTTCTAGTCTTCATCATATATTCCACACTTGCAACATCTACTATCTGGCCTTGAGTATTGTTGCTACTCATCCATATATTGTTGCCAACTGTGACATGGCATTCTACTATTGCATTTGTGTTTACTAGTTGTATCCCTACCCTGTAGGATTGTAGAAATTCTATGTTTGACTCAACAAGCTACCATATAGATTGCCACATCATCTTCCACATCTATGTTTACATAGCAAGATACCATACAAGTTGCCATGTCATCAAATGTTGCATGCTGTCTATTTTTCTCTCTCCTTTAGGTATCCAACATTTGCCCAACACATCATCTGTTGCATTTTCTTCTCTCCAATACCTTAAAGACTGCATTGGTATGTTTTAATCTTTGCTGGGGTATGACCCTCTCTCCAACTCATTATCTCTACCTTGGTTCTCAAGACATGAGAGTTTGAGGTACCATTTTCATTCCCTGTATGGTTTATTTGGTACATGAGCATTGTATATTCAATATTCATTCATATATTCATTATGTTCATTGTCTATGAGTTACCTTAACCATACTGTTGTATTGAGTTTACACTTTGTCATATGCTTTTATTTATGTCTCTGCATTAGGGTATTTCTTCACATGGCCTTTCGATCCTTGGTGCATGTTTGGCCTTGTTTATAGCACCATATATGTGATTAAGATTACTAGACTAGGAGAGGAAGGTGTTGGGCTAGCAGTTTGTTTTTTAGTCACTTCTATCCATTTCTTGTTTTCCTCATGTTGTTTAACCACATCACTCCATCCCCTCAAGCCAATCTTTACATGTGATTTGAACTATTTCACCTCTTCTTGCAAGTGTGGATCTGCATTGTTGTTTTGAGATGTCTCATTTCTATCCAACTTACTATTACGTGCTCCAAGCTCTCTGTTGAGGTCCTCAATCAAAGCATCCTTTTCACCACACATTCCATTACTTGTACCTTTGCCCTCACAAAGCTACAGAGGGTTGTAATGGGGGTTTTGCTATGGATGTCATGAAGTAGAAATTGCTAATCAACTATGGGGGATTTGCTCAAGTAGAAAGTCATAGTAGCAAGCTGTTACATGTTGTTGCACTTTGGAACTATAGTCTTTGTGTGAAGAGACACTTCTCCCCATCATACATAAAATACTTACCTCCAAACTCCTCATCCCCATATACTTGATGGATCACTCTTATGATGGGTGATGCAATCTCTTGTTAGCAATGCCATCATTGCACCAAGAGTTGAACTCTAATCATGGGAATGATCCATGATGTGTATAGGGATAAGAAGTTTGGATTCAAGTGGTTGTGTGTGATGGAGAAAAGAGTCTATTTACACTTGGAGTAAGGTATATTCCAACATGAATGTGGGCGCTACTAATGTAATATTTAATGGACAATGAAATGATAGAGCCCAAGATGCTCTACAAGTGCTATATATTGTATTAAAGTAGCATGCAAAAACCAAGTACCCTACACGACTTTTATGAGACAATTATAGGTAGAGTGCATACAATATAGGACCCAAAGCATGAGTAGACTTCTAGCAAGCTACACTAAAAGGACATGAATACACCTTGGGTTCATATCTACTTACCTCTATCTATCTCTATCCCTTTATATATATCCATGTCTCATGAGAACATGTATTCTTCTTTCAACCCCAAAGGCCAATCTAATGCATACAAAATATGAAGAGAAAGATCTAGTTTTTATCAAGACAGAGCCTAGGGAAAAGGCTATTGAGCCCTTGTCTAGTTGCCATGTTGTAATTTGTTTCCTTCTTCCTCTCTCTCTCTCTTTTGATCTCTTTTCTATCTCCACTTAGCCACATCGCTGGCAAAGACCCTTTACTTGACGCTTCCACACCTCTGATATAAGCATCATAGAATGGATGTTTTGCTATATGAGAACCTTTGATAAACATGACTAAAAACTTACATTTTTCTCTCTTCAAATAGATCATTTCTATAGTTGAGGCCTCAAGCCAAGCGGGTTTACTATTGACCTGAAATGGCCTATTCTTATCTATTTCCATCCTAAGGGAGCAAATAGTAGAGGATTTTGTGGATTATGAGAAAAAATGAGGAGTTGGAGATGACTATTCATAGACTATAGGAACATTGAGGCATGTACACCTAGATGAGAGTTCTTCATGAGATACACATGCAAGAGGAGCACATAGGTTTTAATTTGAGTTTATGTAAAAAGTATATTGTTTTTATGTATGTGTATAAAAGTATATTCTTTTCTAAATTGTAACTTGTGGGTCTAACAAGACTCATGTTCTAGACCCACTCAACACAACATAGCATAACCACTTCTAAGCATTGTTACACAATAGGAAACGGTAGGACTTTATATATGACTATAGATATATAGTTTTAAAAAAATATTTTTCTACTTATATTTTTTTAAATTCATCTATATAATGAACTTCCTCAATGATGATGATGGACCTTGACAATCCCATCTATGTCTACAATCATGACACCATTTCTATCGACTCTCCACACATTTGCTACACCCTCATTAGGGGCCTATGCTAAGCACCAAGCACAATTCCATACTTGTGTTGGCTCATATACAATCACATGTGATATTGACACATGTGGGTAGATTGTACCCATCAAAGCAGATAGATCTTTCATCAACACTTGGAACATTTATTAGAGCTTTACATGCCCCAACTCCGTATACTCTAGTTGTAGGTACCAATGACTTCTTTTAATTGTTTGAAGCAATATCACATTTTTCTAATTTATCTTCTTGCAATGTAGAGATTAGCAAGATCTAAACAAAACAATTGTGATTGCCCAGCTAGGGTGAGATTTTCGAGTGGGATGGAGCCAAATGAGTGTACCAAAAGAGATGGCTATGCTTTTATGACATCGATAGGACAATGCATGGTCACTGTCTCTTGCATGAGAGAGAGAGAGAGAGAGAGAGAGAGAGAGAGAGAGAGAGAGAGAGAGAGAGAGAGAGAGAGAGAGAGAGAGAGAGAGAGAGAGAGAGAGAGAGACAAATAGACAGACAGACGAACAGAGAGAGAGATTAATTAATGAGAGATTAAGAGAGATGAACCAGAAAGAGTGATGAATGTAACTAGAACAATTCTTACAATGATGGGTTTTTCTTATCTTCTTACAAGAACATGTTGAAAATAAATAAAAAGCATAAATAGGTCATCTTAGAAACTCATCCTCTATCAAATGGAAACCATAAACAAAAAGAGAAACTATAATACAAAACCATAAATGTAAATAGAAATCATAATGGAAATAAAAATCATAAACTATAGAAAGATATAATAAGAAAACTTGTAAGCTTGAAGACAACCTTCTTATATTTCTCTACTTCTTCATTTCTTGCATGACCTATTCCAACAGAAAAAATCAAACCTATAAGGAATCAAACCCCAACTAGCCATACATGGTTGTATGTTAGAAAGATGAGAGAGAGATAGGGGCAACTGAGAGTAGAAAACTCTCAATGTTCTTCTTCTTCATTATTCATTACACTTACTCTAACTCAGTAACACTAAGTACAATGTACTACAACCTAAGTCAAGTAGTGTAAAGAGACTTAGTCTAACTATATCGGCTAAGTCTAATGGAATTTATTACACACACATGTCATCGAGCTAATCCACTACTAGATAGAGTCGACAGGTCATAGGTAGACTGAGCTTGCATATCTCAACACTCTCCCTCAATCTCAAATCACTTCTTGTATCCCAAGCAATGATCTAAAATGAGTGAACTTATCTCTACCAAGGGATTTGGTAAAGATATCAGCCACTTCATCTTTATCCTTCATATGTCTAAGATCTATCCTGCCTCCAAGCAGCATTTTCCTAATGAAATGGTAATGTACCTCTATGTGCTTTGACGGAGCATGATAAACTAGATTGCTTGCTAGGAGCACACTACTCATGTTATCACAATATAGCCTGAGTGGTTTATCCACATGAATCCCTAAGTCATCCATTAGATTAACCAACCAAGCAGCCTCACATGTAGCCAATGCTGCACCCTTGTATTATGCTTCTATACTTGAGAGAGCCATAATAGGATTTTTACTACTCCAACTAACTATGTGGCTTCCAAGACCAAATGCATATCCACTGGTCAATCTCCTATCATAAACATAAAGCCCAATCTGGTTCACAATAACCTGTAAGCTCAATAGGCTAACCATTCTCATAGAATAGCCCATAAGGCAATGTACCTTTCACATATCTCAAAATCCTCCTCACATCATCTAGGTGAGGTTTCCTTGGCTATTGCATAAATTGGCTTATCAAACCAACTATATAACTCAAGTCTAATCTAGTGATAGTGAGATAGATTAGACTACCAACCATCTATCTATACAAATTCACGTTCTCTATCACATTTCTTGCATGAACAACCAGCTTTACATTTTTCTCTAGTGGTGTGTCAATGGGTTTGCATTCCAACATGCCATACTTCTCCAACATATTCTGAGCATACTATTTTTTATATCATCCATATCCCATGAGATGTGTGCCTAACTTCAATGCCTAAGAAAAATTTCAGCTCTCCCAAGTCTGTTATTTGAAATTCTTTCTACAACATAGCTTTTATGTCATCAGAATGCCTTGTTTGTCATCACTTGTGATCATGAGATCATCTACACAGAGCACCAAAACCACATATCCTATCTCTATTTTCACGGTAAATAGGTTGTGATAAGCTTTGCCTAGTTGAAATCCAAGTGTCTACAAGTAGAAAGTAATCCTAGCATTCCAGGCTTGCGGGGATTGCTTTAAGCCACACAATGCTTTCTTCAATCCACATACATACGTCAAATAGTTGGGATGCACATAGCCCTCTAGCTTATCTATATCAGCCTCTTCTTCCAAATCACCATTTAAGAAGGCGTTTTTAATGTCCATCTGATAAAGATTCTAGCCTTTGGATGCAACCAATGCTATAATAGTATAGTTGCCATCTTAGCAACCAGACTAAAGGTTTCCTTATAATCTAGACCATACTACTGGGCATATCCTTTAACTATCAATTTGACTTTGTACCTTTCGAGTGAGCCATCAAACTTACATTTTGCTTTATAGACCCGATTTCATCCAATAAGCACTTTGCCCTCAGGCAACTCAACCAAATCCCATGTTCCATTTTTTAGCAAAGCCTCATATTGATCATCCATAGCCTTTCACTAGTTCTCATCCCTAACTACTTCTACAAAAGATGTAGGCTCTTTGTATTTCAACACTTTTATCATGTATGCATAATCTCTTACTAAGTATTCACTATAGGTAAGCCTATCCACAAGCTTTCTTTCTCTCCGTGATCTCCGCAACAGAGGTGAACTAGATTCTGCTCTCTCATGAGGTGGTACATATCTTTGCTTAACTCTAGGTATAACCACTGCAAGTATGCCAAACTTGCCATCAAGACTCTCACTAGAGTCATATCCTGAAGTCAATGGACCTATAATAACATCAAAAATCTTCTTTTTTCATGTATCTCTCCCCCTTGGAGAGAGCCAAAGCCATATTAGACCTCATGCATTTCTTTATCTTATCTTAGCTTTTGATCTTGCTGCTCCCAGCTATGCTTTGCAGCACTTTTCTTGCCAACTTTTTCTCTTCCTTGAGATCAGCTGTGATTTTTCAGTTGGTCTACCATGATGTCCCATTTTGGTTGGCAGGTCATATTGGTTTACAAGATGTTGGATATTATTTGCAAATTCTCCCAAGTTGAGTTTATCATCTCCAAGGTTGATGCTAGTTCCTAACATGTCAATAGTTTCCTAAGCAACTAGGATATCGATCACGTTGATTAGACTGAGTAAAGCTACATCCCTAATTGTGCCGATCTTTATTGCTCCCTAAGCGGCTCGATGTCTCAAGCCTCTCAATCTTCAATGATTGGTCATCTCGAGGACTCCTCAGCTGGCTATTGCAACCCCACTACGGCTCTCCTACACCCCTCAAGGATTGGCCCCAAGATGTGCCCTTCAAACATATAACACATGCGACACAACCAATTCTTATACTTCTAGCATACTTGCAACATTGCATAGGGACAACACCGTGTATACTCGTGCTATTAAACCCTTTAGTACTTAAATCCAACAAACCCTATATGTGAAATGAAATGAATAAATCAAATTTAAAACCATAATTAGCACTTGTAAATCCCCCTCTCACTCTACCATTTAATATTATACTTTGCGGTGGTAGTATGTGGAGAATGTTTTCATATATTTTTTTGTCTAAAAAGCAATAAATCATGCAATATAACATAAAAATGGGGCTAAGCTGAGGCTAAACCTCATGCCTTAGGCTCACTATACATTCAAAATACATTTATAATTTTCTTTAGTTTTTTTGTACATAAAAAGTATTACTTTCTTTTTTTCCTTTTTTCTTAATTTATTCATATATATTGTTGTTATTTTCCCATTTTCTAATTCAATCTAATTTGGATTACTGAGATTCACCATTATCTTTCATGTCATTCCATAAGAGTATAATTTTTCCACTTGAAACGAAAAAATATCATTATTTTTTCACTTAAAGACCGCATTTCGGGCTTTAAATTGTTAATAACGACCATATTTAATTACATGTTTTACATATTATTACTCGTAACCCTCAAAGATATGTCAAACAAGGTTCATACAAATTTTCATACCGTATGCACTTCATTTGGACCATAAACTCTAAAAAACAAGTAAATTTTCTTTATAAAATAAACATACGACTAAAGTGCGTGTTTAGGGTCACAAAAATTGAACTGTGGATAGCCATCTGACCTACCATCAATCTCTGCACAGTGTTGGACATCACTTCTCAGCATCCTCTCAATCTTGCATCAATCCGGTGCATGCCGGAGAAGCATTCTTAATCCCATTCTTCTTTTTCTTTTACCCACATGAATGGTCTCTTAGAGGAGAGAAAGAGAGGAGAGAGAAATATTGAATTTGGCATTTCCTCTTCTAGCCACCATTCTCTATGTGAAGATCGATGATTATGAGCGAGAAATTGAAGAAGTAAGTCCTTGCCTTCAAATCGATGGGTTATTTGTTAGCCCTAAACCCTCCTCTCCAAGAATCGCCCATGGTGTGGGGGGTGTTGAGATATCGAGCTCCACTCATGATATGCCAGGGTGACCGTTGTGCATTTATGTCATCGACGTGTCAGTTGTAGATGCGGTTGGTACACCGCCCATGAATAATAGCTACATAATAGCTATCCTTATCTACTCTAGTTTGTGGCTCTGTTAGTATGCCACCTTAGTTAGTTGAGTTTGGTTTGAGACCCATATATAGGGTTCTTCTATTTCTTTGTAAGAGAGTTATTTTGGCTTACACAACTAAGAAGAGGAAAACTGTTTTCAGCCTCCACCCTTGTGTGTATTCCCCCATTGTGCAAGCAAGAAAGCTACAAGTGAGACTCCTTCCTTCTCTCCCACAATCTTGACATGGTATCAGAGCCTTGTTCGTGCTAAGGAGCTCAAGAAAGCAAGCCAAGCTCGAGATGTTCTGGTAAGAGGAGCAGTGTTGCTTTCATTTTCTATTTTGGGAGCAGATCTTTGCAGGTAGCACAGCCAAAAATTGCAAGAGTGCATTGTCTCAGGTTGAGACGCCCTTCGCGGTGAAGCAAGAGGGCAGTATATGTTGCGGGCGAGGGCTTTAGCCCTCGGCAACCCTGTTTTTTTTATTTGAGGCCATTTCGGGGCCTGTTTTGGAGGCGGAAGTTTTCTGCACGCACTCAGGAAAAGGCCCAGTTTTATGCTGTGCAACCACTGTTCTACAGTTTTGCAGATTTGCCCTTATGAGACTGAAGCTGTGTTCTCTGCAGTGGCAGAATTTTTTGCAATATTCTGTAATGGCGTCTGATTCTCTTTCAGAGATTGTAATTGAAAATCTTAACAAAAACAACTTCCAAGCATGGAAGTTTAGAATGACGAACTTCCTTATGGGAAAAGGATATTGGGAATTTGTTGCAGGAAATGAAGAATAACCAGTTCTTCCTGATGTTCCCAATCAACAGCAAATGCAAGCATTCAAAGCATGGCATGAGAGAGCCAAGAAAGTTATGTACTGGCTGTCTATCAGTATTTCAAACTCTATGATTGTGCATATTCAGGATGCAAGTACGCCAAAGGAGGCATGGGATACTTTGTCAAAAATGTATAGCACAAATACGCAAGCCAGGAAAATGCAACTCAAGCAAGAGTTGCATAATGTGCAAAGAGAAAGTATGAGCATCAATGACTACCACATGAAGGTGAAGAAGATTGCAGATGCACTTGCTTCCATTGGGTCGCCAATGGAAGATGACGATTTAGTTTCTATGACCTTGAATGGTCTAGGAAAGGATTATGCACAGTTCCGAACATCCATTTCCATCCGTGAAAGATTTCCTGATTTTGAGGAGTTGATTGCTCTTCTAATTTTTGAGGAGCAGAGAAATGGTGGTGCATCTTCTTCAGGAGGAACTTCAAAAGAAGCTGTCTTCTACTAAAATGCTAGAAGAGGTAGAGACAGAGGTAGAGGAGGCCGATTTGGAGGCCGTGGTAGAAATCAGAATATGCAGCAAACTCAAGAAAACCAGTCCTATGGAGGAGGACGTGGTAACTCTAGAGGCAGGGGGAGCCAAAGAGGTCGTGGTGGATGGCAAAGAGGCCAAAATGCAAACAGCAATGTTGAATGCTACTACTGTGGTAAAATGGGTCATATGGCTAAAGACTACTATAAAAAGCAGAATGACATCATGAATGGGAAATTGCAACAAGGAAATTATGCATCTTCTAGTAGATAGGGTGATGACAGAAATGAGCATTTGTTTATGGTACAGCACATGAACAATTATGTGACAAGTGCAGAAGAAAGCAACGACGTGTGGTATGTTGACTTAGGTGCAACAAACCACATGAAAAGTCATGTAGAATGAATGGAGGATGCAAGAAAAATGGAAAAACCAGGATTTCTGGAGACTGGTGATGATACTGCACATCCTATTGTGCAGATTGGAAAAATTCCTTTGTCTATGCAAGATGGGAAAAAGAAATACCTGTCCGATGTATTTCATGTCCCGAATATCACCAAGAATCTGGTTTCTGTTGGTCAAATGGTTGAGCAGGGCTTGCAGGTCAGATTTAATCCTCATGGATGCTTTGTTGAGGATATGAAAAATAAAGGTCGCTTGATAGCAAAAGGAAATAAGAAGGGCAGAATGTTTACGTTGGATGCAGACATGTCTGAATTGAGTACAACAATGTTTGCACATGGGACCGGTGTAGTTGCAGATATTGATAGCTGGCATAAACGCATTGGTCATGTTAATGTACAACGACTTAAATCAATGCAGGCCCAAAATATTGTTGCAGGATTGCCCAAATTCAAGGTTACAAAAATGCATAAGGTATGTGAAGCATGCCAATTTAGAAAACATGCAAGGAAACCATTTCCTAAACATGTTCAAGAGAGTGAGAAGCCATTGGAATTAATCCACTCTGATGTGTGGACTACTAAAGCTACATCTCTTGGAGGCTATCATTATTTTGTCACTTTTATTGATGACTATAGCAAAAAAATTTGGGTATATTTCATGAAAAAGAAAAGTGAAGTTTTATGGCATTTCAAAACTCTTAAAGCTATGGTTGAAAAAGAAACAGGCCTGCAAATAAAATGCCTAAGGTCAGATGGAGGGGGAGAGTACCTCTCAAATGAGTTTGCAAGGTTCTTGCAGGAGCATGGCATGAAGCAGCAATATTCATGGAGTCATACCCCACAACAAAATGGAATTGCAGAAAGGAAAAACAGGCATATTGGAGAGGTATCTCATGCCATGCTCAATGAAAAAGACTTACCAAATTTTTACTGGGCTGAAGCAATTGCTACAGCAGTCTACATAATGAACACGACTCCCACTGGAGCAATACATGGGATGACTCCAGACGAGAGGTATACTGGTAGGAAACCATATATTTCTCATTTGAAAATTTTTTGTTGTATTTCCTATGTTCATGTGCCAGATGAGTTGAGATGCAAGTTGGATCCAAAAGCTGAGAAGTGCATCTTTATTGGTTACTCTTTGCAGCAAAAAGGGTATAGATGCTATAAACCTTCTACTCGTAAGTTTATAGTGAGCATAGATGTTTTTTATGAGATGAGTAGCTGGTATAAACCAGTAAATGTGATTGATGATGTAGATGCACAAAATGGTAATGCTGCACAAAATTCACAGCAGCAGTCACAAAATATTAGTGGACTTGGAGTGTCCTCTAGCAATGGTTCATATTCTTTGCCATGGACAGGCAGATTGAGATCAGGAGAATATCCTCAAAACAATGTAGATAGTGGTATACAGGTTTCACAAAAAGAAAAAGAGAAGGTAGATCAGTCCATGTTTGATGTGAATGCAGGTCACTCTTATGTGGATGGTGAATCCAGTGGCTCAGAACAGAGCATTGATGATGAGTTGGGTATTCCTTCTATTGTTACACTTAGAGTAAGGAAGACCAGGGATGTTTTGAGAGCACCTGGGAGTGAACCTACTTTGCGCAGGTCTACAAGAGCTAGGTATCATGTGAATAGGCTAAAATATGATGGATTTACAGCCATTCACTATGCATATATGGTCAAAGTGATACAAGAACCAAAACCCACTTCTTTTGAGCAAGCCATGGGAAAAGAAAAATGGGAGAAATCCATGGATGAAGAAATGGATGCCTTGGAAGCAAATTCTACATGGGAGTTGGTATCTTTGCCTAAAGGTAAAAATGCAATTGGCTGTAAGTGGGTTTATAAGGTGAAGCACAATGCAGATGGTTCTGTGGTGAACAGATACAAGGCAAGATTAGTAGTCAAGGGGTATGCACAAACATATGGCATTGATTATGAAGAAACATTCAGTCCGGTTGCAAGGATGGCAACAGTAAGAGCAGTCATTGCTATGGCTGCATCAAAGGAATGGTCTTTACATCAGATGGATGTAAAGAATGCCTTCTTGCATGGTGATTTGCAAGAAGAGGTATATATGGAGCAGCCACCAGGTTATGTGCATGCTATTCATCCTGAGTTTGTTTGCAAGTTGAAGAAAGCATTGTATGGCTTGAAGCAAGCACCTAGAGTATGGTCTGACAAGATAGGACAATATCTTGTCACTATTGGCTTTCAAATTTCCAAGGTAGACTTCTCACTTTATGTGAGAAAAACAGAGAAAGGTATTATGCTGCTTGTCATTTATGTTGATGATTTGATTATGACAAGTGACAGTGATGAAGATATCCTTCATGTGAAAATGCTATTGAAGCAGAAGTTTGAGATCAAGGATTTGGGAGAGCTGTGTTATTTCTTGGGCATTGAGGTGATTAGATCACCAAGTGGGATACAGCTCTTGCAGAGGCAGTATGGATTGGACATGCTGTCCAAATATGGGATGACAGGCTGTAAGCCTATTTCAGTTCCTTTGGAGCAGAATGTGAAGCTGAGTGCAGATGCATGTGAGCTTCTAGAAGACCCTACTATGTACAGACGCATAGTAGGAAGCTTGATTTATATGACTATTACCAGGCCAGATTTGAGCTATGTTGTTGGACTGGTAAGTCAGTTTATGCAGGCTCCAAGGAAACCACATTTGGATGCGGCTAGACGCATACTCAGGTATGTGAAGTCCACATTGCAGTATGGACTATTTTATGTGACTGGGGTTCAGATACAGTTGCATGGATACACTGATGTTGATTGGGCTGGTAGTATTTCTGATAGACGATCTACCAGTGGATATGTGTTCTCTTTTGGAAGTGATGCAGTCACTTGGAGAAGCATGAAATAGCCTACAATTTCCTTGTCGAGCACAGAGGCTGAGTATAGGGGCACAACAATGGCTGCATGTGAGGTAGCTTGGTTACATAAGCTACTTTATGATATGCATGAGCCTACAAATGGGTCAGTTGTCATTTATTGTGACAACATGAGTAGTATACACTTGGCAAATAACCTAGTCTATCATGCTAGAACAAAGCACATTGAGGTGCATTATCACTATGTACGGGAGAGGGTTTTACTAGGTCTTATTGATCTAGTTTATGTTAGCACAGAGGATCAGGTAGCTGACATATTCACGAAGGCATTGGGTGCAAAGAAGCTACACAAGTTCAGAGACCTGCTTGGTGTGCAGGAATTGGGATTGAGCTCGAGGGGGAGTGTTGAGATATCGAGCTCCACTCATGATATGCCAGGTTGACCGTTGTGCATTTATGTCATCGACGTGTCAGTTGTAGATGCGGTTGGTACACCGCCCATGAATAATAGCTACATAATAGCTATCCTTATCTACTCTAGTTTGTGGCTCTGTTAGTATGCCACCTTAGTTAGTTGAGTGTGGTTTGAGACCCATATATAGGGTTCTTCTATTTCTTTGTAAGAGAGTTCTTTTGGCTTACACAACTAAGAAGAGGAAAACTGTTTTCAGCCTCCACCCTTGTGTGTATTCCCCTATTGTGCAAGCAAGAAAGCTACAAGTGAGACTCCTTCCTTCTCTCCCACAATCTTGACAGGGGGTGGTTGCTCTTCTTCACGCCTTTTTTAAAATGTCCCCCCTACCCCCCGACACATAATCAAAAAAAAATTTGGGCCAATGGCCCCCAAGGGCCGTGAATTTGGAAGTCCTTCTTTTTTCATGAGCTTTCCCAAAACTGGCTTAAAATCCACTTGCTTTTTGCATATCACCCTATTTTAGTTCTCTACACCGTTTTAGGATATTTACAAGAAATAATATCCAAAATATCAAAGATAGGTTAAATTTATCCAAAAATCTCGTATTTTGAAACTATCCACACTATGGACACTAACACTAATGACTAATATGGCATTAAGACTCTAGATTAATAAGAAAGCTAGATGATGATACACTCCAGGGCTTTTCACACTATGTCCACGTGGCGACATGATAACTGATTGGACATATAAAACAACTTGACATAGTCCTCTCTTGATATTGTATGATCTATGAGATTCTTTTTTATCCTTGCACAATCTTTTCCCAAGAAAATTGTTCTAACCTACAACCAGGTATCCTCTTTCTCTTAGTGTAAGTCAACGGTTTGGCAAACAAGTGCTATCTATCTAGGAGATTTGCTTCAATACTATGCTTTATACATATGCCATGTGTCATTGCATATTGTGATAAAACATTTTCAACTAAAAACTAGCCTTGTGATGTGCAACATCATTATTTCCTACGCTATTCCCTAACATAATGCAATATTGGAGAGATGGAACTTGGCTAACCCATGCTTCCACTCCCTTAAATATTCAACAAAATTCTAAATGCTTCACTACGATCCAAAACCATTTAGTATCATGACAAAAAATTAGAATTCTAGCCTTCATTTCATATTGATACTTTACATGTCGTGATCTTTATATATCATGTGTAATTTTCCCATAGAAACACCCTTAATTGAGCACTTCAACATAAATGCAAGAGTAGGCTAAGGCTAAACCCCATGTCTTAATGTTCACTACACATTCAAACATGTTTTCCTAACTTTTTCCATTTTTTTAGATTTAAAATCTAATTTTCTTTTTTTTTCATAATTCATCTCAATTATTTTTTGCATAAATGCTAATAATTCTATAATTTATTACCATAAAATAGAGAAATCTTGCCATGGCAACCAGCATGCATCATTTTGCTGCACATGCACTATTACTTCCACCAATTTTATCCATTATAATTCTCAATTTTATGTGTTTAACATGTACTAGATAATTATTTTTTGCATTAGGATAGCGATACATTCTAAAATTTCAGGCTTGGAGCTCTTAAACATAATACATATCACTTCTATATTGAATTTCAACCCATACACATCTTGATTCGTTGTGAAAACAATAATAGAATTAAATTTCCTTTAAAATCGTGACTTACCATAAGAAATTTGCTTAATTTTTCATGATTTTAGAGATGTGTAGGATGCCTATTGATGCTTAACACAATTGCTACTAACCACATTTGCGCTCCATCGCTCCATTTCTTACATCTTGTTGCAATCTGACACCCATTCTCCCTCATCCTCTTAACCCACATAAACAACAATTATGATAAGAGAGAAAGAGGAGAGAGAAAGACTAGATTTCTAACTCTTTGCATAGTGTATCATTTTTACACACTACAAATGGCGATCTAAAGTGAAAAATATGCTACATGTCATATCCAAGACTACTCCTTGCAATTTGATTTGTTGCAAATCATGGATTTGAGGGGGTGTCGAAAAAAAAATCCTCCCCCCATCCTCACGTTGAGAAATTGAGATTTAACCTCTTTTAAGCTTCTTTAATTACTTCATTACCAAAAAACTAGTTCATCTCTTGGTTATTCATACTACCAACAAGCAATTTGCTTAAAATTGAAGGCCCAAATGGACTTGGATTAGAGATTTGAAAGTACATGCACATTCATGGCATCTTTTCTATTGATTGGCCTCTTGGATGCTTTTTTCGATTTTTGGATCAAGTAGCTACTTTTTAATGAAAAAATTGTGTCTCTTTAAAATGGGTCATCTAATGAACTCTGATTGATGAATAGACGTTTTCAATGTAAGCCACCCATTTTCGCTTAGAAAACTCTCGCGCTTCTTGATTTTTACAGCAAATCCTTCATTTTTTACTTCACTTTTGGCACCTAATCTCACTAATGCTCAGGTTGCACCTCTTTAAATGGGTTGTCTAATGAACTCTGATTGAAAAATGGATGCTTTCAACACATTTCGAGCCACTTGCTTTTGCTTAGAAAACTCCGATGTCTCTTGATTTTTACTACAAATGCTCCACTTTTCGCTTCAGTTTTGGTGCCTAAACACATATCTCACATAGTCCCTATACCCAATCTCAATTTTATTATTTCCTTCTTAACAATTATATTCAGAGTTTCTGTTACATGCAATCACTCATTTTTTAGCGTTGTTTTTGTTGTCTCATCTTCTAAATAGTCCTCCAAATTTTCATGCAAGGCTAAATATCTAGGTTTCAAGAATAATTCAATTTTTGACCCTTTAAATATTGTTGCCCAATAGTATCCAACTTTACACACTAGTCTCAAATTCTCACAACAAAACAATAGCTGCAAGACCTTCATTGGGTCTTTTAACCCAATCCAAAATATTTTGTGTTTGACCAAACCAGTGTCTTCAAGAAAAAACTCTTCTCTCAAAGCTTTTGTAAATTCAACCCAATTTGAATCTTTCGTATACAAACTTGCAAGTTGATCTTTCAATGCTTGCCTGCACGGTAAGATGAGAAAAGTGCCACCTCCATGCATACTGCAAAATTTGAAAAAAAATCCATTTTTTGTTGCATACACCCCATAAATAAGTAAATACATTATGACCATTAAACTGCTTTAATTCATGTCCAATTGCCTATAAAGCATTTATGACCACAATATCAAGCTTCTCAGAGTATTGACGTCTTTGTTGTTGTTGCCACTAGTACTACTATAGTAGCAATAGCTCATGTCTCATGTCATCACTAGTTCTTGTGATGGGACCTAAAATGGGCCGGCACTGGCTATAGCACTAGCCGGACCTCATGCTCATGACACACAAACACCCTCACGGCCTCGCGGGCCAAGAGCGTCAATCTAGTGCTAAAGGACAAACTGCACTAAAGCTTAATTCATGCGTTTATAGTTTATAGTCCAACATTTCCCTTAAACTCCTCAGAGGGAGATCCCAAAGTACTTAGGCATAACGCCTTGTCACGTACATATAGGAGGCACTCCACCGACTAATAGTCGGAGCCCCACTATAGCTCTCCTACATCGCAGGGATTGGCCCTTTGATGCGCTGCTAAACATATAACACAAACGAGCACAAACTCCTCTCTTTTATATTTCTCGTATTTCCAAGAGATATACCATGCTTCCTCACTTCACAGTCCCTTAGGAAATCGACCCTCTACCCTACGGCAAGGGATAACCTCACACTCTCAATCGTGGGTCAAAGTCCTAAGAAAACAATTGCTATGCAGTTCAGGAGATTTCCCTTCAATACCATGAACCATGAATAGTGCATAATGTGAATGGTTTAGTGCACAAACAATAGAAAAGCAGCATTGTGCGTCGTGCAAAACCAATATTTTCATGATTTCCATGCTAACGTTTATGTATTGAAACGAGGAGAGACACCGAGCCTTACGCTCATGCTGCCTTTTCCTTTATTTGAAAACAATGTCCTATAGCCATGATGCAACACATAAATCAGATTTAAGATTATACTTTGACGCTCAAACTCCCCTCTCACCCTACTGTTTGATGTTTTGCGATCATTGATAGGTGTAAGAGTCGTTTTATGTGTATTTCTTTGTAGAGAAAGCAATAAATACAGACAAAAACATAGAAATGAGGGTAAACTGAGGCTAACCTCATGCTCTACCTTCATTATACATTGCACAAATACTTATGTAATTTTTTAGAATTTTACTTTTATCGTTTCCTAATTTTCTCCCATTTAAAATCCATTTTTCACCATTTTTTGGTATTTTTCCTCTATTATTTTCAATAAAAATGACTAGAAGTTGAGATTGGTTGTGGGTTGCGGCCCTTAGGTTCTTTGACAATAAAATTTCAAGTTTTATTGATGTTATATCTCATGTTTCCCCTTTATTTTGCCAAAAACCCCTATTTTGCCTCTTAAACGCGTGTTTTATGGGTTTTACACCATTAATTTCAGTCACAACACTTATGATTTTCTGATTTTCTGAGCATAAACTGATCAAACTCATAGCAAACAACAACATAATGCATAATCATCCCATGGGAACAAATATTCATGAAGCAAATTGCATAAAACATCAATTTCCTTTGTAAAAATAAAATTACCTTTCTTTGCGAGTTGCGGGTTTTTATTTGCCATGTCTCGGGACTGATTTCCAGCAGCCATTAATGTCCATGATAGTCCGGAATCAGCAATCTACCCTCCTCTTGCATCACAAAGCAATCCCATCTCGATTGGACAAGCATCCGTTGATCCTTCTTCTTCCCACATGAATCTGCCTCTAGAAGAGAGAGAGGGAGGAGAGAGAAAGACTAGATTTCCATCTCTGCATTCAGGCCACCATTGGAGGAGTGAAGGACGGCGATATGATCAGCAGGCAGAGGGGAAGCAAGGGCAATGATCATTTGCAGTGGTTGTTTTGAAGCTGCCATCTCCATTCCTCTCCCATTAAGCCCATTTTTCGGTGCCATGTTGTCGCCTTCTTCTCACGTTTTTCCTGCTCTCCAAGATGCCACGATTTGTTGTGGCATAAAATTCCCCAAAGGTCCCAAAGGTCGCTTACATTTGGCCACTCTAATGTCCACCTCTTCAAATCTTGACAGGTTTCTTGGCTCCTTCCCCGTCTGGACTCCGAATTGAGCTCTGAAAAATCCTGGGTGTCCGGCTTGACATCCCGCGTTGGCCAATAACTTTTGACAATCCGCATGGCAATCTGAAAAATTATCAAAAATTAACAAGTGTTGCTCGAGCGCCTTTAAAGCACTTTGACGCTTAAAATCGTCCTAGGTCGAGCCGCTGCCTTCGACGTTGAATATTTTTCCCTCGATATTCGTAATTTTTAGCTATTTTTAAGCACTTCTCGGCATCAAAATTCCGCTCTCATCTTGCAATAGAACCAGAACTTGATGAATCTCCCAAGTCCGCAATGCTTCTGACAGCCTTCATGTTGGGTTCACCAGTATCAAAGCATATGGGGTTAAAGGCCTAACCACAAGGGTTTAGGATAGAAGGGATGCAGAGAGTAGGGAGAAAAAGAATAAAAAGAAAGATAATTTATGAGTTACCAAAGACCAAACATACCAATTGAAGCCAAATCAGAGCCTTCTAATTGATATCTTGTACAACAGGTCAAGCGATACATGCACTACAAGTAACAATACTAAACCTTATGATGGGACGATTGTCCAAACTATCTAATTCAATAGCTCAAAAAATACCCTAGCATAGATCAAATCTCTATTGCATTCACATAGGCTTAAAAATTCATGTTTTATTCATGCATCTATGTGGCATGAGGTAGCTCCTACCATTTAGACACTATACTAAGTAGTAGGAAAGCATTGAATCCTATTAAATCCATGTATGGGCACCAAAATAATACTTTAGCCCTCAATTTACTATTTATTATAGTAGCAAGTAATGATTTATATGCTACTCCAAATCCTCTTATAGTAGGAAAGCATTGAATCCTATTAAATCCATGTATGGGCACCAAAATAATACTTTAGCCCTCAATTTACTATTTATTATAGTAGCAAGTAATGATTTATATGCTATTATAGTAGCAAGTAATGATATGCACCCAAGAGACAACCCTAAAGTCATTGTTAGAGCTCAAAAACTCTATGAGCAGCAAGTTTTCCTATTCTTTTCACTATTATACCCTATTATCTACAGCCTAAAGAAGCTTCAAAACCCTCTTGTGATAGCCAAAACTCATCCCTAAAGGATAGGGAACATTCAGCCCTGTTCTTAAGTAATAAAGCAAGGAATTCCCTCTATGAAGATTGAAGAAGAATAGCTATAACACTCATGCCCTATACTTGGCTACCTAGAAACCCTTCATAACAATCCTAAAACTCCTCTCTTCATCCCACATACCATGCATGAAGGTGTGATGGAGATTCAGCTTTAAGATGTCATCAAGAAGCTTGAGTATTCAAGATCCATAAGCCCCATATTCTTCTCTTGATCATGGGCTCCTTATCCCTATACTTTTTTGTGCCAGATTTCCCACATCAATAGTCCCCCTAGCATGCGATTCGCTTTAGCTCCTCCAAAAGCTCCCAAAGATAGTCATTAAAGTCCCTCTTTCACACCTAACTCAAGCCATATACAAACCTCCACTTAAACAAGTTCCACATTGACTTCCACTTCATCCTCTTCCAATCATGTTTAATACTTGTCATTACACCCATAGCTAAGTCACTACAATGAATAAACCATCTTGGAATTCCTATCTCAACATGTCTTGTATGCATTTTATTGAACTTATCAAGATATGACTTTCCTTTTGCTTTCATACCATGGAGGGTAGTTCCATATAATCCTTATTTGAGTAAAAAATACAATGCACATATAAATGTGGAGGTATGTTCAACTGTGGTAGCAGTTAAACATTTGTATAAGTATATATATAAAGGGTGTGATCATGCAACCATTAAATTTAGTGTTGGGGTAGCTTTAGCACCTAATCATGCATATGTTCACAAGGTCAGTCTAATCCAAAGCTACTTGGATGCACTATATATATATGCTTCTCAAGCATGCTGGAAAATATTTGATTTTCCACCACGTGATGAAAATCTAGATATATAATGCTTACAAGTGCACTTGCTAAGTGAGAATTGTGTAGTGTTTCAAGATACAAATAACATATCTAATGTCTTACAAAATGAAAACATCCAAAAATTTACTCTTACCAAATGGTTTTTATACAACAGAAACCATGGAGAGGCCAAACATGTTCTTTTTTTAAGACTTTCCCATGTTTTGTGTATGGAATGCATAATGAACGATTTGGACTACAAGAAGACATCAAAATACTATTGGGTTAGATATACTTTGTGCCCCTTATCGCTGGTGAATGTTATTGTACTTACAAATTCTTTTGATGGCATCTAAAGGATGTACTTTCTTTGAGGGTTTTTGTACTATTTTACAATGTGGTGTACAATACTTTTAAGGAAGCTTGCATTGCAAAAGGAATGCTTGAAAGTGACGCTGAGTGGACTTTGTGCTTTAAGAAGAAGCTACATCTGTATAAAATGGTATTTAACTTTGATTGTTATTTGCTACTATTCTAGTTTTTTGTAAGTGTGATTGACCTAGCTAGTTGTAGGAAATATTTGTATTTACCGATTATTATAGATGTTATTTTATATAAGTTGTGACAAGAACATGGGCATGTTTCCAATTATGCTCTATAACAAGAGGCCACTAATAGGGCCTTATTACATCTCCATGACTTTACATATAAACATGGATGAAGGTTGTCTGATTTTCCTAGGTTACCAAATCTTGTTAATCAAAATGCTCATTAGTTGCATATCAATCCACTTTTGCAAGATAAATATATGTATGATACTACAAATGAGCAACGAGCTTACATATCTATGGATGCAATGCTAACTGATGGACAAAGAGTTGCATACTTTGTAGTTATGACAGTCCTAGTTGGTTTGGAAAGACATTTCTTTATAAGTATTTATTGGCTAAATTGCAAATGATTAACGTGTACCATTGGCAATGGTATCATCTGGCATTGTCACCTTGCTTCTACCCAGGGGTTGTATTGCTTAGTGTGATTGACCTAGCAAGTTGTAGGAAAGATTTGTATTAATGATTATAGATGTTATTTTATATAAGTTGTGACAAGAACGTGGGCATGTTTCCCATTATGCTCTATAACAAGAGGCCACTAATAGGGCCTTATTACATCTCCATGACTTTCTATATAAACATGGATGAAGGTTGTCTGACTTTCCTGGGTTACCAAATCTTGTTAATCAAAATGCTCATTAGTTGTATATCAAACCACTTTTGCAAGATCAATATATGTATGATACTACAAATGAGCAAAGAGCTTACATATCTATGGATGCAATGCTAACTGATGGACAAAGAGTTGCATACTTTCTAGTTATGCATGCCTTGGATTCAAATTCTAGGGATATATTCTTTCTGGATAGTCCTAGTTGATTTGAAAAGACATTTCTTTATAAGTATTTATTGGCTAAATTGCAAATGATCAACATGTACCATTGGCAATGGCATCATCTAGCATTGTCACCTTGCTTCTTCTACCCAGTGGTTGTACTGCTCAATCCAAATCCAAGTTCCCATTGGAACTAGATAGTCAACCCTCTTGTAATATGACTATTCAAAGTGACCTTGCTTAGTTACTAAGATAGGCAAGCCTAGGATATTGTTAATGTAACTTTATGCTATCTCATTTGTGGCGATATGTTAGGGTATTAATACTATCAAAGAATATGCATGTATTTTCCAAAGGTGGTGTGAACAATTATGGTTTCAATGCTTGGATTCATGGGATAGGAGATTGAATGGGTATTACAGGATGTTTGTGAGAAGTTGTAGGTTCCATCTAGCATGGTATTGAAAACACAATCTATCGAAGTCTTAGTTAATAATGTATATCATAAAGTGCTTAGTGTGATTTATTTTGAAAGACATTTCAGACAGCGTGCCATTCTTTGCTTGTGCAATAGAGAGGTTGCCACCTTAAATCGCCATGCATTGCAATTAATGCTAGGAGAAGTTATCCAATATTATAGTGTAGATTTAGTTGTGGAGACAAACGATAACTCATTTTTGTACTTTGTAGAGTACTTGAGTAGTCTGGATCTGGGAGGTAGATTCCCTCCTCATCTTTAATTATTGAAAATGAATGCGCATATAATTATCCTTAAATTTTTGAATCCAAGAAAGGGATTGTGTAATGGCATGAGATTGATATGCAAGCCTTCTAATAGAAAATGGATAGATGCATAAATAATTTTGGGACAAATATAGGTGTAAGGGTTTTTATTCTAAGAATCACATTCATTCCTAGCAATTTTCATTTTCCATTTAGTATGAAATGAAGATAGTTCCCTATATGACTAGCATTTGCTATGGCAATAATTAATAAGCCACAAGGACAGACTTTGTTCATTGTTAGTCTTTATTTAAAAGTGCATGTCTTCACTCATAGCCAATTGTATGCAGCCTTTTCAAGGGTAAAATAATCATTTGTTGTGAAAGTCTTGCTGGAAAAAAGTATAGGACACTACTAACATTGTCTATAAGGATGTACTTCAAAAATTGCACTAATATGAAATGCCTTCTCTGTGAGGTTTATTTTGTTGATATTTCCTTACAATCACTCTCCTCAAGTATTTTTTAGGATATTTCTATATGAAGTAAATGTTTTTTATTTTTAATTATTATTTTTCTTGAGTTTTTGCTCAACTTGTTTAGATGCCTACTCCAAGTTATGGGTATTATCTAGCTTCTGAGCATTAGAAGCATCTAGATTGTACTTTGTGGTCTATTACTAACCATGCTATCATAAGAGGACTCTAGCTAGAGTCATAGAGCATGTGAAATTTACGCCCAACTGTAATAAGCGAGATACACACCAACTAGGGTTTAGACACCCAGTCACACTAACTGGGGTATATAAGATGTAAGAGCCCCAGATTAGGGCAACCAATTATTATCAAGATCATACTCTTCACCTTCATCTTGAGCTTCCATGGCTTCCTCCTTCCTTCTCTCCTCTTTTCTCTCTTTCTCTCTCTTCTTCTAGTCTTCTTCCTTCTTCTTCTTGCTCTCTTTCTCTCTCCTCAGCTCTTCTTCTCTCTCCTCTCAGCTTCTTTCATTACAAGTGGTATCAAAGCTTCAGGCTTTGGTCCTTTTCTCCTTTCCCCTTTCTTCCTTTTCAAATCCCAAAAACCCTAGTTACTTAGCTTACAGGTACAGGTACAGCAAGAAGGACTACAATTAGCTTCAACTTTTTGGAGCAAGCAAGAGATATGGCTAGAGACTTAGACAAATCTAGAGGTAAAACGGTGAAAATAGTAGTTCGTCACTTCTTTTCATGCAAATTTTAAGGGTTCGAGGCCAAGTTTAGAGTCCCAGGAGTTGGAAGAGGGAAAAACATCAGTTACTTTTTGCTCTAGCTCTCTCTCTCTCTCTCTCTCTCTCTCTCTCTCTCTCTCTCTCTCTCTCTCTCTCTCTCTCTCTCTCTCTCTCTCTCTCTCTCTCTTCTCCTACAAGCTGCCATGGCTGCCAGCCAAAAGAAACCCCAAGACCTGGCCAGAGGTTGCTCCCCAACATCAACATGTCCTAGAACACCATCCTTGACCCCTCAAGCTACTGATCAAGTAGTGGGTTGGGGGAGTTGTTGCCCAAAAGGCCTATAGGACAGCCCCCGCAATTTGCGACGCATTTTGCACTGATTGCCCTACCTTCCCCCAGCCCTCCTACCCTTCTCCTCTTGCTGCCCTCCCCTCCCTACCACTCCAAGGCACTGATTCAACATATTTCCCTCACTCCCTTGGCACCCTTGCTCTCGGGATTCATCCCCCAAGGTGGACAACAATTGGACTATTTGGAACAGTTTGGAGCAACCATGGATTCTTCAAGCTAACGCCATTCCTGACCCTGAGAGCTCAGACCCCACAAGCCCTTCAGCTTGTGAATGATTTCTCTTGTCGAATGAAGACATTGAGTTCAGCATGCATGAGAGCCTTGTGGGCAGCCATGAAAGCTTCACTTGAAGCTTCCCATCTTTGAAGCTCAAGCTCAGGGACAAGCACGAGAGCCTTCCTCATCAGTAGGAGCATTCGAATACTGAAATCTTCTCCCATGGATGCCCCCAACCAACAACCGGACTTGATCAATGGAGCAATCGAGCATCATGATGATTTATGCTTCAACAGTCTTCCCAAGCATTAAAGAGGTATGCCAATCTGATCTTAATCTCTCAATTTAGCCACTTGCTGAGCTTAATTCCTTGTTGGAGAGATTCAAGATTGCATAGGTTTAATAGGTCAATCCTCTCCATGTACATGCATCATACCTCTTCCTGAAATTTATTATAGTGGGAGCTCACACTCAACCGCCAAGACCCACGGACCGCTTATTGCTTCAAGCATTTCAAGCGAGCTCTAATGGCTATCTCTCACCTAGCCAACGCGCCGTCGATCCTATGAGTGTAGTGAGCTTACTTGATGCCGATACGAGTTGTCTCCTCTCTCGCACACCTCGGTAGCTCCACGATCCTAGATGCGAGCTCAAGCATCCTCAAGCCTCCTCCATCTCCAAGCTCCATCCTCCATAGCCGCGCGTGCGAGAAAAGAGAAGAGGAGATGGTGAAGAGCTTCACCCTCTTGATCCCTCACTCTCACACACTCACTCCCTCACACTCTCACACTCCCTCTCTCAAGAGCACACACAAGCAAGAAGATGAGGAGAAGAGAAGAAGAGAGCTCTTCTTAGCCACACACCAAAGAATGACCTTCCATTTATTTTTTAAACTTTACATACAAGCCCTAAAATCCCATGGACACCCATCCCTTTTTTACATGACCGGCCATTGTGGCAAGGTCATTTTTCCATTTCCCTCTTTTAGCCTTATGCCTCTTGCCTACACCCGTCTAATATTTTACAATTGGCACAGGAGGGAGCCTGGCGCTCTTTTACAAGAGTTTTCCAAGTTTTTTGAGGCGTCTTTCATTTAAAATTGCTCTTTTTCCCCCGACTTAGCTTTGGAGATTACCTGCATGTCTTTGCTCTTTTTCCATGTTTTTTTTTTGCTTTTTCCTTCCTTTTTCTGCCATCTCGACTTGGGGTTAACATTATTCTCTCCTAGACAGGTGCCAATTCCATGGCACTTCTGTGTTGTTGTAAGTTGGCAGGCAATTGGCGAAGTGGTGTAAAGGTGAGGGCCACTTGGAGACTCAGGTGCTTGTGGAAGCTGTGAAATGATTTTTGTCGGAGAAGCCAAATGGATATTGCGTGGTTGACGGGGGCCTCCGAAGTTGGTGGTTTGTTGCTTTTTGTGATGCTTGAAAGGAGAAGGTGCGGTGTTGATCCTAAGGGGAGTGCCTACCTCATTGTGTTAGTGCATTGTGCCCGTGCTAGTGGAATGGGGAGGTGGGTCTAACCACAGGCAAGCCTGGGTGATGTCCCACACTTGAGGACCCCATTTGTGCCAAGGGAGGTGCAGTGCAAGTGGCTTAGGGTGACAGGTCTAACCATAGGCGAGTGTTACCTCCCTCGGTATGTCTTGCCCTTGATGTGCCCTAAGTGTGAAGTGGGGGAGCAAAAGGGCTAGGGGGTTAGGAGTGGAGCCAGCCAACCGAAGCCACCAGGCACGCCTAACTTGAGGATCCCTAGGTGCAATGATCGTGCTTTATGTGGTGGTAAGTGCTTCTGCAAGTGGGCTATGTTGTCCAGTCAGTGGAGAGCGTTTTTCATGCTTTTCCTTTCATGCTGTTCTTTTCTTCGCTTTTACTTTAATTTTCTTTTCTTTTTTTGGAAGTTACAATAGTGGAATGGCAGCCAGGGCCTAATTCTCTTCATCCGAATGAGGAGGGGAAGGGGGTCGAATGGATTGGCTCAAAAATTGGTAGCTTTGCATGTATCCTTTCATATTCATGCGGATGTGGAGAGAGGTGGTGGAGAGGAAAGGGTGATTGCATCTAGTAAACTGGCTGTCATTCATGTCTTCTAGGAGGGCTAGGCAAAAAGAGGGGAGGAGACTAGCCCTCATCATTAGACGAGCCATGGCACAACTGTCAATGGCATTAGGGTCGAAGAAGAGGGGAGGCAGGCCGCGCTCTTGTGGAGTCGGGTCTTGCTTAAGTAATAGCTTAAGTAATCTAAGGTAGTTACATGTAGTTACAAAAGCTGGATTGGGGCATGAAGAGAAATCTGCGAGGAAGCGAGTCATAGAGTCATCTAGGCTTTGTGAGTTAAAGAGGAGGGCATGTTCAAAGGATACTACATTGGAGTTATAGATAATGGGAAAGTCGTAATGCCCGTGGAGGGTGGCATCAAAATCCACACCTACCCTTCGAGGGTATGCCATGTATGTGGGGTTGTTCCTCTCAAAGGGCAGCGTGTTACAAAACACCATCCAGGCGAGCATACTAATGTCCCATACTCGCCTCCTCCACAGGGGTTGGCTTTTATAGCCCTGTACTGTATGTGGATCTTCAAAAACTTTGTTTTGCCAATAGTCGGCCTCTTCAGTTCCCCAAGAGGTGGGGGTCTTCTCTCTCTCTTCTAGCCACTTTTGCCCTAGTCCACCACCAATCGCAATCACCTGCTCCATCATCTTAAGCGGCAAGACCCTCCGCAGGCTGTTGGGCAGGAGAAAGCTAAAGGTGAATGGATCCTTTTCTTTTTCTTGTCTCTTCCAAACCACTAGCTCTGCGTGGAATCCAACTAGGATATCATCAGGGCAAGGTGGGAGGGGTGCGGACGGCTACACGACTGGCTTGGCCCTTAACTGCTTCCTAGCTTCTTCGACTAACTTCCTACATCTCTCTTTAAGTGCGGCTTGTCTCTCCGCAGATGAGTCCTCCTATTGTTGCTCTTGAGACTGCAGTGAGGGGGGTTGTGGGATCACATCCTCTCTGAATCTGCCCATGTCGAGTTTGAGTTATGCTTTCTCCCCCTACCGGTCTCCTTGTTGTGCTCCTTCTTCAAATTCTATGGCATCTATTTCCTGGGGGGTTAGGCCGGTCAGCAGTAGGTATTTCCTTTGCTCTTCCAGGCTCAGTCTAACCTCCGTAGGTTGGGGTGGCATTTGCAATCCTACATGCAGGGCTCTGCGTGCAATGTTAAGCTTCTTTTGTGCCACCTCCAATGATTCTCCCTCCTCTGGGTGGGTGGTGTCCATGATTGTGTTGAGGAAGGCCTTTTGTTGGGCACCAAAGGCCACCTTGGCTGCTTCTGCCTTGTTCTCTGTGACGATCTTCTCTTTTTCCACCAGAGCAAAGCACCATGCCAGTGTCTTCACCCTTCTTTCATTCTACATGGCCCACTCCTTTGCTCTCTTGTTCATCTCTTCTAGGCTCTCTCCTTGCCTTAGAGCCAAGGTCATGAGCCTTTTTTCTTGGTCTTCCCGTTCTTTGACCAGTTTCTCCTGTTCTTGGTCTTCCCGTTCTTTGACCAGTTTCTCCTGTTCTTCTTTTTTGGAGTTCAGTTGATCGGTCAGGGACTCGATCTCATTCTACTGCTGCTTCATGTTTTGTTTTCTTTCCTCGTCCCTAGCATTGAGCTCAGCCATAAGCGCTTCGACTTTGGCGGTTTTTGCAATGAGCTCCTCATACTGCATGATCAGGAGCTTGTGTTCTCTCTGCATTTTCAAAAGTTCCTGTGTTTCATTGTCTAGTAGCTGCCTCCAGTGCTCTTCCTTATCGCCCTTAGCCTTCACTTCTTGCTTCAGATCCGAGATCTCCCTTTGCTGCATGGCTATCATTCTAGTTTTGTCGAGTTGGAAGGCAGCTACTGACTCCTTTTCAGCCGCCAACTCAGCCACAGCTATCTTTTGTTCCTCAGCTTTCTCCAATTGGGAGAGTAGCTTGGCGACATACTCATTGTAGTTAGCTGATGGCGTCATGGTTGTGTGGATTGGTGATATTGAGGCTTCCACCTTCTGCCGTTTAGGGTCTTGCCTTGATTCTGCATCAGCTGCTGGCCTCTTTTGCCCTGTGGTCGTAGTTTCGGTGCTTTGTCCCTAGGCCATTTCTTTGTTGATGAAGTATTGCATCCATGCCACAAAATTCGAAACATCGGCACTAGTCGAGATGCTGAGGGTGATGGTGTTGGTTCGTAGGAGACACCATGAGGGGAGGAATCGGGTGAATTAGGGCTTTGCCCTTGCCCTCAATGACAGCGGGCAGCACGACTTCTGGCACCTGTGTGCTAGAACTAGGCCCTTCTTCTCTTTGCAGGCTCAAATTCCCCAATTCATCTGCCCTGCTTTGTTGTTCGATAGACCGGTGTGTAGCCTCAGCCAGGTCTTCTTCCTCCTTTCTTCTTAGTTCCTCTTCTTCCTCAGCGGATTTTTCTTTTTTTCTTCCTGTTTCTTCTTCTTCTCCCTCTCCTTGGCCTCCTTAAGGGATTCTTTTTTGGCCCTTTCCAAGTCCTCTTTCTCCTTCTTGCGGACTTTGTCATCCTTTTTCTTCCTTTGGGTTGTTTTCTTCTTGGGTTTCTTGGGTGTCTTCTTACTTTTCTATTCTTCCCCTTCTTCCTCGGTCTCGGTTCTATCGGTGGACCTTCTTTGTCCTGGTGAGGGGGTGACCTATCCGGCGTTTCTCCTTCTCCTTCTTATGCATTCTGTGTCTCCTTTACTGCCTCCTGGATGAGTGCAGTCAAAATGCTTCTGTAGCCGATAAATGAGGCCTTGGACGAGGCCTTCTTCCTTTCTGTGGCCTTGGAAGCTGGAGACTCTCCGCATGTTGGCGTACTTCCCAAAGCCAGTGCTTTAGCCGCCTAGTCGATGGTTTTGCGGACATATCCATTCCAATCAACTTCATCTAAGGTGTGGGCTACTACATTCTCCAGCACAGGCACGCTGATTTGATGCATTAAGGCGTTGTAGCGATGGCTGGAGAAGAGCACGTGCACTAACTTTGCCTGTAGACTAGTTTCAGCATCAGGGATGTCGTGGATGCTGATACCGTTATTAGTTAGCACCTCCTCTCTTTTCATTTTCAGCATGGTGTAGACATCCCTTTTCTCTTTTTTCTCTATCTTTGGTTCCAATCCCAACACCTTCTCCACCAAGGCTAGGTTCAAGTGCACCTGTACCTATTTAGCATTTTCTCCCCGTCACAGTGCCGCACTCCTGGTCAGGGTCATATGTCCTGAAACACTCCACACACTTTGTGTGGTCAGGCTCTTGCGCAAATTTCTCCAGGTACTTGGTGAGGTTGCACTGCTCGACGACTCTCTTGGCTATTTCCTCCTTCGACACTACTTCTTCGATGTTTCGAACGGTCCGAAACTTCAATTGATTATAGGTGCGATTTTCTAGGGATATGTCATACTGCGCTCTTTTCTCCACCATGAACGGGAGTCAGTGGGCACGGTCTTGTTGCGACATTTTATGTTCCTATCATAAACCGTAATTTTCATTAGTACTTTTCACATAGTAATTTGTTGATTGCTGAAAAAGAAAAACTCTATGCTTTTTGAATGAATTTATTAAGAACCAATGTAAATTTTTCTTTTCAAACTTTGACTTTTTGCCCTTTACTTCAAAGTTTCCATGCCCTTTTTCCTACCCCATCCATTTTTCATAATATATGTTTATGTGTTTCACTAATTTTGATTTGATTGGACTGATTTGATTCACCTTACCCCCTCCCCTTCCAGCTTGAGAAGAATCCTTCCTAGGATTTAGGGTCAGAAGGGCAAGGGCGTTCTACATGGTGGTGTAGGAGTTACTTGTGAAGGAGCCAATCATAGAACTAGGGGTTGTATTCTAAGTGAGCTTCGCGGTCCAGATCAAAGGGTCGAATCCCCACTTGCGTGATGTATGTGAGAACATCTGTTAGGAAGTCATTAGAGATGACACGGCTAGCAATGTGTAACTCTTCCTCAGTCAACAAGAGATCAAGGTAGGGGTATCCTTTGATGTTTTCTTCCATGGGTCGGCCCTGAAGAGCGGTTAATGCATTCCACCACATCATCCACGGTGTCCTCAGTGAGGTTGGCGGCTAGCGCTAAAAAGGATTTGCATTCATAGGATGGCGTAAGGCCGACGGGTGGTCGCGGTTTGCTAGTAGAGCCTATGACAACGAAGAGTTGCAGTTGGGAGTGTTCTTGAGTCTGCAATTGGGCTGCTTGGATTATGGGTGGATTAGGAGTAGCCATGACGGATGGATTGCTGCATTCAGGTTGGATTTGGGGAGTCGGATTGACTTGGTCGGGTGATGACTCTTGTGACGGAGTCTGTTGTTTGTGCCCATAGGCTTGTGTGACTCACTTGGGTTTAGACATGGATGAGTCGAATGGTTGTGGTTTTGGAGAGAATTGCAACTTATGGTTTGGAGGGTTTATGGGACTTGGGTTGATCAAGCTTGAGGGCGTCATATGAGTAGTGCCTTTGGGCATGTAGGTCTTAGGGATCCACAACCAGGTGTTGCCCACGTAGTAGACTTACGCATGCAAGAGGGCCTTAGGGACCCATCTTTGCTTGATCATGCGGCGCTTTTTGTGATTGCGTCTTGGCCTCCTAGGTTTAGAGTTTTTGGTTTTATGAGGATAGAAGCGTCGACTCCTAGGCGGCGGTTGCAGCTGCTTAGATTGCCATTGAAATCTAGGCTGTTGGTCCTTAGGTTTTGCTATTGTGGACTGTGGTTCATGAAATCTGGGAGGTGGCGGCCGCGCACTACCCCCCCCCCTTGGACTTGGTTACAGATATTTCTACTGGTGGCATTGCGGACAGTGATGAGGTCCATAGCCCTTGCTGAAAGCTGTGACAATGCAAACGTTGCCTATTGCGAGATGGATGCGCTGCGACTCATAATCAACATTGTAGTAAGTCTACTTTTTGAAAGTTCGCCCCAACAGTGACTCCGTGCCTACATTTTTAGCATTTGGTAACACGTAAAAAATCATTGGGCAGTCTCAGACTCGATAGAAACGGTAGCTCTGCACTTGCCAAGAAGTGCGTAGGAATGGGTGTCATATGGGCTTAATTTTGCATTAGTGGATTGAAGTGGTGGTTTTCCAAGTTGAGTCCAATGATCGTGAGTTAAGACATTGAAGTATGCTCCCTCGTCGATCAAAGTGTTGAAAGCGCATGTTTATTTTGCAGTGACCGTGATATGGAGGTATGCGGGCTCTACGGCTTCCTCATTCTCATCATCAATCTCAGTGATTGTGGCCACTCGTATCTTGATAGGCGGTTCTAACATCGGGGGCTTGTGCAAAGGATGGGTGGGAGGGTAGTACTTCTTGACACGATTGCCATTAAAGAAGCCTATGCCCTCACCGTCTAAGGTCTCGAGCTCGACATTGCCTGTGCGGCTGATTGCATGAAATTTGAAAGGTCCAAGACCTCTAAATTTTATTTTTTTCTTATGCCCCTTAACTGAGTAGAGGAGCACTAAGTCGCCCTGTTCAAAGTCACATTGCTAGACATGCTTGTCAAACCAACTCGTGCGTCGGGCCTTTTTATATATAAGCATATGGGTGGCTAGAAGGTGAGTCTCTGAGAGGCGTTCGAGTTCGACCAGGCATTGCGTCCATGCCTCCTTCCCTTCCCATTGTTCTTGAAGTGTTATTCTCAGGCTAGGAACGAAGAATTCTAATGGTAGAACCGCTTCAGTTCCATAGGTCAGCTTGAAGGGGGTTTGACCGATAGCCGTTTTATAAGCTATGCGGTAAGCCCACAAAGATGCCATCAGCTTGTTGTCCCAGTCGCTGCATGAGGCTGAGACCACCTTAGTTAGGACATTGACAAGAATCTTATTCATGGATTCTTCTTGACCGTTTGCCTGAGGGTAGTATGGTGACGATTTGCGATGGATAATGAGAAAGGTGGACAGGAGATGCATTATCACTTCGTTGATGAAGTCCGTGCCTTGGTCATTGACCAGTTTGATGGGGCAGTCGAATCGCGAGATCACTTGCTCCCATAAGAACTTGGCAGTCATCCTAGCGTCATTTTTTCATGTCACTCTTGCCTCTGCCCATTTCGTGAGGTAGTCCGTGGCCATAATGATGTACTTGGCATGTGAATATTTTGCCGTCGCAGGACTGATGGGTCCTATGAAGTCAATTTTCCATTTTTCGAAGGTTTGTCGTGCAATAACTAGGGTCAACTCCATCTGATCCTTGCGAATCGAGACTTTTGTATACTGGCACTCGTCACAATGCTTGACGAATCGTACTGCATCGCAGAAAAGCGTGGGCCACCACAGTTGAGATCGCAACATTTTTTGTAATGTCGTATCTCTACTAAAGTGCCCTCCAGCAATGCCGCTATGTGCCTCTAAGAGCACATTGTGCATCTCATATTAGCATACGCATCTACGCAGCAATCCATCTTGCCCCAGCCTATAGAGTTGGCCTGCTGTGGGAGCTTTCGCTCAACCACCAAGACCCATGGACCGCTTATTGTTTCAAGCATTCCAAGCGAGCTCTAATGGCTATCTCTCACCTAGCCGACGTACCGTCGATCCTACAAATGCAGTGAACTTACCTTGATGCTCGATCGAGTACCCTCCTCTCTCTTGAACTCCGGTAGCTCCACGATTCTAGATGCTAGCTCAAGCATCCTCAAGCCTCCTCCATCTCCAAGCTCCATCCTCCATAGCCGCGCGCGCAAGAGAAGAGGAAAGAAGAGAAGAGAAGTAGAGAAGAGGAGATGGTGAAGAGCTTCACCCTCTTGATCCCTCACTCTCACACACACTCACTCACTCACTCACACTCTCACACTCCCTCTCTCAAGAGCACACACAAGCAAGAAGGGGAGCAGAAGAGAGGAAGAAGAAGACTAGTTTTGCCACACACCAAAGAATGAGCTCCTCATTCACTTTTCAACTTTATATACAAAACCCTACTTCCCTTTTGGGTGATCATCCCCTTTTCCCTTTTTTACATGGCCGGTCATAGCCTAGGCCATGTTTTCCATTGTCCTTTTATCTTCCTAGCTTCCTTTTCACCGCCCTTCTACATTTACAAATTGCACCGGTGCTCTTTTACAAGATTTTAGGGTGCGCCTTTTTATTCAAAAATGTGCCTTTCCCTTTTTGTGTTTGCCTTGGACTTTTAAGGTTGTCCTTGCGCTTTTGGCCTTTTCTCCTTTTCTTTCTTCAGTCGGGCTACCTTTTTTCCGCCTTTTCCCTGCGCCTTTTCCACTTTCTTTTGCTTTCTTCGTGTTGGGGTTAACATTACCCCCTCCTAGACGAGTGCCAATCCCATGGCACTCATTGTCGTAGGTAGCAGGTGGTAGCATGCACCGAAGACTTAGGGGACAAGGACGCCTGGGGCGTGCACTGGTGACCGGCACACGTGGGGGTTTGTTGGGGATGCTACCTAGGACGATTCTTTCCGGGCTTGTCAGATGTTGACGGGGCAATTAGCGTTGGGCGTTGATGAGAACGAATGACACTTTCGTTGTTGTCGTCAACACCTGCAATTGAAAACCTCTCAGGTGGTCTCTCCCTAAGGGTAGTGCTAGTCTTCTGTATTGTGCACAAGACATATTTTATTAGTTTGGGAGACAGGTCGAACTCTAAGCAAGCTGAGAGTATTGTTCTGCACTTGAGGACCCAAACTGTGAATATAGTTCAGTGTAGGCATTATGTGAGTGCAGTGCTTGTGCATACTTAGATATTACTTAGTTAGAAGACTGGTCGGCGTGGTGCCTTGTAGAGCAAGGAGCGATGTTGGTGAAAAAATGTGTTAATGAGAAGATGAAGTACACTTTTGAAGATTGCTGGAGACGTCGTTATGGGTTTTCCATTGTCGTCGAAGCTTTGCTTTCTTTTTCTTTCTTTCTTCTTCTTCTTCTTCCTTTTTTTTTTTTTTTAAAGCCATGATGAGGCGTGTACATGGAGAAAGTGGTACAAGGTATAACAGGAGTTCTACTCCTCATCATCCGAATAGTGGGTAAGGGTGGGTGGGGGGCGGGGGGCCTTGTTAAGGAATTTTTGACTTAGCAAGTAGCCCTTAATGTGGAGGTGGGTTTTGAGGGTGGTGGTAGAGAGAAAGGGGTGGTTGCACTAGGTGAATTTTATGTCATTCATGTCTTCCAGCAGTGCACCACAGAAGGATGGCAAAAGAGCAGCACGCATCATGAGGCGAGTCATGGTGGTGATGTCTATGGCGTTGGGGTCAAAATAGAGGGGTGGGAGGTGGCGTTCTTGGGGTGCGGGTTCCTGGTGTACTAGGATCCTAATTAACCTAAGATAATTACAGGTGGTGATGAATGCTGGGTCGGGGCAAGAGGTGAATTCGTTAAGGAATTTATCTATAGAGCTGTACAAGTCGGGAAGGGTGAAGAGGAGAGCGTTCCTATGGGAAGTGGTATTGGCATTATAAATGATGGGGAAGTCGAACCTGCCTTGGATGGACGGGTTGAAGTCCACTCCTACCCTTTGAGGATACAGCATAAAGATGGGGTCATTCCTCTCTGAAGGGAGGGTGTTGCAAAATGCCATCCACGTTTCTAGGTTGACGTCAAAAATGCGCCTCCTCCAGGTGGGTTGGCAATTATAGCCTTCCACTATGCGAGGTACCTAGAGGACTTTGTCTTGCCAAAACTCACGGTCCTTGGCTCCCCAAGCAATTGGGTGGGCCTCACGCTCTGTAACCATTTAGCCTTGAGCCTCGCCCCCATGGCAATGACATCCTCCACCAACTGAATGGGCAGCACCCTATTCAAGGCAGTGGGAAACTCGAAGCGCAGGTCGAAGGGGTCTTGGTTATACTCCTGCTGTTCCCAGATAATCATTTCAGCGCGGTATTCAGTAGGGGAGTCTTGGGTGCATAGTGGAAGAGGGGCAAGCTGTTTCTGGACAGGTCTGGCCTTCAGCTTTCTTCTTGCCTTCTCCACCGGCTCCTTTTTTAGGTTGGTTTGGGCCGCTCTTCGCTCGGCAGATGTATCAGGGGGTGGCACTTTGGCTTGTGGTTGAGGGGGTGGTGGGACATATTCCTCTTCCTAAGGCCCCAGTTCAAGCTCCGGTTCACCCCCCTCTGCTTGCTCGTCTTCCTGTGTTTTCTCCTCCGTGAAACCAAGGTCATCCATCTCCTGTGCCGTCAGGCCTACTTGTGCCAGATATTTTCTCTATTCTTCTAGGCTCTGCGGCGGGCCTCCTAGCTGCAGTGGTACATGCAGCCTGCTATGAGAGCTCTGCGCACAATGGTTAGCTTCCTCTGCAGCTGATCATTGGCTTCGTCTCCTTCTGGTTGGGTGGCGTGGAGCAGCGTGTTGAGAAAAGTGCGCTGTTGAGCTATCATAGAGAGCTGGGCTGCCTCTGCCTGATTCTCAGCCAGCACCCTGTCTCCTTCGGCCTTGGCTAGCCGGCGTGCTAAATCCTGTACTCTCTGCTCGTTATGATTGAATCATTCTTTTTCCCTTCTCTCCATATCTTCTAGGCTTTCCCCCTAATGGAGGGTCATTGCCATGAGTTGTTGTTGTCGGGCTTCGAGCTCATGGTGCAGGCAGGACTGCTCGGGCGTCTTTGCATACATAGTCATGCCCACGAAAGGTGCTGCAATCTCAACTATGGTGGCCCATGCTTTTCCGCGATGCAACACGATTCGTCAAGAATTATGATGAGTGCCAACAAACAAAAGTCCTAATTCGCAAGGATCAAATGGAGTTGACCCTAGTTATTTCTTGACAACCATTCGAAAAATGGGAAATCGACTTTATAGGACCCATCCGTCCTGCGGCGCAGTACTCACAAGCCAAGTACATCATTGTGGCCACCCACGGACTACCTCACAAAATGGGTAGAGGCAAGAGCGACATGTAAGAATGATGCTAGGATGACTGCCAAGTTCTTATGGGAGCAAGTGATCTTGTGATTTAGATGCCCCATAGAACTGGTCAATGACCAAGGTACGCACTTCATCAATGAAGTGATAGTGCACCTCCTATCCACCTTTCTCATTATCCATCGCAAATCCTCACCATATTACCCTCAAGCGAATGGCCTAGCAAAATCAACTAATAAGATTCTTGTCAATGTCATGACTAAAGTAGTCTCAGCCTCACACAGTGACTAGGACAACAAGCTGATGGCAGCTTTGTGGGCCTACCGCACAGCTTATAAAACGACTGTCGGCCAAACCCCCTTTTAACTGACCTATGGAACTGAGGCAATTCTACCATTAGAATTCTTCGTTCCTAGCCTAAGAATAGCACTTCAAGAATGATGGGAAGGGAAGGAGGCATAGACGCAATGCCTGGTTGAGCTTGAACGCCTATCAGAGACTCGTCTTCTAGCCACCCACGCGCTTATCTGTGAGAAAGACCGATGCAAGAGTTGGTTTGACAAGCATGTCAAGCAGCGCGAGTTCGAATAGGGTGACTTAGTGCTCCTTTACTCAGCTAAGGGGCATAAGCAAAAAATGAAATTCAGAGGTCTCTAACCCTTCAAGGTTCGTGCAATCAGTCGAACCGGCAATGTCGAGTTTGAGACACTAGACGGTGAGGGAATAGGCTTCTTCAATGGCAGTCATGTCAAGAAGTACTACCCTCCCACGCATCCTTTACATGAGCCACCATTGTTAGAACCGCCGGTCAAAGTATGAGTAGCTACAATCACTGAAATCAACGAAGAGGATGAGGAAGCCGTAGAATCCGCTTACCTCCGTATCACGGTCACTGCCAAGCAAACATGCACTTTCAACACCTTGATCGACGAGGGAGCAGACTTCAATGTCTTAACCCACAATCATTGGATCCAACTTGGCAAACCACTACTTCAACCCACAACTGCCAAATTAAACCCATATGGGGCCCACTCATACACACTTCTCGGCAAGTGCAGAGTCGCCATTTCTATTGATTCTGAGACTGTTCCAATGCTTTTTTACGTATTGCCAAGTGCTACAGACGCAAGCACGGAGTCACTGCTAGGATGAACCTTCAAAAAGCAGACTCACTGCAATGTTGATTATGAGTCGCAGCGCATCCACCTAGCAATAGGCGACATGCGCATTGTCACAAATTTCAGCAAGGGATGCGCGACACCATCACCGTCCGCAAAGCCACCGGTAGAAACATCCGTAGGCAAGACTAAGGAGGGGGTAGTGCGCGGCCGCCACTCCCCGATTTTCATAAACCGCAACCCACAGCAGCCAAAGCTAAGGCCCAACAGCCTCGCCTTCATTGGGTGCCTAAATAGCCGCAACAATTGCCTAGGAATCGATGCTCCTATCCTCATAAGACCCAAAACTCTAAACCTAGGAGGCCAAGACGCAATCACAAGAAGTGCCGCGTGATCAAGCAAAGATGGGTCCCTGAAGCCCTCTTGCATGCACAAGGATACTACGAGGGAAATACTTGGCTGTGGATCCCTAAGGCCCCCACGGCCAGAGGCACTATTCATACGCCACCCTCAAGCTTGATCAGCCCACATCCCATAACACCTCAAAACCATAAGCCGCAGTGCTCTCCAGAGCCCCAACCATCTGACTCATCTACGCTTTGGCCCAAGAGAGTCGCACATGCCTATTGGCCCAAGCAACAGCCACCGTCACAGGAGGCATCATCCGACCAAGTCAATCCAACTCCCCAAAGCAAACCTGAATGCAGCAGTCCATCTATTGTGACTGACCCTAATCCAACCATATTCCAAACAACCCAACTGTAGGCTCAAGGAAACTCCCAACTGCCCATCTTCGTTGTCAAAAGTTCTTGTTCTATCAAACCTCAACCACCTGTCGGCCTTACGCCCTCCTATGAATGAAAATCCTTTCTAGCGCTAGTCGTTGACCTCGCTGAGAACACCGGGGATGATGTGGTGGAATGCATTAAATGACTCGATGCCACCTTCGTGTCGCTAGCCCTTAGCTACGACCGCTTGGACTTAGGTCTATTAGAAGAACCCTTTGCAACGAAAGTGTGCAATATGCCTTGCTCTTGGGAGACCTTTGAATTCGCATTTGCAAAATCTTCTCACTCTGCTGCTGAGTTGCTCAACAACAAGATCTCCAAAGAGCAAGTCATTAAACAATGTCTCATCACATCCTATGATCAGCGAACCACTTCTGCTATCAATGATCAGGAAATCACAGAGTTATCCAAGCTCGATGATACTGACTCCACGTTTTTGAAGCATTAGTACACTCTTAGGCTGCAATGGGAAGTTGAGGGGTGCCGCATAATGACCAACACTGAGCAGCGCCGCGCAATCAAAACAACAGAGTACGATCCCACTTACATCGCGCCAACCTCATATTGAGTATTAACCACTCTTCGTGGCTGACCCATGGAAGAGCACATCAAGAGGCATCCCTACCTTGACCGCCTCTTAACAGAGGTAGAACTCCACATTGCTAGTCGCATCAATTCTGGGAATCTCCTAACTGATGTTCTGACATACATCACGCACGTGGGTATCCGTCCATTCGAATTAGACCGTGAAGCTCAGCTAGAGTACAACCCCAACTTCTATACTTGGCTCCTGCGCAAATAGACTAACGCTTTGTATGCTAAATGCCCTTGTCCTCTCAACCTCCAATCCTGGGACGGGATCTTCTCATTCCAAAGGGGGAGGAGGTAAGGTGGAATTTAAAAAGTGAACCAAGTATGAAATGTCAATAAAATTTGAAATGCAATGGTAAAATGTAATGGTAAAAGTCTAAAAAGAAAAGTTAAGGCTATACTCAAAATGTTTCAGATCAATAAAATCTGCTACGCTTTTCTTCTTTCAGCAAGTTACTTGTCAAAAAGCACTAATAATGGAAATGGCTAAACTTGCAGGCATCTATCATGGCAAGCTAGGACAAGGCTGGCAAGCTCCCCTTCTCGGAGGAGGAGCAAGCGAAGTACGGACTCATGATGGAGACTAGAGCCTTTAGCTAGTTGAAGTTCCGTCACATCTTCAACCTTGAAGATGTGGCCATCAAAGAGCCGGCAGTGCACCAGATTATAGACCAGTGCCATCTGCAGAAATACCTAGAAGCAGTGGGCTAGAGGGTGGACTACACCCAATGCGCCGACTTTTTGCACACCTTTAACAGAAACAAAGGCACCATCACGGTGCACGAGAATGAAGCCACCCGGCAAGTATAGATTGAGCTGACCCCGGAATTGGTGGAGAGGGCACTGGGGCTGCCAAATAAAGTGGAAAGAAAGTCAAAGAGGGACGTCTACGCCATGTTGGAAATGGACAAGGTGAAGGTCCATACCAATGATGGGATTAGCTTGGCAGACATCCCAAACCCAGATATCCAGCTGTAAGCAAAAATGGTCCACACTTTGTTCTCGAGCCAGAGGTACAACACCATAATGAGCCGGACAACGTGCCTCTACTCAACAGCATTGCAGCACAATCACTGGACGAGGTAAACCTGAACGGGTTTGTGAGGAGAACCATAGAGGCTTCAGCTAAGGCTCTAGCAATGGGAGGAAGAGCTGTTGGAGGAGAATCCCCATCGTCCAAATCAAAATGCAAGGTATCGTCCTCCAAGGCCTCAACCATAGGGTTTGGAGGCGTCCTTACTGCCATAATCCGAGAAGCACTAGGGCAAGGACGGGAAGAAGATAAGAAGGGAGATGAAGAAGGAAGTGATGAGTCACCATCACAACCCCCACCTCACACAGAAGAATAGCACAGGTCTTTAGATGAAACAGAGACTAACAAAGACGAAGAGGGAGAGTCCTAGGGTAGCCCACAGAGGCACACAGAACAAAGAACGAAAGCCCTGCATGGAAAGAGGGAATAAGAGTGCAAGAAAAAAGAAAAAGAAGATCTGGAGAGGGCTCGGAGGGAGTCGCTGAGGGATGAGGAGGAGAGAAAAAAGGAGCAGAGGAGGCAAGATTAGCTGAGATGGAATCAAAGAAGGCAGAGGAGGAGAGGAAGAAGACTGAAGAGGAGTTGAGAAGAAAGGAAGAGAAAGAAATAGCGCTGGCCACCCATCACTCCATTGAGGACCAGCACAAAAGAGATGAGGAGGGCGCAAAGAGCCCATGCAAAACAGAAGCACCTGGTTCAAGTACCAGTGTGCCGAAAATCACACCCCCGCCCCCAGCAGAAGGAAAAGGCAAAGAACCAATGGCGCCAATTCCCCCTCTCTTTGTACCTACCACACCAGCCACTCTCATCATGACAACGCCCACTACCACCGCCACCCAAGGCTCCACTCCCAAGGTCGATCTCAGCAATGTCTTGGAGTGGGTGTAGTTTTTGGTTGACAAGTAGATGGGCCAAGGAGGAGGAGAGGTCACGCCCTCTGCACCCAAAACTAAGAGACCTATAGCTGCTGATGCAAAGTCGCAAAGGGACCCAAAGAGACAAAAAACATAAACTTCCACTACCTTTGTGTCGATAACAGGCATGCTAGCACAAGAATATGATGAATACGTGAAGCAGCTATTAGCTCAGCTGAAAGAGGTGAAGGAAGAGAAGAAAGAAGTGGCTGCTGAGTTGGAAGCTGAGAACGAGGCTAGAGCTACCTTCCAGCTAGAAACAACGAGACAGCTAGCCGCAGCTCAGAGAGAACTACATGAGCTGAAAGGGCAACTCCAGGAAAAGAAGGATGCGGAAGCCAAGTATGAGACCAAGGCTAGTGAAGACGCTGAGGTCATGGCATATTTAAGACAGTGAAATGATGAGCTTGTAGGATTTTGCGAGGATATGTAGGCCCAGGGGGAGAAGATCCAGAAGGCTGCGAATGACCTGGAAGTGGTACGAGAAGAGAGAGCTCGTAGGTATGAGTAAGAGATAGAAAAGTTAAAACAGGAGCTGAGTGCGGACCAAGAGAAACAGGTACAGCTGAAGAAGGACATGCAAGACCAAGAGTAGTGCCTGACAATGCTGGCTCAAAGGCAAGGCGAGAGTCTGAAGGATATGAGAAAGAGGGCCGAGGAGTGGGCCGCTCACAATGAAATGAGGGTGAAGACTCTCGTCCAATGCCTAGAATAGCTGAAGAAAGATAAACTGATGGCGGAAAGCAGGGCACGTGCCATCTTCATGAGCTTCAATGCTCAACAACGTGCTTTCATGACCACCCTACTGCACGTAACAGTGCCAAAAGACAACGAGACCGTGGAAATAGCCTGTAAGAAACTAGGCATGGCACGCAGAGCACTAAAAGCAGGACTATAGCTGCCGGCTCAAATGACAAGAGCCAGCCCAAGCCTGGAAGAACAACGTAATTCACTACTAGAGGCAGGGCTATCTCCCCAGGAGATAGACTCATTGGGCTTCACAGCAGAGGCAGTGCAGCAAGAGAAACGGCAAGAGGGGAATGAGACTGACTTCAATTTCGAAATGGGGCCTCAAGAGGAGGAGTTGGTTCATCCACCCCCTTCGCCACCACCAGAAGACCAGCCGCCCACTAACCCATCCGCAGAGAGAGCAGCCGCTCAAGAAGAAAGGCAGAGGAAGCTTATTGAAGAGGTCAAGGCTAGACAGAGGGCTTGGCTTGTGATAGCGGCCGCAGTGCCAATTCTACCCACCCTAGAAGAGCGCCCTACGCGCTTCCAAGCAGACGTCATCGCTTGGGAGTAGCAGGAGCTGAATAGACAACCCTATCACTTTGCTTTCAGCTTCCCCACGAACTTAAGAAGAGTTTTACCCATTAAAGTCATGGACGAAGTGATAGGTGTCACTGGAAGGCTAAGAGACAGGTGGTTGCTGGAAAGAGAGCAGCATCCGACTGCATGGAGCAATGTAGACAGTGAATACTAGCAGAAAAAGGTATTCAAACTGCCAAGATTTGTGCCAGGATTCGAAAGCTAGCCTCTATGAAGGAGAAGGCTACGTTTGATGAATATGGACACTTGGATGACCTTTTGCAACGCACTCCCCTCCAAGCGTAATGATCCCACTCACATGACGTCCCCTCGGAGGATTGGAGTCGATTTTGACCCAGGTGCCCATGGAAGGTATGATTTTCCAATCATCTACAACCCTAATTGTACAAATTACGAGGATGCTCTTACCTTCACCCCTAGCGATCTATGTAATGCCATTGTACACTTCCTAGACACATTCTTCTCTTGCCCTCACCCAGCATTTATCACCACTTGTAATTACCTTCATCTACTTAGAATTCTCCTTAGGATAGATCCCACTCCGCAAGAGCGCAACTTACCCTCTCTCTTCTTCGATCTTAACATGATTGATAGCTATGCCATGGCCCGTCTCATGATGCGAGCCACGCTCCTACCCTCATTTTGCCTAGCCCTTTTAGAGGATATGAGCGACAACCGATTTTTGACTTGTAATCATCCCTTCCTCTCCACCACCACACTCCAAACCTGCCTCAATCTACGTAGGTATCTACAAAGCTGACCCTTCCTTAATAGATCCCGCAAACCCCAACCTCCTTCCCAACATTATCAGAGTGAGCAATAGTAGCCATATCCTCCTATGTAACTTCTTCCCTTATTAACAACTTTTTTATAAAAAAAAGAAAAGAAAAGAAAAGAACGTACAAAAAGAGAAAAGCTAAGAAAGAAAGGCAAAGCGGAAAGCATGACAACACAAGCACTCACTTGTAGAAGCACTCAATCACCACATAAGCACTATCACTGCACCTAGGGGTTCTCAAGTTAGGCATGCCCAGTGGCTTCGGTCGGCTGGCTCCACTCCTAACCCCCTAGCCCCTTTTGCTCCCCCACTTCACTCTTAGGGCACATCAAGGGCAGGACATACCTAGGGAGGTAACACTCACCTATGGTTAGACCTGTCGCCCTAAGCCACTTGCACCGCACCTCCCTTGGCACAAATGGGATCCTCAAGTGTGGGATATCACCTAGGCTTGCCTGCGGTTAGACCCACCTCCCCATTCCACTAGCACGAGCACAGTACACTAACACGGTATGGTAGACACCCTCCTTAGGTAGAGCACAGCACCTTCTCCTATCAAGCATCACAGAAAACAATAAACCACCAACTTCGAAGGCCTCGTCAACCACTCGCTATCCATTTAACTTCTCCGACAACCATCCTTCCTCAGCTTCCACGAGCACCTGAATCTCTACGTGGCCCTCCCATTTACATCATCATTTGTCCAACTACCTACCACTCTGCAACAACACAGAAGTGCCATGGGACTGGCACCCATCTAGGAGGGGGGTAATGTTAACCCCGAGTCAAGATGGCAAAAAATGAAGGAAAAAGCAGAAAAAGCACGAAAAAAGAGCAAAGACACGCAGGCAATCGCTAAATCTAAGCCGGGACAAAAAGTGTAATTTTAAATGAAAGGCGCCTCAAAAACTTGAAAAACTCTTGTAAAAGAGCGCCAGACTCCCTCCTGTGCCAATTGTAAAATATTAGATGGGTGTAGGCTAAAGGCATAATGCTAGAAGAGGAGAATGGAAAAAGGACCTTGCCACAATGGCCGGTCATGTAAAAAAAGGGATGGGTATCCATGGGATTTTAGGGCTTGTATATAAAGTTCAAAAAATGAATGGAAGCTCATTCTTTAGTGTGTGGCTAACAAGAGCTCTTATCTTCTTCTCTTCTTCTCTTCCTTCTTGCTTGTGTGTGCTCTTGAGAGAGGGAGTGTGAGAGTGTGAGAGAGTGAGTGTGTGGGAGTGAGGGAGCAAGAGGGTGAAGCTCTTCACCATCTCCTCTTCTCTTCTTCTCTTCTCTTCTCTTCTCTTTTCTCACGTACGCGGCTATGGAGGATAGAGCTTGGCGATGGAGGAGGCTTGAGGATGCTTGAGCTAGCATCAAGAATCGTGGAGATACCGAGGTGTGTAAGGGAGGAGGCTACTCACATCGACATCAAGGTAAGCTCACTACATTCGTAGGATCGACGGCGCGTCGGCTAGGTGAGAGATAGCCATTAGAGCTCGCTTGAAACGCTTGAAGCAATAAGCGGTCCGTGTGTCTTGGCGGTTGAGCGTGAGCTCCCTCTACAATTAAACATCTCCTTAGTTAACCACAAATATTTGATCGACACATTAAATGGGCTGCTTTTATTCAAATTTTTCATCCACTCATACAATATCAACCCCGAAAAGAGAATGTTGTTGCTGATGCTTTAAGTAGAAAACCGACTATTCATAATATTTCTGTGATATCTTTTGACTCTCTTCTCCCTATGAAAGATACTTATGACCAAGACCCTACTTTTCAAGCTAATTGGAATAAATTAGTTGCAAATAATTGGATTCCCATTGATTCATTGTCTTATACTGATGGATTTATGTTTTATGAAAAAAGATTGTGTGTAACTGACAAGTCCATAGAGGAATTATTTCTACTTTGCGTACACTGATTGAAGATTTTTATTGGCCACACATGGAATCTGATGTTTCTAACTTTGTATCTGAATGTTTAATTTGTTAAAGAGTTAAAAGACACCATGGTAAACAATATGGTTTATTAATGCTTTTACCAATTCCAAAATGGCCATGGGAACAAATTAATGCCTAACACTAAAGCTAATCATGATATGATTTGGACTATTGTTGATAGGTTTAGCAAACAAGCATATTTCATTCCATGCAAGAAAACATTAACTGCATCTCAAGCTACTCAATTGTTCTTGAAAATTGTTTTCACTAATCATGGTTTGCCAAAAGTTATTATTTTTTATCGTGATTCTAGATTTTGCAATAATTTTTGGATTACTTTGTTTGCTAATTTAGAAACAAAGATTGATTTTTCATCTGCACTTCATCCTGAAACAAATGGACAAACAGAAGCTACTAATAGTACCATTTTAGATCTTTTGCGTGCATACACAATTTCAAAACCACAAATATGGGATACACTTTTACATTATTTCAGTTTGCATACAATAACACACCACATACAGCTACACAGAAAGTACCATTTGAAATTATTTATGGATATAGATTACCTACACCTGTTACATCATTGTCAAACAAAGTTCAAGTTGCAGATGATATTGCTAACATGCATGCTACTATTTTTTATGAAGTTAAAGATATGATTGCCAAAGACCAGCAATCATACACAAAACAAGCCAACAAGAAAAGAAAATCTATGAGTTTCAAAGTTGATGATTATGTCTGTTTATGAATCAAAAAGCGAAGATTACAAAGTGTTGACAAACACCCTGTTGTAAAGTTAGCTCCTAGATTTTATGGGCCTTTCAAGATCATTCACAAAATCAATGACAATGCATTTAAACTAGAATTACCACAACACTGGAAAATCCACAATACTTTTCATATCAATTTATTACGACCCTTTAGAGGTGAGAGTGGAATTTAGGTGCCGGGAAGTGCTTAAAAATAGCTAAAAATTATGAATATCAAGGGAAAAATACACCGTCAAAGGCGGCGGCTCGATCTAGGACGATTTTAAGCGACAAGCAGTCGACGGGCGCCCAAGTGACACGTCCAGATTTTTAGTAATTTTTTTGTCAGTCAGGACGGGATGTGGGAGTTGCAGGCCTATCCGGGATGCCGAGACGGACGCCCAGAAATTTACAGCATGTCAATCAGAGCTCGTATGAGGAAGTTGGCCCGAAACCGATCGGGGTGCCCAAAAAGGGGCCAAATTTGAAATTTCAAAGGGTGTGATTAGTGGGGGGTGCCCTTTGGCTCCTCACTCCCCCTATTTTTTTCATCGTGCCCAAGGTAGTGCCGTGCAGGGATCCGCGCGAAAAAAAACGGCACCTCCCCTCAAATCGAGATGCAAGCTGAAGAATAAGCCATGGATTCAATTATATCAGGCTTCCACATTCGATCTTCGCTCCGCATCGCTTCAGTTCACGCGGGGAACGGCATCCTGTAGAGGGAGAGAGAAAATCAGTCTTTCTCTCTCCTCCCTCTCTCTCCTCTAAGAGGGAGTTCATGTGGGAAGAAGAAGGAAGAAGAAAGAATGATGAAGGCTTGTCCGGCATGGATCGGATTGCTCCACGGGCTGGAAATGGTGATTTGTGATCATGCTGAGCATGAAGTGCTGCTGATTTTCAAATTTACAGCCATGGACATGAAACCCGAAACACGCAAATAAGCGGTATTTCAATTTTTTTCAAATGAAATTTGAGATTTCATGGCTTTTGATTGATAAAATATTGTTTGTGGGCTAAAAATTGTTTATGTTGCTGTTTTCCATGAGTACTTGTTGATCATAATCAGAAAATTGGAAAAATATGCTTCTTGTGGTTCAAAATAATATACTAAAACACGTAAAATATGAAAAATCAAGGGAAAATGATGTTTTTGGGCATAAAAATGAGAAAATGAATAGGAACACCAACTACATTTTCATTTTTGTTGCAAGAAGGAACTAAGGGCCACAGCCCATAACCTATTTTGAATTTTTAGTAATAAAATAATGCGAAAAATAAGGGAAAATACAAGAAAAATAGAGGAAAATCACTAAAAATAGAGGAAAAATGTATTTTGGGTGCGGGAAATTAATGAAAATTAAGAACAATGTTTGTGAATGTTTGTGGGGACTGAAGCATGAGGATTTGCCTCAGTTCAACCCCACCTTCTTGTTCTAGTGTGTTTTTCCCGCTTTTTACACATAAAATGATGGCAAAATGCCCTATAAATCCATACAACAATGCAACATTTGATCGATGGGAGGGTAGAGTGGTTAAAGTGTGTCTAAATGTGGAGTAAATGATGAAAAGAGTGCTGGATTTTTTTTGCATGCCATATAGGTCGGTGAATAATTATAAAATAAGGGCTTAGTAGGTGAAAGTTAAGAAAGAGGCAATAAAGCCGGTTCAACAACCTAAAGAGCGAATGGTTTGGCATGGAAAGCGAGCTCTATCAAACTATCATGAATTCGATTTGGCGAGCTCTCTTTGCGAAGTCAAGCCGGATGTGAATCTTTTACAGCTTATTAAGCTTTCCCCAGGAGTACGCAAGGAATTTAGAAAGATCCTACGTACCGGGTATATGGTGGAACCTTTGGGTATTGCGCGAGTTGGTGATGACTGGTTCGAGCATGCTGAGAAGCATTGTCCAAGGGTTGCAGCCTATGTCGATGGGATATTAGTAGATTATGCCATTGTCGACACGGGATCATCTGTTAACATTGTGAGTTCTGAACTGATGGAAAGGTTGGGTCTTGCGATCCAGAAAGATACCTCCACAATTCTCAGAATGGCAGATGATAGTTTAAGACAGCCGGAAGGCTGCATTACTAAGGTCCATGTAACTGTTGCAAATGTAGAATGCCTGTTGGACTTTAGGGTGATTCGTTTTGCAGGCCGTTCAAGTTACCAAGTATTACTCGGACGACCTTGGATCTTGCAAGCGCACTGCCAAGTAGATATACCCGGCGGTCAACTAATATTCGGTAGAGGTGCCCAGCGTGTGGTGGTTGATGCTTATCCTGAGTCCCTGCAGAGTGAGAGAGCTCCTCTATCTTCTATAGAATTGGAGACATTAGAAGATTTATCTGCCAGTGAGACATCGTCGAGTGATGAGTCCAAAGAGGGATCCACCACGGAAGACATCTATCAGATCACTTTGAACGAGCCGATAGAGGGCCAAGATCGTATAAGAGATGCAAATGTTATCGAGCTAGACCTTGGTACGCATGATGATTCGCAGCCAATCAAATTAGGTTCTATGCTTAGCACAGCAGAAAGGAAGGACTATGTGACCTTGATCCAAGAATTCCGTGATATCTTTGCCTGGAGTTATGATGAGTTGAGAGGCATTCCTCCTAGACTTGCTGTTCATACAATTCTGTTGAAAGAGGGCAGTCGTCCTGTACAGCAGAAAGTAAGGCGTATGCCTTTCGAACTGAGGGACAAGCTGTTTGAAGAGTTACAGAAGCTTCGAAAAGCAGGTTTGATTTTTCCTGTGCAACACATGGAATGGTGTTCGCCGGTTGTGATAAGAAAGAAGAAGAATAATCAAATTCGATTATGTGTAGACTTTAGGGAGCTGAATAAGCAGACAGTTAAGGACTACTACCCGTTGCCATTTATTGACCAGATTTTGGATCAATTAGCGGGTAGGGAGATATATTCGTTCATGGATTGCTTTGCAGGATATAATCAGATGGCAATTGCAGAAGAGGACAAGTTGAAAACAACTTTTATTACTGTATTTGGTACTTTTGCGTACCATGTGATGGCCTTTGGTTTATGCAATGTGCTTGGTTCGTGGCAACGAACAGCAGATAAGACATTCGGTGACATATCCCATGAAGAGTTGAAGGTGTTTATTGATGACTTAGGGGCCACCACCGTGAGAGAAAGGCAGTTGGTCATTTTAAGAAAATGCTTTGAGCGTTGTAGACAATTTTTTATCGCCCTAAACCCACGGAAGTGTGTTTTTGGAGTACCTTATGGGCTATTGCTGGGTCATGTAGTCAGTTCGGTAGGAATTGCGACAGACCCCGAGAAAGTCAAATTTATAGTTGCCATGGGTCCACCACGCACTCCGAAAGAAGTTCATAGCTTTCTGTCTTCGGTTGGTTACTACTGTAGATTCATCAACGCCTTAGCAGAAAGAACGTTGCCACTTACAAATTTATTGTCCTTTAGCTATTCGTTTGTATGGGGCGACCCTTGTAAGATAGCATTCGAGGATGTGAAACAAGAGCTAGCAAGAGCGCCCGTTTTAAAAGCACCTAAAAGAGGTGAGGTGTTCTATATATTTTTGGCAGCCACCATGTATAGTATCAGCTGTTGTTTAGCCCAAATTTGGGAAGAGAAGTGGCACCACCTGATTGCTTTTGCTAGTCGGAAGCTGGGGGTATCCGAAATCAATTATACCTACATGGAGAAATTGTGTCTAGCGATGGTCTTTGGGACCAAGAAATTCAGGCATTATATTCTCTATGAGAAAGTCGTGCTTTATACGAAGGCGGAGGGACTTCGATTATTGATTAATAAGCTACAGCCGCCTGATCATCTAGCAAAGTGGTTAATCACTTTGCAGGAATTTGATTATGAAATCAGGAGTAAGCCACCAAGGTTGCAAGGCATCGTAGAATGTCTCGTGGACTTTGGGGAGCCGAAAGAATCTGTGGCTGAAGGTAGTGACATGGAGACGTTATTTAAAATAGATAGGGCATCTATCCCCTCCTGGTATGCTGCAATAACGCAATATTTATCAACGGGAGAGGCGGGATCCAAATTATCTAAAGCTGAGAGAAGGAAAATTAAGCAGCAAGCGTTAAATTTTGCTTTGATTGACATTATATCGGCAAGGGATTGATGATATCTATCGCCGGTGTGTGATGCCTGACGAGGTGCCATTCATTTTGGAAGAGTGCCATGATTCTGCTTGTGGTGGCCATTTTGCTAGATGGCTTACAGCACAAAAGACTTTAAGAGCAGGTTATTGGTGGCCTGCCATCTTCCAGGATGCGTTTGCGTATGTTAAGAGATGCGATATTTGCCAACGACATGATAGTCGAGAGAATAGGAAATGATCACTCACCCCTATTATGGCGATACTTCCATTTGAGAAGTGGGGAATAGACTTTGTGGGTCCTATTACTCCGTCGTCGACTACACAAAAGAGGTACATCATTGTAGCAACTGACTACTTCACAAAGTGGTCAGAAGCACGTGCAACAAGGAAAGATGATGCTAAAGAAACTGCTAGTTTCCTTTTAGAGCAGATAATATGCCGATTTGGTCCGCCGAAAGAATTAGTGTCGGACCGCGAAACACATTTCCTGAATAAGGTGATCAAAGGTTTGACAGAGATGTAGCAAATCAAGCATAACAAGACAACCCCATATAATCCGCAAGCCAATGGGCAAGTTGAGAGCACCAACAAGCAGCTTGTGGGCATCCTGTCCGAAATTGTATCGGAAAAGAAACGGGATTGAGATAAAAAGTTATACATGGCAGTGTGGGCCTACAATATGACTTTCAAACGAGCCACTGGCCATACCCCATTCAAGTTAGTATATGGGGAGGAGTGTGTCTTGCCTTTAGAAATTGAGCTGCCGACTATTCGGTTTTCCATCAATCATTCTTTGAGCAATGAAGACACACTTTTTGAGCGCTTGACGACACTGGCACATTTAGATGAGCTTAAGCTGCAGAGCTTATTGCACCAAGAAGTGGCGAAGCGCCGAATGAAGCAGTTACATGACCTCAAAGCCAAGAAATACACCTTCAAGAAAGGACAGCTTATTCTGTATTATGATGCACGACGTGAATTATTTCCAGGCAAGCTAGAGCCCAAATGGGATGGGCCCTATAGGATCGTTAGAATAGGAAAGAATAAATCCACAGTCTTGTTAGCTGACCTTGAGGGGATAGAGTTTAAAAATAAGGTTAATCTTAATAAGATTAAACCTTATTATTTCTGATTGCATTAATGCTATGACTGCCTTGCATGTCTAGGCGAGATCTATCAAACATCTGCAAGGAAATCGTGATAGAGGTTGATGGGCCATCTGATCCCTTATTTAGAACACCCATATTTGGAACAGAGGTATCATCAGGGAAAGCTCATTTGGTGGAGCAAAGGATACAAGGTGATTGAGCAAGAAGGCGGGACATTTATTTGGGAGATCAAGGTCTTCTGCCATCACTGCCTATAAATTTTGACGAGCATCCCTGTTGAATTCAATGATGATGGAGGGATGGAGCCTACAGTCCACCCGTTGAATATGCTGAATTTCGATTACCATAATTACGAGTAGAGTTCCGGATGGTGGGATATGTAAACCCTTTATGGACGTACACCTTGTACTTTGATGGGGCGTCCAGGGGTGCATGCAAAAAAGAAAGTGTAGGAGTTGTCATCCGAGACCCCCGACGACGCATTGTCATGAAGTTAGCCGCTTATCTCGGGGTGAATTTCACCAATAATATGGCAGAATACAAAGCCCTGATTATGGGTTTGAATATTGCAAAGAAGGGTGGTATCCGCCTGTTGTTGGTGAAAGGGGACTCTCAATTGGTTTTAAATCAACTCAATGGGACATACATGGTACGAAACCCGATCCTTTGCATGTACCATCATACCGCCATAGCCCTGCTAGATGAATTTGATAGAGTGTCTTTTCAACTGATTTCACGGAATTGGAATCAGTTTGCCGATTCATTGGCTAATTTCGTGTATGAAGAAGACCTCTTCTTTAATTGTGGCCCTTGTCCCGATATATCTATTGATGGTGAGACGGGACCTGGTCATTTGTGGGGTATGCTTTTTGAACATGCCCTCTTTGGCAGACGATGGTTGATCTGGGTGATGCAGAGGGTAAGCGAGACTCATCTACCTTTATTATCTTGGACCCATAGATTGATTAGACGACATGTGATGCGAACACCTCTTGCGATATACGCAGGAGGGATGGGTCATAATCTAATGCACCTAGTTTAGGGCTTCGAGTCTCTGTATCCCTAGGAATGGTATGCTTTGCTGTCTATCATGGTTGTTTCCAGGTGGATGTTATACGTAGTATTGCTGACTTCATTAGGCCAAGAGGGCCGATTCAGTTTTGTAGCAAAGTCAAGTTTCATTTCATTAGGCCAAGAGGGCCATTTCCCTGTCTAGTGCGGGTGCGTTTAATTGGGTTTTTGTTTTAAGTGTTGTGCTGGACAGGTTTCGTGGTTAGTGGAATTTGGTGGAGCCTAGAGGAGCCTTTGCTGCGATGGAAGCTTCTTGTGGCCAATCCAGGTGATATTTCTCCTTTACGAGTACTTTTCTTTCCTGTTATATGTGTCTTTGTACTTGTTGAGGGGATATGTTTTTGTTGGGGACCGGCAACCAAGGCATGAAGTCCCAGGTTTAGGCTATGTATGTTTGAGGGAGGTCGGAGTAGTCATGGCCTCCTGTAAAGACATTGTCAGGCATCGAAAGACCTGTTTTAGAAGGAAGTCCTAGTGGCCATGTTCTGCTAGCCTGCTAGGCAGCCGTTCTAGGAGTTCTTGTTAGTAGTGAGGCAGTTAGAGAAGCCTGCCAGAAGATAATAATAATGATGCCAAGAAATCCTAAATATCCTACAAGATGACTATAAATACGAAGGTGTGTAAAAAGGGGTTCTAACCCCTATCCCAAGAAAAGAAAAGGGATGAAAATTTGTAAGCAGCTGATCATTGCCTTACGAAGGCCTGGTAGGTTCCTGGGGACGAATCTGACCCGGGGCCGATACCTTGTCTTCCTAGGGGTGGCTTTTTGCTGGAAAAAATGACAAAACAAGGAAGGTTGGAGCGAAAATAAAAGTGAGCGTTAGAAAAGGATTAAGTGTCGCCTTGCAAGGGCTTGGTAGGTTCTTGGGTGCCGAGACAGGTCCTGAGGCCGATGCCCTGTTCTCCTTGGGTCACTACACTCAGCTCCCTCCTTTTTACATGCCCAAGTATGTTCATACAATAAAAACCCTAAAAGAAGACATGTACTGAAAGCAAATACTCCTTGATCAGGCTATAGGAGTCCTCGCCTAGTAGGAGCTCCTAGTTGGGTTGTCTTTAGTTGGTAAGTAGTTCGGACTACCACTAGGGCAACCTCTTTGATACATTTTTCAGTTTGGCTGTGTTGGAGCAGTTGGTCAGCAACTCACTTCGGATCTTCTATTAGATGATGCTAGGCCTACTCCTTGTGGATGTCATGCCTTGGTTCTGTCCAGGGGTAGGGGAAGCATTGTGCTGAGTTTTATTATACATTTGTATCAGTTTGATGCTCCTTTGGTTGTTTATGTGTAGATATGTTCGTGGATTCGATGGGCTGAGTCGCCCTATCCCGTGGGCGCCAATGAGAGCGGAATTTAGGTGCCGAGAAGTGCTTAAAAATAGCTAAAAATTATGAATATCAAGGAAAAAATATTCACAGTCAAAGGCGGCGGCTCGATCTAGGACGATTTTAAGCGACAAGCAGTCGACGGGTGCCCAAGTGACACGTCCAGATTTTTAGTAATTTTTCTGTCAGTTAGGACGGGATGTGGGAGCTGCAAGCCTATCCGGGATGCCGAGACGGACGCCCAAAAATTTACAGCACGTCAATCGGAGCTCGTATGAGGAAGTTGGCCCGAAACTTGTCGGGTGCCCAAAAAGGGGCCAAATTTGAAATTTCAAAGGGTGTGATTAGTGGGGGGGGGCCCTTTGGCTCCTCACCCCCCCTATTTTTTTCATCGTGCCCAAGGTAGTGCCGTGCAGGGATCCGCATGAAAAAAAACGGCGCCCCCCCCCCCCCCCAAATCGAGATGCAAGCTAAAGGATAAGCCATGGATTCAATTATATCAGGCTTCCACATTCGATCTTCGCTCCGCATTGCTTCAGTTCACGCGGGGAATGGCAGCCTGTAGAGGGAGAGAGAAAATCAGTCTTTCTCTCTCCTCCCTCTCTCTCCTCTAAGAGGGAGTTCATGTGGGAAGAAGAAGGGAGAAGAAAGAATGATGGAGGCTTGTTCGGCATGGATCGGATTGCTCCACGGGCTGGAAATGGTGATTTGTGATCGTGCTGAGCATAAAGTGCTGCTGATTTTCAAATTTACAGCCATGGACATGAAACCCGAAACACGCAAATAAGCGGTATTTCAATTTTTTTCAAAGGAAATTTGAGATTTCATGGCTTTTGATTGATAAAATGTTGTTCATGTGGGCTAAAAATTGTTCATGTTGCTGTTTTCCATGAGTACTTGTTGATCATAATCAGAAAATCAAAAAAATATGCATCTTGTGGTTCAAAATAATATACTAAAACACGTAAAATATGGAAAATCAAGGGAAAATGATGTTTTTGGACATAAAAATGGGAAAATGAATAGGAACACCAACTACATTTTCATTTTTGTTGCAAGAAGGAACTAAGGGCCACAGCCCATAACCTATTTTGAATTTTTAGTAATAAAATAATGCAAAAAATAAGGAAACATACAAGGGAACTAGAGGAAAATCACTAAAAATAGGAAAAAAATGCATTTTGGGTGCGGGAAATTAATACAAATGAAGAACAATGTTTGTGAATGTTTGTGGGGACTGAAGCATGAGGATTTGCCTCAGTTCAACCCCACCTTGTTCTAGTGTGTTTTTTCCGCTTTTTACACATAAAATGACGGCAAAATGCCCTATAAATCCATACAACAATGCAACATTTGATCGATGGGAGGGTAGAGTGGTTAAAGTGTGTCTAAATGTGGAGTAAATGATGAAAAGAGTGCTGGATTTTGTTTGCATGCCATATAGGTCGGTGAATAATTATAAAATAAGGGCTTAGTAGCACGAGGGTTTCCTCGGTGCTAGGTTCGTGCAACGCCGCATAAGAACGGTAGTTGAAAATCATTGAAAGGATGTTTTCCACATGTGCACAAACATTCAGAAACAAAGTTAGATACATCAGTGTCCATATGTGGCCAATAAAAATCTTCAGTCAATGTACGCAAAGTAGATATAATACCTCTATGACCTTGATATGGAGGACAATGAATCTCATTCAAAACAAAAGATCTAAATGGAACTGTAACACATAATCTCTTTTGATAAAACATGAATTAGTCATTGTAAGACAGTGAATCAATAGGAATCCAGCTATTTTCAACTAATTTATTCCAATCAGCTTGAAAAGTAATGTCGTGATGATAAGTATCTTTTATAGGAGTTAGAGAATCAAATGATATGATAGAGATATTATGAATGGTCGGTCTTCTACTTAAAGCATCAGCTACTATATTCTCTTTTCCTGGTTGATATTGGATAAGGGGATGAAAACTCTGAATAAAAGCTGCCCATTTGATATGTCGGTATTTGGGGTTGACTAAGAAGATGTCTAATGCTTTGTTGGTCAATTTTAATCATAAACTCAAAACCCATTAAGCAATGTTTTCATTGTCTTAAAGCTTGTACAATAGCTAACAATTCTTTATTATATGTGAAATATTTAAGTTCGGATGGTTTCAATTTATAACTAGAATAGACTAATGGATGATTATCTTGCATAAGTACGGCTTCTATTCTAGATCCGCTAGCATCAGTAACTACTAAAAAGAATGGTCTATTGAAATCAGGTAGTTGTAATACAGGAGTATGGATTAATGCATGTTTCAATAAAGTAAAAGATTTTTGTTGATTATCAGTTCAGTTATACACAATACCCTTCTTTAAAAGTTTAATCAAAGGCAAAGTAAGTAATGAGAAATTTCGCACAAACTTTCTGTAAAAACTAGCAAGACCTAGAAAAGAACGTAACTCGTGCACATCTTAAGGTATGGGCTAATTCAATATTGCTTCTATCTTTTTAGGGTCAACCTTAATACCTTCTAATGGCACAATATGACCTAGATATTTAATTTATGTTTGAAAGAACTCACTCTTTTTAGGATTAGCATACAATTGATTATGTTTCAACAACTTGAAAATCAAAGACAGATATTCATAATGTTCTTTCTCATTTTTACTGAATACCAAGATATCATCAAAGAATACTATAACACAATGCTGACATTTCAAAAATATACGATTCATCATTCTACTAAATGTAGCATGTGCATTAGTCAATCCAAAAGGCATCACTAGAAATTCATAGTGTCCAAATTGTGTTCTAAATGCAGTTTTGAATATATCAAATTTATCTAATCTCACTTGATGATAACCAGATTTAAGATCTATTTTACTAAATATGGTAGAACCTTGTAGTTTATCCATAAGATCATCTACCCTAGGAATTGGATATCTATTCTTAACAGTAATCTTATTCAGGGCACGATAATCAATGCACATGCAATAAGTATTATTATTCTTCTTTACCAATAAAACAGGTGTGCCAAATGGAGAACTACTAGGTCTAATTAATTTCTCAACTTGATTTTGAATTTCTTTCTATTCAATCTGGTTATGCCTATATGGTGCTTTACATGGTGGTTGTGTACCAGGAATTAAATCTATTTTGTGATCTTCAGGACGTGAAGGTGGTAGTCCAGGTGGTAAATCATCAGCAAAGCAATCTTTAAATTGAGCAAGGAATTGTTTATGCCTAGGAAGCATATGTTTTTCTTTAGCTTGAAGTTTATTCACCCAAATTAGATAAGATTTATTACTTTTGCGTAATACACGTTTAGCTTGAGTATGAGTAAGCAGTGGAAAATTATTAGATGCGTGCATACCATACAATGTAATGTGTTTTCCTTGAAAATGAATTTTAATTGAATACGTGGAATAATCTATGTCAGGATTATGCTGATGATGCCAAGGCATACCTAGGATAATATCACTGGACTGTAATGGTACAACTAGAAAATTCCTTCTTTCAGTATATTCACCAATTTGAATTTATAAATCGTGCACCTCTTGTGTTCCATTATACCTTGTGCCTAAGAATGCTGCTTTAATGAGATAATGCGTAGAAACAATTTGTAATTTCAATTATTTCACTAACTTTGCAGAAATAAAATCATGTGTACTACCATCATCATGCAAAATAATCTTTTCTTTTCCATGTACTAAACATTTCATTGTCAACAAAGAATGTGGAGTTGGCATACCTGGTAAAATATCCGAAGGAGTAGCAATGTCGTCCTCATCTTCCGTAAAGTCAGGCATTTCCTCATGTTCTTCATCTTCCATTGCTCCAAGATAGTTGCTATGGATAGGTGGCTTCTTCGATTGGCAATCGGCTGCTAGATGTCCAGGTTGATGGCATTTGTAACAAACTATTGGTTTGGCTTTAGATACTTTGTTGGCAATCGCAGGAAGTCTAGGAATATTAGGATTTGGCTATGAGGATGGCTTAGGATTTTGATTAATATTTGATGGCAAATGAGGTGGTTTTGTCCAAGAATTATGGAAAGATAATGAAGGAAATCGACTTTGATTGAATCTTCTAAAATTTGAATTGAATTGCTTAGAACCACATTTACCATTTGCTTGAAATTGTTGTGGACGCTTGTCTCTTCCTTGAATCTTATCTTCAGTGTCACGAGCCAAAGAAATTGCATCTTCAAGGGTTATAGGCTTGAACATATTAACTTCAGCGTAGTAATGTCCAAGCAAGCTAGACATAAACTTGTGCTTGTGAGTCGCTTCAGGTACGTCTTCAAGCATGCATAGTTGCAGTAAGGCATTCCAAAAGTGTTCGGTGTACTAGGAAATAGGCTCACGATCTCTTTGCTGAAGAAGGTCCCATTGCTTTATGGGTTTTTCATGGAATTGTGGAGGAAGGAAATTCTGCATAAACTTCTTTTTGAAACTCTCCCAGGTAGTGGGACAATCTATGCTCTTACGAACCACGGTCCACCAAAGAGATGCTCGATCGACTAAATGATTAGTGACACATTTAATTTTATCTTTTTCAGCGTATGTCTCTTCATGAAAGTAATCATCAAATCGACTGATAAATGCAAGGACAGTCTTTCCATCTCAAGTTCCATTGAAAGTACGAACTTTGAAATTTCTTTTACTTATCTTTGTTTCTTTGCGGATGGATTGAGCTTCGAGTGTCGCATCGATGGTTCATCGGATAAGATCTTCAAGTTGTGGTCCATCTTTGTCGGTAGTCGATCATTGTAAATTGGCCAATTGAACTTGTAAAGCTTGCCGGGCTCTTCTTCTTCATCCAGCTGCATCATAATTAAATCCAGCTTTTGTTCCATCGTAGGTTCAGGAAGATCGCCTTCAGCCATTACATCGTCTATATTTTGTTCTGTCATCCTATAAAAATCTAAAAGACCTCACACTCTCAAAATCCAATTAATGGGATGAGCGTAGCTCAAAGTCGGGTGTACAAGGCTTATAGATTTTTATTTGGCTTTTACGGTCTTCGACTTTTGCGGTTGCGGGATTTGTAGTCTTCTTAGAAACTGCGTATGAACTTCTGCGTGTGCTGAAACTGGTTCAGCAAGTCTGCGTGTGCGAACAGAGTCTTCTAGGGAGCAATTTTGTAGTTATGTGCTTCTACGCAGGAACAGTCTTTATGGGAGTAATTGGAGTTAGTCTGTTTTGGCTTCTGTGGACTTAAGTAACTTGCAGGAGTTAAGTAACTTGGAAGACTTAGAGTATCTTGGATGATTTAGGAATTTTAGACTTGATCTACCCTGCGTGATCTTCGTGCAAATAAGGACGTCTGATGCCATTTTGATGCCGTCGAGCACATACTCTTGCCGTTTTTTTACGAATTCTGTTGCTGAAGCTTTTTACTAAATCTTAATAAACTTTGAAGTTAAACTTGTAGATATGGAAGCTTATCTCTTCTCTGTTGAAAAACGACTTGGAGAAGGAGATGCAGGAGTGGTCCTCCGCCTCCTCAGGCCGGTCCTTCACGATCATAAGCTGTAGACAGAGGTTCTTGACCGCTACGAATCCACCCCTATCGACCGTTCGCGATGAAACTGACTCTAGAGCTCGATCGTTCCAGGAGCTCCGCCTTCACGCAAGATGGGTAGTGATTGGAAGCTCTCGATCTCAGCTTCACTCTGATACCACTGCTACACAGATCGGATGCCGTAAGCGCGCGTAGTGAGCGTCAGAAGGTCCCCAAGAACAAAAGAACTCTACTTTTTGCACAAAACTCAATGTAGAAAGCATGCACGACATGAACAAGAGACCAATTGGGTGCAATCTCCCCCCATGCCTTATGTGAGCGCCCCACAAAGCATGTATTTTTTTAATTAATCATCTTCAAGCTCAAATAATAGCCCAAATTACAAAATAGCACGCTTTTGACTTTTGAGTTTGCTTTAGTGCCAAATAGAAATAAAGCTAATGGGCGGGTGCCCAAAGAGTCAGGGATACCCAATACAATGTCCAAATACAAATATCATAATCGTGCGTCCATGCACATATAAAATAATAAATAAATATCCAACGCCTTAATAAATAGGTGAGACAAAATATAGGTGCCATGCCTAAGGTATGCACCCATCAAAATATAAGTAATAACTCAAATACACGCTATCCTCCAATGCTTTCCTCCGCCACTGCTGCTATCTCTACACATCAACTGAAGCATTCACAATCGTTAGTAAAAAAATACAATTAAATCGACAAAAGTGAATACCTAGCAATCTTCAGCTACATAAATAAATCAACTGGTTAGAAATCAATCCTAACCTTAATTTATCACAAGTGCGCACTCTAAATTCATAAACATTTATTAATTTAATATGTATTTTGTGAAATCACCCACTATGGAATCACCCATGTACATAGTAAATTAATGAAACGCCCGAAAAGGATAGGTGTCCCCATCAACTTCTCGCATAAAGAATCCACTTTGTGTATGAGCCCCGGTCAACAAAGTTTACGGAATCCACTGTAAAACCTCACGGAATCCATTGTGAAATATGCCTTCTGGCATCAGAGTCAGAGAGAGAGAGAGAGAGAGAGAGAGAGAGAGAGAGAGAGAGAGAGAGAGAGAGAGAGCTATTTCTATCTTTAGTTCAAAAATATTATTATCATGACATCAATTTAAAGTTAGATTAGTGTTATAGATAATTTTTATTTCAAAAAGTAATAACATGACATTAATTTTAGGATAGTATAAATCTTCAATTAAAAGCACAATTGCATGACATAAATTTATGTTAAATTGATGTTGCATATAATCTTTGATTTAAAAACAAAATATAGTATCAATCCTTAGTTATATTTGTATTTTATATAATCTTCAATTTAAATACATAAATGCATGATTAAAAATCTAATATAAATTGCACAAAGTCATTGCTCATTAACTTAAAAAATAAAAAATAAAATTGTAAGATATTAAAAAATATACATAGGTAAGAATATTTTTTAGCTGAATATATGACTTAAATGCCCATCCCATTAAACAATACAACATGATTAGCATATCAGGACATTGTCTAGCCAAATACACAACCGCCATCACTTATCTATTTATGTGTAGCATGTTGAAACACTATCACATTCACGACTATGTGTCCATTTATACACAAGGAGAAAGGGAGGATGCGACAATCAAAATGTGATGCCAGGAGGAATATTTCACGATGGATTCCGTGCCACGGTGGATTTCGTGAGGTTTTACGGTGGATTCCGTAAACTTTGTTTACCAAGGCTCATACACAAAGTGGATTCTTTGTGTGAGAAGTTGATGGGGACACCTATCCTTTTCGGGAGTTTCATTAATTTAGTGTGTACATGGGTGATTCCATAGTGGGCGATTCCATAAAATACATATTAAATTAATAAACGTTTATGAGTTTAGAGTGCGCACTCGTGATAAATTAAGGTTAGGATTGATTTCTAACTAGTTGATTTATTTATGTAGCTGAAGACTAATAGATATTCACTTTTGTCGGTTTAATTGTATTTTTTTACTAACGATTGTGAATGCTTCAGTTGATGTGTAGAGATAGCAGCAGTGGCAGAGGAAAGCATTGGAGGATAGCGTGTATTCGAGTTATCACTTATATTTTGATGGGCGCATACCTTAGGCATGGCGCCTATATTTTGTTGCGCCTATTTATTAAGGCATTGGATATTTATTTATTATTTTGTATGCGCATGGACGCACGATTATGATATTTGTATTTGGACACTGTATTGGGTATGCCTGACTCTTTGGACACCTGCCCATTAGCTTTATTTCTATTTAGCACTAAAGCAAACTCAAAAGCCAAAAGCGTGCTATTATTTGAGCTTGAAGATGATTAATTAAAAAAAATACATGCTTTGTGGGACGCTCACACAAGATGTGGGGGGAGATTGCACCCAATTGGTCTCTTATTCATGTCGTGCATGCTTTCTACATTGAGTTTTGTGCAAAAAGTAGAGTTCTTTTGTTCTTGGGGACCTTCTGATGCTCACTACGCGCGCTTACGGCATCCAATCTGTGCAACAAAATGATACCTCTATATTGAGTTTACAACACAATTCCAAGTTAATTGTTACATATATCAAAATATACTCACTTGCCAAATTCATGGTTGAGTGCCTATTTGATAAGCATATTTCAATCCTACATACACACACACACACACCCCCATCACGACAAAATGCTATCATGATATGTATATATCGAATACATGACAAATTCTAGTTCGCATGTCTCACAAGTGACAACATTATACACATACACACAAAAACTCGAGCATACAAGTAAATAGTGAGTAATAAGAGAGAATTGTCTTGGCAATCCTCATGATATGCATATGTTAACTTCATGATTCATCCCAATCACATGGCTTCTCCTATCATGCACATGTGTGTGTTAGATACGCTCAATGCCCTACCCTCATAAGGTACCACCAAATCCATGGTGCTCAAAGTCGTAAGGCCCCCATTATGAGGAGGAGCTGTGTGTGAGCCTAGACATTGGTGGGATCCTCGCTTATATGTTAGATGAGGTTTATGTAACCGGATGGCTAAAAGGAGACCATTCTAGGTCTAGCCTTTGTGTTAGACAAAGTAGTTAAAGTTGATAGCAACTTGAGGCACACCACACTGAGTTGTGAGGTAAGGAAGTTATCAGGGACCCCTATTTTGGGTTCGAGGGCCATGGAAGTAGCCCTTGACTAGGGATAAGAAATATTCCCTAGAATATTCCTTGGCCAACTAGTGGAGGTGCACATTGAAGATCAACAGACATAGGTGTACATGGAAGGTAATCACGAAAATATTCCCTAGAATATTCCTTGGCCAACTAGTGGATCATGAAATCTTTAACCTAATTAGAGTTGTTTCAACTAGTCTTAAGCTATTCACATATCTTCTATCTAGATCGCCATCTAAGCTTCACAGTGAAAGTGTATGGGTGGACAAAGCCATCTTTGTATCAGCTTGTTTGGAGTTAAAGAAATTTTTTTTCTCCTCTTATTTGATGTGTACTCTCTTTCTCAAATTATATTCACTGTGCTGTGTAAATTTTACATGGTATTAGAACCTAGGGGACTCTAGGGATTGAAGAGTGCGCAAGTGGCAAAGGCTTTAATAGCAAGGAGGAGCAATGCTAAATTCTACAAGCAGTTTTGGCACATCAAGAAGTAGTTTTGGAGGTGGTGTTGATGTACCGACTATTCAAACACTGAGGATTTGTCCGCCAACCTTCAATGAAAGAAAGTTAGATGGTACCCTTAAAAGTAAGGGGAAGGAGATAGCCAACATGAGTGAAAGCAGAGCTGGATTTATTCATGGCAACCAACAAGGAAGTATGTACCTCGGCGCAAGAAGAATCTACCACTAATTCATGGGTATTGGATAGTGGTGCATCTTGTCACATGACCAACAAGAAAGGTCTATAAAGTTCTATGAAGCCTCTACAATAATCAATCATTATGATGGTTGGAAATGACACAAAATGCCTTGCTATGGGCACATGTACTATTTTCTTTGTTGTTACAAATGGTGAAGTCAAAAAGCTTTCCAATGTGTTGTATGTTTCAGAAATCACGAGAAATATGTTATTAGTTGTGCTGCCATAACTGATCTTGGTCATGAAGTGAGATTAAACAATACATGTGCAGAAATTTTTGGTAGTTTTGGCAATGTTGCTAGAAAAGGAGAAAGGAGGAACAACCCATATGAGCTAACTACTCTTATAGCCACACTGCTGGAGTGGGCACAAGAAAGCTTTGGCATGAAAGGTTTGGATAGATTGGATTTGCAGTTTTGAAGGAGATGCATAAGCAAGGTATGGTTGCTCACCTACTTGTAGTTACTGAATTGAAGGATCCATATGAAGCGTTTATGATGGGCAAGCAACAGAGATATGCATTTCCATAAGAAAGCAAGAATAGAGCAAATGCTCCTCTAGAGTTGCTACATGCTGACTTTTGTGGTAAGATGCCTACACAAGCCTTGGAAAGATATTTTTATTTCATGTTTATAGTCAACGACTACAATAGGAAGATGTGGGTGTACTTCCTTCGTAAAAAGTCTCAAGCTTTTGATAAGTTTAAAGAATGACTAAAACTTGTTGAGAATGAAACAAGGAAAAGTGTGAAGAAATTTAGAACAAATGGTTGTGTTGAGTTCAACTCAAAGGAGTTTGAAGACTTTTGCAAGAGCAAAGGGATCAAGTGTCAATTGATGATGCCTCATACATCTCAATAGAATGGTGTTGTGGAATGTAGGAATCACACCATTGTGGAGATGGCAAGGTGCATGCTACAAGGCAAGGGATTATCAAACTATTTGTGGGCCAAAGCTATAAATATTATAGTCTACATTATGAATCAGAGCTACAAAAAAGTCTCTCAAGGGAAAAAACACCTCATGAGGCTTATACTAGTAAGAAACCATCTATCTCACATTTCAAAATTTTTGGATGTGAATGCTATACACATGTTCATGATGAGAAAAGAAACAAGTTAAAACCAAAAAGTAGCAAATGTATATTCTTGGGTTATAGTGATGAGCAAAAGGCTTACAATTTGTATTACTAAGAGGCAAAGAAGATCATAGTGAGCCGTGATGTGGTATTCAAGGAGCAACCGCATACAGTGAAGGAGGAGAAGGTAAGTTCTTTCACTTTATCATTAAGCAAAGAAAAAGTCCACTATGAACCTGTCTCAAGAGCTACCCCTATCCTTAAGAACAAGGAAGAATCATCTTTAGATGACGAAGAGAAACTTCACCAACTTGACATCACACCATTAGAAAAGCTATTGCCGCAATGAGTGACACAACTCTATGACAAAAATAATCCTATGCCCACAACTATTGAGGAGAAGGCAGATGGACCAAGGAGGTTTCAGAGACTACATAAGCAAAGAAGGGCTTTTACTCACATAGTCAATATGGCCTTGATGGCTAAGATTATGACAGAAATAAAGGAGCCAATTGACTTGGAAGAAGCACTTGTCGATCCAGCATGGAAGGCAGCTATGCAAGTTGAGTATGATAGTATCATGAAGAATGACACTTGGGAGCTAGTGGATCGCGGCCACCAAAGATATAGATTATTCGCACCAAGTGGGTCTAAAAGGTCAAGTACAAGGGTGATGAAACCTTAGAAAAGTACAAAGTAAGACTGGTTATACAGGGAATTTCACACATTGAAGGGTTTGATTTTTAATATTCATTTGCTCCAAATATCAAAATGACCACTATTTGCATAATATTTGCAGTGGTTTCCCACAATAAGTGGCCAGTTTACCAAATGGATGTTAAATCAACATTCTTGAATGGTGACCTCAAAGGGAGGAGGTGTATGTAGTTCAGCCACCACCAGGGTTTGAGGCCCCCCATTTTGAGAACAAAGTGTATAAGCTGAAGAAGGCATTGTATGGGCTGAAACAAGCCCCCTAGAGCATGATACCATTGGATGGATAAGTTCTTTTTAAGCTTAAACTTCAAAAGATATGCTTAGATGCTAACTTATACATTTACAGGGATGGTGAAAAGTCTGTAGTTATTGTCCTATATGTGGACGATATTCTTATTATAGGTGACTATGAAGATATGATCAACCAAACTCAAAAGGCTTTGACCTCCAAGTTTGAAATGATAGAATTGGGTTGTTACACTATTATTTGGGGATTGAAATCTAGCAAGAGCTAGGAAAGATCATCTCTTAGAAGAAGTATGCATGGAAGATCTTGGGAGCATTTGGTATGACTAAGTGCAAGGAGATAGCTACACCTTTGGAGATCAATGCAAAGTTATCCATTGAGGAAACATCAGCACTAGCAAACATTGGGAAGTATAGGAGGTTCATCAGTAGCTTGATCTACTTGTGCAACACTAGGCCAAATATTAGTTTTGCTATTAGAGTTTTGAGGAGGTTTTAAAACAAACCCCGTGAGAGTTATTGGAAGAAGGCTAGGATGCGAGTGCTCAGATACTTGAAGGGAACTCTTGGCTATGGTATCACATATAGTTCTGATACTTCTCTTGGGGGGTACTATGACTCAGATTGGGCAGGAGATACAGATTCCAAAAATTCAATTTTTGGTTATTATTTTTCTTTAGGTTTAGGAATTTTCTTTTGGATTAGTTACGGACAATGGCATTGTCGTCTATCGAAGTAGAGTACAAGAGATAGCCTATTTTGCCGCATGTGAAGTAGTATGATTAAGGAGGATCTTATGGCATATGGGAGTGTAGGATGAAGACCTAACTATGCTAAGATGTGACAATCAGAGTTGTATCACCATTGCCAAGAATCAAGTGTTTCATACACACGCACAAAACATATAGAGATCCAGTATCACTATGTGTGTGATTTGATCAAGGATGGGATAGTGGAGCTGGCAACAACAGAGAATGGAGCAGATATCTTCACCAAAGTACTCTTGAAGGGTCTGCTTGAAGTTCATCTTCAAAGACTCGGCATTGGGCCAAGGAGTTAGTTCACAAGCGGGTGGACATCGAGGGGGGGATGTTAGATATGCTCAATACCCTACCCTCCTAAGGTGCCACCAATGATCCATGGTGCTCAAAGTTGTAAGGCCCCCATTATGAGAATAAGCCATATTTGAGCCTAGATATTGGTGGGTCCTGACTTGTATGTCAGATGAGGTCTATGTGACCGGATGGCCAAAAGGTGACCATTGTGGGTCTAGCCTTTGGGTTAGACATAGTAGTTAAAAAGTTGGTAGCAACTTGAGACACACTGCATCGAGTTGTGGGATACAAAAGTTATCAAGGACCCCTATTTTGGGTTCGAGGACCATAAAAGTAGCCCTTGAATAGGGCTAGGAAATATTTCTTGGAATATTCTCCCTGCTCAACTAGTGGAGGTGCACATGGAAGGTCAACACACACATGTGCAGATGGAAGGTCAACAGAGAAAGTGCATATCATTAGGGGAGTTTTGAGGTCTCAAAAATGCCCTGTATAAGCGATCCTAGAGAGAAAATATTTCAGGAAATAAAATCACTTTTTAATTTTTAACAAATTTTATATTTTGGTAAGTAAATATATAAAAATTTGTTAATAAGTCATTGTCGTGATATTTTCATGGTCACATCAAACCTAGAAATCTAGGCCGCCATAAAGATAACAAAGATTGTCATAATAAAGATCTTACTCATCCTCATTAAAGTGAAAACTAATATTCAATTTAAATTTTGTTTGACATTTGATTACTTCCCTCCATTCTCACTCTCTTCTTTCTTTTCCATCCTTACTAGTTTCTTCTTCGTTTTCCTTCTTGTTTCTAATTCACATACTTTTTCAATCCAATCTTCTAATCACATCCTTTGCTATGGATCAATCATCCAATGATCTCTGTAGCTCTAGTAAAAGGCCTCTCTATCATCTTTATATTGAGTTGGATAATGAGTATGAACCAATAAGGAAGAGAACAAAACCCATTACCGTTACATAGTCTACGAAACATATACTCAAGTTGAAAAAAAATCTTGATCTTTGGTTAGATGGCAGGCTATATCCCAAAGATCCTAGCAAAAATAAGACTCCACCTTTCTATAATAGCTATTCATTGTTGAGGTCAATTGGTGATAGTTATAATGGGTTTCTAGGCTATACACTTAACTTGGTTGTAGAAAAGGATGTCCTCAAATTGGAGAACCGTCTTTTATCAAAACACAACAATGAGTTACTGCAGATGCTAGAAGGCTATCAACAGAGGATTAATTTGTTGGAGAAACACATAAAATCTTATCAACGAAAGCAAACTATTTTAGGACTTCAAAATCGACAAAAGGCTCTTAGAAATATTGAGAGTCTCAGACCAAGAGGAAGTGGTTGTAGTAAAAGAATCCAACCAGTATAAGGCACATTTTTGTTCCACATTAAAAATATGAAATATAACTTTGTTTATAATTAATTGAATTGATTTGTGATGTTGATTTTGTTTAGGTCTCTTCTTCAACCGAATGAAAGTGAAAGAGATTCTTTCAAACCATCTCGATTTTATTATCATATTTTTCCTTCAATAGTTTCAAAAGATATTTTGGAGAAGAAGAAATTTAAAAAGGCAAAGAAACAATACTTGGAGTCATTTATAAAGTATCTCTCTTTGGATACTGAGTTAGTGCAGAAGACACTCAATAATATTGGTATAAGTCAAGATGCTTATATATAACTTTTCCAGCTTTTACAATCAAATATGAAGCAAGGACAGGTATGTAATTGCATACTCCCAAGGCCATCTATGATTAGAACTATTAGACAGAGAGTGAATAACAAGGTAATGGAGATTCTGGGTGAGCCTTTCCATATCAAGGTTAGCTTCAAGGGCAAGAAAAAGGAAGTTGTATTCAATGAATTTAACAATATTTTCCTTGACTTGCCCACCCTCCAATGCTTAATGATTAGATTCTATGACTTGTCACTAGAAGAGGCACAAAGAGTGGCTAGATTTTTCGTTAAACTTGATGAAAGTGAGATTCTAAAATGTACAAAACTAGAGAGGGTCTATATTACCTTGACGAATAGAGCACTTTCATCATATCATTACAATCACTCAATGTCATTCAGTGTTCAATCGGAATACAACATCTAGTGGTGGCTAGGAGCATTCGAAGTAGATATAGAGGATTTTGATATGTTGTATTGGGTTTTTCATCGAACACCAATATCTGATGTTATTAAGAGATAACAAGTAGGAGAAGAGCTATTTGTTGAAGGATTTGGGAACTATGAGATTGAGTGGCACATATCTGGTGACTTAAAGACACTTAAATGTATGTACAATGTATCAAAGGGAGCCAACTCTAGATCTCATTGCCTATATTGCATGTCCCCAAACAGAGAGTTGAACTCAAGCAATTGGAATAGATCTCCCTCTAGGCACAACAAGGATCCACAGTTTAAGCCAATCTTAGATATTCCTTTAGTGAATGCCCATATCTATACACTTTATGCACTTTGTAGGATAATTGAAAAGCTCATTCATCTTTATATAGGATTTGCATGGAAGCTAAAGCCATTATTAGCTAGAATATATGCTATAACAAAGATTGAAAAAGTCTTATCTGCAATTGGTTTGCATGGTGGTAATGTTGTTATTGAACCAAATCTTCAAAAGTCTAAGGATGGCAATTGCATCCCCAAAAAGCCATCTATTGGTGGAGTGAAGGCTAGAAGGTTCCTAGACTTTTATGGGAGACTTGGTAAGATAAACCCTAGGAATGGTGGCTCAACTATTAGATACAATCAATGGAAGTGCTTACATAATGCAGTTAAGGATCATGCTCATAATGGACAAGCTCGGAATAGAAAAGCCAATGTTTGGGAAACACTATACAAAGTATTCTTTTATTTTGATAAAACAGAGTGGGATGATGATCTCAAAGACTTCAGAAACCAATTGAACCTTTTTTAAAAGGCAATGATAGAAGCTTTGGGTAATCAACACTTCACTCACTATATGGTAAGAAGTTTACATATGTATGCCTCTTTATTGTCTAACTCATATAGAATTTTCTAATTGAATTTCTTTATTTGTTAACTATGCATCATATGTTATACAACCATGCTCCATATTTTATCAAGAAATATGGATCTCTATCTATTTGGTCAACCCAAGGTATGGAAAAATCACATTATCAAGCAAGAACAAAATACTTTAGACACACAAGACATGGAGGTGGAAGATACAAAGCAAACAGTTTATTAGAGGTCTTTCAATGGTTCTACGAAAAAATTTGGCACAAATTCAAGCTCAAAGACACAATCTCATCATGTAATACATCATCTTTGACAAGGACTATATCCACTATTACCCAAAGAAGAAAAGAGGGATATTTAAACTCTTGTGCAATGCAAAGATATTCTGAATGATTACAAACAAGACAAAGAGATGGAAAAAGATGGGTTTCAAAAAACCCTTAACATCTTTTAGTCCGACTCTATTGCAAAAGAGTATTTACAGGGAATTCACTAGGTCCTCTAAGGGAATATCTTGTTTCATCGCACTCGATGAGACCTCTACATTTCAAGAACTCTTGTTCCTATAGCCTAGAAGGAGCTTCAAATTCTTGGCATCTCCTACATGGGAGAGCAAATAAGAGGCAAGAACTCCAAAGTATCCTGCCCTAGATCTACTATATCTAGGCATAAAGCCAAAAACTCTTACAACTTCTTCCTTGTCCACTAAAATTATATTGTTTGAACCTCTATTGAAAGCTTGGGATCCAATCACCTTGGAGATAGCTTTCAAAGCCATTATTGGTAAGCTTGGAGAGCTTGACAAACTGTTATGATAAATTGCAATTATTTGATTATTTAAGCTTCCAATATAATGACCAAGGCCTTGAGTTTTGCCAAGCTTCAATGGCCTTGAGCCCTTGGCTCTTCCAAGAAAGTTGTTTGCATCTTCAATTTCTATCTGCACAATAAACCACAATAGTATAAGATGTCAGTAGATAAATATCCAAAAATATTTGTGTATAATGCATAACATACTCTAATATAAATCACAATGGATATCTTAGAATTATCTTTCATACCTTAGGGTTTTCATCGTCTTCAAGAAGACTATTATCATATAGATTTATTGAACTTTTTGGTTTCTCCTCTAATGGAGACTTCAGTATCTTAGAATTATCGTTCATACCTTAGGGTTTTCATCTTCTTCAAGAAGACTATTATCATATAGATTTATTGAGCTTTTTGGTTTCTCCTCTAATGGAGACTTCAGTTTCTCTCCATATTATCAATACCAATGCTTTATTGAATTTGTAAGTACTCTTCCTCTGAAGGTATCCCCCCCTTTTCATATTCCACAATCTAATTAATACAAGAATGCAAGGCTATAGAATTGTCTTGAAAATTCTCACCCTCAACATCAAGAGTTACTAGCAATTCCTCTTCATAACCTATAAAATTCTTATAATTTTGACCCCATACAGCAAGGATTGCAAAGCAGTAATCTTCTCTAAGGTAAAAAAGGTGTTGAATATCATTTAGCAATACATATCTCTTTTTGTTGATGATATAACTGGGAAATGTTGGGACACATTCAAGAGGACATGTTCCAATCTCTGCACTCAACTCTATCTCCTTTTCTTCCACTTTTGTAATATTCTCACTTTTAAATAAAGCAACATTAAATCCCTGCACTAACTGGTTCTCAATATCCTCCTAAAACATTTTACACTTCTCTTCAACTTCTTTGTCTTTGCATGCAATATCCTCCATCTTCTTCTCTTGTATTAGATCTGAAGGACAACTATCCATATATTGAAGATATACAAGAAATCCAACATCCTTTTGTACAAGAAGACATTGTCGTTGATTCTGATGAAAAGCGCAATCCGCTTTTCACTTCTTGAATTCTTCATCAATAAGGCTAAACCTTGTTTGCAAAGTTGTTCTAGCAGCATTAGAAGCTTATATTACATTGCTATAATGGACAAATCCCTCAATCTCTAGGCCTTCTATATGACTACCATAAAACACCTTAAAATCCTTCAGTTTATCTTCAAGATCCTTCAAAAGCTCTTGCGCAAATCAAAGGGAACATTGAGCATATATCTGATGTAAATAAATCTAGGTGAATTTTCAATTGCATAAAGAAAATCAAACAGTTTTTCATCACATGTGACTCTAAATCCTCCTCCTCCATTCCCTCTAAAGAAAACTTCATTTTAGTCATCCTGATTACTCACAAAAGAAAATCGAGAAAACAAAAATAAGGGTCATAATATACAAATCCACATTTGCTCATATACAGTAGACTAAATAAAGATTGCTAAGAAAATTTAGGAAATACAAGATGAAAGAAATGAATTAAAACTTTATGTAGCAGAGAAAGTATGAAATTTCAAGTCTCATCGATCAAACTTTGTTTAACATTTTCGACTCATGAAACACGAAAACAATGATTCAAACCGTCTCACAGTTCACAAAATTATGTTTCACACGTCACTTATAAAAAAAACTTGACGAATTTGTGTTTAATACATTTGGAAAATTTGAACAAAACAATACCTCAAGAATATCAAAACCCCATCATTGTACATGTTTACCAGACCAATATTGCTAGAAAAACAAAGTAAAACCATTACAGAATTTCAAAGTCCCTGATGTATCTTTCTCCTTTTAAACCAACTAACATCTTCGATACCTTGAAATTCAGGATTGAAGAGAAAAATATTAAGAAAAGTGTGATACCTGATATTTGCAAGCCTTGCTCCTGAGAATAAATGGTTTCTTGTAAGCATATGCTTGGTTTGGCTTGTGATGCTTACAAGATAAAAAGCTCGTCGAAGACAAGACAAGATATGTGAAAGAAATAGTAACCAAAACCCGAACCTGAGTATTCATATATATATATATGCCAACGGTCACCGCATGCTTGATCAAAAAGTAAGCTGCACTAATTCGAAGGACATGCGCTTAAAATAAAAAAGAAAAAGAAAAAAACTTGAAAATCGAAGTCATAAAAGGGCTATCATGCCAAAAAAGTAAGTGACATGTGGCACAACTTCCTAGGCAAAACAGTCTTGAGTCACATGTGTGAAATTAACTACGCATTACAGTTACCACATGTGTAAACCAACATCATTTTAAACGTGATTTTTAAACCGCAAAAGAGTATTTTCGAAGACAAAACCTTCTCTATGCTCAACCAAACTAACACAATGCTAATTTGGAGTACAAATTTATTCTTCCATGCAAGCCTAACTAAAGAAGGTTTCATCGACAACATACGCACTCAACACTCAAGAATGTAAGTTTTTTTCTAAAATATGAGTAAGTTTTGAATCACTTGAACACTCCTACTAAATCATCTCCAAAAATACCAAACATATGAAACACGATGGGTGCTAGGTTTCTCTTGTCCACATGAAGTCTCCTCGCGTTTCATTCGACTAAGGTGTGCAAGTTTCTGTTGTAACGTGGGTGCTAGCTTTCTCTTGTCCATTAAAGCCATCCTCGCGTTTCATACATTTAACTTCATGTAGGTTATAGAACTTTGAATCTCTTTTAAGTTTCATAAGTTATAGAACTTCAAGCTACAAGTAAATAACTAAGTTGAAATGAAAGAATCTCTTTTAATCTTTCAAATGCATGTGTGTCTGTTGAAAAAACATATACTACAAAGTTAAAATTTTAAAAATATATCAATAAAAAATGATAAAGATATTTAGGGTAAATAATTTTTCCCAAAAAGTAGTCTAAAAGTTGAGTTGGTTCTCGTAGAAGATTAAAGGTGAAGATACCTCGTAGAATAGATGAGTTAAATACGACTAGGCCTACCATGTTTGTTATGTGACGTATGAAATGCGAATGGTGTTATGTTCTTTTCTTCGAGTAAGGCTATATCTTGTTTCATTTGACTTGAGCTTGCATTGTTCCCCCGTATGAAAGGCGATATGGTGTTGAGTTCCCTGGTCTTCAAGGCCTACTCACATTTCATACATTTTGGATATTGTTTTATTGAAATTGGATTTAGACTTTGTGATTCTATAAAAGGAAGCCATGGAAATACCAAGTTGTAAGTTATATAATCTAGGGTCTCCTTGATATTTTGATTTTTTTGTTGTACGTAATCTAAATATTCTGACCTTTCTTTTGTAATAACTCTAAATTTTATTGCATTTTTGGTAAACAGTTTGCAAAAGATTGATTGAAGTGCTAAAGAAAAGGCATCCCATGCCTTCTGACTTACTTGCAACAATGCAATATAGACAAGTTGCGATAAGTTCTTGATTAATATGGTTGGAACATACTAAAAAAAAATTATTCTAAAAACTACCATAAACAAGTTACTCTTGTTAATTGCAGTGTCCTCATCAGGATGATAGTTACTCTTGTGGCTGGAAAGTAATTGTAAATGCCAGAAGATTGGTTTAATTTATTTATCTCAATGATGATAAACTTATAAAGGTAATGTAGAACATACTAAACTTTAAGATAGAGTTTTATTGCAAAATAGTCCATTGAAAAAAAATAACATTGAACTAAAAACATTTTCTTACAAATGTATGACAGTTTACAAGGGATTGCTATACAAGTGAGTATGTTTGGTATATAAGAGCAAAGCTCTTGAAGTTTATAATGACCAATTATATACAACCAACAAGAAGTGGGAGCTTGGACATTGAATGAGAGGAGGTGCATGTAGCTACAACAGGTAAAGCTATGCCTTCAAAAGCCAAAGCATCAAAGATAGGCAAAATGACTCCTAGAAAGGATGTTCCTTCTCAAAAAAAGTAGATTTGCCTCAGATTGTAAGCCCTTGTGTATAAGTCATGGAGATGGCTGACAAAAATTTGTACATGTATTTTATATTGACAGTAAAGAGATATTTTCTTCAATATCATTGCATTGTATATTCTTCTCTCTCTTCAATATCTGTAAAAAAAAACTATTACAAATGTTTATTAATCAGAAAGTGAAATTAGATATACATTTTATTAAGTTTAAACACAAATGAGTATGATAGTTCAATATCTTCATTTTATAAATCCATCCTCACTTAATGTAGTGTAAATGATGATCTAACCTTTAGGATTGCAATAATGTCCTCATTGTACTAAACATCAAGATCCACTATAGGATCTTTGCTACAATTATCAAGATTTTGATCTAAAGCAACCAGACTACCACAAACATAATGCCATCTACTATAATAAAAGCTAAGGATGAAAATTTGAGTAGCAATCATATATTTACAAGCTATAGAGTCTTGATCTATCTTACATATAATTTTCCCTTCTATCCTAGTGTCCCATCCCTCATCAACAAATTGTATAACATGATCATATGTTAGTCTCTTCATTGAAAGCATAGCCTTTGATTTTCTTATCTCAGCATTAGAAAAGAAGTCAACATATATATTAATAGGCATGAACAAAGTAACTCTGCTTAGCCTACTTGAGATACTAGGTATTAATGCTCTATGTATCTCAGAAAATATATTACATCTATAGCCCTCACTAGTAGGTGGACTTGGCAAAGGCCACTCAAAGCTTGAAAAATCTAGCAAAGGAATGGGGGATATTGATCCCCATTGACTACATTGCATGGGGACAATATAAGAATGGTCATAGGAGAATATTCCATTCTCTGCCAACTCAATATTCTTCTATGACCATTCTATTGACACAATATAAGAATAGTCATAGAAGAATATTCCAGTATGACCTTTGTACATCTCTTCTCCAATCAAGCCATGCATCACATCAACAATAGACTCGATCGGTTGCCATTCCTCAAGATTAGAGGGATAGACATCTACAAGACAAATGAACAAATGTTATAATGGAAAACCTTAAACCAAGTTCAAGAAAAGAAAGACTTTAAGAATTAAATCCTTAAAATTTGGTTTATGCATTGGAAGATTTGAACTTCCAGTTCCAAATATAGCTCTCTATGCATAAACACATATTGCACCAGAAGAATATTGAAGAATGGTCATAGAAGAATATTCTTCTATGACCATCTCTGTCAATATAAGAATGGTCATGATGAAAAACCTTAAACCAAGTTCAAGAAAAGAAAGACTTTAAGAATTAAATCCTTAAAATTTGGTTTATGCATTGGAAGATTTGAACTTCCAGTTCCAAATATAGCTCTCTATGCATAAACACATGTTGCACCAGAGCCTCTTTTATGCTATTCTTATTTACTCCAAGCTTGAAATCTTGGATCCTACCCTTCCAAGTAGAGATGAACGAGCTCTCATATCTTCGCATTTTCCCACATTTTGCCTATTGCATGGTGATCCAATTGCCTTTGCTAATGATTGTAGGAATCCATTTCCATCTTTTTGAAATGAGTTAAACACTGATATGGATATGATTTGGGAGCTTGGATACCTTGTTGAAGGTCGACTTTCTGTATCCATAGCGCATGCGCGCGCGCACACACACACACACACCCCCCTACCACAAGAGGAACAAAAGAAAGAAGGAAAAAACAGGAGGAACAAAAGAAAAGAGAGAAAAAAATATGTACCAAGCTTTTTACTCATTTAAGTTTAGAGTAAACCTGTCATTATCATTAATTCATACATATCATTAAATAAAAGAGGCCGAGATTATATATCATCAATGCAAAGAATATCATAATCACGAATATAAGAGGCTAAAAATAGATATTGATAATTCAAATTCATAATATTATTATATATGTATCTTTTTATAAAATTATTTTTTACCTTTTTTAAAATAGAATTTTCGTTATGGAGGCTTTGTTCCTATTGGTCTAGAGCACTCTCTATCTCCTAAAAGGCATTTTCGAAACCTCAAAACTCCCCTAATCGAAGGCCGAGACCGTTGGAGTTCTCATATTATGTCTCTCTTACTCTTGCTCTCTTGCTCCTTGCACCATAACTCTTGCTTTCCCTGACGTGCTTTCACTTGGGGCCTCACCCTTCACTACAGGTTCGCCATTATTAATTGTGGACCTTGCAAAATTATCCTAATTGTTTGCATTACCTATTTGAGCACAGCTAGTTTTGACCATGTATATTTGTCCATTATAAAGGGCTCAAATTACCATCTTAATAAAAATAATGTTGGCATTTGGACTCAATGACTCCAATGTATTTTGTGCTTATTTTAAATCACTCTCTTAGTGGTATATATACATAATTTAGCCTATTCTATTTAATGGGGTGATGCAAGTATCACATAAGATTATAAAGTTAAATTACAATTCACAATCTTAAATGAGGGAATTGTGATGACATTTTCTTGCAACACCATTCATAATCTTAAATGAGAGAAATTGTAATGACATTTTTTCCTTTTAACACATGTTGACAAATGATTTTCTAATGAGAACCAATCAAACGATGCATGGTTTATTAAAATGATTTTACTAATCTTGTAACTCCGTATAGAAAGGAGATGACTATATTTACATAATTATGTATGCATTGGAGATTATATTAAGCATATGGCACTACACATACAATCGTGGGTTTCATTAGACTGAGAGTTTTTACAACAATGGATCTCTTTGCATGACCATCCACCTTACCTTGATTTGAATGTTACAATGGCATTAAGGTTTTCTAGTGCAACATAAATCATAAGCCAATTTACCTCAATGCTAGATCTACCCATGCTATACATTCTAATATGCATACAGTCAACATTTATGATGAATCCAATATGTCAACTAACTAATAGATCAAGACCAAGTGACATAAATAGAATGATGGGATGTCACTGGAGGTGCATCATGTGTGCACAAAAGGGCACCTAAGACAATATGGGCATGGCCAAAATGGAAATGACACCATCTCAACCACTAAGAGAAGTTCGAGCATTGCACAATCATACCACTTAATACATAAAAAATGTTAGGGTGCATGCAATATTATACAAAAGTTCGAAAAACCAACTATATTACTCTTAACCATTTGCCCACAATTCTACTCTTTAGTACATGTTTGCTAGGAATAATTCCTCCATTGGCATTGAGTACAAAAGGTGGGAGCTTTTAAAGGTCCAATTCGATGCTCAAATGATACAACTAAAATCTGTCTACAATTCATATTTGTGCAACAAAACCATCTTGCTACCAAGCATGGTACAAGAATGACTTTGGATTTCGAAAGTTTCAATGTAGACATCTAAAACATCCAAAGAATTTTGAGGACTTTCTTAAGTGTATTCTTTCTACCTTGTGCAATTTGGTAGAACTATCTTGCACACGTTTTAGAGAGTAATTATGCTCACACTCATGTATTGGCTTTTGTGCTTCACACAAATGAAAGGTTGAAATTAGTGATAAAAAGAACAAAGAAGCAACTGCCTCATCAAGAACAGCTGTAGTTCTTGAGAAGTTACAATGCAAATTTCTAAAACTTCCAAATATATTAGAGTATTTTTTAATGTTGATTTATTCTACCTCATGCAATTTGGTAGAGCTCTCTTGCACTCATCTAAGAGAGCAAATTGGTAGAGCTCTCTTGCACCTCTTGGGAAAGGCAAAATAAGTATGTTCAAGCTGATGTGTGTAGGTTTACTATGATTGATGCAAAGCAAAGGTAAAAGTTCAAGTGATGAAAAAAGTAAATGTCCACTACTTCAAAAAGTCATGTGAGATGTGCCATGTTCAGCTCTCTCTTTGCCTCAAGGTTATATAATCTATCCCTCGTCCCATAGGTCAATCCCCCTTCGCGAACCTATATTATGATCTACACCTATATACCTATTCATTGTCCACAAGAATGTGGTACCATTAAAACTTTCAAAAGAAATCCCATGTGTAATAGCATTGTGGATCCCCATCCCTATAACTAATACCATTGTGGATCTCCATTTGGCCTTACATGGCACAAGCTTTCTCTATCTTGACAAGAAAGTGAACAAAAATAGAATCCATATCAGCACTTGTTTCAAGGCATCACATGCAAAAACTACATTACCATCCATACTTCAATTGGTTGAGAAAGACACCAGCTCAATAGGACTCGGATTCCAATAGGTTGATGAAGAGAGATGTTCTCAATAATAAAAGATATAGACACAGTCCATGCATATATAACTAGATGCATGCTAAAATAACAAGACACCTACATAAGGAAGCCACCAATTAAAAAAGGCGCATTATACAAGCACTGCACGGTTCTATCAGGCACATTACACAAGCATGACATGATTCCCTCGCATGCCATTGCTTAGAAAGGAAAATGTTAGTATCATTGTGCACATCCATAAAAGAATGTGTCTCCATTACGAGTCATAAAAGGCAATTCATGTAGCACATTTCACATCTGCAATGGAAAGCTACTTCTGCTCTCAAATCAAGCTAAGGGATCTACAATCATCTGAAACATGATTCACACCCTATGAAAATCCACAGAGCATGTTACTTGTCTGCAATGAACAACTTATTCTACACCATAAGCATATTGGCAACATGAAATGCTTACTCTGAGACTCAAACGTGACTTGCTACATCAGGGCGTACTCAGCAAGATTCATTTGCAATAATGTAAATATGCAGTCTCTCAATGTAGTGTTCCCAGATGCAACATGGTTTGTCTGATACTAATGCTCCTACATGCGACATGTCTAATGTATGCAGTCCAAGTCTGGTATATAGAGTTCAATTCATTGTTAGACTTGGAAGTCAAAGATGAAAAAAAATATCACATACATTTGTGATCTTCTCAAACCGTCTAAATCTTGATCTTTCATTAATGTAACCTCTACAAATCTATCATAAGCTACAGCTGCCTTCTGTATTACTGCAGTTTATTATTAAAACAGAATTAAAAGAATGATTAAATGATGTATGTCCCCTTGAGGGACATTGTATTGGGAGCTGTTAGTACATGTATCAGGAGCTGGTATGTACAAGTTATCCATATAAACAGCATGCACAAAGTACCATGTGGTGAATTCTGAAGGGAACTCTTCTCTTCGGAATTGAAGATGTACTTGGCATTGCAAGTGTTTCTTCTTCAAGGAACCCCAGTGACATCATGCTTACACACTGGGCATAATTTTGAGTGATTTAGGAACCACTCAGAACCACATGCCTCATGATAAGCATGAGTACAGGGCAATACCATAAGTGGATCTCCCTCTTTAAACTCAACCAGACAAACTGTGCAGAGTCTGGAAACAACAGTAACCACATTGAATACAACGATCTGTTAGCTCAGTTCTAGTAAGGCCAAACCCCAACTGTGTAGGAAGATAAAAGCACAGCCACTCCTCTACAAAAGACATCTTATACGAACTGCAGAACATGCAAATCAACATTACTTACTCATCAATGCTTTTGTAAGATAAGATGTCGTGGTCCTTCATATAAGTTTTCCCAATCAGGGTATTAACAATGTCAGAAGAGGCTGTACATTTCACATTTTCCAGCAATACAAGACTCTGCCAACAATGAATGTCAGAATTATGTTTACTGACAACACTATGACACGTGATCACAGCAGAAGATAATTAATACCACCCTGAATACAATGTGAAATCAATGTTAACTGCCTCTCATTACCTCGTATGACATGTCTACATGTCCGTGTCCAGAAACAACCGAGCCTGCAGCCAGTATTGAATCATTCGACCTATTGTTTTCCGACAGCGAGAGAGAGATTGCTACACGAGAATCATCCAAGGAATAAGAAAACGCTCTATCTTTAGGGCAGGAACTATCAGGTTAAACAAGGCACTCAGCTTTACAAGGCATACACCCTGTCAAACATACCTCCTAAACAAAAGAAAGGATAATGGCACTCATAAATTAAGGCAGAGAGAGTGCTCTAGCACCCCTGAAAGTTGATTACCAAGCGCAACATCAAGGTCATCGTCATCATAAGCCTCATCATACGAGGTGTGGCAATCCTCGAAATTATCTCCAGCCACAATCCTTGCTGATCGTCTCAACTGTCTTCTGCTGACAGGCCTAGGGGCAACCAGTATCTCCTCCTCACTGTCATGCATGAGACGACTCCAATGCTGCTGTTCTGATCTCCTCTGCTCAGCAGCAGCCCTCCTCCTCCTCCCTAAAAAAGCAAGAGTCACCAACTGTGGCATCCAGTCATAATCAGGAGAATTACAAGATCATGAATTACCTTTACCAGCTGACCTATCACTCCTTGCATTTCTGGTCCGAGAAGCTGGCGAAGTTTGATCTGTGGGCATTGTAACTTCGTATTAAGACTGGCACAGGGCAGACACAGATTCGCACTATGAACCACGGAATTTGTTCCATTCAGGAATTTAAACAATGTTGAAGTCTGACTCTTAGTGTGCACACACACAAGGAAAAACACTCTGGATCATAACATTCATATGTATACTGATTATCAAAGAAGGTCGACATCTTCTGAATGTCATTCCGCACATTGACTGGCATGCAAGAAAATCAGAGTCTTTCACAATCATTACAACAATTCACCGAACGTTTCACGAGGGAGCACAGTGAGTTTAGAGCAAGCTCAGAAGGCTTCTATGACAAATTAAACAAAACATTTGGCATAGACCACCGAACGCAAGCATTTCCCAATTCCCAAATATCTACTCTACCCTCGACGGAAAATTAGATAAACCTGCTGACAATCAATTCGAGGTCGGAGGATAACGAAACAGATCAAATTAAGCAGAATAAAAAGCTCCGAAGGAAAGATTGATTGCAGGGAAGAGACTGACATACCGTTAAGGGTTCTTGCGGTCGGGAGGGCGGTGGAGTTGCTCATGGCAGAAGAACGAAGGAAGGGCGCTGAGAGCAGGACGGACGGCAGAGAAAGAGAGGGAGAGAGAGAGAGAGAGAGACGCGCAGACGAAGAGAAGAATGACGGAGAGAGAGACAGACACGCCAGAGAAAAAGAGGCGCAGAAATTTCTGTTTTGATTTATTCGTCACAAGAAAGGAAAGGAGTGGCCGACACGACATGGACATCGCGAGACACACCACACGTTCTGGAGGTTCAAATTGTTTTCTTTTTTGGTTGATTTTGGAGTATTCCCAACCCTTCGTGGAGGAATGTGACGAAAACTAAGATACGCGTAGTTCTAACAAATTTCTTATCACCAGTTTACATAACACCTGTTACCTAGGCATAAAATAAAAAGGTGCACTATGGTTTCTTTATCCCTCTTGCACCATGGACATAGGCCATTGCCTATCCCGATACGTTCTGCTTGGGTCCAGACCGCCTTATGGAGTATGAGCCATAGCAGATGAGAAACCTTTGGGGGGAGGTAAGGAGTTATATTTGTTGAAAACGATATTCCCATTGATAGTAATTCTAGTTAAGATGCCATCTCTGATTGAGGGCAATGATAAGTTTATTGTTGCCCTTGGGTAAGTTGGGCAGAGGGAGCAGAGAGGACTTGGTGTTCCACCCAAAATCCTTCACCTTATCCTGCACATTACATTGAATAAGCATTGGGTTAACATCTTGCCAGATTCTTTTCCTCCAGTCTTGAATGAACCTTAAGTCATCATTGTTCAACATGTACTGCATTTTGCTCTTCTAGATCTCTCCAGGTCCTATTGTCCTTGTCCCAAATGTCCAACCAGATTTTGATTCCTTTCCTGTTAAGTTTGGAAGCTATCCCATACTGATGAGGTTCAATTGGGAGGAGAGTGAGGCTTATCCAAATGGAGTCTCTTCCACTCCATATCCTTGACTTCTGGGCCTCACGGATGGTTACTAGTCTTTTATATTGATGCCATGCTTCCTAGATACGTTTGACAAGTGGGGATGTAGTGCGTGATTTATACTTGTCTGGGGAGAATACTATGGTGTGGATTGGTAGGTCTTTAAACTGGGAGTGTTGATCGACATTGAAGTCTTGAATCTAATTGAGCAAAAGGATTGCCCAGTCCTCCTCTTGGTTAAGCAGGCATCTGTTGACCCACTTCACAACTAATTTCTCGGAAAGAGTGAAGAGGTCTATAAGCCCCAATCCCCCTTTGTCTTTGGAGAGGGTGCATGTCCAAGAAACTTTAGGACATTTATATTTATAAGGGTCTCCCCCCCCAAAGAAAGTTCCTTAATAAGGATTTGAGTTGTTTGAGGGGGGGGGGGGGGGGGGGGGGGGGGGGGGGGGGGGGGGGGGTGTTCAGCATGCCAGGAAGTAGACACCAATAGAATGTACTTGAGAATAACATTGTGTGAAGCCATTCCTTGTGGGAACCCTTTTCATCTTTCTAGTTTAGAATGGATTTTGTTCATTACCCATTGCCATCTTTGTTTTAATGTCGTTCCAAAGCCCATAGGGATACCTAATAGTCGAAAAACCTCTCCTTCTAGGATTATTTGGCAACCGGCCTCAAGGATCCATTGAGGAGGGACCTGGATAAGAGTTCTGACTCCAGTTTTGGTATGGTTCATTTTGGAGCCTGAGGCTAAACAAAATATGTCCAAGCAGTTCCAAAAGGTGAGAATGGGTAGTTTGATGCCCCTAATTTTACCCCGAAGTCTAAAGTGCTCTGAGAGCTAGCCTAATCCATCTGCAGCTATGGCAAAGAGGAGAGGTGCTAGAGGGCATCCTTGCCGGATGGACCTACGCATATTGAATGACTCTGTTAGTACACCATTGACCGAGATAGCTATGGTAGCATTCCCAAGCAGAATAGATACAAAATTGACATACCTCTTGCCTAATCCCATGTCTACTAAGGATTGTAGTGTATAGTCCCACTCTAGCCTATCATAGGCCTTATCGAAATCTATCTTGAGAAACACAAAGTCCTGATGTTGTTTCTCTACATATTCCATTCCCTCCCCAAAATGATGATAGCATCCAGTATGTAGTAGCCCTTAACAAAGCCTTTTTGCTCCTTCTGTATCCAAGCTTGCATATGGTGTACCAGTCTCATTGCCAAGGCCTTGGCGAAGACCTTGTATGTGGAGTTGAGATATGTTATGGGCCGCCAGTTGCTCAAATGCTCCTTAGCTCCCTTCTTGTGAATTAGTTTAACCATCCCTTGGTTAATTGTGATAGGGAGAGCCCCATAATGGACTGCTTCAGCCCATACCTCCATAAGGGCCATGACCAAAAGGTTTTTGAATTCTTGAAAGAATTCATTGGGAAGCCCATCGAGGCCCAAGATCTTCCTCTTAGCTAAAGAATTAATCAAGTCTGCTATCTCAATTGTTGAGAGGTCCATGTCCAAAATTGGAGTTAATTTGGGTGGGATAACTCTTTTTCTGTATCGAAAAATCATGGCTTTGGAGGCTATCTGCTCTAATGTAGGTTTGTTTGTTTTACCAAAAAGGTGATCGTTAGGTTTTCTGCTTGATCTGAGGCAAATGTGCCATCAGGTTTTTTCAACAGGGGAAGCCTCTCTTTGACCTGCTTGGCCTTCAGGATACTAAAATTTACCTAAGCAGTCTATCCATGTGGTTTGACCACCAATCTCTAAAACAAAGGCATAAACTTTTAGCTTCTAAGGCCTCTTCTTGTCTAAGGGCCAGCCTTCTAGAGAGAAGCAAATCCTAAAGGTAAGGTTCCCCTTTAGTTATTCTATCTTCTATGAAAGAGATTTCCTGATACAGTTTTGCCCTCCGCTCTTGCCTTACCCTTGTTTGGGTTTGTTTTGCCTAGTCTTCTTATCCTTTGAAGACTACTAATACCCAAGCATGGGCAATGTCCTTGAGTACTGCTTTAATGAGATGGGATAATTTTACTAAAATCCCTATGACTGTGCCACCACCTCCACCCAGATGGTTTGTAAAAATCCATTGAAATTGACGTGAAAGAAGCTCTAGATTTTTAGCAAGATGGGGACTGGCCACCTTCACTTCTTGTAGGCAAACTACATTTTGTTTGATATTGTGTTGAAAGAGCCAAGTCTTGATGATTCATGCCCTATTGGGGTCAGTAAGTCATTTACAGTTGAAGTTAATTATCTTGAGCTTGTTTATAATTAATTCTTGTTATTTTTAGAGTTGGAGCCTTTAGCCTTGGGACCCTTACCTATTGGCAGGGGCTGGCATTTCCTGCATTCATGGTAGATAATCTTCTTTGATTGATTCCAACACTTCTAGAATTCGGATTGGATTGGGGGGGATGGTGATGATCCGCATCTGCAAGTTGAGGGCAGGTGGGGAGGGACTTCTCCTCCGTCCCTAATTTCTCATTATTTTAGACCCCCTCAGCCAATGTTACATCCATTTTAATTGCATCTAGGTCATTAATTTATTTCTCAAGTTCATCTACCTACATTTGTGTTTCCTAAAAAAATTGTGTTCCGTCAACAAAGTCGTCCTCGTGATCAGATTCTACCTCAGTGGTTTTCCCTGGCCCATTAGCGTCATGGACTATATCACCACAATTCTCAAGCAAGGCTGTGTATCTATTCAAAGAGTTAAACTTAGTATTATTATGCTTTTTCCCTATTTGAGCCTTTTGATTCTTGTTAATGTGTTTTCTATTTTGCACTCTTTGGAATCCTTCCTCATCTTCGTTTGTTGTGGGGGGGGGGGGGGGGGGGGGGGGGGGGGGGGGGGGTGTTTCTCTCCTCATCCTCCTTCTGTTCTTTGCCCCATTCAGGGCAATCCCTAATAAAGTGTCCATGTTTCATGCATTTGAAGCAAGAATTAGGGAGATTTTTATATATAATTGGATGTGTACGAATGGGCTAACCCTTCTAATTCATGATTATTATCTTGTCCTCTAGCTTCTTACTAACATCCACTTCCACTAAAATCTGGGGATGCCACCTCGGATTGATATTAGAGGAGAGTCTCTACCCTAATATTTTCCCTAAAGGGGCTGCTATCAAGCCTAGCAAGGAGTGGAAGGGGGTCAGGAAAATTTAGGAGCTCAATTTAGACGGGCACTTTTGTAGGATTGGGGGCATTAAGGTCGAAATCTATAGACCATTTAAATAAAGTTAGTGGAGCATTACGCAGCATCCATTGTCCATGAGACAGAACGGAGACCACCATGTCTCTAGTCTCGAACAGATGAAATAGTTATTGGGTAGATATCTTGTAGACACAACCTTGAATCCCAGGTTGCCCTAGTGTACTCTAATCCACGATCTCGAGACCTCAATTGGAGGTCTCGAGCCATGGCAAAGGCCAATAAGGGCACGGTAGTTATACAGGAAAAACACACAATCTATTACTTCATCTTCCAAGGTAATGGAGCATATACCTTCCTCTTCTTGGTTTGGGGAGGAGTTCTTACGTTCGGTCTACGACCCAAGTGTTTCCTCTTTGGACCTCATTTTGGAGTGTACCGCTTCAGGGTGGGAATGTACTAATTCGATGACGGAGCCTGCACTATGTGTTCCTGATTGCGGAGAATAGCTTCCTTGCAAGCCAAAGAAATGGGATATTCCATGGCTGGCCAATGCCGAAGTACTTGCAAGATGTGAGCCAAAGGCAAGATCCTAGGGGGCAGTCCAGAACTAACATGTTGAGAGGTGTTAAATAGGGGGTTAACATGCATGTATGGCAAAGAAAAGTGGGGTGAGGCATGCAATATTTGTTATAGGGGGGACGGCCCCTATGATGATATTCGTCATGGCTTGAGTATGGGAAGGATTCCAATTGGCATTAGATTTTTGTTCATGAAAAGTTGAGGGGAAGGGCAATGATTGAGTGGAGTAGGGCTCATCACCAGAGGAGCACTAAGAGAAGGGGGAACCCCTGCGAGAGGAGGCAGCACCTCGACCATGCCCCTAGAGGTGTTGGCTGAGGCGTCCAACAGTTTGCAGGAAGGCCTGCATGCCCCCCACCTGGTGGCAGGAATGGTCAGTTCCCGCCCAAAAGTAGCGAGAAAACGGTCACACGTGTCAAACGTTTGACATCAAATGAGATGGAATGGTGGAGTCGGACATCGGACGAGGCAGATTCGGACGTCAAATGAGGTGGAGTAGCAGAGTCGGAGGCGAAGTTGGACCAAATCTTTTCCTTGAACATGGACGAGGCTCACCCCGCTCCATTATATTACACTGGCACTACTCGCCTTGTGCAGGAGTTGCAAAGAACTTATCATATGTAGCAAGAAATATCTAGTTAGATTCTTTATGGTGGTTCTTGTTATCCTCTTCATAAAATAGTATTTAGCAACGAGAAAACAACTATGTAACAAAGTTATTTACCATATAAAAGGAAATAATTATGAGAGTATAGTATAATTTTCATATAACAAGCATACACCAAGAATAATAACTATAAAAATATAAAATATTTTTCATATCTATATCTATACTTTATATTATTATATTATTTTGATTGTGGCTTAGGTAGCCACCACCACCGAAGCACCAAAATCACCATGAACCTCATCTCAAAACTAGCCAAAAGATTCCAAACCTATTTCAAAATTTCCCTCTCTCATCGTATTAAAAGTTATGTGATCACTTACTCACTCACACACACACACACACACACACACACACACTCACTCTCTCTCACTCTCACTCTCTCTCTCTTTCTCTCTCTCTCTCTCTCTCTCTCTCTCTCTCTCTCTCTCTCTCTCTCTCTCTCTCTCTCTCTCTCTCTCTCTCTCTCTCTCTCTCTCTCTCTCTCTCTCTCTCTCTCTCTCTCTCTCTCTCTCTCTCTCTCTCTCTCTCTCTCTCTCTCTCTCTCTCTCTGTGCATCTCCAGTGAGTGGTGGCCTTCGGGGGGGACTAGAGTGAAGATTGCGTGACATGGGGGTGAGAGAGAGAGAGAGAGAGAGAGAGAAGCACAAAGAGAGAAAAAATCACACATACACACACACACACACACACACACACACACTCTCTCTCTCTCTCTCTCTCTTTGTGCATCTCTAGCAAGTGGTGGGGGGGTGCTGACAGTGGCAGAGCAAGTGGTGACGCAGGGCGGATAGTGGCAAAGCAACAACAAGTGAAGGGAGTCTCAATGCTCTCTTTTCTCTCTCTCTCTCCCCCCGGCATCTCTAGCCAGCAGCGGCGAAAACCGAGGGGGGGGTGTCAATGAGCATGAATAGTGGTGGTAGAGCAACAATGGAATAAGGGAATCTCAGTGGATGTAGTAGGAGCAACAACGGGTGGACAAGAGTAGCAGTGGTGGGTGGGTGAAAGGCAATGTGTGGGCTCAAAGATTGTGTGCCATGAGAGAGAGAGAGAGAGAGAGGAGGGAAAAAGAAGAGAAAGGAGAGAGAAAAGAAAAGGAGAAAAGGAGAAAGAGAGAAAGGATAAAGGAGGTAGGGAAAACGAAGAGAGACAAGAACAAAATGATGATAGAAAAAGGTAACAAAATGAGTGAGAGAGAGAGAGAGAGATGACAAAAATAAGCAAAAAGAAAGAGAGAGGAAAAAAGATGAAAGAGAGTAAGAGAAGAAAATAAGAAAAAAATGGAGGGCAAGAGAGATAGAGAGAGAGAAGAGAAAAGGAAAAGAGAAGGGGGGAGAGGAAAAATGATGAGAGAGTGTGAGAAAAAAAGAAGGAAAATGGAGCGAGAAAGAGAGAGAGGAGAAAAGAGGGGAAAGAGAAAGAGGAAGGGAGAGACAAAAAGGTGAGTAAGAAAAGAAGAAGAAAAGAGGGGAGAGAGAGAGAAGAGACAAATAAGGAGAGAGAGAGAGAGAGACAGAGAGAGAGAGAGAGAGAGAGAGAAGAAGAAGAAGAAGAAGAAGAAGAAGAAGAAGGGGGAGAGGAATTAAAGGGGGGAAGAGAGAGTGAGTGAGAGGTAGTGAGAGAGTGAAGAAGAAAAAGAAGAAAAGAGGGGGGGAGAGAGAAGAAAAAAACACAAGGGTGAAAAGAGAGAGAGGAGGACGAGGAGGACAAGGGAGGGAGGGAGGGTAGGACAAAAAGAGGAGAGAGAGGGGGTAGGATAGAGAGAGAGAAGTATAAAACGAGGGGAGTGAGAAAACAAAAAAGGACAAAAGGGAAGAAAAGAGAGAGGGAGGGAGCTCAGGGGGTCCACTAGGGTTTGCCGTATGGTACCATGTGAGTGTAAGGGAGGGGGGTTATTTAAGGGAAGGAAGGTACATTTTATAAAGTAAGGCCCCATAAATAGGGGGTAGATAAGGGGTATTTTCATATATTTCTTACACACAGGTGACTTCTCCTTATTACTACTAGTGAATCCTCGTGGGAGGGAGGGAGTGTCATGAACATGCCATGATCAAGTGTATGGATTAGTTCTTGCTTATGCCATATGAATCCATACCCCATGCAAGCACACCCTTAACAAGACCTCCTCGAGCTAACTATGCTAACCTACCCTTGCCATGTCATCATAGAACCTTCTAAAAGGTATGCCATATCATCTCCTACATCATGATGATGCCATCATAAAACTATCATATGCTATGTCATTGCCTGCATCATCAATGATGTCATCATGGAACATTCTAGAAGATCTTTAGGCGCCCTCCAACACCTATAAAAGGAGGGGCTCTCCATAGAGCTCTTCAATCTTGACAATGCCAATCTTGGGAGCTCAAGGAGTCGAGACCTCTAAGTAAGTAACTTCAAGTTCGAGTTCTAGTTTTTGTCTAGTCATCGTATCTAGTCTTGTCATCCATTATACTCTTGTTGTCTTTTCACCTCGTAATCTCATAGTATGAGGTATTGTCTAGTACTACCTTATATCTTGTTCATCCTCGTTGAGGGAGATCTTGTAATTCTAATATCTTGTATCCATACCTACGGTCCTAGGTAGTGGGATCTTTCATATCCTATCGAGTCCTATTGCTATACCTATGGTCCTGGGTTGTGGGATTTTTTGTATCTTGTTAAGTTATCATTGTACCTTGTACCCCTATGTGGGATTATCTTGTAATCAGAAATCTTATAACAAATCTTGCATCTAGTCTAGTCTCTCTCGAGCACAGTCTAGTGCTCCCATAACACTTTGGCAAGTCTACTTTCTAGCCCCGTTGAGCACCATGAAGGTGACCATTGAAAGAATCGTGGCCTCCCTTCAAAAACCCCAACAACAAATTCAAGACTTGAATGAATAACAAGTGCAACTTCAAATAGAACACCCTATGCATCTAGGCCTTGCACTTCGAGAGATGCAAGACCCAATCCAAGACTTGTAAAACAACAGAGGAAGTGATCAAATGATTCCACGTGTTTATCAACCCCCAACAAGAGAACCCAAGATCAACATGCCAGTGAAGTTCAATGGTGACCATTCCAAGTTTACAAGATTCCTACAGCAAGTAAAGCTCTATATTTGCACGCAACTAGATATGTATCTAGATGACGCTTCCAAGGTGGGATTCATTGGGACTTTGCTTTGTGTCCAAGATATATCATGGTTTGCCCCAATCTTGGAAAAGAATATGCCAATACTTCATAACTATGAGGCATTTCTTTGCAAGCTCACTTCCACATTTTGGAGATGCAGATACTGGTTGTGTAGTAGAAGCAAAACTTCGGAAGCTACAACAAGGTAACCACCCTACCTCTGCTTATGCATCTGAATTTAGGCAATTAATATGTGACCTCACTTGGCATGAGGAGTATTTTATCAGCCAATTTAGATGGGGTCTTCAAGATGACATCAAGGACCTTATGCTCACTATGCATGAGGCAAAAACACTCAATGATTATATCATGCAAGCCATCCAGTGTGATAATATATTGTTTGAGAGGAAGCAAGAAAAGTGAGAAGAATTAAGGCCTCACCAATGGAACCCAACCCTAATCAGGGAAGAAACTAAGCTTGAATCAATGCAAATAAATATTACAAAATTCTAGCCCTTGACCCCACAAGAAAAGCAAAGATGAAGAGAAAATCATCTATGCCTATTTTTTGGAAACGTTGGACACATCGCCCTAAATTGCCTAAATAAGAGGCCAAGAACCCCAAGAGTTGCTACGACCACCCTCAAGCAGGAAAATGAGAATGTCATGTTGTTGTGAATGAGACTGTACAATTGGACCTTGATATAAGAAAGAGTATCTTGATTCTTTCCTTGTCACAATCCAAATGATCCTGTCGAGAAAGATCCTTTCCCTCAAAGCCCTTGTTGACTCCAGGGCCTCTGCATGTTTCATTGATGATAGCTTTGTGAATAGATACTAGATTCCATGACTCCAAAAGACCAATCCTGTATCAGCTGAAGTCGTGGATGGAAGGCCTCTAGAATCTGGAGATATTACCAAGGAAACCCAAACACTCATGGTGTATCTTGGCCATCACAAATCTCTGTATGAATTAATGTCATATCGAGTCCCATGAATCCAATCATCCTTGGGATACCTTGGCTAAAGAAACACAACCCAAAAATTGATTGGGTTAAGCAAAAGATTACACCTCGTCAAAATCAAGGAAAGTTGGTATGTTTAGGAGCCAAAGCCTTTATGCACATTGCAAGGCAAGAATAGACCTACATGATGTTAGATATGATCAATGCCCCACCCTCATTAGGTGCTACCAATGATCCATGGTGCTCAAAGTTGTAAGGCCCCCATTATGAGGAGAAGCCAAGTGTGAGCCCGGACATTGGTGGAGTCCTGACTTGTATATCAGATGAGGTCTATGTGACCGGATGGCAAAAAGGTGACCATTGTGGGTCTAATCTTTGGGTTAGACGGAGTGGTTAAGTTGGTAGCAACTCGAGGCGCATTGCATCGAGTTGCGGTGTGAGGGAGTTAAAAGGGGCCCCTATTGTGGGGTCCAGGGGCCGCGGAAGCGGCCCCTGGCTGGGGGGTCCCAGGGGGGACCAGCGGCCCCCCTGGCGGGAGTCCGGGGGCAGCGCCCTCGACCCGATTGTAAAGGGAATATTCCCTGGAATATTCCCTGGCCGACTAGTGGAGGCTCATATGGTAGGTCGGTCAGCAGGCCGACCTAACGACCTTCGTGGGCTATAAAAGCTAAACCCCTTCGCAGCCATCACTCACTCATCTTTCACCCAGTTAGAGTTGTTATTCCAGCTAGCCTTAAGCTCTTCACCGATCTTCTGTCTAGATCGCCATCTAAGCTTCACACAGTGGAAGCGCACGGGTGGACAGAGCCATCTTTGTATCAGTTGTTTGGAGTTAAAGAATTTACTGATTCTCTCTTATCTATTGTGTACTCTCTATCTCTTTCTCAGATTCTGTTCGCTGCGTCGTGTAATATTTTACACATGATATATCATATACCAGGTCAAGCATCTAGTAAGGATGAGTCCATCAAACTACCAAGCCATTATCAAGAATTCCAAGATGTGTTTGAAAAAAGGAATACAAATCTTTTGCCTGAGCACATATCATATGAATGTGCTATAGAACTCCATGAGGGGGACTCAACCACCTTTTGGACCCATCTACAAGCTATCCCCTGATGAACTAGTTGAATTACGCAAGAACATTGATGAGAGCTTAGCCAAGGGATTCATTAGGCACTTGAAGTCTCTTATTGGAAGCTCAATTCTATTCATGAAGAAAGAAGACATGTCACTTTAAACATGTGTGGATTATCAAGGACTCAACAAGATAATAGTCAAGAATCGATACCCTTTTCCGTTGATGCAAGAGCTCTTGGAACACCTTGGAAAAGCCAAGATCTTCACAAAGATTGATCTATGAAAGGCTTACAATCTTGTATGGATCAGAGAAGGAGATGAATGGAAGAGAGCCTTCTGCACAAGGTATGGTCACTTTGAGTATGTTGTTATCCCATTCGATCTCACCAATGCTCATGGAGTGTTTCAACATATGATGAATGATATCTTTTGAGAGCATCTAGATGATTTTGTAGTTATATGCTTGGATAGTATCTTGATATTCTCAAAAGATCCAAAGGATCATGAGCATTATGTAAAATTAGTTTTGGAAAAGCTTAGAGAAAAAGGACTATATGCAAAACTTGATAAGTGTTCTTTCCATCAAACAGAAGTGGAATTCATGGGGTACAATGTTTCCCAAAGAGGAATCTTCATGGACCCCAAGAAGATTGATACTATTCTTGAGTGACAGACACCCACATGTGTTCGCAATGTCCAATGCTTCCTTGACTTTGCTAACTTCTATAGGATATTTATCAAGGATTACTCAAAGCTAGTCACACTCAAACTCACAGGAAACTCAATGCTCTCATGGATTCCAGAAGCTCAAAAGGTCTTTGAGACCTTGAAGACCACTTTCACCACTACCCCAATTCTAGTCCACCTAGATCCTACCAAGCAATTTTTCTTGGAGATCGATACATTAGACTATGCCTTAGGAGCCATCTTGTCCTAACATGGAGATGATGGTCATATGCATCCAATGGCATTCCACCCAAGAAAGTTCTCCCCTCCAAAGATAAACTATGAGATCCATGTCAAAGAACTCCTTGCCATTGTAGATGCCTTTCATACTTGGCGTCATCATCTAGAGGGTGTAGCCCATAAAGTTATCATCTATACAAATCACAAAAATCTAGTATACTTTATAACAACATGCATTCTCAAGACAATCCCAATGGAGTAACTTCTTATCTAGGTTTGACTTTGTCATCACCTATCACCCAGAACACCAACAATGCCAATCGAATGCTTTATCAAGAAGGCCCTACCTAGCACCTAGTAAGGGAGAAGCAACTTTTGATCAACTATAGCAATACTACTCAAGCTAGAGTACTTCCAACTAGTAGCCATCTCCAATTGTCACCAAGATGACTCTACCTTGATCCAGTTGATCCATGAAGCCTTGCCACATGATGATTTGGCCAACAATGTCAAGAGAAAAAATCAAGAGGGAAAAGGAAATGATAAGGATCTACTTTACATCCCTCCAAGAATACCAAGACTTTAGGTACTCCAACAATGCCATGACACCTCAGTAGCAAGACACTTTGAAGTTAATAAGACCTTAGAGCTTATTTCAAGAGATTTTTGGTTGCCCCAGATGTGGAAATAATTTAAGGAATGTATAAAATCATGTGATACATGCAACATGGCCAAGGTACCTCATCACAAACCACATGACCTACAACCTTTATAGCATGACCTTGGTCTTTTCTGTCCATGGATTTCACAGCAGATCTTTCCAAATTAGAAAAATATGGCTCTATTCTTTTTGTGGTAGACAGGTTCACAAAAATGTCACATTGCATCCCTACCACACCAAGACCCCATCATAAGCACAGCTATCACTAGACTCTTAGATATATTTTCACATTACATGGACTCCCAAATGACATCATTAGTGTGATCGGGGTCCCCAATTCATATCTAGTTTTTGGAAGAGGCTTTGCAACCTCCTTGGAGTCAAAGCTAAGTTATCCACATCCAATCATCCACAGATTGATGGTCAAATAGAATAGGTAAATCAAGTCTTGGAACAACATCTTCATAGCACCATCAACTATCATTAGAATGATTGGTTTGAGCTCTTGCCCTTTGCAAAGTTTGCTTATAATACTACTATCCATGCATCTACCAAGTAAACTTCTTTCTTTGCAAACTATGACTGGCATCCAAGGATGGATGTACATCTCTCCAATCAAGTAAAGAACCATGCCACTCAAGATAAAGCTCAACACCTAGCAGATATATATCAAGAACTCAAGCAACAAATCCAAAAGGCTCAGAATCAGTACAAGCACTATGTGGACCAACATCGTCTCCAACATCCATCATATGAAGTCAGTGATAAAGTATGGTTACTCATGCATAGCCTCTAGACAACAAGGCCCTCCACCAAGCTAGACCACTAGAGATTTGGGCCCTTATCACATTGCTTATCGACTCTAACTCCCTAGCACCATGAAGAACAACCCCAGTCTTCCATGTTTCCTTACTCAAGCCATACCATAGCTCATCGCCCCACTAAGGGAGGAGGGATCAAATTCCCCCACCACCTGTCCAGATTGAAGATCATGAAGAATTTGAGGTCAAGCATGTCTTAGATTTGAGGATCTTCCAAGGACAATCAGAATACCTTGTTCAGTGGAAAGAATATGGCATCAATGATTGCACTTGGGAACCTGCAAAATATCTTTCAAGAGTGCCTCTCAAAGTTAAATTATTTCACAAGAGAAATCCAACGAAACTTGGACCAAAGCACCAAGCTGATCCTTGTGGAACTCATCGCTAGAGGAGGGGGTGATGTCACGGACATGTCACTATCAAGTGTACAGATTAATTCTTGCTCACACCATATGAGTCCACACCCCATGCAAACACACCCTTAACAATACATCCTCTAGTCAACCATGCAATCCTAGCCTTGCCATGTCATCATAGAACCTTCTAGAAGATATGCCATGCCATTGCCTACATCATTGATAATGACATCATAGAACCTTCTAAAAGATGTGCCATATCATTGCCTGTATCATTGATGATGCCATCATGGAACATTTTAAAAGATCTTTAATCGCCCTCCAACACCTATAAAAGGAGGGGCTTACCATAGAGCTCCTCAATCTTGCCAATACCAATCTTGGGAGCTCAAGGAGTCGAGACCTCCAAGTAAGTAACTTCTAGTTCTAGTTCTAGTTCTTTTCTAACCATGGTATCTAGTCTTGTCTTTTCTTCCATTATACTCATGTTGTCTTGTCACCTTGTAATCTCGTAGTATGAGATCTTGTCTGGTAGTGTCTTGTATCTTGTTCATCCTTGTTAATAGAGATCTTGTAGTTCTAATATCTTGTATCCATACCTACAGTCTCGAGCTGTGGGATCCTTCATATCCTATTGAGTCCTATTGTCTATACTTATGGTCTCGAGTTGTGGGATTTTCCATATTTTGTTAAGTTATCATTGTACCTTGTACCCCTGTGTGGGATTATCTTGTAATGACAATTCCTATAACAAATCTTGCATCTAGTCTGATCTCTCGAGTATAGTCTAGTGCTCCCATAACACACACACACACACACACACAAAATAAAAAAGAGAAGAGAGAAAAAGAAGAGAAGAGAGAGGATAAGGGATGAAGCAAAGGAAGCAAAGTTGCCATGTGGCAGAGAGAGAGAGAGAGAGAGAGAGAGAGAGAGAGAGAGAGAGAGAGAGAGAGAAGAAACATATTAGAAAGAGAAGGGAAATAAGAGAGGGAAAGAGGAGAAACAGATTGTTGAGTTTTGCACGCCATCTTTGCTTGCCGCTTCGCTAGTGCAAAGCTGCCATGAAGCATCAAAGAGTGTGGGAACACTAGTAGCAATTATATACTAAGAATAGAAGAGGATATACAAACATAAAACCATGCTATTTAAATAGCATGGTAGAAATCTATTGCAAGTCCCTTCATTTTTCATAATTATAGGGAAAAAGATATGGCTTTGGCTAAGTTGAAAAAATAAAGTTTCTAAACGAGTAAAAAAACTTGAGATAGAACTAAGGTTATGAAGGTTGTATCCATCTTTGCTAATCACCACCTTGTGAATGTAACAATGAACCAACATGTCATTCAACACAAGTAAGGAATGAAATCACATTAACATCATAAAGATCAAAGTGGGTCAAAAGCAATGTTGAACAAGACAAGGCACTCTTGAACATGGAGAAACACTCTTTGACTTGAAATGCATGTTATCAAAAGAAAATGGAAAGAAAATTCCAAGGTGTCTTCTAAATTACAAGAACAAATTTCATCTCTTTCATTCTTTCTACCTTCTATATTTGTGTCCCACCCTCTCATGACAAGTTCTATTTTTATGTCATGTTTCTCATGTATATGTCTTTAAGCCTTTGAGCCATTGTGAGAGTGCAACATCAATTATAGCCTCTAGGGAGCAAGTCCATAAAATGTAGTGAATGGGTATATGAATGAATCTTGGTCTTTAGTCATTATGTAGGGTTAAATCTTCCCCTCAAGAATTTTATTGAGTTTGGCATTCACAACTTGTGGAGACCCATAGAAAGCATCATAACATAGTGCTTTTTGTAGCCCTAGTGTGGACAAATGCAAAGCATGATAGCATGTGGGGAGAGAGAGAGAGAGAGAGGTATTCACTTCTTCTATGATGCAAAGTAACCTAGTAACCTAATTTTTTAATGCCTTGTAAATATTGAATTGTTCAATATTAAGAATACCTTAATATGGTATATTAATATAGTTATATAGCTTAGTTCAACCTACACTTATCGTCATCGTGTGACATTCATCAACCCGTGGCATCTAAGCTATGTTAATCACACAATATGACAAGGTCATCAACAGATCCACTCCTTCCAAAAGGCATCACCTTTGTTGAGGATGTGTTGCCCGCTACCGTGGGGCCATAAGGATTATAATGACAAACCTACTAATCCTACTAGCCTAGAGAGTGTCTCTTGAAGAAGTCTCCTAAGTTAAAATGATTGCAAAGCCCCCCCTCAAGACACGCACTCAACAATCCATAATAGGAGTCCATCAAGTAGAGATATTGGCCTTCCTTATGGAACCCTAGCCCTAAAGGTTTCCCACACAATCTCTCATTATGTGACTTGTTGACTTTGAGGTTTTATCATCCAAACATCTTGAATTCCTACAAATGAAGTGTTGGAGTTAAAACACTTTAGCATACTTGTGTAAACAGGAATAGTATTCCTTGTGTGCTTGATGCATGCGGAACACTATACCACTTTGTGCCATGAAGGGGCATTGCAAGGGAAGTGAAGTTGCCATTGCAAGGGAAACAAAGTTATCACATTGCAACTTTTCTTTTGTCACTGCTTTCCCACACACACTACATTTTACTTTTCTCATTGTCTCCCCTCACTTTTTCCACCACATATTGTTTTTCACTTTTCTCAACCTCACATAGCAACTTTGCTTCATCATCATCATCATCATCTCTATCTCTCTCTCAAATAAGGACTTGAAAGCAATGCGATCAATAATAATATTCCTACAAGGGCAAGGTAGAGGGTTATAAGCTCTCTCTCTCTCTCTCTCTCTCTCTCTCTCTCTCTCTCTCTCTCTCTCTCTCTCTCTCTCTCTCTCTCTCTCTCTCTCTCTCTCTCTCTCTCTCTCTCTCTCTCTCTCTCTCTCTCTCTCTCTCTCTCTCTCTCTCTCTCTCATGTCTACTACTCATGCTCAATCAAATGTGCTTAATTCTATAGATATAATTACTCTTAAATGCTTAGGACATCACACCCTTGTACTTATAAATGATGAGAGAGGTGCCACCAATACAATTATCATCATTGGGTCACCAAAATACAAAAATAAAGCAAAGGAAGAATACTAAAACATATAGCCAATTTGTTGATACCACTAACAATACATAGATCAAAATGTATCGAACCAATGGAAAAGGTCTCCAATATCAATGAAAAGAAGACATTGTCTAATTTAGCTAATCAAAGTGAAGCTTTCTTTTTCTCTCAGAATTATTTGAAACATTTTTATCTCTACACCTGACATGGATGGGTGAAGCTACAATATCCTATTGTGTTAGTATGGTAGATGATGTGTATGTCTCTTCCCTCCTTGTACCTATAATAAAAGAAAACCACAATGTAGAATAAATGCAATTAGAAAAGATAGTAAATATCATTAAATTACATGCACATTACAAAATAAAAATACCTAACCTAACATTCTTGGACCACTTGGTAGGAGCTATGTGCCCTTGATACATAATGACCAAGCAACCTAAATCCTTACTTTTATAATTTTGCCAATCCATGGATATCTTATCTACATGTGAGATTTTTTAAATTTGTGTTTCTAGTCAGGGGCAGCCAACTGAACAAAAAAACATTAAGTATACCCTATATGTGAGATTTGAACAATAAGGAAACTATAATGTCTATGTTGGTGTAGTAAAAAAGCTGAGAGGAGAGAGAAGAAGAGCTGAGGAGAGAGAAAGAGAGTAAGAAGAAGAAGGAATAAGAAAAGAGGAGAGAAGGAAGGAGGAAGGCATGGAAGCTAGAGATGAAGGTGAAGAGTATGATCTTGATAATAACTGGTTGCCCTAATTTGGGACTCTTACACCATATATACCCCGGTTAGTGTGACTGGGTGTCTAAACCCTAGTCGGTGTGTATCCCGCTTGTTACAATCCATCCCCACTTGGAAGGTTTTTGCTCTCTAAAACAAGGAGAAATAGAGGGAAGCGATGGATGGGATAAGGGAGGGTTGCAGATTACTACTCTGAGCCCTTTGACAATGAAAATTGGGTGGGTAGAGACTAGGGACAACATGTAGTCCAGGACCGATCTGTTGAAGTAAACAAGTCATAACTTTTGAAAGGTTGCTCCAAATAGGGCATACCACATGTCAAAACGTAGCTTATGACAAGTATTTTCAGCCTATGTAGAACGCACATGCCTTAGATTTGAGTAAGTACCAAAATGTTCTAAAATAGTGTGTAGTTTGCAGGTAGAGGGTGGTCAATTGGGGCATGATCGGCTAGTCTTCTAGCCGTTGGACCTCACGGAGGTATGGAAACTCATTGATGATGGTTGCTGGGCACCAAGAGGCTTATTCCAAGGGTAGGCTTTGCCATTTGATGAGATATTTTTTAATGGATCGGAACCGTAAGTGCTTATCTCGCTGCCCAATGATTGCTTTAGGGATATATTGAGTGATGCCTTCTTCATCTATGGGGGGAAGTTCTTCCACATAATTCATTGAGGAGCCTACAAAGGGTTTCAACTGGCTAACATGAAACACATTGTGGATTTTGGTGGTAGGGGGGAGTTCTAAGTGGTAGACCAAGTCACCAACTCTCTTTCGGATTCGGTATGGGCCATAGAATCGGTGGGCCAGCTTGTTACTACTGCCATCTTTGAGAGTCAAGTAGTGAGACTTAGGCACTCTCAAAAGGACCAATTCTCCTTCTTGGAATTCCAAATGCCCTCGTTTCTCATCAGCATAGAGTTTTATGTGTGTTTGGGCCTTTTGAAGGTTCATTTTGCATTGCTGAAGTAAAGCTTACATGTGATCCAACTCAGCCTGACTATGAGGATTGGTCTTATCATTAAATAAGACTATGGGGAGGGGAAACTTATACCCATATAAGGCCTCAAAAGGGGAAACCGCAATGCTAGAGTGCACGGAGTTATTATATGCAAACTCAGCCAAGTGAAGCCACATATCGCAAATGTGCTGTACATCATGGCAAAAGTGCCTCAAATATTTCTCAAGCCATTTGTTCACTCTTTCAGTCTGGCCATTAGTCTGAGGGTGATATGTAGTGGATGGAGCAAGCTTGGTTCCCATGGAGGTGAAAACTATTTATCAGAATTTACTCATAAACTTTGCATCCCGATCATGTACTATTTTATGTGGCAAGCCATGCAACTTGAAGACATTTTCCATAAACTGAGTAGCCGCCTGAGAGGTAGTGTATTGGATCTTAGTGGGTATAAAGTGGGCAGCTTTGATGAGGCGATCAATGACCACATAGATATTGTTCCACCCTTTCTTAGTCACAGGAAGGCCAGTGATAAAGTCCATTGTGATGTGAGTCCATTTCCCTTCAGGGATAGGGAGAGGCTGCAAGAGGCTAGCGGGCCTGAGTGTGCTATCCTTGTTCTGTTGGCATGGAACACATTTGGTCACAAAGTCCTTGACATCCCTCCATAAGCCTTTCCAATGAAAGATCTTGGCAATCCTATCATATGTTTTGAAAACACCCAAGTGACCAACAATGGGGAAATAATGCATCTCTTTCATGATCTTCTGCGTGAAGGGGGGAGTGTGGGGGATGACAATCTTGCCATGGGACCAAATAAGGCCATGCTTGAGCTGATATTGGATCCCCAAGAGGAATACCAAGGAAAAGGGAATTCTCTTGCAAGAAAATCTATCTTGTAACATCAACAAGCTTTTATTTCATTCTTTTGATCATCAAAACAAAGGAAACAACAAATCTTCATACAATATCATAGTAGATATCTCCCACGGATTTGATAGAATCAACCATAATCTTCAACATCTTCATAGAATTCTTCAATAGAACAAAGAAAAAAAAAGAATACACCATCTTTGAATGGAAATCAATCACATATTATCCTTCTTCAATGTCTTCATAGTTCTCTCTCTCAATCTCTCACATACAGTTACATTATTTTGATAGAATTGACTATCTCTAGATCTCTCTCTCTCTCTCCATAAATAGTACATCATATTCTCACTACAATGCTCTCATAAAAACCCTCAATAATCCTTCTTAGGTCATGGATGCACCTCTCAAGAGGTATGTCTGATATGAAGAGTCACCAGAGCCACTACAGTGTCTTTTCACAGCTCACTACTGTCACTATCTCTGTCTTCTCTTCAGTCTTTAGCAGCTACTTCTTCCACTTGTTTTAGCTCTTTTGAACTTAGATTCATCCTTTCCAAAGGTTAGAAAACTTTCCCAAAGTCACACATACATTCTATAGAACACTTACAGAAGGTCTACAGAACAGTTACAGTACAGCACCAGAACAACTACAGTACAATTACAGTACAGAGACAGAGCAGAGATAGAGTAGAGACAGAGGCTCTACAGAAGGTCATCAGAACCTCATAACTCATATTCAAACCATTCCAAACTATCAAAAACTATTCAATAAGCTTTCAAAAGATATCAATCTTCATCAATCATCAATCCATGCTTCATACATAAGACAATCAGAACAAAACAGAAGCTATACAGAAGGTATACAGAACCTATCAGAACATCACAGAACTTTATATCTCCACTGAGAATCATCATGAAATTCCAAAACATAATCAATATCATCCAAAACACTCTCAAATACTTTCATTAACAACCATACATCACTCTAAATCCATAAAAAATCAATCATTCAAACCTAAAAAACAACAAAAATCAGTCAAAAATTCAGCCTTTTTCCACTCTCAACATATACCCACACTTAGAAAGGAAGCGTCCTCACGACCTAAAGAAAAGAAAAATATAAGTTCACTAAAGAGCTCAATTGTATCTTCCTTCAAATCTTCAATAATCTTGCCAAACCACGACCCCAACTTATTACCTGTATCTGATAAAAAATACTACTAAAGAAAAACTTCCGTTATTCATTAACTCATCTGATTAATCATTTTAAAAAAACATAACAAATTTGTAAAGGATATGAGAGGTTTTCTTCAACTTTCCACCATAGGGTTTCCATCCACCAACAATCGGTTGAAAAGAGCTCTCGAACAAAGTATTCTCAATCAGCACGAACTCATCACATACAATTATTACAACACACACAAACACTAACACAACTATGTGAATGACACCTCCAAAAAGAGATATATCATTAAGAATCATCCAAGATACATTGCAAAGGCATCAATGAAGATGATCCCTTTTGAAGGCTTGGTGGTTTCGAAAGTGATCCATGAAAAAGGATTTATCTAAAAATGTCTTTGGAGGATTTTGAAAGAACTGTAAGTAGCACATCCTTTCTAACAAGACAATGTATCTGCTAGGGAGACATAGGGCATGAAAATACAGGACATCCAACTGGTGGGAGTCAATGTTCACGTTGACATTCATACAAAGATTTGGAATGGCCTTTTGATCATTATGGGAATGCCGATGATTGTATGCTAGATACAAAGCAAAATGAGTTGTCAATCTCACCGAAGGATCTAGAGATTGTGAATATTGGTGAGCAAAATGAAGGTAGTTCTGGTATGCTTGATTGGTATGGAGCCCCGAGAGGAACGCCAAGGAAAAGGGAATTCTCTTGCAAGAAAATCTATCTTGTAATATCAACAAGCTTGTTTATCATGTTTCATGTGATCACAATGAAGAAAAGAACACCAAGCACAACAAATCTTCATACAGCATCATGTAGATCTCCCACGGATTTGATAGAATCAACCATATTCTTCAATATCTTCACAAAATCCATCAATAGAAGAAAGAAAGCAAAGGAATATACCATCTTTGAATGGAAATACATCACATAGTATTCATCTTCAATATCTTCATAGTCTTCTCTCTCAATCTCTCATATACAATTACTCTATTTGAGTGGAATTGGCTATCTCTGACTCTCTCTCTCTCTCTCTCCATCAATAATACATCATATCCTTACTACAATCTCTCAAAAAAATTCTCAATAATCCCTCTTAGGTCGTGGATACCCCTCCCAAGAGGTATGTCTGATATGAAGAGTCACCAGAGCCACTACAGTGTCCTTTCATAGCTCACTACTGTCACTTCACTCTAGTCTTCACTTGAGTCTTCAGCAGCTACTTCTTTCACTTATTTCAGCTCTTTTGCACTTGTATTCACCTCTTTTCAAGGCTAGAAAACTTTCCCAAGCTACACTTCTCATCCATCAGAACACATACAGAAGCATACAGAGCAGTACCAGAACAGCTACAGTACAGAACAGAACAGAAACAGAAACAGAAGCTCTACAGAAGACCTACAGAAGGTTATCAAAACCACATAACTAATTCTCAAACCATTCCAAACTCTCAAAAACCATTCAATAAGCTTTCACAATATCTCAATCTTCATCAATCAATACTCCATCCCTCCTTACAAAAGACAATCAGAACAAAACAGACCAAAACAGAAGGTATACAGAACCAATCAAAACCTATCAGAACATCACAGAACCACCAATAAACATCATGAACTTCCAAAACACAATCAATATTATCCAAAACACTCCCAAACCACTTCCAAACCAATCAATCATCTCATAAAATCAACCATTCAGCTCTCAAAAACAACAAAAATCAGCCAAAAAACAAGTCATTTCAACACTCAACATGGTAGTTGTCCAATCCCAGGGGAAGTGGCAAGAGAGGGAAGTGGATACCCATCTCTTCATCCACTTTTACTTATTCCACTTCCCTCTCCTGTCACTTCTATCTCTCAACCCCCTCAATTGGTTAGTGAATATGAAGGGTTTGATCCATAGCAGATCCATTCTGGATTGCAATCTTTCCACTTTATCTTGGAATAAAGGACACAAGGTAGCCTGTCTCTAGAGAATGGCCAAGTCCTGCTGTGAGAGAGAAGGGATCAGTGGAACATTAGGTCTTGGAGGAACAGACCGTGACTGTGCCAGTTGGTCTTGCAACTGCTTGATTTGGGAAGCTTGTGATTCCATTGTGTCATTAACAGTCTGTAAGGCTGAAAGTTTTACATCTAAAAGAGTTTGAAACTCTTGCACTTCTTTGGACATCCTTTCCTTTTTCTCTGAGATTTTAGTGACCTCGGATTGAGCTTCTGTTAACTGAATCTTCAAAGAAGATATCTCTTCTCTTTGGGTCTCAATCATTTGGGTTTGGTGCTCCATCTGTTTAAACAGATCTTCTAGGGTGTCTTTGGCAGAGGCTAACTCGGATGTTGCCTTATGCAACTGGTCTTTGGACTGCATCAGTTCTTCATAAAAGGAAGCATACAGCTGCTGTTGAACACAGGCTGTCACTGACAGTTCAATTAAACTCTGGATGTCTTTACATAGGAATGGAATGGCATCGCTCGACACTAGACTGCTCAGTGAAGGGACTGATATGTCCAAGGAACCTTCTCTATGTGCTCTGAACAGGTTGTTACAAGTGAGATAAGCAGGGAGGTCACTGCCAGATGTAGCAGGAATTGTAACTGAAGGAAGAACTGAAGGAGCCTTATTTGCCACCTGCTTCAAGCGTTTGTGCTGTATGACCAGTGGAGGAGGAGAATCCATATCCTCTATATCAATTGGTTCTGACTCTTCTGAAGGTGGTGGAGGAGGTACTGGATCAGATGGAGGAGGTGGAGGTACACCCTTCTTTAAACTTGAGTAGGTCAAGAAAGTAGACATGTAGGATCCATAGGTGACTTTTGTGACATTGCCCCTGGTTACTTTAACAAAATGTTGATCCATCTTGGTGAGTAGGTAAGTGCTCCAATCAATAGCTACTCCTTTTAACACCATACTTGAAGCTATAAAGAGATCTTTGGACAAGTAATGGGATGGTATTTTGGCAGGCATAAACCTGTCTTGGAGAAACTGGCATACCAACTTCCATATAGGATCAGTGATGATCATGGAAAAGGAAAGTCCTAAAGTGTTGATCACTTTCTTGACATCTAGAATTTCCTTGATCTGTTTCTGTAACAGCTTCAAAATCTCATCGTTAGAGAATAGCTGGCGAGCTGTAACAAAGGGCTCTCCTTTGTAGGGAAGAGACAAAGCCTTCCCTAACCCGCAGGGTGTCAATGTCATGGAAGTACCATGGACCAGTCCCGACTTCTTGCTGTATGAGGCAAGGAACTCATCACACATGGATGGATCTTCTGGAATCAAGGGAAAGGAGGCAGCCACGAAAGTTGCGAGTCCAGCCTTTGTGATAGACTCAAAAGTGAGTAGGGAAGAGTAATCCCTACTAACCAGTGGGACATACGGGATAGGGGGAGGAGCGTGACGCGCCATTCAGATGGTAAACACGCACACTATAACACAGACAGTCACAAAGAATGCCTGTAAAACAACCAAAGGGCTATAAAAAAGGAATCAATCCAAAAGAAGGACACTCATACATACATAGACGTAACTAGCCCAGTTACGTCCACCCCAGACAATACACAGCCTAGAAAAAATTCGTCATGACCTGTACACATATGCGACCGAAAGCTTCATGCGATGCAACATTCAAGCACCCAAATCCCCGTATCAAGCACACACTGCACCCGTAATCGTAACACATAGACAAATCAGACTACCAAAAAAATGTACATCAAGACTTGACCATTAGTGTCAACTGATAGACTTTAACGCACCCATCCCACGAAGCGGGTTTATTAAAAAATGGAAAAAAAGTCCAGTGAGGGGGAATTATTTTAATGAAGGGTTCATTTTAAGAAATTATTACCAATGGGTGACATTTTATTAGGTTATAAACCTTAATAAGAAAATGGCGGTTCCTTCTTAAAATTTTTAATTACAAATTATTAAGTTGAAACGATGCTTTAGCGTAACCCAGACTACGATTTCCAAATTGGGTCTCTAAATGTAAATTCCTTAATTAAAAATTAATAGTGATGTGGAGCGCTTTTTTGCTAGCGCGTGCTCTTGTGACGGTTGGTTGATTTTTATTACAAATTAAAGTGCCTCTTAAGCGCACATAGTGCGTGCAAAGTGAACGGCTGGTTGATTTTTAAAATTATTAAATTGTGTGTTTAGCGCGAATGCGCGTGGAAAAGGTGGGTGAATAAATAGTTCATGTTAGCAATTAATTGTGATTAAGGGGGAATGAAAATAAATAAAGCTTACAAAATAAATACCTGGAAGGGGTGTGTATGCAATGGCCAGAAGGCGCATGGAGGAGTCCCCCAAAAGCAATGAATCTAGTCAAACAAAATCAAAGACCTCTAACTGAACAAAACAGAAAACACCTTAGTGTTTGTGTTTTATTTTTATTTTATTTTTAATTGTTTTAAAAAAAAGTTTATATGGTGTTTGTTTTATATTTTAGGTGTGTTTGTGTTGGTTTTATAATGTGGTTTGGTTAATTTATTTTATTATGTGTGGTTGGTTTGTTTAGTTTATGTGTTTTTTTTCTGTTTTTGTTTTTCAATAAATTGTACGTGGTTGTTTTATTTGTTGTTTTTTTTTTCAAAAGGAATAATAATTAAATATGGATAGGTGATGAAGGAAAAAAATAAATAAATAAAATTTCAGTCATTTAGAAAATATCCACCATTTATATTATAAAAATAAGTTTTTTATTTGTATGTTTATTCTATTTTTTTTTCAAATATTGTGAAGTGAGAAATTAATGAAAAAATGTCAGGGGGTGGGTGGAATTTTCTAGAATTTTTCAATATTTTTTGTATTTTTTAAAATAATTTTAAATGAATTTTCTATATTTTAAAGGTAATTTTGAAGGAATTGTCAAATATTTAATTTTTTATAATGTTGGTTATTGAAATTTCCACCTGAAAATTTTTCCAAAAAATTGCAAAAATAGTGGAAAATTTTAAGAAAAATTTTAGGAATTTTTTTGAGTTGAAATAATTTTGAAAATTAACTAAATCAATTAAATTATGTAAATCAGGTTAGTTTGGTAAGTAAGGTCAAATTAAGTCAACTAAGTCATATTAGTATGGAGAAGTCAGGTAAGTCAAACTAAGTCAAGTGAGGTTAGTCAAGGTTGATTAGGTTAGTCTGGGTTAGTCTAGGGTTGACTAAGTCAATTAGGGTAGTCTAGGGTCATTCTAGGTTAGTTAAGTTAGGCTAGGTAAATTCTAACTAACCTCGGGTTAGTTAGTGGGATGGGGACTAACTTGAGTGAGGTTAGGTAACTAACTATAGTTAGGTTAGGGTTAACCTAACCCTAGTGAGGTTAGTTTTTAACCTAAGTCTAGTTAGGTTAGTTTTAACCCAACCCTAGTTAAATTAGTCTATAACCTAACCCTAGTTAAATTAGTATGTAACCTCAGTTAGTCTGTAATCACAATTAGGTTAGTTTTAACTAATGTAAGGTTAGTTGCTAACTTGGGGTTAGAGGGTGGGAGGAGATGGGTTAGAGGAGGAGGTGGAGGAGGTGGGGGTGGTGGGGAGGAGGAGGAAGCGGAGTAGGAGGAGGAGAAGGAGGAGGTGGGTGGTGATGGTGGTTGCTGCGTCGCAACAGCGGAAGGGCGGGAGTGGCACAGGGCCTGGCGACGACCGAATCGCGGGCGGCGTTGCTAACGGGACGGCACAGGCGCTGCTGGCGGCCGAAGTCAGCAAGCAGCAGGGCATCACCGGGCGGCAAACGGCAGGCACAGGCGGCAGGATCTTAGGTGGCAGACGACAGGCGCTGGCGGCGTCTGAAGTGGCGGGCTAGGGCGCTGGCGGGAGGGCGTCGAGCGGCAACCTGGGGGGAGAAGAGGAGGAGAAGGAGGAGAAGAAGAAGAAGTAGGAGAGGAGGAAGGGAAGGGAAGAGGAGGAGGAAGAAGGGGAGAGGAGAGGAGGAAGGAGAAACAAATCGACAGGACATGTATGTGGGTTTTTTTCTTTTCTTTTCTTTTCTTTTTCATTTTTTTCATATTTTTCATTTTTCTTATTTTTCTTTTTCCTTTTGGTGTTTTTATAAAAATATGGAGTTTCCTTTGGGATTTATGTGTATGTGTTTTTTTTTTCTTTTCTTCTTCGTTGTCTTTTCTTTCTCTTTTTTTAGTTAGATTTTTGTTTTAATTGTCTTTGTTTGTTTTTTTTTTAATTGTGTGTATAGTTTATTTATATATTTTTATATTAAATAATGAAAAAAAAGAAATAAGAAAGGGTAAAAAATTTTGCAATGACGGATTCAAACAGACATGGACGGGGACACATGAGCCATGGATGCCATGGGTCGTCCCGAGGCACGTAAAACAAAAAATAGACGTGTTCACGCGCGAGGCAAGAAACACGGTTAACGAAAAAAATAAAGAAAAATTAATAAAAGCCAAACCGTTTGTCGAATCAAAAATCCGTAAAAAGGAAAAATGGACTGGGAGATGAGGGGAAAATGTTGGAAACATGCAACACGGGTTCTGGGGAAAAATCAGGGTGTTCACATGGGAAAAACACAAAAAATAAACCCGAAAACACATACAGACATTAATATCAAAAAATACGCGCATCGGAATGAAGTATAGAAAGAAGGAAAAGTGTGCAAAACAATGTGTCAAACAACGCTATCATGTTAATACACAGTTCAAATCGAGATAAGATGCATTCACATGGGAAAAACCCCAAAAATGGGCCCGAAAATGGACTCGAAAATTAGTACGGGAAAAACCATGCGTCGAAATAGCAAGTGGTAAAAAGGAAAAATGTCTGAAAAAAAGGAATTCACAGGACTAGAGTATCAAAGCTCCGTTTGGGGGAAACTAGGAAGGGTTCACATGAAAAAAACACAAAAAATACATTAAAAATGCTCGAAAAAATTAATAACTAAAAATCCGACAGTCAAAAGAGGAGGGAGGAAAAAGAAAAAAGTGGGGGAAAGGCTGGCAGGACACGGCTGCCAAATTAAACAAGAGTTCGAGTGAAAATAGGGCAGGTTCACATGGAAAAATGTGAAAAATAGGCACGAAAAAGGTCCGAAAACTCGCAAAAATTAATAACGGATGAATCGTGCATCAAAATGACACAGAGTAAAAAGAAAAAATGTCAGAGGGAATGGGTGGGATAGGCTTGACTCATTAGATCAGGGTTTTGAAGCAATAAAGATGTGTTCACATGAAAAAATATCCAATTTATGGGAATTAGTTCAAAATTTAATAACTTGAAAATCGTTTGTCGGAATAGGGGTTGGTAAAAAGGAAAAATAGGAAGTTCGAAGGGACAAATAGGGTTATAAGGTTGGATTGAGCTTTCGATGAACGTAAGGTCCGTTCGTATGAAAGAAGTGCAAAACCAAAAATAAAGGCAAACGGTCAAGGAATAATCCCTAGGACAGGGTGAAATAGAACGTAAGGGTGGGGAAGAGACCCCGTCAAGGTAAATTGAAATCACAGCATAGATGCATGATCAGAACATGGTGTGTGCATGGGGGTATGTAACATGGACGCGCAGGGAAGCGTCCCCACACTTAAGATCTTAATAGAAGGATAAACCAAACATCAAGGACTTGATACATCACATCGGACGAACCACAAACATCCCGACACTTAAAAATGACCATCATTGAGAAACAAAAGGTGTAGGGTTAGAAAAACTTAGCCCATATTGCCGAGAAGGAATGTCGACTATCAAGGTTGCATCTGGTGGCGTCGTCGGTTGGTAGGAGGTAACAAAGTGTCTTCACAACACACGTCCTTTGTCCTTCGTGGTAGGGACCAAGTGGCAGCATCCAGAGAGGTAGCTAGTTGATGGAATCACAGGAAGTTCGTCGATGACAAGGGATATTACACTCAACTCACGATCACTCAAATGAATTGAAAGAGCAGGCACTCGCCCCATGACTAATATCACTCGAGGAAATCAAGGTGAAACCCATAGCTCACACTCGATTTAGGAATCGACAAAGGAATGGTACAGAGGGAGTATGCCAGGGTGCACAATTGATGGTGCATCAGTGCGTCCAATCCATCTGGCATAGGTGCAAGGAAAAAGGCCAAGAAGCCTTACAGTGCCGTGTATAGAACAATGTGATGTGTCCTGTGCTGATGGCAAAAACCCAGCCCGTGGGTGCATAGGGAAATGGGAACGTACCTGACTCCAAAGGTCGTAACGTCCCTCAATCCTCACCTCTCGGTAATTGATTGAAGAAACACCAGTTACACTTAGCCCACCCTCTGTCTCACGCTCTGTTGTAAGATACAGAGGGCAGCCCTTTTTTGAAACCCATTGATGTAATCCTCACGGTTACTTGTGCAGAGGTTGTATGCCTTGTGTGCATTTGATGGTGCAACTGTGCATTTCGCCCTATGCCGGCATACAGTGCAAGAAGAAAGGCCAGGGAGCCTTATAGTACAGTGCACAGAAACAGATCGTGCATTGTGCATTGAGAGGCCCATCCCGTGCGTGCAACACTCCGTTTACACATCTCACCTCTCATTCGATTTGAAGGGAAAGACTGGTCACTCAGTCCACCCTGTGTCTCATTCTCTATTGATAGATACAAAGGGTAGCCCATACTCACATTCCATCCTTTTAGGATGAAAGCTCACATCACTCCAAGTGTTGGTGATGAAGATTATGTCGGCTGTTGTTTTCATGAGGATCTTGAGGACGAGGCGTACCCAGGGAGGCAACCAACAAGTCATTGTCTGTTAAGAAGGGCAGATGGACTGATAATGTAGAGACAGTGCACCAAGGGAGGTGGCTTCAAATTACTTGCTAGAAAGATTCTACTGGGGAGTCAGCTATCCTGAACTGCGGGGTGTTGCCACCTTTTCCACAGTCAGCTTCTCGCCCAAGGGTGTTTCCACCTTTTCTTGGAACGAGGCCTGTTATGACAGGGAATTTCTTCCTTTTCTCCCATAACAGTTTTGTTTGTTTTTGTTTTTTTTTCTTTCTTTTTTATTTTCCTTTTTTTTCTTAATAAAGGAAATGATAGAAATACCATATGTCAAGACCAACCTCACCACCATTGTTGGATCAGACGAGAAGAGAGCAATGCTGGGTTGACATGTTTCTGCGAGGGGGTAGCAGAACGAGACCGCCTCATGAGGAGAATCATAATGGCTATCAGAAGCACAACAAGAAGGACAGTGTGATGCCCAAAAGGGAAGGGGTAGGTCGACTGTGATTGTCAAGATCCTCAGGGAGGGAAGTACTTTTTCAGGCGATAGCCATTGATGAGGAAAGGATCATCAGAGGCATCAACGGTTTGCACCTGAATAGAGCCGTTAGGATTGACAGCCAGTACCTTGTATAGGCCCATCCACCCTTGTTGAAGCTTGCCACGAAACTTTCCAAATCTCAAATCATAGGCTAGGACAAGATCACCTTCTTTGAACTCCTTATGCTTGATGAAACTGTCATGATAGGCCTTGTGTCACACTTGAGTGGTTTCCATGCACTGTAGGGCCATCCGTCGTATCTCATCCAAGCATTCCAAGTGCAGGAGACGGCGTTGCAGTGACTCGCTATCTTGCAAGCATTCTTTAACTGCCACTCGCAAAGAGGGTAATTCCAGCTCAACAAGGAAGACAATTTCTGTACCATACACTAGCTGAAAAGGGGTCTATCATGTTACTGCCTTATAAGAGGTTCTGTACGCCCAGAGGGCCTCTATAAGTCGATCGTCCCAGTCGCGATGATGTGCAGCAATCGTTCTTGTCAGAATCGAGCAGAGGATGCGATTGGTGACTTCAACTTGGCCATTGCCTCTGGGGTAATAAGGAGTGGAATTAAGATGGCGGATCTTATACAATTCCGTCAGCTCCTCCATGATTTTGTTAAGGAAATGAGTACCTCTATCACTTACCAACTCGAGGGGACTGCCAAAACAGGTGATAATATTCTCATACATGAACAAGGCTACACTATTACCATCATCTTGCTTCAGGGCTTTAGCTTCACACCACTTTGTGACATAATCTGTACATACCAAGATGTATCTGTTCTGGTTCCGTCCGGTGGGTGGATCAATGGGACCCACAAAATCAATCCCCCACTTCTCAAACGGCTTTAGGGGAAGAATGGGTTGCAGTGGCATGGCACTTGTTTTGGTGGGTTTTCCCATTCGTTGACAAGCATCACATCTCTTACAATAATCATATGCATCCTTATGGAGGGTCGGCCACCAGTATCCTGCTAACAGAGCCTTCCTGGCTATCGCTTCTCCTATGAAGTATCCACCACATGGTTCCTCATGGCATGCTTTCAATACTATGTCGATTTCATCTCCTGCAACACATCTTCGCAGCACTTCATCTTTGTCTCTCTTGTACAGGGCACCGCCTAGCAAGGTGTAGGGGACTGATTCTAACAGAAGCTTCTTCCTCTCACGACTTGAGATGCTAGGAGGATACTGTTGAGTTGCCAGGAGATTGGCTATGTTTGCATACCAAGGAGTAACTGTTTCAACTAGAAACAAAGAAGCATCGGGAAGGGTTTGGATCATCATGTTCCTCTTCTTCTGTTTGAGGGATTCGTGACAGATGATCAGCTAGGACATGGGAATGGCCTGGCTTAGTGACTACTTCAAAATCAAACTCTTGGAATAGGAGCAACCATCTCATCAGTTGTCCTTTAACATCTACTTTGTTCATCAGGAAGGACAAGGCTTCATGATCCACATAGAACTTGAAATGCATTGACAGTAGATAGTGTCAAAACTTCTCCAGTGCAAACACCATTGCCAAGCACTCAAGCTCTGTCACTGTATAGTTCCGTTCCCTATTAGTGACATTTCGGCTTGCATAATATATTGGTTGATCTAATTTAGAGGGGCCCTTTTGACATAGGACAACACCTAGCCCTTCAATTGATGCATCTGTGTGCACATGGAACTCCTTCATCCAATTAGGAGGCTGTAAAATAGGTGCTTGGATGAGGCATTGTTTTAGGGCATTAAAGGCTTCTTCACAGTCATCAGTCCAAAGGAAGTCAGCTTCTTTCCTTAGGAGCTTGTGCAGAGGGGCTACCTTAGTTACAAAATGTGCAATAAATCTTATGTAGTAGCCCACATGGCCAAGAAATTCTCTCAATTGCTTGAGGTTTATCGGTGTTGTTAAGGCAGCAATCTTTTCAATCTTTGCCGAGTCTATTGCAATCCCTTGTGCAGAGACAATAGGGCCCAATTGAACTCCTGAGGAGACACCAAAGACACATTTGTCGGGGTTGAGAGAAATCCCATACTCTCGGCATCTGTCAAAACATTGCTCTAGGTGTCCCCACCAGTGCTCACGGATCAAGAGAGGCCAAATGGCATCACTCTGTAGGCATAGGTCGCTCATTCTGTGGTGAAGGTTGTTTTGGATTGGTCCTCTTCTGCGATTTGGACTTGGTTATATCCACTGAATCCATCCAAGAGGGAATAAAGCTCATGGCCTGCTATTGTATCCAACATTTGGTTTGTAAAAGGAATAGGAAAATGATCCTTCTTTGTCTTTGAATTGAGCTTTCAAAAGTCGACACATATTTGAAGTTTCTCGTTCTTCTTGGGTACTACCACAATGGGCGAAACCCATTCACTATTAGCCACAGGATAGATGAACTCTACTTCAAGAAGTTTCAATAATTCGGCCTTCACCAGAGCAGAGTAATTAGGATTCATATGCCGTTGTCTTTGCCTTACAGGTTTGGCATTAGGCTCTAGATCAATGTGATGTTGACATACTGTAGGATCAATCCCTTTAGATCTTTATATGACCAAGCAAACACGTCTAAGTTCTCTTTGAGTAGGTCTCGCAGGACCACTAGTTCTTCTTCTAGAAGATTAAGGCTCACTTTTAGGTGACGTTCAGTACCCTCAGCATCAAGGAACATTACTTGTCTTTCACCTTCCACTTCGTGGATAAATGTCCCACGGATTGCTTCTGGATAGAGGTTTGACTCTTTCAAGAGAGTAGTATCCTCGTCTGATGTCCAACAAGACCCAGTGTCCTCCTTCTGAACAGATGACTCATTCGTCTGTTTAGGCTGCCGAAAGGGTATCAGAGCTTTATTTTCTTCTATGTGAGTGGTGATTTCTTCAGGACTTAGGGATTCATCTTCAGAGGATGCGTCCAGGAATGTCACATAGCATGGACCTTCTAGAGGCTGTGGCTCTGAGGGCTTTGGCTTCTATTGGCAGGGAGCATCATCATCATCTTTTCTTGTTAGAAATCAAGCGCCACCCATCAGTTTGTCTTGATGTGTAACCGACATCTGTGATAGCTAGTGTACAGCTATCTCCATGTGACTACGTTAAATAAGTCGGTTTAGTAGTTAGTCAGTGACTTGACTAGAGTTAGCGAGTCTAGTCAGTCTAGTTTACTATACATTGTATTGGGTGGTTTAGTGTTATGCTGAATAATGAAGAAAAGACATTGAGAGCTTGAAGGCTCATGGAGATGGAGTTTTCTCTATCTCTCTCTCTCTCATCTTTGAACAAGATATCAGAGCATCCACAAGATTGGGCTCTATGGAGCAGAGCATTGTAGAAGAAGACTTCAAGACTGACTTGAAGGGCTGGAAAAAGAAGAGGACTGACTGTCATTTTCACTATTTTGGTCACACAGAGGTATGCATTGTTGAAGGAGAGTAGCCATTGGTCAAGAGGCTGTTGGTGACCCTGCTGGAGTATCTGAAAGGCCCTATTGAGCCTATGCAAGCCTTGTATATGCTCAGATCAGCCATTGTGTATAGTAGCAACCCCTGCTGAATTAGTGTGAACGGCGCCTATAGAGCTGGGTGGACTGCAACCTGTAGAGCTGGGTGGACTGCAACCTATCAAACATCAAATGGGGCACTTGGACAAGACTCATAAGGCATGTATGCTCACTCTTGAAGGTATGTGAAGAGTACAAGAGTCAAATACTTGTGTGGGAGCTCTATTATGAGCTAGAGTAACAGACACAAATCTGTAATCAGCTCTAAACTGCTGTGAAAATGAATGGACAGCATGTATTCAGTCATTATTGACATATAGGAGCCTTGTACTACACTCAAAAGGCATCTTTAAAGCACAAGAATGTGTCAAAGCATGTATACATTGGATCAAATGTCTTGGAGCTGAGATTTCTTACTCAGAACACTTAGATTTGAAAGCCATTGATAGGCTGGAAACTATCATACACAGTGAATAGCAAGCATTGTATCTTGCTGAAGCAATACATGTTACTTTGGAGCTTCTATCACCTATATGAACTGACATATACATGCTGAATGTATGGAGAATTGTGGAAAGCATTGGATGCTACTGAATACTCAGATCTGGACCTGAAATAATTGCCTTGACAGTGCTTGGGCTGGTTATGAACAGTCATGTATTCCTTGACAGTGATTAATGAAGACAGGTTGTTTATGCCTACCCAAATGCTCATGTATTGAACCCATCACTTCAAAGTGAATGTATGACATGATTTGAAGACTTTTTGGAGCTGCTTAAAGCTTGTTATGCTGATTTTTGGTTGACTGCAACCTGCAACCAAACTAGTTGACATTTGTACTTGCCGGTTATGCACTGCTTTGTGCTTCTATGCCTATGTATGGCTTGACACATGTACTAATAGCCATCTGGGAAGTTCTGGGACATGTATGACATATATGCATGTTGTTTTTAGACTTGAATTTGTTGCTAGTTATACACAATCTACAGTTTTCAGACTTCATCTTTGGTCCCTGGCAGTGAGGTTGCAAGAGTTTAAACAGAAGCAAATACATAGCATATGTATTGATTGTTTTACCTATGGGTTAGACCATCTGTTTTGGGACTTTTTTGGGTTATCAGTGGGTTGAAATACCCTATTTTTTTACTGCAATTAGTTGCAGAAAACTGTCATAAACTGTTGTGGACTGAACTTGGTCAGTCATACTTATTGGTTTGCAGGTAGTTAAACATCTGACAGACAGTCTATTGCATCATGGCTAATGCACATGGGACTGAAATATCACTCAGATAGTTGGAGAGAAGTTAGACAAAAAGAACATTGCATTATGGAAATTCAGAATGAAGAACTTTCTAGTTGGTAGGGGTTATTGGGATCTATGTACATGAGATGAGGCTGCTCCTGAATTGCCTACAATGAATCCAACTAATGAACAGAAAAGAGCTCATAGGCTATGGAATGAGAGAGCATGCAAGGTGCTGCATTGGTTTTCTCTATGTATATTTGATGCTATGGTAATTCAAATCACTGGATGTGAGATTCCGAAGGATGCTTGGAACATACTGATGAAAAATTATGGAACCATGACATATGCATGAAAGATCCAATTGAAATAGCAGTTCAACAACATGTCTAGGAATGGCAAGAGTATCCAAGTGTTTACCACGGAGATTAAAACCATAGCTAATCAACTTGCTACCATTGGCTCAAGTGTATCAGAAGATGATATGATTGATGTTGCCTTGAATGGATTAGGGAAAGAGTACAAAGCTTTTGACACATCCATTTCTATTAGAGAAGAGCCCCCTACCTGGGAAGAGCTAGTTGCTTTGTTGCTGCATGAGGAGGTCAAGCTTGGTTTGAATACAGGTTCCAGTGTATCTCAGAGTAGAGACACTATGTTATACTCTAGCCAGTGTAGCAGAGGATTTAGAGGTCGTGGTTCATTTCGAGGTCGTGGTGACACTCGTAATGCTTATGGATAGCAGCAGCAGTAGGGTAATTGGCATGGTGCAAATACACAAGGGCAGCATGGATCTGGCGGGTTTAGAGGCAGGGAGAGATCACCTCGAGGTAGAGGTGGTGGATCTGGTTCATGGAAGTCATCTGATCAGTCCAACAGGGACAAGGATTGCCATTATTGCGGCAAGTATGGGCACATTGCAAAGGATTGCTACAAGAAGCAGGGAGATATGAAAGCAAAGGGTAGACAGCATCGGCACTATGCATTTTCTAGTGATGTTCATGATGAGAAAGTTGATAGACTATTTGCCATGTAGCATGTATCCAAAAATGCATCGAGACATAATAGAGATGATAGATGGTACATTGACTCTGGAACGTCAAAGGACACCATGCTAAACAGTTGGTTTACTAATGCCTTTACCTATTCCATCACGACCATGGGAACAGATTTCTATGGATTTTATTACTAGCTTACCTAACACTAAAGCTAACCATGATATGATTTGGACTGTTGTAGACAGGTTTAGTAAACAAGCATATTTCATTCCATGCAAGAAAACTTTAACTACATCTCAAGCAGCTCAATTATTTTTTAAAACTGTTTTTACTAATCATGGTTTACCAAAAGTTATTATTGTTGATCGTGATTCTAGATTTTGTAATAATTTTTGGATTACTTTGTTTGCTAACCTAGAAACAAAGATTGATTTCTCATATGTATTTCATCCTGAAACTAATGGTCAAATAGAAGCCACTAACAGTACTATTTCAGATCTTTTACATGCTTACACTATTTCTAAACCACATACATGGGATACACATCTACATTTACTTCAGTTTGCATATAATAATATACCGCATACATCTACAAAGAAAGCACCGTTTGAAGTGATTTATGATTATAGATTGTCTACATCTATTGCATCTTTATCAAATAGAATTCAGAGTGCTAATGATATTGCTAACATGCACGCTATTATTTTTTATGAGGTTAAAGACATGATTGCCAAAGCCCAGCAATCATATACAAAACAAGCCAATAAGAAAAGGCAGGCCATGAATTTCAAAGTTGATGACTATGTTTGGTTAAGAATAGAAAAACGTAGATTACAAAGTGTAGATAAACATCCAGTTGTGAAATTAGCACCTAGATTCTATGGACCATTTAAGATCATTCATAAAATCAATGACAATGCATTTAAGTTAGAACTACCACCACACTGCAAAATTCACAATACCTTTCACATTAGTTTTTTACAACCCTTTAGAGGCCAATTACCTGTACACCGTGTTTATGAAAACCCACCTTTGCTAGATAAAGAGATTGAAATAATTGAGCCTGAAGCTATTATAGATACTGATTTTATGACCACTAGAACTGGCCATAGATATTCTAGATATTTGGTCAAGTTTTTAAACCATCCTGCTGAAGAGGCCCAATGGATGCACGCTAGAGACTTAAATTCTTTCCCCACTCTGTTAGCTCCACATTGAGCTAATAGCAATAAACACAATTGCTATCCCACCCCGAGGGTATGATGCCAAGAGGCATATTTCACGGTGGATTCCGTAAGGTTTTACGGTGGATTCCGTAAACTTTGTTGACTGGGGCTCATACACAGTGGATTCTTTGTGCGAGAAGTTGATGGGGACGCCTATCCTTTTCGGGCGTTTCATTAACTTAGTGTATACATGGGTGATTCCATAGTGGGTGATTCTGCAAAATACATATTAAATTAATAAACGTTTATGAGTTTAAAGTGCGCACTTGTGATAAATTAAGGTTTGGATTGATTTCTAACCAGTTGATTTATTTATGTAGCTGAAGACTGCTAGGTATTCACTTTTGTCAATTTAATTATATTTTTTTACTAACGATTGTGAATGCTTCAGTTGATGTGTAGAGATAGCAGCAGTGGCGGAGGAAAGCATTGGAGGATAGCGTGTATTCGAGTTATCACTTATATTTTGATGGGCGCATACCTTAGGCATGACGCCTATATTTTGTCGCACCTATTTATGAAGGCATTGGATATTTATTATTTTGTATGCGTATGGACACACGATTATGATATTTGTATTTGGACATTGTATTGGGTATGCCTGACTCTTTGGGCGCCCGCCCATTAGCTTTAATTTCTATTTGGCACTAAAGCAAACTCAAAAGCCAAAAGCGTGCTATTTTGTAATTTGGGCTATTATTTGAGCTTGAAGATGATTAATAAAAAAAATACATGCTTTGTGGGGCGCTCACACAAGGCATGGGGGAGATTGCACCCAATTGGTCTCTTGTTCATGTCGTGCATGCTTTCAACATTAAGTTTTGTGCAAAAAGTAGAGTTCTTTTGTTCTTGGGGACCTTCTGACACTCACTACGCGCGCTTACGGCATCCGATCTGTGCACCACACACACACACACACACACACTCTCTCTCTCTCTCTCTCTCTCTCTCTCTCTCTCTCTCTCTCTCTCTCTCTCTCTCTCTCTCTCTCTCTCTCTCTCTCTCTCTCTCAAGGAGCAACAACTTAATGCAACTTATATTATGTCTCTAACATCGTTTATATCATGATATTGTGTATTTTAATTGTACCAATGTAGCTTAAGATTGATATCATGCATTTGTATTTTTTAATAAAAGATTATATGCAAAATTAATTTTGATGTCATGCAATTGTGTTTTTACTCAAAGATTATATGCAATGACTATTTAACTTAAAATTGGCATCATATAATTGCATATTTTCATTGAAAATAAAAATAGGACTCTCTCTCTCTCTCTTAGCAACAACTTAATGCAATTTATTCTACATTTGTAATGTTTTTATATCGTGCAATCATATACTTTTATTGAAGATTATAAAATTTTATTTTCATACATGTGTAATTGTTGATTATGATTGTGAGTTTTAACAATTTACTTTTCTAAATTTAGGGATCGGACCTTCACCATAAGTTTTCCACCATGCTTATGCACTTAATTTTCTTTTTATAGAGAGTCTGCAATTTTCAAAGATAGCCCTCAAAGATTGCCAAAGAGCTCCACATATGCTTGATAGAATCCATCTCATATATCAAAGACAAGCAAATATTACTCATCAACAATGGTGATATTGCCCTTGCCAACATTTGCAATCAAGCAATTAGACATGTGTTGCCATACGTACCATACTATAACAACAAGGGTATCTGCTCTGTTGCTTATGCACTCTGGGACCTTGAGAAAAACTTGCATCTTTGCCTCAATTACTTTGAAATGCACCCAAGATGCTTGAAGATAAAAGGGAGTTAGCACTAGTGTTTGTATAAAAGCATTTTCATCGAAGAAGAAGTCCTTATGGAACACAGTGAAAAGAGGAGGTGGCATGCTCAAAGAGGGCAAATGACTTATTCAATGCAACCTCTCTGACAAAGTTTTTGAAGACAATCATAGGTGCAAGCTCCAACTCTAGTGCCACAAGGCAACAAGATGATGCATTGGGGGAAGAAACCATGTTGTGCACATTGAGAAATCACCACTGTATGCCAACAATTGGCATTCCCTTTGATGCAATAAAGCTAGGTAGGGCCATAAAATAAGGTGCCTTCAGACGATGTGTTGAAGTGACCATAAACAACATTAGTCATTTTCCTTTAGATTTGAAACAATGTGCCTAAATGTATAGGGGCTCTCACAATACTAAGCTTAGATCAATTTTAGGTGGAGTGTGAAATGGATAAGATCAATACATCGATTCTACAATGCATTGTCTTTACTTACGAGTCCCCTCCTTGGTAGCAGTCTTTCCCCTCATTTGATGGTGGTATGTTTAATGTTATCTTGATGTGTGGCTCATTTCATGAATGTAAACATAGAATAACAATTGAGCACCTACATAAGTCAACAATGAGGTTTAAACCAATTATGTTGTATCTTATCTATACTTTGTGTACATTGTATTGTGTGTGAGAGAAGAAGAAGAAATCAGCAAGAAAACATTTTGCCTCCATCTGTCTTCTTGTGTCCTTGAGTGAGCTTTCTCTTATGTGTATGGTGTGTGTTTGGCACAACAACTCAAGTCCGTCCCTCCACCACATGATTCGTGACATGGTTTCAAAGCAATACCATTGAGAGAGGCTAGTTCTGAAGGTCAAAGTGAAGGAGAAGAAGCAAGGATTCGAGTAAGCAAGCAACAAGTGAAAAGCTCTCTCGTTCTTCCACTCTTTCTCTTAGATAGTGCCTATGGAGACATTAGAGCAAAAATCTCAGATTGCTGTGAGATTTAGCGTGTGAGTAGAGCACTGCTTTTTTTGCCATCTAAGGCCGTTTCAAGCCCAACTTTAGACCCGTTAGGTTACAAACATCAATTTCAAGGTATACTGAAATTTCAACTATGTCGACCAAAAGTATGCATGTTACATATTTGAAATTTGTAAAGTTTTGAGGTGTTTGCTAGGAAGCAAACACAACTTTTATTTGCAAAGAAGTTGTACATTACATGTACTATTGAGCAATCGGTTAAAAATGCTACTTTGTGTATTATTGTGCACTTGTTGTGAAAGAGTGTAAAAGACTTACTTGTTGTTTTGTATTATTTTTGTGATAATGGCAGAGAATAGTGAAAACTCCATCATTGAGAAGATGGATAAGAACAATTGTCAATCTCATGGAAGTTTCATGTGATAAAATTTCTCATTGAAAAATGTATTTATGAGTTTATTTCAGGTGAAAAAAAGGAGCTTGAGTTGAGTAAGCCTCCGATTATAGATTAATTAAAGGCGTGGAAATAATGAAATGCAAAGGAAAAAAAGATGATGTATTGGCTATATGCAATTATTGATAATACTATGTTGGGACATATAAGAAATGTAGAAACTTCACATACAACTTGGACAATTTTTTGAAACATGTTTTCAGTAAATACAAAGATATGGAAGATTCAACTCAAGTAAGACTTGAATACATTGAAGAAAGGGAAAATGACTATCAATGACCATGTTCTAAAGGTGAGGAGCATTACAGATGCTTTGGCAACAATTGATGCAATGCCTGATGATGATGATTTGGTTTTATCTACTTTAGGTTGCCTTAATGATGAGAAGGCTTGAAAATCATCTATCACTTCTGTATATGTATGAAAGCCATTTCCATATTTTGATGAGTTAGTCTCTCTCACAATCATAGAAGAGATCAATATGTAAGGTGAATCACCTAAAAGAAGTAGTGAATAAGTCCAAGCATTTTACTCAAGTTCAAGAAGGAGATATGGCAAATCCTCTTCAAGAGGCTGTGGAACGGAATGTGCTGGTGATACCTTGCAAGATAGTTAAATCAGCAATTCAGTAAAATCTAGGTTTTCAAGAGGCTGTGGAAACTTTAGAGATATGGGGAGCTCTAGAGAAAGAGGTTGATGGCAGAACAGAGATTCTAGCAATTCTGGTATTGTTTGTCATTATTGTAGTAAAACATGTCATATCGCAGTCCATTGTTATACTAAGAAGGATTATATCCAAAGTAGTAAATTGCAACAAGGAAACTATGCATCATCTTCATAATATAATGAAGACAAATATGAGCATCTATTTTTTATGTAGCATATGATAAATTTTGTTATAAAAAACGAGACACATGATGATGTATGGTATGTCAACTCAAGTGCATCTAATCATATGACCAATCATGCTCGATGGTTTGGAGAGATACAAGATTTACAAAATCTAGGTTATGTACAGAGGGGTGATGATTTATGCCACTCAATTTTACACATTGGAAATGTTCCCTTGACTTTGCATGATGGGCAAACAAAGAGTCTGTTAGATGTATTACATGTGTTATTAATCACAAAGAATTTAGTATCTATTGGTCAAATTGCAAGTTCGATTTAATGCAAAAGGTTGTTCTATAGAAGACTCTAATGATAAGTGTAGGTTGATTATAAAAGGAAGTAGAGTTGACCACATGTTCACTTTAGATGCTAGAATTCTTGCTATAAATATTGCTATGTATGCTAAAGGAAAAGAAATAGCTACAAATATTGAAATATGGTATAAACGTATTGGATATACAAATGTGCAAAAGCTGAAATTAATGCAATCCTCCAAAGAATTAGTTATAGGGTTGTCTGCTTTTAGAGTTGCAAAATTTCATAAAGTGTGTAAAGCATATCAGTTTGGTAAGCAAGCAAGACAACCTTTTTCACATAACAAAGATGTGAGCAAAAGTATACTTGATGTTGTGCATATAGATATTTGGTGTCATACACATAACATATCTAAATATTATCACATTTATAGATGATTATTCAAGAAAGCTATGGTTATATTTCATTAAGGAAAAGAGTAATGTATATGAGCACTTCAAAAATTTTAAGGCTACTCTTGAAACAAAAACATTAGTAACTTTTTAGTACCTCTTTAAAGACTTTAGTGACTTTTTGAGGTCTCATGGAATAAAGAGATAGTTTATTTGTAGGTATACCCCACAATAAAATGGGGTTGCAAAAAGAAAAAATAAACATATTGCAAAAGTTACATAGGCATTGATGGGCTGAAAAGAATATGCTAAAATACATTTGATTTGAAGCTGTTGATATTGTTATCTATATTATGAATAGAACTCCCCAGCTCCAGTTCATGGAATGACCCGTGAAGAATGATTTACAGGTAAGAAGTCTAATGTGTCACACTTGAAAATGTATAGTTGTATTACATATGTTCATGTGCCAGATGAGCTATGAAATAAGCTTGATCCAAATGTTAAAAATGATATTTTTATTGGATACTCTTCAGAGCAGAAAGGGTATCGTTATAACCGTGTCACATGTAAGTTCAGAGTGAGCATGGATGTTATTTTTTATGAGATGAGTAGTTGATATGCATCTAGTAGTGATGTATTAGATGATGATAATGACCATGATGGTTATGTGCAGAAAGAAATGCAAGAATCACGAAGCCTTAGTGGACCAAAAACATCATTTGGTACTACATCTATAGTTAGCCCTTGGTTTGAGCGACTAAGGAGTAGCCCCACATCTTCACATGCATCTATAAGTATTGCAGGTGAAGAAGAAAGTGTTAGATACTAATGATGCATCTACTAGTCATTTGGGATTTGATGGAGATTCTCTTAGTTCAGAGAGCTTGGATGATGAGCTTGATATTCCTTTAGTCAAGACACCAAGTGTATAGAGAGCACATGGTAATGTAAAGGCTCCACTAAGTAATCCAATGGTACATAAGTCTAGCAGGGTTAGATATCCTATTAAATATGCAATTCTAATCGTCACACCTTAGCACAGTTGAGTCTTCATCCTACACTCCCATATGCCATAAGATCGTCCTTAACTATACTACTTCATATACAACAAAACAGGCTACCTTGTACTCTGCTTTGGTAGAAGACAATGCCATTGTTGGTTGCTTCTTACTGATCCAAGAGAGAATCCCTAAACCGAAAGAAAAACAATAACCCAAAACTGACTTTTTGGAATCGCTCTCCTCCCCAATCTAAGTCATACTACCCCACAAGAGAAGTATCAAAATTTTATGTGATACCATAGTCAAGAGTTCCCTTCAAGTGTCTGAGCACTCGGATCGATACCATGTAAAAATTACACAATGCAACGAATAGATTTTGAGCAAGAGATAGAGAAAGAGAGTACACAATAGATAAGAGGAGAACAAAAATTTTCTTTAACTCCAAACAAGCTGATACAAATATGGCTCTCTCCACCCGTGCGCTTCCAATGTGAAGCTTACATGGAGATCTAGACAAAAGATAGGTGAAGAGCTTAAGGCTAGCTGGATAACTCTGATTGGGTGAAATGATAGATCATGAAAGTTGTGAAGGGGTCTACATTTTACAGCCTGTGAAGGGGGATGCACGATAATCCTTGCTCTATCTAAGAAGTTTCCCACTTGCAATACCCTATTTCTCGAAGTCTTGTACATGATATTTAGAATGTCTCATACACAACCTTAAGAGGGAAAACAAGGGAGTAGTCCTAGTGGTATTCGCAACTTGTTTGATTAAAATCTACTTGGGTATTGTAATGCAATATTCCTTGTGCATACAATGAATGACAAGAATTGAATGACAAGTCATACAACTATTTAATTCTCTATTTCTTTTTTATTTCAAAATTTATCAATTGTGGATACAATGAATACTTTTTCCACTGTACAAGTTTATTTCACATGTTTAAGCTTACAAATCTACATGGTTGAGTCATTTACAAATACTTAAAGTTTTTTGCATCAAGGATAGAAGAGAGGTGAAGCTTGAAAGCTAATGCATTGTTGCATTGTGATATTGCAACTCGATGAATGCTACTTATGACTGAGTCAATCGATGAGCAAGAAACTCCTCAATATCTCTATCTGCTATCGTTGGATTCATTTGAATCTTAATGTCCATTGCAATGGTGTGACTCTCGTCCTCAAATTGGTCAATCCCATTAGAGATTGATACCCCTGTCGTCTCACCACCATCAAAATTGTACATCCATAGGGGTATACCCTCCTCATAGTTACTACTCTCAAGAATCTACAAGATCCTACCATTGCAGTACATGTATATTGACTTCTAGGCCCTATTTGCCAAGAGTCTACATCAAATAGTATTGTGCACATATTTAAATGTGCTCCAATTGTATTCTAAGTTGGAGTTTCTATCTGGCATGACAAACCTACTACATAGGGAACTTTAGCAAATCACTAACTACTTTGGTTGTAGAAGAATAATTAGAGAGGATAAAAACCCTCCATGTAGAAAACCTATAGTAATGTTGAATAATTAGATAGAATAAAACACCTTCATCATTAGTGGAACACCTACAATCATGTTAGTTTGCTTTGACACCCCACCATGAGAGGTGCCGCCACAATAATTGGATACTAAGATGATATTCCAATCAATTATGTGAAAAAATGAGCTAGTTAATCAAAGTTACAATCACATGCTATCATGGTAGCTTCAAGGACATTGTCGTAGCGTTTGATCACATGCTAACAAATGTCATAGTGTCTACCCACATGCTGATGAAGAAATCATTTATGAAAAAGAATGTCCCTTTCATTATGCTAGTACATACACTGCCAAGGTCTCAAATGTGGACAAGTATCCCCTACATTCATGGTCCACCACTTCCAACTTGATTGCTCCTTGGCCATCTCTTCTTACACAAAGAGATTTGAAAATGAACCTTCTCTTAGTCAAAATATAGAAATCTCCTTGACACATTCTTTACATACTACCTCATCTTCTACATAGAATGTGTTGATCACAATGTAGAACTTTGCAACTACATCACTATTGCTCCACAAATCCTAACCCCATACTAAGGATCTAAGAGGCATGCGATAATAAGAAATGGTGTATGGGTGGCAACCCACCTTCTCATCACATATCTTAGCAACACCTTTTCTTAAGATGCTTTGAATGATTTTTGCTGTCTTTGCAAGGGAGTCCTTAATCTCCTTTTTAGCATGCATGAAATTGGAGCCTAGTAAAAGCACTCAACCTCTCTTGAGAACAGCCTTGACAACTCTCCTACAACCATTAATACTACTAGTGAACCAAGTTGTATCCTCCTTTTCATATCAATCTTTTAATCCCAAATTGAGCAAGTGGGTGTTGCAACTGCTACATCTAATTTGTGGATAACACTATTGTGCAAGTCTAGTGGCATTTTTACCAATTCTTTGAATTGTCCATAACCACTTGCACCACATGGCAATGCCCTATCTCTTCGCATAAAATCTCTTCAATATACTTCCCTTATTTTATTTTTCATATGTTATTTATAGCTTTTAGGAATGTCGAGGTGAAACTAACATGATGTTTATTAATAGTTTTCATTGAACATTCAACCAACTGTCTAATATAGTGGTACATCCAACTATCTCATTTGTTCATAGTTCTTTCTTATGCATAATCATCCTTTTCTTTTTCAATGCAACCATGATCGGAGATACCTAATTTTTTGTGCTTGATCTCATGGAGACAAATCAGACATATTTCAACTTTTATAGTTCCTCACTTGGACCATGTAGCTAGGAAGTAATTTTTTATTGGCTTGGCATTGTGATACATGGGTATAGTATTTGTAATGATGGACAAAGGGATTGCTTTCCCTCCATCATAAATCCCACCCAACATACCCTTGAGCTCCATCTCTTGCTTAGGCTTTCAATCTACTCCTATGTACATAGGATTTGGGTCTTCTCCTTTGACAAAGACCAAATTGATCTATTTCACTTTTCCAAGGTCTTCATAAAAAACATTGGTAAAGGTTCGAATGGAGGTTCTAGGATATATAAGGTGATGAGCTAGTCCCTTCTTTCTTAAAAGCTATGAAGTTCTCAAGCACATCACATTTCCTAGCCTTGGCAAGATGAGCCACTTAGAGTTTGGGTCTAGGTTTGTTTTTTAATTTTATTTGTCCATCGTGGCAGGTGGTGGAGAGGAAGTAGTCCTGAGAAGGGGAGCTAACAACACTTAGTGGCATATCCTAATATATATATGATGGCTTTGATATAATTGAGCCAGTCTATTTCAATTGCAACTCCTACTCCATTGGCCTTGCTCTGTTTGGGCTCGTCACTAGAGATACATCTACTAAATATCACCCACCTCATATTCTACTATTTTACTAAGTCCAATACAACTAGAAAGTGCAATCCATATCTATGTCAAGGGAGTGCTAAATTGTTATATATTAAGCTCTTTTGGTGCTTTTAAATTCATAACAGAGTTATGCCCCAAGAGTCTCATCAAGAGTTGAAGACTCTCCATTGGGCTTTTCCTAATCTATAATAAAGACAATGGAGAGCTCATATCTTAACATGCATCTCTAGGCTTAATATGCTCATTCTTGATGAGATGAAGGTAAGCATACTCTTTTTAGTAGGATGAGGCAAGATGAGGGCCTTTTCTATATGTGAAAGTGCACAAAGATACCTTAGATTCCATCTCTAATCAAAATATTCTAGAGGTAAGCGGTTTGTGGTTGCCTTCCTCCCACTCCCTCTCATACAACCAAAGGTCTTGGGTCAAGCATGTAACATGCATCCACATAACATCCTCTTCTAGAGTCTAGGAAAGTAGTGGGATGGAACAACTTTAAAACATGATTGAATTTGTATTGTCCTAATTGAACAATGTGGTTTTAGACTAAACATGGGACACTACAAGGTGTTCTCTTTTACATGAAGAGGTCAAGTTTGATTTAGCCATCATATATTTTTAGATGCACACTTTCTTGAACTCCCAATCATGCAACAAGAAGGCCTGCCACACCCATGGCATCCAAGAATGGCATGCTAATTGAGATCTATGAGAACAAAAAGTAGTTGTGAGCCTCAAGGTGCCAATTTAAACCAACCAATCATGAAAAACCCCAATTGGCTTGAGAAGAGATCTATCTAAAACCCTATGAAAGAAATAAGCTTATTAGAGTGGTGGGATTCCTTGTATCTTGAGGACCCTATCACCAAGAATATTGCCTCCTACTCTAGGTTCCACAATTGTTGACATCTACTTGGCGTTCTTGTATTCCAACAACACGACCACATATGTACTCTCCATTTCCAACCAAAGTTCTTGATAAGAATGGTGTTACCCATTCAAATGGCTTCTAGAATTTTTGCTAGACATTTTCTTCAACTCTCTCTATTAATATAGATACAAAGGGGGCCTTAACTATGTTTTGATTTGGGTCATTACCTTGTGACCATCTCTTAAAGGCTTACTATAAGATAGTATTATACTTAAAAAGGTTCCCTCCAGTTTAGGGTACATTACTCTTACTAATAATTACTAGTAATGTGGGATCTAAATCTCTAAATTATTTCACTTTGCCATCGAGAAAGTGGTGCTAGCACAATAAGTATAGCACCTCAACATTGATGACACCAATAGAACCTCAACCTCTCTGGCCACAACACCATCTATAAAAGTGCCATTGTAATCCTCTCTAGATCAAGAACTTGTCAAATATGGTGGCATAACTAGGCCTAAAATGTTGATTCCTAAATTACATCAACCTTAACCATGCCATTGGAATTGGTATCAAAGTTATAAGGATGATGAAGAGGCAGAGTTGACCTTCTCTTTCTACCCCTCTTCTTCCACAAATATGCTAGTTTCTCACAAGCCTTCCAAAGATACCCCTTCTTGCCCCACAGAAGAACCACTTCTCATTCTTCTTCTTGTCAACCCTCTCAACAACTACACAAAAGCTTGAACATGTGGAATGCCAACTTGGAATGGCATCCTTCTATATAGTTGCACAAACCAAGCCTCTAGAATAGCATTCCATGGTGAAAAATTAGGACCTTGAATCTTGTCATCGGAGAACATGAAGGTGCGATGAGACTCAATAAATGTAGAAGGTGGAGAGAGATACTCGGGGCACTTATGATCAAAATAGCCCAATCAAGAGTTTAACAGTTCACACACATGGGAAATCAAGAGAGATAAAGAGTGGAGAAACTATAAAGCAAATGTAGTAAAGAGTCACACCAACCAATAGCAAAAAGTGAGAGCATAAAATTGATATAAAGAAAGAACAAATGAGCACAAGAATTTAGGATATAAAAGCAATGGAATCTATAAGATGAAGCACAATATGTGCAATACACTACTAGTAAGTGTTGACACAATATTGATGACCAACATAGCAACACCTCTAGTATTGTCAACAACATTGTAGCTTAAGTGGTTTGAATGTGTGGCTGTGTACATGGGTGCATGAGTTCAAACCTTGGGTACAACCTTGCAGTATCTTTCACATTTCAAGTCTTTCTCCAAAAAAAACACCCCTCTAGTCTCCCTCTCTCCAAAAATGCAAAATGATGCGATGGTACAAGGAGAGTAAGAGGAATATATAGAAACATCAAGATGATACAAGAGAAAATTGCAGAAAAACCCTGAGTAAGCCACTCAACTACCTATATAAGGCACTCCAATGAATTACAAGACATTGTGCCTCAAACCCATGGTACATAGTAAACTAACACAAGTATGGTAGCAATCTCTTGCTTTCTATTGAAATAAGAAAGGGACTCGAGAATAGATAATAAATACCTACCATGGGAGCACCTTGCATCTAAGTCTTTGGGCCAATCAAAGAGTTTATGTAGCCCTATAACCAAAATGTAATCAATAAGAGTAAGCACCACATATATACCTCAAGACATGCATAGAGCTATTCTAGTTAGATGCTTTTGACGCATTCAAGTATTGGCTAAGAATAGAGATAGCATAAGAGCTTTCAAGTCATGTTCATTGAAGGATGAAGCATCCAAATCCCTTGTTATTGTAACTATTTGGTCTAGTGGGTTGGCCACCACCAACACAATATCTTTAGGGAAGAATTGGTTCAGTAACTAAAGTGCACATGTTTACTAGTATGGTTCAAAAACACCAATTGATTAATGCACATCTCCATGCCCAATAAATATAAAAACTAACCAATGTCTCATGTCAAACATAGACTTAAATTGTGTCTTAATGAAAGAAATTTTGAAGTATCTGAATCTATGATATCTAAATCATCTACCTGCAAAATCACATAGCAAACCCCCTTTGAAGAGTGATAAATGTCAATATTTAGGTTATTAGAAGAAGGATTGGATGGACAAAGGAAAAAGTGGTCCTTGAGAAACTTTTATATTTGATGGTAGCTTGCTTCAATTGTATAAAAAGATTTACATTAGTGAAATACTTAATCCTCATGGCCAAAATTTGAGAAGCATGGTGATTGAGCCATGTAGACCTCTTTTTCCAAGTAATCATTCAAAAAAGCACCCATCACATCCACCTAATAAATGGGCCAACTACGATCAACATTAGACATGAGAGATCAATGGTGTGAGCAAATTTTTCTTCATATGCAAGCAAAATACTATAGATGCATGGCCTACAATTGTGAGAAGCTCTTCATCCACATAATCAACATAAAATCATCCTTCACATCCATCTAATAAACAAGCCAAATGTGATGGCAATAAAAACATGCATTGAGTACAGGTAGCAAATGTTTCTTCATAATCTATGCTTTTTCTTTTATCTAAAACCATGTATCACTATTCTTGTCTTGTACTTTTGCCAAGTGCAATCTCATTTTAGCTTCATGTCCAAATTTGACCTCATCCCAATGGCTTTCTTGTGATGAGGAAACTCCTCCAAGGTCCAAGTTCCCTTACATTTAATACTTCCAAAGTAGTTTTCTATGGAGATGGCCCATTATGAGCCAACTATGAGCTACATAATCTACCATGAAGATAAATTCATAGGAATCTAGGATGGGGAGTCACTCAAGTTGAGCTAGGATGCTCATGCTAGAAGTTAAAATTTTGTGGGAGATAAGCTCACCACCATTGTCACTCCTTGGTGTTTCTAGTTAGTCACTAAGCATAACCATGTAACAAGCAACTAAGTATTGAAATGCATAAAATTTTTGCTTTAAGAAATAGTTCTACATATTGAATACATAAAATTTTTGCTTTCTACATATGGTGAGAATAGTTATCGACAAATAAAATGTGTGGGAGATAAGCTCGCCACCATTGTCACCCTTGGTGTTTCTAGTTAGTCATTAAGCATACCCATGTAACAAGCAACAAAGTATAGAATTGCATAGAATTTTTGCTTTAAGAAATAGCTCTACATATGGAATGCATAAAAATTTTGCCATTTATGTATGCTCAAAATAGTTATCAACGAATACAAAGAGCAATTCTAGGAGCATTACAAATGATTGCTTGACTAAGATCACAGTGAATCAATCTCAAATGGTCCTCCACTCAATGGATAGCTCATGGAAAAGGAATTTGGTATTGTTACAAAGAGCAATTCTAGGAGCATTACAAATGATTGCTTGACTAAGATCACAGTGAATCAATCTCAAATGGTCCTCCACTCAATGGATAGCTCATGGAAAAGGAATTTGGTATTGTTTTCCCAACAACTAACATTGTTTGCTCACATCACAAGCTAGTTTTAGGCATGTGAATTGTTAACTAGTTTATGCCTAGACACCTTATAACGAGAGCCATGGAAATAATGCCAAGGGTGCCCTATGTTGAAAGGAGCTATACTAGTAGCTAAGCCATGAACCTGTGAAATTTAGAGCATTTAGCAATTGTTTTTTAAAAAGATTCATGATATCATATAGAGGTCATTAGGTTGTATCTCACCTCAAGCTATTACCAAAGAGCTACAAAAGCCAATAGTTTCAACAATAAGCTCAATTGTGGACATGTGGTAAAGAAAAAAATTCTCCCCAAGAGGCCAAGTTAATAGACACTAAAAGAAGACTCACACCCAACTAGGAAGCCAAGAAAACAATATCAATCATAGCAAGATTTAAGCCCTTGACAATGTCAAAGTTGATTGCACAAAGAACTTAAATCTTGGCAAAGGAGTTTTGGCCACATTGAACAAATCCATTTGTAAGCCATTACGAGATGAAGATATCTTGAATAGGGGCCATATCCATGATCCACTTGACCCCGTGTGTCATAAGGAGGGATAAGTGAACTTCTACTTGCTAGAGACTCCTTAAACCGATGCTCATGAAGCTTGCTTTTAAAGGAGGGAAGATGATCCTAAGGATTGAAGTCCACCAAAGGTCTAGTTAATAATCAAGCATCCTTGCAACTATAAAGAAGGGCATTAACTATGATCCATGTCCATTTCCTGCATGTCTTCATATGCCATGATGGTCACCCTATTACAAGGTGTGAAATTAGTGTTGCCACTCTACCTCCATTGGGTTACCATCACTAAATATGACAAATATCCAAGAAAGAAACTTGGGTTGATTTTCCTTGGCCTTTGAGTGACACTTTCCAAACGGTCTACCTTTTGGTAATGCTAGCAAAACCTGTTTGCCTTTAGGATATTGTTTTCTCCCTACTTGATATTTGATTAGAAACTTACTCTATGAATCACTAGCCTCCTTAATTTTGTTGCTCTCCCCACTCCATTGCTCTCATTACTATGAAGTGGATACAAAGTCCCCCAATGATGTGGATAACATAATCTTTTTATGTACTTCATCAATAACCTTGCAAACATGATCTTTTTATATACTTCGTCAAACAACCTTGCAAATAGCAAGAATTGAGATTATAATGTGATTTACTAAATGAAGTGAAAATTCTTGAAACCAACTTTTTAAGAAATAAATTTAGTTGGTTATCATTTGACTTTGAAGGGCTTGTGTTGGTGATTTCAACAAGTAATCATTAACACTTGGCTAACTTGACTTTCAAGTCGTCCTTTTTTGTGATCTTAGGCTCTATGAGCTCATGATTGAAATTTTCATGGGATATGTAATTACAAGCAAGATAGCACTCAATCAAGTGAGCCAATGCTTAGATGCAAGGTCACACTGTCAAAGTGAGAACTAAGACACCTTGAATAAAATAATCGAAGTCGCTTTAAGAAGAATCACTACAAGTGCAAAGGACTTGGTTGATGCTTTTCAATGAATGTGAGTTCAATTGAAACAACACTCGTAGGTCTCTCAAGTGTGAGGGCCTTAAGTTCTCATATGATGTCATCTCTTTGAGTAGCACCACATCTTAGCCAACACCACAAGGACTTGTGTGGAGAAATGGGCAACTCAAATTTTGGAACAACATGCTACAATAAGGGCCTACAAGAAGTGTGAAGAGGAAGTGGTCAATAAACTCTAATAGAAAAGCACATAAGAATACACAAAATCCACTAGTACTAGCAAAAAAAAGAAATTATTCATCAAGACAAACCTCACCCTAAAACTTGTAGCAACACCCTTGGGATGAAAACTAAAGAAAATGTGATTACACCCCAATCATACCCCTCTACAATCTTTGATCATATCCTTCACATGTGTGGTTCACTCCCCTAGATGCAATTATATTTCAAAAGCAAAATGGAATACATTCCATCAACCTCCTCCTCTGGTGCACCATACTTTGATATACAAACTAAGTTTATCATATTAGTTAAGAATACAACCTTGTGAATCAAAACATAATTCATGAAAATTTAATGACTCAATTGCATTCTAATGCATGAACTATCACACAGTGTAATGCAATATACAATATATCATATCAAGAGTTGTTTGCGTTGGAGCCATAATTATGACCCACCCACATTGAATGCAATACTAAAGTGGGACAATGTTGAAACAAGTCTACACAATGTGACTCAAGTCATGTAAGGTATGAGAGATTATTCATGTGCACTTCTACAAACTACCTATGTGAGCTATGTCATATCAATACATATTCCTCGTGCTTAACCTATCATATGGTTGGCATTTGTACTAGTCAACTCATGTGAAACATAACATGTGTTTATAAAGTGTTGATATATCCTCAGCGTGACAACGCAAAAGACCTTAGAACATGTAACAAGACAACCATTGAGTCGTCAAGTATGCAATGATTTTAATATCAATTTATATGTGCTTGCACAAAATACCTTTTAATTAAATAATGACATTTGGCTAGCTAAAGGGGAAACGTATTGCTAACACTAGGTTACACTAAAGTACACTTACGAATGTCCTATTTTCAATGCTAGTAACACAAATTCATGTGTGACTATCGAAACAAATATGATTGAAAGCACAATGGATATGAAAATAATCCAACTTATGTATCTAGGTTGATGGTGAGCTAAAAGGATACAATTTTTATGTAGCCTATATGCATCTAATTAAGGATCTCATAAAATTATAGGGCCAAGTAAAAAATTGAGCTTAAGGTTGTATGTGAAGGTTGTGAACCCTAGCATCCATAGCTAAATAATGTTTCAGATAAACCATCTAAAGCAAAGGAATGGAATTAAAGCCTGAAACGCTATCTTTTGGTAGCCTTTTGTTTTTTGTTCAAAAGAAGAGTTTCAAGCTACGTACTTCAGTTAGCTTCTAGTTTTCCTCCCCTTTCTCTTTGGTGATTGCTTAGAAACCTTGGCCTTACTAAAACTTTATGTTAGTAAGGGCTGTGAGGATCGAAAGTATATAAGACATGCAAATGGTAAAGGACCAAGTAATAGACGCACTTCTAACTTTTTGATAGGGGTATCAAAGAAGCGGCGTTGCTTGCGTGTGACTGGTTACACACAAAAGGCGACAGCCAATGGCGATTTCTCTCTTCCAACATTCTCACTAGTCACAAATTTCCATCAACCGCTCTCAGAAGTCCAAGCAATACCCAATGCCGGAAAGGGTAAACGATATCACTGCTTTATGTATTAACAGTGATCCCTCGTTTCATCCTTCTAACACTTCAGCCCCCATCTCCAGTTAACCAGGAGGTCTTCATACCAGTCAAAATGGCTCAGACCAGGCCTTCAGCCCCCCATCACACATTAGTACTTCAAACAACCCTCCAGTTGAAATGACTCAGACCAGGGGTCTTTCTAAAGGAACTCAGCATCAAAGCAAAGCTCAAGCTCTCTCTCTCTCTCTCTCTCTCTCTCTCTCTTTCGTTGTAGCAGGTAATATAACATTGTACAAGGGATTCTTGAATAGTTATAGGCATAACCCATGTCATCTTGCTTACAAAAACTAGATATCTATCCTTCCCATTCGTATGGTGCCCTGTCAACCACAAGATAGTCTCCACGGATATCCTTGGCAACCCGTATTTTTTCGTCCAAATATACAGATTCAAACCTGTTTAGCGAAGGAAAGACGAATATTACTCATTTCCATAGTGAAGTGTTCTGTATAACTAGACGATTATCACAAAGAGATCCAATGAAAACTTCGAAGAAAACACAACAAAGTGGAAGAGAAACGAGCATAATTATTGTGCAGAGGTTAAATCAAGAGGACTGCCCAAAGAACATGAGGCCAACAAGATGTCTCACAAGTTCTTTTTGAAACTGCTTCGCCTTCGGCACCAGATACAGGACTACTTCCAAGAGCTCAGCTATTACTGTTCAACAATGTGTTGTAGTGGCGATGACATTAGGCCTGGAAGATTGTGTTTAACAGTCGGCAGTATCCAAGGCCAACCAGTTGCGATTCTGTTTGACAGCAGCTCAGTGTAACTGGTGATCGATATATTTGTGAAGTCGTACCGGGATTACCTTGACAGCTTGATTATTTTGCAGAGATAGTGATTGGAACCCTAGGTCTATATGCATATGGTTCACCTTGTCTTAAGACCAGTTCCCATCACGCCTAAACAATTAGCAGTTTAGACCTATATGCTAATGGTTCACCTAAAAAGCATGATGGGAACTGGTCTTAAGACAAGGTGAACCATATGCATATAGATCTAGGGTTTAGGCATTCACTGCAATTAGCAATAGGCTTCAACAAACAAGAGCAAGACTACATGTAGCGACCAAAAGCAAGTTCAAATACAAAACTAAATCAGATTAATTATATAAAAATTAGGGCTTACAGACATGTACACTCTCTTTACATGTATACTCACCATCCTTGACCAAAGGGTGGGACAGGAATACTCCAACCAGATCCACGCAATGAAGCACTTATGAACCTAACCACACAACCAAAAAAGATCCTAAGTTTCCACATAATGAACATGTACTTAAAGACTCCCTTTAACAAAATCTTACGAAATATGTATTACAGACCTGAAATTCACTCTTTGAGGAGAAACCACCTCAATTGTTGAGTTTACGACAAACGCTCCATTAGGAGGAAATGTGATCACATTATTCAGCCTTCCTCCTCTAACATCAATGACCTGCCTACTTTCAAAGTGAAACTGAGTTTAATATCCAAACCCACCATAAACGAAAAGAAAGAAATATGGCTAAAAGAACAAAAACTAACAACAATTAGGCTAGCTATGTTTTCAACATGCTTCCAGACAAAGAAATAATTCATCATAAGTTCCTTGCACCACAAAATAAGGTAGGATCTGGAGACTGAAAACAAATCAGTAACTTTGTAGCTTTATAAACAGAAGTATATGTTGGGCAGGAATGGAACACATAAATGGTCATTCTTCTAGCACCAATGTGCTAGTTACAAAAAAGTCATCATCTTTCAAAACCACTTTTGGCCAACCCTGCATTTAAAACACGTCAGGGTAACAAGCTGTCTGTTTGACACCCAATTTGGAAGCAATGTAGACAGATATAGGACACCATTCCACCAGTTCCAATCAAGGTTGCCCAAATTTGAAGCACCCTCTTATATCTTCACTTCGGCTAGTGCAACTGCCTATTTTGCTAAATTTTCCCTCCTATACATCTATGAATAGAGACAGGAAGCCATGGTGCAGGTTGATGGCTGGATGAAAAGAAAAAGCATAGCTAGAACCATTATGTCTGTACTCACAAGATCTACAGCAACACACATTTTCAAACAAGGAGCATAGTTGAATGTATTAATAGATTTGCTGTTGGACTATCACATTCTCCCAGTTGAACCAACTTTTATACAAGCTTTGAACTATTAAAACCACCAGCTGTCGCAAGCATATTACCGTCCTCTTCTAGGAGTTCAGTGTGGTCAACAAGAACATTTAACCCCAATTGTGCAAATAAATGCCTGCTATAAAGCCTATAACAGTTCTCTTGACCAAGTCCTTGTACTTTGCATGATTGTGCTGACCAAGGAAAACCTCGATACAAATCACAAACGTAGGAAGCACCACGATTCTCAAGTGGACCCACACTACTTTCATAACAACCAAGCCTTCTCATTGTAGCCAAGACCACACATGAAACCAATGTGGACTTCTTAGCAGTGAAATCACAAACACAAACTGCATTAGATGAGGCTGGAGCAACTTTGTTGTGTTAGATATGCTCAATGCCCCACCATCATAAGGTGCCACAAGTGATACATGGTGACCATAGTTGTAAGGACCCCATTATGAGGAGAAGCCATGTGTGAACCACAACATTGGTTGGGTCCTAAATTTTATGTCAAATGAGCTCTATGTAACTAGATGACAAAAAGGTGGCCTTCGTGGGTCTATTCTTTGGGTTAGATAAAGTAGTTAAGTTGGTAGTAACTCAAGGCACATTGCATCAGTTACGAGATGTGGGAGTTATCAAGGGCCCCCTACCTTGGGGTCCTTGGGTATGGAAGCAACCCTTGTTGGGGGTCTCAAGGGGGCCGCTCACCCCTCAACAAGAGTTCAAGGGTAACACCTCCAACCTAACGATAAAGAGAATATTCCTCCGTCAATTAGGGAAGGTTCATAAGATGGGAGGTCCGGCCACGCCAACCTGAGCACCTTCCTAGGCTAGCTTTAAAAGGGAGATCCATCCAAAGCCATTACTGATCCATCTCTTATACAAACAGAGTTCTTCCAGCTAGCCTAAAGCTTTGCATCTATCATTTGTCAAAATCGCCATCTAAGCTTCACAGTGGAAGTGCACAAATGAATAGAACCTTTACATTCAACTTGTTTGAAATCAAAAGCTCGCATTGAAGACGCAAAGAGGAATGCATCATGCAAAAAAAAGTAACCAATCTATAGGGAAGCATAAAAAAGCAAGGCCAAATCATGCAAGTATTATAGGCATGGGAACTTGGAGGTGATAAAAATGGTTTGTGTAGGATTTTGTTAAAAAATAAATAGAGAGACTTGTGAGAATCTGTCTAGAAATAGCTCGTCAATTATTAGGATTTTTTAGTCTAGTTTTTTTCTTTGCTAGACATAAATTCGATCGATTATGTGTCAAAAGATAACGTACCAACGAGACAATAGGGTTTGAGGGGAGGAACACGGAATGAACTCCGCAAACATGGAGAAGAGAAGAGAAGAGAGAAGAAACTCTGATGAATGGAACGATGATCTAAATCATGGAGTGAATGTGATACAAGGGAACAAGGGTGCCGTAGCACAAGGAAGATGATGAAGATAGCCACAAACCACGAACTGCAATGACCTCCTCAAGGGGTGTGAGAGTAGTGGAGAGGCTAGAGAGAAGAGGTGACAGAATGAATGAATCAACCATGAGGAATGAATGAGAGAGTGGCCTGTAAATAGGCGCAATCAATCTAGGGTGGCACCCCTTTTTGGGGCTGCAAACCCTAAACGCAAACCCTAAATGCAAAACGTAGAAACGCAAAAATACAAACTACGAGTGAAGGGTAAAGGGTTTCTCAACACCCCCCCTCAGGCCCAAAAAGGAAAAGAAGAGAAGAGTGAGGTGGAGATGGAATGCTACATGCTAAAGAATGTTCATGTAGTAGGTGCCACTTGGACAATGTCTCTCGTGGGAAAATTGTTTACTTGCCCAAGCACCCTAGTACAAAGATGATGAAAACATGAAATGCAAAGGAGAAATATTGGACTTTGTGTGGTGCTAAGAACCATAAGGATATGCCCATACTCAATCTCGAGAGTTGGCTCCATGCTAACCAAGTGACCAAGGCAAGAAGAAGAGGAGAAAGAAGATGTAGAAGATCCCTAAGATCCAAGATTTCCACCTGAAAGGTAACCTACAGTAAAGAACAGTAGACAGAGTGAACTGGAGAACCCAAAACCATAGTGACAGGAAACGGCCGGAACGGCCCCCTGGCACGTGGAATCGCCGTCCCCGGAATGTATCCGTCATGGACCGCATTTCCAAATGATGGAACTTTCCATGTCCCGTTTCAGACACGGAACACAACAAGGAACGCGTTCCCTGTCTGAAACGGAACAAGGAACGCCACGTGGCAGGCAAAACTTACCTGCGCCCAGTCGCCCGCATTTTGCTTCCGCTTGGGCCCAGTTCGCCTACTCCTGCCTGCGCGCAATTCGCGTTCTACTCCCGCCCAGACTCCTGTCCTGGCCTGCGTCCTGCTCCCGCCTGCATCCTGCCCCCAGCCACCTTCATTCTCTTCCTTCTTCTTCTTTCTTCTCTTCCTTCTCTTCCCTCTCTTCCTTCTTCTTTGTCTTCTTTCTCCTCCCACCTCCAACCTCTTCCTTCTCTTCCTTCTTCTTTCTCTTCTTTCTCTTTCTTCTCTTCCTTCTACCTTCTCTTCAGTTCTCCCTTCTCTTCTTCCTTCTTCCTTGAACCTTCTTCCTTCTCTTCCTTCTTCTCCTCTTCTCTTGAGTCTTCCTTCTAAGTTCTTTTCCAAGTTCCAAGTTCTCTTTTCTTTTTCTTCTCCCTTTTCTCCCTTTCCCTTCTCTCTCGACTCTTGAGTGAGTCTTGACTCTTGAGCCTTCTCCCTTCTCTCGAGCCTTCAATTTTCAGCCTTCAATTTTTCCTTCTCTCGACTCTTGAACCTTCAATTTTCAACCTGAAATCATAAATGGCTTCATCTTCCCACCCCGCTCATCAGATTGGTGGTCGAGGAAGAAGGTCTCATGATTGGTCATGGTGGGAAGAAGTAAATGCTGACCGCCCTTTGAGTGGTGGAAGATCTCGACCATGGACTTGCAAGCTTTGCCCATACAAGCGAACTAGTGGAGCAAACAAGGTAATCCATTGAGCCAAGCATTTGTATTTCAAATTTTTATTGATTTTAACTTTTCAAAGTTACTTAAATATTAGAATATGGACTACCAATTGCCACTTGTTCCATTTTAATATTTATGCATAATCAGGTCCGAGCTCATCTCCTACATGAGCCAAATTCAGAGATGCAGTTTTGTCCAAATCTGACCTTGGAGAAATAAAGGGAGCTTCGTGACCGTGTAGTAGGTCAACAAGCTTATCTTGCATCTAGACCACGATGTGTTGCAGTTGACCCTGCAACTTTTGTGACACCATCCCCATCAGATGTATCTAGAGCAGTGTCAGTATCAGGAAGTGCTACCTCCACACCTACTGCAGGCATTGCATCGGCCATGGCATCAACAACGCCATATGTTGCACATAGACAAAGCACACTTGATGCTAGTTGGGATCCCAAGAAGAAGGAAGAGGTGGATACATCAGTGGCACGCTTTTTTTATCATGACCACATTCAATTTCATGCAGCCAAGTCAGAGTATTTTAAATTGATGTGCAAGAAGATTGGTGAGTATGGCCCTTCGTATGTACCTCCATCATCAGAGACCTTACGCACCACTTTGCTCGACAAGGAAAAGCGCCTTGTTGAGTAAGCAGCAGTGACTAGAAAGAGCATGTGGGCTAAAAATGAAGTTTCCTTGATTACTGATGGTTGGAGTGATACACGCAAGCGATCCATTTATGGTATGGTTGCTTATTCTCGTGGAGAAATGTATTTCATATATTCACATGATGCATCGGGAACAGGAAAGTCACCAGATGTACTTGCAGCAAAGTGGGTTACAAGTGTTGAGCTTATTGACCCAGAGCATGTTGTGGGATTTGTTGCAGATGGAGAGCCTGCAAATAGGACAGCAGGTGCTATTATTCAAGGATATTATCCGCATATCACAGTTTCATATTGTATGGCTCATTGCTTGAACAACCTACTAAAGGATATTGGTAACCTGTCATGGATTGCACCTGTCATAGAGCAAGGAGCTCAAATGGTTAGCTTTGTTTTGAATCACTAGTTTCTTCTCCATCACTTCTCTTTGCGGTCGAAGAAGACACTTTTAAAATACTCTGATACCAAATTTGCCTTTAACTTCTTGATGCTAGGCAGGTTAAGAGAATGCAGTGGTGCCTTGAGGCAGTTATTTCTTAGTGATGAGTTTATCTCATCAACATTGGCAGATACTCCTACAAGTATCTTATACTTGGAGAAAGCAAATAACTCCACTTTTTGGGATGATGTAAAGCGGATAGATGCTATGGTATCACCCATTGTACATTTATTGAGAGTTATGGATGCTATGCAACCTTGCATTGGCAAGGTATATAAGGCTATGGACAGGCTGAATGAAAAGTTGCAGGAGTTGGCACCAAATGATGAGGCGTATGAGAAAATACACCATTTAATTGTGACGAGGTGAAACTTCTTTAGCTCACCCATGCATGCAGCTGCATTTGTTGTGGATCCTAAGTTCCAGAGCAAGGGTCAGGAGAATGACACTAAGGTTATGGATGCATGGAGACTTATATTGTCTCGTCTAGTGTCTGATCATGGCACTAGACGAAAGATCAAAGATCAGCTTTCATGTTATAGGACCTTTCAGGGTTCTTTTGGTTGTGGGGATGCGCAGGAGGATCGCTGTAAGATTAGGGCAGCTTTGTGGTGGGAGGACTATGGTTCGAATGGTCTTAAGTTGCAGCAACTAGCCATCCGTATTTTGAGTCAGTCAGTTAGCTCCTCTTGTTTGGGGCAATTGTGGAGTACCTACGCTCACATTGCTTCAAAGAAGAGGAACCGTCTTGGTGTGGAGAGAGCAAACGATCTAGTATTCGTTAGTGCTAATTTGAGGATGTTATGTAGCAGTATGACAACAAAGCCTGATCCATTCACAAAGTGGGAGATGCAACAAGAAGAGGAGACACATGCTAATGTTGAGGGAGATACAGCAATTCATGGTACACATGATGATGAGGCTGGCACTTCAGAAGTGGCTAGAGCAGCCTCAGATCATGATCATGATCTTTGATTTAGCTTACTTATCACGAGTCTCATGATACATGAGTCATGACACATTTACATTATATATGATATTATGATCATTGATGACACTGTGACACTTGGGCTGTTGACAGTTGTGCCATGCTGATATTATATTTGTACTTGAGTCTTGCAGTCTTGCAGTTGCCCTTTGGGCTATTTTGGCATGCCGCATTTTGCTTCAGTCTAAAGATTAGACTTTATATTTGTAGTCTTTTTTGGAGCAATGAGCATGTTCTTTCAAAGATTAGACTTCAATTTTATATTTGTAATCTTTTAAGTTTCTTGGCAATGGTACCATAAACATGTTCTTTTAGCTTAGACTTTAAAGTTTAGTTCATTGTTCATTGTTTTATCATTTATGATTTTTGGCATATGTATTATGGATTTTATTATTTATAATTGAATAGCTTACCTCTTGAGCCTTGTAAGTTGCAATTCAATTTCTAATGAGTAGTTTTAGAATAATGCATGATATCTTAAAGTTAAAACTTAAAATGATTTGTCCTTGTGGATTATATACCTTGGTTTTAAGTTTTAACACTCCAGAGTCCACATGGATTATAAGTGAAATATATTTAAAAAAATTCATGAATTTTGATTTTTTAAATGTTGTTCCCGTTCCCTAGGTTTGCCGTTCCCGTCCCCGTTCCCCGTTTCATGTTTCTATGCCCAAAACTCAACCTTAGGAGAGAAGCCACTAGCTCCGTTCATCCATGTAAGAAGAAATATGAAGGCCTCCTCACCGAGTCACGGCTGAACCTCCAAGGCCCCAATCTAAGTAGATTCTCGAGATCCTGGATATCAATAGGTGAGATGACTGTGGAAGGAAGCCATCCCATCCAAGGATAGAAGAAGAGGGTAAAAGGCCTCTGCCAAGGTGTGCGAAGGATTGAGCGGTAGATGGGGATCCCCTTTAAAACCGGAGAAACAGAAGTCCCCCTCCTCTGAAGTCGCAGTAGATGTAGATGTCCCCTCGGAGAGCAAAGAAAGATCATCTCTCTTTGAATCCCCCTCTGAGATAGATAAGGAATTCAAAAACTCATGGATCACAAACTCTGGAATGTCTGAGGATGAAGAAAGTGCCACCGGTCGTGCCGAAGAAGATATCTGGGGTGGTGAAGAACTCCAAGAGGTGGCCTCTCAAAACTAAGTAGGCGAGGGTGGAGAAGGGTGGAGAAGGGTGGGACTCGTACTGAGCAATGAGTGGACAACAGCCGCTACTTCTTAATGGAGCAGACCGAGAAGCCAAAAAAGAGGAAGGAGTCGAGCAACCAGTCTCTCGAAGGATCGGACCGACGAGCAGACGATATCAAACAATCACTATCTCTCGATGGAGCGAACTACAGAATCGTGGATTGTGGTAGCCTCTGTTCTCGAAAATAGGTGGGAAAAGAATACCGCTAGCATTGCGAAAATCTCCAGGAGGCCGTAGCGCCAATCAATCCTCCATGTGCTCGAAAGGACTTAGTATGCATCGGATGCGTCTTATTGCCTTAAGCATAGTACTCTGACAACCGATGCAAAACGATCTCTGTGGCCCAGAAAGAAGAGGTGGCACAAAGGAGTCTCTAGTGGAAGATGCATATACTCCGGCGGGATGGGGAGCAAAGGTCGAAGTCGGCAATCTTCAGTGGAATGACCATTCGTGCTACAATAGAAGCACCCAATAGTCTAGTCATCTATTGGTAAAGAAGCTGTGGATACCAATGTGCCTTGCTGAAGAAGGAAGAGGTTAGCCATGAACCATGAATCGCAATGTCCGCTTTCAGGGTTGGGAGAGCAATGGAAGGGCTGGAAGCGAGCTATCAGTGGGAGGAGAATGCGACCAACAATAAGAGATTGCAACTAGTAGAAAAACGCAGATGAGGAAAGAAAAAGACTAAAAACGTAAGCTACAAGAAAAAAAAGACTAAAAACGCAGGAAAAAACCAATAGTAACAGCCAACATGCTATAATCAGCTCCGAATAGTGTGTGATAGGCTGAATATAGGTGTCAAACTGTCGTAGACAGCAATGGCCAGCTTGGACCACGATGTCCTTCACATCCGAGGTGTGAGCAACAAGCTAAAATACCTGAAATCAGCAAAAACGAGATTGTTTTTTTGAATGGAGAGTGATCAGCAACAATTGCTCTACTGTAAACAACTACAAACTGCCGGTGGAAGGCTACAAACACGTGCCAGACTATAGATGACAACAAGGGACAGTTGAGACTGTGATATCCTCCGCAAAAGGGGTGTGGGCAACAAGCTGAAAATACCTAAAACCTACAAAAACGAGATATTAATGCAGCAGAAGAAGAAGAGAAGTGGATGCCGAACCCACCACCGGTCTTTGCCATCACTGGAGTGGAGGACCTTTGCCGTTGTTTGAGCAGATCCAGCTCTGATACCATGTCAAAATATGACGTACCAATGAGATAGTAGGGTTTGTATGAAGAAACACGGAGTGAACTAGACAAACATGGAGAAAAGAAGAGAAGAGAGAAGAAACTCTGATGAATGGAATGATAAAGATCTAAATCATGTAGTAAATGTGATACAAGGAAACAAGGGTATCGTAGCACAAGGAAGATGATGAAGACAGCCACGAACCACGAACCGCAATGACCTCTTCAAGGGGTGTGAGGGTAGTGGAGAGACTAGAGAGAAGAGGTAACGGACTGAATGAATTAGCCATGAGGAATGAATAAGAGAGTGGCCTATAAATAGACACAGTTAGTCTAGGGTGGCGCCCCTTTTTGGGGCTGCAAATCCCAAACGCAAACCCTAAAAGCAAAACGCAAAAACACAAAAACACAAACTGCGGGGGTGAAGGGTTTCTCAACATTATGGAGACTAACAGTTGTAGAAAAAGTCATTGAAGAATCGATAGTGACTACTAACTAGAGGACTAAATGACTTTTACCACTGTCTTACATGTATACAAAAAAATATTGTCCCTCCCCCCTCATCAAAGCCTAGTTTGTATCTAGCTCTATATCCTACGCATGATCATGTCCATTTCCGTCCCAAGTTGCTAAACCAACCTATAGTAAATAAAAGGGTAGTAAAAACTTTAACTATTACATATTCAACACTTCAAATGGAGCAAGTAAGCTCTTGCATAGTTGCAAAATTTCACCTAGACACCAAAACAAATTGGCCCAAAAACTTTGAGCCCCTAGTGATATTTCTAACTAATTCCATGAACATTAGCTACAAAAGATAGAAATTGGGATTTTTTAAATCCAATAGCATATGACCACCATCCTGCAAAGACAAACCTTGATCTTTGCACAACAATTCTGAAACATGATCCCAAAGTGCAAGACAACACTCTACAATACAACCAATAGTACGCCACATGGCTTGTAGTGCTTACAAGCAATCAATCTTGTTCGCAATTGCAAGAAACAATCCTCTTGATGGCCAAGACAATCTTGTCTCGCCTAGGCACAGCCATGATTAATATAATTACAATAGCCAAGATATACCAACATCCCCCCACTTGAACAGCCATGATCTATTTAAAACAAGCACTACCCTTAGAGTAGCCACAACAACTCTCCAATGTGATGCATGTGGAAACAACATTGACACGATTCTTGTGTAGGAAAAATGAGTTCTAGCCTTTAAAAGTAGAGCTTTACTATGTCCAAATAAAAATTTGCAACTTTATGAGAAAGAGTTGCTTGCTGCAATTCATGCTCTTTCCACTTGGAAACACTACCTACTTGGGGCTGCTTTTCATTGTAAAAATAGATCACCAAACTCTACAATATTTTCTTGCTCAATCTAAGTTGCCCGAAAAGCATATACAATGGACCACCTTTTGATTTTGCATTTCACTTTTAAATTGTGCATGAGGAGGGTGTCCATAGCATATCATCATATGCTAGATTGCTATGAAAACAAAATATGGAGAGGACAAGGACTTTGCTAGATTCTATGATCTGTCATCAAGCACCATGAGCATGAGGTCCTTGATATGTATTTGGTAAAGCATAATATTGGGCATATCGCAAGGAATGGTTGCCAGAGAACCACGTGTTCAAGTAACCTCAGCATTGCAGAAAAACGCTTGCCTGTCGCAATGTATCAAAATTGTGACTGTGTGTGGCAATGTTCTAGAGTCACACTCTGTGTGCACGTTCATTCTATGCCTTAGGAGAGCATTCATGACAGAAGGCAATAAGTGGATAGTACCTGGAGGATGTCGCGGGCCTCAGTACCAAACAAGTGAGCCTTTTCGATGATGAACAGCTGCTCCTTCTCGGTAGTCCAGAGCATTCGCCAAGTGGCAGATAGGGATTCGTGACTGGTGGTAACGCTGTCAGCGCCAAGGGTAGCAAGGGCGTCGATGGCCCGGATGATTCGAGAGCGCGCGGCGGGGTCGCGCTGGGTGGCGAGGCCTCTCTGCTGGTCTGAGATGAGCAGGAGGAGGTCGTCGCGGGCAAGCGAGGCTTCCCCCGATGCAGACGCCACGCTCCGGGATGATGATGGAGGAGGAGGACGAGAGGAAGGGGGGCGAAGCAAGCATTGTTTCTTCTCGCTCCTTCCCCTGAAGCGCCCTGCGGGTGCTAATAGTAAGCTTGATCGTAGCACTGCATTGTTCCTCAAGACTACAGTTCCCGGGGCTAGCTCCATCTCCCTCCGTCCCCCCCTTCGGCTTACACGCCTTTTTATCCGCTTAGCTAGGCTAGATATAGCCTAGCTTAAAGGCCCTTATTACTCTTTTGTTAGAGGGAGCTCGTTAACGTACTTCGCGTGTGGTTGATATCATTGTGAAGCTCACAAGGTTTCGCCCTGCTCGTTTCACATTTTGTGAGCAAGAAGAAGCAATTGTACTATCCCTTTGTTACAAGAGAAAAGAAACCATGCATACCCCTCCCTCCCTCTCCCTCTCCCTCTCACTCTCTCTCACATGTACGTATATGATAAACAAACTTACAATTCTCTCTTCTACATGTTTGTTCAACTAGAATTATCTTCTTATGTAAACTTTTTACATGTCATATTAATTTAGGATTTTAAATTTATATATTGATTTTATTATGTAAGTCCAATTGTGTGCTTTCTCCCTTTTGTTTCATAATGATTGCTTTGCTTATTTAATGTGTGATGCATTCTCTCTCTCTCTCTCTCTCTCTCTCTCTCTCTCTCTCTCTCTCTCTCTCTCTCTCACATACTACATGTTTATATGGATGTGTACAATAGTGTGTTTCCCTCCCCTTTTCTTTTTCATAATGATCGTTTTAATCTCTTTGTGTGTGTGTTCTCTCTCTTTGTAAGCTCCCTTATTCACATAATTATTCTTTTTTATGTGTGTATATGTAGGGATGGAAAAATGTTAGATGTTCTTATGCTAAGGGTGTTAATGTGGTTCCAAATTTCTAGATGCCTTTATAGGCCATTGGAAGACCTTTCAATGGGAAGAAGTTAATCCAATGTTAGACTTTGCTTGTGGTGTAAGAAACAAATTATGTCTTCCAATATTAGACATTGCCCATGGTGCAAGAAACGAATTCTATACCCTTTGCAATTATGTGGAGAATGTGATTCAGGCTAAGACCATTGAAACACCACCTCTTTGATGTACCAATGAGGACTGTTATGGCCCATTCTTTAATTCCAATGTTGCAAAGGGAGGTTGGTAAGTTCAAGTTATTCTTCTACAAGTCATTTGTGGGTGCTTGCATGCTATGGCAAGCCAATATGTTGGTGCATTACCTTTGTTTTCACAACTTAATAGTAACCAGCACATTGATGTGGATCCTTGTTGCATTAAACAAGTTAGCTGACTGTGACACTCAACACATTGCTAACCGTGACCAAAGTTTCCTCTACATCATATTTACTCGCAACAAATAGTGGTAGTGAAAGTGGAGCCACAACTATTTTCTTTGGGCCTCTTGGAGTATTTGCCCTTGTTTGATGTTCTCAATGAGAAAAATAGAGGAGTTATTGTATGGTTGAACTATTTTATTGCATTTTTAATTTGGGCTTCTAAGATGTGATATCATCTTTGCAAAATTTTAGAATTTCATCTTGCTATTGTCATTTGCTTGTTTACACATGCAAACACACACACACACACACACACACTCTCTCTCTCTCTCTCTCTCTCTCTCTCTCTCTCTCTCTCTCTCTCTCTCTCTCTCTCTCTCTCTCTCTCTCTCTCTCTCTCTCTCTCTCTCTCTACACACACACACACACACACACACATATATATATATATATTATGTGTGTGTGTGTAAGGATCAAATCTATTTTGATTGGCACATCAAGTTTTTTCTATCTTGTTTGTTCTAAGATTTTGAACATTTATGTATGTATGTATGTTACATGTTTGTTCATCTAAATTTATCTTCTTATATCACCTTTTTATATGTCATATCAATTTAGGATTCTAACTTTACATATTGATTTATTTTTTTAAGAATAATTGTGTGCTTCCCTCCCTTTTATTTCATAATGATTGCTTTGCCTATTGTATTTTGCCTTGAAGTTGTTTTCCTTTTATGATTTGGTATAATTATGACACCCTCTCGCAACCATCTGCATGCTACTATGAAATGTATATTATATAGCTTGCTATTGTAATTTCTTGTCAAGTTCCCATATGATTTAAGATCAGCACAACTGGTTGGATATGGCAGATAGTATCCTACTCGTGAGGATAGTGGCTACAAATTCTGGTGTGCTAATGCATGAATATAAAACATCTCCTCCATATTGTTACATAAATGTGTTAGTAAGTACATATATGTTTTGGCTTATAGTAATATTGGACTGCTTTGCATGATAATTTTTTATTTTAGTACTATATATATTTGGGTTATTGATAAAAAGATTTTTAAAGATTTAGTATAATTTTTTTACATCTGTTTTCATGTCTTAGTATACATTTGGCCTATTATTAAAAGCATTTCTTAATGCTTACTACAATAATTACATATGTTAGGCCCCAAGCTATGAATTCATCAAAAGCTAGACATAGCGAGTAAAAACCTCCTCTTGCAACAACTGTTTACTACGAAGTCTGGTTCGCAAAAACATGAATATAAAATGTTTCTTCCATATGGCTACTACCACATAGCTATTTGTGTAAATCTGGATATACATACAATTTAGATTGTTGTAATTTTCAAATATTTTAGCTTATGGATATGGATTATCTCTATGTGTTAACTTTTCATCAATTTATGTAATACATGTTGGTTAGCTTGTTGGAACCAGCATGACTATCGTTATTGTAAAATCATGTGGCAATGTAGATGAATTGCCATGTCTTGTACCTTTGGTTTTTATTGTCTATATTTCTCTAAATAATAATGATGAGTCATAAAGTTAATTTCAATTTAATCATTTGCCTTACTCACCTATGTAGAATAGGGAAAATGGGAAATGAGGAGTCAATTGTAGTACTTTGTCTCAGACATGATATGTATGTACTCTTATCCCATTCTAATGTGAGTAACAATCAGATGTAGAAATTTAATCTTTTCTTTTACAATGCTTAAAGAACCCTATCCTCATAGGTGATGCTATACCCACTTGCTAGACGAAACCCATGAACTTTACCACTTAGTATAAACACCTAGGAGTTCTTATCTATTAAACTTTAACAAACTTCAATTTGAAAAACCCACTCTATCATCCTTATGCCTTAAGTTCTCTCCAGCCGCATTGGGCATCTAAACTCCTTTATCAGAAGCTAACATTAATACCCACTAACCTAGGTAATTCCATACAACCCTAAGATGGGACATTACCCAATTTGGTTAGTAAAGCAATCCTACAAGGTCTAGCATTTCCCATGCTAATGTATATAAATCATCAAAAGCTTCCCCTGTATGCAACCTACATCCATCTTCAACTACTTCCACCTTTCTTTAAAGGACTTCTACTCCAAAGATAGACAAATGGCTATATCTAACATAACCTTAAACAATTTTGGGCAATAGAAATAGCAACTGGATGTTGCTATTGAGGCATGCAACATAAGAAATTTTATCTAGTCCTTACTAATATGGTGCTTACTCGATTTGCAGGTAACTAGCTGCATCCCTCCCTTTTGAATATGGTTTCCTTTTTTCTAATCTATCTATCTTATTATGTACTTTGAATTAGTACACATAAGGCATGATGGAAGATTTTGGTACCTTGTCTTTGTTGGACTCTCATTGTAAATATCATTTTGAATCTTGTGCAATCTATATTGGTTTTTTTTAACACACACTCTCATGGAGATGATGCTTATGCAGTCATCTTCTTTAATCTTAATGTGTGTACTCTACCTTAGCCTAACATGTGCTCATTGTATCATGTAGCACAATGGCTGGCACTCTAGCCTATTGGCTTTAGGCTACACTGACTTGATGCCACCACCTTCTATCTTTGTGCAAGGCCTCTTGGCTTGCATTAATGTTAAAGAATTCCATTGGATATTTATTGAGTTTGATTCTGCTTGTATGCGAGAAAATCCAAATTCAAAGAACTTATTGCTATTGCAATTAGACTCCTCATATTGGCTAAATATTTGTCATATTTCACTCTTGACTCCAACTTGTCCTATTACCAAACTCAAAGCCTTCAAAGAAAACATGGACAGTTTGGTTAAAGAAGATGAAATTAACCTCAATAATTGGATGGATTCTTCTAAAGCCACCATTATGAATCTCTTTTTAGCATGTTGGCGTTCCTTTTCAAGTGGAGAATCCTAAGGCAAAAAAACATTTGGTCCTAGTCCCCATGGATTTCTTGGAAGAAGAAGCTGAATTTCTCAATGCCACATGGGAGACCCCATGTGGGTTAAAAAGCAAGATCAAGGGTCATATGTTGATGCCTTCATTCCATCTCGTCTTCTAGAAATCTATTTACAAGCATGCCATCACGAGCCTTGGTCTTATGGAGTATTTACACTTATTGCACCTATCCCACTAGAAATGTGGCTTTTATTTCTTGTATTGTCTTCCAGGCTAAAAACCTTCAGGGATCAATGATGTTGTTTTTTAATTGGGTGGCCAAAGAAGCCTATGAAACCATCAAGGCATCCTTGGTATTTTCATGCTATAGGGAAATGGTCCTTGTTATTGCAAAAAAACTTATGGTATCAAAGAATGGCTCCAACCTTATATGTAACAAGAAAGGTGATGGTGTGAAAACAATTGACAATCCATCAAAAACTCAACATGAGGGTAATCAAAGCCCTATGACTAGAAGTTATAATTCTTCCTTTAGAGGTAGTAGGTGTCCTCAAGGACTGTATATACCAAGAAACTTTGAGAGTAGAACCCCTTCTTTCACTACTCAAGCTTCTAACAAATCTACTTCCCATAGCATTAAAAAAAGGTATTCATCAAGAATATTGTAGCTTGATTGTTAAGCAACTATTGTTTGATTGATATATGTAGGTTTCCAACATTCAACAACATGTTGCTTAATTCTTGTTAATAAAGAGAAACCTGCCCCGGTAGTCATCCATCTCCTATTTTGTAATGGTTTATTGGATAATATTTCCCCAAGGAAATGCTTCAAAGAGTTCTTTTTTGTTATTGGAAAGCCACTTTCTAGTAATATCCTTGCAAACATTGTATTTGGTTGGAAATTTAATCCTTCCCTTCCCATAATTGCTAATATAATGATAAGTCCTTCTATTTTAAGGACTTTAATCATCTTGGTACAACCAATCTTAGTATTGTGGACGAATAGCTATATTAGGTCACAAGTTGCTAAAGGTTTCAATGATATACCTTCCAAGGCACACAATGTCATGGAGGCTAAAGTTGCATTAATGTAAGGCTTCACAAAACTCCTCAAAGTTGTAGATCTCAAAGAACATGACTACCTTGAAAATTTTGAATGCTATATTGAAAAAAAACTATGTGAATCCCCATCAAGAGTCATCAATGCTATGAGCTTGAAGATCACTCCTCTGATTTACAAAAACTCTTGAATGATTTTCATTTTGCTAGCATTGATAAAGCCAACAACAACCCATCTTTCTTTTGCAAAAAAATATTGCTTAGACTAGCTCAAGATCAATTTTTAGGAGCTGACTTTGAATAAATTGCCATTGATAGGGATACCTTTTGACATAGCATCTGGCATATTGGAAAATTTGAAAGTATGCCCCCATTGAACTTTAAAAAACCCTTCCATATGGGCACCTACAAAGCCCATAAACAAGACTTTAGGTGGCTCACAAATGTTGCCAATACTGTCTACTCAAAACGTGCACATAAATTGGCATAAATCTTAAATTCTTGTAAAGTCTACCTAATGTATAGAGCTGAAAGGGAAGTGGAACCCAGGAGGAAGAAGCTTGGTGGTGAGAGCTATGGCGGATGGAGAGCAAGAGCCGAGAGAGAGAGAGAGAGAGAGAGAGAGAGAGAGAGAGAGAGAGAGAGAGAGAGAGAGAGAGAGAGAGAGAGAGAGAGAGAGAGAGAGTCAAAAGTGGGAACTCCAACAACCACAATGTGTGGCCATGCCTTCCTTTATTCAAACAATCACTAAAAGAATAAAGAATAAGTGATTGTGATGGGCACCCGCCACCTGCAATGTGTAGTGGCGGGTATTGTCAATGTAGTAATACACAAGTGGCTAGGTAGAGGCGCCTTTACCCCCAACAACCTCCCACTTAAAGGCGAATCTGCCCCAGTGAGAGAGAAAACAAAAAGATAGTACAATATGTACACATGTATAATAGGATGAGGAAAAAGACGTCATCTCATCCAATGCCCATCAATCTTCTGAGGAAGGCAAAGCGCTCAATAGTGAGGCTCTTTATGAGCAAGTCTGAGGATTCTGCTCAGTCGGAATCTTAACAAGGTCAACAGACCTGTCCTCAACAACCTCACAATTGAAGTGATACCTCACCTCAATATGTTTTATCTTCGCATGGAAGACCGGATTCGCCAATTGAATGGCACTCATAGAATCCAAATGCAGTGTAGGCATAGCATCTGTCATACCAAGGTCTACAATCAAACGGCCTAACTAGATAGCCTCCTTACAAGCTTCTGTGGCTGCAATATATTCAGCCCCTGTAGTAAAAAGGGCTATACACTTCTGCGCCTTGGACATCCAAGAGATAGCCCCTCCAGCATAAGTGAACACATAGCCAGAAGTGGACTTTCTACTATTTGCATGTCCTGCATAATTAGAATCAGTGAATCCGACGACTCCTGTATCCTAGCTGCCATAACAAAGACACATATCTAATGTGCCCTTCAAGTACCTTATGATACCCTTCACGGCATCCCAATGTTTCTTGCCAGGTGTAACCATATAACGTGCCACAACCCCAACTACAAAAGCAATATCTGGACCGGTCGCTATCATGGCGTACATAAGACTGCCCACGGCAGATGCATAGGGAATCTTGGCCATCTCGGCCCTCTCCTCATCTCTCTGCGGACAATCGGCCTGTGAAACCTTCACATGAGAAGGTAATGGACAACCAATAGGCTTAACATCCTGCATGCGGAAGCGCTCAAGGACTTTATGAATATACTCCCTCTGTGTGACAGATAGAGGAGTCCCTAAGATCTATCGCGCGTAATGCATGTACCAAGTGTATGAGAGGCATGTCCCAAATCTTTCATCTCAAAACTCTTCTTGAGCTGAGCCTTAAGAGCATCTCAAAGCTCTTCTTGAGCTGAGCCTTAAGAGCATCTAGCTCCTCATGAGCTGTCCCTGTTAAAAGCATGTCATCCACATAGAGTACCAAAATCAGTAAAGAACCATCATGGGATTTCTTCGTGTACAAGCATGGATCCATAGCATTGCAGTTGTAGCCCTGTGAGTGCATGAAGGCATCAAACTTATGGTACCATTCCCTAGGTGCCTGCTTCAAGCCATATAGACTCTTCTTTAGCTTGCACATTAGGTGTTTCCTGCCAGGGTCCGCAAAGCCCTTAGGCTACTCCATGTAAATCTCATCATGCAAGTCCCCATGTAAAAAAACTGTCTTGACATCCATTTAGTACAAGTCCACGTCAAGCTATGCAACCAAGGCCAAGACTAAGCGTAGGGTGATCATCTTGACCATAGGAGAAAAGACTTCATCAAAGTCAACACCATGCTCTTGTTTAAAACCCTTAGCAACCAATTGAGCCTTGTATGCTAGCTTGGGGTGTCCAGGGGTACTTTTCAGCTTGTATACTCACTTGCATGGCAAAGCCTTCTTACCTTGAGGCAAGGAAACCAAATCCCAAGTCTGATTTTTATGCAATGAGTCAAGCTCAGACTACATAGCCCTCTCCCAAGAAGGACAATCACCCCTGTGCATAGTCTCATCATAAGTGAGAGGCTCTTCTGCATCTGTAACCAGCACATAATCCATAGAGGGCGCAAATCGGTCAAGAGGTCATCTATCTCTAGTAGAACACCTCAACCTAGGCTTTGCTGCCTAACGACATCATGTCTAACATCAGCATAGCATGTCTAACATCTGGGCCATGAGCATCAGGTGATGCTGCATGTTGTCTAGCTGGTCGTGGAGTGGGCTGAACGAGAGTAGGTGGCTCCTCCTGAAAGATAACTCTGCATACCTCAACAACTTTCTTAGGCTGCATATGCATTTTGTCCTCATGAAAGATGGCATCATGGTTGTGGATCACTTTCTACGCCTGTGGATCCCATAGACGATACCCCATCTCTTCTGCATCTCCATAGCCAATGAAAATGCATTTGACACTTTTAGAATCCAGCTTATTGCGTTTGTCCTTGGGCACATGGCAAAATGCCACACATCCAAAGACACACAAATGATCATAAGAGGGGGGCTTGCCTACCCATACCTCCTCTGCAACCTAAAAGTCAATGCCACTACTAGGCGACTTGTTAATGAGATGCACTGCAGTAGTAATTGCCTCAGTCCAAAAGTTCTACGCTAAGCCAGCCTGGCTAAGCATGGTACAGACCCTTTTCTAAATGGTCCGATTCATGCGTTCAGCCATACCATTCTAGGGAGGGGTGTAAGGGGCAGTCAACTGACTCTTAATACCCGCTCATCACAAAAATGCTCAAAAGCACGTGATACATACTCACCCCCATTATTTGACCTTAGGCATTTGAGTCTTTCCTTAGATTGGTTCTCTGCCAATGCAAGCCAACACTGAAATGTGTCTAAGACATCAAATTTTCTCTTTATGGGATAAGTCCAAACCTTACGTGAGTAATCATCTATGAAAGTAACAAAGTACCTTGCCCCACCAAGTGATTGACAGGGCATGGGCCCACATACATCTGAGTGCATAAGAACCAAGGGCTCACCTATACATTTCTTACCAGAATTTTTGTGCGTATTTCTAGTCTACCTGCCATACAAACAATGATCACAAGAATTAAAATGCGAAGAGTCAAAAGACGAAAGATACTGTAAAGCCCGGAGCATTTTCATTCCTTTGCCTGAAACGAGCATGCCAAAGGGATACATGGGGAATAGAAACTACAGACAAAACATAATCCAATATAGCTCCAGATATAAGTAAGGGATAGAGGCTGCCAGACTTGGCACCTCTTGCAAGCATAAGCCTGCCACAAGTAATCTTTCATGCAGAGTCTCCAAAAGACACAAAATACCCTGCATCATCAAGCTATCCAGCTGACATAAGACTGTGAGTCAGCGCAGCTACATGGCGTACATCATGCAAAACGAAAGAACTGCCAAAAGGAAACTGCAGCCTAACATCTCCAATGCCCACAATGTTAAGAGACATGTCATCACCAAGACGCATAGAACCAGACATGGTACGATAGGTATGAAACCAATCTCGATAGGGTGTCACATGAAAGGACACACCCGAATCCAAGAGCCAACATTGCGCATACATAGAATATATCTCAGAAGCCTGTAAGGTATCGCATGAAGAAGCTGCAAGCATGTAATCATCATATGAACTAGTGGTCTGCATGACATTAACCTCTTTTATCTTCACACGGACTTTGCAGGTACAATATTATGCTCAGAAGACTTTTCCTGCATTTTTTCTTTTCCATTTTTCTTGCTTATCATCACGCATTTTATGGCATTACGGCCTAATATGTCCTGCTTTCCCACAATAATGACAGGTAAGATCAGACTTCTGTCCACGGGACTTACTGCGACCATGTGACTTGGATATGGACTTCTGAGAGTCCTTGCCCTTATGATCATTGTCATGCCTGCCATGTCTGCAACCTCTAATGGTCAATGCATGTGAAGAGCGGGAAGCATCATTGTTTCTCCTGTTGATTTCCTTAGTCAATAAAACACTCTCAACATCTTTGATTTTTAGCCCATCAAGCTTGTTCATGAATATGGCAGTACAGAAGACATCCCATGATTCAGGCAAGGTGCCAAGCAGAAACAACGGGTGCAAGTTGTCTTTGAACTCAATACCCTGTGACAATAGACTCTTCATGATAGCATGAAACTGATTGAAATGAGATGAAATGGAGGTCCCCTCCTTCATGCAAAGGTCCATTAATTGCTTCAACCAATACATCTATGACACATGACTCTTCTATGCATAGAGCTCCTGAATCTTCTCCCATAAATCCCATGCATTCTAATTCTCATCTTCAACAACATTATGATGGACCTCTTTTGAGAGTGACAAAATAATGGTAGACTTGCATAGCTCATCAACTTCCATCCATATCTTCAGGTTTAACACCCTTGAAATGCAAGGGTTTAATCTGCAACTTTTGTACCAAAATCTGCTATATTTGGGACTTTCAATACCCGTACTTGGTACCATCCAACTTGGCAATGTTAAAGAGAGATGTGTCTTTCATATGACCAGTCATACTGTCCTAAATCAAAGCAAAAAAGTAAAATTGCAAGTTGCTATAATTAGCAAAAAATGCACTAAAACCACTGCTCTGCGCTGCGTTCGGCCCGTTCGAGTGGCCTCTCCTAGGCCAAGTCCTAGAATCGGCCCTCGGCCCACTTGGCCAAACCCTAGTCGGCCCTCCGACGTCCGAGGCAACTGTCCGAGTCAACCCACTCGGCCGTCTGAGGCAACTGTCCGAGTCAACCCACTCGGTCGTCCGAGTCAAAGCTCTTTGCCACGTGGCACATCTGGCCCTCGGCCTGTCCGAGCGACCCATCCGAGTCTCAAATTCGGCACTCGGCCACACCCGGGATTTGGCCCTCGGCCAAGCGCCGTTCGGCCCATCCAAATTACCCTGTCCGAACCTGCCATTCGGCCCGTCTGAATAAAAATCGTCCGAGTTAAATCCAAAAATTCGGCCCTTGATCCCGTGCCTCGGCCCGTCCAAGTGACCGACTCGGACCCTGCAATTCGGACCAGTTGGTCCGAGTGCAACTTTTTGTTAAATCTGTCAGAAATTTGACCCGACCCGGCAAATACGCATTAGCACAACTTGTCGAAACCCTTCGGGCGCTCAGAACTTGATTCTGACACACGTGATAAGAGAAATTGTAGTACATAGCCGCTTAGCGACTAGCAGTAGACAGTTGAGGGACCCAAGGACTTGGACGCAAGCCGCTGAACCGTAAAACCTGATCAACCGAAAGCAAACAATGCAACATACAAGGAAACCCTAAACCTTGACTAAACGGCTGAAAAATGGACCTACAAGCCTATCATGCCCGAAACGAGCGAGAGTGAGTAAAACGTCGAGGAATTGCTTGCGGCACTCACATTGAATTTCCACACTTGAAGTACACTTAAGAAAGCTGAAAGCCTGATTGGGCACAAGTGCACAAGAAACACACACACACTCACCGAGTGACCATAAATTGAGGTTTGTATTCAATAATCAAGGAACTCACTCAGATAAATCACTCAAGGAACCCACCAATAGGAGAGGACCCAAGACATAGATGAACAATTGAAGCGCAGGGTAGGACCAAGCAAGGAGCACCAACAGCGAGGATCTGTCAAGACTACTCAACTTGATTGACAGCGCAGCAGGGCGCGAAATTCAACCATGACAGAAGAAAGATCAGACCATCGGTCTAATGAGAAGCTCGATTTGAGTGTATTCCCAGATGCTATACCACATATGGTAAGCAGTTACGATGTGCACACCCGGTACGAGCACCGCGGTAGGACAGTGGAGGCAATCATTGCAGACCTAGAGGAGGAGAGAAGGCTAGCCCGCAAGGCATTGCAGGGCATAGCTGATTATAATAGGGATCAACAGGCTAGGAGCTAAAGACAAAGCATGGAGCTGCATGAGGTGTAGCGAGTGCTAAACTTGGGCGGCCGAAACTGAACGGACCATGAGAGAGTGCTAGAAGGAGACCTGACATTGAGCGAGCTCCTCATGAAACTGCTACTCGATAACACCACAGTGGAGCAGAGTGCCACCGCACTAGCGATGTCTCTGCTCGTAGGATTAGGATCAAACCAAGGCTCAAAGAGCCAAACCAAAATACCCAGTATTACCAAGCAGCTCGATAAGTACCAACCGCACGACGATCCATACAGCTTTGTGGAGCAGTTTGAGCAAGTCTGCAAAGCCAACGGCCTCAACGACCAGACTCAACGTTCACAAGCATTCGGGCTTTGCTTAGGCGATAAGGGTAGGACGTGGTATACAAGCCTGGATGCCTTGGAACGAGCCAACTTCAATAATCTCAAGGATCTCTTCGTCAAGAGGTTTGCTGAGCCCGGATACTCCGATAACCTGCTAGTACTCTTGATGAACGTCAAGCACAAGGAGAAGGAGGACATCTGTGACTACGTAACCCATGTGAGGAGTCTCTTTAAGAGAGTCCCTCTAGGCGAGCGACCGACTGATAGAGAAGTTTCGACTGTATTCATCAGCAGAATTAGAGATGAGGAGTTATATAAGGCATTGGCAGGCAATTCAAGCTTGGAGCGGGATGTGGGGGCTAGAGTTTTTGAGGAAGCCATCAGAGTCGATGACTAGCTGAAAGAGCGGAGCTCTAGGAGCTCAAATCTAGAAGAGACCAACCCGCGAAGCTTAAAGAGAACGTCAACCTCTAGTGAGTGGAGAATCCCATCATCCCAAGATAAGGGGAAGGCCACCGAGACAGACCAAGGCTTCGCTGAGGTCAAGATGGAATTAGCCAATATACAAGACATGTTGAGACGACCAACGCGCCTGCACATCCAATGCGTGTACTGTGGCGGCAACCACTTGCCGGCCGAGTGTCAAGACCCTAGGTCAAGACCTTGCGCTAACTGCAGTAGGTTCGGCCACGATATCGCACATTGCAGACTACCAAGAATACTTCCATACTCGCAACCCTATGGCCAGCCTTATCTAGCTAATAGGCATAGCCATACTTCGGAAGGGGAGCCCCATTGACTCTACCCGTGCCTAACGATATGAAACCAACTATCCCTAGAATGGACATAAATCCTATAGGCATTCCTAGACTGCCTGGTCCGTATGTGACCCATCTACCGAGCGACGCTCCAGTACACTACGTGGAGGAGCCGAATGATGAAGAGACCTACATATACCCTTACGTCTTGCATGACAACGAGGGCAACGCGGTCCTCATGGATTATTGGCCCGTGTCGATGATGGCGTTAGGACGAGGACGGGGTAGAGGCTTAGGAGGGAAGCCACAGGATCCAGTCACTTATTGGACTTGTGGACACCCCGGTCATGTCTCATCACGCTGCCCCGAAAGAGAGCAGCAAAACAGGGACAAGGCTGACCAAAGCTGCGCAGAGTGCGGAATCACCCATCTTTTCATAGGCTGCCCAAAGAGAAAGCCGCCCTTTAGCTCAGCCAATTTGCCATCCGTCCCATTGGGGTTGTTTGGTGTCGAAAACCCTGATGGGGAGGCCACACCCATTCCCTTGCGAGTTATGACCCGAGCCCAAATGAAGCATGCCGGCATCTCTCTGCTAGGACCTAGCTATCTTGACGCAACCTCGATAGGAAAGAAAAGCCGCAGGCAGAAAAAGAAGAGATCGGAAGCTAAGGTTGCACTAAAGACCGAGAGCGCTATGACTCTATCCACGGGGAAGAAAGTCTTGGATGTAGAGGCAGAGACTTCAGCCCCTAAGACAGCCAAAAAGGGAAGCGCTAAGGTAGGGGAATACCCGCATTCGAAGCGACAATTAGAGGCCATAGAAAAGGTGAAGGAATGGGTGAGGGAGGCTCAACAGCATCTCAAGGATGCTAAACCCATCATAGAGGACGAGATCGATGATCTCTCCAGCATAAGCATGCCAATGTCACCACCTCAACCTAAGTCAGCCGAAGCAACAGTGCCGTAAGCAGTGCCACTAAGACCAAGCCTTGACGCAACAGAGCCGTAGATCAGCCGCGGCCATTGGCCCGGACAGTCTACGCTAAAAGAAGGACGAGTATCCAATGATCTCATGACCACCCTTATAATACTTAGCCTGGGGGATCTGCTTAAGCAGCACCCTGCCCTATGGCAAGACCTTAAGCAGTGGGTCGAGGGATCACAAGAGCAGGTCACGGTAGACCCTCGAGACCATGATGCAGAAACACAATTGCCAAGTTTGACGCTACATTCCGTGCCTAAATCTTTGCATGTCAACGCCTTTTGGGAAGGCTCTAAGATGCACGCAATCTTGCCGGCCTTGGGCGACACAACAAGAAAGGGAATCATAGACACGGGAGTCGGGGTTAGTGTGCTTAGCCACGCAGTGCTACAGACTTGGGGAAACCCGCCTGTCAAAGTTGCTAGGTTTAACGTCCCGCTAGCAAACGGTATGAGAGTGAAGCCATTTGGGGTACTGAAGAATTGGCCAATGAAGATCGCAGGTGTCCAGTTCTCTGTCGACTTTATAGTCATGAAGGGAGTGGACTACGATGTCCTATTAGGCCGACCCTGGCTGCGCAATGCTAGAGTCATCGAAGATTGGGGTAACGGCTTGATCTTCCTGGGCAATAGAACTGATGCCGTAATAATAGAGATGAACACCTGGAAGACCTCACTAGTCGACTTAGACGGCATCTCTGCTATGCTCAAGGGGAACACTCAGGTCAAGAAGCCCTATGGGTCCTTGACCAAGTATATCCCATGCCCAGAGGATGAGCGGGATTGGATGCACGTCCTCATTGCAATTGACCTGCCATTCTCAGACCATGAGGCGTATGAGCAGGCCATCAAAACGATCGGCAAGACCAACGAATCACTCTCTACACCAGTCTACATGATGGCAATAAGCCTCCATGGAAAGCCTAAGCCTATCACCTTCCAAGTGCCATCCAACAAAAGGTAACTCTAGGGGGTACTGGAATACCTAACATACCAGCTAGCTGGCAACCCAGCTGCCAACTTCAAACCACTCCAGGATCTCTTGGAGGATTCCAAGTGGCAATGGACCAGGGTGCATGAGTTGAACCTCATGTATAATTGGGCCCTGGTTCCTGACCAGTGACACGAGGCATACCAAGCCCTAGGAGACGACGAGCAGTCAAATGACAAGGATTCTTGCGATGAATACGAAGACTGCCAATCCTTCAGTGATGAGAGTGAGGGTGAAGTGGATACCATAGAATACGACACTGAAGGACGAGAAATTGAGCAGATACAAGCAGACGCCAAGCCGCAGAAAAGGTAGGCCCTTAGATTGGAGCAAGGAGTCATGCGCATGAAATGTGATTCTGCGTGGTTGGAATGTATAGGAGCCATAGACCTTGAGCAAGCAGGCCTAGCCCAATCAGAAACGACATCAATACTTAGAACCGAATTGCCATCCGAACTACGGCCACCAGGGGAGACCACCTCTTCTAGCGAAGATGGAGGGTTTGACTTTGAATCGGAAGTTACTTCAGATAGCGACCCAGAGATCCCTAGGCCACACGCACCAAGGGAGACTTACCCGTCCACCTGAGTTATAGATGGTTAAGGCAGGATAAGGCAAAGCACCCCAGGGATGCATGATCAGAAGAACAACGAAAGCCGCATGACCTCCCTAAACGCTTCACTAAATTCAAAAAAGGGGATAGGGTAGTGGTTCTGCTAGGTGCCAAGCGTCAAAGGCAGAGGAGTGAACCAATCAAAGGACCAGCCACAAGGTCAGGGAGGTAGACCTAGCCCTGGAAGGGGAGACACCTCAACCAGTGTTCATTGCCGATGACTTGACTGTTAAAGAAAAGTTGAGTCTTGTCGCTCTCTTGCAGGAGTACATAAACGTATTTGCCTGGTCATTAGAAGAGCTACGGGGGGTAGATCCGAGTGTTGTGACTCACAACATACCCATGACGTCAGATGCAATGATGGTCAAGCAATGACTGTACCCCATGAATCCAAAACACGCTCATGCTGTCAAGGAGGAAATTGACAAGCTGATGAGAGCTGGATTCATTTACGAAATTGAGCACACACACTGGGTATCACCCATAGTCATTGTGATGAAGAAGAACGGCAAAATTCGAGTGTGCGTCAATTACAAGAAGGTGAACGCTGCTACGAAGAGAGACAACTATCCCTTGCCGTACACCGAGCACGTGCTTGAGAGGGTGGCAGGCAAGGAAGCCTACAGTTTTCTGGATGGCTTCTCAGGGTACAACCAGGTGCAAGTGCACCTTGCAGACATGCACAAGACCGCCTTTGCCACTGAGTGGGGCGTCTTTGCATACATAGTCATGCCCTTCGGGTTGACCAATGCCCCTGCCACTTTCCAACGCCTCATGTGCACCATCTTTAAAGACATGCTTCGCAAGGAGTTAGAGGTCTTTGTCGACGATCTGTGTGTCCATTCAACCTGTATGGAACACTTAGACAAACTCCGCACAATCTTTGAATGGTGCCGCTTATACCATCTCTCCTTGAACCCCTTGAAGTGTCAATTTTGGGTGAAGCATGGATGCATCTTAGGACACGTGGTGTCGAAGAACGACATTGCCACTGACTTCTCAAAGGTCAGGGTTATTGTTGACCTTCCACCCCCAATTAATTACAAGGGAGTTCAACCCTTCTTAGGTCACACAGGATACTATCGACGGTTTGTGCTGAACTATGTGTTGATCGCCAGGCCATTGTACAAGCTGCTGATTGTCTTCGAGTGAACCGAGGCATACCAACGGGCATACGAAGAATTAAAAAGGGCTCTAACAACAGCACCAATTCTATGAGCCCTAGATTGGACCATTACCTTCCACGTGCACATCGATGCTTCTAAGTTTGCCGTGGGGGCAGTGTTGTGCCAACCTGGTGAGCATAACTTAGATTACCCAGTGAGCTTTGCTAGCATACAAATCACTGAGACGGAGATGAATTATCCGACAACAAAAAGGGAGGGACTAGCCATGGTGTTCATCGTGAAGAAATTCCGGCATTATCTATTGGCCACACCTTCATCTTCTTCGTGGACCATCAAGTCCTGCTATATTTAGTGAACAAACCTTGTGCTACAGGATGCATAGTTCAATGGCTCCTCCTACTCCTGGAGTTTGATTTCTCCATGGTGGTACGAAATGAAAAATAGCATTATATGGTTGATCACATGTCCCGTATACCCACAGGAGAAGCCGTTGGACAAGGCATCATTGACAAGTTACCTGACGCCCACTTATTCCACCTATCCAGAGAGAGAGATCTATTTAAGGCTGATCTAACGCCATACTGGGCAGACGATGTAGTCCAAGTGCTCGAGCACGGACTACCTGAGCGACCAATAGAAAAGGCACGACTTAGGCACTTGATCCTGAAGATCCAGCCCTACCAGCTGATTTTGCAGGCCAATTCTATAGGTTGGGGCAATATGGATTACTGCATAGGTGCATGTGTGAGCATGAGATGCACGATGTGCTCTCAGAAGCGCACAACGGCATTGCAGGAGAACACTTTTAGCGAGGACACAACAGCCCGAAAGATGCTACAATCCCAACTATGGTGGCCCACCCTTTTCCACGATGCAGCTAAATTCGTAAAGCACTGTGATGAGTGCCAAAGGACCAAAGTGCCTGTGCGGAAAGACAAGATGGAGTTGACCCCTGTCATAGCCCGACAACACTTTGAAAAATGGGGCATCGATTTTATTGGACCTATCAGTCCTATGGCACAATATTCCCAAGCTCGCTACATCATAGTGGCAATCGATTATCTAACGAAGTGGGCAGAGCCACGAGCCACGAGGAGAAATGATGCTAGAACCACTGCAAAGTTCTTGTGGGAGCAGGTCATTTCACGGTTTGGCTATCCAATCGAGCTTGCAAGCGACCAAGGCATGCACTTCATCAATGAGGCGATTTCCCACTTGCTCTCTACCTTCCTAATAATTGATCGGAAGTCCTCTCCCTATTACCCTCAAGCTAATGGCCAAGCCGAATCCACGAATAAAATCCTAGTCAACGTGCTTACAAAGGTAGTGACTACTTCAAGAAGTGACTGGGACAACAAGCTAATGGTGGTCTTGTGGGCCTATCGCATAGCTTATAAAACGGCTGTAGAACAGACGCCTTTTAGGTTGACGTACGGAACTGAAGCCATTTTACCCTTAGAATTCTTCATCCCTAGATTAAGGATAGCAGTCTAGGAGCGTTGGGAGGAAAGAGAGGCTTGGACCAATCGCTTAGTGGAGTTAGAGCGCCTAACGGAGACCCGACTCCTTGCCACTCACTCTTTGATTTGTGAGAAGGCTCGACGAAAGATGTGGTTTGACAAGCATGTCAAACAGCGAGACTTTGAACAAGGGGACCTTGTTCTACTATACTCTGTAAAAGGACATAAACAGAAGATGAAGTTTCAGGGGCTAGGGCCTTTCGGAGTACGCATGATTGGTAGAACATGGAATATTGAGCTAGAGACACTTGAAGGCGAAGGAATAGGCTTTTTTAATGGCAGCCGCATAAAGAAGTACTATCCTCCTTCCCATCTATTACATGAGCCCCCCATGCTAGAACCCCCAATAAACGTCTGTATGGCTACTATAACCAACCTTACAGATCAGGACGAAGAAGCATGGCACCGGCGTATCTAGAAATCATAGTCACAGCAGGAGCGACGTATTCTTTCGACGCCTTGATTGATGAAGGTGCCGACTACAACATCTTGATGCATGACCATTGGACACGCATTGGTCAACCGAAACTACAGCCCACTAATGCCAAACTCACCCCGTTTGGGGATAATGCTTATTCACTCCTAGGGAAGTGCAAGGTAGTCGTTTCTATTGAGTCTGAAAGTTTTCTAGCTTTCTTCCATGTATTACCGGTAATATGTCACTATTAGGTCGTACTTTCAAGAAGCAAACGAACTATAATGTGGATTACAACCTAAACCGCATTCATCTTGCTATAGGCAATGTGCGTATAGTGACGACTTTTAGCAAGGGCTGTCCTGTTTCCTCCACCATTACGAAGCCACCGGTAGAAACCCCTACGACCATGCTTCAGCCCAAGTCTAAACAGAAGAAAACTACGTCCTCATGCCAGGCTCTCGACCCTAGGCTTAAACCCACCAAGAGTGCTCACAAGGCCAAGGAGTCCAAGCTTATATGGGTGCCAAAACGGCAAAGACCACATCCAGGTAGACCACCCAAATGTGATTCTAAATGCCAAAATAATCAGCCATCACAGCCTAAGAGGTAGTCTAGACACTATCGACATAGACACACAACCACGCCGCGATGGATCCCCAAAGATCTCTTGTGAGCACAAGGATACTACGAGGGCAACCCCTGGATTTGGGTGCCTAAAAATGGCAAGTTCAAAAGCTCATCTACAAGCAATCTCACCCCAGTGAGGGAGGCTTGCACACATGGTGCCCAGGGCATAGTCAACAAACCATTGCCTGCTGTGGCTAGTAAGCCTCAGCTCATCTATCGACCAAAGCAAATGCCACAAGCCTTAGACTTGCCTAATCTAGAGAACTTAAAAACCTCCATGACTATTCACTCAGAACCCAGCACAACTCCCATGCCCCCAGAGCTTCCTACAACACCTCAAAGTGCTCTGGAGTGCAAAGCCACACCTCTGACACCAATGATGGAGTCACCACTATCCAGTCCATTTGCACCATTCCCACCAGCAGGTCTTAAACCTTCCTACGCGGTACGACCTTTCCTTTCCTTGGCTAAAGACCTCACCGCAACTTCTGGGGATGACTTAGTAACATGCACAAGATGTTGGACAAAACTTTCACTACGATCGCTAGAAGTTATGAGAGGCTAGACCTAGGTCTTCTTGACGAAACACTTGCTTCGGATGTTCGTGCATTACCATGCACTTGGGAAGAATACGAACTTATGACCACTAAATTCCCCAAAATTGCTGCTGAACTAATAGTAGCAAATGACAAAATCTCAAAGGAGCAAGCTGCCCTCAGAAGACTAATTACTTCATATCGTAAGCCTCCTTGTTCTGTTCCTGAGCATGAGTTGCAAGAGCTCACGCAGATGGCAAGCTCGCCTTCCACGTTCTTGCAGTAGTGGTTTGCTCTAAGAATCCAATGGGAGAAAAAAGGTTGCTGGATAATGACCAATGCTGAGCAATGCAGGGCAGTTAAAACCATCGAATATGACCCACTTATGTGGCACCTATCTCGTTTAGGGTTTTGGGCATTACCCGCAACCAGCATTTAGATGACCATGTGCTCGCTCACCCTTACATTGACCAATTCCTTACGGAAGAGGAATTACACATTGCAAGCCACCTTAATACTGGAGATCTCTTTTACGATGTCTTGACCTACATCTCCCAAGTCTCCATCCAACCATCTGCTCTTGATTGTCATGCTCAACTGAAATACAATCCAAAATTCTACACGTGGCTTCTTCACACGTAACTCCTACCCCAACAGGCCCAAAGCCCCTAAGCCCCTCACCTTTTAACCCCCAATCCTAGGAAGGATGTTGAGATGACAAGCTCAACACATGCGGACATTGATGATGGACCGCCTGGTTAGATGGGCCCACACGTCTACACTTAGTACGTCAGTGGTCATTATGACTCTCACATGGCCACTGACTCATTACTTATTATATTCAGGTTGTTACACCTATTTACAGCTGGCATAGTTATAGTGCCGGTCGACTAGTGTAGTCGGTTATGCATTGTTTGGCTTAGTAGGCCACTTTCCTTTTATGTTGCATCTTATCTATACTTTGTGTACATTGTAAAGAGTGTGGAAGAAGAAGAAGAAATCAGCAAGAAAACGTTTTAGCCTCCATCTCTCTTCTTGTCTCTTGAGTGAGCTTCTCCTTGTGCATTTTGTGTGTGTTCGGTGCAACATCTTGAGCAAGTCCCCCCACCACGCGATTCTTGACATGGTATCAGAGCCGCACCACTGAGAGAGGCTGATTTCAAAGGTTGAAGCAAAGGAGAAGAAGTAAGGTTCGAGCAAGCAAGCCATGGGTAAGAAGCTCTCCCATCCTTCCACTCTTTCTCTTGGATAGTGCCTGTGGAGGCACCAGAAGTAGGGCAGAGCAAAAATCTCAGATTGCAATGAGATTTGGTGTGCGTGAAGAGTAATGTGTAGTTATTTTGGGCATTTGAGGCCGTTTCAGGGCCCGTTTTAGAGCCGCAAGGTTACGGACAGCAGTTTTAGGGTACACTGTGACTTCAACTGTATTGACCGAAAGTGGGTACGCAGGTTATAGATTTCAAATCTGTAAGTTCAAAGGTGTTTACCAGTGAGTGAACACAAGGTTTATCTGCAAACAAGTTGCAGATTGCATATATTGTTGAGCAGATAGTGAAAAAGGTTGTCTGGTGTATTGCTGTGCACTACAGATCGAGGGTTGTAGAAGATTTGCTTGCTGTTGGTATTAATTTTGTGATAATGGCAGAGAACAGTGGAAGCCCCATCATTGAGAAGCTCAACAAGAACAACTACCCTTCATGGAAGTTCCATGTCATGAACTTCCTTATTGGAAAAGGCCTCTATGAGTTTGTTTCAGGTGAAGAAAAAGAGCCGGAGGTGAGTGATCCTCCAACGGCAGAAGAGACAAAGGCACGGAAGGAATGGAATGCAAAAGACAAGAAGGTCATGTATTGGCTATCAACAGTAATTGACAATAATATGCTGGGACATATCAGAAATGCAGAGAATTCATATGCAGCTTGGACCATACTTGAAAGTATATTTTCTGTAAATACAAAGGCAAGAAAGATTCAACTCAAGCAAGAGTTGAATACATTAAAGAAAGGGAAGATGTCTATCAATGAGTATGCACTGAAGGTAAGAAGCATTGCAGATGCATTGGCAACGATTGATGCAATGCCTGATGATGATGATTTGGTGTCGTCTACCTTGGGTGGACTTAACAATGAAAAGGCTTGGAAGTCTTTTGTAACTTTCGTATATGTCACGAAGCCATTTCCTGATTTCTATGAGTTGGTCTCCCTTATGATCACTGAAGAGATCAATATGCAGAGTGAGACATCTGAAAGAAGTGGTGAACAGGTCCAAGCTTTCTATTCTAGTTCAGGAAGAGGACGTGGCAGGTTCTCTTCAAGAGGCCGTGGTACAGAACATGGTAGTGACAATCAGTAAAATAGATTGAGTCAGTAATTTGGCGATTTGCAGGTTTCAGGAGGTCGTGGTAACTTTAGAGGCCGGGGGAGCTTTAAAGGAAGAGGTGGATGGCAGAACAGAGGTTCAAACAACTCTGGTATTGTGTGTCACTACTGTGGCAAAACAGGTCATATTGCAGCCCAATGTTATGCTAAGAAAGATGATATTCGGAGTGGTAAGTTGCAGCAAGGAAACTATGCATCATCTTCACGACAAAATGAAGACAAAAATGAACGTTTGTTTGTTATGCAGCATATGCTGAATGCTGTTACAGAAAAGGGAACACATGAAGATGTTTGGTATGTTGATTCAGGTGCATCCAATCATATGACCAGCCATGCAGAATGGTTTGGAGAGATGCAAGATTTGCAGAATGCAGGTTATGTGCAGATGGGTGATGATTCATGCCACCCAATTTCACACATTGGAAAAGTTCCCTTGTGCTTGCATGATGGTAAGACAAAGAGTCTTTCAAATGTATTATATGTGCCATCTATTACAAAGAACTTGGTGTCAGTCGGTCAAATGGTAGAGCAAGGGCTGCAAGTCAGATTTAATGCAAAGGGCTGCTTTGTAGAAGACTTCAATGACAAGTGCAGGTTGGTAGCAAAGGGAAGTAGAGTTGGACGTATGTTTACTCTGGATGTTGGAATTCCTTCTATGAATGCTGTTATGTATGCTAAAGGAAAAGGTGTTGTTGCAGATATTGAAATTTGGCACAAACGCATTGGACATGCAAATGTACAAAGGCTGAAATTAATGCAGTCCAAAGGGTTGGTTATAGGGTTGCCTACATTTAGAGTTGCAGAATTTCATAAGGTATGCGAAGCATGTCAGTTTGGTAAGCAGGCAAGGCAACCTTTTTCACATGATAGAGATGTAAGCAGAAATATCCTTGATGTTGTGCATATAGACATTTGGGGGCCTACACAAAATGTATCTCTTGGAGGCAGTTCATACTTTGTCACATTCATTGATGATTGTTCTAGAAAGCTGTGGGTATATTTTATGAAGAAAAAGAGTGAAGCGTTTGAGCACTTTAGAACTTTCAAGGCTGCAGTTGAAAGAGAAACAAGCTTGAAAGTAAAGTGCTTGAGGTCAGATGGAGGGGGAGAGTACCTCTCAAATGAGTTCAGTGATTTTCTGAGGTCTCATAGGATAAAGAGACAATTCACATGCAGGTATATCCCATAGCAAAATGGGGTTGCAGAAAGGAAAAACATGGATATTGCAGAAGTTGCACGTGCCTTGATGGGGCTAAAAAGAATATGCCTAAGCATTTCTAGTCTGAGGCTATTCATACTGCTGTTTATATTGTGAACAAAACTCCCACAGCTGCAGTTCATGGTATGACTCCCGAAGAATGTTTTACAGGTAAGAAGCCTGATGTTTCACACTTGAAAGTGTTTGGCTGCATTGCGTATGTTCATGTGCCAGATGAGTTGCGGAAGAAACTGGATCCAAAGGCTGAAAAGTGTGTCTTTATTGGATACTCTTTAGAGTAGAAAGGATATCACTGTTATAACCCTGTCACTTGTAAGTTCAGAGTGAGCAGGGATGTCATCTTTGATGAAATGAGCAGTTGGTATGCATCTAGTGGTGATGCATTGAATGATGATGATGATCATGACACTCATGTGCAGGCTGAAAAGCAAGAATCACGAACTCTTAGTGGACCAGAGACATGGGAGACTAAGGAGTACCTCTACATCTTCGGGTGCATCTAGTAGCACTACAGGTAAAGACAAAGGAAAGAATAAAGTGTTAGAAGGCATTGATGCAGTTCTTGATGGAGACTCCAGTGGCTCAGAGAGCTTGGATGATGAGCTTGGCATTCCTTTAGTGAAGACTCCAGGTGTGCAAAGAGCACGCGTTAATGCAAAGACTCCATTGAGTGATCCAGTGGTACGCAAGTCTAGCAAGGTGAGATACCCTGTTAAAAGATTTGGTTTTGAAGGTTATGCAACTCATCATTATGCTTATATGGTGAAACTAGTTGAGGATGTTGAGCCCACATGTTTTGAGGAGGCTATTGGTCATACTCATTGGGATGAGCAATGGATGAGGAGATGGCTACATTAGAGGCCAATAAGACTTGGGATCTAGTATCATTGCCAAAGGGCAAGAAAGCTATTGGATTTAAGTGGGTTTATAAGATTAAGCACAATGCAGATGGTTCTATTAGTAGGTACAAAGCTATGCTGGTTGCAAAAGGCTAGCCCAGACATATGGCATAGATTATGATGAAACCTTCGGTCCAGTTGCTAGCATGGCAACTGTCAGATGTGTGATTTCTTTGGCAGCAGCCAAAGGTTGGAGGTTGTAGCAAATGGATGTGAAGAATGCCTTTTTGCATGATGATTTACAGGAAGAAGTGTATATGGATCAGCCAGCAGGTTATGAAGATTTAGAGCATCCCAAGTATGTGTGCAGGTTGAAGAAGGCGCTCTATGGGCTCAAGCAAGCACCTAGAGCATGTTCTGACAAGATCAGAGAGTATCTTGTCAATATTGGCTTTTATGTTTCTGATGTTGATCACTCACTTTATGTGAGAAAGGGAGATGCAGGTTTGGTCATCATAGTCATCTATGTGGATGACTTGATTATTACAGGTGATAGTGATAGTGGGATTGCTGAAGTCAAGGATTCTTTGAAGAAGAAGTTTGAGATGAAGGATTTAGGTGAGCTAAGATACTTCCTTGGCATTGAGGTGATTAGATGTGATGATGGTATATGGCTATCCCAAAGACAGTATGGCTTGAATATGTTGTCCAAGTATGGTATGACAGCATGCAAACCACTTTTAGTTTCGTTGGAGCAGAATGTAAAGTTGAGTGCTGATGTAGGGGATGAGATAGAAGAACCTACTATGTTCAGGAGGATAGTGGGGAGTTTGATCTACATGACCATTACAAGGCCAGACTTGAGCTACGCTGTTGGTCTTGTGAGTCAGTTTATGCAAGTACCTAGAAAGCCACACTTGGATGCAGTCAGACGCATATTGAGATATGTGAAGTCCACATTACATTATGGACTTTTCTATGAGACAGGTACAGATGTATAGGTATTTGGATACACAGATGCAGATTTGGCTGGTAGTATGTCTGATAGAAGATCTACCAGCAGATACATGTTCTCTCTTGGTAGTGCAGCAGTTGCTTGGAGCAACAAAAAGCAATCTACAGTTGCTTTGTCGAGTACAGAGGTTGAGTATAGAGGTGATGTTGTTGCAGCATGTGACGTAATATGGCTGCAAAAGTTATTGACTGATTTGGATGTGCAGGTGGAAGGTCCAGTTGTCATTTATTGTGACAACATGAGCAGTATACAATTGGCTAGGAACCCTGTGTTCCATGCTAGGACAAAACATATTGAGGTACACTACCACTTTGTGAGAGAGAAGGTACTAGTAGGTGAGATTGACTTGGTGTATGTCAGCACACAGGTTCAGATAGCTGACATCTTCACAAAGGTATTGGGTACAGAGAAGCTTCAAAAGTTTCGAAGCTTACTTGGAGTTGCAGAGATGCAGTTGAGCTTGAGGGGGAGTGTTGAGATGACAAGCTCAACACATGCGGACATTGATGATGGACTGCCTGGTTAGATGGGTCCACATGTCTACACTTAGCACGTCGGTGGTCATTATGACTCTCACATGGCCACTGACTCATTACTTATTATATTCAGGTTGTTACACCTATTTACAGCTGGCATAGTTATAGCGCCAGTCGACTAGTGTAGTCGGTTATGCATTGTTTGGCTTAGTAGGCCACTTTTCTTTTATGTTGTATCTTATCTATACTTTGTGTACATTGTAAAGAGTGTGGAAGAAGAAGAAGAAATCAGCAAGAAAACGTTTTGGCCTCCATCTCTCTTCTTGTCTCTTGAGTGAGCTTCTCCTTGTGCATTTTGTGTGTGTTCGGCGCACCATCTTGAGCAAATCCCCCCACCACGTGATTCTTGACAAATGATTCTTTTCTAAGCCAAAAGGGGAGGGGGTATGTGGTGAAGGTGAAAGGAATCAGATAGGAAATGAATAAAAAGGGGGTTACAGTAAAGTAAAGGTAGTGAAAAGCATAAGCATATAGTATGAAAAAATGGCTTCCTAAGAAATTCATTCAAGAGTTTTTATTCTCACGTAAATAGCGAAGTGATATGTGGAAAATGCTAACGAAAGTTACGAATTATGGCAAGAGCATAAAATGTCGCAATAAGACTGCGCCCATCGGCTCCCGTTCACAGACGAGGAAAGGGGTCGATTCTCTGGCCGTCTAGGAGGGATTTAGGGCCTCTCGGCTACGTTGCCTTGCCGTTTCTTTTGGGCTCGATCAGGGTTTTATGGCTCGGCGGGTTACCTCTAGGTCTTTGGGTTTCTAGGTATCGCAACAACCCACTCGAACTATTAAGCGGCCATGCCTTACGATTTTGTCTACTCGGTGCACCAGAATCAAGCTTTAAGCATCAGGAAGGCTTACAACAAGTTGCGCCGCTGAGCGCGAGTTAGGTCAAGTCAAATCTCTGAGAGACTGAGTTGGGGCACACACTTAGCCCAATTGGTCCGAGTTGCAAGGGCCGAGTGGGTGACTTGGATGGGCCGAATCTCGCTTGTCCGAGTGCAATAAGGTTTTTGTAGGCCGAGGTCCGAGTGGAGTAACTAGGATGGGCCGAGCTAGATGTTGGGCCGAGGGCCGAGTATCGTGTCCTGGGCCGAGTGGACTTGGGTCCGAGTGTGAGTCTGATCAAAGGGCTGAGTCGAGTAATTCGAATGGGCCGAGTCCGAGGGCCGAGTAGGGTTTTTGGATCGAGGTCCGAATGGGTGGGTCCGAGGGCCGAGTCTGGGACTCAGCTTAACAAGGGCCATCCGGACGGGCCGAATGCGGCACGACAAATGCCGCGCAATGACGATTTCAATCGAATCTCCCTAGTTAGGCAATCATCCCCTACATAAACTTCCAAATCCTGGCTAAGGCACCAAGGGAAGTGATTGGCATACCTGGGGTGAGCGGTAGGCTCTCCTATGATGTGATCGAATTGAATCTTCGTGGGGGCTCTCTCTCACACACTCTCTCTCTCTCACTGCAATGGTTGCAAATGAGCTCTCTCTTGGCCTCCTGACCCTTAAACCCCTTTCTGGGCAGGGCTTTGATACTCTCAATCATTCATTGCTGACATTAAGCATCCCAAGCTAGCTTTTTGCCATTTTTTTACATGTTTTATGCCCTGTTTTGTCCTGTTTGCAATAGTAAACCCTACCCTTTCCTGGTTCAATTTCCTAATGCTATCCTACACTAAATGCAACAAGAATCGAAAGCAACAAACTGGCATGATTTCTCCCTATTTTCCAATCATCAAACTAACTAACTAACCCAAAATATTTACTTGTTTCGAAGATCAAAACACCCAACCTTCCTACCTACCTCAAGCTTCGTTTCGGGGGAGAATCCCTTACTTCGATGCTTGATATGGGACGCACAAGCGCTCAAGCTTGAATCTGTGGTCCTGGCAATGGAATCAAAATGTGGGAGCTTTTGCTCAACCGCCAAGACCCACGGACCGCTTATTGTTTCAAGCATTCCAAGAGAGCTCCAATGGCTACCTCTCACATAGCCGACACGCCCTCGATCCTAAGAGTGTAGTGAGCTTACCTTGATGCCGATATGAGTTGCCTCCTCTTTTCCACACTCTGGTAGCTCCACGATCCTAGATGCTAGCTCAAGCATGCTCAAGCCTCCTCCTTCTCCAAGCTCCAACTGCCATGGCTGTGCGTGTAAAAGAAGGGAAGAGAAGAGAAGATGATGAAGAGCTTCACCCCCTTGATCCCTCACTTCCACTCACTCCCTCCCTCACTCTCACAACCACTCCCTCTCTCAAGAGCATACACAAGCAAGGAGAGGAGAAGAAGAGGAGAAGAGAAGAGCTCTTGTTGGGCACACACCAAAGAATGACCTTCCATTCACTTTTTGAACTTTATATATACAAACCCTAAAACCCCATGGGCACCCATCCTTTTTTACATGACCAGCCATTGTGGCAAGGTCCCTTTTTCTAATTTCCTCTTTTTGCTTCGTACCCTAAGCATATATTCGACTACTCTTTTACAGGTGGCACAGGAGGTATCCTGGCGCTCTTTTACAAGAGTTTTTGGAGTTTTTGAGGCGCCTTTTATTTAAAACTACGCTTTTGGCTCCGGCTTAGCTTTGGAGTCCGCCTGCGTGTCCTTGCTCCTTTTCCGTCTTATTTCTGCTTTTTCATTCGTCTTTCTGCCTTCTCGGCTTGGGGTTAACAACCCCCAAACCATTACTAAATCAAGCAAGAGACAAGATATACTGCCAAAGTAATGAGTTGTCCACAAACTATAAGCAAAAGATTATCAAGTCCAGGTGACTGCTCGCAAATAGAATGCATAAAATTGAAATAATAGGCTGCTATAATAAATTGGGGTATATGCCAACAATCAATTGTGAGCAACCAAGAAGAAAGAAGCCAAGAACAACTAGCACTGAAGACCTTCACAATTGCAGTATATCAAAAACCATATATGCAATAGGCATAGACGTCATTCATAGGGTAGGTCTCAAGGGTAGATGAAGAAGAACTACTAGATGCATAACCCATTGAGAAAAATCTCAATACATAATCTAGAAGCATATAACTACCACTGACAACACCCTAATAATGTTAGGTCCAAGCCAAGAGATCAAATCAGTCCCATTATCTCACTATGATAACTGCATAAACCAAATGCTTTGTAGTATATCGAAGTGCCAATGTGGCTCAGTACATAAAGCCGAGTTGCTCCCATTGAAGCAAAATTTGAATGCCAAATGAGTAAGAAAAGCTCAAAACAGCATGGTAATGACATCTAGACATCCAAAATCCATAGAGCATATATCCGGAAGCATAAAACCCAATATATGCTTCAAGCCTATAATTGCATAAGCCACTAAAGTAATCAAGGCATGTAGCCATAGCCAATATCAATGTAATGGACCTCAAAATCTCAATGCAAAAGCATGCCAAAGTATATCAGGAATTATACATAACAATCAAAGTAGTGGTACATCCTTTAAGTATCCCGTAAAGCATCAATGAGCATTGGGCATAAGCTTTTCACTAATGAATGCATGCTGCCCTATTATTATAGTACTGAAATCTCTGAGAAAAATTAGCCAAATATGTGTTTAAATTAGCCCAAAATCGTAAGCATACCATCCAAGCACCAAGATAGCATCCTTGAAGCATCAAATATGCATTATAAAATGTATTGTCTACTGGTCCAACCAGAATAGTTGTGTTCTATGTGAAATAGAGAATAAAAAACTACACATAATCAATTTTGTGAGTATCCAAATTTGTAGATCTTGTCACACTCTTTATTTAATAGCTATAGATTATTCAAATGTCACTAAAAGAATATAGAATAAAGTGACAATGATGGGTGCCCACCACCTATAATATATAAGTGTGTGGGTACTATCTTTATAGTAATAGATGGGTGGCTAGGCATATAGCTAGACATAAGTGTCTTTACCCCCAACATCTTTTACGCATACTGATTTTGATTTCATCTGCAATAGGGTATTTCACCTTGAATTTTGTTTGCTTTTTATGATTCTATTGGGGGTAAAGGTGCATGTACCTAATTATTTGTGTATTAGTTACATAGTATCGATAAATTCATAAACTTGTACACTATAGGTGGTGGAGCACCCATCATTTTCACTTCATTATTTATTCTTTTAGTGATATTTGAATAAAGGAAAGGCCACTCACACATTGTGAGTGTTGGAGTTCCCACATCTTCTCTCTCTCTCTCTCTCTCTCTCTCTCTCTCTCTCTCTCTCTCTCTCTCTCTCTCTCTCTCTTACTTCTTCCATGTTAACCCTCGAAATGACACAAGCCGCAAAGAAGGCTTAAGAATGAGCATAAGAAGATAGCCCAATGGAAAAAAGGAGACCAAGAAGTACATAAAAAGTTTTAAAATCAAGAACAGGGTATACAAGAGATAAAACACATTTTAGTCTTTTGTAAAAGAGCACTAGTCTCCCTCCTATGCAAGTTATAAATAAAAAGTTGTATGTAAAGGAGCCATGAGAATAGGAAAGAATAGAAAAAGAGTAGAAAAGAGGATCAAGGCTAGACGGCTAGTTATGGAAATGGATTGGGTACCCAAGAGGAGAAGGGCATGTATAAAAGTAAAGAGGATCAAGGCTAGACGGCTAGTTATGGAAAAGGATTGGGTATCTAAGAGGAGAAGGGCATGTATAAAAGTAAATGGATACGCTCATTCTTGGTGTATAAAAGTAAATGTATAAAAGCCAAAAAGTAAATGGTTATGCTCATCCTTGGTGTGTGTGCAAACTAGCCCTCTTCTTGTTCTTGGTCTTGCTTCTTGGTTGTGCATAAGAGAGGGAGTGTGAGAGAGGGAGAGTGTGTGTGTGTGAGAGAGGGATAGTGGAGAAGCTCTTCTTCTCCTCTCCCCATATTTTCCTTCTTTTCTTTTATTTTCTTGTGCATGCATCTATGGAGGTTGGAGCTTGGAGCATGGAGATGGAACTTGCTTGAGCTAGCACCTTGAATCGTAGAGCCATCAAATGATTCAAGGAAGATGACTACAATTATTGGATTCAATGGTAAAATCACTGCATCCTTGTGTGAGAGCGTGCATGGCTATGTGAGAGGTAGCCATTGCCACTTCTTGAAATGCTTGACTTGATAAGTGGTCTGTAGGGTCGCAACGGTTGCTAGTGATAGCAACAACATTTTGATTCCATTGTTGTTGAGACCAATATATTCAAGCCATGTTGCTCCTAGTTATAGCTGGCTATGTGCTACAGAGTAGCTCTTCCTAGCCTCCTTTCCTCCTTGAGATTAGCTATGATTTCATATGTGAATCTTCCATGGTGTGCTATTTTTGTTTGACAATCATATGAGTTGTTGTATGTCACCTAGAAAATCTCCTAGGTCAAAGTTTTAGTTGCCTATGTCCGTGCTAGCACCTACCATGTTGGCAGTCGCTTGAACCACTAAGGTGTCCATGACAGTGATTAGGTTAGCTAAGGACACATCTTTGATTGTGATTCATTTCTTTTTTCACTCGATTATCAAGTGGTTTGAGGCTATTCACTTCTCATGATGGGTTTCTTGGTTTGTTTCCATGGTCCCATGGGTTTTGAAGTCCTACTGGTGGCTTCATTTCTTAGTTTAATGCTCCTTTAGCATGTTCCTTGTTCATTAAATCACTTTGCTTACTCACACACTTGGATGGTGCAATGCAAGGTGAGTCGTGCACAATCAAGCTTTTAATTTTTCTCATGCACCTAAGTGCTTACAATGCAATGTGCAACCTTCAATGAAATCATTCACACACACACACCTTGCAAGTCACAGTTGGAGCTCTTTTATGTGAGTTGCAATCACACATGGTAGTCAATTTTGATCATCTATGGGGTCATGATGGGTGGTCTGCCTAGATGGTCAAATTGTATCTCTATCAGGAAGTAAATTGCAAGTGATCAACTGTTTTGATCAATTCTTGGGTAGGTTAGGGTAAATTCTAATGTTGGCCAGCTCTATGGTCACACTTGTAGGTCGGATTTAGCTAGGGTCACTTGGTAATTAGCTCACATCCTTTGATATGTTTGGTGAGTTTGGATGGTCCCTAAAAATGTGTTTTGATTCAAGTTGTTTGCAAATTCAAACATCCAAGTTGCAGATTTTTGTCCGTTTGAGTCCCAAACTTGGTCGTCCAAGTGGTTGGTTTGGACTATTCGAGTGGCGAGGGTTGGTGGACTCGGACAAGGTTGCCGTCCTCTGAGTCCAAGAGGGTGCATCCGAGTGGAAAATTCAACCGTCCAAGTGTTTGAGCTATCCAAGGGGGAGCTGTCCAAGTGAGAGCTGTTCGAGAGGATGAAAGTGATTTAGTCGTCTGAGGGGCCAATTAGGCTCAGCCATCCAAGGCATGGGGCACCATCTGAGTAGTAAGAAAACACACCGAATGACAAAAAATGATGAAGAATGCCTCACTAATTCACATGTGTTCCCAACTATGATCCTGTCCTTATTCTTCAATTAGCAAGGAAGGTTCTAAGCATATCTGGAATCACTGAGAATGATAATACAACAAATTTTTGCTATTGTTGCTCTCTTGACTTGCTGCTCTCTCTTAACCTACTACGGTCTCTCTCAATTTCTCATATACTCAAATGAACTCTCCTGACCTACTACTCTCTCTCTCAATCTCTCTCTTGACTTCTCTCTCTCACATACTCAAATGAGCTCTTTCCCCCCTTCTCTTCTTTTAATGATCTCTCTTTCTTCCTTTACTCTCTATTTTTCTTTTGAGATATTCAAAATCTATTTTCTTTTCTTTCCCTACTTATTGAGTGTTACAAAAGCTTATATTTTCTTTCTTTTTCCTTATTTCCTCAACGTTAATGCATCCTACTAATGTAAAACACCATACTATTGATTTGAGTAATGTTTCTAAATCTTCCAAATCCTAAACTATCCGACAAAGGAGATCAAATACCTTTCAAATCCCTTGCTTCCTACCTGTCTACAATCCCCTTTCTCATTGTGTCGCCTAGTGCTAAGATAGGTATGACCACATGCATCTCGGTGCCTTCCCAGAAAGAATTAATGTGCAAGGACTTAGGCACAGAGTGCAGCATCATACTCGGTATTTGTGTCTCTGCATCATGGTCGTGCAATTTTGCAGTAGCTTGCTCTCGTGATCCTTCAACACACTGCTTCAGGTCTTGCCATAGGGTGGAATGCTACCTAAGTAGGTCTCCCAAGCTCATCGACACAGGGGTGGTCACTAGCGTGGTAAGGAGGTCATTGGCTGCTCATCTTTCTCCTATTTTGGATTGTCCTGGCCAATGGCCATGATTGATTTGCTGGCCTGTAGTGTCAAGGCTTTGCCTAAGTGATACCGCTTGCGGCGCAGTCACATCTCTCGATTTTGGTCGAGGGGGTGAGACTGGCATGCTTATGTAGAAGAGATCTTCGATCTCATCCTCTAGGATGGGCTTAGTATCTTTTAGGTGCTCTTGGGCCTCTTTTACCCATTTATTCACTTTCTCGATAGCCTCTAGTTGGCGCTTCAGATGTGAGTATTCCCCTACCTTAGCACTTTCCTTTTCGACCGTCTTAGGAGCTAAGGTTCCTACCTCTACGTCAATGACCTTCTTTCCAATAGGCAGAGTCATGGCACTCTCAGTTTTCAGTATGATCTTAGCTTCGGGTTTCTTCTTTCTCCGTCTACGGATCTTCTTCCCCATCGAGGTTGCATCGAGGTTGCTAGGACCTGGCAACAATGTGCCGGCCTTCTTTGCCTAGGTCACGACACACAATGGGATAGATGTGGTCTCCCCATTGAGGTTCTCGATGCCAAGCAACCCCAATGGGACAGATGGCACATTGGCTGAACTTGAGGATGGTTTTCACTTGGGACTGTCAATGAAGAGATGAGTGATTCCGCACTCAGGGCACCTTAGGTCTGCCTGTCTCTATTTGGTTGCTCCCTTTCAGGACAATGTGATGAGACGTGCCCTAGATGACCGCAAGTCCAACATGTGATTGGATCTTGCATCTGCTCTCCTAGGCCTCTACCTCGGCCTCTTCCTAATGCCATCACCGGTACTAGTTGATAGTCCATAAGGACTGTGTTGCCCTCATCGTCCTGCGAGACGTATGGGTATACGTAAGTCTCTTCCTCATTTGGCTCCTCCAGGCGGTCTAGGTATGCATGTAGGGTTTATGTCCATTCTAGGAATAGTTGGTTTAACATCGTTAGGCATAGGAAGGGCCAATGGGGCTCCCCTTCCGAAGAATTGTTGGGGTCTGCTCTCTAGATATGGCTGGCCATATGGTTGTGAGTATGGAAGACTTCTTAGTAATCTGCAATGCATGACGTCATGACTGAATCTACTGCAATTAGCACAAGGTCATGACCTAGGGTCTTGACACTCAGCTGGCAAGTGGTTTCTGCCCCACAGAACACGCATTGGACGTGTGGGCATGTTGGTCATCTCAACATATCTTGTAGTTTGGCTATCTCCATTTTTACCTCAACTAAGTCTTGGTTTGTCTCAACAATGGCTTTCCCTTTGTCCTGGGCCATTGGGCCTGATCGTTCACTAGAGGTTGACGCTCTCTCTGAAATCTGTGAGTTGTTCTCTTCTGAATTTGAGCTCCTGGAGCTCTGCTCTTTCAACTGGTCATCTACTCGAATGGCCTCTTCAAACACCTTGGCTAGCGAGTCTCGCTGCAAGCTCGAGTTGCCTGCCAAGGCCTTATATAGCTCCTCACTTTGTATTGCACTGATAAACATGGTGGACACCGCTATTTTGTTAGGTCATTTGCCCATGGGGATTCTCTTGAAGAGGCTCCTCACGTGGGTGACATAGTCATGGATGTCCTCTTTCTCTTTCTGCTTGTCATTCATCAGTCTTACTAGTAGATTGTCAGAGTACCTAGGCTCGAAGAATCTCTTTATATGAAAAGGTTTTTGAGGCTGTTAAAGTCTGCTCGTTCTCCAACATCTAGACTCGTGTACCAAGTCCTACCCTTGTCGCCTAAGCAAAGCCCGAATGCTTGAGAGCGTTGAGTGAAGTCAGTGAGACCATTGGCCTCGCAGACTTGCTCAAATTGCTCTACAAAGTTGTATGGATCGTTGTGGGGTTGGTACTTGTTGAGCTACTTTGCAACAATTGGGATTTTAGACTGGCCCTTAGAGCCTTGGTTTTCTCCTAATCCTGCTAGTAATGATGTTGCTAGTGCTGCAACACTTTGCTCTACTGTTGTGTTGTCGAGCATTTGCTTCATGAGAAGCTCACTCAATGTCAAGTCTCCTTCTAGGGCTCTCTCATGATCGGTCTGATTCCCACTTGCTAGGTTCAGCACCCGCTGTACCTTGCGCAGTTCTATGTTCTGCCTTAAGCTCCTAGCATGTTGGTCTTGGTTGTATTTCACTATGCCTTGCAGCGCCTTGTGGGCTAGCTTTTGTTCCTCTTCCAAGTTTGTTATGATGGCCTCTGCTGTTCTGCCGCGGTGCTCATACCGAGCGTGCACATCGTAACTGCTCACTAGTTGCTGAATTGCCTCTAGAAAAGCTCCTAAGTCGAGTTCCTCGTTCATCTTGTAAGCTTTCCTCTGTCATGATCACGTTCTCGTGCTCCACCAAGTTGTCGATCAGGTTGAGGAAGTTGATCACATCCACTTCTCTAGCGTCACTTGCTTGATCCTACTCTGTGCTTTGGTCGTTCATTTATGTCTTGGGATCTTCTCCTATTGGTGGGTTCCTTGAGGTGTTTATATGAGTGAGTTCCTTGACTTATTGCATAAAATCCTCAATTTATCTCTACTCAGTGTGTGTGTATTCTTTCCCGTGCACTTGTCTCAATCGGGCTTTTAGTCGTCCTTAAGTGTAGTTCAAGTGTGGAAATTCAAAGTGAGTGCAAAAAACAAGTATTTAAGCAGCTTATGCACTCTCGCTTTGTTTTAGGCCTGATAGGCTTGTTGACCCACTTCTGGCCGTCTTGTCAGGTTTTAGGGTTTCTTGCTACATTGTCTTACCCGTTTTAGGTTTTTTCAGGGTCTTTGGCTCAGTTGACTGTTGCTAGGACTCTGGGTCTCGCAATAGCCTATTCGAGCTGCTAAGTGGCTGCATCCTACGAATTTACCTATTCCTTGCACTAGAATCGAGTTCTGCGCATTGGGAGGACTCACGAAGGTTTACGCGGTCGAAATCTAGCCGGGTCTGGTCTAATTTTGTGAAAATTTGAAAAAATCTTGACTTAGCCCAACTCGTTCGAATTGCAAGGGCCGAGTGATGGATTCAGACAGCCGACTGGAAATTGTGGACCGAGTGTGTCGCTTGGAGGTCGAGGGCCAAATGGGAAGCTTGGACAGGGTGACTTAGACGGGCCGAGGGGGTCTATTCGGACGCCAAGGAAGGCGGGCCGAGGACTGAGTTTTGATATGGTTGATTGAACTTTTGGCCAACTTTTGGTCGAGTTGGTTCGTTCGAACGGGCTGAGGGTCGAATGGGGTAGATTGGCCGAGGGCCGAGTGATATGATCAGATGGGCCGAATTACTAGTGGGCCAAGTTAGCCGAGAGTAAGTGGACTGAGTGATATGCTTGGATGGGCCAAATCGACTAGTGGATAAAGGACTGTGATTCTGGGACTCGGCCTAGGAACTGGCCACTCGAACGGACCGAACGGTGCATGACAATGGCAATGAAGGCACTAATTTTCTCAAATCTTACGACACATGCAATCATATCACACAAGAGGTTCCAGATCAGTACCAAGGCATAAGGGGAAGGACTTGATATACCTAGAACACGCGCGAGACTCCCTAGCGACAAGATCGAATCGAATCTCCAAAAGCTCTCTCTCTCTCTCACTCTCAATGTCACGGTATGAAATGAGCTCTTCCTTGACCTCTTGGCTCTTAAACCCCTTCCCATGTAAGGTTTTGGTGTCTCCAATCACTCACTTGCCGACATTTAACATCCCAAGTACTCTTTTTTCCCATTTTTGCATGATTTGTACCCTATTTTATAGCAGCAAACCCTACACTTTTTTTATCTGATTTTCTAATCCTAACCTATGCTCAACAAATATCGAAGGCAAAAAACTTAAATGATTTCTACATCTTTTCCAATCATTGAACCAACAAAATAACCCAAAATACTTACTTGTTTCGAAAATCAAAAAACCCAAACTTCCTACCTATCTTAAGCTCCATTTCAGGGATGGATCCCTTACTTCGATGCTAGATATAAGGCGCGCAAGTGCTCAAGCTTGAATCCGTTGGTCCCGGCAATGAAACCAAAATGTTGTGGGAGCTCACGCTCAACCGCCAAGATCCACGGTTTGCTTATTATTTCAAGCATTTCAAGCAAGCTCTCATGGCTATCTCTCACCTAGCCGACACGTCGTCGATCCTCTCGAGGTGTAGTGAGCTTACTTTGATGCCGAAATGAGTTGCCTCCTCTCTCACACACGCCGGTAGCTCCATGATCCTGGATGCTAGCTCAAGTATCCTCAAGCCTCCTCCATCTCCAAGCTTCATCCACCATAGCCGCACGTGCAAGAAAAGATAAGAGAAGAGAATAGAGAAGAGGAGATGGTGAAGAGCTTCACCCTCTTGATCCCTCACTCCCACACACTCACTAACTCCCTCACACTCTCACACTCCCTCTCTCAAGAGTACACACACAAGTAAGGTGAAGAGAAGAAGAGAAGAAGGGAGGACTCTTGTTAGCCACACACCAAAGAATGAGCTTCTCATTCACTTTTTAACTTTATATACAAAACCCCAAATCCCATGGGCACCCATCCCTTTTCACATGACCGACCATTGTGGCAAGGTCCCTTTTTCTAATTCCCTCTTTTTGCTTCATGCCCTAAGCCTATACCCGTCTATTCTTTTACAAATGGCACAGGAGGGAGCTTGGCGCTCTTTTACAAGAGTTTTTTGAGTTTTTTGAGGCGCCTTTCATTTAAAATTGTGCTTTTTGCCTCAGCTTAGCTTTAGGGGCCACCTCTACGCCTTTGCTCTTTTTACATCCTTTCTTTGCTTTTTCCTTCATTTTTTCGCCATCTCAAATTGAGGTTAACACTATCCAAGGAACTGTTCACAGATTCTGTGAAGATTCTAGAGGGTGCTAAGTTCAATTGGGCAGGATTTCTACTATCCAAAATGGATCAACATTTTCAACAAGTATGGAAGGGTCAACTCAGTAATGTCTCCTATGGTACCTTCTTATAGTGCATTATCATTTTTGCACCTCCTCCTGGTGGTGTACCAGTGCTTGATCCAGCTCCTTTGCTGATGCAACCTCCACCTTCAGTCCCTTCTCCTCCATCCATGCAACCTAATTCGGAAGATGAAGAGTCCCCTGTTGTTTTTTTTCGACAGAAACGCCTTTGTACGAAGGGTCCTTCCAGTCCTCTTGTACTAGATTCCCATGTACAAGCATCTCCTCCTGTTGTTTCTGGCAGTGTCATTCCTTCATTACTCTCATGTACCAATTTATTTGTAGCACAAAGGGAAGGATAACTAGATTTGTAGATCGCTTCATCTTTACAAACCATATTATCTGGATCCATGCTTTCCCAAATGGTTTCGAATGTCCAGTCGACTCTAGAAACCTTCCTTACTTCTTGTCTTCAGACACTATACATAAGTGTTTACACTTCCATGCAAGACAATGTGCATTTCCTAACCAGTCAATTGAGTAAGGCACTAGAGAACCTGTCTTTAGAAAGGGCTACACTCAGTGACATACATAAAAAAACGACTATTGCCATAGCCTTGATGGATTCACAAAAGGCAACCATTCAAGAGCTGGAATCTAAGGTTGCTAAATTGGGGGAGGAGAATGCATCTCTGACTCATGAGGAAAAATTTGCCCTTGAGGAAATGGTCTCTTTGGCTAGTAAACTTGGTACTAGTGAGGGTCAGTTGCAACACTCTCAGGAAACTATAGAGTCCCAAAAGAAACTTATTGAAGAACTTCACCAAAAGGTGGCTATTCTTTCTATTCCTCCTCCAACTCCTGTATCTTCTGTTTTATCTTCCAAAGAGGAGCTTGATCGGTTGCAACATAAAGCTAAACTGTGTGATGGGTTTTTTGCTAAAGTGGACCGCCTTCAGTAATGTATGGATTGCATGCAACAAGATTTTATCCGTTATACTGAATTGGTATCTCCTCCTCCATCCTTTTGGATCAAATATAATTAGCAGAGGTTTGTCTTGTATATTTCTTTAAGCAATGTGGATTTGGAACCTCTAGAGGATGGATGGTCAAATGTGTGGTCTCTATAGATACTGAGAGCTGTATTTGATAGATTTGTGGATGAGCTAGTTTCCCATGAGGTCTAGTTGTTATCTTTCATGTATCTTACATACCATTTGCAAATCCCTAATGAGGAGGACTTGAATTTTTATGTGGGGGGATGTGATCTTGCAAGTTGTCATGTATGTTCATTCAGTTGAGCTTCTGCTAGTAGCGAGTTTGAAGACTTATCATGAGCAAACATCTTGGTGTAGAGGGCATGCTTGGCACCCACCTTTGTAGGCTGATGCTTTGGAACCTCGTCGTCTCAGGAGTGTATTTCATAAATTTGATATCCAATCATTACAAACCCAATTGTTGAGCTTTATTGCTAATCATCTATTATTTACTAAGTTCTTTTTCTAGGATCTTAATTTTTGTTGTTCTTTTTATCTGTTGGATCCTGTTGATCTCCTTTCTTATTCTCTTATGGCATATCGTTTCCTTTTTTATGTTTTCCTTCTTTTCTCCAGTCATGATACTAATCCTCTTTTATTTTTTACCCCTTTTGGATCTCCTCATATCTCTCTCTTTATCATTTGCCATTTTATTGTTGATTCGACATTATCTCGTACCCCCTTCTGAACCTCCACCTACTGCTCCTCCTATTCCTTCTATTTTCTTAACAGATTCCCTTCAAACCTTTTTGTTGAATTCTCCATCTTTTCCACCTTCCTTATCACTTCATTTACCCTCATTCGGTGATTTGCCTTATCCCCCTTTACAATGTTCTCCTCTTATTCCATTACCCTTTCCCTCTGATTATATTAACATTTCTCCTCATCCAGTGCTGGATACTCTTGGATATGACAGTGACATACTCTGTTGAAGACAATGGATGCTGCATGATTCTGTGATAGGATCGGTATTTAATTGGCCTCTTATTCCAAGGTCCTGGGATACACCTGCAACATGTTTGAACTCTTACCTTCATTTTGCTAGAGTGCATGTTGCTTCTGAGGTTACCACTATCCATCTTGCAGCTCATTTTTCTTGGTATCTTTCTTTCATGCATCAGCAGTCAAATCTAAATGCTTGGAAGAGTATTCCCCCATTGACCATCAATCCAAATGTGGATGTGACTATTGCTTAAATGGATGTATTGTACTACTTTGCACAAGGCCTTCCCTACGAGGTTCATTATCTTACTGGAAATGATGTGTTATTTATAGTTCCTCCAGAATGTGCCTCAACATTTTGTTGATGAGAGTAAAGCTCTGGAGTGCCTCAAGCTCAGTATGCAATTTAAGAAGAGATACCTTCATCATACTTAGCAGAGGATCTTTTCATGATTGTATCATCTTTTTCTTAATGGAAACTTCTTTTTGCTCTCCAATTTTTGGGGATCCATGCCATTCGAACTATATTTGTATATGGGTATTTTTTGTGTAGGGTGATGTGTGTGTGTGTTTTTTTAAAAATCATGTGGAGCTAATGAAGATGAAGCTGTGAAGATTGATGATGTTAGTTATAACATGGTTGTAGTTGAAGACTTGAATGCCGAACTTTGACATCCTTAATAATTTGAGTTATTTTGGTTTTATGATGTTGGAATGGTTCTTGGTATTATTGGTTTTCCTTTCATATGTGTTTTAGATACAGGTTCGATAAAGCTTATATGTTGGGAAAGTGATAGTAGTTGGTGACTTGTATGGATTAAAGATTATTTTTAGTAGATATTGGAGCTTTTATTATCCTTTTCTTTCTGATGTCATGAGGACACTTCCTTTCTAGGTGTGGGGATATGTTGAGTGTGGAAATGATTTGTTTTTTGGGTCGATTTTTTGTTATTTTTGTTGATGAATGGTTGATTTTGGTGATTGATTATTTGAATTTGAAGATGTTTTGAAGTGTTTGGAATGGTTTGAGTATATTTGAAGGGTTTATGTTGGTTTTTGATGAGGATATGTTATTCTAAAGGGTTCTGTGATTCTCTTTGTTTGGTTCTGTAGGTCTAAATTTCTTCTGTTTTGTTCTGTTGTGTTTCTGTTTTGATAGTTGAGATCATTGAATGGATGTTTTGAGAGATGGTTGAGGTTGTATTAAAAGGTTTATGAAAGATTGAATTGATTTTGGTTTGGTTTCTGTGGTTTTTATGGTCTTTGTTAATCTTTTGTGAGGTTTTGTAGCTTTTGTAGTTTTGTCCTGTTGTTGTGTTGTTCTGTGGTCTGTTCTGTTTGTTTTTGTTGAGTGTTATGTTGTATGTATGGATGTCTTGGGAAGTGTTCTTGTCTTATAAATGGATGAATGAAAGCTCTATTCAAGCTAATTGAAGTGAAGAAGTGGCTGATGAAGATTCACAGAAGGTTATTGAAGAACAGTGATGATAGAAGCTAGATCTCATAGGACACTATGATGTCTCTGGTGCCTCTTTGCATCTAACATACATTTTGGGAGGTGTATCCACGAACTAAGAAGGATTATTATGAGTGATTATTGAGTATTGTAGTGATATTTTTGATGTACTATTGAGAGTGTGCTATTGTGAGAGAGATCATATGCAAGAGATAGCAAATTCTATGCAAAACGATGTATTTATCTATGAGAGATTGAGAGAGAGAACTATGAAGACAATGAAGATGAATCATATGTGATTATTTCTATTCAAAAGTGGTGTATTCTTTTGTGTTCTTATTAGTTTTGATGGATTCTATGAAGATGTTGAAGATTATGGTTAATTCGATCAAATCCGTGGGAAATATTTACTATGATGCTGCGTGAAGATTTCTTGCTAGTGATGTTCTTTTCCTTGTTGTGATTCTCTAAAGAATGAAACAAAAGCTTGTTGATGTTACAAGATAGATTTTCTTGTAGTAGAAATCCCTTTTCCTTGGTATCTCTTTTGGAGCTCCAAGAATAGACTCTCTAGCTATTAATCCTATAGCCTTCAGTTTTCCATCCTTTTCGGCTTGTGTGAATGTCCTATTTGAACTTGATAAGATATCAATCATTTCACCTATGGACCATTGCGTTGGAGGATATCTTGCTTGATATCAACTACCATTGTAAAGGTAACTTCTTTGGAATGAGAGATTACTAGTATCGAGAGTCACTTAGGCTTTGTCTCTATGATGAAAGAATTGCCCATTATCTTTGAAGGATCCTATTTTACATTGTGCAGGATGATCCCCGGTAACCATCATTAGCATTGATCTAACAACACAAAAGTTAGATTGTCCCATTGGATTTTCAAAAATCTTTTCTATTGGGTAGTTGTATGAAACTTGCATACCATTTATGTAAAGGTCTTGTAGCTTACTAATAAGTGATCTCAAAATTTTTTGAAATACATCAGGAGTATTACGAATAAGTTTAAAGAAACTAAAAGGTATAAATAAAAAAGGAAAATTTCCTAACACGAAACCCTTCCCACCATCCAGGACCTTGATTTTGACCACACCATATTCTTTTTAAGTGGTACGAGAGGCTTGGAAGCCATCCCAATGTAAGAGAAGTGCCAAGTTTTGAGGATAACCTCTATACATTTTCTTTTTATATTGGTTGAGATGTCAGCATTGTTTAAAACAAAATTATACTCTTGCATCTCTTGGTCAAAACCTTGTTGTAGAGCTATTGAAAAACAAGACCTTGGAAAAGTTGTATATACTTTCCACATATAGGATTGTTGCATATAAAAACCATCTCATACTCAACATCAGGATTTCAAAAATCTTGGTACTCGTGACACTTTGTTCCATCCCAAAACTAGTTATGAATTTTGGTTGCATATGGATATATTTTCCTAACCATCTTGTTTTATGATGCCACATGCTTAGGAAATCATGGCAAAGTGTCTTGGATCACACTAAAAGCTCTAATTGTTTCTTAAGAGGCAAATACTCAATAACTAACATTTCTCTCCTTGGTTTATTGCATTTTTCACAACGTTCAATACAATCACACTTTGGTATTCTTTTTTGCATATTTTGTTTGCAAGAACACAATACTACATCTTTGGCATAAGAATCTTCTTTACTAGGTGTAAGGAGTTCAATTTCATGATCATTGTTTTTACTTCCCATGCAAAACCTATAGCGTTCATGTTGGACCATGCCAAGACCATGATACATAGAGTTAAGTTGCTCCTAAGATGTTAGGACTCTCACTCCATCAAGGTTTCCATCCCATGAATCAGGTACTTGCACTGATAACTTTCTTAAACTTGGCTTGCAATCTTCAACTCTTTGAGTCCTAGCCCTTGGATTGCCCATGTCTCCAAATAATAATTGGAGCATATTCTCTTGTTCAGTAATTGATATTTGGTTATCATCCCAAAGAGCTTGAAGCTTAATTATTTTTTGTATAGTTTGTTGATATAATGATGGCCCAGTAATATATATGTGATTGTCTATAAAAGGATCTATTTGAGGAGACTTAGCATGGTTAATTGAGTTGTTGTCATGATCGAAGGGGAGACTTATAAAAGTATTGATAGTTTGATCATTTTCTTGTTCATGTTGCCTTTCATTAGAACTAGTAAGACCAATTTGCGTACTTAGTGCATCATATTTGGCTTTCAACTCCTGGTTCCTAAGAAAAGTTTGTGGGCCAACACTCCTCCCACCATTAAAATATGCATGTCAATCACACCACTTATGTCGTGTATTTAAATAATCTATGTTAGTTTCACCATGCACCGGAGATGATTCTTCATACCTTTGGTTCTCAAGATGATCTCCTTGCACATTTGAGTCACCTAGTTCACTAGGATGGGATCTTTCTAGAGAAGAATGCGTAATCTTCAGTCTTCAATCCAAGGTTGATGAAATTATGAGCTCCACAATTAAAAATTCAAAGATTGCAAAAAAAAGTCCATAATATATTTTACCTTAATAATATATTTGTGTTTTAGTTGCCTATGCAAATAGGCTCTCTCTCTCTCTCTCTCTCTCTCTCTCTCTCTCTCTCAGGTCTACAATGTTGAAGAAATATCAATAAAAATTCAAGTTTAACCAATATTAATAACCAAGTTTCCTAGCTAATGTCTCGATACATCCAATAGCGAAGGTCCAATGCCAAGGTCCTAGAGTGATTAAACTTTTAAAGTTCTAAAGACCTTTGACCCATGAGAAGAGGGGTGTATCATATGTCGACACATGGACTTAGTGGCAGTAGACTGAGACTAGTTGCATGCAGCTCTAATAGACTATCCTCCCCTCGGGTAAGTTACTCATGAATATATGTGTGCATCACGTGGGTTAAAAACAATATATTTTTAAAATACCAAATTTATACATTTTTTACCTACATAAATGTACAATATAAAAATATTATTTATAAATTGAATAGAAAAAAATTATATTTTATTTATAAAAAGTTTAAAAATAAAAATATTTATAAATAAACCTTGAATGCATGTGATATAGAGAATTTACATACAGGAACTTTCCCGACATCCTCCCCCTTGTCTTTTAACTATGTAATATCTAAAGTTCCGAGTGGCTTGCATCAATTGCCCCTCAGATCAACTCTCGGTGATCTCGATTCATTCCAATGGTCATCTTCTTCACCAATTAGACGGCGATGCAGTCTCGTATATTACGTAGTCAAAACGGCAGTACTCCTCCCTCCACCAGTCAACGAGGAGCCCGTATGCCATCATCTCTGCCCCCTGGCCGACGATGTAACAGGTCAACGCTTCACTCGAAGAGCCTGTCAGACAACCGCCTTCTCGAAGAGTTCTGTTCACCGCCACCGCCTTCTTAGCACTTCCCGACCGGCTGCATCAAAAACCTTTTGCCGTGACGATCTTCGCTTCGTAGCCACCACGAACACCGTGCACCCACGAGAGTACGATCAGGAGTTATCGATGAACTCAAGCCGGCTACGCACCTCCAAAACTACCTTCGTATGATGTATCCACCCAAAGCCACCAATTTTGAACTCTCCACCTCACGGATGATCTGCGTTCATTCTGCCATCTTCGCCATCCAGCCCGCGCTATACCACTACCATATCCCGCCACACTGCCAACATAAACCCGAGCTACCTGCACCAGCCGCCATCGTTGCCACTTATATTGCCACGCCAACGATTGTCGCCAATCCGTCATCTTGGCCTCCGGACATCAATCCTAGCTCCTTCGACATCATCATTTCGCCAGGCTATCATCCTTTACCTTCTCTTCACTAATCAAGCTAATATATCACCCTTCACCTTCTCTTCACTAATCGACGCTTCCCCTTAAATTAATTGAGGCTTACCTATACACACGTACAAGATCAAAGCCTGTCTTCATTCACAGAGGGTATAACTTTGATTTAATTCACCCGGTTCCGATTCTATAGATGTCTAAGGCGTACGTTCAAAGCAATAACGCGACATGTTAGAAATCGGGGCCCGTCAACTTTTGAATCAAATCAGTAGCCCTGTTCACTTGCAGTGGAGGCATTGCAGAGCGTTAAAGCTTTGAATCCGCCAGTTCTGCCCATCAATCACAGGGAACTTTAGAAACAAGACTATATAGTAACAGGACCCGCATATAGTGAATGAATAAATTTCTCTAGCTAGCAAGTAGGAATTTTTATATTCAAACTAGGTTTTTAATTTTGCTGCATAGAAATGAAGCTATAACTAGTAAAATTACTCTTACTTAGTAAATGTATGAATTCTTTCTAGTTACCATGTAAGAAGTTTTGGATATAAACTAGTATTTTAATTTTACTAGATAAATATATACAAAGCTAGAAAACAAAATAAATGTCTTTATAGCAAAGCAAACAAATACTTTTTTAGTCATAGGAAATAATAATGTTTATATAACTAAGCTAAGAAATTAACATTTGTTGCAAGCATGTTATGCTAGTGTGTTGTGCCTCAATCTATGTTGCCAAGTATAGGAGAGTTATTAGTGTAGCTTATGTCTCAATCTCCTCTTCCATGTTTTTCATCCAGAACACACAATTTCATGTATACGTTGTCGTAGAGTTCACGCAACGGCTGCAGAACACGGGGTTCAAGGTACAGCAAGAAACGAAGCTAACAAGAAGATCACAATATATTTGAAGTCAAAGGTCAATATATAGCTTGTCAAAATGAGTTACAAGAAGCTCGTGTTCAGAAAATTCTGAACACATTCAGTTTTGCATACAGATTCTTGAATTCAGTTTTTCCATTGGCACTTGATAAATACTGTCTGTGAACAAATTTTCAGGAATCTTACTGCTTAAGACTTCAAACTACTTGATTCTCAGGGTAGATTGGAAGTAGGCTCTTGGGTTACATGGATATTTTCCCATGGACATCTCTTGCTTCATTTAAGTCCTTGAGCCTGTTATGACAGGCCTGAAGATACATTGCATGAATCTGTACAAAAGTCGCATATCTGATGGATGATATGGTGCTTTGCTGCAGAATAGATCCCAGCAATACATTAGAGAACTGAAAAAAACAATAGCTGCAGCTTCATCTTAAGACAGAGATCCCAAAAGCTTCTTTGTAAAGCAATCAAGCCGCGTACATATAGCACTACTGAACTGTCAGAAAAATCTGGCAGAGTTTTCCCTGTAAAACGGCTTGAAAACCCGAAGAGCCAAATCCAAAATAGCTCAAAAGCTAATCTCCCACTGTACTGCTAAACTGTCTACGAGATCACAAGAGAGCTGATCTGTCTCTGAAAGTGGTTAAACCACAACGCATAAGCCACAACAATGCCTTGGTAAAGTCCAAGCAGTTGCCTTGATGATATTGCTTCACTAAACACATCGAGGGAAGAGAGTATCGAAATCCTCAGGGCTGAATACCTGTGCGCATGTCTTGTTCGACACGCACTTCTTGCCCTCCTCGCACACCCCATTGAAGGCAGTGGCCATCGGCAGAGATGTGTAGACAAGAAGGGAAGCACCGAGCAGTAAAAGCAAGCCCCATGAGCACTTCATTTTGCTAGCACAAGCCCCATGCAAATGGGCCTTTCTGGGCCATTGACCAACCACAGGTGGTTTCATGCGCAACATTGGCAAAGAAGGCAGTTAGCTCTGTTTTCTGCATCAAGTCGCCACCGGTGGTGCAGAATCCCAAGGGCTCAAACATTTTTGCTGCCGTAATGAAGGAGTAGTAGTCCCAGAAACCTGGGGCATGAGCGATGGGCTGATTCCTTTGAGGGAAGAGCTGTATTTCCGAGAATCACCAGTACGAGCTTCAGCCTGGTATTTGGTTTTGCAAGTCCAGAGGGTAGAGGATGGATGTGCTCACAAGGCCTCCAAGAGCGCCTGATGTGGCTTCTGTCAGATCATCGAAGCTCAATCCCATGGCGTCCAAAGATCAATTCAATTCTTCCGACTCCTCTTGCTTTCCTGCAGTACTCTCTGAGCTTTGTGATTGTTCCTATCAATCATCCATGGGAGTGGGCCTCGTGATGAGGCTATGAAGTCGATCGAAAGGGGAGGAAAGAAGACGACCAAGACGATGAATCATGGTCTCAATTCGTGTTGAATTGTGGCGCGAGACAGAGGAAACCGCCGGAGTTGCCGCTACTCTCTCCATTTTTCTCCATTCCCTCTCTGGTTTGAATTCCCAGTAAATGGCATAGCCTCTCTCATCCCCTGATTTGGAGCTTTCTTCCTCGTAATTCTTCTCACGATTAATTAATGTAATATAAATATAGCTTGTCTCTACTCAGTCTCATCACGTCTCTCGTGAGAGAGATTCCGAAACACGGAGACGCAGACACAGAGAGAAACAGAGAGAACGAAGAGAAGTGGCAAGACCAACCGAAAGATGTCTGTCCTCCCGACTGTCGATGGAGGCCATGGCTTTTTGGTCGTCCTCAGAAATTTTTCAATCTCCCCTTCCGATACTCTCTTATGTCCTCCTTTTTCCAATCCAAGCATTACTCCCCCTCCTTTCGCCCCAGAAGTGAAAAAGAAGGAACCTTTCCTCCCATTCAAGCGCATGACAATCCATCTTTTTCCCTCCCTTTTGCCATTCGAATACTCTTTTCCTCAATTAGCCTCCTTTTCTCCCTTTTAGCATTTCTCCCTCTCCATTCGTGACCTCCCCATTCTTAGATGCTGATTTGCCTTAAAAGCGAACTTGATGTCCTTCCTAACAATACCACCTGTCCTATCACATTTATGGCCCCATACATGTACCAATAAGCCTGGCAATTTCTCTCGGTGCTCCATTACAAGTTTCAGCTTTGTCTTTTGAATTTCTTGTCCCTTTTTTTTAAGACAGGTCACACATTCGCAGCTTTTGCCTTGTCAAACAAAGACTCCATTTCTTTTTAGCACTTCAATTGCTAATACATCTTCATGGCACTGTCAAAACATGGTTGGAGTGGTTTGAGGTCAGTCTTCTCAACTTCAGATAGTAACTCTAGAACATGATCAGTGTGCAATACATTTAAGGAAATATATACATTGGATGTAGTTTATTAAAATGCATCACGCAAACAATGAATCACACGCAGAAATTAACACAAATGCACAACAAAAATGGAGGTGTTCACGGCTCAGATGCGCAGCATCACGACATCCACCCCCTCTAAACCTGCGCATCCTCCGGATGTGCCAACTATCCAGGATCATTCAACTCCACAAACAGGTCAAGTCCATCTTCTGATTCTAGTGGACCTGTTTCTGCATCAGCTTCATCATCTATGTTTTCCGTCTCCTCTGCTTGCCTTTCTTCTACCTGCTCTTCTTCTGTCAATGCTTCAAGTGCATATTCTTCATCCTCTCTTCTCTTGAAAATCTTGACTCGTTTTCCAGCAATAGGCACCCTCAATAATGTTCCATCTAATTCAGCCAGCTCATAAGTACCATTGTCAAAAACCTTTTTCACTTCATACGGTCCAAACCATCTTTGAACCATTTTTCTCATGCTACTATGCTGATTTTCTAGACTACTGTCGTAGACTAGAACCCAATCCCCTTCTTTTATGGCTCTAGGCCTCAAGCGATGCCTTAAATCAAACCTGTCCTTATTTCTGAGACGGGCTGCCTTCAAACGGTCAACAGCTAGCTGCACATCTTCCGTCCTTCTCTCTAGTTGACGAATCCGAAGGGCTAACAGCTCTTCCCTTGATAAATTCTCATGCCATGGAAGAACACTCCAAGTGAGAGCACAAATTTCAATAGGCATGACAGGTTTTTGCCCATACATCAACTCCGCAGGCATGTATCCAGTAGTCACACTATGTGTAGAGCGATCAGCCCACAATGCAAAAGGTAGCAATCTCGGCCAATCTCCAATCCGACCTCTACAAGCTTTTGCCAATGCTTTAACTATAGGCGGATGTCCTCTTTCACTTTTGCCATTTCCCTCTGGATTATAGGCAGTAGTAAGAGCCAATTTAATCCCAAGCCGTGAGAAGAATTCTCTAGCTTCATCAGCATCTAGCTCTCCACGATCAGCTGTAATCTTGCCTATACATCCATACCTGCAAAATATTTCTTCCAACAAGAATTTACATACTGTAGTGGTGGTCTTCGTCCGCAATGGTCTCCCTTCAACATAGTTTGTAAGATCCTCCCTAGCCAAGACAAGATATCTCATCTGCCAAAGTCCCACTGGCAAAGTAACCAAGTCTACCACCCACTTGTAATGCATACATAGTGGATAAGTCGGATGCAACTCATCACGATGTCGCACTAAAGAGTAAAGCTGGCAATCCCTGCAAGTCTCCACAAAGTGAGAAATATCTTTATACATCCCTTTCCACCAGTATCTTTCTTTGATTTTCTCATAGGTAGCCCACACACCTCTATGTCCAGCCCATGAGCTCTCATGAAACTCTCGCATAACCTGTATTTGCATCGCTACATCACAAACTACTCTCAAGGGCAAGCCTCCTCTCTTTCTTGGATGCTTCCAAAGAAAACCATCTTTCAAGAAATACCCATAAGCCTTCCTTCTGATTTTCTTGAATTCATCATCTGTCCAATCAGCTCTTCGAGTCAATGAACTTAGATATTGTCCAATTTGCAGCCACTCATCAACATAAAGTTCTTCAATAAAAGCTTCAACAGTAGATACATGACAATCATGAATAAGGACAGAAGCAGCAAACTCTGTCTCATCATCTTCTGCAAGCATTGACTCCTCATCCTCATATCTCGCTCTAGAAAGCATGTCAGCAACTGGATTATCTTTCCCTGCTATGTGTCGAAATTCTGGATTCAATGATTTGATATAGGCAATCCACCGAAGCATCGCTATATCTAGAGTCGAGCAACTAGTAATCATGCCAAGCAAAGGTAAACAATCTGTTTCCACAATAACTGAAGCTCCAATGAAATACCCTTTATCACACTTCAGTGCAGTGACTACTCCCCACAATTCTCTTTTAATCTGTGGATATCTCCTTTGTCGCTCATTAAGAACTTTAGCTCCAAAGCGGATAGCATACCTATTTCCATCAGCATCATCCTGTCCCACAGCCCAACCTATACCAATAGGGCTAGTATCAACTGTCAACATGATCGGCCGTCCACACTGATAATCCGCCTTGCGTAGAGTAGGAGCTGATTGCAACAACTTCTTGAGCTTACGCATGGCTTTTGAATGCTTCTCATCCCAATGAAATTTCTGCCCCTTTCGAAGCAGCTGATAGAGAACATCTGCAATATGAGCAAAATGAGGAATCCAAATCATGTAAAATACACAAGCTCCCACAAATCTCCGCACCTCTGAAGTAGTCGAGCAATACTCTGCAATCCTGTTTATGGCATCCACCTTTGCAGAAGAAGGCTTTCTGCCATAATATCCAACCATATGCCCAACTATGATGACTTCATTAACAGCAAAGACAGATTTCAGCCCTGAAAGTGTCAAATTTACCTCCTCTAATCGTGTCAAAATTTGCTCACAAGCATTCAAGTGATCAGCCACAAACTGTCTACATCCACGCAAATCAAGACTTTCATTCTTTTCTTCTTCTGCACAACCCTTAATAGGCACATCATCTAGAAATGGCATGGTATACTGTGGAATATAGTCTCGAAGAACTCTATGCATAGCATTCATCATATGAGCAACTGAGTTTGTAGCACCTTGTGGCAAGGTACACATCCTCACAAGACCAATAGGTGTCCGCATAGTAGTAATATCCCTGCTTTCCAAGGCAAGCTGAAACTGATCATAACCTGAATACAAGTCACCTAGTGAATAGATGGCTCGTCCTGCAAAAGCCTCAGCAAATTCATCCACAACTGGACCTGTACCCACATTCCTGATTGTCACTTTGTTCACGGGCTGCATATCCTGAATAAATCTCAAAGTACCATTCTTCTTTGGTACAGTAAACCACCTGTTAGAATAAGGTGCAGAAGAGGGTTCCAAAATTCCCATTTTAATCTTCTCATTCAGCAACTCTATCAGCTTTGGCAAGTGTGCTTTAGGCACAGGTATAGGGCGTATATTCCATGGTACATGAGGAACAGTGAAGATAACCATAGGTGCAACCAATTCGGGACTAATGCAGCCAATTTCATGTGGAAAGAAAGCAAATGCCTTACCATGACGTCCAAGCATCTCTCTAAAACATTCTTTTTCCACTGGAAGCAAAAAATCATCATTTCCAATCTTCAATTCTGCAAGAGTTTCAACTGTAAACTTATGTCCAATATTCGCAGGATCCCTCAACATAGGCTGCTTCATAGCTTTCTCAATCTGTTCATCACTGTCAGAAGGAAGCGGGCCTGCAACCGGCTTAACCTTCTTATCAACTGTTTTATATTTTGTGTCAACCTTGGCATCATTCAAGCACTCTTTCCTTTGCTGCAATTTTTGCAAATTTTCAGCATCTTTCAACTCTGTTGGCTGAAAAATTTCAGCCTTTAGCTCTATGGACTGCATGGGTGCAGTCTGAAACTCTGTATGCAGAAATTTTTCTGCATTCAACTCTGTTGGCTGAATGGATTCAGCCCTCGGCTCAATGGACTGCATAGATGCATCCTGAAACTCTGTATGCAGAATTTTTTCTACATTCAACTCTGTTGGCTGAATGGATTCAACCCTCTGCAATTCTATTAGCTGATCAAGATCAGCCATAAATTCAGTTTGCTGAGTTTTCTCAGCCTCTAACTCTGTTTGCAACATAAAACCAAAAATTTCCTGAAACATATCCAAGGTTTGCACAGGTATGATCTTTGAACCCTTGCATACATCAGTTTTCAGCATTGCACTCATCTCAAACAATGTATCTGCATAAGACATCCCTTCATACAATCCATCTACATGCTCTTCTGCTTGCAAAATACCTGCATTCTTTAACTCTTTCTCCTTACGACCAATGTACTGCCTGGCAGCTCTAGGCAAATCTGAAATTTTCTGATAACTTACCGAACTATCTGAAGTAAACCCAACAAAGTTATTGGAGAAAGACTGGCTGCCAGGAGGCGAGATCTCATCTTTTCTCCGCTCCGTACCACTGGCGTCTCGCAAGACAGCGGTACCTAATGAAAATCCAACTCCTTCGCAGGTAGTGGTGCCTCACGCAAGGAGTCCCTGTTTCTCGGATGATTTACCCCAACAGTCATAAACTGAACAGCTCGCATACCATCTTTACTACGTATCCGCACATAAGCTGATCCGTCATCCATCACTTTTGTTTCCATTCTTGCTTCTGTAATGAAAGGCTGTCCAAGAATAATCGGATAAGAGCATGAATCCTGAACAAAGCAATGATAATCCTCTTCAACATTACCAATAGAAATTCTGATACTCGGACAAGCAGCATACATATCACCAGAAGTATTATTGGCGGCTCTCATGCGCCAGCCATGCTCTGCATCCATAGGCCACTTGCCACTCTCATAAACACCTCGAGCAATGAGATTAATCTCAGAACCATGATCAACTAAAGCAATCAAGGGAATTTGTTTCTCTCCAATCCTTACCATTGTCTCAGCGGTTGCTCTAGCCCAATGACTTCGTGAAAAATGGCTGCGAGGAATGTGAATAGGGGTCTCATCATCTTCATACTGCATAGGCTGCACTATTTTCTCCGATTGCGGATTAACAGAAGCATTCTCAACCATCACTGCATCATCATGCTCTTCTTCAAGAGCTCCATGCCACAATCCCTGTAAAGCAGGTCCTTCCATTGCATGTCGTTTCCTCCGCAAAAGATCCTGCATCTGATCCTGTATTTCTCTTCTAGCAATCCCAAGAGCCTCTCCAACAGTAAAAGTGACTTCACTATTCAAAATTCTTTCATGAAAAATCTTACTCATATCCGTTTGCATATCAAGGTCCGACAAGAGCTTGAATCCTGGCTCTTTTCTTGGTTGCCTCTTTTCCTTCTGCTTGTCTTCCATTGGCTGATCGGAACCTGTTTGAGTTGGAGAATTTGACATAGGTGGAGCTGTAACAGGTGGTGAAACAAAGTCACCCCCTCTAGTCTTTTTGGAGGAGCTAGGTCCTTCCTCATCTCTTCTTCTCTTTTCTTCAACCATGGCATCTAAACCCTGCGTTTTAGCAATATAAGCAAAAATAGAATACCTGTCAACAGGAGAATCCCATCCTGTTTCTCCTCGGATGCTAGAGCCCACACAAGTCATAGTAGAAGTTTGAACTTTCCCTCTTCTCGCTATCTCCAAGGCAGAAGACCATAAAGCAGAGTCTCCATCAGATTTCTGCTCAAGCTGGACTCCAAAAGCTGAAGCATCTCCTCTAACACTCACATAAGCTGATCGCGCAGCCATATCATCAACAAGCTTCTTCATACCTCCCTTACCAAAGTTCGTGTCAAGAGGAGCGCCAGTCTCTGTCAGCCATATCTTCCCATCTTGTCCCCAGAACACTACATTCTTCTTACGTGCTTCCTGAAAAGCATCACAATCTCTGCAGTGTTGATGCTCTGTACTATCACACCAAATACATCGACGCCCTTTTCTTTGACCAGCTGGAAAAGCAGTCACTGGAGCAGGTGCTACAGCAGGTACAGACATAAGTTGCTCCTTTAACTTACCAACTTCAGCTTTGACTGCTTCAATCGTCAAATCCGCTAAGCCTTTAATAACATCATCTACAGATAAGGGCACTGGAGCAGCAGGTACTGGTGGATTCACAACAGGAAGAGTAGGCTTAGGCAAAGAAGTAGCAGGGGTAGAAGAAGAAGTCTCCAAGGATTTTTCAGGAACTAATCCTGTATTACGATGCAATCTGACTCTCCTGCGCTGCTTCTTGACAAGGGCATTCACAGCATCAATAACATGTCTCCACTCAGTCTTTAAACCTGAATCAGTAGCTTGATCTTCCAAAAGATCATCCAACTTTTCCTGTAAATCAGCATCTGCAGCTTGCAAAAACAACTCCACTTTCTGCATCTCCAAAGCTTGTTGTTCAGTCCCATCCAACTGATCATAACGGCTTTCAAACTCTCGCAGAAGAGCGGTAACAGAAAGTCCCTTATTAGGCATAGAAACCCATGCTAAAAAATTCCTGCGATTCATAAGACCTGTATCTTCCAGGAAATATTCATCTTTTAATGCCTTTTTAAATTCAGCCCAACCTGCATGTGCCTCTTGAATTTCTGCAATTCGACCTTCAAGAGCGCGCACCACGATCCGCAAGAAGTAGCGGCTCCAAACATCTTGAGAAACCCCAAAAAACTTCATCTTTTCTTCATACAAATGCAGGTAAGTTGACACTTGCTGGCCATTAAACTGCTTCATCTCCTGTTGGACAGCTTTCAAGGCATCCATAGCATCACTGTCTCGTTTTGCATGAACTTGCTGCTGCATATACATGGTAAATGACTGAAACAGGTTCTTCATGACATTATCATCTGTCATCTCTTCTTGCGAGTCTCCCATCTTGCTGATGACGCAGCACTTTCACGTCGGGTTCACCAGAAATGTCGTAGAGTTCACGCAAGGGCTGCAGAACACGGGGTTCAAGGTACAGCAAGAAACGAAGCTAACAAGAAGATCACAATATATTTGAAGTCAAAGGTCAATATATAGCTTGTCAAAATGAGTTACAAGAAGCTCGTGTTCAAAAAATTCTGAACACATTCAGTTTTGCATACAGATTCTTGAATTCAGTTTTTCCATTGGCACTTGATAAATACTGTCTGTGAACAAATTTTCAGGAATCTTACTGCTTAAGACTTCAAACTACTTGATTCTCAGGGTAGATTGGAAGTAGGCTCTTGGGTTACATGGATATTTTCCCATGGACATCTCTTGCTTCATTTAAGTCCTTGAGCCTGTTATGACAGGCCTGAAGATACATTGCATGAATTTGTACAAAAGTCGCATATCTGATGGATGATATGGTGCTTTGCTGCAGAATAGATCCCAGCAATACATTAGAGAACTGAAAAAAACAATAGCTGCAGCTTCATCTTAAGACAGAGATCCCAAAAGCTTCTTTGTAAAGCAATCAAGCCGCGTACATATAGCACTACTGAACTGTCAGAAAAATCTGGCAGAGTTTTCCCTGTAAAACGGCTTGAAAACCCGAAGAGCCAAATCCAAAATAGCTCAAAAGCTAATCTCCCACTGTACTGCTAAACTGTCTACGAGATCACAAGAGAACTGATCTGTCTCTGAAAGTGGTTAAACCACAACGCATAAGCCACAACAATGCCTTGGTAAAGTCCAAGCAGTTGCCTTGATGATATTGCTTCACTAAACACATCGAGGGAAGAGAGTATCGAAATCCTCAGGGCTGAATACCTGTGCGCATGTCTTGTTCGACACGCACTTCTTGCCCTCCTCGCACACCCCATTGAAGGCAGTGGCCATCGGCAGAGATGTGTAGACAAGAAGGGAAGCACCGAGCAGTAAAAGCAAGCCCCATGAGCACTTCATTTTGCTAGCACAAGCCCCATGCAAATGGGCCTTTCTGGGCCATCGACCAACCACAGGTGGTTTCATGTGCAACATTGGCAAAGAAGGCAGTTAGCTCTGTTTTCTGCATCAAGTCGCCACCGGTGGTGCAGAATCCCAAGGGCTCAAACATTTTTGCTGCCGTAATGAAGGAGTAGTAGTCCCAGAAACCTGGGGCATGAGCGATGGGCTGATTCCTTTGAGGGAAGAGCTGTATTTCCGAGAATCACCAGTACGAGCTTCAGCTTGGTATTTGGTTTTGCAAGTCCAGAGGGTAGAGGATGGATGTGCTCACAAGGCCTCCAACAGCGCCTGATGTGGCTTCTGTCAGATCATCGAAGCTCAATCCCATGGCATCCAAAGATCAATTCAATTCTTCCGACTCCTCTTGCTTTCCTGCAGTACTCTCTGAGCTTTGTGATTGTTCCTATCAATCATCCATGGGAGTGGGCCTCGTGATGAGGCTATGAAGTCGATCGAAAGGGGAGGAAAGAAGACGACCAAGACGATGAATCATGGTCTCAATTCGTGTTGAATTGTGGCGCGAGACAGAGGAAACCGCCAGAGTTGCCGCTACTCTCTCCATTTTTCTCCATTCCCTCTCTGGTTTGAATTCCCAGTAAATGGCATAGCCTCTCTCATCCCCTGATTTGGAGCTTTCTTCCTCGTAATTCTTCTCACGATTAATTAATGTAATATAAATATAGCTTGTCTCTACTCAGTCTCATCACGTCTCTCGTGAGAGAGATTCCGAAACACGGAGACGCAGACACAGAGAGAAACAGAGAGAACGAAGAGAAGTGGCAAGACCAACCGAAAGATGTCTGTCCTCCCGACTGTCGATGGAGGCCATGGCTTTTTGGTCGTCCTCAGAAATTTTTCAATCTCCCCTTCCGATACTCTCCTATGTCCTCCTTTTTCCAATCCAAGCATTACTCCCCCTCCTTTCGCCCCAGAAGCGAAAAAGAAGGAACCTTTCCTCCCATTCAAGCGCATGACAATCCATCTTTTTCCCTCCCTTTTGCCATTCGAATACTCTTTTCCTCAATTAGCCTCCTTTTCTCCCTTTTAGCATTTCTCCCTCTCCATTCGTGACCTCCCCATTCTTAGATGCTGATTTGCCTTAAAAGTGAACTTGATGTCCTTCCTAACAATACCACCTGTCCTATCACATTTATGGCCCCATACATGTACCAATAAGCCTGGCAATTTCTCTCGGTGCTCCATTACAAGTTTCAGCTTTGTCTTTTGAATTTCTTGTCCCTTTTTTTTAAGACAGGTCACACATTCGCAGCTTTTGCCTTGTCAAACAAAGACTCCATTTCTTTTTAGCACTTCAATTGCTAATACATCTTCATGGCACTGTCAAAACATGGTTGGAGTGGTTTGAGGTCAGTCTTCTCAACTTCAGATAGTAACTCTAGAACATGATCAGTGTGCAATACATTTAAGGAAATATATACATTGGATGTAGTTTATTAAAATGCATCACGCAAACAATGAATCACACGCAGAAATTAACACAAATGCACAACAAAAATGGAGGTGTTCACGGCTCAGATGCGCAGCATCACGACAACGTAATGATGGAATAAGCTTTCATTGTAGCCATTGTTTGCAACAAACATGCTTTTGCAGTGCAAAGATGAGGATCTATAGAACTGTAGTGTGATGTAGTAGGTAATATGGAGATTTTATTATGGAAACATTAGAAATATGCAAAACTATTGAGACACAAACTTGTCAATTCAATTCCTGCATATCCATCTATGTATATTCTCATGTATGGTTTATGTTTGATATCTCAATAATCATACATTAATTGCATGCACTTTCATTTATCAAAATTGTGCATGTATATGGTATGTATTGCAAGAGAGAGATATTTTATACGAATTGACAAATGTATAACTTCAGTGAGAAGCCTAGCCTAATCTTTGCAAGGCATAAAACTTTTAAATATTGTAAGACACACATATGCACATGATTTCAATCCTTCATTTCTTTGCATGTGGATGATTCAATATGCATGTGCATGTATGCTATCCTTCTTTAATGGCACTTGAACATTTTCATACTTGTGCAAAACTTAATATAAACTCATAAATGAGCCTATTCAATGCTATCAAATATAATAGATTTACTAAATTAACTCACTTTGTCACACACACATAGAGATTTTTTAAAGATATACCATTACATAAGATTTGTATTTGTGTGTGTCAGTGTGAAGGCAAACAGAAAAGGAAAACTTACTAATTTATGTAATGGTATATCCTTTAAAAATGTTTGTGTGTGTGTGTGTGTGGTGTTGTGTTGTGCTAACCAAAAACTTCTAAAGTAACGAGTGTGCATGTGCATATGCTAGAGCATTGCCCCTTTTTTTGTTTGTTTCGGGTATTTAGAAAAGGTTCATGTCTTGCATATTTCTTCAACTACTATATCATTTAGAGAAGTTGCCCAAAACTATCACAATGGTAGTTAGATTGACCAATAATATTAGCTTTACAAGATAGGAGGTTTGGATTACATCCTTGCAAGATCTATCACAAGAGGTTGAAAACATTTTGGATTACTCACTATTCTAGCAACATAGATGAACCTTCTCTTTTAAGAAACTATCATAAGATGAGACAACACCTCATTATAAGTTGGCCAATCAAATCATGCGTATTGTTTTCACTACCCATACATACATGGAAATATACTTGCCATAGAATCCCATCAATTCAACTAATGTTCTTCCATAAATGATGAGTTGGCACTTTTAGTTGCTTTATTGATTTTGTGTTGGTACTTAAACCTAAATAATCTCTATTCTATCCTAATACGAAATGGTTCTTTTTTTGCAATAATTGAAGGTGTGACTTAATTATTAAAAAGATTAACTTGATTACATTGCTATCACTACAATGACTTTTAGATATAACTAGAAAGCTACACTACTCAAAAACATTATAGAAATTCCCTTTGGATATAAGAGAAAACTTTGTTGAATCAATAAATGTTTGTCATATTTTAGACATTCCAAGCTCTGTTTGCATGGAGCTTATAAATATTTGTTGATTGTGAAGCCTAAAGCATAAGAGCTAGTGTGCTAGCATGCCAACCACTTGTGAGCCTATGCTCCAAGATGACACCTAGGCCATTTGAAACCTAATTGCCCTTCCACTTGCACCAAGGGGTCGCATGACAATCAAAATCACTATGCAATTGGCCATACCATCATGAACCCATATGAATGTCACTCCCCTCAAAATTATAGGAGGTAATTGCACTCTTCCACTTTAACCAAGAGTAAGTGCTCATCAATTACATTTGGTCCCCCTCCAATCAGTTCACTAACCTATATGCTAATTCACATGAAGGAACACCTACTCACTACAACCTTCCAAACTAAATTGGCAACAATCAAGTGAGTTAGCAAAAAGGTAATATTATAAGACGAGACCCAAACTCCTTACCTTGGACTTTGGACCTACACTTCTAATGATCATTGAAGATACAAAGTGCAAGCATGTCAAAGTAAAGGTATAACAGTAAACATAGTCTTAGCACAAGAAAGGCGGGCAAGATGAGCATAGAAGGAAGAAGCAAAAAGATGTGAAAAATGAAGAATGTTGATTAAAAGAGAAATCCTAGAAAAGAGCACACTCTCAGTGTACATTGTGCAAAAGGTCGTCCAGGATGAGCTCATCAAGTACCTTGGTACTAAGCTTTCTGTGAGAAAGGAGAAGCTTGAAGAGAGGCGTACAAAGGGGGAAAGCATGCTCGATGAAGTTGTTGCCTTGCACTGTGGTTCAATACATTTTTTAGATTTTCATGGTGCAAAGAGATGAGAAGGAAATCCAACTAAGGACCAATATCAATGATTGCTATCGAGACATTGTTTATGTACATGTCATATGAGAAACACACCATTAAATAACATAGTCCTAGTCCCATTTCCTAGTCATCAAGCTTAAGTGGCTCTTACAGTATCTCCATGGCTTGAAATAAGGTAGTTGCAATAGTTGTTGGTGATTCTCTCCATGGCTGATATAAGCTAGCTGCAACAATTGTTGGGTCCTATCTCAGAAAGTCATACAATTGCTATCTCAATGCTCCTTTCAACATGCACACCATTGGTATGATTCGAGGTAATCCTTGCTTGCTAGGATCATGCCTTCTTCCTTTAGCACGTTGCTTCCTACTCAAAAGTCTACAATGATAGGCATAATTTCTAGGAGATATTGTTTGTACGCATGATCAATTTTGCAAAGAGAAACTGTTTAAAGTTACTAATAGTGTACTTACCACAATAAGAATGATGTACCATGCGTCCATCACTTATGTACACTTGCATCTCCCCTCAGAATGCACTAAAAATACCTCAATAAATGTAAGGGAAGGAATAGATGAGCTTTTTCCAATGCATAGTCCTTAACAAGAAGTACTATTGATATGCCAACATGAAGGGTGCCCACACCAAACTCTCATAGATCGGTAGCCTTGAAAGCATTGGTGGCCTTGAAAGCATATTTGCAAACTTATAAAACCATTTTGAAAGCAAGATTTTAAAATGTAGAGATTATGTAAAAATTCAAATCCTTTCATTTTTCCACATTATGATGGCAAGTCCCCTCTTAAGCAACATTTGGATGTTGATGGATCTATTTGGGCATTGCTAAAAAAGAATAGAAAGTTTGAAATTATGAGGAGCTACTTCTAGTATTGAATATAATCTCTTCAACTAGCTTGATTTGCTACTGTTTAGGTTGATAGATAGAAATCGTGATGAAGCTTTGAAATGCTTTGGGAAAATTTTAGAGAAAACCTCTTCCGAGATGTAGTGACATCATTGTCTACAAAAGTCATACCTTTGTGGCTACACATATCTTTGTAATCATATCTTTGTGGTTGCACATATCAAACCTACAAAAGGTGATTAGGAGGATAAACTCAAAGAGAGTTGAACCCCAAACACACTATGTGTGTCTACCGAGGAGTCTACCTGCACAACTCAAAAAAAATATTTGTAAAGAGAGATACATGTTTGCATGTAAAAGGCAATCATGCATCTCTCTCTCTCTCTCTCTCTCTCTCTCTCTCTCTCTCTCTCTCTCTCTCTCTCTCTCTCTCTCTCTCTCTCTCTCTCTCTCTCTCTCTCTCTCTCTCTCTCTCTCTCTCTCTCTCTCTCTCTCATGTACACTTTGAGTAAGAGCATGCGCCTTTAAATTTACATACACATGTGGATAGCTCTCAACAATAAGCAATTATAAAATCATAGAAATGAAGATTTTGTGGAAAAAAGAGAAATCTAATCCTATAATAAAATAAATATTTAGAAAAAGAAAATTCTCATCCTATCGTCAGACAAAAAACGTTATAGTATCCCTCCTTTACAAGATAGGAGGTTTGGATAAGAGCCTTACAAGATAGAAGGTTTGGATAACATCCCTGCAAGGTCTATCACAAGAGGTTGAAAACATTTTGGATTACTCACTATTCTAGCAACATAGATGAACCTTCTCTTTTAGGAAACTATCATAAGATGAGACAACACCTAATTATAAGTTGGCCAATCAAATCATGCGTATTGTTTTCACTACCCATACGTACATGGAAATATACTTGCCATAGAATCCCATGAATTCAGCTAATATTCCTCCATAAATGATTTGGAACTTTTAGTTGCTTTATTGATTTTGTGTTGGTACTTAAACCTAGGAAACCCTCATGCACTTATCTCTATTCTATCCTAATATGAAATGGTTCTTTTTTGGTAATAATTAAAGGTGTGACTTGATTATTAGAAAGATTAACTTGATTGCATTGCTATCACTACAATGACTTTTGGATATAACTATAAAGCTACATTACTCAAAAACATTATAGAAATTTCATTTGGATATAAGAGACAAATTTGTTAAATAGAAACCTACACCATTTGAAACCTAATTTCCCTTCCACTTGCACCAAGGGGTGCATGACAATCAAAGTCACAATGCAATTGGCCATACCATCAAGCACCCATATGAATGTAACTTTCCTCAAAATTATAAGAGGTAATTGCACTCTTCTACTTTAACCAAGAGTTAATGACATTTGGTCCCCCTCCAATCAGTTCACCAACCTATATGCTAATTCACATGAACGAACACCTACTCACTGCAACCTTCCAAACTAAATTGGCAATAATCAAGTGAGTTAGCAACAAGGTAATATTATAAGATGAGGCCCAAACTCCTTACCCTGGACTTTGGACCTACACTTCTAATGATAATTGAAGATACAAAGTTCAAGCATGTCAAAGTAGAGGTACAACACTAAACATAGTCTTAGCACAAGAAAGGTGGGCAAGATGAGCATAGAAGGAAGAAAAAACAAGATGTGAAAAATAAAGAATGTTGATTAAAAGAGAAATCCTAGAAAAGAGCACACTCTCAGTGAAAATGGTGCAAAAAGTCGTCCAGGATAAGCTCATCAAGTACCTTGGTACAAAGCTTTATGTGAGAAAGGAGAAGCTTGAAGAGAGATGTACAAAGGGGGAAAGCATGCTTGATGAAGTTTTTGCATTGCACTATGGTTCAATACATTTTTTAGATTTTCATGGTGCAAAGAGATGAGAAAGAGATCCAACTAAGGACCAATATCAATTATTGCTATTGAGACATCATTGATGTACATGTCATATGAGAAATACGCCATTGAATAAGATAGTTCTAGTCCCATTTCCTAGTCATCAAGCTCAAGTGGCTCTTATAGTATCTACGTGGCTTGAAATAAGATAGTTGCAATAGTTGTTGGTGATTCTCTCCATGGCCTGATATAAGCTAGCTACAACAATTGTTGGGTCCTATCTCATAAAGTCATACAATTGCTATCGCAAGGCTCCTTTGCACATGCACATTATTGCTATGATTCGAGATAATCCTTGCATTTGGATGAAAGACAGAAAGTCTCAAATTATGAGAAGTTTCTTCTAGTATTGAACATAGTCTCTTGGACCGGCTTGATTTGCTACTGTTTAGGTTGATAGAAATCGTGATGAAACTTTGAAATGCTTTGGAAAATTTTTAGAGAAAACCACTTCTGAGATGTAGTGACCTCATTGTCTACAAAAGTCATACCTTTGTGGCTGCACATATCTTTGTAACAGTATCTTTGTGGTTGTACATATCAAACCTACAAAAGGTGATTAGGAGGATAAACTCAAAGGGAGTTGAACCCCAAACACACTATGTGTGTCTACCGAGGAGTTTACCTGCACAACTCAAAAAAATTGTAAAGAGAGATACATGATTGCCTGTAAAAGGCAATCATCTCTCTCTCTCTCTCTCTCTCTCTCTCTCTCTCTCTCTCTCTCTCTCTCTCTCTCTCTCTCTCTCTCTCTCTCTCTCTCTCTCTCTCTCTCTCTCTCTCTCTCTCTCTCTCTCTCTCTCTCTCTCTCTCTCGTGTACACTTTGAGTAAGAGCATGTGCCTTTAAATATACATACACATGTGGATAGCTCTCAACAATAAGCAATTATAAAATCATAGAATGAAGACTTTGTGAAAAAAAGAAAAATATAATCCTACCATAAAATGAAGATAAAAATCTAATCCTACCATAAATCTAAATTATAGAAACTCCCTTTGAATATAAGAGAAAACTTTGCTAAATCAATAAATGTTTCTCATATTTTAAACATTCCAAGCTTTGTTTACATTATGGAGCTTATAAATTTTTGTTGACTGTGAAGCCTGAAGCATAAGAGCTAGTCTGTTAGCATGCCAACCACTTGCGAGCTTATGCTCCAAGATGCCAACCACTTGTGAGCCTATGCAAAAAAACATTATAGTCTCTCTCCTTTACTTTTAATTGGTCACGTGATTAGGCATAGTGTGATTAGGCACGGGAGTCAACATTAAAAATTTAATCGGTCACCATCACCACTACTTGATAGCTTGAGTACTATTTTGCAATAAATTTCAAGATTCTTCTTTAACTATATTTAAAATATAGTACGTCATAATAATAATAACTTATAAAATCATAGAATGAAGATTTTGTGAAAAAAAGAGAAATCTAATCCTACCATAAAATGAAGATTTAGAAAAAGAAATAAGAAATTTCTCATCCTACCATTAGCCAAAAAACGAATTGGCTTCCCTTCTTTACATATTGGGGTTCCCGCCTGTTTCTCCAACATACCGCTTCTTTTTCTTTTTGTTCCTTTCACAAGATGAGTTTGTACTTTGCGCTTTGAGCTAGCGCAAGGTGCAGGACAAGCAAAAGAAGCAATACTCTAGTTTTGTATTGTCCATCATCTCCACGTCTCCATCATCGATCACTTGGCAATCTGCAATCTCCAAGCTTAAGTCTGATCCAAGGTATGAAAGATGTATATCTCTCATTGTAATGGTACTCATGATAATCTTCTCTATCATGATAGTCATAATAACTAGTTGATCCTAAGAGGTTATATTAATGTTTCTGTTGTACTGTAATCTCATTGGTGCAGCTGTAATTTTGCATAGTGTGATTAGGCACAGGAGTCAAGACATTATAAATTCAATCCATCACCATCAGTACGGCCACTCCTTAATAGCTTAGGTACTATTTTACGAGAAACTTCAAGATTCTTCTTTAAGCGTTTTTAAAATACAGTATGGTTGTAAGAATGTCATGTCCTCATAAGCATAGCCGAGCATTGAGAAACTTACAGTCTCAAAAATTGAAGGCTACAAAAATATGGTGCATCTACTAACACATAATTAATGTACATAATAGAAAATGTGTCAAAAGAAGTATTTATTGTTATCCTTCACAGCACAAGCATCTAATCCTGAGTCTGAACTTGCCCATAGTCATCTAGGATTAAGAGCAAGTTACTTGAACAATGTACCTGAGTCCATCATTTACACTACAGCATTTGATGCAGATTTCTCCATGAGGGAGCGAGATACCAGTCTTGGGATTGACTATTTTCACAACCGCATTCCACACAACTGTTCCACTGGACCTTGCTTTAACAAGAAATGGATGCTTTGCAAATGCAGGTGTGAAATGGTTAGCACAGGCCTTGCCTCAGTCATCCCATAGCCCTGCACAATGTAATCACCCCTCTATTGCTGTGTCATCACCCCTCTAACTTGAGGGTTGTAAACTCTAACCAGACTTGCTGTCTCAAGCTCTATCTCTAAGAAGACTTGCTTGGAATAGCTTATCAATGTATGAATGATATATATAGATAAGCTTATCAATGTATGAATGATATATATAGATAAGCTTACTTGAGGGTTGTAAACTCTGAGCAGACTTGCTTGGAACATCTTATCAATGTATGAATGATATATATAGATAAGCTACAAGGCAAGCTCCACTATGTCTAGCAACAATATCTTTACATGAATTTTCACATGAATCTAGGCTCTTGAACATTCAAGAGAAAGATCAGCACTGACAAGCAAGGTAGTTGGTAGAGTCTTATATAGATACCCCTCTTTTGCACATCATTATGATTACCTCAACCCCATTCACACCCTACAAGCTGGGCAAGGCATGTATAAAGAATATGATTCTTCACTGACAGTAGGGAAAGGCATCAAAATTGTTAATGTTAAGTACAGACCTGCCCAATGATTGCATGGGGGACTCTGGCCTTGAATGCATCTTCAAGATCTTTGCCAAGGGGAGCAAACCCTGACATGAGCATTTTGATGCTGCAGACTCTGATCAACACATCCATTGCAGTGATGTGGATGCTACATTGCCACCACAGCAACCAGAGCCTCAGTAGAGTATCTCTATAGAAGACTAATGCCACCTATAGTAATCTGAAGATGGTGAGTATCTCTACAGAAGACTAATGCCACCTGCAGTAATCTGAAAACTGTGAGTGTTGTTTTGTCCATTTCTGTTGCTAGCCAAGGGTTGTGTGATTCACCACGGGTCATTGAAAATGTTGGAGATGCGATTGATTGACAAACATTACATACTAGAAAATCGTACCTTTGATATTCTTGACAAACATTACATACTAAGTCCCTAATTCTCAAAAATGTGACATGCAAAGTCAAGGCAGGAGACGTGCTTGCCATAGCAGGCCCTAGTGGAGCTGCCAAGTCCATCTTGCTTGAGCTTCTGACTGGCATGATCAATCCCGCTAGCCCCCCTGAGAGTATCATGGTGAACTGGCCGCAGCCCATGGTTGAATCCAGCTCCTTCCGCTTATTGGATGAACCCAAATCTGAATTAGATAGTGCATTAGCTCTCAATGTGGTGGATATGCTACATTCCATGGCTAAAACACAGTTAAAAACAATCATTATAACTATAGGCGCAATACCTGCTCCTTCACTTGCAATAATTTGAACTTGCACTTCATCAAAGCCACTAGAGTAGAGCCACTTGTCCATGATGTCCATCAGCTTCCCTTGATCCATTTTATGTGCCACCCATCTGGGGAAATGCCATGCCTCTTGCTCCCATGAATTCTGGCCTGAAGAAGAATTGTTATTAAATAGGCGCGAGTACTCCAGAACCCTTCTGCCTGCCATAATCTCCAGCATCATGATTCCCATGATGTACACATCACTCTTCTTACTTACGGTCGCGTGAGACAACCATTCAGGAGCTATATTCAAGGTGCAGTCAAGGTGTAAACGAGGGACATCAGCATGCACACAGGAAGCTTTAGACAAATCCCACCATGTAATTCTTGTGGCAAATCCCACTATATAATTCATGAGATAATAATGTCAATGACTTATTAGGATACATAATCATACTGAAGCACATGATTCATGATAGTGTCAAAGACGTATTATGACACTGAAGCACACTACTCAATATGCTGCTTACCTGACAATACAACTCCCGGAGTTGTTCTCTTGCTAGAATCACCTGTTCATTGGTTAGATATCCAATTCATTGTCATCATTCATCCCAATTCATTGTCATCCTAGAGTCAACTTAGCCACTAGAAGGTTTTGACATTTCCCGACAAGGGAAAAAGAACTCTTTTTCCTTCATGTTTTTCCCTATAATAATGTTCAACATCATGAGCATGTACTTGAGAGGGACCACATACCTAGCTAGGTGCGGTTGGGGGCAGGGGACCTCAGGGCCTCCATCTCCCTGCCCCCAACTGCACATAGCTAGGTATGCAGTCCCTCTCATGTAGAAGTTCATGATGTTATCATAATTCACAATGTGGGAATTGAAGTGGGAATTTGTCTAAAACTTCTTGTGGGCTTCCACATAATATAAGCATTCACCAATTCCCAACATTGGCATTTTATTTTGGTTTATCCTTCATCCCAATCCATTCCTCCTCAGGTCCTTATTAACAAGGATAATACTGTAGTATGTCTTTTATTTTGAATTCTTTCTTATAACAAAACCATTTAATACAAATAGCCGGCAACTTACAGTAGCTGCAAATGTGGTAATTAATTTCAATCCAGCTGTACAAGCGTGCACTTCAGATAATGTTGAAAAATCATTGCTATCTAGTCAAGCCATTACATCCGAGTAGAGCCATGATAACCAATCCCCCAAAAAGCGGTATGCATAGGCAGTTGCAAGAAGTGGGAATAGCCTGCTCTGCTGTGTCATGTAGTCAATCACCTGTTGAAAGCAACAAAAATCTCTCCCAATTAATTCTGTATGGATCAGGTGTTTCTCATGGACTCAATAACCTGGAGATTAAGAAAGGACCACTCAAACCATGAGTCTGCATTTAATATTACCTGTACTTTAGGCAGCCCTTTTTGAGATCCAAATCGCCGTCTCACTACACTATATATGATTGCTATAGTGATAGCCCTTGAAAGATAATCCGATGCCTATAAGACGATGAACTTTCTCACAAATACCATTGCCCCATAACCTAGTTGCCGTGGTACACCAGATGGTACATACTTCCCCTCTTTTGTTACTATTTCCAACCTGCAAGATATGAGTAAGTCACACGTGACATAGCATAGTAATTACCTTACCTACATTGTGTATGCACATGTGAATGTGAAAATTAAGCTGAGAAATGCACATACGTCAACTTAGCCCCTTAATCAGCTCAAATGTTCCACTTATACACACATAGTAGTCTCATATAAAGCATGCTATAATCATAGATTTCAAACTCAAGCATGGCCATGAGTCAACTCAGATGGTGCAAATGGTAAATTCTTATAAAGCAAGAAGACATCATAAGCATGTTTTCCTGTGGAATCCGACACTCGTCAAATCACAGCAGGCCATTATCCATTGTGTTGTATGCTCCATTTCCAAACTTCATTCCAAAATCAGCAACAATAACCCCACGTAAAGGTTGATGGTCATCGAGGCTATGGATTTGAACAATGAAACCTATTTTTGGAAAAAAAATTAGGGTATCAGTCCTAAATCTAGAGTTATTGACTAATGTTTTGGAAGACAAAGCCAAAATTGAGTTGTCATTTGCTAACCATGGATGCCATAGTCATGGCCATCTGTAGCAGACGTGCATAGACGATTGCATGTGTTGACACCTTTCCCAAGCCTCCTGGCCACCACTGCCCAAAACAATTAAATAAAGAAGACGATATTCTAAGTTGCATATGTAGATCGGACAATGCCTGTTGATAAAATAAAACAGAAATGCTTGACTCAGTGAAAAACTTGATTTTACTTTGGTAGATGTTAGAGTAGGACTATGTATGACAAACTCATCCATTGAAGGATCGAATGTTGCTCTAGTTTCCAACCCTTGCACGTTTGATCCATGGCCAAGTTCTGTCTGGCCATAGCATCCTAAGATGGATTGTCAGCATGCAAGTGGTAACCACTTCTTTTGCTGCTCATCAGTTGCCCGACCTTTTAATGCAGGAATAAACATACCCTGCAAAATGAAAGCTACATTTTTTTATCTTCACATCGTGATCTTGATAGGGCAAAATAATTACAAACAAAGGCAGTAAACCAAAAAGTCTATTTCAAACAATGATTGAGAACGACCATACAGAACAGAACTCAGCTTGAAGAAATATATGTAGCCCGAGGTTCCCCTAAGCTCGGTCATCACTGCCGAGATGTCTCTCTACATCAATCGGGACATGCCAAAATCAGATATCTTAGCCACAAAATCATCATCCAGGAGGATGTTCTGAAGCTTGATGTCGAAATGCAAGATGGCTTGCTCGCACCCCTCGTGTAAGTAATGCAAGCCTCGAACAATTCCCAGTGCTATATATATCATGGCGCATGTGCCAATCCAGGCACATTTTGGGCCCCTCGAAGAGCCAACAGTCGAGTGAGCCTCTCTCCAAACATTGATCGTACACAAGAATGCAATGTGAGGCTTGCCATGCCCCACCGGTGCGGCTACCTTTGCTAAAAATTATTTGCATTGATGTGCTCCTTGCCTTATCATTAATGTAGTACCTTCCATCACCTTCACTGCCACTTCCCTATCATCCAAGAGTATGCTCGCATATACAGAGCCACATCCACCTACGCCCAAGAGCACGTCCGCATATACATAGGCACATCCGCCTGCGCCCAAGATCTTGCTGAAGCTCTTTGTTGCAACTCCAGGAAAGTGGTATTTAAGGGCTAACTGCGGCCACTACAAAGAGGCTATAGGCTGGTATGGTTGGAGTATGTTGAATAGGTCGCCCCCATCACAAAACTCCATTGCTTTTTTAAGTCAAAGCTGTTGGTAAATGGAGATCGATCGTTGTTGATAAAACCCATCGCATGTCTCGCAGAGAGGAGGAGGATACTATCAAAACTGCATGCAATAGAGTACTCTGCATGCAGTAGTGATCTCAATGTCCTTCCACTAAAATCATACCCATGGGCCTACCTTTAATCTTGCTAGAAAATCGTCTCATTCTATGCATCAAGAAACCTTTGGTTAGATAACTAGTAGTAGTAAATTACTAATCTTTATTACCTTATGTGATGGGAATGTTTGGCATCTAGAGATGGGCCTAGAACAAAAAAGAAACTTACTTAGATATTGTTGTAGCATTTATTTCTTATGATCAAGGTTTAATATAAAATCGTACCCATAGTGCGAGGCTCTCTTCTCTTGCAATCTTTATTCTCATAGTGTAAGGCTCTCATGTCCCTCACTAACCCTCTTTTCTTCTTGCTCTTGAGATCAAGGCTAGAACGAGAAGAACAAACTAATGTAGACTATGATATTAACTACAAAGTATGGTTTTAAATGTAGCTCTATTGCTAAACTAGTATAGACTATGATATTAACTGCGCAATTAAAATATGTTATTAATGTAAACTATGTTATGGGCTGATTTTTTTTGTAGTCTTGGAGTTTTAATTGTGGAGCTCATAATTTCATCAACCTTGGATTGAAGATTGGAGATACTCAAGTAAGGGATGTCTTCTTCTACGAGCACATTAAGAAAATGTACATGTAACTATAAGCATGCACATAGTACTGAAGGTTGGCAATTAGTGAATCATAGTACTTATTTTAGACACGCTAAAAATGACATGCTTGGGATTATGCATTCTTCTCTAGAAAGATCACATCCTAGTGAACCAAGTGACTCAAATGTGCAAGGAGATCATCTTGAGAACCGAAGGCACGAAGAATCATCTCCAATGCATGGTGAAACTAACATAGATGATTTAAATAGACGACATAGGTGGTGTGATTGCCTTGCATGTTGTAATGGTGGGAGGAGTGTTGGTCCACAAACTTTTCTTAGGCACCAGGAGTTGAAGGCCAAATATGATGCACTAAGTATGCAAATTGGTCTTACTCCTTCTAATGAAAGGCAACATGAACAAGGCAATGATGAAACTATCAATACTTCTATAAGTCCCCCCTTCAGTCATGACAACAACTCAATTAACCATACTGAATCTCCTCAAATAGATCCTTCTATAGACAATCACATATCTATTACTGGGCCATCATTATATCAACAAACTACACAAAAAATCATTGAGCTTCAAGCTCTTTGGGATGATAACCAAATATCAATTAGTGCACAAGAGAAGATGCTCCAATCATAATTTGGAGACATGGGCAATCCAAGGCCTAGAACTCAAAGAGTTGAAGAGTGCAAGCCAAGTTTAAGTAAGCTATTAGTGCAACTACTTGATACATGGGATGGAAACCTTGATGGAGTGAGAGTCCCGACATCTGGGGAGCAACTTGACTCTATGTATCATGGTCTTGGCATGGTCCAACCTGAGCGCTATAGATTTTGCATGGGAAGTAAAAACAATGATCATGAAATTGAACTTCTTACACCTAATAAAGAATATTCTTATGCCAAAGATGTAGTCTTGTGTTCTTGCAAACAAAATATGCGAAAAAAAATACTAAAGTGTGATTGTATTGAATGTTGTGAAAAGTGTAAAAAATGTAATAAACCAAGGAGAGAAACGTTAGCTATTGATTATTTACCTCTAAAGAAACAATTAGAGCTTTTAGTGTGATCTAGGACACTTTGTCATGATTTCCTAAGCATGTGGCATCATAAAACAAGATGGTTAGGGAAATATTATGCAACCAGAATTCATAAACGATTTTTGGGATGGAACAAAGTGTCGTGATTATCAAGATTTTTGGAATCCTGATGCTGAGTATGAGATGGTTGTTGCGTGCAACAACCCTACATGTGGGAAAGTATATATAACTTTTCCAAGGTCTTGTTTTTCAATAGTTCTAGAACAAGGTTTTGACCAAGAGATGCAAGAGTATAATTTTGTTTGTAAAAAATGTCGACATCTCAACAAATGTAAAAAGAAAATGTGTAGAGGTGATCCTTGAAACTTGGCACTTCTTTTACATTGGGATGGCTTCCAAGCCTCTCATACCACTCAAAAGGATAGTGGTGTGGCTGAAATTAAGGTCCTTAATGGTGGGAAGGGTTCCATATTAGGCATTATTCCTGTTTTATTCATACCTTTTAGTTGCTCTAAATTTATTCGTAATACTCCTGATGTATGTCAAACTTTTTAAAGACCACTTATTAGTGAGCTACAAGACCTTTACATAAATGGTATGCAAGTGTCATACAACTACCATGTAGAAAAGATTTTTGAAAATCCAATGGGACAATCAAACTTTTGTGTTGTTAGATCAATGCTAATGATGGTTACAGGGGATCATCCTGCACAATGCAAAATAGGATCCTTCAAAGATGGTGGGCAATTCTTTTGTCATAGAGACAAAGCCCAACCTACTCTTAATACTAGTAATCCCTCATTCCAAGGACGTTACCTTTACGATGGTAGTCGATATCAAGCAAGATATCCTCCAACCCAACGGTCCATAGGTGAAATGATTGATGCCTTATCAAGTTTAAAGAGGGCATCCACACAAGCTGAAAATGATGGAAAACTAAAGCTTGCAGGATTAGCTGGAGAGTCTATTCTATGGAAACTGTATGATTTGTATGGTTTTAACTTGTCAATAGACTTGGTATATGATGCGATGCATGTGTTATCTCTAAATATATTTCAAAAATGCATACGAGTACTCATGAGAGCCATGTCCAATGAAAAGAAAAATATGATAGATTTTTGTTGTGAAAAGGCTTATAAGCTCTCTCCACCCTCTATTCGTCATGGATGGTGGCCTCGTAATCCAAGTAAGTACTATGAAGCTTTGAGGCCGAAGAGAGCCAAAAGTTCATCCAATGGTGCTTACCATATATTTTAGGTATAGTTGATGAGATACCAAAGTCAATTTTTGACCTAGGTTTGTTGCTCATAGATATTGCACATGCCTTCTATAGTTATAGTCGATGTATTGGTTGGTCAAAAGAATGTTTAGGTGTTGTACGTACTTTGTTTTCTTCTTAGAGAGTTTGAAAGGAAGAAGCCTTTGGTGTTCCTTCTTCTCCCTTAGAACACGTTGCAGGATGGAGAACTACTAGATGACATATTAAGACATGGATCGCATTATGTGTATTGGTGTTGTGACTTTGAGCAAATGGTAGCATTATATATAGAGGTAAAGACTAATAATCGCTTTAACAAAATATCTAATGTAAATTATTATAAAATTACATTCTTCACTTCAATATTTAAGCTATTAGAAATGGAAGTAGATGGGCTTTTGCCACATGAAAGAATGCTTATCCAAGTACATGCCTATCTTGTTTTACCTGATGGTTATGCTTTCAGTGTGATTACTAGACACCGTGTTGTTATTCATTTCATGAGAATGGCATTTGGAGGTTTCTTCAATTGAGAAGGCAAAGAAGACGTGGAAACTTTTTGAAAGAGATGATTGCCAATATCCTTGTAACATAATGATACGTGAAAAAGGCATTTTAATCACAAAAAAGAGAAGAGAACGTAGGCCCCTTTCATCAGAAGAACAAAAATATATTGAGCAATTTCTTGGTCTTCAAGAGAATGCACTAGTAGGACATCTAGTTATCACATATAGAAGAATTCTTTATAATGGAGAAATATACAAGATCACAGATGACATTGTGGTAAAAACTGACACTTTTTGTAGTAAATTAGAAAGTATAGGTCATTGGAAAGCAAGACTCGCTATTTTTTTCCCATTCAATGGGATGGAGAGTATTACACCTTTTTTAGTGGAGAATATTACAAGCAATGCATAACTATAAAAGAAAATGAAGAATGCTTACTTATAGATCCAATCATGGGAATGAGTGTACTACAAACTCAACGACTTCCATTTACATGGGATTGCATAATACCATTGAGTTCTTTATTACATAAGTTTGTTCCTTTATCTTTACATAATAGACTTGTTGCATATGAGGTAAAAGATCTAATTCAAAGAACAAGATTATTACAAATAGGGGCAGTTGCTTGTATACCTCCTTGGTTAGAAAAATATGACATTGTGTTGGCAAGAAAACATGATTATGACATGGATGGGGAGTACATTCATGAAATGATAAGAGAGGTAAATTATGAAGAAAAAAGGTGTAAATTGTCATGGTTGAAGTGTGATCATAATAGAAATAAATGGAGAATTGATATTGATGAAGATATTTGGAGAGATTGGAACTTGTGTAGCATGGTAATGTCAAACTTTGAAGTTACAAAGAGAAGGAGAGTAACATTATCAATTGGAGAGTCTATAGATGTTCCAATAGTGTGGAGATCACATGATGTAACTTGACTACTTTAGAGAGAGAGTGTGTGTGTGTATTGCATTCTTGGAGATCCAAATGGGTGCTAGTAGCATTGGTCATAATGGACATCATTATCTGATGCCATCCCATTGTGTATATCATAATGCTTTATCTATGGGTGTTTGTATATTAGGATGGTATCTCGTGGATATAGCTCATGTTGTGTCTCTCATGTATAGGTAGTTGGACCTTTGTGTGTATGTGTGTATGTGTGCATGTGTGATTATTGTTATTTCTTTTTATAAAGAATGAGAAATTTTCTTGCTTAAAGAATATTAATGTATGGATATAATCTCTTGTTTGAGGAATACTAGCATATAAAGTTGTAAATTTGATTTTAGCTTGTATCTTGTTTGTTTTTAGCTTGTCTCATGGTTTGTATAGTTGTATATTGTATTGTTGTATGGTGTTTTTCTTTAAAACTTAAAAGCCCATTAAAATCATTGAGAGAGAGAGAAAAAGAGACTGTGATCATTATTGTATCCTTTTTATATGATTGATTGATTCTTTATTGGTTGAATATTAACATAGTTTCTTGATTTAATTTTAGCTTGTCTCATGGCCTCCCCAAGTCAACAAACTCTAGATTCAATGATGCAAACTATCATCACTCTGCAGAGGAATTGAAATCAAAGAATGATAGTTCCGAACAAACAGTGAGCATGAGCAAACCAGTTTCAATACAAAGTAAAAGAGTCCAATTGCCACCTCAAAAGCAAATCAAGAGTATACAAATAGGGGATATATCTCTAATGAAGACTCCTACATATGACCAAATTTTCAAACCACCTAAAAGGATTAGTCAAGAAGACCAATATGAGTTTGGAAAACAATTTTTACTAAAATACTATCGAGATACACAAAATGTTAGGTATTGTGCTAATCACAAAAAAGTGTATAATTGGGTCAAGAGCCACGAGATTGGCAAGGATTTTCCGTTTCATAATAATAAAGATGACAAACATAGGATTTTAGAGATCACAGATCAAAACTATGATCAAATTTTACCCCTTGAGTTTCCTGGTGCTACTTACCTTTGGAAAAAGGAGGACGTATATTTATACTATCTTTCTGTTGCTCAAAATCTTAGAAAGAAACTCAAGAGGAAAAGATCATCTTTGGTGGATATATCTTTGGTAAGCATACTTATTTATCAAAATTTTCTCACCATATATTATATACATAAGAAATTGGTACTGATTGGCACAACTATGTTTTTTAAATAGAAGAATCATAGCTTCGAGCAAGTAGATATGCAACAAAAACCGGTAAGATTTGCAATTTTCATCTCAAGTTTTATTTTTTCTATTGTATAATTTTTTTATCTTTATCTTTATTATAATCATTTCACTTTAAGTTTCTTAGACATATTTACTTTTCATTATATTTTCTCTAAAATTTTAGGATACAAGTGATGAGGTGTATTATCCACAACTTATGGTGGAAGAACAATGTATCTTTTCTGAGAATAGCGCAACACATGTATGTACATCATTTACTCATTTAAATATTTTAATATTTGAAATTTTTAGTTTTTGATATTGACTTCAATTTTCTTGCTTGTACTAGTTGGAATCTCACAATGATGGTCCGCCTCTTGTTTCAATTTCTGCTTCCGAAAAATGTCAAAAAATTAATGAAATGGTTAGTATACCTTGGTTTGTGGTCTTTTTCCATTTGATTGTCTCTAACACTTAACCTATGTTTCAGGACTATTTAAACTCAAATCATAGTTTTATGGAGCTACTACAATGAATTCTATCTGTATGAGGAATATATACATATATTCTTAATTTTTGTATACTTTTAAATGAAAAGATACTCCATTTTTAAGTTTTAGTTTTCTTGTATTATAGGGTTCATGTAGTGGTGAACACTCTCTTCCACAAGATATGATCCAAGATCTTGAGGATGTTGAAGTAGCACAGAAAAGTCTTTGTGTACGAAAGGTATGCTTAGCCATCTCTTGATATTTTATTTTAATATATGCATTTAATAAATTATATCTAATTACAAACTTATTGTGATAAGATGAGCGAGAAAATGCAGCAAAGCAAGCAATAACAAAAGGAGAGTAAGGGCAAAAATAAGAAATTATCTAAGGTACTTCTTTGCATTTCTTTTTACTAAATGTGGCATAATTTAATTTTGTTAACTTTATTTTCTTGTCTATACTATAGGCTCTCAACCATGTTGAGCCATTAAAAAGTGTGGATACTTGCCATCAAGAACTTCATTGGTAACTCAATGTTATTAAATATTAAGACAATAGAGTAGCTAATTAACTTATGATGTAGTAGCACACTAATCTATGTTGTATTTCTAAAATGCAGGTTGTTAATGCCTTTGAAGAGGAAGACCAAGAAACCATTCTCCTCAAATATTTAGACATCCAATCCATTGATGAGCTATATGCATCATTAAAATCTACATATGGTGTTATTAAGAGAGATCCTACTTTTTTAGGAGGACGCAATGAGCAAGCATTGCCAGCCATGAGAAAAGCTCTTGTGGATTGGTTACTCTATAGAGAGAAAAATCATGTCACAAAAAATCACAATAAACCTTTGAGTATTGATGATATATGCATCTTGAATTGCCCTCTTTATTAATGAAGATAACATCTTTTAATTCTCTCTATTATTTAATTTATATTTTTTACCATAATAGTAATCCTTAAAACTATCTACATGATTGCAACTAGTTTTCTTACATAAAAAATACTATATGATTAGTTCTAACTAGTTTGTTTATATAGTAAAATTTCACTACATGGATAACTATAGAATTTTGAAATTCCTATACATGAATATTTTACTATATCACTAACTCGTAAAGTGTTTCACTTTTACTAAGTGAGACTTTTTCTAGATACTTTGATAAGTATCTAGAAAATTTCTCTTTTTTTTCTATATGGATAGGTGTCTAAAGTTCCTTGTGAATCAGCAGCCCCCCCCAATCCTGACATCCTTTTCAACATCGATCGCGATGTCATGTTCAAGCGGCAACCCACAATTACCAAAGAAGTAGCCTCACGCTTCTCAATGATGCCACAACTCTCGAGTCTCCGTAGCTTGCCACTATCTCCATGATCTTCTTCACCAATGCATGGTCTCAATGATGCCACAGCTCTCGAGTTTTTAGCAACTTGCCATTATCTCCATGATCTTCTTCACCAATGCATGGTCTCAATGATGCCACAGCTCTTGAGTCTGCACCAGCTTGCCATTATCTCCATGATCTTCTTCACCAATACATGGTCACCCTCAAAATCAACATTTTTGACCTTGTTCACCTGATCAGAAGAGAAAGCAAAACGCTTTCCATAGTATACTATCGGCTCTACACCCTAGCAAAGGGCATATCAACTACGGGGTATGAGAAATCCTATGTTTGTGATAGGAGAAGCAATTCAAGTCTTTCCAAGTCAAAATTAGGAAATGTTTCACGGAAATGCATCAACGATTAAGAGAAATTCCAGGTTTCAGGTTCATAGACTCCCGAAGGTCACAAACCATGAAGAAGATGGTATATCAAGGGCACGCCGCTTTCTTATCAGAGGGTCATGAACTCAGGGAAGTTTTTCTTGGACGACCTCCAACACATATGAATGCCCAAAGCTCGTATGAGCTGAAAATGGTCCACGCGGAGTCACATCCAAACGGAATATGACAATTCTCAGTTTTCTACGAGTTGCCATATTGGTCCCACTTACAGATCAACCACTTTTTGGATCCTATGCATACTTTCAAGAACGTGGGCAGCTTGCTATGGGACCACATCACAGCGAGAGCTCCCACACAGCCAGTTGGACAGCCTATAGCTGCAGTAGATGCTCATGGTCAGGGTGTTGGACAAGCAGCTGGGTAGGCAGTAGAGCCTAGCGTGAGACGGTCTACTAGAGACAAACGTCCATTTGATAGATTTCAGCCCTCGATGCATTATGTCTTGGTTACAAATGGAGGAGAGCCTTTCACCTATGATGAGGCTATACACAGGGGTGACAGTCACTCCTGGGAGAGGGCTATGCAGTCTGAGATAGACTCCCTGCATAAGAATGACACTTGGGATTTGGTTTCCTTGCCTACGAGCAAGAAGGCTTTGCCATGCAAGTGGATGTACAAGCTAAAAAGTACCCCTGGACACCCCAAGCCAGCATTAAAGGCTAGATTGGTAGCAAAGAGTTTTAAGCATGATCATGGTGTGGACTTTGACAATGTCTTTTCTCTTGTGGTTAAGATGACTACCCTGCACTTAGTCTTGGCTTTGGTTGCTCAGCTTGACTTGGATTTATATCAGATGGATGTCAAGACGGCTTTCTTATATGGGGACTTACATGATGAGATTTATATGGAGCAGCCTAAGGGCTTTGCAGAACCTTCTGGCATGCAGCACCTAGTGTGCAAATTGAAGAAAAGTCTTTATGGCTTGAAACAGGCACCTAGGGAGTGGTATCATAAGTTTGATGCCTTTATGCAGTCACAGGGCTACATCCGGAGTACTATGGATCAGTGTCTTTACACGAAGAAAGCCCGTGATGGTTCTTTATTGATTTTGGTACTCTATGTGGATGATATGTTGATAGCAAGGAAAGCTCATGATGAGCTAGATGCTCTTAAGGCTCAGCTCAAGAAGAGCTTTGAGATGAAAGATCTAGGATAGGCCGCTCACATACTTGGTATGTGCATTAGATGCTATACACATCAGGGACTCCTCTACTTGTCACAAAGGGAGTACATTCATAAAGTCCTTGAGCACTTGCGCATGCAGGACGTAAAGCCTATTGGCTGTCCATTGCCTTCTTATGTGAAGGTATCATAGGCTGATTATCCGCAGACAGATGAGCAGAGGGCCAAGATGGCCAAGATTCCCTATGCTTCCGCAGTGGGTAGTCTTATGTATACCATGATAGCAACTCGTCCAGATATTGCCTTTGCAGTTGGTGTTGTGGCACGCTATATGGCTACACATGGCAAGAAGCATTGGGATGCCGTGAAGGGTATCATGAGGTACCTGAAGGGCACTGCAGATATGTGCATATGCTATGGCAGCCAGGATAAAGGAGTCATGGGGTACACTGACTCTAATTATGCAGGACATGCAGATAGTAGGAAGTCCACTTTCGGCTATGTATTCACCTATGCTGGAGGTGCTGTTTCTCGAATGTCCAGGGTGCAGAAATGCACGACCCTTCCTACTACAAAGGCCGAGTATGTTACAATCACTGAGGCTTGCAAGGAGGCCATTTGGTTGGTCGTTTAGTTGCTGACCTTGGTATTGATGCTATCCCTACACTGCATTTGGATTCTATGAGTGCTATTCAGTTAGCCACGAATCTGGTCTTCCATGTGAAGACGAAACGCATTGAGGTGAGGTATCACTTCATACATGGGGCTGTTGAGGACAAGTTTGTTGATATTTTCAAGATCTCAACTTACCAGAATCCTGCAGATCTACTCACGAAAAGCCTCTCTACAGAACGCTTTACCTTCCTCAGGAGGTTGATGGGCGTGGGATGAGATAACATCTTTCCTCATCCTGTTGTACATGTGTACATGTTGTACTGTCTTTTTTCTTGTTCTTTTCACTCCTCACTGGGACAGATTTGCCTTTAAGTGGGAGGTTGTTGGGGGTAAAGGCGCCTCTGCCTAGCCGCCCGTGTATTACTACACTGACAGTCACTGCTACTACACACTGCAGGTGGCGCGCGCCCATCACCGTCACTTTATTCTTTATTCTTTTAGTGACTGTTTGAATAAAGAAAGGCCCGGTCACACATTGTGGCTGTTGTAGTTCCCATTTCTAGTCTCTCCCTTTCTTGCTCTTGCTCTCCCATCATAGCTCTCGAGTCCAACCTTCGATCCGTCACTCCCTTTCACCAACTTTTTGAGGAATCACAAATTTGTTGAAGTATGTATGCGAGGGTGAAAATGGGTTGCTTGGTTACACTAGGCGGCTCAATGATCAAGTGTTCAAAGTATTTACAACTTGTCAAGCAACTATAAAAATTTGTCATGGTGTGATCACTGCACATCAACTTCATATACAACAGCTCATAGGACAAGTGGTATAGCTAAATGACACTGTAATTCAACAAAACAATCAAGTTATTACAATGTAAGACACTATCCATGACATTTGTATCTCATATGAGGAGGCAAAGGCACAATTGGACGGCTTGAGAAAGATCAATAGTAAACTAACATAGAAGCGTAAACAAAAGAACAAGCCAATCAATGAGTTAATTGTGAATAGCGGCCAGTGGAAGCAACGTATCATCAAAGCATGCAAGGTAGCTCGGAATGAGAACCTAGGTGAGGGTGAGCTTGGATCATGTATTAGTAGATTGCCGAAGGCAAGTACATTGGAAAACGCTTTGAGCAATCCTAAGTTTAAGATTGTGAAGGAAAAGATGATTGAGTGCACATTGAAAGATGTGACAAATGAGTTCTTAGATGTGGATATACAATTCATTTGTGACACGGCCGTTATTAGCATAGCGACTTACTCAAAGATATTCAAAAGTGTGAAGGCTAGGTTTGGTCGTGTGCTGAAGAGAAATAGAATCGTGCCTCTTTCTCAACCTTCAAAGTTACGGTAACTTAATGCAAAGGTTTTGGAGCTAATAGAAGATCCTATGCATGTTCAATGCATGGAAACACTAAAGGTTGGGACCAAAAATGCATATGATGTGAAGTTCGCAGAACTCAACAATCGCCATTTAGATTTGTACAAGGTGCACTTGGCTGTGGTAATGTGCTACAATATGTCTATTGAGGAATGTAATGGTAAATTGCAGTTTGTTATAAAATTGAATGAAAGTGAGGTCATCAAAGGAGTAAAGCTTGAAAGAGTTAGTGTAACTTTGATGAATAGAGCTTTACAATTTGACAAGAACAACCCAGAGAACTTTAGTGTTCAATTCGAGCACCATGTGTGGTGGCTCGCTACATCTGAAGTTCCTAAGAAAATACTTGAGGTGCTGCAGCTGTTCTTTACACACAAGCATTCCAAACATCATCAATCATCTCAGGAACATGGTGTGATGCTCTCAGTTGAAGGATATGGTCAATACTTGGTTGAATGGTATCTTGCAAGAGATTTGAAAACTTTAAAATGCATGGTGGAATCTTCAGTAGTGCAAATACAAAGAATCCATGCATATATTGCTTGACAGAGAGGGTGGAAGGAAAGGATGGAAATAAGAACTAGCAAAGGGTGACAAGTGTTGCACTGATGCGCAATAGAGGAGATCCCACTTGGAAGCCGATCTTCAACATTCCATTGGATCGTATTCACATTTTTTCATTGCATGCTTTTTGTCAAAATCATGGAGAAACTTGTATATGAATACATTTGCTTTGCTTATAGGATGCAACTAGAAAAAGAAGCCATTGCAACATGTAGGAATGTGAAGCAAGTGCTATCAAAAATTGGGCTACACAAGCATCAAGTGATGATTGAAAAAGATGAGAAGAGATTGGAAAAATCCGATAACTTGCCAAAAAAGCCTTGCTTTGGGGGAGCAAAGGCTAGGAAGTTTCTTTCAGCACCCAATCAATGAGGAAGAGAATGTCATCGTTCATAGACTGTAGAGCTAGGATGGGTGGAAAAAGTTGCATTCCGTAGTTCCTGATTGAAGTAATGGAGGAAAAACAAGGTTGGCCAAAGCTAAGGTTTGGATTACTCTTAACAAATTGGCTCCCTTACTTTGCAAGATGATGTTTAACAATGAAGATAAGCAAGAATTTATCTATGTTATGCATAGCTTCTACGAAAACATGGTGGAAGCATGGGGGCAAAAGCTCTATCACACATTACATGGTATGTATTAAGTCAATATTTTAAAATTATGTGAATTGTATAAACTATTGAGCATAGTTTTACTCATGTGTGATATGTGTCTTTGTAGCATATCCTGAGGCACATGGGCCATACTTTGTAGAAAAGGAAAGCATCAGAGTTTGGTCCACGCAAGGGATGGAAAATTCACATTGGATAACACATGGTACATACCAAAGAAAAATCGATCATGGTGGAGGGGTGAATGGTAGCAATCCAATGACCCAATTGCCATCTTTGTAGTATAGGATCACAGTAGCGGACAAAGCTAAACTCTTGTAAAAGAGAGCAAATGAAAGTGCTGATGAATCAATTACAGACATGATGGAATCACATCGTGTCACTAAAAGAGTGTGTTATGAAGCCTCAAGTGCCAAAGAAAACCATGCCAAGTGGCTAGAAACAAGGCTTCGAGAAGGAAGCAAATGGGTTCAAAAAGAGCTAATATTAATCCAAGTCGAGATGGCGGAGAAATATGGCAGAAAAATGAAGGAAAAAGTGAAAAAAATAGAAAAATAGCAAAGATATGCAGGCGGCCACTAAAGCTAAGCTGGGGCAAAAAGTGCAATTTTAAATGAAAGATGCCTCAAAAAGGCTCTAAAAACTCTTGTAAAAGAGCACTAAGCTCCCTCTTGTGCCAATTGTAAAATATTAGATGGATGTAGACTAGAGGCATAAGGCTAGAAGAGGGAAATAGAGAAAGGACCTTGCCACAACGGCCGGTCATATAAAAAAGATATGGGTGCCCATGGAAATTTAGGGTTTTGTATATAAAGTTCAAAAAGTAAATGAGAGCTCATTCTTTTGGTGTGTGGCTAACAAGAGTTCTCTTCTTCTCTTATCCTTGCTTGTGTGTGCTCTTGAGAGAGGGAATGTGAGAGTGTGAGGGAGTGAGTGTGTGGGAGTGAGGGATCAAGAGGGTGAAGCTCTTCACCATCTCCTCTTCTCTTCTCTTCTTCTCTCTTTTCTCACACATGCGGCTATGGTGGATAGAGCTTGGAGATGGAGGAGGCTTGAGGATGCTTGAGCTAGCATCTAGGATTGTGGAGCTACCGAAGTGCTCGAGAGAAGAGGCAACTCAATCTGGCATCAAGGTAAGCTCACTACACTCGTAGGATCGACGGCGCGTCGGCTAGGTGAGAGATAGCCATTAGAGCTCGCTTGGAACGCTTGAAACAATAAGCGGTCCATGGGTCTTGGCGATTGAGTGAAAGCTCCCACATTTTGGTTCCATTGCCAGGACCAATGGATTCAAGCTTGAGCATTTGCGCGCCTCATATCGAGCATCGAAGTAAGGGATTCATCCCCGAACCGGAGCTTGAGATAGGTAGGAAGTTGGGTTTTTTTATGTTTGAAGCAAGTAAGTATTTTGGGTTATTTTGTTTGTTTGATGATTGGAAAACATGGAGAAATCATTTCAGTTTTTTGCTTTTGACTCTTGTTGCATTTAGCATAGGTTAGGACTAGGAAATCGAATCGGAAAAGGGTAGGGTTTACCATTGCACAACAGGACAAAACATGGCACAAATCATGCAAAAAATGGCAAAAAGATTGCTAGAAGGCTTAATGTTAGCAAGTGATTGATTGGGAGCATCCAAACCCTACCCAGGAAGGGGTTTAAGAGCCAAGAGGCCAAGGGAGAGCTCATTTGCAACCCTTGCAGTGAGTGAGAAAGAGAGAGAGAGAGAGAGAGAGAGACCGCAGAGAATCGATTCGATCTTGTCGCCAGAGAGCCTACCGATCGCCTCAGGTATATCAATCACTTCCCCTTCCACCCTAGTTGTGATCTGGAAGGTTGTGTGTGAAATGATTAGCTAATTCATCAATTTTGAGTAAAATCGCCTTAGCGTTGCCGCATCTCGCTCAACTGAACCCATCTGAGAGGCTGATTTTTAGGCCGAGTCCCAGAATCGGCCCTCGTCCCTTGTCTTTCAACTGACCCAGCCCCAAAACCCTACTTGGCCCACCGAGTGACATCACTCGGCCCCACTTACAAACTCGGCCCTTGGCCCGCAAAAAACTTAGCCCTCAAACAAAACCGATTCGGCCCTCGGCCCATGTGCCTCGGCCCGTCCAAGTAGTCTTCCTCGGCCCATCCGAGTGACCCCATCCGAGCAGACCCTTTTCGGCCCGTCCAAGTAGACTCTATCCTAGGTGCCCATTCGGCCTTCAGCTCATGCACCTGGCCCATCCGAGTCACCCACTCGACCCCTACAATTTGGATAAGTTGGGCCGAGTGTGGAGCTTCCCAAATTTTCCAAAAATTTGACCAAACCCCAATCGCACAACCTGTCGCAAGTTCTCCTGACGCTCAAAACTCGATTCTGGCGCAAGGTATAGGCAAAATCATAAGGCGCAGCCACTTAATAGCTTACGTAGGCTGTCATGAGACCTAGAGTCCTAGAGAAAACCCATTGAGCCATAAACCCTGACCGGATCAAGAACAAGCAATGCAACGTGGCAGGAAAATCGGAAACCTTGTCAAGATGGCCAGAGAATTGATTGACGATGCCCAAAACGAAGCGAGAGTGCGTGAGATGCTTAGATATTGTTTGCGGCACCCACCTTGAATTTCCACACTTGACGTACACTTAAGGAAAATTGAAAGCCTGATTGAGCACAAGTGCACGGGAAGGAACACACACACTGAGAGGAGATAAATTAAGGATTGTACTTAATAAGTCAAGGAACCCACCAATAGGAGAAGGCCCCAAGGACATAGACAAATTATTGATACACAGAGTGGGACCAAGCAAGCGGCACCAAAGAGGTGGAATTGACAAAATTACTCAACATGATCGATAGCTTGGTGGAGCACGAGAATACGATGATGGCAGAAGAAAACCCAGACCGCATGCCAAACAAGAAACTTGACTTAGGAGTCTTCCCAGAGGCGATTTAGTAGCAGGTTAGTGGCTACGATGCGCACACCCAGTATGAGCACTGCAGCAGGATAGCAAATGCTATCATTGTAGACTTAGAAGAGGAGAGGAAGCTAGCCCACAAGGCACTGCAAAGCATAGTAGAGTAAACTGAGACCAGTAGGCTAGGAGCCAAAGGCAAAGCACAAAATTGTGCGAGGTACAATGGGTGTTGAACCTAGCCCGTAGAAACCAAACTGATCATGAGAGAGCCCTAGAAGGAGACTTAACGCTGAGGGAGCTTCTCATGAATCGACTGCTAGACAACACAACAGTAGAGCAAAGTGTCGCAGCACTACTGGCATCACTGCTAGCAGGATTAGGAGCAAACTAAGGCTCCAAGAGCCTGTCCAAAATCCCAATCGTTGCAAAGTACTTGGACAAGTACCAGCCCCATGACGATCCATACAGTTTCATAGAGAAATTCAAGTAAGTCTGTGAAACCAACGACCTCACCGACCTAACTCAGCGCTCTCAAGCGTTCGGGCTCTGCTTAGGTCACAAGGGTAAAACTTAGTATAAGAGTTCAGATGTTGCAAAGCAAACAACTTCAACGGCCTCAAGAATCTCTTCATCAAGAGATTTGCTGAGCCTGGATACTCCAACAATCTACTAGTGCGACTGATGAATGCCAAACAGAAGAAGAAGGAGGACATTCATGATTACATGACCCACGTGAGGAGTCTCTTCAAGAGAATCCCTACGGGCGAGTGACCAACTGAAAGAGCAGTGTCAACTATATTCATCAGTTGAATTCGAAATGAGAAACTGTATAAAGCTTTGGTAGGCAACTCAAGCTTGGAGTGTGACGCATTAGCTAGGGTTTTTGAGGAAGCCATCAGAGTTGACAACCAGCTGAAAGAGACAAGCTCCAGGAGCTTAAACTCAGAAGAAACCAACTCGCGGAGCTCACAGAGAGCTTCAACCTCTAGCGAGCGATCATGCCCAACAACCCAAGATAATTGGAACACCACCAAGACAAACCAGGAATTGGCTAATGTAAAGATGGAGATAGTCAAGCTGCAAGACATGTTGAGATGACCAACACGCCCACACATCCAATGCATGTACTATGGCAGAAACCACTTGCCACCCGAGTGTCAAGACCTTGCGCTAACTACGGTAGGTTCGGTCACGACATCATGCATTGTAGATTACTAAGAAGACTTCTGTACTCGCAACCATACGGCTAGCCCTACCTAGAAAACATGCCACATCCATTCTTCGGAAGGGGAGACCCATTGGCTCTTCTTGCACCTAACGACATTAAGCTGGCTGTTCCTAGGATGGACATAAGCCCTACAGGCATACCTAGACCACCTAGTCCCTACGTGACCCATCCACCGAGTGACGCTCCAGTCCACTATGTGGAAGAGCCGAATGAGGAAGAGACTTATGTATACCCTTATGTCTCGCACAACGACAAGGGCAACACAGTCCTTATGGACTATCGATCAGTACCACTAATGGCATTAGAAAAAGGATGAGGAAGAGGCCTAGGAGGGCAGACGCAGGATTCAATCATCTGTTGGACTTGTGGTCACCTAGGGCATGTCTCATCACGCTACCCTGAGAGGAAGCAGCAGAACAGAGACAAAGCTAACCTAAGGTGCGCTGAGTGCGGGATCACTCATCTCTTCGTCGACTGCCCAAAGCGAAAACCATCTTCAAGTTCAGCCAACGTGCCATCTGTCCCATTGGGGCTGTTTGGTGTCGAGAACCTCAATGGGGAGGCCATACGTATCCCATTCAGGTCATGACTCATGCCCAAATGAAGTAGGCCGGTATATCACTACTAGGGCCTAGCAACCTCGATGTAGCATCAATAGGGAAGAAGAGCCGTAGGTAGAAAAAGAAGAGTCATGAAGCTAAGATTGTACTGAAAACAGAGAGTGCTACTACTCTCCTACTAGAAAGAAGGTCACTGATGCAGAGGTAGAAACTTCAGCCCCTAAGACAGCCGAAAAGGGAAGTACTAAGATAGGGAAATACCCGCATCCGAAGCGCCAACTAGAGGCCATAGGAAAAGTGAAGGAATGGGTGAAAGAGACCCAAGAGCACCTAAAGAACGTTGAGCCCATCCTAGAGGATGAGATCGATGATCTCTCCACCATCAGCACGCCTGTCTCACCCCCTCGACCAAGGTCAGGGGATTTGGCTGCACCGCAAACAGTACCACTTGGGCCAAGTCTTGATGTTGCAGGCCCGCAAATCAGTCACGACCATTGGCCAGGACAATCTGGATAGGGAGAGAGACAAGCAACCAACGACCTCCTTACCACGCTGGTGATCACCTTTGTAATGCTAAGTCTAGGAGACCTGCTTAAGCAATTTCCCACCCTATGGCAAGACCTGAAACAATGGGTTGAAGAATCACGAGATGTTGATCTGCATGACCATGATGCAGAGACACAAATACCGACTTTGATGCTGCACTCTGTGACAAAGTCCTTGCATGCTAATGTCTTCTGGGAGGGCACCAATATGCATGCAATCTTACCGGTCCTAGCCCTAGGTGACACAATGAGAAAGGGGATCGTAGACATGGGAACTGGGGTTAATGTGCTTAGCCACGCAATGCTTCAGATTTGGGAAAACCCACATGTTGAGACTGCTAAGTTCAATGTCACACTAGCAAATGGTATGAGAGTGAAACCATTCGAGGTGCTGAAAAGCTGGCCAATGAAAATCGTAGGCCTCCAATTCTCGGCTGACTTTATAGTCATGAAGGGTGTGGACTACGATATCCTATTAGTTCAACCTTGGATGCTCAATGCCAGAGTCATCGAAGATTGGGGTAACGGCTTAATCTTCCTCCTTGGCAATAGAACAAACACCGTGAGGGGTAGAGATGGACACCTGGAAGACCTCACCGGTCGGCTTGGATGCCATCTCTGCGATGCTTAAAGGGAACGCTCAAGTCAAGAAGCCCTATGGACCCTTGATCAAGTATATTCCATGCCCAGAGGACAAGCGAGATTGGATTTATGTCCTTGCTACAATCAACCTGCCATTCTCAGACCATGAGGCATACGAGCAAGCCATCAAGACAATCGGTAAGTCTAAGGACGCACCCTCCGTACCAGTTTGCATGATGGCAAAAACCCTTCAGGGGAGACCTAGACCTATCACCTTCCAAGTGCCAAATAACAAGAGGGAACTCCAAGAGATTCTGGAATATTTAACGGGCAAGCTAGCTGGCAATTCAGCAGCAAACTTCAAACCACTCCAGGATCTCTTAGGTGAATCCAAGTGGCAATGGACCAGGTTGCATGACTTGAACCTCATGTACAACTGGGCCCTAATCCCCGATCAAAGACAAGAGATATACTAAGACCTAGGAGACAACGAGCAGTCTGACGAAGAGGACTCCAACAAAGAATACGAAGGCTATCCTTCAGTGGGATGAAAGTGAGGGTGAGATGGATACCATAGAATACGACATTGAGGGACGAGAAATAGAACAAATACGTGCACACTCCAAGCCCCAGAAAAAGAGTGCCTTTGGGATAGAGCGAGGGGTCATGTGCATTGATTGTGATCGCACCTTGTTGGAACACGTAGGAGCCATAGATTTCGATCAAGCAAGCCTAGCCCAATCCGGCACGATACCAATGCTTAGGACAGAGTCACCATCTGAGTTGCGACCACCAGGGGAGACCACCTCTTCTAGCGAAGTCTCTTTTGGGTGGTAGGCCCTTGGGTAGTTCTAGTGGCATTACATCCTTAAACTCCTTAAGTATTTCTCCCACTTCTATATTACTGACTTGCGGTTTGGGTTTCTTGGTGACCTCCTACTCAATGGGTCAAATCATTCATAGATACACCATGTCTCCTTGCTTTACAGACTTCTCCACTTGCTTGGCATTGCAAATCATGATGCAAGGCCTAATATGGTTAATCTGAACTTGGGTTGTTGGTGATCTTGGTTGGCTTGTACTTGGTTTTGCTGTTTGGCATGAGACTCCATGCTTATTCTCCTTTATTTGCACTTTGATTGATGTTCTGCTTGGCATTTGCATTCTTTCATAGGGCACTCTAATGCCTTCTCCTTGCATATCCAGCATCATCTGATTAACTCCTTTCCCAAACATTGGGATAACATACTTGTCATAGAATTCCAGGCCTAATATGACTTCAAAATCATCCATGGGAATGACTAAGAAATTGAGTTTGGCTTTCCACTTCCTTACTTCTACTTGCATCGCAAAGACTTGTTTCACCTCCTTGGCTTCTCCTTGTGCAAAAGTTACTGTTAATCCTTATGGGGCATGTGTCCACCATAATGGCTCGATCCCCTTCACTCACTCTGCCCTTGATGTATAAGTGTTGGACTACTACTACACAAGTCTGCCATGCATTGGGGATGAGCACTGTCTATCCCCACCCTTGGATGGTCTAGGCTTTCATCACTTCCACTGGGGATTTCTTGGATGATGTGCAAGGGTTATGGTTCCTTTCCTCCATATGCAGTAGTGCTTGCTACTCTAGACCCGCTTGATGAGGTTATGTTCATCCATGGGGCATCTATTTTGATAGTAGGGTCCCCCACACTTGAAACATCTAATCCCTATGGTTGGGGGCCTTGGGGTCTCTACCATGATGTATTTGATCCCGCGGGCCCATATGATGCACTCAAAGTTGGTCTATAGTGGTTATCCCCCCATCTGCCAACTGCTCCTCTTGGTACTAAGGCAGATTGTGATGCGGCTAGGGTTATGCTTGAGGTTTGACTCTGTATCTTTGGGAATGGGCCTCTAGGGTATTGTGTCTTGGGGTCTAGGAGTTGTTAATGAGGTTGGTGTTAAAATTGGTCTAATTCTCTTGGGTTGTCCTCCTTCCTTCTAGGTCCACTAGTCTTTCAGCCATTCTCATGGCCTTAGCTAAACTAGTTGGCTCCTATCTCTCTACATCTCTTCTAGCGCATTCTTGCATGCCAAATAAGAATCAGTGTAGCTTAGTTTCAATGTCCATGTTGGGTAGCTGCAGCATGAGTTGCCTGTATTTGCTGACGTACTCCTTCATCTTCCCTTGTGTCTGTTTGAGGTTTCTCCATTCATCTCTAACTTTGAATTTCTCCATCTTTGAAATGAAATAGTATTTGAGTTCCTCTTGGAGTTATTTCCATGAAAAGATGGTGCACCCTTGCTGCTATTCCAATAGGTATCAACTAGCAGCATCTTAATCTAATTAGAATGCTGCCACTTCTCCCTTCGTATCTTTAGTGATCATGGCATACTTCAAGTATCTATCTACCTCGGCAATCCATTTCTTCAAGACCAACCTATCTCTCTCTCCTTTGTACTTGTTGGGTTGGGGCATTTTTAACTTGCCATAGTCATCTTCTGAACTGTTGCTCTCGTCCTCTTCTCTATGATCTCTTCTCTCCCTAACCTATCCACATCCTCTTGTAGTTTATGCCTTCTCTCCTCTTCTTGTTACTGTAACACCCACTCTCTATAACCTGCTCCACTTCTAGTTTTCTTCTCCTTTCCTCTTCCTCTTCTTTCATCTGCATGTTCCTCCAAATTGGGTCCAATAGGCCTGACATGCCCTCCAACTGCCTCTCTAGTCCAACTATCTTCTCCTCTTGAGCTACTCTCCATTCTTGCCCTCTGCTATTCTTCCTATCTTCCATTGTTGGGATGGGCACATTCTCTTTGCCATCCTCCATGTGATCGTGGGGAGTCATGCCTTGGCTTTTAGGGTTGTCGATGTAGGCAAGTTGTGTTTCACCTTTGGATGGTGGTTATGCCACAGGGAAGCCGCATCATGTCTTCAAGTGGTGGTTGGTGTTGGGGTCACTATGTCAGGGTTGTCACATTGGGGGTCGATGCGACAGAAAGCATTGCAACGTGGGGTGACACGATATGGGTCATTTTGGCATGATTTCTTTCAAGGCATTAGATCTCCTCTCTTGCTTCCATGAGCACTTGTTCACTCTGAGCAATAGTTGCTCTAATACCAAGTGTCATGCATTTGCACCCGTTCACTCACTCAACACAGCACAAAAAGCTAACACGATATGTGAGAGCAAGGTATACTCTTGTATTATTCAATCAAAGAAATGGTACAACATAGGCACATCCCAGGACTACACCCTTGTGACATAGCACATAAGAGGGCTTACCACTGGGTATAGGGAATCACACATAGAGTGGAAACCAAGCAGGGCTTAGAGTCACTACTACTCCCTATATAGGTGTTTCCGATAGCAACACCATGGTATAGCCTCCTAGTTGCCCGCCATCCTCTTCTCCAAAAGGAGGCATTTGTGTTTTGTCTTTTTTTTGGTTCATGGGCGGGCAGGACCAATGGTTGCCCCCCTCAAAACCCCTTTTCCTCCTCTCCTTCTCCTTCTTCTTCTTCTTTAGTTATTTTCCTTTCTTTCCTTTAATAAAACTTCTTTCTTTCTACTTCCTTTTTTTTGTTACATTAAAAAATTTCCAAAATCAAACCATGCAACCGTGATTCCCAAAGCTAGACCACTACAATTGAAGTAACATACCTTTTTAAAAATAAAATAAATGAGAATAGATTAAAAAAGATCCTATCTTGACTAGAATATGTAAAATGATTTTTTCAATGTTATCATAAATAAATGCTCTCAATATTCCAATAAAAAACCGTCAAATCTTAATGATTCGCAAAAACATTTTGGGGTTAGCAACACCATACCCCCTATTCTGCATTGCGATGCACATACGAGTGATCATGTGGTCAATGTGTCCTTTATCTCAGCAACCAACGACTGCCCCCTCAAAATCCCTTTTGCTCCTCCTCCTCCTCCTCCTCCTCCTCCTCCTCCTCCTCCTCCTCCTCCTTCTTCTTCTTCTGTTCTTTTTATTTCTTTCCTTTAATAAAAACTTATTTCTTTCGATTTCTTTTTTTTTGTTTTGCAACCTAAGCCATATGCACTAGTTGCACTACATTAAAAATTTTCAAAAAATCAAACCATGCAACCGTGATTCCCAAAGCTAGACCACTCCAATCGAAGAAACGTATTTTTAAAAAAAATAAATAAATGAGAATAGATTTAAAAAGATCCTTTCTTGACTAAAATATGTAAAATGATTTTTTTCAATGTTATCATAAATTAATGCTCTCAATAATTTAAAAAAAACCATCAAATCCTAATGATTTGCAAAAACATTTTGGGGTTAGCAACATCATACCCCCTATTCCACATTGTGATGCACGCACGAGTGATCATGTGGTCGACGTGTCCTTTGTCTTGGCAATGGAACCAAAATGTTGTGCTATACGAGCTCAACGTAGTGGAACTTTGGATACACTCTTATTCATAGCTTTGATGTACACATCATGAACTAGCTCTCATCTAGTCACTCACACATGGGTTAAACAAATCAACGTATTGAGCATAGGGTCGTGTGCCTCCTACCAAGAAGGTCACAAGGTCTAGCTCCACAATTCAAGTGAGCACTCCATTGCCTCCTCAACCCTATATGGCCCTCATCACACAAGAGAAAGTATGGTGGGCATGAGAGAGTACTAAAGAGAAGGCTAGAGGTTTTACTCTCCTTGTCCCTCACCTCACCTCTCTCTCTCTCTCTCTCTCTCTCTCTCTCTCTCTCTCTCTCTCTCTCTCTCTCTCTCTCTCTCTCTCTCTCTCTCTCTCTCTCTCTCTCTCTCTCTCTCTCTCTCTCATGTAAGATTAAGAGCAAGAAAGTAGAGGAGCAACCATTTCCATTCAAGTTCAACATTTTTATACAAAAAATCTAGGGTAAGGGTTTTCCCTTTTCCTTAGCCATCCAACCCATTGTAGGGCCCCAAGATTTGTCATATCTTATTGCATGCTTTTCCTATGGTAAAAATAAACTAGAACCTTTGCAAATTTTCCATGGGGATTACAACTTGCACGTGACTATACTCAGGTTACGGATTTACACAAAAATTAACACAACTTTTGCAATCATTTGGCAATTTGGATGTGCATGTGCTTCATGCATATTATATTGTGGTTAATAATATAAATACTATTTTTGAATATTTAGGCTCCTTCTCGTGCTTTCTTGCATCTTACAAGCCGCATACCTCTTGTGATTAATATACTTAAATCTGTTTCAAGCCCCTTGTCAGCACATGCGTTCATATTTTGAGGCTATTACTTTATCTATCTTCTTTCTCCTCCTCTCAAGCTAATAGATTCTCTCTCTCTCTCTCTCTCTCTCTCTCTCTCTCTCTCTCTCTCTCTCTCTCTCTCTCTCTCTCTCTCTCTCTCTCTCTCTCTCTCTCTCTCTCTCTCTCTCTCTCTCTCTCTCTCTCTCTCTCTCTCTCTCTCAATGGCTTGCTCACTCACTCTCACTCTCTTGTTGTTGGTAGCACATTGTGCATCTAATTACTCAATATAATAAAATTTGCCAACTTCTATCCATCTTCAACAGCATCATTTGCACACACACCTCTCCCAAGCCCCCTACTACTTTTTGGCCAACTTATTATAGCCGTTGAGAATGAAAGAGGAAGTTCTCCTAAGAGAAGAGAGCATCAATAGTATTGATTGTGCCATATTTGAGCTAACACTGATACCATATTTGTTGAAGATCACTACAAGGGAATGGGGAGATAACAACGGCAGTTTGCGACACAAAATAGCACTGTCACTATTTACGTTGCTATTTGTATCACAAATATCGTCGCTATTAAACGTCGCTAAAATGCATTAGCGACATGGGTCTGAGATAAAAAAGGGCTGAAAATCTGAGTGCGGCATTTGCCACAAATATTTTCAGAGAGTTTGTCACTTTGAGAGGGAGAGGGAGAGGAAGAGGAAGAGGAAAAGAGAGAGAATGAGAGCTCCTCACCACCGCCACTATCATTACCACCACCATACACGAAGAAGAGGGAGAAGTATGTAAGGGAGAAAGGAGGGATGTCACGAAAAGAATTCAAAAAATAATTCATCATCAAGCCTTTGTGGTAGGTACATTGCCTCTTCTTGCTTTGTTTTTGTTTTTTCTTCCCTTCTCTTTTTTTCTTTGTAATGAGATGCATTGAAAGAGAGAGAGGGAGAGAGAAATGAAGAGAGGGAGAAGAAGGAAGGAAGAGGAAGAGAGAAAGAGTGAGAGAAAAACATGAAAGGTAACAAAGAAAGAGAGGCAGAGAGAAATGAGATAGAGAGAGAGAGAGAGAGAGAGAGAGAGAGACAAAGACAGGGGGGGAAGGGTAACAAAGAGAGAGAGGAAGAGAAAAATGAGATATGGAGGGAGAGAGGAGAATAAATGAGAGAAACAACAAGGGGAGAGAGAAACAAAGAGAGGCAACAAAGAAAGAGAAAGAGAGAAAGAAAGAGAGAGGGGAGAGAAAGAGAAATGGAGAGTGAAAGAAGAGGTGGAAGAAAAGGGTGAGGTAAAGAGAGAAAGGAGAGTGAAAAGAAAAGAGAGAGGGGGAAGGGGGGAGAAAAAGGGGCGAAAAGAGGGAGAAAAAGAGAGTAGAGAGAACAATAAATAGAGAGCAAGAGAGAATAATGTAAACAATGAGAAAATTAGAGAGAATTGAATGATAAAAAATAAAGGAAGAGGGGAAAGGGAGACAAAAAGAGAGGTGAGGAGAGAGGGTCTTTCAATATCCTTGTTTTATAAGTTTTTATTTTCTATCTTTGATTTTGATTGTAAGAGACGCATTGAGTGAGAGTGGAGAGGAAAAGAGAGAAATAAATAAAGAGAAGAAGGGAGGGAAAGAAGGAGAGAAGAAGTGAGAGTGGGAGGGAAGATGGGGCAGAGAAAGAAACATTGAGAGAGAAGGGGGGGAAGAGAGAAACAAAAAAGGATGAAAGAGGCAAATTAAAAAAGACAGAGAGAGAGAGAGTGTGTGTGTGTGTGTGTGTGGTGAAAAGAGGAGTGGAAAGACGAATAGAGAGGGGGATAGATAAAGATAGAGAAAAGGAATGGACAAAGAGAAATAGAGGGAGGCAAATAAATAAAGAGAAAGGGAGAGAAAGAGAAGTAGAGATTAAAATGCGGGAAGATCACCAATGAGGGAAATAAAAACCTATTGTTTGCCATAACATAGACCAAATGGAAAACGATGATGGTCATGACTCGTGATGTTCAAGATCGCGAGACGTATCTTAATCAATATGTCATATGTCCTTACACTCAATGTAAGCTGGCAATAAGATGAAAGTGTCACTTGTCCATAGAACATGTATGATACTTTGGTGAGTTTCAATCGGAGATCATTAACCAAGCAATCTCAGACTTTGAGCAAACGGTAAGAAAAGTGTGTATCAATCATGGTTTACATTCACAAAGTAATTAAAATCATATACAAAAATATTAGACGTGCCCATAAAATTTGTACAAAGAGGTGATGCTTTATCCCAAGGAATGCACCTATTGTGGCCCATTAGAAGAGTTTGTGGGCGTGTGATGGATGGAGTGCTTGAGCTGATATACCAATTAGAGAGCACGCCTTGTACTACACCCTTGATACCATAGGAGACAATGGGCCTTTCAGGCCTTCCTCCAATCTTAGAACCTGAGATAGAAGCAACAATCGATGCATTAATATCCATGGATGCCAAGTCATCTAATCCATTGAGAGAATACGTTAATTGCGCTCCTAAGTGTGCAAGCAAAGTACGGGTGGAGCGATGAGAGTGTGACTGAGTTGTTAAAGTACATTGTACACTTCATTGATTTTTTGACTCTATTATAAAATAAAAAACTATTATTGTGCTTTTCAAGGCGTCTTCTGATTTTTTTAGGTTGCTAAATTATCATATATTACCACCTAGAAACACGATACGTGAGTCCCATGATGATGCACGATTGATATTATAAACGCTTGGCATGGACTACAACAACATCCATGCATGTGTCAATGATTATGTGCTATTTTGAGGAGACTACAGGACTATGGAGACATCTCCAAAGTGTGATGCTCACAAATATTGACACAAGACTTGCAAGGGTAAACCATCTCTCAGAAGGTTCTTAGACACTTTTCACTTATAGTACATATACGTCACATGTTTCATATGTGAGGCATGGTGAGCATGACAATGTGACATGCATAGAATAGATCCACATATGGAGTCCAATGAATATCAACAAATTCACACATATAGAGCTGCATTGACTCCACCTTTCCAAACTTTGCACGAGAGCCAATTAATCTTCAACTCAGTCTTGCAATGGATGACATGAATCCATTTAGTCTCCACTCAACTTATTATAGTGTGTGGCTTGTAGTCCTTGTTAACTACAACATCCTGCCATGGCTTTCTACGAAGAAAAGACACCTAATCCTTGCTTGTTTTTGGGTGCTATAAAGTAAAAAACATGGACATCTACCTCTGTCCATTAGTTGATGAGCTCAAGATTTTGTGGAAGGAGGGGTCCCTGTGTGGAAGACATGAGCAAGTACGATGGTCCTCAATAGTCCACTAATATATGAGCCATTCTCATGTGAACCATGCATGACTTTCCAAGATTGGGGGGTTCTCAAGTAAGTGGGCTTCCATTCTCGTTTGTGGTATCTAATATAACTCGTTCAAGTTTGTGTTGACTAGATAGGGGTGTTGTGACAGGTCTGGTTACCTTAGGTTATCATGCATGTCCATTGTGTGGGTAGACTCTCGAAGGTTGCTGACCATGAAGAAGATGGTACATCAAGGACACGCCACTTTCTTGCCAAAGATTCATGAATAGAGGGAAGGTTTTTCTGGACGACCTCCAACAAGAATGAATGTCCAAAGCTAGTATGAGTTAAAAATGGTTCATAAGGAGTACCATCTAAGTAGAATGCGATGGTTCTCGGTTTTCTACGAGTTATCGTAGTGGAGCCACTTATAGATCAACCGTTTGTTAGATCCCATGCATATTTTTAAAAATGTGGGTAGCTTATTATGAGACCACATCACAAGAGAGAGAGACACATTTGTAGGGGCACAAATGGATTTGAAGAAAGAGGTAGGCAAGATAGCAACACGTTGGCCACAATTGAGCATCAATGGTCACTTACAACTACCTCTCATTCCTTGGGACTTGTCCACTAAAGAAGAGCACATTATGAAGAAAATTATCAGGACTATCCACATCCCGATGGGTATGATGCATTCCCTCATGCCTGCTTTCTCTAAAGATGACTAGCCCTATTAGGGCTGAAATCCCATGATTGGCATAAGATATGTAAGATTTTTCTTAATGTTGGTTGCAAGTAGCCTCAATATTTTACTATTTAATGTCTACTCAATTTTTGTTAATGCTTTTCCATTTGTGATAGTTTGTAATGCTGATCTGTCAAGAATCGCGTGGTGGGGGGACTTGCTCAAGATGCTGCGCCGAACACACACAAAATGCATAAGGAGAAGCTCACTCAAGAGACAAGAAGAGAGATGGAGGCCAAAACGTTTTCTTGTTGGTTTCTTCTTCTTCTTCCACACTCTTTACAATGCACAAAAAGTATAGATAAGATAAACATAAAGGAAAGTGGCCTACTAAGTCAAATAATGCATAACTGACTACACTAGTCGACTGGCGCTATAACTATGCCAGCTGTAAATAGGTGTAACAACCTAAATATAATAAGTAATGAGTCAGTGGCCATGTAAGAGTCATAATGACCACTGACGTGCTAAGTGTAGATGTGTGGACCTATCTAACCAGGTGGTCCATTATCAATGTCCGCATGTGTTGAGCTTGTCATCTCAACATGATCACCATCATGGGGTGCCTCACTCCAAAAATAAGTGAGGCGATTTACAATTTGCCAAATTTAGTACAATGGATCTCATATAAGGAGATCAATACCTCCTCTATTGAATTCGCAAGGTAGGGAGCAGTGGAGATGGTCTATCTCTTTGAGAAGTACTTATCCACCAGCATGCTCACGATACAAATTCAACTCCTAGTGCATCTCATAGATGAAGTGGAGATTGCGAAACCTATCCATATGCGATGGATGTTCTTCTTGGAGCGCTTCATGAAAACCTTGAAGGAATTTATGTGACAATGAGCTCGACGTCGAAAGGTAGCATGGCTCAAGGTTGGCTAGTGTCGAATGCATCAGTGCATATTTTAGAGTGGCTATACCAATGATGGATTTAGACAACAATATGCTATGGTCACTGAAGGACAATGATAGACTAACCGAAGATGTGATGGTTGGAAATGGAGTAGAAAAAATAATAGATACTACCATGGAGAAGAAAATGAATCGTTTTTGTATGTTGCATCATGTATCCATGGAGAAGTGAATTGCTAAGTATGAGCACACTAGAAAAGATCAAGAAGAAGTGCGATCTAAATTTTAACGCAGTACATGATATTGACTGATTCGATATTCTAAGGGCATTGAGAAGATGCCGCGGTTTATGTCTATGCGGTGGCTACACGGAGCTTTGATCTCGTAGCTTCTCGTGAAGGGGTAGAGATTTCTACAAAGGAGTGGGAATTCTCAAGGGGATATAGTCCAAAGGTGACCGCATGCTTTATTTGTTGTCGTATCTAGATTTCATGTGCAACAACTAATCTAACAGTTTTGGCGTATAGTGCAAAATCTACACTGCGGCGTGGCCGCATGGACAGCATTTCCATGTTGACCACATCAACAAAATGTGCTCCACAATAGATTATGGTGTCATTGCAAAGTTCGAGCAAGAGAGCTGACGACGGGCCACAGATCTGAATACCCTGGTAGATGAGATGGAGTATTTTAGAAACTTTGCAAATTGTTATCTTAGTGGATTAATGTAGCTTCTCCATGATCATATGCGATCTACAGTGGTTTAAAGTGGTATTGGAAAGAGTTGGGGTAACCATTCGATGAGGTCCATTTGGATTTCTAGAAATAGATTCTAAAAAAAGATGAAAATTTTGCAGTTTGTCCTATCAAGTCATTATGAATAGGTGCATGATCGATTTTTTTAAATTTTTCATGACACAAAACAATCGCAAATATTGATTAACTCCTATATATGATATTGAACATGTGATTTTCTATCCAAATCCTCGACAACCTCGATGGTGGTATGTTGTGCCATCAACTCCTCAGAGTGCATGAGCATATGATAAAAGCAATGTTCCAAGCATAGATGAGGTGAGTATGCAAGTGGAGGGTGGAGGGTCAAGAGGGATTGGAGTGTGTAGAGGAGACATGCATGGGTAACATAGACAAAGAGACAGGAGACGAAGAATTTTTTGAGAATGAAGTGGACTCCTCTTTTTGTGGTGACCTATCTATAGACCTTCCACTGTATGCCGAGCTATGCTTTACCTAAATCTTTATATTGATTGTGCTAACATAATGTGCAGGTTACCTCTCTAACAATACCTAGAGAGCAAGATGAGTCCAGGGATGATCGATGAGGAGTTAGAGAAGATATTCACACATATCTCTCCATATCAGATGGCCAGATTTAGAGATATGGTAGACTAGGAGTTATCACAAACATCATCAAGACGTTCTGTGAGGTTTACTTCAACACGCTTTGATGCTTCAATTTCCAATAGATGAGGTTGATGCTCTAGAGATTAGCCTGGAATGGAGGAAGTAGTTCTAGGGATGCTGCAGAGATGTGGATGTTATGAACTCATAGTCGGGGTTCCAAAGAGGGTTGTGACTCCTCGCTCTCATACCAATTACAAAGAGGGTGGCTCAGGTGGGTGTTGTGGAGGCACCAATGCAATGTCTTCATCTCATCGATTTGGTGGATACTTGTCACCTTGAAGATTTGTCACACATGTAGGGACATCTACTCCCATGACTTTGGGTTTTGCTCAACTGTCCACAAAAAGTAGCACCCCTAAGAATGCTATTCCAAGAGATACTACCCCCATAGGTACACGAAACATACAGGGGTCTCTTGGTTATGCCTAGGAGCGTGGTCATAGGTGGGAGAGGACACACCTTAGACATACCCCAATAGGGTACGGATACCTCGTAGATGACAGGACATGTTCGGTAATCATGAATGATGAGGGGAGGAGAGTGATGTCTCACATAAGGGAGTTGTGCCAATAAGTATTTAGGCACAAAGTTCTAGACCATTGAAAAAATATACTCAAGGAGCAAGGACTATGCAGTGGCATCTTTGTATAAGGAGTTTCCGATACCTACGGTGGCAAAGAGGTTTTCCACTGGGTGGATAATGGAGTGTATATGTACATACATGTCACATTAGATTATCGGACTCACACAAGGCAATCAAGAGTGGTGCCTCAAAGCCTGAGGAGTGGCTAGGCATAGAGGATTGGCTAAGACTCAAGGAGAAGGCCATAAATTTTTCGAGACAATGGCGAGAATAGTGGGAGGCAACGAGGGCACAATTGGAGGCAGGGGTTGTGCATCATCTGGGAAGTAGTGGCCACATGACTTATTTGAAGGACATTGTAAGTTTTTCTTTGGATCTTCTCGCTTTCTTATTTGAAATATCACTTGTATTAACAATCATGTTTCTAACAATGCTATTCTATTTTCTTTGTAGCACTCCATCGCAAACCGTGATTCCACATGTTTGAAGACTCCATATGTAGAGAGACACAACCTCACTACACTTATTGATAGAATATATGCCTGTGGTGGCCTAGTAAGTCAATCCTCTTTCTTGTTTATAGTCACTAGTTTTTCTTATGATGCATTATGTATGGTGAACTAATGTTTGGTTGTTCATTTTACAAAGTCTGTTCGACGCTCTTTTACATTGGGACGAGCTTTCAAAAGGCGAGGATCTGTAGCACGTGCTTGGATTTATGACGCACACTTGTTTTTTGGAACTGGAATAAATAATTGATAGAGACACTGCTAGCAAAGATCCACGTAATAGGGTTGCATAACTCAATGACATCATACTCACATACATCACTAACCAATGCGACTACAAGGCAGGTATCAACCGTGCTTGTCGTTCCATCCCCCCGGGAAGACCTGAAGTTGCAAATCCATGGATCAATGTGGCACTTGATGCTGTAACTACTCCCAAACTACCTAATGGAATACCTAATTCTATTAAGATAAAAATAAACTCATGAATTGATTTAGATAAGCTCATTTTATACGATCAATCAAATAATTTTTTGTCTTCAATTAGATTTCTATATCGTATGAGTATCACATAAATTTTTAGTTACTTATTATTAATTATATCTTACATGTACGTGCATGAAGTCATCTTCTTTTTTGATCCTATGATCTGTGCAGGCCTCTCCCATGTAGGATTCCTTTGACGTACTTATCATCCTTTATATACACTCACAATTTGTGATTTTTACAGATAGATTTTCGTGTTTGTTTTGGCTCTCCTCTCCATGGTTTAGTGTAATTTCACAATTTTTCATCACCAACCTTGTACTTATTTTATGAGTTATTAGTCTTGTGGTTTTAAGTAGTTTTTGCACCCGTCTTGAGGATGATTGCATATTCAATATGTAATTGCTTTACATAATTTTATACAACACATGGTGTTATGGATGCTGCCCTACCACAATATTTTTTCCTTTGTATTTGTTGCTATTTGCATTGCTAATTTACTGCATGCATCATTATCGACATCATAGAGCGTCGATAATTTGTAGAGACGGCTATGTCAACGATTTAGCGACAATAGGGGTAATTTTTTTAATGAACATTTGCATCTCTTTGAATGTCGGTACAAGATGGTGATAGTGGTCCCCATCTTGATGTTGGTGCTTGAAGATGGAAAAGTGACATTTGAGGCATTGAAATACATAGACATAGGTGGGTGTGTGTGTGTGTGTGTGTGTGTGTGTATGTGTGTGTGTGTGACACTTGGTAGTAAATTGGAATTCAAATGGGACAATTGTAGAAAACCTTGACTTAGAGCACCGATATGAAGCATTGGCTTGAAATATATATGTTATTTAAAGCACAATGTGCACACACAGATTTAACCTACATACTGTTGAGATATCGAGCTCCACTCGTGATACGCCAGGGTGACCATTGTGTATTTATGTCACCGACTTGTCAGTTTTGCAGACGCGGTTGGTACACCGACCATGAATAATAGCTACATGACAGCTATCCTTATCTACTCTAGTTCGTGGCTCAGTTAGTATGCCACCTTAGTTAGTTGAGTTTGGTTTGAGACCCATATATAGGGTTCTTCTATTTCTTTGTATGAGAGTTCTTTTGGCTTACACAACTAAGAAGAGGAAAACTGTTTTCAGCCTCCACCTTTGTGTGTATTCCCCCATTGTGCAAGCAAGAAAGCTACAAGTGAGACTCCTTCCTTCTCTCCCACAATCTTGAGATGGTATCAGAGCCTTGTTCATGGTAAGGAGCTCAAGAAAGCAAGCCAAGCTCGCGGTGTTCTGGTAAGAGGAGCAGTGTTGCTTTCATTTTTTGTTTTGGGAGCAGATCTCTGCAGGTAGCACAGCCGAAAAGTGCAGAATGCATTGTCTCAGGTTGAGACGCCCTTCGCGGTGAAGCAAGAGGGCAATATATGCTGCGGGAGAGGCCTTTAGCCCTTGGCGACCTTGTTTTTTTTATTTGAGGCCATTTCGGGGCCTGTTTTGGAGGCGGAAGTTTTCTGCACGCACTCAGGAAAAGACCCAGTTTTATGCTGTGCAGCCACTGTTCTACAGGTCGGTGAAAAGTTACTGTAGAAATTACATCGTATGCTTGTGTGTAGAGACATTGGGAGTTACAGAATCATCCCTGTTGCCTGTTGATGCGAAATCCTCACTAGGAAGTGACTGTGTGGTCAAATACCACTTTCGTCAGTTTTGCAGATTTGCCTTTGTGAGACTGAAGCTGTGTTCTTTGCAGTGACAGAATTTTTTGCAGCATTCTGTAATGGCGTCTGATTCTCTCTCATAGATTGTCACTAAAAAGCTTGACAAGAACAACTTCCAAGCATGGAAGTTTAGAATGACGAATTTCCTTATGGGAAAAGGATATTGGGAATTTGTTGCAGGAAATGAAGAAGAACCAGTTCTTCCTGATGTTCCCAATCAACAGCAAATGCATGCATTTAAAGCATGGCATGAGAGAGCCAGGAAAGTTATGTACTGGCTGTCTATCAGCATTTCAGACTCTATGATTGTGCATATTCAAGATGCAAGTACGCCAAAGGAGGCATGGGATACTTTGTCAAAAATGTATAGCACAAATACGCAAGCCAGGAAAATGCAGCTCAAGCAAGAGTTGCACAATGTGCAAAGAGAAAGTATGAGCATCAATGACTATCACATGAAGGTGAAGAAGATTGCAGATGTAATTGCTTCCATTGGGTCGCCAGTGGAAGATGATGATTTAGTCTCAATGACCTTGAATGGTCTAGGAAAGGATTATGCACAGTTTCGAACATCCATTTCCGTCCGTCAAAGATTTCCTGATTTTGAGGAGTTGATTGCTCTTCTAATTTCTGAGGAGCAGAGAAATGGTGGTGCATCTTCTTCAGGAGGAACTTCAAAAGAAGCTGTTTTCTACTCAAATGTTGCAAGAGGTAGAGGCAGAGGTAGAGGAGGCCGATATGGAGGCCGTGGTAGAAATCAGAATATGCAGAAAACTCAAGAAAACCAGTCCTATGGAGAAGGACGTGGTAACTCTAGAGGCAGGGGGAGCCAAAGAGGTCGTGGTGGATGGCAAAGAGGCCAAAATGCAAACAGTAATGTTGAATACTACTACTGTGGTAAAATGGATCATATGGCTAAAGACTGCTATAAAAAGCAGAATGACATCATGAATGGAAAACTGCAACAAGGGAATTATGTATCTTCTAGTAGACAGGGTGATGACAGAAATGAGCATTTTTTTATGGTGCAGTACATGAACAATTCTGTGACAAGTGCAGAAGAAAGCAATGATGTATGGTATGTTGACTCAGGTGCATCAAACCACATGACAGGTCATGCAGAATGGATGGAGGATGCAAGGAAAATGAAAAAACCAGGATTTGTGGAGACTGGTGATGATACTGCACATCCTATTGTGCAAATTGGAAAAATTCCTTTGTCTATGCAGGATGGGAAAAAGAAATACCTGTCCGATGTATTTCATGTCCTGAATATCACCAAGAATCTGGTTTTTGTTGGTCAAATGGTTGAGCAGGGCTTGCAGGTCAGATTTAATCCTCATGGATGCTTTGTTGAGGATATGAAAAATAAAGGTCGCTTGATACCAAAAGAAAATAAGAAGGGCAGAATGTTTACGTTCGATGCAGACATGCCTGAATTGAGTGCAGCAATGTTTGCACATGGGACCGATGTAGTTGCAGATATTGATATCTGGCATAAACGCATTGGTCATGTTAATGTACAACGACTTAAATCAATGCAGGCCCAAAATATTGTTGCAGGATTGCCCAAATTCAAGGTTGCAGAAATGCATAAGGTATGTGAAGCCTGTCAGTTTGCAAAACAGGCAAGGAAACCATTTCCTAGACATGTTCAAGAGAGTGAGAAGCCATTGGGATTAATCCACTCTGATGTGTGGACTACTAAAGCTGCATCTCTTGGCGGCTGTCATTATTTTGTCACTTTTATTGATGACTATAGCAGAAAAGTTTGGGTGTACTTTATGAAAAAGAAAAGTGAAGTTTTTGGGCACTTCAAAACTCTTAAAGCTATGGTTGAAAAAGAAATAGGCATGTAGATAAAATGCCTAAGGTTAGATGGAGGGGAAGAGTACCTCTCAAATGAGTTTGCAAGGTTCCTGCAAGAGCATGGCATAAAGCAACAATATTCATGTAGTCATACCCCACAACAAAATGGAATTGCAGAAAGAAAAAACAGGCATATTGGAGAGGTATGTCGTGCCATGCTCAATGAAAAAGACTTGCCAGATTTTTACTGGGCTGAAGCAGTTGCTACAACAGTCTATATAATGAACAGGACTCCCACTGCAGCAATACATGGGATGACTCCAGAGGAGAGGTATACTGGTAGGAAACCAGATATTTCTCATTTGAAAATTTTTGGTTGCATTGTCTATGTACATATGCCAGATGAGCTGAGATCCAAGTTGGATCCAAAAGCTGAGAAGTGCATCTTTATTGGTTACTCTCTGCAGCAAAAAGGGTATAGATGCTATAACCCTTCTACTCGTAAGTTTACAGTGAGCAGAGATGTTGTTTTTGATGAGATGAGCAGCTGGTATAAACCAATAAATGTGATTGATGATGTAGATGCACAAAATGGTAATGCTGCACATAATTTACAGCAGCAGTCACAAAATATTAGTGGACCTGGAGTGTCCTCTAGCAGTGGTTCATATTCTTCGTCATGGACAGGCAGATTGAGATCGGTAGAATCTCCTCAAAACAATGCAGATAGTGGTATACAGGTTTCACGAAAAGAAAAATAGAAGGTAGATCAGCCCATGTTTGATGTGAATGCAGGTCACTCTTATGTGGATGGTGAATCCAGTGGCTCAAAACAGAGCATTGATGATGAGCTGGGTATTCCTTCTATTGTTACACCTGGAAAGGAAGACCAGGGATGTTTTGAGAGCACCTGGGAGTGAACCTACTTTGCGCAGGTCTACGAGAGCTAGGTATCCTGTGGATAGGCTGAAATATGATGGATTTACAGCCATTCACTATGCATATATGGTTAAAGTGATATAGGAACCAGAACCCACTTCTTTTGAGGAAGCCATGGAAAAAGAAAAATGGGAGAAAGCCATGGATGAAGAAATGGATGCCTTGGAAGCAAATGCTACATGGGAATTGGTACCTTTGCCTAAAGGTAAAAATGCAATTGGCTGTAAGTGGGTTTATAAGGTGAAGCACAATGCAGATGGTTCTGTGAACAGATACAAGGCAAGATTAGTAGTCAAGGGGTATGCACAAACATATGGCATTGACTATGAAGAAACATTCAGTTCGGTTGCAAGGATGGCAACCGTAAGAGCAGTCATTGCTATGGCTGCATCAAAGGGATGGTCTTTACATCATATGGATGTAAAGAATGCCTTCTTGCATGGTGATTTGCAAGAAGAGGCCTATATGGAGAAGCCACCAGGTTATGTGCATGCTGTTTATCCTGAGTTTGTTTGCAAGTTGAAGAAAGCCTTGTATGGCTTGAAGCAAGCACCTAGAGCATGGTCTGACAAGATAGGACAGCATCTTGTCACTATTGGCTTTCAGATTTCCAAGGCAGATTTCTCACTTTATGTGAGAAAAACGGAGAAAGGTATTATGCTACTTGTCATTTATGTTGATGATTTGATTATGACAGGTGACAGTGATGAAGATATCCTTCATATGAAAATGCTATTGAAGCAGAAGTTTGAGATGAAGGATTTGGGAGAGCTATGTTATTTCTTGGGCATTGAGGTGATTAGATCACCAAGTGGGATACAGCTCTTGCAGAGGCAGTATGGATTGGACATGCTGTCCAAATATGGGATGATAGGCTGTAAGCCTATTTCAATTCCTTTGGAGCAGAATGTGAAGCTGAGCACAATTGCAGGTGAGCTTCTAGAAGACCCTACTATGTATAGACGCATAGTAGGAAGTTTGATTTATATGACTATTACCAGGCTAGATTTGAGCTATGGTGTTGGATTGGTAAGTCAATTTATGTAGGCTCCAAGGAAACCGCATTTGGATGCGGCTAGACGCATACTCAGGTATGTGAAGTCCACATTGCAGTATGGACTATTTTATGAGACAGGGACTCAGATACAGTTGCATGGATACACTGATGCTGATTGGGCTGGTAGTATTTCTGATAGACGATCTACCAATGGATATGTGTTCTCTTTTGGGAGTATTGCAGTCACTTGGAGCAGCAAGAAACAGCCTACAGTTGCCTTGTCAAGCACAGAGGCTGAGTACAAGGGTGCAGCAATGGCTGCATGTGAGGTAGCTTGGTTAAATAAGCTACTTTATGATATGCATCAGTCTACAAATGGGCCAGTTGTCATTTATTGTGACAACATGAGTAGTATACACTTGGCAAATAACCCAGTCTATCATGCTAGAATAAAGCACATTGAGGTGCATTATCACTATGTGCGAGAGAGGGTTTTACTAGGTCTTATTGATCTAGTTTATGTCAGCACAGAGGATCAGGTAGCTGACATATTCACGAAGGCATTAGGCGCAGAGAAGCTGCGCAAGTTCAGAGACCTGCTTGGTGTGCAGGAATTGGGATTGAGCTCAAGGGGGAGTGTTGAGAGATCAAGCTCCACTCGTGATACGTCAGGGTGACCGTTGTGTATTTATGTCACCAACTTGTCAGTTGCAGACGCGGTTAGTACACCGCCCATGAATAATAGCTACATGACAGCTATCCTTATCTACTCTAGTTCGTGGCTCAGTTAGTATGCCACCTTAGTTAGTTGAGTTTGGTTTGAGACCCATATATAGGGTTCTTCTATTTCTTTGTATGAGAGTTCTTTTGGCTTACACAACTAAGAAGAGAAAAACTGTTTTCAGCCTCCACCTTTGTGTGTATTCCCCTAGTGTGCAAGCAAAAAAGCTACAAGTGAGACTCCTTCCTTCTCTCCCACAATCTTGACACATACACCATCTCTATGTCTATTATCTAAATTATACATATCGCTGCAAGTGTATAGCCACTACTTTATCTCTTACTTCTATATATATATATATATCCCATAATGAGAGAGAGAGAGAGGGAGGGAGGGGGGGTATAAGGGCTTTGTAGCTATAGCATGGCGTTATCACCAAAAACACCTATATAGGGAGTAGTAGTGACTCTGAGCCCTGCCTGGTTTGTACTCTCTACATGTGATGCCCTATACCCAGTGGTGAACCCTCTTATGTGTAGTGTCACAAGGATGTAGTCCCGGGATGTGCATATGTTATATCGTTTCCTTGATTGAATAATACAAGAATATACCTTGCTCTCACATATTGTGTTGCCTTTTTGTGCCGTGTTGAGTGTGCAGGTGCATCACACTTGGTATCATAGCAACTCTTGCTCGGAGTGAAGGCGTTCTCAGGGAAGTAGGAGAGAAGATCTAGTGCCACGAAGAGAACAAGCCAAAATGACCCACGTTGTCACCCCAGGTCGCGACACCCCACGTCACATCGACCCCTGTCACGTCAACCACTATCATGACAACCTAGTCGTATTGACCCTGGAGTGGCACCTTGCCATGATGACCCTGACACCATCTGCCATCTAAAGATGTGGCGCGGATTCCCTACGACACAACCACCAATCGAAGAGGCAAAACGCGGCTTCCCTGCATCAACAACCCTACTGACCACAGGAGGACGACAGAGAGAATGTATCCATCCCAACAATGGAAGAGAGGAAGAAGAGTAGAGGGCAATAATGGAGAGTAGCCCAAGAGAAGAAGTTAGTCAGATTGGAGAGGCAGTTGGATAGCATGTTAAGCATGATGAGCCAAATTGGAGAAACATGTAGATGAAAAAAGAGGAAGAGGAAAGGAGAGGGAAGATAGAAGTGGAGCAAGGCTATAGAGAATGGGTGTTACAACAATAAGAAGAGGAGAAAAGACAAAAAATACAAGAGGAGATGGATAGATTAGGGAGAGAGGAGACTTCTAAGAGGGCGCAAGATACAAGAAAAGACACAGAGAAGGCAGTAGAAGCAGGAAGTAAGAAGAAGGACAAAAAGAAGGACAAGAAGCACAACCATAGAGAAGAGGAAGATAATGACAGCTTAGAAGATGACTATGGCAAATTCAAGTTGCTCCAACCCGCCAAGTACAAAGCAAAGAGAGACGGGCTGGTTCTAAAGAAGTGGATTACAGAGGTGGATAGATACTTGAAATATGTCCGGATCACTGAAGATCGAAAGGAAGAGGTGGAAACCATCTACTTGGGGGAGGATGCTGTTAGTTGGTACTTGCTATAACAAGAGCAAGGACACACCATCTTTTCATGGGAAGAACTCCAAGAGAAAATCAGAGATTACTTCATTCCAAAGATGGAAAAATTCAAAGTTAGAGATGAATGGAGAAACCTCAAGCAAACGCAAGGGAAGGTGAAGGAGCACGGCAGCAAATACAGGAAGATTATGCTGCAACTACCCTCTAACATGGACACTAGCACCAAATTGCATGAATTCTTATTTGGGATGTAAGAATGGGCCAGAAGAGATGTAGAGAGGTAGGAGCCAACCAACTTAGTAGAGGCCATGAGAATGGTCTAAAGACTAGTGGACTCGAAAGGTAGGAGGATAGCCCAGGGAAACCAAAATAGATTCAATACCAACCTCAATAACAATTCATGGACCCCAAGACCCAATGCTCCTAGAGGTTCAATCATGAAGACGCGGATCCAGACTTCCAAGATAACACTAGCCATGTCAAAATCCACATTAGTACCAAGAGGAACAGTGGGCAAATGGGGAAATAACTACTACATGTTGACTCCAGTGCATCATATGGTCCCATGGGACTAAACATATCATGGTGGAGACCCCAAGCCCAATCATAAAGATCAAATGTTTCAGATGCGGGGGACCACACTATCAAAACAGATGCCCCATGGAAGACACAACCTCATCAAGCCGGTCAAGGGTGAAAGCCACTAGTGCATATGGAGAGGAACCGCAACCCCTGCGCATCCAAGAAATCCCAAGCAAAAGTGATGAAAGCATGGACCACCCAAGAGTGGGGACATTCAGTGCACGACCCTAATGCATGGCGGCCTGGGTAGCAGCAGTCCATCACTTATACATCAAAGGCAGAGTGAGTGAAGGGAATCAAGTTATAATGGTGGACACATGGGCCACTCACAACGTTATCACCCTAGAGTGTGCAGCCAAACATGGATTGAAATTGTCTAAGGTCCCGGAAGGATTGACAGTAACATTCGCACAAGGAGAGGCCAAAGAAGTGAAACAGGTCTTTGTAGTACAAGTAGAAGTCGGGAAATGGAAAGCAAAGCTCAACTTCTTAGTAATCCCGATGGATGATTTTGAAGTTATCCTAGGCTTGGAACTCTATGATAAGTATGTCATTACAATGTTTGGAAAGGGAGTTAATGAGATGATGCTAGATATGCAAGGAGAAGGCGTCAGAGTACGCTATGAAAAAATGTAGTTGCCAGGCGCAGGACACCAATCAAAGTGCATTTGGAGGAGAACAAGTTGGGAGTTTCTTGCCAGATAGTGAAGTCAAGCCCAAACCAACCAAGAGTGCCAACCCAAGCAACACCATATCAAGGGAACCCTATTAGGCCACACATCATGACGTGCAGTGCCAAGCAAGTGGAGAAATCATTTAAGCAAAGAGACATGGTCTACCTATGTATAATTCGACCCATCAAGCAAGAGGTCACCAAGAAGCCCAAACCTCATACCAATAGCATAGAAGTGGCATACTTGAAGATTTCAAAGATGTAATGCCAGCAGAGCTACCCAAGGGCCTAATATCCAAAAGGAATATGGATCACAAAATCAAACTCATTCCAAGATCCGCCCCACTAGCTAGAGTCCCCTATCGCATAAATCACACAAAACTCGTGGAATTGAAGAAGCAACTACATGAATTAGAAGAACAATGTTTCATCTACCCTAGCAAATCCCCCTTTGGTACCCCAGTGTTGTTTGTTAAGAATAAGGATGGGGGACTTAGACTATGCGTAGATTATAGGGCCCTTAATAAAATAACCATAAAAAATAAATATCCCATGCCCCTAGTGGAGGATCTCTTAGATAGGCTACACAGGCCAAGTACTTTAGCCGCATAGACCTTAGGTCAGGCTACCATCAGATTTGCATAGCAAAAGAAGATATCCCCAGAACAGCTTTCCACACCCGATATGGTAGTTTTGAATGGTTAATCTTAGGATTTGGCCTAAACAATGGGCCAAGCACATTTTGTGGCCTCATGGATGGAGTCTTTAGACTCGAGATAGATGTCTTTGTAATTATTTACATTGATGATCTACTAGTCTATAGCAAGACCCTAGAAGAACATAAGCAACACTTACATATAGTCTTTGAGAAGCTGTGGCAACATAAGCTATATGCCAAACCAAAAAAAAAAGTGAGTTTGCAGTAAAAGAGTTAGAATTCCTAGGCTTCATTGTAGGAGTAGCTAGTATTAAAGTGGACCCCAAGAAAGTGGAAGATGTCCAAAAATGGCACGTGCTGAAGACTAAGCGCGGAAGTTCCTTGGCTTCACAGTAGTTTGTAGAAGGTTCATTAAGGATTATAGCCTCATCACGGCACCACTATCCCACCTCACCAAAGAAGATAACACTTTCACATGGGGCAACGAGCAACATGAGGCTTTTGAACAGACATTAGGGCCAAAAACGCTTCAAAAAATGCACTTTTGTTAATCACGGGATTAAGGAAAGGGCCAAAGAGAGTTCGCCACGTGTGCAAGAATATGGTATTCTTGTCTCCTCTTTTTTAGAGATAGTGGAGTCCATTTCGGGATTCTCTCTTCTTTTTTAGCCAAAACCCCTAAAGTTTGACATGTTTTGGAGTCCCAAAGACGTTATTTACTTACAAATCTGACAAAATACATGACAGAGATGTGATGAAATTAATAATGAGTTTTTGGAAAGTCGGGAGATCTTTCAATATTGTTTTTGGCGCCCAATACATAGTCATTTGGGTTCTTGACGCTACTTTTTAGTTAATTCACCCCTCTTTGAGCTTCTTTCTCTGCGCTTTCATTCTTTTCATGGCTTCCTCTAGGCGCCCTTCTCGTTTAATACACTCTTGCACAGTCTCCAGCCAGGGAGTAGATGGAAATTTTGAGCCCAAAACCTTTGCTGTAAACAATTGGGTTACCATGCTACCATCTTGCAAGGGCTCTCATAAGGTGAAAAGAAGAAAACGAGAAGATATAAAACATCACTGGAAGGGGCGTATCATTGCCTTCAAAATTATGCCCGAAGGCTGGTTTGTCAAGGTGCAACATGTTTACATGGCCAAGGATATGCACTTGCCTCCAAACGAACGTGTTCCCCAACAAACACATTGTAAGTTATAAGTTGAATAACGTATATAATTTTTTTCCATTTATGCAAGTTCTAACAAACGGTTCGTCATTGTAGATATCTTTCCGTCAACAAGTATTGAATGGCAACTTGTGGAAAGCCTAAGTGGGACTTTCCATGCCATTCATAAGGTATTGACAGACATTATTTATGCCGATCAAACTATGTCTTTTTATAGTGAATGCAAGGTTTTTATATATTATGCACAGTATGTGGTTCCCTCTGAAGCGGATAGGTATGGGAATATCGAAGATTTGCCATTGCCAAGTCTTTCATCTCTAAATTGGGAGATTCCTGACAAGGTAACAGTGCAGAGTTTCAAATTCAAAATATCTCAAGATATTAAAAAGTCCATGACAGCTAGAAGGATCTCAAGAAGAATACATTTATCATGGTTTGTACCCCTCCATATCTTCGTGGCTTGCTTCAAAACAGTAAATTTACAAAGAACGAAGGTATCCTGGCTAAGTAGAAACTTTTCGGAAGAGGATTTGGACAACACTATAGGGACGCATTGGAAATCTAGAGAGTGCGATCATAAAGGTGATATCTTGAGGTGCAGTGCATGCCCTCAATCCTTGGCTTTGGCTTACAGTATCCCTCGCCAAAATCTTTCTTTGGGCTTTGATTACAGGAGATACAAACTAAGATTGGGTATTTGGGTTCCCTTGGATTCTGAAATAGATAACACACCATATAAACTTGCGGTGCATGTTTTTCCGCATGAAGAAGTAAAGAAGGTGAATGTTACTTTCAATTGGAGTCTGAAAGATGTGAGGGATACCTTGGAATTGCTAGACAATACATCCCCTAGATATAAGTTCAAAGTGAATGGTGTAACAATTGGTAAAAGAGCCGAGTGCTCTTTCTTTTGTATGAGTTGTTTGTCTCCCACAATTGTGAGTTTTGAGCCTTGAGAATGAAAACTTGGCAGGAATTTATCTTAATAGACTGTCCTTAAGATATTTTTTAATGGGAACTTCATAAGCTATCATGAAGCAAGTTGCCTTTCGAATGTGTATAAATAAAATGTACATTACATTCGATTTACAAGTGAAAATTTTCATTACACAATGAGGTACAAAAATTGCATAAAAATGTACAAAGCCAAAATAATAAGGCTCGTGTATAAAATGTACATTACATTCGATTTACAAGTGAAAATTTTCATTACACAATGAGGTACAAAAATTGCATAAAAATGTACAAAGCCAAAATAAAAAGGCTCGTGTATGCTTATGTTTGCTATTTTCATTCTTTATCGATTTCTTCAAAGATATTTTTTCTCACAGGGCCTTTCTTTGATTGTTGAAAAAATTTCACCTTTATAGGTAGTCTCTTTTCTTGGGGCTTAAGAGGGGATGGATCAAATTTAAGAGGAGAGAGCACTGGCATTCCTTTTTTCTTAGACTCTGCAACAGTGGTCCCATTGCCTTTGCCCTTGCCCTTGTCTTTACCATTGCCATTGTCCTTACCCTTTCCCTTGACCTTTCCCTTGCTTGTGCCCTTGGCCATTGAAGTTTTGGGAGGAAGAGGGGAGTCAGGATCATACGGTGTGATTGCCTTGTCCAGAATCAGCTCGATGCATCTCTCCCTTATCCACCAAACATATGATTCAGGATAGTCTCTACACTGTAAGAATAAATGTTATAAGTTAGTGAAAAGAAATCATGATAAGGGTTACACAAACATCAAATGAAATTAACTTACATTCACTCCTTCTATTTGTAATAGCTTTGAATCCACTGTTCTGCAAATGTTTGAGATAACTCTCCATCCACAAGAATGCGCATCGCTTTGCAATGGAACTTCTTGTAGAAGAAAAGTATAAGGCCTTTGAGGATCAACAAGATCCTCGTATGTTGTATCCAAAAATGTAGAAACGAGTCTACTAGCACTGCAAAAGGAAGCTTTGTAAGTTCAAAATATTCTTTATAAAAAAAATCAAAGTAAGTAATTTTCTTCCAACATACATTCGTGCTTGACCGTGAACACCGCTGAGAGAATTCATAAAGATAATTTCCCTTGAAAGACAATTAATGTAGATGAGACTCCAATGCCCTCTGCAAATTCATAAAAGAGGTGAGTAGAAGGGTGAAAGCAAATGAACATAAATTTTCCTCTACAGAAAAAGAAAAATACCTTTCTACATAAGGGAAAAAGATGTGGTAATTTGTCACACTATCGAAGCTACGAAAAAATGGTGAAATATTAGAACCAGATTTTGCAAAAAGTTCCACAAAGAGAAGTGGATCAACAATGTATATGGTTCTTCGGATATCGAGAGTGAGAGAGAAGACCAATGCCCTGCAGATAATAGTAAAAGCTATTCAATACAAATTTCATCCAAAATATAATTGAACCTATAAGACTTAACTTATGCAACAAAAAACCTTACCTTATGCAACAAAAAACCACGGAGTCATATAGTTGGACATCCCTTTTTTCCAACATGGGCTTGTCCTCGGGAGATATACTAAGATATTCCTCCTCAGGTTCTGCAGAAACATTCACAAGAATCTGCCCATACACTTTGCCCATCCTCTCGCTGTTGACGGGAGCAAGTGATGCGGCTTTCCTCTTGTAAACATCGTCTTCAGTTTCAAACACCTCCTGATTTTCTTCACTCAAGAAAGCCTCCTGCTGGGTGGCACCCCTTGTAGGGTAAAGGTGAGTAACATCCTCAACATTTAGCTTTTTCTCTTTCCTGGACAATTTTGGGGGAACGTTAAGGATTTCAAAGGCTTTTTTATCATTGGAAGGAAAGGGCCTCAGCACTTTGTCAAACCTATACCTGACTCTGCTGATGATGCTGAAATCTTTATTCATAACGGTGATCCTATGAGCATGGGCGGCAGCAATGTAAGCGTCGTTCATGAAATCAATAACAAAATCTTCTGTGGCCTCTTACAAGGCAAGAATGGCTGAGGGTTGCCACTTCTTATTTAGACCAGAGACAGTTGCCACTTGAGACAATCTATCAGATATCTCTTTAACGACCCTTATAAAAGCAGCTTTTGGAATGACATGCTGTGTAGCTCTCTGGGCTTTCTTGATCTCACTGAAACATCTCTGCATATAGAAGAACCTGGACTTCCTCTTTCTCTTTTGTGGCTTGGGGTGTTCAGTGGCTTCAGCAGATGTGGGCTTAGGTACCATTGTAGGGAATGAATCTTTCACAGGGCAAGCCTCACCCTTTGCTTCCTCAACTTCAGGAGAAGAAACATTTATAGAAGATGTAAGGCCAACACCTGGTGTAGGGGGGATTTCTGTTGTAAAATGCTCTGGAGCCTGTGATGGACCAGCTACTTCTTCCCCCTCAGATTCATCAAATTTTAACTTTCTTCTACCCCCACTGTCCTTCCCATCTAGATACACTCTTCTTGCAGTTTGCTTTATCCTTGCCATCCAGAAAAGCAAAAATAACAACCAGAAGGACAATAACTGAAATAGTAAAAATATGTAAATCAAACAGGCTAATTGGCGCGAAAAGGGACGAAATGAGCAATTCCGATACGGCGCGATATGAACAAAACGAGCAGAATGGAACAGCGCCTTCGCCCCGTATTGGAGATCAGAATGCCGATACGGCGCGATATGGAGGAAACCAACACTGCGTATGGATGCCCTCGCTCCGTATTGGCACGATATGGAGGAAACTGCTGATACGGCGCGATATGGAGGAAACGAGAACAACATTCGGACACCCTCGCTCCGTATCGGCACACCTCTTTTTGCTAGCGAATAAAGGACTTAGCCGAAAGACAACCGATACAATGCAAGAGATAAGAAACGGAGACGACGAAAGTCTTGTATCGCACCGTATCGGCAAGCAAAGCGGGAAGAGCTCGAGAAATGAAAAGTATACACGTCGGAAAAATTACCACTTATATACCCAGGTCAATCATGACACGTGTCAGACACGTGTCCGATGCTGATTGTGCCACGTATCTACATTTATGGTCCGTATGCTACATGTCAAGTAATGACCGGTCCACTTGTTCGCCACGTGGTTATCCGCCACGTGTTGCCCAATGGCTACTGTCATGTGTATGAGACTAACGGATACTGCTATGTGGCATAATCCGCGCCTACATAAGGGTGTGTTTCTTATCTGTACGGCTTTTTTCGATTTTTCGGACCTCTGTTTGTATTGCTGATACGGCGCGAGAGCGACTGTTTGTCTTCTTCGCTTTCCTCGCTTCGCTTCGTTTTGGAGGTTTTGCAGAGTCTTCTTTCAGCACTCCTCTCAAGCTCGTGTGACCACCGTTGTTGTGGCTCTAGCGCTTCTTACTGGGATCACCGATACAGCACGAGGGGGCCTATCCGTCTGAATCGTTTCTCTCTAATCACGCCGTATCGTCAGAAGTTGTAAACATGTCTGAACCCATAGAATTCCTAGGATCCAAGGTTTCTCCAGGAACTGGTAAAAGAAGAAGGCTTTCAAAAGGCTCAAGGGCATCAACATCTGATGAGCCTGTGCATTCTTTTTCCTCTCCATCCTCTGCCACCAGTGTGAGAAAGCCAAGTACATCTCCAGGGAAGTGAACGTCGGTAGTGAGAGGTCAAGGAGTATCAGAGCTCACTGATATCACTCCATCAGAGAGGCTACTTGATTTTATGCTTCAGAATGGAATGGATCTCTCATTCTATGGAGTTGTGAAAAATGTGTTTAATCCTGATTGGGAACTTGACAAAGTTCTGAAATCTTGTGAAAAATATATTGTGGAGGACTTTTTGGAGTTTGAAACTCTTGCAGGTCCTTCTGTTGAAGTTGGCACAATTGAATATGTCCATGTTCCCATTGGGTCAACAGGAAATGAAAAGGCAGTATTTACTAGAAAGTGCAGGGCCCACTCTCTGGAGAGGTTTTATTCAAGAGACATATTTTGCTGCACTCATTCCAAAAACTGCAAGATGATGAGAAAATCTGCTGCTTTTATTGTTTTCACCCTTGTCAAATACCCTGTGAAAGCTGAGGAGCAACAGTTGGAAGGAGCAAAGTCTGCCAGCTTTTGCATGTTAGATGATCTGGTAGATGAAAAGGAAACAGAGGAGGTTGTAGATACAGATTTTGAGGCTTCTATTGCTGAGAATTTGGATGTTACTCACTTCAAAGCTGAGACTATCATTGAGGAGAGCCAAGGAGATACAAACCCTCAACCTGATGAGAGTTCTCACCATATTGTTCCTTCCTTGCCATGTATACCTTTCAAGGACAAGGAGTACATTTTACTATCAGATATTCGAAAAATTTTTAATCTCAGGGAAGATTATTGTCTTGCAATTATTGCAGAGGCTTCTGATGCTGCAAATGGGATAATTGACACAGAAAATGAATCAAAGGAAGAGATTCTGAAACTTGATAAAGAAACTCTAGATGATAAGTTTATTGATGCTGGTGAGGCCCTCTCTCTTTGTTTTGAAAAGGCCAAAGAAGCTGAGAAAGAGTTGAGTATTACTGATGAGGACTTCGATCACATTCAAAGCGAACTCGGCATTTCCAATTTTGGAAGAGAGGAGTCTGAATATGTTAAAGAATTGACTAACACCAATGAGACAGCATCATCAATTAATTTATGGAATCCGTTTAAATTGGAGTACGATGAAAATCAAGTGGTAAGATAATTTTGAATTTGCTTTTACACATTGGTAGGTTTACATTTCATGCTCATTCAGTATGGGTTTTATTTGCAGTTGGAGATTGCTGATACAGATAACTTCTTGGGGCGTGGCAAAGGATCGAGAGCTGCTAGTAACACCACCAAAGACATTGCACTCGGCCACTACTTGGATAGGATCGACCCTGATTCCTTTTTTGTACTTCATAGTAGTTTCTCAGAGGACGCAGCATGGCCCATACTTTGTATTAAAGCTCTTACAAGGCTTCTAGGTTTCTCAGGATTACAATATAATGCCCACAAAGTAATGTTTTTGGAAAAGACTACAGCAATTAGGATTTTTGGCTACGGTCTAGGTTACTCTGCTTCTAGAGCAGGATACTTTTTGGCGTTTTCATCCTACGCCTTAGCTGCAGACCGAACTGATGTAAAATCTATAGCTGGTTACAAGAGAAAAAAATTTCTATGTTATAGAGGAAAGATTCCTGAGGAGGAAGAGAATGTGAGAGTTTTGGAAAACTAGCTTTGTATATATTCTTTCTTATATATAAAAGTGCAATTGCTCATGTGTCATTGCCGTCTTTTATTTGCATTCTTTGAAGTTGTCGTCGAAAAAACCAGTTGAATAGCTCCTCCAAAGCATTGCTTTTTGTAACTCCTCCCCCATGCCTTGTGCTTCGAAAATAACTTGTGCGTGCTTGATAGTGGGATTTTTCCATGGCTTGGTTGCTATAAGTTGCTAAGGGGCCATGCTCCTCCACAAAGAAAGGTCCATGAATATGAAGAATATGCTGCAATACAAAGTAACACAAATTTTATACCAATTGAAAAACCTATCAAAATAAGCCGATAGTAAATAATTATTACTTTACCAGATAAAAAGTGATATCTTTTTCTCCCCATGCCTCTTTTATCGCCTGAACAAGCTTTGTGATTGATCTTTTGAACTCTTCCGCATATGTATATGTTGTCTTATGTTGCCTGAGGAGTTTCAGAAAAACATCAAGGTGTATCCAGACCTCCATTCTAAGAAACGCAAGCCTCGGCGTGCTTGCAACATTTGTTGTGATCTCACATAGCTCTCTCCAATACTCCCAAGCCGCATTCACCTGCCTTCCTGAATGGTTTCCTAAGAATCATCTAGCTTTTGAGCCTCCCATAGAGACATCGGCCAAGATATCTCTTGTTTTTCCTGAAAGTATTGGATCCTTTCTCAAGTGATCTTGGCCCCCATGAAATCCCATTTTCGATAGCAATGCCTCGCATTTATCAATACACTCATCTGATAAAGATAATGGCTTAATGGAATATGCGTAGTCAAGATGCAACCTGAGAAGCTTATCGATTATTCTAATCTCTACATGCAAAGTACAAATATGAACATTCTTAAGAGAGATTGAAAGAATGGGATCCCAGATGTCTTCTATGTTTTTAAATTTACTCAAATCTATAGAGTCTCTATTTGGGGCTCTTCTTACTGGTCGCAAACTACTCCAATCTTTGGATCCAATACTTTCCATGCAATAAATGCAAGGATATTTTGCATTTGCACCATTACATATTCCAAGCATACATTTGATAGTTTTCAAATCAGCACTCATATACCATTCCACATTAAATTTACCAACCCCATCAACTACCAACATTTCGCCTTCACTTTGAGACTTAATGATATTTGGAATACCTCTATGGTTGAACAACCATTTCAACATTTGATGATTTTCAATTGGTACCTGGGCTGCACCAATCCACCAAATCTCCATCTCGGATTGGATCTTATGCAATGGAGCTTTGCCCTCGCCATTGCCATGGTCCAATGCCATGTTCATGAGGCAAATGCTAATTCTTTCCATCTTCTGTCCCTTTTGAATCTGTGCTTCATCCAACTTCAAGGCAAAATTTAGAACACCATAACTTTCTTCTACTGTGATTTTATACATGTGAACCATTGCAATTTGCACCTTTTTTAGATCAACCCATATATTGTTAAACTCATTGTAATAAAAAATTGCCTGTTTTTTTGTTTTTCATAGGACATAGACCTTTCGATGTGAAAGTAATCTCCAAAAACATGTGGAATCTTGTGATTCATGGAAATTCTTGCAGTGGAAACTGCAAGGGCTCGGGGCAATCCAAATATAGTTACCCTATTGCGTTTAAGATTTTTAAACCATAATCCAGAGATAGCACGATAACCTTTTCGACTTATACCCACAGTATCACATGTCTCTACGATTTCATTTGCTTTCACTGTGCCTTTTAAATCCTTCACTAACTCTCTCAGAGTTGGACCTCTCAAATCCACATTTTCTGGTGACTTAAGAATCCTCAAAATGTCTTTCTTATTCATGGTTTCCTTCAAAAGTTTGATTCTTTCCTCATTCTATCGGATATTTATGCCTAGTATGTTAGAGACATATTTCTTTGTAAGATTTAGTCTCCTTTTCTTTGCTCTCTCACACAAGCTGGTTATATTTTTTAATGGTCTCTTCCTCTCTCTAAATCCTACTGGAGTTTCTCTCAAGCGTGTTAGATTATTCTGCAATGAATTGTTAACATTTTTCAAAATATTAATCTGACTTGTCAACTCTAAAATATTTGTTTGTGTAGTTTCTAGTGCTTTTTTCATTTCGTGCACTTGAGCTATATATGTGTAAGATGCAGAGTATAACCTCATACAATAGCCAAGCATTCCATTGTAACCTTCTCCAGCATATCTTATATAGTCATGGACATTCAAAAAAGGAGGTGGTTTACCTGTAGAAGGATCCCTCGGATAGATATTTCCATCCACCCACAAATCTATATGCTTCATTCATTGTGTTCGCAACATGTTGGCTTCAATCTCATCTATCAATACTCGATGATCTATACTTCTCCAAGATGTGTAAGTCGGATCTAGCTGAATAGATAGCTTGTATTTATGTGTGCTTGCGCCTGTGTTATTTGAAGTAGTATTGCTAGACATTCTAGCAAATGAACCGAGCAAGAATCTCACAGTGATAGGAAGCAAGTGCAACAAAAGGAATGGTAAAAGAGAATAGTGTATAGAAAGAAAACGCAGGAGCAAACAAATGCAAAGTTCATACGAAAATCTCGAAAATACAAAATCTCTCGCGTTCAAAGACAATAAATGGCCGAAAAGGTGACCCTTGACCTGGATTAAAATATGAGGGCAATTAATGGCCGACCTCTTCAATGAACCAAATATTCTCTCATTAATCACATCTGGACAACCAAATTTAGAGGTTTTATTCTTCCTAAACCTCAACTAATTAGCAACTTAATCACTTTCTTACAAGTGCCATTTTTGAAGGATTTTTGGCCCTAATGATGAAGAAATGCATGAGCCAAACCCCTCTCTTGAAAGAACCGAACTTCACCAAACCCTTTGAGATCTCCACAGATACGTCCCATTATGGCATTGGGGGTGTACTAGTGTAAGAAGGCAACCCCATAGCTTATGAATCCAAGAAGTTCACAGATGTTGAAACTAGATGGAACACACATGAGAAGAAAATGCTCGCAGTCATTCATTGCCTCAGAAAATGGAAGCATTATGTTCAAGATAAACACACCATAGTCTTCACCGACAATATCTCCCTCAAATACTTCCAATCCAAACCCAAGCTATCAGCAGCAAAACAAGCTTGTTGGCTAAACTTCTTAGCTCGATTTAACTTGGAGATAAAACACAAGCCACACTCCACCATCAAGATAGAAAATGCCTTGAGCTATAAAGTTGACTTGAAAGCCATTAGTGTGGCCAGTAGCAATCATGGAGTTAGTGAAGGAAGCCTTGGAACATGACCAAGACATGCACAAGATTATACAAGATGTTGAAGTTGGAAAGACATCTCATGGAATGTATACCCTCGAGCAGGGAATCCTATTTGTAGGAAAGAAATTGTATATCCCCAACAATGTGGAGATGAAGAAACTCATCTTATATGAAATACATGATGGTCAACTAAGAGGACACAAAGGACAAGGAAAAACATTGGAGGCCCTTAGGAAGTAGTTCTTTTGGCCCAACATGAAAGAAGAAGTCAACTACATCAAGACATGTCCTACTTGCCAGCTTTTAAAGGCACCACGCTCTAAGTCAGTAGGCTTGCTTCAACCTATGCCCCATACCTAGCCTTCCATGGGATGTAATCAGCATGGATTTCATTGTGGAGCTCCACGAATCCCATGGATACACCATCATTTTTGTAGTGGTGAACTATTTCTCCAAGCAAGCCCACTTCAATCCTACCAAACCACCATTGAATGCCAAAGAGGTAGCCCGCCTCTTCTTCACACATGTGTTCAAAGCTACATGGCCTACCCTTATCCATAATGTCAAATAAAGATGGACGATTCATGAGTAACACGTGGAAGGAACTCTTCAAGACTCTGGAAACACAGTTGTGATTCTCATCATTCTTCCACCCTGAAACAGATGGAAAAATAGAATAAGTCAACCAAGGCATTGAAGATTATCTTGGGAGTTATGCATGGGTGGACCAAAATGATTAGGCCTTGTACCTCGATGTGTTGGAATTCCACTACAACAACTCCATCCATTCCGCCATAGGTTACGCACCCTTTGAATTGGCCATAAGAAAAGAAGTCATCACCCCCCTTGCCTTGGCATCTAGTGCGGCCAAAGCTAAAGATCAAGATGCAGAGGAATTCTTGAAGAAATGGAGAGATTGAAATGTGGCGGCCAAGCAGAGCCTAGAACAAAGCAAAATCACCATGACAGAGTAAGCCAACAAAAAGAGAAAGTTTGTACTATTCACTAAAGGCGATATGGTCCTAGTTAGCTCTAAGAATATGTCACTCCCAAAGAATACGAGCCCCAAGTTCAATCACCACTACTATGGACCCTACCACATCACTCAAGTGCTAAATGAAGTCACCTACAAACTTGACCTACTAGAAAATATATGTGTTCATAATGCTTTTCATGCTCGTCTTTTGCACAAGTTCTATCTTAACAACCAATGGGGATGGCACTTACCAATGCTCCATTCCAATGGTCCCTTCGAAGTAGAAGCATTCCTATGACGTTGAGAATAAAAAGGATACCTTGAGTATCTCATCAAGTGGCGCGGGCGTCCTCTCAAGGAAGCCACTTGGATTTTGGAAGCACAGGAGTGTAAACGTGGCAAATACGTTGTCAAGTGTTTTTTTGAAAATTGAAAACCCCTAGTCAAAACTATAGTTAGGTTTGATTTCTGCTAGCTTAGTTATTTGCGTGACAGTTTGTTTTGTGTTTTTTTGGAAATTGAAAACCCCTAGTCAAGCTATAGTTAGGTTGGATTTTTGCTAGCTTAGTTGTTTGTGTGACAATTTGTTTTGTCGTTTCGTAATTGGATTTCTTGTTTTTGTCTAACTTAGGATTTATTTATGTCATTTTGTTTGGTTTTCTGAGTGTGAAACTTGATAGCCTTGATCAAGTTTGGTATTTTTTTGGACAGGTTGAAGCTAGAGTTTGCTATTAGTTGCCGAACATTGTGGAACAAGGTCTGTTTTCTTGTTGAGACTCTTTCACATCGCGGGGATAATGGGTTCACGAGCAATTCACTTTGCACTTGTTTAATACACTGCACTTGGGGGTCGTCTCCTGATTTTCTCAAATACTTCCATGCCATGGGTTGAGATTATACACATTTTGCACCATCGTTGAGCACTTGCACAGCATGAGGCCCACTGCAGCTATATGCAATAATCTTAGTTGCATACGCACTTGAGAGAGCACCTGTCATTGTGCACACACAATTCTTGCACGCATGATATTTGGGATATTCATCACCAAGTTAGGAACCTCTAGTTGAGTGTGTAAGGTGGTTGGATGAGTTAGAGGGTTGTGAAGCACGCCGCCAATTGTGAGATGGGTTGTACTTATTTGGTCAACACCTTGAGGACCATCATTTCTAGAGTGATTGTGAGAATTTGAGTGGGTGGAGCAGAGTTTGATTGATATTTCTTTTGATGAGCATTAAGAGGTGAGGATAAGGGAACTTAAATTAACAATGAACTCTGTTTGCACTTTGTATGACACATGAGCACATGTAGATAAGCTAGGCACAAATTCTTCAAGTACATACATAATTTTCGTGTGAGCATGATATCATGGATCCTACATTGCATATTTCTCAAACCATGTATGATTGGGCGCATGGAGTTCATTTCAAAGAACATATTTTCTTGCTAGGTCATATTGCATGAAACACATGTTTATATGAAGAGAATATACAAGGATGAGTACACCAAATTGGAGTTTAAGAGGAATGGGAGGGAATAATGATGAAGGAAATTCCAAAACTAGTATCTTGCAAATGAGGCGACAAATATTGCGAGTGTATTCATTCGGTGTATAAATTGAGATGTTGGTGTTCATTTTCATTGTGGGCTACCTTTTGAGACGAAAGAAGATTATGGTTCTACATGAAGCTGGTGCAACATTATTGCTTGGAACTAGAATGAGAGCAACTTCATCAATAGTACCTCAATGGTTTTCGACCAATGCCCTAGAGCCTTAGTAGAACATCAAGGCACCTAAGGAAAGCACGGCAAAAGCATTTCCAATATTCTATGCTTACAAGATATCTCAAAATGTGTCAACAAACTCAAGGGAACATGACATGGAGGCATATTTTGAGGCGGTTTAATGACAGATTCGAGCACACAGTTGGGATTAATGATGAGGAAGATAGTGATATAATCACACACATGAATTGCAACAGCATAGCAAGCAATGATTGACGGCATTTATGGTCAAGGCATGGCGGCCTTATTGTGACGACTTGATGATGGTTGATGCAAGACAAAAGGCGACGACGAGCACGTGGCGATGATTTGTTTGCCGAGATGAAGTGAATCGAGAAAGGGTAAATGAGCTTCTATAAAACTGCCGTGCTGGAAAATGATAACACTATTTCCATTGCTTCGACCTTTCTTATGCATCATGAAGCTATCTAGGACAAAGATTACATGATCTTGTCAAAAGCGGTAGAGAAGGATTATGAAGGTGTCAATTGTGGACACGGAGAGATTTTGGTTCGTAGTCGTAGTAGTGAGTTGTCAAAATATGGTTTTTGAATACACTGATCGCATAGCCTATGCAGAGATGACAATGCATGAACTTGGCGTGATAACGGCATATGAAATAATGGCGGGAAGTTTGACTATTGAATAGCACAGAAGGTGGCATTTTCTTAGAAAGTAGGGTGGCCATGAAAGGATAATGAAAGCTAAAAGCTTTCAAATCATAAGTTGAAAGAACATAAAAGCTTGAAAGCTTTGCATTTAAGTTTAACGTTAAAAAGCCTTAGGCTTTTTTGAAAAGCAAAAAGCAAGAGCAACGTATGAGTGTCAAGAAAACTATATAAGGAGATGAGAAGGAGAGTTAAGGCCTTCCCCCTTCAAATACAATTGTATCATGTGAGAGGAGAGTGGAGGGTCACATGCGAGAGAGCAAACTCTTGTTGTGTTAACTTGTGAAGTCGGAGAATTTGGATGTCAAAGCGCCGAGTGACGGCCCAAGGTTATTAAGGTATGAAATTTTCGTGATGTTGGATTTGTCTTCAAAGTTTGTTTTTGACCTTTTGTGCAAAATGTTAGTGCTTTTGAAATTGTTGAAAGATTGTGTGATGCTCTATCCGGATTTGGGTTTTTAATTGTTTGAGCTACAAGAGGTATATTCTGTTGTTTGGGTTTGTGTGTGGCTTATGGTATTTGTCGAGACATTTGAATTTTTTGTGATGTTTTATGCATCTAATAAAGTCAATTTCCCCAATCGACACTCAACGTCTTGTTATCGGGTTGTGAGTAAGGCTTGCTCTCAATCATCGCTCATGTAACAATGCCTTCGCCATCTGGCTCAAGGAGAATCCCGCTAATCCTTCCAACGCCCCTTCAGCCTCTCCAAACAAATAGTCCTCGATCATAGGCCCAGTAATGCCTCCACTTTTCGAATGTACTTGAGTCGAGGGTGGACTCACATGGTAACCCAAAAATAATAAACCCAAAGAGCCCTACCAAGTCTAGATGGATAGACATTGATGAACTTGCTAGAAAAAGCTATGTTAAGACCCCCAAGTCCTAGTCTGCAGACATTGACTAGTCTGATAGTATAGACTATGTTCAGACCTCGTGATCATCTCACCAAGTCCTAGACTGGCAGACATTGGCCAACTTGTTAGCAAAAGCTGTGCTAAGACCCCGAATGAGTTGAATAAACGCTACCCTTAGATTGATGAGGACAACAATCCAGTAAGTGGAGGTGAGTGTAAGGGCTTTGTAGCGATATCATGGCGTTATCACCGAAAACACCTGTATAGGGAGTAGTAGTGACTTTGAGCCCTGCTTGGTTTCCACTCTATGTGTGATTCCGTCTACCTAGTGGTGAACCCTCTTATGTGCAGCGTCACAAGGGTGTAGTCCTGGTATGTGCCTCTGTTGTACCATTTCTTTGATTGAATAATACAAGATTATACCTTACTCTCACATATCATGTTACCTTTATGTGCCATTGTCGTGTCACTACACACACATTGTGTGAAAAACTCTAAAGTGCGGCTTTCTTATTGATTTAGAGAGTTGTTGCCATATTAATCATTAATGTTAATATCAGTAGTGTAGATGGTAAAAAAACTAGATTTTTGGACAAGTTTTAGTCAATTTTTGATATTTTAGATATTATCTCTTGTAAAAATCCAAAAAAACCATATATAACTTCTAGAATAAGCTGACATGTAAAAGAAAGCATATAGCTTTCAACCATTTTGAAAGGATTTTACATAAAAAGAAGGATTGGCAAAATCGCGCAATGCGTTATCACTGTTTTCGGGCAATGAACAACACTCCAAATTGGGAGATGAAGGAGTGATCTGAAAGTATTTTGGTCAGTTATGCTGGTATTTTATCCCCCTTTCAGAGTAAATGGAAGCATCATATTGGTGATCTAAGTAGCATAGAGGAATGTATTATTTTATGCACGTTTTTGTTTACAAGAGATTTGTCTCACTATAAGATATAGGCCTTATACCAACGTTAAAAGAGACAAAAATGTAAATAAAGAAATTTGCCCCCGTTGTCGCAAAAAGCGTCGTTATTGGCGACGCCATGGAATAGTCACTATTAACATCGTTATCAATGTCGCTATTTGCATCGGTATCAGCGTCACATGATACCGACACAAATAACAACACTCTACGACGCTAATAACGACGTGTACAAGTAATTTTGCGATGCTAATAGCGATGGTAACAAGGGGAAAAATTTTGTGGTAGGGCAGTATAGCACTGTATGCTTTATTTGGGCCATACAAAATAGTTTCTGCACTGTGTACAATACTCGTGTAAATAAAAACAAAGTGTACTTAAATCATAACACTAATACATGAAATAAATACATGATCGCATAATGAAAGCGACTAGTACAATCATTACAAGATATCGCTACTACATAGAAAATGTCTACACAGATCAGGTGAAAAAAAAAGAAGGGTGTGTGAGCTCCAGGGATCCAAGGGCAAGCTATATATCCTCACCATCTAAAAGCTCGTCCCTCTGCGAATGAGTATTGAACGAACTCTACAAAAAAAGAAACAACTACACATCAATCCACCATACAATAATGCATTCTAATTAAACATGGTAACTACGGACAAGAAAGATGAGTGACTTACAGGGCCGTCGCATCTATATAATCAGTCGATCAATGCAGTGAGACCATGCCTCTTTGCATATCGAGTCTCAAGGCCAGTCAGATCGCGATTTATAATGGAGTGCTGCAACGAAAACAATACTAACTGTTAGAAACACGATTGTCAGTATAAAGGATATTGCAAAAAAATAAGCAAGCAAAACAAAAGAAAAACTTACAAAGTCCTCCAGATATGTCCTGTGGCCGCCACTTGATGGACCACTCCGACCTCTAGTCACGTCCTGGAGAATCTATAGCCTCCTCCCTCAGTTGATGCTAGTTATTCGCGTCTAGTCACTCGGGCTTTGTAGCCCCACTCTTGAGTGCCTTGCGTGCATTCGATCGTCTGTGTAATAGATATGCACGTATGCAGTCCATCATCCAGCCCATAGAAAATCTAGTTGTTGTGGCTGGAACCGAAAACTCCTAATGCAAGGATGCTACTGTAGTCCTTGCTCCCCTCCGGTATGTTTTTCCAATGATCTAAGATGTTGTGCCGAAAAACTTGTTGGCACAACTCTCTCATGCGAACGATCACCCTCATCATTCATGATTATGGCTCCTAACTTATCATCAATAAGATAGGCATACCCCTTTGGGGTATGCCTAAGATGGGATCTCTCCCACCTATGACCACGCTCTTGGGCATATCTAGGAGATCCATGTACATCTGGTGTACTGACTGGGGTATTATCTATCGGTGTAGCACCCATAGCGGTGCCACCTACAGACGGCTGAGCAAAAGCCGGAGTAACTAGAGTAGACGTCCCCACAGGTGTGACAAATCCTAGATGTGACGCAACTCCAGCAGAATGATAAGACGGAGAAACCGTGTCCGTGCCTCCACAGCAACCACATGAGCCACGCTCCCTAGAACTGCCACGAGAGCAAGGAGTAGCACATGTATCCCGTGCCGACTGCGGGCTCACTGCCTCTGTATCTCTGCAGCATCCCCCTGACCATGAAGCACTCCCTCCCTCTAGCCCAAGTGTGGAGCATCGACCTTGTCTGTTCGAAGTTGAAGCATCTGATCGCGCCAAAGTAGATCTAATAGAGCAGCCTGACGATGTCTGAGACAGCTCTTGGTTTGCCACATCTCTGAATCTCGCCATCTGATCTGGAGACATGTGCATGAAAATATCCGGCAACTCCTCATCACTCATCCCTCGACTTATCCTGATGATCTAAGTATCCAAACAGGTCACTGTATAAACAAAAAATGATGTTAGCATAATCAATTTAAATCATACAAAGCACGGTAATATAAATCCTAAAAAAATGATCTCACTTAAAATGCATATCTTATGTACCCTTATAAGTGATTAGTCAACGAATTGAGTAAGAGGATGCTCCAAGTATGAAGTATCCTATGGTCCCATGTCAATCTCCTGACACAACTCCGCATACATTGGAAGGTCGATAGACATGTCACCACAAAAGGATGAGTCCACCTCGTTCTCAAAGAACTCTTGGACTCCTGTATTTCTATTATTGTTAGCCGATGCTGGCTCCTCTACATGCTCCAAGCTTTTGGTGGTCTCCACCCCTTGTAATATTGACCCCTCTATTTGCATATTGTCCTCATCTATGCTCGGAACATCGCTTTAATCATATACTCTCGCACTTCAGGGAGCTGAAGGTATAACATACCACCATCAAGGCGGGGGTTTGGATAGAAGATTACATGCTCATAAACACGTACAAGAGAGATTAAACTATTGTGACATGTACCATGTTGTAATACAATTAACAAACAAATGAGTTAATGCACATGTTCACAATGGGCCAGCAACACAAAGGTGTCGCAAAAATCCGTTCTTTTTTTTTTGGAATCTATTTCAAGAAATCCAGATGGACCTCGTCGAACTTTTGCTCCAGTTCCTTCAAATACCACTTTGAATCACTGCACATCAAATAGTATCATGGAGAAGCTACGATAATCCACCGTAACAATAATTTGCAAGTTTCAAAATACTCCATCTCATCTATAACCGTGTTTGGATCCATTGCTCGTCGTTGGCTCTCTTGCTTGAACCTTGCCATGATACCACTGTTTGTTGTGGAGCGCATTTTGTTAATACGCTCCACGTAAAAATATTGTCGGTGCGACCACGCTGCACTATATATTTTATATTGTATATTGAAACACTCAAATTAGTTGTCGCATATAAAATATAGATATAACAAATCCTAAACACGTCATCACCTTTGGACTACATCCCCTCGAGAATTTCCGCTCCTCGATTGAGACCTCCACCCCTTCGCGAGACACTGTGGTCAGCTCCATGCAACCATCGCGCTGACATGAACCGCGGCATCTCCTCCATGCCCTCAGGATATTGAATCGGTCGATGGCATGTACTACGTTGAAATTCAAATCGCGCTTCCTCTCGATCTTGCCTAGCTTGTTGGTACCTGGTGAGCCACGTCTCCATAAAGGCATGATGCAATATAAAAAAGCGATTCACCTTCTCCTCCATTATAACATCCATTCTTTTTTCTATCCCATTTTCAACCACCACATATTCGGTCAGTCTATCATCGTCCTTCAGTGACTATAGCATTTTGTTGTCTGGATCCACCATTGGTAGCCATTGTGAAATATGCACTAGCGTCTCAGACACCAACCAATCTTCAGCCATGCTACCTTCTGGCTAAGCTCGTTGTCGCAAAAGTCTTTTAGGATTTTCATGAAGTGCTCCAAAAAGAACATCTATCGCGTATGGATAGGTTCAGTAATCTCCACTTCGTCTACAAGATGCACAAGAAGGTGGATTTGTATCATGAGCATGCTGATAGGCATGTATTTCTCAAAGAGACAGACCATCTCCACTGCTCTCCGCCTTGCGGATTCAATAGAGGATGTCTTAATCTCCTTCAGTGAGATCAATTGCACTAAAGTTAACAACTTGTAAATGGCCCCGCATATTTCTGGAGTGAAGCATCCTGTGATTGCGATTGGTAGTACAAACTGCCACAAATGAGAAAGCATTATGAACAATGGCTACACTTCAAATAGCAAACTACGCACGCCAATTACAATCCATTCGTAGTACAAACCTGACATATCTTATGCAAGTCATGGGATTTTAGCCCTAATAATTGATTGTCTTTAGAAAATGCAGACCTGAGAGAACGCATCATACTCGTCAGAGTGCGGATAGAGTTGACTATTTGCTTCACAATGCGCTCTTCTTCAGTGGACAAAACCCAAGGAGCGCGAGGTAGCTGCACGCGACCATCAGCACTTGATTGCGGCCAAAGCACCTCCATCTTGCCTACCTCCTTCAAATCCATTCGTGCCCCTATAGTGTCTCTCTTTCCTGTGATGTGGTCCCATAGCAAGCTACCCACATTCTTGAAAATGTGAATGGGATCCAACAAGTGGTTGATCTGTAAGTGGGTCCAATATGGTAACTCGTAAAAAACAGAGAACCGTCGCATTCCGTTTGGATGTAAGTCCGCGTGGACCATTTTCAGCTCGTACCAACTTGCTCATTCATACGTGTTGGAGGTCGTCTAAGAAAACCTTTCCTGAGTTCATGATCCTCAGGCAAGAAAGTGGCGTGTCCTTGATGTATCATCTTCTTCATGGTTCGTGACCTTCGAGAGTTTGACTATGGCCCGCACAATGGACATGCATGGTAACCTGAGGTAACCAGACCTGTTCCAACACCTCTATCCAGTGAATACAAACTTGAACGAGCTATGATAGATATTACCAACGAGAACGAAAGTCTATTTACCTGAGCACTCTCCAAATCCCGGCAAGTCATGCATCGTCCACATGAGAATGACTCGAATATTGGCGGACCGTTGACCATCGCGCTTGCTCATATCTTACACGGTGACTCTCTCCTCCCACAAAATCTTAAGCTCATCGACTAATGGACGAAGATATACGTCCATATTTTTGACTTTGTAGCGGCCAGGGACGAGTAAGCTAAGTATGAGATGTTCTTTTTTCGTAGAAAGCCATGGAGGGATATTGTAGTTGACAAGGACTATAAGCCACACAATGTAAGAAGTTGAGCGTAGACCGAATGGGTTCACGCCATCCATTGCAAGACCGAGCCGAAGACTCCTTAGCTCTCGGGCAAAGCGTGGGAAGGTAGAGTCAATGTGGCTCCATGCACATGAATCCGCTGATATTTGTTGAACTCCATCTGTGGATCTATTCTACATATGCCATGTTGTCAAGCTCGCCATGCCGGATGTACAAAACATGTGGTTTATGCGGGGGATAAGTGAAAAGTGTCTAAGAACTTTTTGAGGGCTGGTTTGCCCTTGCAAGTCGTGTCGATACCTGTGAGCACCACACTTTGGACATGTCTCCATAGTCTTGTATTCTTCTCGAAATAGTATGCAATCGTTGATACATGCATGGATACTGTTGTAGTCCATGCCAAGCTTTCGTAAAACATGTCGTGCATCATCACGAGACTCAGACATGGTATTTGCAGGTGGTAATATATGATATTTCAGTAACTTGAAAAAAATCATAAAACACCTTGAAAAGGCACAAATGTTTTTAATGATAGTGTCGAAAAGAAATCAACTCAGTGTACGTACAGGGTACCTGAACAACTTGGTCACATTCGCATCACTCCAGTCGTATTTTGCTTGCACACTTAGGAGTGCAAGTAGTGTCTTCAGGTGAGATACTCGGTATCCATTATATAAAGGTATGGATGCTTCCTCTCTAAGCGAATCAAAAGTCTTGACATCCATAGGAATCAATGCATCGATCATTGCCTTCATCTCAACCTTCAAGATTATAGGTAGGTCTGGAAGGTTACCTGTCTCCTCTGGTATTGACGGTATAGATTGGGTAGTATCTTCCAAGTGGTGGATTGGCTCAGGCACTCCATCCATTGCACGCCCACGAACTCTTCTAATTGGTGGCAAAGGGTGCACTCCTCCTTGGGACAAGACGTCACCTCCTTGGATAGAAAATTTACCAGCCACACCCAATCTTCTTATATATGGTATTCAATTAGCTTGCGAGTACAATGCATGATTGATATTAACTTTTCTTATCATTTGATAAAAATCCAAGATTGCTTGATCAATGATCTTAGATTGAAACTTGCCAAAGTGTCGTACGTGTTTTATAGACAATCGATGTTTTTGTCTAATTGCCACCTTGCATTTAGAGCAAGGACATGGGACACGCTAATTAAGATACGTCTCGCGATCTTGAACAACAAGACCTTCATCGTTTTCCATTTTTTCTACATTATGACAAACAATTTGTTTTTGTTATCATTATTTTTTTTCTTTCTTAAATTGTTTGAGAATGATTTCTTATCCTGTAACTTAGCAAAAATTAATGTATGTAAAGTCTCCACCCACCCACCCACAAATTAATGTATATATGTTAGAGTGTTTCCTGTCTCGTGGTGTTGCACCGGACCTCGCCACCACTCTCTCTTTGTTTTTTATCCATTCATTAACTCCTCTCCTTCCATCTCTCTCTTTTTCTCTTTCTTTATTATACTGTATGTTTCTTCCCTCTCTCTCATTCCTTCTTCTTTTTTCTCTTCCTCCCCTTCTCTCATTTTCTCTAACGATCACGATCATGACCACGACTACAACTACGATGACGACCAAGACCATGACTACGACTATGACCATGACTACGACTACGACTATGACGACAACAACGATGACGACGGCCACGACTACAACGACGACTACGACTATTACCAAGACTACGACGAGGACTACGACCACGACCACGACTACCACTACCACTACCACTACCACTATCACTATCACTATCACTACCACTACCACTACCACTACCACTACCACTACCACTACCAGTATAATAAACAAGAAAAGAAGAAAAAATAATGACCACGACCACAACTACGACTATAACTACCACTACCACTGCCACTACCATTGCCACTACCACTACCACGACCATGACTACGACGACGACGACGACGATGACGACCAAGACTACGACTCTGATGACGACGATGACTAGGACGACGACCACGACTACGACTATGATGACGACCACGACGATCGGGACTACGACTATGATGATGACCACGACTATGACGACCACTACCACTACCACTACCACTACCAGTATAATAAACAAGAGAAGAAGAAAAAACAACGACCGTGACCACAACCACGACTATGACTACCACTACCACTATAATAAACAAGAAAAGAAAAGAAAACAACAACTACTACTACTATTACTACTACAACAACAATAAATAAGAAAATAAGAAAAAACTACTACTACTACTACAACAACAACAAACAACAGCAATTTTCTTTTCTCTTCCTCTCTCACCCTCACCCTCTTCCTGTCTTTCTCTCTCGTCTTCCTCTCTCATTTCCTTTTCTCTCTTTATCTCCCTTACAGTTGCAAGTGTAGAATGCTTCTTGGACGTTAGGGTGATAAGATTTGTAGGACGTTCTATCTATCGAGTCTTGCTAGGTAGGCCTTAGATCTTACGAACAGACTGTCAAGTCGATATACCTGCCGGTTGAGTGGTTCTAGGTAGAGGTGCTAATCGAGTAATAGTCGATGCTTACCCTGAGTCTCCTCAGAGTGAGAGAGCTCCTTTATCCTCTACTAAATTAGAAACATCAGATGATCCATCTGGTAGTGAGACATCATCCAGTGACGAATCTAAAGAGAGATCTATTACAGAGGATATTTATCAGATAACTCTGAATGAGCCGATAGAGCCTCAAGATAGGATAAAAGACGCAGATGTGATTGAATTGGGACCTTGGCATGCCGAATGATTCGTGGCCAATTCAATTAGGTTCCATGCTCAGTCCCTCTCTCATTTCCTTTTCTCTCTTCCTCTTCCTCTCCTCTCCCTCCCTTTTTCTCTTTCCCTATTATGTTTAATGTTTTTTCTCTCTTCCTCTTCCTCTCCCTCTCCCTCTCTCTTTCCCTATTATGTTGAATGTTTCCCTCTCTTTCCTCTCCCTCCCTCTCCCTCTCTCATTTCCTCTCCCTCTCCCTCTCCCTCTCTTTCTCCCTTTCCCTTTCCCTATTACGTTTAGTGTTTTTTCTCTCTTCCTCTCCCTCTCTCATTTCCTCTCACTCTCTCATTTCCTCTCCCTCTCCATCCCTCTCTTTCTCTCTCATTTCCTCTCCCTCTCTCAATACACTTATACAAAAAACAAGTAAAAGAGAGAGAGAAAAACACAAAAGCAAAGCAAGAATGGACAATGCACTCACCGTAAAAGCTCGAAGAAGGGTTTGATGGCTCCTCTTCGTGACGGCGACTCCTCTTCACCTTTCGTACACCTCCTCCTCTTCTTCACGAACGGTGGCAGTAGTGGCGGTGAGAAGCCTTCTTTCTCCCTCTTTCTCTCTTTCTCACCCTCTCGAATTCAAGATGTTCGCTCTTCCTCTCGCTTTCCCTTTCGCTCTCTCTTTTGTGAATGCATGCATTATTCTAAGTACAGTCACTATTTGCGTCGCTAATAGCGATGCCACTATTTTTTGTCGCTATACTCTCATATCCTTGTAGTGTCTTCTCATAATGCATAAATAAACAGACAGGCTTCAACTTTGTGAGTATTCTTTTATATCTTCTATTTCTTTGAACCCCTTCTCTTTTGTCTACTCCTCTCCTTCTTGAATCTCCCTTCACCTTGCTGCTACTTACCCCTGTGGTAGACTTTCGACCTAAATGCTCCGACACTGTGTTGAGTGAGTAATAAGTATAGGTGTATCACATGGCGACCAGAGGGAGGGGGCACTTGGTTTGAACTTTGGGGTCTCTAAAAGTTGGTTTTGTTTAGCCTCCACCACCCATTACTCTCACGGATGTTGACCATAGAACTAACATAGGATACATTTATCCTAAGTCTCTTAGGATGGGAAGTCCCCTAAGAGTTACCCCACTACTAACGCTAAGCATTGGCATAAAACCTTGGAAAGCGTGGAGTGCCTAGTATGGTATGAAGCGTCTCTCAAGACACTGCTTCTCAATAGAAGGACGGATGGCAGCAGTGCTGTCAACTTGCCAAGTGTACCAACTCCAGAGGACGGATGGTAGTTGTGCTGTCAACTTGCCAAGTGTACCAACTGGAGACGTAGCCACGTGTGTGGTGCGAAACAACAAAGCAAGCAACTGTGATTTCGAAATGCAGGGGGCTCGAAATGGAGAATTATTTCGCGCTTTTGCCCAGCAGCCTGATAATCCGGTACTCATGTATCATCATTCTCATCATGGGCTCCCTGAGTACACACAGTTACGTCTCGACTGGATTAAACATGGACTCAGCAGTACGGGCTTTTGGACAGGACGAAGATGGAGCTCCCGTGAGCTTTTCTGTATTAGGAAGCTTCGCACCCACCTCTGCAACCAAGGGAGGAGTCTACTTTGTCGCCATGTTGTAGTTGCGTGCTTCTCCACGTCAGATGGTTTCGCTTCGATGCAACAATGGCAGCGGAAGGAGCACCAGGACGACAACATGATCTCGTCTGGTGAGGCAGACGATAGTGAAGAAGAAGAAGAAGAAGGAGGAGGAGGAGGAGGAAACGAAAAGCAGGTTTCAATGGCTTCCTTACTGCTACCACTGTGAGACCTCATTTGCCAGCTTGACTTCATGTACCATACGTTGTCTGCATAGCTTTAACCAATTTAGGCAGCTGAAGATGGAACATGAAGTCCACACTTGTCGTGGACATTCCTGCCCCTTTTTGTCTTCCTTCAGCTGCATAGGATAGAGCACGGGTCTCCATGAAGACGATACGATCGTCTTTAGCTGGATAGAATAGAGCAGTTGTCATTGTACTCTGTCCTTGCTATTATTCAGTTCGCAAAGTGGAGCCTCCCACGTGAGGTTTTTGCTATGCTCATGCAGTTTGCCTATGCTTTTTTCCACTGATTGTATCTTCCTTCTACAGTACAACGGAGTATTGTCACTGTGAGGCATTTTTATACATGTAGTTGCCCTATGCTTAATCCCACGGTTTGTATCTTCTGAGGACAATACATTGGAGTATTCTCACAGTGATGCATTTTTCTACTGTTTGTATCTTCTTTGTACAGTATAATGGAGTACCCTTACATTGAGGCATCTCCTTGAAAGAATGAGCCCTCTTTCAAATGTTTGTATCTCCTTTGTACGGTACAATGAAGTACCCTTACACTTAGGCATTTTCTTGAAAGAATGCTGTGTGTATGTGCATGCACCTGTCTGTGCCTGTGCATGTGCGTGTACATGCGTGCGTGTGTATGCATGTATGTAGTTGCCCTGACCATTCTCCTTACTTATCCTTGCAGCCCACCCGAGGAGGTAGATGAAGGCTGGTCCATTCTCGATGGTGAAACATCCACTTTAGTATCAACACTGCCTATGACACGAAGATATACTCCTCGAAAGCTTATCACCTTCCTAACAAAGGAACTGGACAAGCAGCTTTTATCGCTTTCTCAGTTGAGGGAATCTCTCTTGTTTTGGCAAAAGTCCAACACGGATGAGGCCCAAAAACAAGAGGGTGATCTTCCCTTGTTTGGACCGTCTGCCTTTGAGGAAAAACAAGGAGTGTCTGCCTTGCATCAGTGGACTGCCATGGAGTTGACTTTGCAACACAATCAGCTCAGCAGGATAGGCAGAGATGTGCTGTATCTGGTGTGGGCCTGCTCTTTACTTGGCATTGTTCGTCTATTAGAGGCTGTACATACAGCGTTCTCAAGTAGCCCACCTGCATATCATAAGCTAATGGAGGCATTCAACTCGCTGGACTTCTTCACCATCGCATTCCTTGCACATAGCCTGCGTCAGCCCATCCTTGGAATGCTTCATGTAGATCCCATCAACCTTCAGCAGGTTGCCAACCTCAAGGCCAAGATTTGGGAGGAGATGCATAAGTTCTATGAGCGCCAATGGAAAGTGGTATGCTTTCCTTGTAGTCTCTTTTCTGTTTTTCAGATTAAAGTGCTTCAGGGTGTTTAGAATAAATCCAAATGTTTAGAAAATGGATCACTCTGAAAAAAAGGTGTTTGGCATCCAAATTTCATGTAGCTCATAAGTGTCTAAAACTTTCTCAAGCTGAGGTCTTTTGATTGTTGCGAAATTCAATTGAGTAAACCTTTGTTGGTAAAATGATTGTGTTTCATTTATTGTAAAATGGAAATAAGAATCCTTCTTTCTAAGCTTTTTGAACTTCTGGTTGGAAGATGCGTATCAACCACCACTGTTCCTCATGTTTTCTGATGCTCTATGGGTCGTACTTTTGTTTATTTGTTCTTAGCTGAGTTGCTCAGCATAACATGTTGGGCCTTGGGGCTGGGTGGAGGGGGGTCACTATGTATAAAACCCCACATATCACATGGATTCAAGGTCTGTTTGAAGAATCCCTTATTTTTAAATTTATCATCAATAAAATGCATCCTTTCCCTATTAAATTTGTGGAAACCCCCTTTCTATGGTACTTATTTGCGTTAAAAAAATGTGCATAAAAGGGATTTTGAAAATTCTTTTTGCTGAACTCATGTGATATACTTAACATATTTTGATTACATATTTATAAGTCCTTCCTCCTAGACGATTGGGTTTCAATAGTGTCTCTACTATTTAAAAGTTGGATGTCTTACCTATGTTTGCTTTGATTAGGGTCCTGCTATGACTATCAAGTCTATAGTAGGGCTCTACATTCTATACATGTTGATGTTTTTTCCATTGGGTTATACCACAAATGCCTTGTTTTATGCTGTGCGATCATTGTTCTAAGGTCGGTGAAAAGTTACCACAAAAATTGCATTGTATGCTTGTGTACATAGACATTGGGAGTTACAGAATCATCCTTGGTTCCTGTTTATGCAAAATCGTCACTAGGAAGTGACTGTGTGGTCAAATACTACTTTCGCCAGTTTTGCAGATTTGTCCTTGTGAGGGTGAAGCTGTGTTTTTTGCAGTGACAGAATTTGTTGCAGTGACAGAATTTGTTGCAGTGTTTTGTAATGGCGTCTGATTCTCTTTCACAGATTGTAACTGAAAAGCTTGACAATAACAACTTCCAAGCATGGAAGTTTAGAATGACGAATTTCCTTATGAAAAAATGATATTGGGAATTTGTTGCAGGAAATGAAGAAGAATCAGTTCTTCCTGATGTTTTCAATCAACAGCAAATGCATGCATTTAAAGCATGGCATGAGAGAGCCAAGAAAGTTATGTATTAGCTGTCTATCAGCATTTCAGACTCTATGATTGTGCATATTCAGGATGCAAGTACGCCAAAGGAGGCATGGGATACTTTGTCAAAAATGTATAGCACAAATACGCAAGTCAGGAAAATGCAGCTCAAGCAAGAGTTGCATAATGTGCAAAGAGAAAATATGAGCATCAATGACTACCACATGAAGGTGAAGAAGATTGCAGATGTAATTGCTTCCATTGGGTCGCCAGTGGAAGATGATTTAGATTCTGTGACCTTGAATGGTTTAGGAAAGGATTATGCACAGTTTCGAACATCCATTTTCGTCCGTAAAAGATTACTTGATTTTGAGGAGTTGATTGCTCTTCTAATTTCTGAGGAGTAGAGAAATGGTGGTGCATCTTCTTCAGGAGGAACTTCAAAAGAAGCTATCTTTTACTCAAATGCTGGAAGAGGTAGAGGCAGAGGTAGAGGAGGCCGATTTGGAGGTCGTGGTAGAAATCAGAATATGCAGCAAACTTAAGAAAACCAATCCTATGGAGGAGGGCATGGTAACTCTAAAGGCAAGGGGAGCCAAAGAGGTCGTGGTGGATGGCAAAGAGACCAAAATGCAAACAGTAATGTTGAATGCTACTACTGTGGTAAAATGGGTCACATGGCTAAAGATTGCTATAAAAAGCAGAATGACATCATGAATGGAAAACTGCAACAAGGGAATTATGCATATTCTAATAGACAGGGTGATGACAGAAATAAGCATTTGTTTATGGTGCAGCACATGAATAATTCTGTGACAAGTGCAGAAGAAAGCAACGATATATGGTATGTTGACTCACGTGCATCAAACCACATGACAGGTCATGTAGAATGGATGGAGGATGCAAGAAAAATAGAAAAACCAGGATTTGTGGAGATTGGTGATGATACTGCATATCCTATTGTGTAGATTGAAAAAATTCCTTTGTCTATGCAGGATGGGAAAAAGAAATACTTGTCCGATGTATTTCATGTCCTGAATATCACCAAGAATCTGGTTTCTGTTGGTCAAATGGTTGAGAAGGGCTTGCAGGTCAGATTTAATCCTCATGGATGCTTTGTTGAGGATATGAAAAATAAAGGTCGCTTGATAACAAAAGGAAAGAAGAAGGACATAATATTTACGTTGGATATAGATGTGTCTGAATTGAGTGCAGCAATGTTTGCACATGGGACCGGTGTAGTTGCAGATATTGATATCTGGCATAAACACATTGGTCATGTTAATGTACAACGACTTAAATCAATGCAGGCCCAAAATATTGTTGCAGGATTGTCTAAATTCAAGGTTGCAGAAATGCATAAGGTATGTGAAGCCTGTCAGTTTGGAAAACAGGCAAGGAAACTATTTCCTAGACATGTTCAAGAGAGTAAGAAGCCATTGGAATTAATCCACTCTGATGTGTGGACTACTAAAGCTGCATCTCTTGGAGGCTGTCACTATTTTGTCACTTTTATTGATGACTATAGCAGAAAAGTTTGGGTGTATTTTATGAAAAAGAAAAGTGAAGTTTTTGGGCATTTCAAAACTCTTAAAGCTATGGTTGAAAAAGAAACAGGCCTACAAATAAAATGCCTAAGGTCAGATGGAGGGGGAGAGTACCTCTCAAATGAGTTTGCAAGGTTTTTGCAGGAGCATGGCATAAAGCAGCAATATTCATGTAGTCATACCCCACAACAAAATGGAATTGCAGAAAGGAAAAGCAAGCATATTGGAGAGGTATCTCGTGCCATGCTCAACGAAAAATACTTGCCAGATTTTTACTGGGCTGAAGTAGTTGCTACAACAGTCTACATAATGAACAGGACTCCCACTGCAGCAATACATGGGATGACTCCAGAGGAGAGGTATACTGGTAGGAAGCCAGATATTTCTCATTTGAAAATTTTTGGTTGCATTGTCTATGTTCATGTGTCAGATGAGTTGAGATCCAAGTTGGATTCAAAAGCTGAGAAGTGCATCTTTATTGGTTACTCTTTGCAGCAGAAAGGGTATAGATGCTATAATCCTTCTACTCGTAAGTTTACAGTGAGCAGAGATGTTTTTGATGAGATGAGTAGTTGGTATAAACCAGTAAATGTGATTGATGATGTAGATGTACAAAATGGTAATGCTGCACAAAATTCACAGCAGCAGTCACAAAATATTAGTGGATCTGGAGTGTCCTCTAGCAGTGGTTCATATTCTTCGCCATGGACAGGCAGATTGAGATCAGAAGAATCTCCTCAAAACAATGCAGATAGTGGTATGTAGATAGTGATATGCAGGTCTTCCTTCTATTGTTACATCTGGAGTAAGGAAGACCAGGGATGTTTTGAGAGCACCTGGGAGTGAACCTACTTTGCGGAGGTCTACCAGAGCTAGGTATCCTGTGGATAGACTGAAATATGATGGATTTACAGCTATTCACTATGCATATATGGTCAAAGTGATACAGGAACCAGAACCCACTTCTTTTGTGCAAGCCATGGGAAAAGAAAAATGGGAGAAAGCCATGGATAAAGAAATGGATGCCTTGGAAGCAAATGCTACATGGAAATTTGTATCTTTGCCTAAAGGTAAGAATGCAATTGGCTGTAAGTGGGTTTATAAGGTGAAGCACAATACAAATGGTTCTGTGAATAGATACAAGGCAAGATTAGTAGTCAAGGGGTATGCACAAACATATTGCATTGACTATGAAGAAACATTCAGTCCGGTTGCAAGGATGGCAATCGTAAGAGCAGTCATTGCTATGGTTGCATCAAAGGGATGGTCTTTACATCAGATGGATGTAAAGAATGCCTTTTTGCATGGTGATTTGCAAGAAGAGGCCTATATGGAGCAGCCACCAGGTTATGTGCATGCTGTTCATCCTGTGTTTGTTTGCAGGTTGAAGAAAGCCTTGTATGGCTTGAAGCAAGCACCTAGAGCATGGCCTGACAAGATAGGACAATATCTTGTTACTATTGGCTTTCAAATTTCCAAGGCAGATTTATCACTTTATGTGAGAAAAATAGAGAAATGTATTATGCTACTTGTCATTTATGTTGATGATTTGATTATGACAGGTGACAGTGATGAAGATATCCTTCATGTGAAAATGCTATTGAAGCAGAAGTTTGAGATGAAGGATTTGGGAGAGCTACGTTATTTCTTGGGCATTGAGGTGATTAGATCACCAAGTGGGATACATCTCTTGCAGAGGCAGTATGGATTGGACATGCTGTCCAAATATGGGATGACAGGCTGTAAGCCTATTTCAGTTCCTTTGGAGCAGAATGTGAAGCTGAGCGTAGATGCAGGTGGGCTTCTAGAAGACCCACTATGTACAGACGCATAGTAGGAAGTTTGATTTATATGACTATTACCAGGCCAGATTTGAGCTATGCTGTTGGATTGGTAAGTCAGTTTATGTAGGCTCCAAGGAAATCGCATTTGGATGCGGCTAGACGCATACTCAGGTATGTGAAGTCCACATTGCAGTATGGACTATTTTATGAGACAGGGACTCAGATACAGTTGCATGGATACACTGATGCTAATTGGGCTGGTAGTATTTCTGATAGACGATCTACCAGTGGATATGTGTTCTCTTTTGGGAGTGCTGCAGTCACTTGGAGCAGCAAGAAACAGCCTACAGTTGCCTTGTTGAGCACAGAGGCAGAGTACAGGGATGCAGCAATGGCTGCATGTGAGGTAGCTTGGTTGCATAAGCTACTTTATGATATGCACCAGTTTACAGATGGGCCAGTTGTCATTTATTGTGACAACATGAGTAGTATACAGTTGGCAAATAACCCAGTCTATCATGCTAGAACAAAGCACATTGAGGTGCATTATCACTATGTGCGGGAGAGGGTTTTACTAGGTCTTATTGATCTAGTTTATGTTAGCACAGAGGATTAGGTAGCTGACATATTTACGAAGGCATTGGGCGTAGAGAAGCTGCGTAAGTTCAGAGACCTGCTTGGTGTGCAGGAATTGGGATTGAGCTCGAGGGGGAGTGTTGAGATATCGAGCTTCACTCGTGATATGCCAGGGTGACCGTTGTGCATTTATATCACCGACTTGTTAGCTTTAGATGCGGTTGGTACACCGCCCATGAATAATAGCTACATGACAGCTATCCTTATCTACTCTAGTTCGTGGCTCAGTTAGTATGCCACCTTAGTTAGTTGAGTCTGGTTTGAGACCCATATATAGGGTTCTTCTATTTCTTTGTACTTGAAGTTCTTTTGGCTTACACAACTAAGAAGAGGAAAACTGTTTTCAGCCTCCACCTTTGTGTGTATTCCCCCATTGTGCAAGCAAGAAAGCTACAAGCGAGAGTCCTTTTTTCTCTCCCACAATCTTGACAGTTCACCCTAAGCTGAGGGATATGATATACATTGTCCAATGAAGCCAAATCCGGACCTTTGTCAGTGGCAAAACCGACACAACCTTGAGTTTGAATCTTGACCGAGGAGTTATTTCCTTCACGGACCCGCTTGGTTGCAGGGTGTCCTCTATAGGAGTTATGTGATGTGTAGCTCCATTGTTCACAATCCAAACTGGAACTGAAGTGTTTGGCTGTATCAAGTGGGTCTCTGCAGTAACCTCGTCAGGAGGCAACTCACAGATGTGAACGAGACTCGCATCAGATGTCTCTACGGGGACGATGTGGGCCTCTGCAGGCCAGTCAGACAAGCCTTGATGGAGGTCTCGACGGCCCTGTAATATCATCAGACTTATGCACAACATCTGAAGAGTGAAAATCATGAATATCTTCATTCAGAAGCTTTTCTTGAAGGGCAATCCTTCGGTCGAGCTCCTCAATCTTCTTTCGTCGATAGGCTATGATGAGTTTATATTCTTCAGAGGTTAGCTTGCCTATCTTTTCTTCCATGCACTCAGATGTATCTTCCACCATGTTGGAACTTTGTGGAGCAAGCTGATCGGCCCACTCTTGCTCGGTTCTCGGCATAGGCTGTTCTAGAGACAGAATTAGTGTTGATGTGTTCGAAGTCATTTGAATCTACTGTTGTTCTTGCTTCTTGCGAAGAGCTCTCAGATCAAAGGCCTAGATTTCTCAGAGAGTACCAAGCTTTGATACCATGTAAAGAAAATGCCCTAATACAGAAGCATAAACAATCCGTACGACAAAGCACAGACTGATAAAAGAACACAGTTAGGGTTAGGGTTAGGGTAACTCAGAGACAACGGACATAGTGAATAAATGAAATGATATGACTGCTAATAATACGATGCTCATGCAGCAAACACACTATGCAGTGAATGAATACTGAATCTCGAACTCTTGTATCTCAAGGATCAAGGTAGGGGTAATGAGTTGGAGAGTGTGTCGTACTCCGAACGGATCCTGAATCGCAACAAGGCAGCCTTCGGATGTCGAACACCAACAAATGTAGCAATGAGAAGTTGAATCTCATGCAGACAGCAGTAAGGAGAGAGAAAGACTAAAAACGCAGGTAGCAGGTGAGAGAAAGACAAAATGCAGGCTGTCTGCAGGAGACAGAAATACTAAAAACGCAGGTAGCAGGTGAGAGAAAGACTAAAGACGTAGGCAGGACAGCCTTGAGAGAGAGAGAGAGAGAGAGAGAGAGAGAGTTATGAAAAAAAAGAGAGTAAAAACGCAGGAGGAGAGAAAATTGTCATGGCGGCAGTTGGGGTCTGCAAACGCAGCACTTTGTTGATGTGGTAGATTGTACGACAGCAGTGCAGATGATCAGCAGTCAGTCGCTAAGCAGAAACATCAACAATTAGCGTGTGGAGGGCCGGAAATAGGTGCCAAACTATAGGGAACAGTGATGGACAGCAAGGGTTGAGATGTCCTCCGCGAATGGGGTGTGGGCAGCAAGCTGATAACACCCGAAACGTGCAAAAACGAGATTGGGGGAGTGGAGGGCTGGCTGCCAATTTATAGAAAATTAGGGTTCTAGATCCTCTCTCAGTTAACTCTCTTGATCCGCTCCCCGTTTTAGGGTTTTGGCTAAAATAAGCATGTTTTAGGACTGCTTAAGTGGCTAAGAGCAATTCTTAGCACAACAGGTCACTTGTATTGGGTGGGGATCAGGGGGGCGTGAGGATGGAGAGACGATAAGGGGGTTGGAGGCACATGGCGGGTGTGGGGGGGTATCGGTGTCTCTAGGGGAGGGGGGGTGTAGGTGTTGAGATATCGAGCTCCACTCGTGATACGCCAGGGTGACCGTATTTATGTCACCGACTTGTCAGTTGCAGACGTGGTTGGTACACCGCCCATGAATAATAGCTACATGACAACTATTCTTATCTACTCTAGTTCGTGGCTCAGTTAGTATGCCACCTTAGTTAGTTGAGTTTGGTTTAAGACCCATATATAGGGTTCTTCTATTTCTTTGTATGAGAGTTCTTTTTGGCTTACACAACTAAGAAGAGAAAAACTGTTTTCAGTCTCCACCTCTGTGTGTATTCCCCCATTGTGCAAGCAAGAAAGCTATAAGTGAGACTGCTTTCTTCTCTTCCATAATCTTGACATGGTATCAGAGCCTTGTTCGTGGTAAGGAGCTCAAGGAAGCAAGCCAAGCTCGCGGTGTTCTGGTAAGAGGAGCAGTGTTGCTTTCATTTTCTGTTTTGGGAGCAAGTCTCTGCAGGCAGCACAGCCGGAAAGTGCAGGAGTGCATTGTCTCAGGTTGAGACGTCCTTCGCGGTGAAGCGACCTTGTTTTTTTGATTTGAGGCCATTTCGGGGCCTGTTCTGGAGACGGAAGTTTTCTGTACGCACTCAGGAAAAAGCCCTGTTTTATGCTGTGCGATCACTGTTCTACAGGTCGGTGAACAGTTACCACAGAAATTGCATCATATGCTTATGTGCAGACACATTGGGAGTTACAGAATCATCCTTGGTTTCTGGTTATGCAAAATCGTCACTAGGAAGTGACTGTGTGGTCAAATATCACTTTCGTCAGTTTTGCAGATTCTCCCTTGTGAGGGTGAAGCTGTGTTTTTTGCAGTGACAGAATTTTTTTACAGTGTTCTGTAATGGCGTCTGATTCTCTTTCACAGATTGTCACTGAAAAGCTTGACAAGAATAACTTCAAAGTATGGAAGTTTAGAATGACGAATTTCCTTATGGGAAAAGGATATTGGGAATTTGTTGCAGGAAATGAAGAAGAACCAGTTCTTCCTGATGTTCCCAATCAACAGCAAATGCAGGCATTTAAAGCATGGCATGAGAGAGCCAGGAAAGTTATGTATTGGCTGTCTATCAGCATTTCAAACTCTATGATTGTGCATATTCAGGATGCAAGTACGCCAAAGGAGGCATGGGATACTTTGTCAAAAATGTATAGCACAAATACGCAAGCCAAGAAAATGCAGCTCAAGCAAGAGTTGCATAATGTGCAAAGAGAAAATACGAGCATCAATGACTACCACATGAAGGTGAAGAAGATTGCAGATGCACTTGCTTCCATTGGGTCGCCAGTGGAAGATGATGATTTAGTCTCAGTGACTTTGAATGGTCTAGGAAAGGATTATGCACAGTTCTGAACATCCATTTCCGTCCGTGAAAGATTTCTTGATTTTGAGGAGTTGATTGCTCTTCTAATTTCTGAGGAGCAGAGAAATGGTGGTGTATCTTCTTCAGGAGGAACTTCAAAAGAAACTGTATTCTACTCAAATGCTGGAAGAGGTAGAGACAGAGATAGAGGAGGCCGATTTGGAGGCCGTAGCAGAAATCAGAATATGCAACAAACTCAAGAAAACCAGTCCTATGGAGGAGGACGTGGTAACTCTAGAGGCAGGGGGAGCCAAAGAGGTCGTGGTGGATGGCAAAGAGGCCAAAATGCAAACAGTAATGTTGAATGCTACTACTGTGGTAAAATGGATCATATGGCTAAAGACTGCTATAAAAAGCAGAATGACATCATGAATGGAAAACTGCAACAAGGGAATTATGCATCTTTTAGTAGACAGGGTGATGACAGAAATGAGCATTTGTTTATGGTGCAACACATGAACAATTCTGTGACAAGTGCAGAAGAAAGCAATGATGTATGGTATGTTGACTCAGGTGCATCAAACCACATGACAGGTCATGTAGAATGGATGGAGGATGCAAGGAAAATGGAAAAACCAGGATTTGTGAAGACTGGTGATGATACTGCACATCCTATTGTGCAGATTGGAAAAATTCATTTGTCTATGCAGGATGGGAAAAAGAAATACCTGTCCGATGTATTTCATGTCGCGAATATCGCCAAGAATCTGGTTTCTATTGGTCAAATGGTTGAGCAGGGCTTGCAGGTCAGATTTAATCCTCATGGATGCTTTGTTGAGGATATGAAAAATAAAGGTCGCTTGATAGCAAAAGGAAAGAAGAAGGGCAGAATGTTTACATTGGATGCAGACATGTCTGAATTGAGTGCAGCAATGTTTGTACATGGGACCGGTGTAGTTGTAGATATTGATATCTGGCATAAACGCATTGGTCATGTTAATGTACAGCGACTTAAATCAATGCAGATCCAAAATATTGTTGCAGGATTGCTCAAATTCAAGGTTGCAGAAATGCATAAGGTATGTGAAAATATCACAAAGAATCTGGTTTCTATTGGTCAAATGGTTGAGCAGGGCTTGCAGGTCAGATTTAATCCTCATGGATGCTTTGTTGAGGATATGAAAAATAAAGGTCGCTTGATAGCAAAAGGAAAGAAGGGCAGAATGTTTACATTGGATGCAGACATGTCTGAATTGAGTGCAGCAATGTTTGCACATGGGACCGGTGTAGTTGCAGATATTGATATCTGGCATAAACGCATTGGTCATGTTAATGTACAGCGACTTAAATCAATGCAGGCCCAAAATATTATTGCAGGATTGCCCAAATTCAAGGTTGCAGAAATGCATAAGGTATGTGAAGCTTGTCAGTTTGGAAAACAGGCAAGGAAACCATTTCCTAGACATGTTCAAGATAGTGAGAAGCCATTGGAATTAATCCACTCTGATGTGTGGACTACTAAAGCTGCATCTCTTGGAGACTGTCATTATTTTATCACTTTTATTGATGACTATAGCAGAAAAGTTTGGGTGTATTTTATGAAAAAGAAAAGTGAAGTTTTTGGGCATTTCAAAACTCTTAAAGCTATGGTTAAAAAAGAAACAGGCGTGCAGATAAAATGTCTAAGGTCGGATGGAGGGGGAGAGTACCTCTCAAATGAGTTTACAAAGTTCTTGCAGGAGCATGGCATAAAGCAGTAATATTCATGCAGTCATACCCCACAACAAAATGGAATTGCAAAGAGGAAAAACAGGCATATTGGAGAGGTATCTCGTGCCATGCTCAATGAAAAAGACTTGTCAGATTTTTATTGGGCTGAAGCAGTTGCTACAGCAGTCTACATAATGAACATGACTCCTACTGCAGCAATACATGGAATGACTCCAGAGGAGAGGTATACCAGTAGGAAACCAGATATTTCTCATTTGAAAATTTTTGGTTGCATTGCCTATGTACATGTGCCAGATGAGTTGAGATCCAAGTTGGATCCAAAAGCTGAGAAGTGCATCTTTATTGGTTACTCTCTGCAGCAAAAAGGGTATAGATGCTATAACCCTTCTACTAGTAAGTTTACAGTGAGCAGAGATGTTTTTGATGAGATGAGTAGCTGGTATAAACCAGTAAATGTGATTGATGATGTAGATGCATAAAATGGTAATGCTGCACAGAATTTACAGCAGCAGTCACAAAATATTAGTGGACCTGGAGCATCCTCTAGCAGTGGTTCACATTCTTCGCCATGGACAGGCAGATTGAGATCAGAAGAATCTTCTCAAAGCAATGCAGATAGTGGTATGCAGGTATCACGAAAAGGAAAAGAGAAGGTTGATCAGCCCATGTTTGATGTGAATGCAGGTCACTTTTATGTGGATGGCGAATCTAGTGGCTCACAACAGAGCATTGATAATGAGTTGGGTATTCTTTCTATTGTTACACCTGGAGTAAGGAAGACCAGGGATGTTTTGAGAGCACCTGAGAGTGAACCTACTTTGCGCAGGTCTACGAGAGCTAGGTATCCTGTGGATAGGCTGAAATATGATGGATTTACAGCCATTCACTATGCATATATGGTCAAAGTGATATAGGAACCAGTACCCACTTCTTTTGTGCAAGCCATGGGAAAAGAAAAATGGGAGAAAGCAATGGATGAAGAAATGGATGCCTTGGAAGCAAATGCTACATGGGAATTGGTACCTTTGCCTAAAGGTAAAAATGCAATTGACTGTAAGTGGGTTTATAAGGTGAAGCACAATGTAGATGGTTCTGTGAACAGATACAAGGCAAGATTAGTAGTCAAGGGATATGCACAAACATATGGCATTGACTATGAAGAAACATTCAGTCCGGTTGCAAGGATGGCAACCGTAAGAGCAGTCATTGCTATGGCTGTATCAAAGGGATGGCCTTTACATCAGATGGATGTAAAGAATGCCTTCTTGCATGGTGATTTGCAAGAAGAAGCCTATATGGAGCAGCCACCAGATTATGTGCATGATGTTCATCCTGAGTTTGTTTGCAGGTTGAAGAAAGCCTTGTATGGCTTGAAGCAAGCACCTAGAGCATGGTCTGACAAGATAGGACAGTATCTTGTCACTATTGGCTTTCAGATTTCCAAGGTAGATTTCTTACTTTATGTGAGAAAAATAGAGAAATGTATTATGCTACTTGTCATTTATGTTGATGATTTGATTATGACAGGTGACAGTGATGAAGATATCCTTCATGTGAAAATGCTATTGAAGCAGAAGTTTGAGATGAAGGATTTGGGAGAGCTGCGTTATTTCTTGGGCATTGAGGTGATTAGATCACCAAGTGGGACACAGCTCTTGCAGAGGCAGTATGGATTGGACATGCTGTCCAAATATGGGATGACAGGTTGTAAGCCTATTTCAGTTCCTTTGGAGCAGAATGTGAAGCTGAGCGTAGATGCAGGTGGGCTTCTAGAAGACCCTACTATGTACAGACGCATAGTAGGAAGTTTGATTTATATGATTATTACCAGGACAGATTTGAGCTATGCTGTTGGATTGGTAAGTCAGTTTATGCAGGCTCCAAGGAAACCACATTTGGATGCGGCTAGACGCATACTCAGGTATGTGAAGTCCACATTGCAGTATGGACTATTTTATGAGACTGGGGTTCAGATACAGTTGCATGGATACACTGATGCTGATTGGGCTGGTAGTATTTCTGATAGACGATCTACCAGTGGATATGTGTTCTCTTTTGGGAGTGCTGCGGTCACTTGGAGCAACAAGAAACAGCCTACAGTTGCCTTGTCGAGCACAAAGGCTGAGTACATGGGTGCAGCAATGGCTGCATGTGAGGTAGCTTAGTTGCATAAGCTACTTTATGATATGCATCAGTCTACAGATGGGCCAGTTGTCATTTATTGTGACAACATGAGTAGTATACACTTGGCAGATAACCCAGTCTATCATGCTAGAACAAAGCACATTGAGGTGCATTATCACTATGTGCGAGAGAGGGTTTTACTAGGTCTTATTGATCTAGTTTATGTCAGCACAGAGGATCAGGTAGCTGACATATTCACGAAGGCATTGGTCGCAGAGAAGCTGCGCAAGTTCAGAGATCTGCTTGGTGTGCAGGAATTGGGATTGAGCTCGAGGGGGAGTGTTGAGATATCGAGCTTCACTTGTGATACGCTAGGGTAACCATTGTGCATTTATATCACCGACTTGTCAGTTGCAGACGCGGTTGGTACACCGCCCATGAATAATAGCTACATGACAGCTATCCTTATCTACTCTAGTTTGTGGCTCAGTTAGTATGCCACCTTAGTTAGTTGAGTTTGGTTTAAGACCCATATATAGGGTTCTTCTATTTCTTTGTATGAGAGTTCTTTTTGGCTTATACAACTAAGAAGAGGAAAACTGTTTTCAGCCTCCACCTCTGTGTGTATTCCCCCATTGTGCAAGCAAGAAAGCTACAAGTGAGACTCCTTCCTTCTCTCCCACAATCTTGACAGTAGGTTGGGGTCAGGGGAGGGGCTGTGGGAAGGGAGGGGGGAGGAGGTGGGGGCTGTGGGCCCTTGGGTGAGGCGGCCTGTGATGCCTCTGTGGGGGGTGGATGTGAAGATCTGTGGACTTGTCGGGTAGGGTGAGGAGGGGGGGGGGGGTCGCGTGGTGCTCTGTCGGGGGGGATGCTCACTCTCCAGCTCCTTGCCATGGTTGTGTCTAAGGAGCTCTTTGCAGCCCCCCCTACCATCTTCCTCTATGTTGTCTTTGTACTCGTGTGAAACCGTCCGCATCCACCTATGGGCCTATCACAACAAAGCCGCCCTAGCATCAAGGTGCGTGCATTTTGTTGCATGGTGCCCAAAGTCATGGCAGCGTAGGTACTGCCCTGGCTACCTAGTCACAATGACCTACTGCCTAAAGGAGCGTCCTTCTGCCTCAATCTCTAGGAATTGTGGGATATTCTTGATCTCTTTCATTGCCACTTGTACTTCTGGGACTCCTGCAGCTGTCATTGCGTCCGCAAGCTGCATCTGGGTGCCAAATAAACCTGTTGTGGAGTGCAAATGCCTCCACTGTGAAGCCATTGTACCAAGGGACCATGTATATGACTCCCTTCGTGGGCACATAGGGTGAATTGGCTAGTAACTCACGAGTTGTATCTGTTGAGCTGAGTCAAACCATGAAGATCCCTTGGCCTATTAGAACTACCTCCATGATTTGCGCTGTACCGATGCGCAGTGTGGAGTGAAGCTAGTCCCGAAGTTGGGCCTTGGTTGTTGAATGTCCTACTATCTGACCATAGATCGTTGTTTCCTTTAGCTTCGGCTTTGTAGCCCGGACGACTAAGGGCTACTCCTCAGAAAGGACGACACGCAAGGTGTTTGACTGGGGGACACTCGTTGAATGTGTTGGTGTCTGACCAGAGGTTTCCATTGTGTGTCCTTTTGAAAGACTACCAATCACATTGCGGTGCTACTTGAGGGGGGCAAGTTGTAGATGGAGGGAGCAACTGGAAGGGTTGGGGATGGGGGGGACGATGGCGGGGGGGGGAGGGGAGAGTTGTTGTTTTTGGTGGTGGGGGAGGGAGATGGCGGGGGGTGATGTGTCCTAGGACGACAGGTGGGGGAAAGGGTGCACAATGGTAGCGGGTAGTCGGGGCGGGTGCGAGCAGCCAAGGCGGGGGGCGAGCAGTCGGGGCGAGGGGCAATAGTGCAACATGATGGGCGTGGAGCACGGTCGATTCTAGTTGTCTTGTAAAAAACAATGTTGCATACTATCGTTTTTTTGGGGTTGCTTAAGCCAAGCTAATGTAGATTTAGCTCAACACCCCCTTTTAGGCCCAAAATTGAGCCATGAGAAATAAGCTCTTGTATTTATTTTTTCTTTTACCCCAAGGTGTCCCACCCCAAAGCATATAAGACATCGCGGGCAAAGGGTCCATGTTGCTTCCTAGTGATCTACCAAGACTACATAGGTGATGGTTACCTTACCAAGGGAGCCTAAGTGATGATCCTAGAGAGGCCAAGGTATTGGACCAAGGATGCTCATCGGCTGCCTAGGGACCCACCAAGTCCTACAAAGATAGATGGAATCAACAATGAACTTTTTTCTTTTAAAAAAAGGCTTTGTTTTAAATTGTCACAAGATTTAGCATCAAGTGAGGATTTCAAATCAATGTTCATCCCACTGAGTCATTGTGTTCCAAAGTATGGGAAATAAGGATGGATATCCCCACTACCTTTAGAAAACAAGCGAAACAATCCCATACACTAGGATAAGTGTCTAGGGATTATCTAAGAGTGTGTACTGTTGGGCTAAAAATGCATTAACTTGGACTTAAATAGCCCCAAAACATGCTTAATTAATGAAAAAGACCTCTTATTTTAAAAAGAAATGCGTTTCTAGAGAGCTATTGTGTCTTATATGCAAAACTCTAATTTGGATGTCCCAAACCTTCTCTGCTGTGCACACCTTGTTTACGGAGGACATTGTGATCAAAGCTTGGCCCAACCATCTGCTACCATCTAGGGCTTGATTCCAGCCTTCACTACTTGTCTATAGTTGTCACCTAGTACCTTGGAGTTGTTGCCTATTGTTTGAGTGTTGCGTTTGATGTTGATGTTAGCATTTGGTGCTCTCACCAGTAGTTTGGAGTTGTTGCCTTGATCTTCTCTCTTCTCAACAGGCTGTTTACGGTGTTTGATTGCTGCTTTGATCTTCTCTCTCCTCCACACGCTATTGTGTTTGCATCTAACCGCTATTGCTTAACTTTTCTCTCTCCTCACATACATGCGTTTTTAGTCTTTCTCTCTTCTACACTGTTATCTACATCAGATGCAGCCTTTCTTGGGTGCATTTGCTAGTGTTTGACATTAGGAGGTTGCCTTTGTTGTGTTTCAAGACTCATTCGAAGTACGACACACTTTATAACTCATAATCTATGTCTTGATCTTAGAGATATAAGAGTTCAAAGTTCAATATTCACTGCATAGTGTGTTTGCTACATGAGCACTATATATTCATTATTCATTGTGTTCACTATCTCTAAGTTACCCCAACCCTTATCCTAACCCTAAATGTGTTCTATGTCTACTATCTTTGGGTTACCCTAACCTTGACCCTAACTTTATTCATTATTCATTGTGTTCACTATCTCTGAGTTACCTTAACTCTAATCCTTATCATGTTCTGTGTTTACCGGTTTGTGCTTTGTTGTATGATTGTTTTGTGCTTTTTGCATTTAGAGCATTTCTTCACATGGTATTAGAGCTAGGTACTCTTTGAGAAACCTTGGGCTTTGATCAGAAAGCTCATTTGCAAAAGCAAGAACAATAACAGAGACAAACACAGAGAGAAGAAACTCTGAAGTGAATGAATGTTGTAAATGAATGTAAGAGTGTATAGAATGCCTAAGGGCAGAGCAATGCAGTGTTGGAGAGTGACGTCTACCGAAGATGGATCCCAAGTATTGTGACCACCAGTTGGAGATGAGAGTGTGTTGAATAATAAGGGCAGCAGGTTGGCCACCAAAACACAGTGGTTGAAGGCTGTGAAATTTGGTAAACGCAACAGTGTACCACCAAAGGAAGGCTGAAAACTAGTCACCCGAGGCAGAGAACTGTCAGGTGACAATAGGAGAGGTGTTTGCTGATGTAGACGGCAGTTTGTTGGAATGGAAAAAACTCAAGTACTACAGTAGTCGCTTGGTGGGAGAGATGGCAGTAGCTTGTCGCCTGGCATTAGATGCTGAAAACGCAGGTTGGTCATAGGTGCTATGATGATGCGATAGATGGAGATCTCCAAACAACAAGATGGTGGCTGAAAACAGGCTGCCTAGGGTTGGATAGTGATGGCTTATAGCCGGTGATGGCTCGATAGCAAATGATAGGTGGCTAATGGCCGAATTTTGCATAAGAGAGTGAGAAACCTGCACAAATGGATGAGGTTAAATGGTGGACAGCCTGTCTATTTATAGATGTTGAAGGGTGCCCTTGAAATTAGGGTTTTGGGGGACCATTGAAACTCACTCGAACCATGTACCAAATTTGCGTTTTTCATTAATTAAGCGTGTTTTGGGGCTGTTCAAAAATGCTAGTTAGGTGTAAAGTGTGTTTTAGCTCAACAGTTACTAAGTGTGCTATTGGTGTCCTATTGCAAATGTGTTGGTACCATACACGTACAAGTTCTAGCTATAAGAAGTTATGTTGTATGCTTTGCCAACTCCCAACATCATCATCATCATGTATCAGTTTGTGCGTTTTTTGGCTATGCAAGCCGCCTTGCATCAACACACCTTCATTCAGGTGTCATCTATTGTTCCTTAGTCTCAGTGATCAGTTTCTTGTCTCTTGCAAAGGTAGTATACTGTTATGTTTGCTAGATTTAGCCTCTAGATTGCTGTGATTTAATTTTAACCAGTTTCCCTTCCACATTTAGCACTTTTTCAGCTCCGATTGGTGGCTATAGCACTCCTGATCCATCTTTGGTGGGCATCACACTTTTACTACTCTCATTGCTCTGTCTTTGAGCAGCATCTTGTACACTATTTCTATCATTTACAAGGTTGATTCATTCACTTTAGAGTTCTCTTGCTTCTCTATTTGTGTTTGTATCTTTGCATTTTTGCATTTATTTCATTATTGTCTATGTTTCCTCAGTGCAAACCCTATCATTATCTTCATATATTAGGGAGGCTTGACCTCTATCTCATACACTTTGGGGCTTTATGCATGGGACATCCTCCCAAGATCTGTGGAGTGTGGATCGGTTCATACTACAATTTACTCAGATGGCTTTACCTAGTGGACCGATTGGTTATGTTTTAGTGCCTCTGGGTCTCTGTTATTGTTGAGTTTATGCACGGTTTACCATCCGTATAGCTTGGATTTGAAATGCTCATATAGCACATCTTCACCTGTTTAGATTGTGGATAGTGGAGCCACACATCACCTGATTTCTATCCAAGAAATGTTTGTCTTCTGAGCCCCTATAGTTAGGAATGTTTGATATGGGTACTACTCCTCAATCAAGATCCATGGTTTAGGTTGCATCAAGCTTGATACTGATGAGGGTTGAGATCTTGCTTTTCTAGATGATTGTTGCTATGTCCCTTAGCTTGGGATAAACCTTTTATCCGTTCAACAACTTTCTCAATTGAGATGAGCAGTTTTCTTCACTACGACCATAGTCGAGGTCATGGACACTTAGATTGGTTCAATGAATGCTTGCAACGAGACACAATCTAGTGGCCTCTACACCATGACTCAATTTCTTTCCCAATTGACTGCCGAGAACTTTGAGCTCCACCATTTTCGGGATTTAACTACTACACAGAAGCCTATGAATGATGAGCATCTCTAGCATTTCCGCTTTGGACACCTTGGGTATAACTCTCTCTATGAGTTGTCACATTGTTAGATGATTGAGGGCCTTTCACATCTCAAATTATCCAAGGATGTTGGTAGATCCTGTCAACATAAGAAGCAGCATTCCACACCCTTCCCTCAGTAGACCAACATAGAGTTGAGGAGCCCCTTAGAATGATTCACATTGATCTTTGTACGCGAGCATCCACTATTGTCATTAATGGCACCTTGTACTTCTTTTTTATCATGGATGACTCTTTGAGATATATGTAGATGTATTTCTTAAAGCATAAATGTGATGCCTTCATATACTTTTCCACTTGGGTGCGTCTTGCGCAAAATCAAATGGATCATCATATAGATTCTATGAGTAATAATGGTAGTGAGTTTACCCCCCACAAGTTTTTTAAGTTCTTACACAAGCACGCTATCTCTTGTCTACGCATCTCTATCAACTTTCCCCCTTAGAATGGAGTTGTAGAGCATAGGAAGCAGACAGTGATGAACATGGCATGTTCTATGCTGTTTGTAAACACAGCTCCCTGAGTGCCTTTGAACCAAGGTTGTTAACACATTAGTGTACATCCTCAACTGGTGCTCGACTACATTGGACCCTCAGAAGACCTCCTTTGAGGTATTCTTTGGCACTCCAGCTCTCATTTTCCATTTCACAGTTTTTGAGTGCCATGCATATACACACACTCTTGATGATTATATAGAAAATCTTGAATCCCGAGCTGATTTCTTGATTTTTGTAGGATACATCTCTAAGATGAAAACTAGTGCATGTTTAATCCTTGGACAAACAAGGTGATTATTCGAAGAAACATAGTTTTTGATAAGAGGGAGATAGTGCAGCCCACTACACTGGCCTCTAATACGATTTCTTACCCTACTCCATGAGAGTTAGTGCCATCTAAGCTAGGTCTACTACCCACTCCTAACTCACTTGTAGAGACTTCTGCTCCCAAGACTCCTCTAAGGGACCCCTTACCTTGCTAGTACCGACAAACCATGCAGAGTTCGGGGACCCTTCCACTAGATTCCATCTTAGAGGGCTTGAGAAGATCTATTCAGCTAGCACCTATTGCTACATTTGTGTCTATCTTTATGGCAGATTACATAGCACACTCTAAGCCAAAGAGTTAGCATGAGGCTCTAAAGCATCCATACTGGCATGAGGCCATGCAAAAGGAGTTTGCGATCATCGACCACATCATAACATGGACCTTGGCAGATCATCCAAGCCACAAGGTCATTGGGACTAAATGGATTTTTAGGACCAAAATGAAAGGTGATGAAACTTAGGATATATACAAGGCTTGCTTTATAATGTTAAGGTTTTTGACAAAGGCATGGCATTGGCTATAAAGAAACCTTTCTACACCCATAGTGCAGTTCATATCTTTCCACTTGGTAGTTTCACTAGCCACTTGCCATTGTTGGTTGCTCTATCATATGGGTGTCAAAAGCACCTTTTTGAATGGTTATTTGAAGGAGGAAGTCTTTATGGAGCAATCTCTTGGATTTTCTCTTGTGGATAGTAAAGATAAGGTCTTTCATTTGCAAAAAGCTCTTTATGGGCTAAAGCAAGCATCATGATCATGGTTTAATAGGATGGACAAGCTCCTTCAAACTCAAGGGTTTCCATTCTAGCTCAAACTTGTATATCAGATCTACTTCATAGTAAGGAGTTAGCTATATGCTGTTGTATGTAGATGAATTATTCATTACATGCTTAGATTTTGCTACCATAGTAAATATTAAGGCCTAGCTTAGCACCACATTTGAGATGACTAACCTCGATCAAGTGAGTGATTTTTTGGAAACAGAGGTAGTTAGATTTGGGAATATTGTTTTTGTTTCACAACGAAAGTATGCACTTCAATTCATTGAGTAGTTTTGTACTAATTAGACATAGCCTATGACCCCACCTCTTGATCCTATTAGAATTTGCCAATTCTATGGGCAGTGCTGAATGTTTTAATTATTTGTTTTGTAGTGTGAACATAACTACATTAATAAGTCGTGTCACAACTTCTAGAGCTAGTTCTAGAGTTATCTAACTTGAGTTAAGTTAGAAGTTTGCTCTACCTTAGACCTAAGGTTGTACTTTCACTCTATTACTTTCAGTTTAGCAAGCACAATGTATCGTTTTCAGCTCTCTCTCTCTCTCTCTCTCTCTCTCTCTCTCTCTCTCTCTCTCTCTCTTTTCTCCTTCATTTTCAACATTTAATATCAAAGCTAGATGCATGGTTTTTGTCTCTCCATCGCTCAGTTGATACCACCCATGCGATGTTCTCTCAATTGATAAAGAAAGAGGAGCTACTGTTTTGGAGGGAGGAGTTGTTTTTGAAGAGAAGTTACTGTTTTGGAGGAGCTGTTGTTGCTGCTGTTGTTTTCAACTTGCATGCACTCCGGTACACGGTGTTGAACACAATCTTGCACACACAGTCTCTCTTAGTCTTTCTCATTATATTCTTGGCCTTACATGCCATTTTCTTAGCTTTGCTCTCAATTTTCTCAGCTTGTTTGCCATTTTTGCAAATTCGGAAAAAGTGCAGAACCCTAATTTTCTAAGCTTGGGCTTTTTGAAGATTCTTGTATGCTGTTTTGGAGGAGTTGTTGTTTTCAACCTGCATGCACTCCGGTACACAGTGTTGAACACAACCTTGCACACATAGTCTCTTTTAGTCTTTCTCATTATATTCTTGGCCTTGCATGCCATTTTCTTAGCTTTACTCTCAATTTTCTCAGCTTGTTTGCCATTTTTGCAAATTTGGAAAAAGTGCAGAACCCTAATTTTCTAAGCTTGGGGTTTTTGAATATTTTTGTATGCTGTTTTGGAGGAGCTGTTGTTGCTGCTGTTGTTTTCAACTTGCATGCACTCTGGTACACAGTGTTGAACACAACCTTGCACACACAATCTGTATTAGTCTTTCTCCCTAATTTTCTAAGCTTGGGGTTTTTGAAGATTTTTCTATGCTGTTTTGGAGGAGCTGTTGTTGTTGCTGTTGTTTTCAACCTGCATGCACTCCGGTACACAGTGTTGAACACAATCTTGCACACACAATCTCTCTTAGTCTTTCTCATTATATTCTTGGCCTTGCATGCAATTTTCTTAGCTTTGCTCTCAAATTTCTCAGCTTGTTTGCCATTTTTGCAAATTTGGAAAAAGTGCAAAACCCTAATTTTCTAAGCTTGGGTTTTTTGAAGATTTTTGTATGCTGTTTTGAAGAAGCTGTTGTTGTTGCTGTTGTTTTCAACCTGCATGCACTCCGGTACACAGTGTTGAATACAACCTTGCACACATAGTCTCTCTTAGTCTTTCTCATTATATTCTTGGCCTTGCATGCCATTTTCTTAGCTTTGCTCTCAATTTTCTCAGCTTGTTTGCCATTTTTGCAAATTCTCATCCATCTTGCTCATCTCATCCGGAGTTTCAAATATATTTTCAATTTCTTACACTTTGTGCCAGGAAATGTAGTGGTTTTTGACTGACTTTTTTAATTTCTAAAATTTCTTAAAATTTATTTGAGAAAGTTTGGGGCTTTTCTCGATTTGATCTCTTGTGCATGAATCTCCACCAAAATTGCCAAGATTGTGTAAATTCTTTGAGATTGGTGTGAAAAATTTGGGGCTTCTCTAATTCTTATATATGGTATGCATCTCGAGGTGCCTTGAAGTTGTCGGTTGCTGTGGACATGCATCCCAAGGCGACATTCCATTATATTTTCAAGCTATAAGTATCATTCTTCTTTCAGTTTGTGTCATTGTCAATCCAATACACAAGATTGTCTTTATGAGTCCAAGCTTCCATCTTGGAATCTAATTCACTTGTGTAATAGTTGTCTACTCATTGTCCATATCAACATGAATTTAGTTTTCATCTTCCAATCTCCATAGCTCCTGCCATGCTATAGATCCAACATTTTAACAAAAATGAAGGGGGGGACATGCCAGCTATCATTCTATATGTAGATGATATGCTGCTTGCCAGAACAAAAGAGCATAAATTGCAAATTCCAAGGCTGAAGTGAAACATACTTGTACTGTTGAGAATCAACAATCACACTCAAACAGCCTCTTTGTATGGAATCTCAGGGTCAAGGATATGCAGGCTAACTTATCCCATATGCACAATAGTGCCTACTGCAGTTTCCTACTTTCCTATAAAGCATTGTACTTGCTTCCTTTCTTAATGCAATGATAGTACTCTTTTCATTTCAGTAAAGTGTCAATGTCATTGTCCACATACACAAGATTGTGTTTATGAGTCCAAGTCTCAATCTTGGAACCTAATTCACTTGTGTAACAAACAGTGTCCATTCCATCATGAGTCTACACTTCTCCTTCCATCCTCCATAGCTTCCGGTTATGTCATGCTCTAGATCCCGCATTTCTAACTTGGTATCAGAGCCCAGTTGGGCATGGCATTGCTTCTCTAGCCTCTCTTGATTCTTCTGAACCTCCATCCAGCTCAATGTCAGCTCATGACTTCATCTCCCAACTCTACTCTCACTGAAGCTTCCATGGCAGCCATAGCCAGCAGCACCCTATCAGATTGAATTGCTTATATCTCACTCCACAGGTCAAATCTCTTACAGCTTCCTTCTGGAAAAGTATTCCCCAACTCATAAAGCTTCTCTGTATCACATCAATCCAGGACATTGGACCATCTGGAGCTCAGCATTGTGAAAATCCCAAATCTCTGTTCTGTGTCTGCCATAGCCAGACAGGACCTACCTTGCTTGGAGCTTCCATAACTCTTCAACCAGGCCATTTCAGCCCACGATTTCTTCTGGAGAGTTGTTCCTCTGCTCAAGGCGTTTCATCTTGGCACAACAATCAATGACATTGATGCTCCCTGGCTCCAGCATTGCAGAAATTCGACCACGCTGTCCAGATCTGCGCCGAATCTGTTCGCGGCACCTGCGCGCCTCATACTGACCACGATCTGCACAATCTTCATGGGGCTTTGGTAGCCCATGACATAAGCTTCCTAGATATGTAAAAAGTTTTAAAAATGATGCACTGTAGCTCCTGCAATAAGCAAAAAAACCAGGCCCCTATCTCAGAAACCCTAAATCCACCATAGCCAAAAGCTTCAAAAATCTTGACATTTTTCACTGTTTCTCTCACTGAAGTTATCAACAGTGATTTTAATCACTGAGCAATACTCTCTGAAGTTCGTTAAAGTACTGTCACTCAGATTTGACGACATCAGCATCAAATCAAGAAGGGGAAGATCACTTGGAGTAAAAGACTTTTGCAGATTTGGTATTCATTGACACTCAGTTAGTGCTTTTTAGCACTTGTGTCTCTCAATCAATTCTTCTGTTGCTCAAATCTAATAAAGTCTGAAGTTGATTTGCTACTGTTCCCGTAAATCTAACATGGGCAAAGACTCGCCAAATGCTCGATTCAAAGGAGTCGGATTCCACACTTGGCAAACCCGCATCAAGCTCATCCTGATGAAGAAGGGTCTCTGGGCCATCACAAATGGCAAAGAGAAGAAACCTCGGGACGCGGACCTTGCAACTACTTGGCAAAAGAATGATGACAGAGCCCAGGCCATTATCAAATTGGAGCTAGATGACAGTTATATCCATCACGTGGATAACTGTGAGACCTCACAGGATACATGGAAAAGACTTGACACCCTGTTCGGTGCACAATCTAAATCATCAAAGTATGGTCTCCTAATTGAATTCTTCAGGCTTGAAATGAAGTCCAACACATCACTTGCCACACATCTTAATTACATGGAAGGACTCCTAACCCAACTTGCAGGAATCAACATTAAAATGGATGAAGATGTTTGCATCGGTGTTCTACTTAAGAGCTTGCCTCCTGAATATAATAACGTATCAACAACTTTAATCAACATGCCAAATCCTGAACTTGTTGACATCCAGGCATCACTGTTAGAAGAAGAAAAGAAGCTAAAAACTAAAGAAGAACCAAGTACCTCTAGAGATGAGCATGCATTATATGTTGGCAACAGGTACAAAGGCAAGAAAGATCAGCTCTTTTGTGACTTCTGCAAAAGGACCGGACACACTGAGAAGTTCTGCCACGCAAGAAAGAGATCCCAAAAGGCCTATCTAGTCGCAGTCAAAGAAGAAGAAGAAAATGAAGCAAAGGAAGAAGATGAAGATGAAGACCACCAGGATCGGAAGGACAAGACTCATCAGTCCTTGTACTCTCATAATTCTGATAGACTGTTTTAATAGCCTTGTATTTTCCTTGCCCTAATGTTTCCTGCCATAAGCTTTGTAAACTCCTTATGTAACTTGGCATTACAGTCCCTGTACACTTTGTGAGGCCCCTGTTACAGCCTCTGGATGTCCACCATGTTTATGGTACCCACACTTAGCTTTTTCTGCAACAGCCTCTGGTGTTCGGCCATGTCTGTGGTATGCCCACACTTTGCAGGTGGTTCTCATTACAGCCTCTACACACTTTGTGCCTTTCCTAGTTGTGATTGAGGAGGGGTGTTGAGAATCAGCAATCACACTCAAACAGCCTCTTTGTATGGAATCTCAGGGTCAAGGATATGCAGGCTAACTTATCCCATATGCACAATAGTGCCTACTGCAGTTTCCTACTTTCCTATAAAGCATTGTACTTGCTTCCTTTCTTAATGCAATGATAGTACTCTTTTCATTTCAGTAAAGTGTCAATGTCATTGTCCACATACACAAGATTGTGTTTATGAGTCCAAGTCTCAATCTTGGAACCTAATTCACTTGTGTAACAAACAGTGTCCATTCCATCATGAGTCTACACTTCTCCTTCCATCCTCCATAGCTTCCGGTTATGTCATGCTCTAGATCCCGCATTTCTAACATGTACTACGTCGGATATGGGCTATTTACGCTACTATTCGAGAATTTAGTTCACCTAAAATCAGCATGGCATCATCATGTTGCAATTGCAGTATGTGGATAAGCTTTTACATAGGTCTAATATATGCAATACTGCAAGCCTACGTGCACTCCTATGGAGCCAACACTCAAGCTGCCCATGCATGACGGTGAAGAGATGTCTGCCTAGCAATTTATAGCTAGGCTGTTGGCCATCTTATTTATCTTTGCAACACATGTCTTAACATACAATAAGCAGTATCTTAGGTGAGTAGGTTATGCACAACCCACGGACAATACATTGGCAAGCTATCACTTGAATCTTTAGATATTTGCAAGGTATGCAATCATATGCTTTATTATTTCCCAAGGGGAGAGACTTCCACTTCTAGGCTTACAACGATTCATATTGGGTTGATGATTTAAACACTAGGCAGTTTACTAGTGGACACTGTTTCTTTCTGGGCCATTCATGCATTTCATGACTAAGTAAGAAGTAACCTATAGTGGCTACCTCATCTTGAGAGGTTGAGTACATGGCAGCCCTCATTGCAGTAGTGCGATGTGTATGGCTACGTAGATTGCTTGTTGATCTATTGATTTCATTGGAGGGTTATACATCCATTCTTTCTAGCGGTCAGAGTACTATTGCAGTGGCATGGAATCTTATGTTTCATGCTTGCACGAAACACATTGAGGTATATTACCATTATGTTAAAGAGAGATACTATGCAAGGGAGATCAATTTGATGTATGCCACTATACATGAGAATGTTGTAGACATTTTCACCAAAGCACTCTCTTGTGAGAAGTTTTGAGGCTTTGAAAGTTCTTGAACTTGCTACCCTTTGGTGATCGATCTTCTTGTATTTCTATCACATTAGTATTGTAGGGGTGTTGTTAGAATTTGCCAATTTTATGGGTGATCCAATGTTTTGGTTAGTTGGTTTGTAATGTAAACACAATTACATTAATAAGTTGTGTCACCACTTCTAGAGCTAGTTCTAGAGTTTGATAGCTTGAGTTCAATTCGGGGTTTGGTCAACCTTAGACCTCAAGTTGTACTTTCACTCTATTACTTTTAGTTCAACAAGTATAATCTATTGTTTTCAGCTCACACTATCTACACATACACACTCACACACTCACATACTCTGTGTGTGTGTGTGTGTGTGTCTCTCTCTCTCTCTCTCTTCCTCCCCTTCCCATTTCCAACAAATTCCATTGCCAAACTTTCTAAGGATCCCTAAGGTCAATTCTTTGATAAGCACACATCTAGGTTTGTTGTAGGGAAATTACTTTGGTTGATTCATAGTTGACCAGATTGAGCTTAGTGTCTTTGCTTAGTCAGTATTTGAGTGTACCTAAAACGACACATTGGATAGCTTCTTTGCGTGTGTTAGAGATATGTTCAATGTATGCATTTCTATGGACTAATGGTTATGGTTTGGATTCACAAGGTTATAGAAATTCCAATTGGGTGCAGGAGATCCCAATACTTTGCATTCCCATGGCAGTTACATCTACTCTTTGAGCATGCCTTCCATTTCATGGTCAAAGCCGTAAGCAAGAGACATTTCAATAGGATGGCGAGTCTCAAATGGATGTTCCGTCCTTCCTACAAAATTAGTAGATCTCTACACTGAATGCAAAGGAGAATTGTCAGGAGGACATGTATTTTTGAAACCTTACTTAACATGTGGATTAGTTTTTAATCATATGGTTTAAGTAAATGTTGCGCATGTGAGGTGTAACTAGGGTTAGAGTAGAACTACGAACCTAGGAAATCAAAGGATGTCAAAGGCAAAAGTTACTATAAGTTATGCTATGCAAGTACTTAGTGGTATCTAGTGCCAATTGTTGGCCTAGGTCATTCATTTGGCGATAAGTGCCAATTGGTGACATTAGGGAAGTGGTGTTTAATGGTATCTAACACTGATGGTCCAAGATGGCATAGAAACATTGGGAACGGAAGTTGTCTAGCCAATTTAATTATTGACCAATCAGATAATTTTTTTGGGTAGTGAAATAATTATTTATTAATTTTCAATATTTAAAGATTAAAAAGTAATAATTAATTATGGATAATGCTACTAAACCATTTGGGAAGATTGCCAATTGGCAAACTTGCCCATGAAGACTGGGGGAGACTAAAGAATAAGAAAAACATGACCATTTTGCTGTTATGAATTGTGGGGAGTTGTTGGAACAGTTTGGGACTATTTTTTCTCTATTTTCTAGTAGGAAAGAGCAGGTTGGCTGCAGGTGATAGCTCCTAAGGACCCCCAAACTGCAGGGAACAGCATGTGGGCTGCTGGAGGCAGCATTTATTGTAGGTGACAATGGGGAGAGGGTTCCCAATAGCAGGCGATAGCATCTATAGGCTGTTGAGACACGGCAGTAGTAGTAAATGACCGATTTTCTTCAATTCTGTGCGAAGAAAGGCTGAATTTTCTCTCTCCTTAATATTCTTTCTCATCTCCCAGCCTTTCTACAGCCTTGCTCCAAAGATTACACCATTACCAAAAATTAAGAAAATTAAGATTTCTTTGCTGTAAATCCTAATCTATAGTAGAAATTATGATTTAATGGCTTCCTCGGGAAGCATGCCAGAAATTGGAAGCTCCAAGACTTGGATTCAATAGGGTTGAAGCTATTTTCGGTCAAATTCAAGTGGAGGGACTAGCAAATCAATGAATTTGGGGCATTTTCCATCTCCATCAAAGTGGGTAAAGGCCAATTGATTGCCCTGCTCAAATGAAGGAGCAAATCAGATTGATAGTCATTTTGGACAGCAAGGGGAGTTGGAATACGGAAAAGGTTTAGGAAAATCCCATTGTATATCAACTTCTTTTTCAATTAAGTTAAAGAAATATTGAAAGGGGTGCTAATTTTGGGGCCAACAGGGTGTCCATTATCCAAGATTGTGAGTTAATTTGCATTTCTTAGTTTTGTAATAAACGTTGCTGTTGTAACTAAGTTGTAATCAGGGAATTACCACCCATCCATAGAAGGAAGGCTTGTTTCATGGTTCCATTATTGGGATACCATCAAATCCTTTGAATTGGTGGGCTTGTGGCACTTGATTGCAGCTTGGGGCTATTGCATTAGTGCTCAAATTGTTCTCAGCAGTGAATTACAGCAAGCATGTCTTCACATGGTGATATGATAAGATCAAGTGGAGAGGATGCATCACTCCTTGGTCAGTCATGTGGTGAAGGGGAAAATGCAATGATCGATGTTGGGCATGGTTCTCAACAGGGACAACAAGCTGAAAATGTGGGAATCGACCCAAATGTTGGCACTTCAATGCATAAAGAGGTTGATGACGAGCAAGGGGTTGAAGAATTTGATAATAGCTTCAAGGATCGAATGTGTATAGTAGCAAATCTTTTTGCTGAATTGGCAAAGGATCCCCAGTTTTCTCTATTCGTGAATGCCCTAAGGAAGGATAACAAAGCAAAGAGAAGAAGATACCTTCTACAGAATCAGGATAGCCACAAGAATCGAAGGAAATACCAAAGCCTTCGTTGGAAGAGCCCAAAATGCTTGATGAGCACAAACAGTTGGTACTCCGAGGGCAGCAAGTGCAAATGCATGGCTAACGTGGTAGTGCCAATCCATGGGTACACGGGCAGCAAGATAATTATGCACATGCAAGCATGGGACAACAAGGATACTTTGGTGGTTTGTACCATTTTTCATGCTATGGTTGGACAAACACTGCATATAGGAATGTATGGCTCAAATCCTTATGGTATACAGCAGCCAATGCATAGCTCACAACACCCAATGTATCCGGGTAATGCAAGTGGAATGCCTAATCCCATGTATGGCAGCATAGGCATGATGCCTAGGGCACAAAGTGGGCCATATGGATATGTATCTGCATCCCTAGGGATTGTTGGAGCACAAGGATTTAGTGCTAGTCATGTAGGAGCATCTGATAGCGTTGGTTATCATGTAAATACAACAAATGCACCCTTTTTGCAGCAACCTATTTATGATAACTTGACTTCCATAGGTTCGTTGAAGGACTATGATGAAGGTGGCATAAGTGTGAAGTTTGAGCCTTTCAGTGGTGCACAAGATAGGCTGAAAGCACTCGTTTTAGTTCAGTAGTTTGATGCAACCTACTTTGGAGGCAACTTCATAGAGGCATCTAAGATACGAAAGGTAGCCACATTTTTGAAGGGAAATGCATTGCAGTGGTTGTCTATACTTCTTATTCAAGGTAAGTGACCTACCACTTGGGTCTAATTTAAGCAAATGTTTGCTTCGAATTGGTTGGCAAGTATCTTTGAAGTAGACATTATGGTAGCTTGGAATTAGTTGAATTTCAAATATTGCAAGAACTTGGATTAGTATAATAATAAGTTTTGGGATGCATTGCTGCTAGTTACTCCTTATGGCATAGTACCCCTCCATGAGCAAGTGGAGAAGTATATTTGTGGTTTGTCAAAGGGTATTCGGGATTTTTGCATTAAGGCCATTGTTTCCAGCATGTCTTAGCTTATAGAAAATGCTACTATAGTCGACAGACACATTGTTTCATGGAAAGGATGCAGGATTCCAGATAGTGATGCCAAGCCACATGTCATTGAGAACAAGGTTGAGAAAAAGAGTAAATCTGAAAATAAAACTGAAAATCAGGGCATATCTGAAAATAGGGCTAGAAAGAGGAACAAATTGTAGAGAAAGAGTGGAAAAAATGATGCATGAAGTAAGGAGATAATGGTTGCAAATAAATGCTTTATTCGTGAACAGGAAGGGCACATGGCACACAATTCTCCTAGTAAACAGCAAGTTGAAAAGGAGAATAGTAAGGGAAAGAAAGGAAAAACCACTGCTCGTTTAGTGTCTGATGTAGTGGCAGATCAGCCCAATGATGATAGCACAGAACTTTGCAGGACATGGGGGCAATATCAAATATTAGCGTTGTCGGGGCGTTTGGGGTCGAAAGTCTACTACCGAGGTAAGAGACAATAGGGTAAAGGGAGATTTAAGGAGAGGAGTAGACGGAAGAGAAGGGGTTCGAAGAAATAGAAGATGTAGAAGAATATTCACAGAGGTGAAGCTTGTCAATTTGTTTCTGCATTGTGAGAATATAAAACTCTTGTAGACAAAAAAATGCATAAAACAATACCTTCCTCTATGCTTCCCAAACCACCAATCTGATGCTACCATTGGCTCCGAAAGGGGGGTAAAATACTTGCTCAACTGACTAGAATACTCCCAGATCATTCCTTCTCTTAGTTCGGAGTGCTATTTAGTATTTGAAAACTGCGATCGCGCATTGCACAATTTCGCCAATCCTTCTTTTTTACATAAAATTCTCCCAAAATAGCTAATAGCTACATGTTTTCTTTTACATGTCATATTTCACATGTTTTTGGGGAGTATAAACATATTGAAGGATCCACTTCCCATGAAAAGTAGAAAATAAAAGCTTTCTTTGAATACAATACATTTAACAATATTTGGTCCATATGTGCAAATTTACTATACAAGAATGTGGTGATATTTTCAAGTTTGTGCGAGAGTTGGATGAGGGACAATTTTGAAAAGGGAAATTTTTGGAAAGATTTAAACTCGGGGAAGTTACTATACGTATATCCTCTACATCACGTTAATTGAAGGCCTATTTATAAATATCCTTATCTATGAATTTTTCTTGAATAAAATATAACCCTTTTCTATTCAATTTGTAAATAATCCCTTTATATTACACCCTTCTGTATGTAAAAAATATATAGAAATGATATTTTAAAAATACATTATTTGGAACCCACGTGATGCACATATATATTCATGAGTAACTTACCCGAGTTAACATTTATATGATGAACATGACATTAGAATGAGATTAGAATATAGTAATAGCAAGAGACAAGGACAATTGTCCAAGATTCAGTCTGAAATGGAGAGCTACTAGATTGGTGTAAATTGAAAGTTTGATGGTTATTCTTTGATACTTGTATTCCTAATATTATTAGATCTCAAACATTAATACTTGATGGGACTAGCCATTTCAATGTATTCCTGATATTATTAGGTCTCAAACATCAATAGTTGATGGGACTAGTTATTTCAATGTAGAACCACATATATGTGCTAACTTAAAGGATATTAAATTTATGCTTGGAATATGCAACATGGATAATGCAAAATATCCTTATATTTATTGCATGGAAAGTACATGTGGTCTAGAGATTGAAGTAATTTGCAACCAACAAGGAAAGTCCCAACTAGAGAATCTATAGATCTAAGAAAATCTAAATATAAAGAGGACATATGGGATCCTATTCTTTCAATCTCTCTTAGAGATATCCAGAGTTGTACTTTGCATGGAAAGATTAGAATAATTGACAAGCTTCTCAAATTGCATCTTCATTATGCATATTCAATTAGGCTAATATCCTTGTTGGATGAGTGCATTAATAAATGTGAGACATAACTCTCCAAAATATTTAATTAGGCTAATATCCTTGTTGGATGAGTGCATTAATAAATGTGAGGCATAACTCTCCAAAATGGGGTTTCTTGGCCGATAAGTTCACTTGAGAAAAGATCATTTTTACAAGAGAATATCAAAACTATCAAAAATTGGCTAAACTTGTCCAAAAATCTAGTATTTTTGTAGCATTCACACTGGTGAATATTGACATTAATGACTATTATGGCATTCGCTCTCTAGATCAATAAGAAAGCCACACTCTAGAGTTTTTTACATTGTGACCGCATAGCGGCATGACATTCACCCTCTCCTAACCTGCACATTCTCTGGCATGTGCCAAAGTCTTATGGATCTGCAGTGTCAGAAGAAGTATCCTCTGCCATGCCAATGTCCTCATCTTTTACCTCTTCTTATTCCATATTTTCATGTTCATGCTCAATATCCAACTTCTTTAACTCATATATTGAAGACTCCCTACGTTTAAAGAGCTTGATACATTTTCCAGCCGTTGGAATCCTTAGAGCTATCCCATCCATCTCATTTAATGCATAGGTAGCATTGTTAAAAACAAACCTTACCACATATGGACCAAATCACCACTTTGCTATCTTCTGACTACCGCTATGCTGATTTTCCAAGCTGCTGTCCTAAACCAGCACCTAGTCCCCTTCTTGTATAGCTTGTGGTCGAAGTCTGTGTCACTTGTCAAACCTCTTCTTCCTCTTGATCCTTGCAGTCTTCAGCTTTTTCATGGCTGTCTCAATGTCTTGAGGCCTTCTTTCTAACAGTCTAATGCGTAGGATCAACAACGCTTCTCTATTCAAACCCTTTTCCCATGGTAGAACATTCCAAGTAGCAATAGTCTCCTTAATAGGCATGATTGGCTGTTGTCCATACATTAATTCAGCAGGCATATACCCTATAATTGTACTGTAAGTGATCCTATCAGCCTATAAAGTAAAGGGTAACATTCTTGGCCACTCTTTCATCCCGCCCTTGTATGACTTTGCTAATGCCTTAATGATAGGCTGATGATCTCTTTCACTTTTGCCATTTGCTTTAGGATTATAGGTTGAAGTTAAAGCCAACTTGATACCCAATTGTGAAAAGAAGTCACGAGCCTCATCCATGTCCAATTGTCCACTTGATTTGTCAAGTTTTCTCCTACAAGCACAAGATATCTCATATTCCATAAACCTGCAGGCGTAGTAATTAAGTCAACTATCCATTTGTAATGCATAGACAATGGATAGGCCGGTTGCAACCCATCTCTATGCTTTACCATGGAATACATTTGACAGGCACTGCATGATTCCACATAATGCTCCACATCTTTATACATGTTTTGCCACCAATACTTTTCTTTGATCTTGGCAAATGTGCCCTAAACTTCTCTATGTCTAGCCCATAAGCTTTCATGAAACTCTTGCATCACCTGTTGTTGAGAAGCCCCATCTCCCAATACATATACTGGAGCCCCTCTCTTTTTCTTTGCATGCTTCCATAAATATCCATCTTTCAAGAAAAACCCATAAGCTTTTCTTTTAATCCTTTTGAATTCTGCTTGAGACCACTCAGTCTTCTTTGTCATGCGGCTGAGATATTGGCCTATTTTCAGCCAATCATCCTCATACAACTCTTCCAAGAATTGTGTTTTTATTGAAGCATAACACTGATGATGCTTTCTCTCTATTTTCCATCTTTTCTCCATGGTTGTAAGCTCTTTTTTTACTGTTGAAATCCCTATTACAATAGTTCGTAGAAACAGGGAACGACTGTTCCGGCCTGTAGGGACAGTTTAATGCGTTCCAGACCCTTGGAGGACGTGAAACGGCCAAGGAACGTTCCTTGCTGTTCCCAAGGCCATTTCTTGCCATTTCCCCTACTGTTCCTTGTTTGGAATGGTCGTTCCAAGCATGTTGACAAAAATTTTGCATTTTTTCACGTTTTTTCTTTTTGCTTGTATCACACTCCTTTTAACACATGTTCAGCCATCTCCATCGCCTAATGTACACACACTTATCTCTCTCTCTCTCTCTCTGTCATTGAATATTCAAAGTGTCAAGACAATCCACAAGCCAATCAGGAGTCCATGCAAAGTTCAAATTTGATGCATTATAAACTCTTGCAAATCACAATAAAATTTCAGCCTATTCTCAATTCCAAGGTAATCATTCATTTATATTGTCTAATTTCAAGGGAAACTAGAATAATTGGGGCAATTCAGAGCAATTTGGAGCTATGGGGATAATCGGGTCAATTTTGGGACATGCAGGTCAATTTAGAGCATTGAGAGGCATTGGGGCAATTAGAGGGACATTCTTTGGGGCAACTTGGTCATGCACGGTATATTTGGGGCACTTAAGTCATGTGCCATTCCCTCGTTTCCGTTCCCCCACCTTGGACGTTGCTCCCGTTCTCGTTCTCGTTTCTTGTTCCAGGTAACTATGCCATAGTTGTACCTACAGTAACAACAATTGCATATTCATTCCCTATTGTCATAAAGTCGTTTTCAGCACCTATCACATCATCCTCTTCGTCTTCCATTAGCTCCTCTTCATCTTCAAAGCTTGCTCGTGAAAGCATTTCAGCCACGAGGTTTTTTCTACCTGCAATATGCTGAAAATCAGGGTTAAGTGACTATATATATGCAATCCACCGTAACATGGCAATATTAGGATTTGAGCAATTCACTATCATGCCCAATAGAGGTAGACAATCAGTCTCTACTACTACATGAGCTTCCATAAAATACTCCCTATCACACTTAAGGGCTGTCACTACACCCCAAAGCTCTCTTTTGACTTCAGAATACCGGTGTTGCCGTTCATTAAGGACCTTTGTTCCAAACTGAATGGCATACCTATTCCCATCAGTATTATTCTGACCCACTGCTCAACCAATGCCAATTGGGCTTGTATCCACGGTGAGAATAATAGGCTGCCCATTCTTATAATTTTCTCTCTTTAGTGTTGGGGCTGAAATCAATAAGCTCTTTAACTTCTGAATGGCCTTCGTATGTTGTTTCCCCCACCAAAACTTTTGCCCTTTTCTCAAGAGTTGATATAAACTTTCAACCACATGAGCAAAATGCAGAATCCATATCAAGTAAAAGACACATGCACCCAAAAATCTTCTCACCTTGGATACATTCGAACATGTCTCTTGCATCTTGCTTATGGCCTTAATCTTTACTGATGAGGGCTTTCTCCCATATGGTCCACACATGCGCCCAATAACTAATACTTCATTCACTCCCAAAACCGACTTTTCTCCTGACAGAGTCAAATGCACTTCTTCAAGATAACTCAAAATCGTGTTACAATAAAAAATATGATCAGCCACAAATCTTCTACATCCTCATTCAACTCTTCATTCTTCTCATAGATATCACATCCTTTGATTGGCATATCATCAAGAAAGGGCAAGGTCAATTGAGGAATATACTCTCTTAAAACTTTATGCATAGCATTCATCATATGTGCCACTAAATTGGTTGCTCCCTGTGGAAGCGTACACATCCTAACCAATCCAAGTGGTGTCTTCATGGTAATGATATCTCGGCTTTCTAATGCAAGCTGGAATTGATCATATCTTGAATATAGATCTCCCATAGAGTAAATTGCCTTGCTTGCAAATGCTTCTGCAAATTCATCTACTATTGGGCTTGATCCAACATTCCTTATGGTGACCTTATTAATTGGTTGTAAATCTTGTATAAATCTCAAAGAGTCATTATTCTTTGGAACAGTGAACCACTGATTTGAATATGGAGCTGAAGAGAGCTTCAAAATCCGCATCTTGATCTTCTTGTTCAAAAGCTCCAACAACTTAGGAAAATATGCTCAAGGTACTGGAATAGGCTTTAAATTCCATGGCACATGAGGTATTGTAAAGATCACCATAGGTGCAATTGGATCAACATATCCAATTTCATCTGGTTGAAACGCAAAGGCTTTCCCATGCCTTGCTAACATTTGCAAGAAACAAGTTTTTTTGCAAGCAAAAGAAAGTTTGTATCACCAATTTTCAGCTTTTGTAAAGTTTCAGTTGTAAATTTATGTCCTACTCCATGTGGATCTCGTAAACTAGGCTGTTGAGTCACTTTTTCGGCTAACCCATCACTTTCAGGTAGTAAAGGCAAAGCCATAGGCTTAACCCCCTTTGCAATTGTTTTGTACTTTGTATCCATCCTTGGTTCAGTCCTGTTTTACAACCCATAACATTCATGCTCAGCAAACTCTTGAATGACTTCATACATCTCTAAAGTGTCAACATAAATAACCTCTTTTTCTGCCCTGTTTTCAGCATTAATTGCTGCTGAAATTTCAGCCACTGTATCAACATCAACCAGCCTTGAAAATAGCCTTGAAATACTTTCATTTGTAGCCATCAAACCATATGTCTTCAACTCTTTTTCAGCCTATCCTACATATTTCTTGTCAGCCTTGCACCTGGTTGAAATATTTTTAAAACTGCCAAGACTACATGTTGTCCATTCTCCTGCAATCCAGACAAACACAAATTTTCCCTTTCTTGGAGGCATAATTATCTTTCTAGAGGCATTGCCATAGCCTCCACTTACAATAGTGCTGTCTAAAAACCCTTAAACTCTTGTGCATTAGGTGGCATGGGATTATTCCGTAGCCTATCCCTATTGCGGGGGTGATTTACACAAATGGTGAGAAACTGTACTGCCTTTGTATTATCTTTACTCCGAACGCAAGCATTTGAAGAACCATCATCCAAGGCTTTTGTTTCTAGCCTTGATTCAAGACTATAGGGTTGCCTCAAAATCACCAGATAACTACATGAATCTTGCACAAAAAAATGATATTCATCTATAATATCTCCAGTAGTCACGGGTACATTCGAATAAGTCGCATAAAGATTCCCCTGATGAATTGTTTGCTACTTGCATGCACCATCCCGGATCTACATCAATCGGTCAACCTCCATTCTTATACAAGCTGTGTGCCATAACATTGATTTTAGAACTATGGTCCAAGAGAGCTATGCAAGGCGTCTCCCTTTCTTCCACTTTAACAATTGTCTTTGTTGTAGCACGAGCCCAATGCGTTCGTGAATAATAACTATTTGGAATAAAATGAGCATATTCTTTTTCATGTGCTTGTTGATGGACATCCCCATTATACATAGCCTTCTCTCTATGCTTATTGTCGTCCATAAGACCAATTTTAGCCACAAGCTTGTTGTTACACTCCCATCAATCTGCTCCAAATTAGTATTACATGTATCATTATATTTCCTCTGAAGTTGTTTTTCTATGTCTTCGTTAATCTGCATCAATGCTTGTAAAACTTTACCATTAAATTGTCTTTTTCATTTTACCACATCAACGATTGCATCATGAAATTCACACTTTTCAATTCTAGGAACTTCCCCAAGTGTGAATTTCACTCTACTACCAAATATGCGATCTTTTAAGACCTTTTTAAGGTTTGTGGCAATCTCAAGATCCGATTGTAACTTGTAACCGGATTGCTTTCCCCTTTTCTTTCCTTCTTGTTTTTTCTCTTGAGATGCATCCTCCATAACATGCTCAAGTATGGCTTTTTCAGCCTTTTTTAGTTGCTCCATTTTACTTCGTGTTATGCATTTAGATGAGCTTGAAGAGGAAGGACCAACAATGTCCTTATCTCTTTTTTTCTTTTCTTCCATAAGAGCTTCTTGATTATGAATCTCAGCCAAATAAGCATAGATTGAAAATAAGTCCATTGGTGCATTCCATCTTGTTCTTCCTCGTATACTCTGACTTGCATCAGCCAATTCAGACTTTGTTGTTTTGCCATTTTCCATGCAATCTAATGCTTGCATCCAAATACGAGATTTTGTTTCAGCCATGTCTCCTTTACGAGCTTCATTGGTTCTTTTAATTCTCAACTCATATGTGCTTGCATCTATGGCAACAAATGTTGTCATTGCATCCATATTTTCCATTCTCTTCTGCACGTCATCATTTTCAAAATTTGGCTCTATTGGAAGACCAATTTCTGTTGCATACATTTTACCATCTTTTCAAAAGACTAACCTTTTTGCTTTCACTTTACGATAGGTTGTACAATCTTGCTTTTCATGCTGTAAACTATCACATCAAATGCATCTCCTCTTGTATCCTTCTCTATAGGGTCTTTGGACTATTGCCTGAGCCTTCTCTTTTACCTTAGTATCTAACTTTTTGACCTTTGCATAGATTTCTGTTAAATTCAGTCTCAAATCACACATGCCTTTGATTAATTTATCCATAGCATCACCTTTAAGAGCTGGATCAGCATGTATAGCTTGTTATTTCACCATAGCTACAAGTGCTTTGGTTGCAATTCCATCCCCCTTTTGAGCACTAGCTAGTGTGGTGCCTGTACTCCATCTTAATTTCATCCGATCTCTCTTTATCAACATATGCACTGTCTTAGCTACATTAGCCCAATCTCATTTCAATCTCATTTCAGAAGAGGCATTTTCTAAACAAATCAATTTTCTAGCTCTCCAATGATTGTTGCTCATCGGCATCCAGCTGCGCATATCGACTTTCAAAATCACGGAGCAAAGCTGTAGCAATCAACCCTTAATTGGGCTTTTCAATCCAATCTATAGATATCTTTTTAGTTACTAATCCTGTATCTTTCAAGAGAAACTCTTTTCTCAAAGCTTTCTTAAAAATTGTCCAATCAGCATCTCTTCTATGTAACTTATCAATTAGATCGTACAAAGCATGTATGGCCAAACGAGAGAAACTACCGACTCTATGTATATTACGGTATTCCATGAAACATCTTTTCTTCATACAACAAGATGAAGGCCGAAACATTTTAATCTTTAAATTGTTTTAATTCTTGTTCTATTGTTTGTAATGCATTCATAGCTAAAGAATCAATTCTTTTTGCTTCCTACCGAGTTTGCATTTGCTGTTGTAACAACAATTGCTGTTGTTGTTGTTGCTGCAACAAAGCAATCATCTGTTGTAAAGTATTACTACTACTTGAACCAGCAGAATCCCCCATCTTTACACACCTGCTACTGACTTTCACGTCGGGTTTACCATTGTCGGATCGTTTGGGGTTGAAAGTCTACCGCGGGGGTAAGAGACAGCACGGTGAAGGGAGATTCAAGGAGAGGAGTAGACGGAAGAGAAGGGGTTCGAAGAAATAGAAGATGTAGAAGAATACTCACAGAGGCGAAGCCCGTCAATTTATTTTTGCATTATAAGAAGATAAAACTCTTGTAGACAAAAACGTGCATAAAATAATATCTTCCTCTATGTTGCTCAGTCCGCCAATTTGATGCTTTCATTGACTCCAAAAGGGGGGTAAAATACAAGCTTAATTGGCCAAAATACTCCTAGATCACTCATTTTTCTTCTCTCAGTTTAGAGTGTTGTTCATTGTCTGAAAATCGCGATCGCGCATTGCGCGATTTCGCCAATCCTTCTTTTTTACATAAAATCATTCCAAAATGGTTGAAAGCTACTTTTAAGAAACTATCATTGAAAAGCTTTGTTTTCACATTTAGAGTTATGTGGACAACAGAGAATTCTTTATTGCTCCATTGGAAGGATCTAATGTTTTGCTTTGTATGTCTTGGTGCCATCATGTGCATGCAATGATTAATGCTTATGATAAGATTATGATCCTCTTTTATAGAGGCAAAGTTTATACTTTGGATGTAAAATTGAAAGGGGGAAATCTGTCCTTGTATTTGCTTCTGTTGTTTTCAAAGTAATGAAAAATCATATTTCAACTTACTTGGTTTTTACTAAGGATAAGAGTGATAATGGGAATGTGACTAGTTTGGATAAAGATTGCATGTTATTTTTTCAAATGTATGTTGATTGCTTTTTTCAATTACTTTCAGGATACTTGCCACCTAAAAGGCCTAAGGATCATGACACATATTTGATCCTTGGTAGTAGCCCATCTAATAAGCCACCTTATATGGTTAGTGCAGCCCAACAGGAGAAGATTATGAGTCAGGTCAATGAGCTGTTAGAGAAATGACTGATTCATCCCAGTTCATCTTTGTTTTGTTCTCTAGTGCTTTTAGTGCAGAAAAAGGATGGGTTATGGCGTATGTGCATTGACTATTGTTCTTTGAATGAAATTACGATAAAGAATAGATTTCCGATCCCTAGAATTGATGATATCTTGGATAGATTGGAGGGAGCAGCCACCTTTAGTTGTATATATTTGAAAAGTGGTTACTATCATATTCGGATTAGGCCTGAGGATGTATTCAAGATAGCCTTTTGAACATCTTTTGGTTTGTATGAGTTTCTTGTTATGCCATTTGGGCTTACGAATACTCCTACCATGCTCAATAGAATGATGCATCGATCACATCTTTTAGCAACATAGGGAATTTGTGGGCACTTTCTTTGATGGCATGATTGCATTTTTGAAGAATGAGGTTGAGCATCACAAAAATTTGGCAATAGTATTCAATGAGATACGCAGGCATCAGTTGTTGATTAATGACAAGAAAAGTGAATTCTTTTTATATGAGATTCACTTTTTGGGCCACATTGTATTGGTTGATGGCATTCGTATGGATCCTCCTATGGTTGAGATAATTCGTTCATGGCTACATCTTCGAAATGTTCATGAGATCTACAACTTTATGGGTCTATGTTTCTACTACAAGAAGTATGCACAGAACTTTACTGAAATCGCTTCTTCATTGCATGCTTTGTAGAAGAAGAAAATGCCATTCAGATGGACAGTAGTGGAATAGGATTTGATGTATTAAAAGAAAAGATGACATTGCAGCCCTTGCCTATTCTTGACAGGCCTTGACAAAGCTTTGCTATGGATTTTATCTTTGAGCTTCCATGCACACCTACAAGAAATGATGGGATATGGACTATCATATGCACGTTCAGTAAACAAGCCCACTTCATTCTTGTAAGGGTTTCAAGGCTGATCATATGGCACGTCTTTTAATGTAGCATGTGTTTAAGTATCATGGTATGCTAGAGTCGATCATTAGTGATCGTGACCCATGGATGACAAGTTTGTTTTGGAAAGGATTATTTGAGAACATGGACACAATGTTGATGAAATTCTCTTCATCCTTCCATCCACAAATTGATGGTCAGTTTGAGGAGGCTAATTCCACAGTGTTAGATCTTTTGAAGTGCTACGTATCAAACCACAAGGCGTAGTGGGAACAATATTTGCCATCGGTCGAGTTTGCATATAATAACACGGTGCATAGTTCTGCTAGTAAGACTCCTTTTGAAGTGGTAGAGGGTGGTAAGAAAGTATCTCCTATTTTGCACACAAAAGATAAGATGTTTGAGGTTGATTGCTATGTGGAAAGCATGGCAACTTATCAAAAGGTTAAGTATGCAATTCAAAGATCTTAGGATGAGAAAAAGAGGACAATTGATCATCACAGGCATGCTTTGCACTTTGTAAAGGGTGATTATGTATTGTTGCATTTTAAATAGGCACGGCTGAAAAAGATGAAGGGCAAAGAGCGATTGTATCCAAAGCTGTCTACAAGATACTATGGACCATTTCAAGTATTGGAGAGGATCACTGATGCATGCTAGAGGCTGAAATTGCCTCCACATTGGCGAATATACAATGCATTTCATGTGAGCTTGCTTAGGCCTTTTCATGGTGATGTGCTAGAGAATGTATCTGCTGAAATTCAACTTGAGGTTGAAGAGCTTGATGAAATACTAGTACCAGAGCAAATTTTGACACACAAAGTGGAAGATCAAGGGTAAGGTTTCTAGAAGGTACTTGGTGAAGTTTCAAAATTATTCACCAATGTATGCTAAATGGATGGAGGAGGATAACTTGGCAAACCATCCTCAGTTGTTGCAGCTTTACCTTGATGCTTTTCATTTAGAGCCAACTTTAATTTGGGCTCAATAAAATTATGTAGAGCAAGGGTCCAGAATATTACTTGATGCTCGTGAGGGAGCTAGCACCTTCGCTCCTTAGTGAGATGGATAGCTTTAGATGTGGTGGATCTTGGATGTATTCAATATACATTCAGGGTACTCTAGCTGACAGTATGTTGTCTAGGAGATCACTATTTAGTGTACTAGTTTTGAATAAACCATGATGTCCCGCTAAAGGTGAAGAGTGCATCTCTTGCAAAATGCAGTCTTTGAAAGATAATTGAGGAGTCAAGAAAACCTGTCCTTGGTACCATAAAAGACTGTTATGCCATTTATAATTTGGATACTCTTCTCCTTTGCCTTGCTAAATTCCTTCATCATTTTGTATGCTTGCTCATCAAGCAAATACTCTCCATGAATGCCAGGGATCCAATCTTTATGCACAGTTGAAATGGTAGAGATACATGTCCATATTCTTGACAAGGTATCCGCCATCACATTATCTTTTCCAGCCATATAGGATATCTCAAAATCATATCCTTGAAGAGTAGCTAACCATCTTTGTTGCTTGGAAGATAAATTTGGTTGTGAAAGGAAGTATTCATTTGGCTATAAGTGTTAGTTGGTGACACTAGAGAAGTGGCACTTAATGGTACCTAACATCACTCTGATTGTTAAAGATGGCATTGAGACACTCAAGAATGAGAGTCGCCTAGCCAATTAAATTATTGGCCAATCACATTTTTTTTGGGTAGTGAAATAATATTAGATTAATTTTCAGTATTTAAAGACAGAAAACTATTTAATTATGGATAATGCTGAAAAAGCCATTTGGGAAGGTTGCTATTTGGAAAACTTATCCATGAAGGTTGGTGAGAGGCTGAAGAAGAGGGAAAACATGACCATTCTGGTGTTGTGAATTGTGGGGAGCTGTTGGAACTGATTGGGATTGTTTTTTCTTTATTTTCTAGCAGAAAAGAGCAGGTTGGATGTAGGCGACAGCTCTTGGGGACCCCCAAATTGTAGGGACAGTAGGGAGAGGGTTTCCAATAATAGGTGATAGCATCTACAAGCTGTTGAGGCAAGGCAGTAGCAGTAAATGATTGATTTTCTTTAGTTTTTCACGAAGAAAGTTTGAATTTTCTCTCTCCTCAAAATTCTTTCTCATCTCCTAGCCTTTCTACAGCTTTGCTCAAAAGATTACAACATTTAGATTACCAAAGATTGAGAAGATTCAAATTTCTTTACTATAAATCCTAATTTGTAGTGGCACAATTTGGGGTTTAGTAAGTCTCAGGAAGCATGCCAGAAATTGGAAGCTTGGATTCAACAAGGCTGAAGTTGTTTTCAGTCAAATTGAAGTGGAGGAACCAACAAATGAATGAATTTGAGGTGACTACCCGAATCAAGGGGCAAATCAGATTGAAGACTTGCTAGTCATTTTGGACAGCAAGGGGAGTTGGAATATGGAAAGGGATTGGGAAAATCCCATTGTACATCGACTTCTTCTTCATTTAAGTTAAAGAAATACCAAAAGGGGCACCACTTTTGGGGCCAACAAGGCGTCCATTGTCCAAGATTGTGAGTTAATTTGCATTTCTCAGTTTTGTAATAAATGTTGCTGTTGTAACTAAGTTGTATTCAAGAAATTACCACCCATCCACGGAAGGAAGGTTGGTTTTAGAAATAATCAAGATTACCTTCTAGTTGTTGTTGAGCTCTATGCATGAGGATCAAGTCAAATGAAGAATAAATACAATGCTCATGTAGTAAACACACTATATAGGGTGAATACAAAACCTTGAACTCATGTGTCTCTCTAGATTGGGGTAGAGAGTGAGATGGAGAGTGTGTGGTCCTTTATATGGATCCTGAAACATAGTACACAGCCTCTGAAAGTGTATGTTAACAATAAATGCAAATATGGAGAGTCTAGATCAATGCTAGATGAAGTTGGACTGTTTGGAAGAGTAGGTAGCAGATTGAAAACAGTTAAGATGATGCAGATGACAGCTGCAGTAGTAAAACACAGTAGATTTGATGTTGCAGGCTATATGGCAGTACTGGACAGTAAATGAAGGTGAAGATGATGATGTCAGCTGCAAGTGACAGCTGCCGAGTGGTGAATGTAGGCTGGAACAGATCAATAACAGAAAAACATAGCTTGCGAGTGATGGCAACAGGCTGGAAAACAGTCGCCGGCAGTAGGATAGTCTAGAAGCATGCACCAGCTGGAGGAGAACAACCTTGAATTGAGATATCTGCTAGAAGGGGCGTGAATAGTAGGTGCCAACAATCTGGAAAATAAGGATGGACTAAGTAGGGGGCAGCCCATCGATTGTAGATGAGTGGATCCTCCCAAATTAAGGTTTGGCTTATGAGACACAAACATTCTCTAGGAACACGTTTCTTTTTAATGAAAGTTTCTTAATTTACATCTTTTGGGGCTATTTGAAAGAGCTAACTAGTTCATAATGCATTTTTAGCTCAGCACAAAGGGACCTCAAGCCTTTGTGTCTTGATGACCAAGGTAGAGGTGAGCTGAGAGGCGTTGAAGATGCCCATAACTTTAAGAGCGTCTTACCCGAGACGGATCCCAAATGCAGCAGCAATCTACCTGTTTGATGTCGAGATAATGCTTCCCTATTGCATAATGATAGAGAAACAATAAAACACAGCAATGTTCAGGCTGGAATGATGATATGGCAGCCTTTGTTGAGCAGCTGATGCAGCAGGAGTCCTCAGGGATGAAAATGAACCTGATGAAGCCTCTAGATAGCATGAACAAACCTGAGCAGGCTGGCAATAGCAGGCAGGCAGCCATCTGAACAGCAGTGGTTTCACCATGATGCTGAGGGAAGGATGATCATTGCAGGATGAGGGTGGTCGTTGTGCAGGACAGTTGCAAAATGCAGCAGAGGGGAGTGTTGGCGATGGCTGTTGGAGCGAGGAGAGATGAAGTGATGAAGAACAAAGGCTGGTGCAAGGAGAGAATGATTAGAGATGAAAGATCCAAGATGTGCACAATTTCCTTTTAGAGGGAGCTTTTAGCCTTTTGTCCTGCCACAAATAAATAATCACTTCTTTTTCACATTTATAGGAATTAAATTAGGACATAATTCATGATAATTTCAGAACAATTCAGGGCTCTAATTTTACTTGTTCAACACCTTGGTCTCTTTGGGGTGGCACCTCTTGGATTGGATGAAGAGCCTGTTTCTCATTCCCTTTGATCATTCTTTTTGGGCCAGCGATGCTCTTGACACGGTTGCAAAGGGACCTAGAAACTGCCATGACTTGATCAGCTTTGGGGTGTTAAGCGACCCAGAAATTTCTAGACTGACTCTATTGCATTTTTGTGGCTGTCAAAGGGTTCCAGAAAGAATTATTTCCATTAAAACTGTTTTCTAGAACTTTGCTAGGATAACAGGCTCAGAAAGTTCTATAATAGGGAATTGTTAAGTCATTGCCACTTACATCCCTCATTATGTGCACATCAGTTCCAACTCTCCACTCCCTACCTTCGTCGTCCTTGCCATCATCAGTTGTCCTCTCTTATGATCATTGCCATAATCCTAGCTTGCTGCGTCCCTGCTGCCATTAGTCTCTAGGAGCTGTCAACTGTTGTTTTCGGCCTTGTCTAAGTCATTTCCAGCCCTTTGCAGCTGTCGCTATCATCAAAATTGTTGTGTTTTCCATGGAGCATGCGGCCTGCACCTTGAGATACTATCTAGCTGCTATGTTTTGGCCTTTCTTGCCTTTCCCTCTGCTGATCGCCAACATTGGTGGCTGTGTTGCTGTGCTGGGCTGCTCTACGTCGACAAGTCTCCTTTGTTTTGCCACTGTCCAGCATCTCCTTTGCCTTGGTATCCCCTTCCACATCAGGAACTGCACTTTGGCTCTCCTCCCACCTGTGTTGCTGCCTGCTATCTTCTCATCAGCATTTGACATTGACATTGGTAGGTTGCTGCATTCAAGATTATCCTAACGTCTTGCATAGTTGGTTGGTCCTTGAATTTATTCATTCAGCTCTTCCTTTCGCATTTTATTTTTTCTGAGTTTACTGTGTCAGTCATTTTCATACATTTTGTTTTTTCTAGGAGTCCTATTTTTCCTCACAAGTACCACAATGTTGGATGATAAGGCAGATGTCTGTACAAGGGCTCTCTCATGCCTTTGCTTCTTCCTCATTTGTGCTCCTTGGGAGTTCATGCACGCCAAGGGTCTAAGGGGGAGTATTGATGCTCATGGCCAGATTCTTCTGTTTGTGTGAACTCTATCTAGTTTGCTACACTGTTATACAACTATCTTCATCTCCTTCACGTGTAGCACTATAACAACATGGAATGGGAGCAGGGAATGGGAAACAAAGCTAGAAACAGAACATGAATGGGGGGTGGCAAGGAATGAGAATGAGGAGGGAGTGAATAAGTAAAATTCACTTTTATATAAAGATATGAGAAGTTTACAGACACATTAAAAGGTGATAGGGTGGTTTTTTACAGCTTGTGCAAAGTTCACACGTTTGTGTGTTTGGGTGTTTGTGGGAGGTGTGTGACTATACTTTTACTACGGTGAACACTGAGCCAAAAACTTTCCAACCAGCCTGTTACATGCTAGCATGCTACTCGGGTGAAAAGTGAGCCGAAATTAAAGCGCATCAAAACCCTAATATCGAATGTTGCTCCAGAAGTGTGCATCTAAACTCTGTGTAGGGATCACAAATATGAGATAATAATCGTGTGGGCCAAAATTGCAGAGTTGCATGGAATTTCCACGAAAAGCACCATATGATACCAATTTCGGAAGGCTTTAAGATAACATCAATGCGAGAAGGGTTGACAAGAATATCCAATCATGCCAAGCCGACAGACCATCTCTACACCCAACAGATCCATAAATTGACTGGTCCGAAGATTGGTAGAAACTAAAAAAATGCTTGGGGTCTTGAGAGTAATGGTGATTGTTATTGCATGGCTCAATGAGGAAGGCGTTGGGGATGGCTTCAACAATGCTAGCCAGGACTTTGTGACAAGCTTGTTGGTTCTGAATGCATGGGTATCGGCACTTTAATCATTACTGCAGTTCAAAGTAATGTACTAGCAACTATAGATAAGGATCAAGATGGCCCAGTGCATGAACTTCATTTATGAATATCAAATGTGGTGTACAATGTCTGTGGCCCTTGAACTTCTGGACAGAGCAAACATCTATTTGCAGGTGGGTTGGCTTGTTGTTGACTGCTTCAACAATTGGTCCATCTTTTTTGAGAAATTCTCAAGGTGGAAACTATCAATGTCCATATATGTTTGATTGTCACTCTCAGTCTACAGTTAAGACTTAAGTGTAGCACAATGGGGATACATCAGAAAGAGTGGGGGTACATTAGAAAGTGATAAGAACAAGTAATGAACCCCTTCAGGCCCTTCCATGGAAGTACCTAGCGTCTAAATAATTACATTCGATCTGTTTGAAATACATAATGATGAACTCTACAGGTGAAGGAAGTGCAGGGAATGATTATTTCCTTAAAATCATGCAAAAAGCCTATCACCAACTATGTCTGCCTTAAGGAAATCAGTAGTGGCTTCATGAGTAGAAAACTTAATAGGGAGGGGAGCCCATCCATATTTTAGTTCTCATGGGTGCCCCAAATGTATACGTCATATTTAGATACTAAAAGAGCCGTCAAGTATGTTAATGCCTTTGTGGGGACTTTGCTTTTCTGCATCAATTTAAGATTGCGGATTGAACAAGAAGGAAGTTCAAGAAGCACTCCTGCTGCTGTACACAATCTTTTATACGTGTCTCAGCTACAATCCGGAGGAAAATTCCAAACATATTCCTGTATGTTTGTGGCCCTATCCGCTGCGATTGTATGTTTGTGCTTTTAGAAGGTGTGGGTAGCCTTTTTAATAGCATTTGACTTGAGTTCTGTCTTGTGAAATACGCAAATGTAGCTAGAAAGACTTACAAGATTGACATGATTTACTTTGATGTAGGTTGCTACTTTGGCAGTAGGAAGGCTGCTTGCTTTGATTGCCAAGGCATTACCATCCAGCCATGCATTGACTAGGAATGCCAAAATATTCTGGGATATGCTGCTAGCACTTCCCATATTCTAATATAATCTGCGGTGAAGATTATCTGTAATTGAAGCTTTGTGATTTTATCCAGCTTGAAGCTCCCGGAAGGGAGATGCATGCAACTCTGAAGGACGCTTACCTTGTAATCGTATACATGAAAGACCAAGGCTCTAGGACTACGGGCCTCATTCTAGTTTGTAATTGATTGGAAGAGAGATTCACGTGCAATGGTGTTAAATTAATTATGTGAATCCTTAAATCTCCCAACACAAAATCCTAGATCTAATATAGTGCAGACCATAGGCACTTATGAATTGTGTAGTCATATGGTCAAGATACAATACTTGGATTTGTTCACCATGCGTGCGGTTGTAACATTGATGCTTTTCACTCAATGTTGTTGCGATTGGTGTTGCTATGAACGTGAATATGTGAAGGATTAGATCACTTGTGAAAGAAAAAAGCATTCTATGAATGTGTAGGGGGTATGCCCATCCTCAAGAGCGCTCATATCTTGATACATACACATAGAATCTAACTAATAGCTAACAAGCATGGTCTCTTGATTTGCTCTCTCCTTCTCCCACTCAAATTAGTGAGCACACAAGATGCTGATATTTATTGCTTGATGTCGTGATGTTATGAATTGTACAAAGTATGTGTGGTAAGGTCACTTGGTGAAATAAAATGGGAACAAAATAGCTTTCTATAAACGAGTTGTGCATAAGATACATGAGTGCCATTTATTGTAAAGGAAATATTGCCAAAATTACCTTAAAGTATGGCAAAAGTTAAAAAATAACCCCCCTATCTTTTAGATTTTCAAATTGACCCTCGTACATTAACTAATATCAAATAATAAGCTTTTATGCTTATATTAACAACTTGATGATAACTTCATAGGTTGAAAATATGAGGGTCATTTGGGAATTTCTTGATCTTTAGGATCATTTTGGTAATTTCTTTTCTATATTTAGTACAAAGTTTAGATATTTTTCTCTTTGGAATTTATAAAGATGGGACTTCTCTCTACTCTTTTTCTTTTTGTCACGATTATTTTTGGTGGAGGAATTAGCTTTGGCTTTGCATTGGCAAAGAATATTGCATTTCCCTTGATGCTTTCTTCTTAATCTTTAGGCCATACCTCGTCCATTACTAATATCTAAAATTCCTCAAATGCCAATGCTTGAGATCTCACTTGAGTGTTAAGAGCTGTTACTAGTACATCAAACTTTGGTGGATAGATTTGAAGGCACATGCCTCCTTGCTAGTCTTTTGTATCCCACTATTTGCCATATATTGATATAGGTTCTTAGTTTGGGCGATGAATATATCCTCATATGTATTGCTAGTTGGTTCTCTAGGTTTTGGATCCTTGTTTGATTTCAGGTTTCATACTCACTCTTTAGTATATTCCAAGTCTCTAATGCCTTGATTATATGTTGAATAAGGCTCAAAACACTACAAGAAGTGTTGATATCTAAGGTATAAAAAGCATTTTCATTCCTTTATTTTTAAGCGTGTAGCAAATCAACATTTGGATAAATCATATACTTGGATTTAATGAGTTGAGTGAGGGGACTATGGCTTTGGATTAGTCCACATTACCATCTCTAGAAGCTCAGAAGAAGCAAGGATGGTTGTAATTTTATGCTTCTATAAAATGTAAGATTTTACTATCTCATTATTGGTTTGGCATGTATCATGGGTCTTAGGCATTTTGATTAGCTTTCATTTGGGTTCCATCTAGAGATAATTATGATGTGGCCCTTTATGGATCATTCTTATTGTTTAGGGTCTTGTCTTGAGGCTATCTAGGGCTTTGTCTGGAGGTTTTCATGTATGATCCACTTCACCCTCAGTTGATCTATTACATCATTTTCCTTTCAAGAGAGGGATAATGGAGGCACTATTATTGGTCATCATTGTACCAGTACCTTAGTGGTATCATACAACACATCTCATGCTTCACCTTTATGGATTCCATTTCCTAGTCATTTTGAGTACTTGTATTCATTTCCTTTCTTAGGTGTTCATTCTTTATCTTTGTCGCTTTTTATCATCTCAATGTTTTAAGACGGTATTAAATGGCTAGTATTGTTGGTCTTCTAGTTTTGTGTGTTGCTATTGATAGTTTTAATTTGAAAATCTTATGTTTTCTATTGCTAGAGCTTTCTCACCCTACACTTGTACTCCTTACCTCTTCCTCTCTACTTGGAGGTTTATTTAATAATTGGGTGGCCTAGCTTTTGTACTCACCTATGATGCAAAAGAGGGTGTTAGTACTCACCTAGATTTGTACATTTTATTATAATGAGCACCCATGATTTGAGAGAGGGTGTTAGTACTCACCTAGATTTGTACATTTATTATAATGAGCACCCATGATTTGAGAGAGGGTGTTAGTATCGTATTTGTGTGGCATGTATAGACATCAGGCCTTCAAGCTACTTCGAGGAGGCATCAACCAAAGGACCAAGGGATGAAAATTGTGGCTTGCTTCAAAAGGTGTTGATCTAGGGCATGCCATAATGTTTGGAACAAAGGCTTTAGATGTACATGCTCTTTGCTAGTAAAACCAAATGATTATTTTTTAAAAGGAGAATTTGTACGAGTAATTCAAGGTCCATCCTTGAGGTTTTGCATGGTATAATAGGCTTGAATGTGTTGCATTTATTAGAATTCTATAATGCATCAAGAAAGAGATTAACACATAGGGTCATTGGATGTGAAAGTGACCTATTATAGAGATGATTTCATGATTTTGGTATTTTATTATATTCTATGATTAATATTAAGCTCCATATAGCTTCTAAAAGTTTCTCTCTTTTGTTGCATTTATGAAGCCTTTAGGCATCTTCAGACCAATGCTCTATAAGACACATTGTCTTTGCAAGCTATGAAGTTAAAATTTACATCATTGGAGGATTCTAATTGGTGCGAGTGACAAAACAAAAGGTAGCACTTAAATATAATGCCTTGTTGGGGTTAAACATGAAAGGGAGTAGGATCATTGGAACCATTCTCAACTCCTTTGGAAGTCAATGACTTAAGATCTTTTGAGGCAAGATGTGTGCTCTTTTAAGCTTTTCTATATCACAAAGAATCTCTACTTTTAGGCATCTTTAATTCTTGAGAGATGCTATTGTTGAGGCCTTTGTAAGCATTTGAAATTACATTATGTTTCGAAGCATAGTTAAATTATGGGTAGGTCAGCTTTGAAGGTGTTAAAATTTGAATTCATGGTTATATTTTGAAATTAAGTTATTGCTACTGAAAAAGCAAGAATAATAAAATCATCACCTTTGATTTTATAAGCCTCATCCGTATTCGTTTTGTCATTGTAGATTATAATGCACAATTTACTTTAGCAAATTTGATCAATATGGCAAAAAAAAAAAGATGTAAATAGTGGGAATAATGGAGATCATGCAAATAAAGGTAAAGGACCAATGACTAGGGGTTTGTGTGGTCTTATACAAACAATAGCTTTGAATGCAAATAGTAGATGTATACGCCTTTACTTTGAGCCATTTTCTACAAAAATATTATAAGCTACTATTATGCTTATGTGATGGCTATTTATTTTCTTGCTACTTTGTTTGATGTTACAACAAGACATAAATGTATTATATACTAACCATTTTCCCAAGCTATCGACTTTGTGTTCCTCTAAATATGCACAACAAAAGCAAAATTATGCATTGTTAGACACACAAACAATAACATGTTTGGTATATATATTAATTGCATGTATCATTTGGCTAGAAAATGAATCACCATAGTCTATATACTCTTAATTGCTTTATCTTAAAGCATTCTTATGTATCCTAAACTATTTTGGAAGGGGCATTGAACAAAATAGTCATTATTTGTACATAATGAAACATAAATTAGAGGTCCTTAGTATAGGTGACTATTCAATGTAATCTTGCATGGGAATGAATAACGAAGGGATAATAGATACTTGGCTTATACATTCTTTCTAAACAATGTGTTTTTATTACCTTCAAGTGGTAACTTTTTAATGGGGTAGCACCTATCTTTCACTTGAAGGTGTGCACCTTTAACAAGACTTTAACAAGCACTAGCCCAATTGGTTGGGAGTATGGGTGAGTTATGGGAGGACAAAGGTTCAAACCCTACAATTGGGTGACTCCATGGTGTTGGACTTGGCTTAGATGTTAACCCAAACATATCTTAGAATACCCATTAATAGGGTTGCTAAACCATGGAATTGTTTGCAATATGTGTTACTAAAGGCCATTGAAGTTGTGGCAAAATACGCTTCTAAATTCTATTGAAATATCAAACTCATGATATGCATTTGGGTTGATAGATAAGACATGCAAGCTTAGTATAAATTATCCTTGCTCTATTCTATATACATCAATAAAGGAAGAGTCTCCCTTACACGCATTGGATACACTACAAATAAAAATTCACTTTACCATCTACCCCATTAACAACTGGTTTAGGAGATTCTCATGAATCTTATTTACGTGGCATTGCACCTACCAAAACCACACTCACAAAGTAGTGCTTCTAATACCTTTATAAAGGCTCATTCGCATTTGAATAAACTATTCTACCATGTTCTCTATTTTACCTTCAATTGTGTATTGCGTACTTCTCTTTTCTCACTCATCCATTGAATCTCTCAACATGGTAGTTTAGAGCATAGCTTTGGAGGTTTGTATTTTTGGGCCCTTGTGTTGCCTTGCCTCTTAGCATTAAAGAGCTATGGCTCACTCTCATCTAACTACCATGGCTTATTGTGAGTGTGTGTTGCTCTATTTGTGACTACTCAAGGATTTGAGTTCTACCTTAGATGTAATGGTTGCATTGTATCTCTTCTGTCCATGCAACATCAACAAGAGAGCTACCTCCTCCTTCCCATTGTGATGTTGAATAATGTCAGATGTTCACGTTGCCCCAACTATGCCAATATTCTTCTACCGTAGCTTCACCATGGTTGTTGGTTGTGGCATGTTTGCTACTGCTATTCACAACAATGTTTCCATCTCCCATTCTTTGCTCCCTCCTATGGAGTGGTACAAATCCAAGTACAATGGATGCTTCATCCCACCATATGTCACACAACTAGAGGATGCTCATGTTGCCCACCAGACAAGGGTTGCCTTCCCATTGTTGTAGTGCCATGTTACTAAGATGATTTTCTATGTTGCAGTTATACTTAGATTGACCAATTTTTGGCATCCAATTTGAGGTACTTGCCATATTAAGAGTGCCATTTGGTTGTTTATATTGCTCTTTTCATGCCACTATTGTGCCTACTATTATAATCATTGAGAAGTATACTTCTCTATGTGGTACTTTGGTGAGTACACATCACGTTTGAAGTTCTATAATCAGAAGGTCTTCTCCAATTTAGTGCCATCACTAAAAACATCTAATGGCCATTAAGCATTAAAGAGCTACCATTATGTCTGCTATAGTTCCTTCATCTTTAACATTAAGGAAAAATTTTGTCTACTTTAATAACATATGTTAGTTGCTTAGAAGATCCATTCCACCAATGGAGTCGTGCAAGCTTTAGTATGACGAAGGTGGGATCATGAAGTTTAAGGGTCATGCATTCCATAATTGGCAAACATGGTTGAAGTTAATCACCATAAAGAAAGGACATTGAAATATTGTGAATGGAAAAGAAAAGAAGTCGCGGATGCCATGCAAATAACTTCTTGGGAAGTTAGAGATGACATGGCCAAACTATCATCAAGCTTGAGTTGGATGACACTTATATACATCATATAATAGGTGCGAGTGTGTAAAGATCCATGGGATCATCTAAACAAACCATTTGGGGCTCAATCCAAAAGCTCCAAGTTTGGATTGTTGTGTGCCCTTTTGGATTGGAAATGAAACATGAATTTTCTTTATTATTTCATTTGGACTACATGAAAAGTTTGCTAATCTAGCGTGCAATTATATAACTCAAAGTGGAAGAAGACATAACCATAGAGGTCTTACTCAAGTCTTTTCTTGATGAGCATGATCATGTGGTTACTACTCTTATCAACACGGGTTCTTCCAAGATGGTTGAAGTTGAAACTTCTCTCTTGGAAGAAGCATAGAAGAGATTGAAGGCCTGTATAACAATTTCAAGTTCAAGGGGAAGAATAAGGCCAATCATAATGAATTGATTGTGTGTGACATTAGTCACAAACAGAGCCACAAGGGGAAAGACAATTTCCATAGGACAAAAGCTCAAAAGGCATTTATCATGTAGGAAGTCAGAGAAAGTGATGAATAAGAGGAGGACAATGGAGCATGAGAAGAAGATGAAAAGCTTCATGAGGCTTTCACCATGACATTCAAGAAAAGAGAGCTAAAAAGGCTCCTCCCATTTCCCCAAGTGATGGCGATGTTCTCTAAAAAAGTGTATATCTCTTTTGTAATAGCCCTTAAATCATGTTGCAACCCTTGCAACTCTAAATGTATACGGCTTGGCTAAAACCATTGTTCTAATTAAAGCCCAACTCTCCTAAACCACTTCAAACCTCTTATCCACAAGTAGCATCGCTAAAAACCATGTGGAACAAGGTAGTTCATTATCAATATTTTGTACCCAACACAAACAACGCAACAGCAATATCCCTAACTTCAAGAATTGTCCCTTTCAATCTTTGTTTGTTAGTTGTTTGAGGTTGAGAGTCATGATGGAACACTAATTAGTGGTCCCTCTCGATTAACTTCTCCAACAACACCCAGCAGGAGTGGTTGTATGTGTGTATCTAGTTCCATCGCGTTAGTATAAATGCATAAATAAGTAGATAAAAACAACCGACAACCTTACTTTTTTTTTTGGGCTTATTTAACAGATCTTAGATAAAAGTTGAGGTTTTTGCGTGCACATTGGCTTTTTTTTGGGGGAAGGAAATGAAATATGTTAACGGTTGCTCTCTCTTTGTATGTTCTGCCAATTCTAGAATACTGGGCAGTGGGCTTTGCCGGGCTATTTGACCGTGAACATGCTGTGTTTGTGATAGCTTGAACAGAGTATTGAAAACAGTTTGGCAATTAAAATATAAAAGTCATTATAAAAACTTTAATTGTCATCAATAAGTTGACGGCTTGGCCGAGTGGTTAAGGCGACAGACTCGAAATCTGTTGGGCTCCGCCCGCGCAGGTTCAAATCCTGCAGCCGTCGCGTAAATCAACTCTACTTAGAATTATACTGTGCTGTAATGACAATCCCCTTTGATATTCATGCCTGTTCTTAATAAAAAAAATGTTTTCCCCTGGAGATACGAAAACGTGATAGATTTTGTGCACGATACTAGAAGACAGAACGATCTAGTATTCTAATGCGACCGCCTTAAACTTTTTACGATATAAGAGCACTCGTATTTTAGAATTATCCTGATCGAGTATAAACTTTTAGCCATAATAAAATGATCCGAACTCGGCGATGGATTGATAAGAGTGGTGAAGACGTTCACGTATTTAATGCTAATAAATACCATCGTGTCAGGTTCCTTTCCCCCTGCACATGGCGCCGCCCTTCATGCAAAGGCTTTTTGCATGGGTCCTTTCACATTCAGCTCTTCGTAATGCAGGATGGTTGGGGAAGAGGGATGAGCAGATGGCAGATGAGGATCTCGATATGAGTGGCTCTGTGGCAACGAAGGAAGGCAGCAGCAGGGGTATTTCTGAAGCGCGGAGAAGAAGATTGTCTGAGCTTGAGCAAACAGGCGTGGACGCAGTGCAGTGAACCGTCAGCGGGAGGGCAATAGGCTTCTGCTGGAACTTTTGAAGATCAGATCTCCATGCGCACCACCCAGGAGGACGCCCGCCTTCGCCTGGAGGCAAACCCACAAGTGGTATCTGAGATTTTGGCAAGCCATCTTCAACGCAGTATGGTTTCATAGGAAAGATGGGCAGGCAATGAAGATCTCACTTGAAGCCAACAAGGTGTGCGTGCAAAACCAGAGAGTGTATTTTTGGGGGGCTTGGCATTTGTATACGTACTCACCCCCCAATGGCTGCCCGTGGAGATGGGTCGTGATCGACTGAAGAAGGATTGTCCCATGTGTATGTGGGTGGAGATTCTGGATCCTCCTGCGCATTTGTGGAACATGCTTCCCGACATTGCAAATGGTTTGGGTCGGCCTCTTTACATCCCTCCATTGGCTCACCCCTTCCACAATAGAATTTGTCTTTTGTGGGATACGCGTTCGTAATAGAAAGAATAAAGCCTTACGTAGGAAAGCGAAATTCAGAGGTGCCATATAGCACCTAGGTTAGGCCGTGACCGCATATTCAGAATTTTTGGTCAAAGGTAGCAATTCCGTAGGGAAGTCGGAGGTGAGCAAGTGCATATGCAAACATACATTAGTAGAGTTCCTTTTGGAACATCTAGAACAAGATTAGATTATCTCGGGATGGATGCAAATATACATATGGCCTCAGATCCACATGGTATGAGATGGTAAGGTCCTAACTAGTTTGTGGCTTACACAAGTGCCAACTAGAGTGTTGTGGGAGATTATGCTAATGGATGGCTTAGGGATCATGCAAATTGAGAGAAGGGGAACAAAGGATTTGATAGAGAACAACATACTCGAATTGTTTCTGATGACCATCTAGGGTAGACTTAAGGTGATGAGTTTTAATGTTAAGCGGCTAAGTGAAGCCACATAAAAAGGGCTTTTCTGGAAATGGGTGTGGTAGCAAAGCCAAGATGTTGTTTTGATCCAAGAACACAAAGTGCATGTTAAGAGTGGGGTAGTTTGTCTGCATGGGGATTACACTTGCTTCTTTGGGGGAGATGCAAGAGGAGAATTGGGTTGTGCAATACTCATGAGGATTGAAATTTCCCCGCTACGAAAATACAATTCTCCTAGTGGTAGGATGTTGGGGGTGAGTGTTAAATGGAACAATGAGCAACTAGACATACTTAGTGTATATGGACCCAATCTTGCCTAGACAAGAAGCATGTTGTGGCATGAGATGTTAAGTGTAGAAGTCAAAAAGTGTCTGATAGTTGGGGATTTCAATATGGTACTCAATGAAACTAACTCCTTGACACAAGTAGCCAAAATTCATGGGGAGGAGGCTAAAGCATGGGGGCATTTATTAGAAAAATTGGGCTTGGTGGATTTGGGGGACATACTACATGAGGATGGTGGATTGCAAACCTACAACTCTCTCGTTTTTCCCAACTACAGGGCTAGGTTGGATAGATGGTCTGCCTCTTTGGGGAGTGAGTGGCTCCTCCAAACTGTAGAGTTTAAGGTTGATTGTGGTGGCAATATGCTATCTGACCATTTTTCAATCCTCGGTCATATTGAGCTACAACAATTTAAAGGCCAATGGAAGTGGTTTGTGGCCAACCATACATATTATTTGCAAAATCCCTTTAATTACATGGTGGAGGGAGCTATTAATGTGATGCAAGAGGATATAAGGAGGGAAAACCCTACCCTTGGGGGGGAGGGGGGTTTCTCAATAGTATCTAACAATGTATATGTTTGAAAGGCATGTGGCTTTTTGAGAAAGAAAGATTGGAATTAAAATGGGCAAAAAGGACATTATGCCACTTACGTGAGAGAGGCTTATTTGAGGCAACTGAATAACTTCAAAGCATAGGAGCTGAAGTAGGCCGAGATAGTACGACATCGCACTTTAGTGTGGGAGATGGAGAAAATTGACTTCTTGTACAAGAAAAGGATGATCGAGGATAGACATTGTAGTTCAATTGAATTCATTAATTCTCTTAAGAAATGCATGGCAAAGGGAAGTATTGTTGCTTTGTAATATGATGATGGCACATGGAGATTAAATCAATAGAAAATCACATCCATATGTAGGGAGCATTGTCAATTACTATACCTATCTCATCATGGCATGGATTGTGAGGCACATAGAAGAATTCTTGACCCTATCAACAAGGTAGTCACAGAGGAGGACAATGCTATATTAACTCATAGATTCTCTTCTAAGGAACTAAAAGTTATCTAACAGGTTTAGGTAGGAAGGAGTCACCTAGATTTGATGAAATTTCAGTGGAGATGTTGCTACACATTTGGGATAGATTTGAGTTACACAGTATGATTGATCTCATAAATTTCTATTGGGAAGAAGGATGGCTTTCAGAATCATGGATGAGAAGCATCATTACCTTAGTGGCAAAGCAAACCATGTGCATCCAATTGAATCATTGGCAATCCATCTCACTAATGGGAGTCATTTACAAAGTCTTCACAAAAGCATTGGCTCGCAAGATGGGATCTATCATCCAAAAATATATAAACACACATTAGTACATAGTTATTAAAGGAGGGAACCTATTAGATAGCTTAATGTAATCCTCAATGTCATTTATATAAAGGTTGTATGCATTGTGTGCCAATACAATCATATATCCTGCCCTGTACTAGTGTATAATACGAGAAAAGAAGGGAAGAAAGCCTTATAGTGCTATTAACAAATTGTGCAAGTCTACTAATGAAGAAGCCTACCTAGGGAGGTAGTTGATAAATTAGGAACTTGGATTGGATGAAGATCTTCTATCTGTTGTAGGAGCAAGACGGCCTATGAAAGCACATGGATATAACACACCAAGGAAGGTTGCTTCAGAATTGTATATTAGAAAGATTATTATGTATAATGTATCTGGACTATAGAATGTCACTACGTTTTCCACAGCTAGCTTCCCATCCAAGGGTGTTTGCTATTTTTTCTTGAAATGAGGCCTATTATGTCAGGGAATTTCTTTATTTTCTCCCATAACATTGTATTTTTTTCTCCTTACTTCCGATGGTGTTTTCACATTTTCTCTAAGAGGATGTCAGTATGGCAAGAACCAAAGTTCTTTTCTCCCATAATCTATATATTTTTCTATTTCTTCTTCCTCTTTTGCTTTTTATTTTTTTTAAACAAGGCAAGAAGACTAGTGTTTAGAACCATCTAGCCACATCTGTTGGATTGAAAGGAAAGGGAATAGAACATGGACGGGATCTAGAATTGAGGATATAGAAGAAATCATCCACTTGATCAATAGAATCCAAATGATGATGGCGATTAAAAGCAACATGAGAAGAATAAAGAGCGATACCAAAGGGGAGTAGAAGCTATCATTTGTGATTGTCAAGTTTCAGAAGGAGAAAAATATTTCTTTAGTCGATAGCCATTGATCTCATGAATTCTTTTGACGATAGCCATTGATCTCAGGAAGAGATCATCAGAGGTATCTATGGCTTGTATTCGCACAGAGCTATTAGGGTTGATTGCAAGTACCTTGTAGGGGCCCATCCAATGCTATTGGATCTTTCCAAGAAACTTACCAAAGCACAAATCATATGTTGCTTCCATACATTATAAGGCCATCCTTCAAGTCTTGTCGAGACATTCCAAGTGCAAAAGATGATGATGCAGGGACTTGGTATCTCCTAATTGCTATGTGATAACCACTCATAAAGAGGAAAATTATAACTCAACAGTGCAAATAGCTCCTATATAATAGAAAAATTGGAAAGGTATCTATCATATTGTGGCCTTATGGGAGGTTTTGTATGCCCAGAGGGCTTTTATAAGTTGATCATTCTGATCACTACATTGTGTGGCAATCATCCTTGTCAGGATTGAATAAAAGATGCAATTGCTGACTTCGACTTGGTTTTTGGCTCTAGGGTAGTAGGGTATGGACTTGTGATAGCAAATCTTGTAGATCTTTATCAGCTCTTCCATAATTTTGCTCAAAAAGTGAACACCACGATCACTTACCAGTTCTAAGGGACTAGTAAAGCAAGTGATAATATTCTCGTACAAGAATAGACCCACACTATTGCCATCATCTTGCTTGAGAACTTTGCTTCATATCACTTCGTCACATAGTCTATACGAACCAATATGTATTTTTTTTGCTTCCTTCTGGTTGGAGGATCGATAGGTATCTCGAAATTGATCCCTATTTCTCAAATGGCTTCAAGGGAAGGATTAACTATATAGTGGCATTGCACTAGTTTTAGTAGGATTTTCCATTTCATAGTGCTTACAATAATGATAGACATCTTTGTGGAGGATAGGTCATTAGTATCCTGCAAGTAGAGGTTTCTTGGTTATTGCTTCTCGCGTAAAATATCCACCACATGGCTTATCATGGCAAGCCTTTAGGACAATTGCAATTGTATCTCCTGTTATGCATCTTTACAATACTTTATCTTTTTCTGTTTTGTATAAATCATCACCTAGCAAAGTATAGGGCATTGATTTCAATAGAAGCTTCTTCTTTTCTCTATTAGAAATACCAGGGGGTTATTATTGTGTGGCCAAGAGGTTGCCAATGTTAGCATATCATGGGATTGCAATCTTTACTAAAAATGGATCTTTTTCAGAAAGGTATGAATCATCTAGTGTCTTCGATATATTTGCAATAGATGATTAGTCAAGATATGGGAGAAATTGGGCTAAATGACTACTCCAAAATCAAACTCCTGGAATAGAAGGAGCCATTTCATCATTTTTTCTTTTACATTGGCCTTGTTTATGAAGAAGGATAGAGCCTTATGATCCATAAATAACTTAAAATGCATTGATAAAAGGTAATGCCAAAACTTCTCTAGAGTAAATGCCATCGCTAAGCACTCTAGCCCTATCATTGTATAGTTCCTCTCCCTATTAATGACTTTTTGGCCTACACAATAAATGGGCTTGTATAGCTTCAAGGAGCCTTTCTAGCAAAGAAAAATACCTAGCCCTTTGACATATGCATCAGTATGGACATGGAATCCCTTTGTCCAATTAGGAGGTTGCAAGATAGATACTTTGATTAGGCTCTACTTCCAAGTACTGAAAGATTTTTCACAATTATCTATCCAAATGAACTTTGTATCTTTTTTGAGGAGCTTGTGCAAGGGGGCTGTCTTAGCTGCAAACTGTTCAATGAGCCTCCTATAGTAGTCCACATGGCCAAGAAATCCTCTCAATTGCTCTAGATTGGTTGATGCCATTAGGGCCACAATGTTTTCAATCTTTATAGGATCTGTTGCTATCCCTTACACAAAGACAATGTGGCCCAAAAGATGCATTTGACGGGGTTGAGGAAGTTTTCATATTCTCAACTATGTTGTAAATGGTATGAGATATGCCTTTGATTTGTGGGATCCTCACTTCTTGACTTGAGGACTCATCTTATGAGGATGTGTCTAGGAATGTAATATGACAGGCTTGTGTACATCCTTTATATTCCCTTGAATCCTCGATCATGTTCTCATGGACATCACTTCAAGTCATAGGGATTCTTGCTCTTCATTTCTTTCATTAACTTCGTCTTTGGATTCATCATCTTCCTCTTCAGGCTTTGTCTTTGCTTTTACAAGAGCTCTCTAAGAGAAGAACATGCTCTCTATTTTAGCTTTTGCTTCTGTCTTTGGCTCTATTGTGGCCATGTAATAGGGAGAATAGTACATACATGATTTTATCTCAATATCAAAGTTGATTTTAGAAGTCATTCTTGGTTTAGGTAGAAGGGATTCACCCATTGATAATAACTTTGCTTCTTTCGGGAGATGGCCTATAATACCCACACTTAGGGATTGCGCTTCAAGTTTCTTTTGGAAAATTTACTTGATAGTATCTTCTTCGATTGATATTCCATTCGATGCTTCATTAGAAGAGTCAATCGACACTTTTATGGAGGTGGATTCATATCCTCTCTATGAAGCATAGAGCTTCAACACCACTTTGTTGTATCCTCTACCTAGGGTTAGGGTTCCTATGAATTGATTGATCCTTCCTTGTTTTTCAAATAGCCATTGTCTTTTCAACAATAAGATATAAGAAGTCCCATAAAATTTTGGTTTCACCACTAGGTAAGGTAGCTAGTAATCTCGTCCTACAACTATTATAGTCTTGATGTGAGGAAGGATACCTATAGGCTTGATTTTTCTTTTATCTACTAGTCTAATAAGCCATTGTGTTAGCTACATGCCTTGTAGGCCCAAATCTTTCATGATCATATCCATCATGATGTTCACTGAAGAGCATATACCTATCAATGCACTTGCAGTAAAGCACTCTTCTATCTAGATGCTAGTCTTTGGAGTGCCAGGATCCAAGAAGACATTGGCCACATCTACTTCTTTCACATGCTCTGAGGCCTTATTGGTTTTAGTAGCAATTGCAGAGTGGGCAATCCTTAGACCATGTGTTTCTATGAGGATTCTTTTGAGTCTCTTTATGTGATTGGGAGATAGCATCAACAATTATCACAATGTCAAATTAGGATGGAAGGGTATCCAAGTCTTTCACCAAGTCATACTCTTTTATGGGATCCATTGGATTCAACCGACTAGGAGTGGGTCAATGTTTACCTTGATTTTTCCTATTTTCTCAATTAGTGGCTATATCACCACATTTTCTATTACGGAGGTACATCCACCTCTTCCATCTCTTGGATCTCTGGTCTGTCATCTTGGACTGTCTCTGTATCCTTTTTGGGCATTGGAGTGGCTACATCACCACATCTTCTATTACGGAGGTACATCCACCTCTTCCATCTCTTGGATCTTTGGTTTGTCATCCTGGACAGTCTCTGTATCCTTTTTGGGCATTGGAGTGGTCTACATTGTACCATCTTGTATTGTGCTTCTCTATAGCTGTGCTGGGAACTTGAACTTGATAAATTTTGTACGTGGAACATTTTCTTTTGAAATCATAAGTTCCCTTTTCTTGGTTTATGTTATTGCAACTATTTCTAGTTCTACTAAGTTAAAGGTAGGTTCCTAATTCTTATGTCGGTTATCTATGGCATTAGCCTTGACTAGGGCTGGATTGCGATAGTCTTTAGTAGTGTGGTTTTCTCCTTTGTATCAACTATAAAGGTGCTTGTAATCCATGAATCTTCTAGGGTTTGGAAAATTTGGGGAGATGTGACCATTCTCTTTTCATTTTAACATTCCACTTTGAATCTATGTCCACCACCAGACTATCTTCCTCTGTACGTTTGGGAGGGAACCTCATTGGACCAAATTCTTTAGGCTTTGATCCAATGTCTTACATTGTTACATTAGATTCTAGTAGGTTGAACCTTGCTCCTTCATCTTTCTTCCTTTTGACATGCGTCTCCTTCAAAGAGTAGATGTCCTCTATGTGGTTTTTTCTAAGGCAAAAAGAAGAGAGGGCTCCAAGGATAGTTGGCTTTCGGGTATGTTAATGGCTAAATGTCTCACTTGATGGTACTTTTTGGACCAATTGTTTGATCGAATGACATCTCTTCTTACTTCTGTAGTGTTTGATAGACTAGGAGTATTTTCTTTTAGTGTTTGTAAATGTTTTGTGATTACATCCATAAGCTTCTTCTTAATATTTGCAATTGAGTTTGACAAGTAGTCCTTCCAATTTTCTCCTCCTAGAGCACTTGCAATACTTGGATTGATACAAAGGATCCTCTATTCTGATTCTAGTTCACAGTTCTTGTTTGGACTATTAGATATTGATTCTAGTGGGTAGGGTTCCATTGTTGTTGTTGATTTACCATTGGGGAAATTGTTTGAGGCCATTGCTATTGTAGTCGAATCATCATTTGAGGGACTGTTTGTGGCCATTGTGGATTTAGTACACTATATTGAGGCACTATTGGCATCTGAGGATAGGGATTGGGAACAATCCTGAAGACTACATTTGGTAAATAAACATTCTTGACATTGGAGGAGGTAGAACTCTTCTTCTAGGCATAGCTTTCGCGAGTGGATACACAAGCCAAACAAGGGCTTGATTCCATAGAGCTACTACGAGAGTTTGAATCAAGGTTTAACGAGATGGATGTTGCAAGTCAAGCAGCCTTAGAGCTTGAGAAGGTGGAATTGTTCCTATAAGCTACAAATCTAGTGCTTCAAGTGCAATTAGGAGAGCTCTCGGAAGACAGGTTATAGCTTATGGGTCTTAAGACCGATATGCAAGATGCAAAGGATGTATCACCACTTTGGTGAAGCAATAGATGTGGAAGTCTACATTGTAGAATGGTATTGTTTCTCCTAGGATTCCTTATGTTTCTATGCTTTCTACTACCCCAACAATGGCACTTATCCCTATCCCTACACCTGCCTTGCCTACACTATGCATGTGCTTATGTTTATGCAAATGCCAATACTTATGGCTATGCCACCATATTCTTCAACTCCACTACTTTGGAACGATGGTATGGATGAGGTAATTAAAAGTTTAAGATATTAAAATCTTGATGTTTCCAAAAATGCAAGGTGATCTACTATGCTTGAGAAAGCAAGCCCTTTATAGGTAGCTCCTAGAAGGGAACAGGTTAGGATGTATTTGGTGTGACATCTTGAGTACTAGTGCAAGGATTGCGATATTTTCAAATCTTCTAGGAGAAAGAAATTGGCATTTTGGGACCTAAAGATAAAATATGCTTGACATAGACTAGTATGTCTATGACTCTAGACTTTGGCAAATGATAAATGAAACAAAATGTTGAGGACATGGCTGTACGAACCTCTTATGTGGCTAAAGAAGATGCTTTTACCTATGGTATGCAAATTGAGAAGGGACCATAAAGTAAGTTAGAACTATGGAATTTTGGATCAAATAAAACACACAGGGGTAAAATACTATACTTAGAGCTATTTAGTGTAGGTCATGACATAAGGAAAGAGATTGAGTGGCATGCACCAATGGATACTTACTCTATCTATGCATACATGACAAAGATTGAATGGCATGCACTAGTGGATACTTACTCTATCTATGCATACCTAGCAGAGACCTAGAGGGTACTTTTTGAGGAGAAGAGAACGTGGGATGATGATGCTTCCGATACATCTAAGAAGACTAGTGGGAGTGAGTCTACTACTCTTCCTTCTAGACTAGGTCCTAAGCAAGTTATGGGTGATACGTAGAAAAAAGAGAAGAAGCGAGATGTTCGACACAAGAAATAGCTTGGCTATAAGTTCTTTTCAAACACATTGAGAGTGTTGCTGCTGACCTCAAGAGAGTACTTAAAGACATGATTTTCAATAGTAAAGTGGAGTTCATTCTAGCCAAAATCTTGGAAATAGTTAAGAGGGAATTCCATGAGGAGATCATACATATCATAAAGAGGAAGAGGTAAGTAGTGTAGATTGCATAAGGTCACGGTTCTATATTGAAGAGTAATTTGATGGGAGTGAGGATGAGGCTCATGAAGATAATACTATAGTATGGTTGAAAGTTGTTAGAAATTCTCAGCAGCTATAGTGTGTTATGTAAATGATGATACATCTATCCTGGTTTCATGCTGTTACTTTTCTAGACCTCATTGGGCTTGTGTGACCATGGAGACAATGTTCAAAATAGGTGAGAAGGCTACTCCATGTATTGCTTTGCTTGACCATGAGTCGAAAAGTAATGTTATTGCGTGTAAAGTCTACGAGAGTGAAACGTGTCCAATTGATGTGGAACATGGTTGTCGGATGAGAGCCACTAATAATATTGTAGGGGAATTATATGGTGCATGCCCAAATATCAAGATATCTGTAGGTGATGTATAGGAAATTTTCATTTCTTTATGCAAGACACTTGCTCATATGATGTTATATTGGCTCAACCATTTATTAGGGTGGTATGAATGGAGGCTAAGGTGATGGATGATGGCTCCACTTATGCATGAGTTTGTAGTAGAGATGGGATGAGAGAAATTTAGTTCATGATAGTATGTGTAAACTATCCTATAGATACTTTACGGGATGCTCTTGTACCTATGACATATTTGGATTTTCGTTAGGCACCACTATCTTGTGGGACGATGTTGGTATAGGGTGGGATCAGATCTAACCTCTTGGCAATGGAGTTTTTTCTTCTAGTTTTGTTAGACTTTGTAATGAGAGTTATGTTTCTTATCAAAGGGTTTCAAACATGCCTAGAGCTACTAGGTAGTACATATGTAAGAGAATGAACGCATTTAGGGAGATAGATGTATTGCATGATGATGAGCATATATATGATATATGATGGTTTGACTTGTGTAGATACAATAGCAGAAATTGTGAAATTGCTAAAAATTGAGGATTTGTCTTAGTACCTTCCCTTGGACATGTATTGTGTGATGATAAACATATAGATTGTATATATTACATGATAATGAGCACATAGATGGTATGTATGATGGTTCGACTTGTGTAGATATTGTAGCCAAAATTGAGAAATTTTTGAAAACCGAGGATTTATCTTAGTACATTCCTTGGACATGTATTATGTGGTTGTTTCATTTATGCAATCAAAGGTTGAGACATGTCAACAAACAAAGTTAAGTGCTAGAATATTTCAGGAAAGGAAAAAAATAACTGATCATTTTTAACCACCAATAGAGTTCTTGAGGGCTTAGACATCTCAGCCTAATAGAGTGTAGAGTTGTTTTCATGTAGTTTGAAGAGTGGAGGATTGATTATATTCAGCCCACATATTTTAGTATTATTATAAAAATATGGACAAAAAGAAAAAACCAGTTGCATAGATCCATTGCCTTTACCTAGTGATGAGCAAATGAAGAGGGCTATAAATAAGCCGAGTTTGAGGGATCCTACATTTTTTTATCACAAGTTTTCAGTAGAAACATTGGTAGAATTGAAGGTTTGAAATGATGAGTTCTTACTTCTTGTAGAAAGGCTATGCTTTATCCAAGCATGGTAGAGTATTTGCATTTTACCCTCACAACATTGGGTGTATTGATCTTGAGGTTGTGGCACTAATGGTGATATTAACGATTCCCCACATTCCTTGGAATCTTCGGCCTATTCTACTGCCTAAAGTGCATCTATGAAAATTGATTGAGTTGCTAAATGGGAGGATTTGGACGGGGATACTTGAGCCATCTTTAGTGCCCTATTCCAATTGATGGTTTGCAGTGCCTAAGAAGAATGGATCTCTTAGGTTTATTCAGGATTTGGAACTAATAAGTAGGGCGACTATCAGGAATGTTAGTGTAATTCTAGTTGTAGATGATTTTGTTGAGGTCATACTATCTATTCTCTTGGTGATTTGTATTTGGGACATGATCAGTTTTAACTTGCATTAGAGAGTAGAGATTTGACTACCATGAAAAATCTGTTAGGCCTTGTTAAGATATGCACTTTACCATAGGGGGCTACAAATTCAATAACACATATGATGAATGATATGAACACGGTCCTACTACATGATTATACTTGCCATGCCATTTTTGAATTATGTGCCTATTAAAGGTTGTACAAAAGAGAAAAAGGATGAGACATTGGATGCTCATGGATGTAGATATTTTGTTGTTGAAAATATTATGGATTGTCACTACAAGGATATAGGGAAATAGCAATGGCCAGTTGCGACACATATTAAAAACGGGCCAAAACCCAAGCGTGGCATTTTTTTGTAAAGAGTGAAAGAGAGAGAAAACTACATCGTGCATTTGGGAGGGAGAGGGAGAGAAAAAGAGAGAAGGAGATCTTCTCACCGCCGTCATTGCCATTTGCGAAGAAGAGGAAGAAGTTCACGAAGGGTGAAGAGGAGCTGACTATCGCGCGAAGAGGAGACGAAGAATCCATCCTCGGGCCTTTGCGATAAGTGCATTGCTCCCTCTTGGTTTGTTCTTGTTCTTTATCCTTTTATTTTATTTTATTTTGTTAAGAATGATGTGCATTGAGGGAGAAAGAGAGGAAATGAGAGAGGGAGAACAAGAGAGAAAAAGGAAAAAAGAATGAGAGAGAGAGGGAATAAACATGAAACATAATAAAGAAAGAGAGAAATAGAGAGAGAGAGGGAGGAAGAGAGGAGAATGAATGAATGAAAAGCAAAGAGAGGGTAAGATCTTGTTCTTTAATTTCTTCTTTTATTGTTTGTAGTAGTAGTAGTAGTGGTGGTGGTGTTGGTGGTGGTAGTGGTGGTGGTGGTGTTAACCCTCAAATGAACAAGGTGGAAAAGTAAAAAAATCTAAAGCAGAAGACAAGGCTGAAGAAAAAGTGAAACAGAAGATGAAGGCGCACTAAGAAGAATCTGAAAACACAAGAAGTGCAAAAAAGTCCTAAATCAAAGAGAAAGGCGCACAAGAGGAGCACAAGTTAATACTCATGCAAAATAGCATAAGGCACACCAGGATTTATTTTAAAGAGCGTCGGGCTCTCACCCATGCAAATTGTAAAGATAGATGAGCAGTAGGAAGGAAGCTAGGAATGTAGGAGGACAATGGAAAAAATGGCCTAGGCCACGGCCGGCCATGTAAAAAAGGGGATAAGGGGATGACCGCCCAAAAGGGATTTAGGGTTTTGTTTATAAAGTTGAAAAGTGAATGAGAAGCTCATTCTTTTGTGTGACCAAAAGTGGCTCTCCTCTTCTTCTTCTTGTTCTTGGTCTTGCTTGCTTGAGCTTGTGCTTAAGAGAGAGAGTGTGAGAGTGTGAGGGAGTAAGTGTGTGAGGGTGAGGAACCAGGGAGGATAAGCTCTCCATCTTCTCCTCTCTTCTTCTCTTCTCTTCTCTTCTCTTGCTCACGGCAATGGAGCTTGGATCGGGGAGGTTGAGGATGGAGCTTGCTTGAAGCTTGCACTTGGATCATGGAGCTATCGGAGTGCTCAGGAGAGGAGGCAACTCGATTTGGCATGGAGGTAAGCTTACTATACCTGTAGAGATGGATGGCGTGTCGGTTATGTGAGAGGTAGCCATTAGTGCTCGGCTTGGAATGCTTGAAGCCATAAGTGGTCCGTGGGTCTTGGTGGTTGAGTGAGAGCTCCCACATTTTGGTTCCATTGCCGGGACCAATGGATTCAAGCCTTAAGTGCTTGTGCGCTTCGAATCGAGCATTGAAGTAGGATTTTCCCCGAATCGATGCTTGAGGTAGATAGGTAGGAAGAGAGGGAGTTTGAAGAGGTATTCAATCTCCTTAGTAAGTAGGTTTTTGGTTTTTTGGATTTGGAAAAGCATGTTGGAGTAGTATAGGTATTTTCTTTGTGATTTGGATGCAATAGGGTAGGAAAAAAAAGAGAAAAAGAAGACAAAAAAGCATCAGGGTTTCTGCTATCATAACAGGGCATGAGGGTTTAATTCATTCACCGATTTGAATTTTGGAGTTTATTGGCTATTCCAGGTATATACAACTCTTCCCCTGCATCCATAGTTTTGATTTGGAGGTATGTACAATAGGCAGTGTCTAAATTGTGTGATTCGAGTGATTTATCTATGTGCTAGTCAAAATCACGTCATGTTTGGCCCGCATTTGAGTGACGGTGATTTTGAGCCGAGTCCCAGAATCAGCCCTCAGCCCGCCGTCTTCCACTTGGCCCTCGATCTACTACCACTTGGATGTGAACCACTCATACCAATTAACTCGGACACCCACCACTTGACCTGTCTGAATCAACCACTCGGATGAACTTAATATTTGGCCCAACTTGGCATTTGGCCCTCGGCCCTCGGACCACTCAGTCCACTTGGCACTTGGACCGGTCCGAATTCACCCTTTGGACCACTTGCATTCGGCCCACCTGACTTGGCCCTCGGCTAGTCGGCCAGTTGGCCCTCGGATACCCACACTCGGACTGGTTGAATTTGACATTCGGACCAGTTACATTCGTCCCTTTCTCATTCGCCCCCCCTCGGCCATCTGAATGTGCCGAATCGGACATTCGACCCTTGTAATTCAGATCCGCTGGGTCGAATTTGGATTTTTTCAAAATTTTAACTGGTGGACCTTGAAACTGATCTAGAGACCACATAAAACCAAAAGCATATCATAGATCGATCACTGGGCTGAAATCTAGAGCAAGTAGTTCAAAATTTGGATACGAGCGGTCCTTCAAATTGCGCATGGAATTTACCGTGCCGGCTTTGCAGGCCGAGCGCACCTCCTGCAAGTAGGTTGGAGAGAAAATGTGCGCCATGAGACAGGTCCTCCAAATTAGATGCTTTTGTAGTAATGGTTCTACACAAGCATAGATTCTCACTTGCAAAAGAGCAACCAAAAGCCCATACCTGAACAAAAACAAATAGAGACCCTAGAACCTCAATGGGCCAATCTAGCCTACAAGGGTAAAAAGGCCATACCACAAAAACATGTCTAGATTGCGTTCGGACTGCATCTAGTCAAAGAAGAATGCAACAACCTCAAGCTACAAATGCAAGGATAACTAGACATAACAGTCTTGAAGATAGATGCACCTTGAACGACACTGCATAGATGACCCAAGAAATTAGTGGAGAATCCACATTTGGTCGTGCAGTTGGGGACTCAATGACATTTGTCAAAAGGCTTAAATTTATGACCCACCAAGACCCAAAAGATGAAGACATAGTACCGCCTGCTTATCTTAGGGTCAAACTCATCGCGAAAAGAGAGCACATTGTCGATGCTCTGATTGATGAAGAAGCAGATTTTAATATCTTGACCTATGAAGCATGGACCCTACTAGGCCAACCAAAGCTCACAATCACTAATGCAACTCTTAGTCCTTACGGGGAACACCCATAAGCACTTATAGGGAAGTTCAAAATCCTTGCGACAATTGAAACTGAAAGCTTTCCTATCCTATTTCATGTTCCTCCAAATACTACTAATTGCGAAAAGGAAACCCTCCTAGGAAGACCCTTCAAAAGGGTGACCAAGTGTGAGGCAAATTATGTAGCACAGAGGATACACTTGACACTATTGGGTGTAAGGATAATCGCAACCTTTAGCAAGGGTGACCTCATTAAACCTCGAGGGAAAGACAAGGAATATTCCAACATGCCAAGAAAGCCTAGTAATGAGAGCAAGGACTTGTTGAAAGAGTTGGCACAAGTGCATGATGAACAGAGAGAACCAATGAGTGAGGCCATGCTTGAAATAAGAAGGTCAAGATACAATGCCAAGGATAGGCTTTGGACTTACAAATATCGTAGAAGACCATAAAAGAAGCCCAAGCCTTATAGATGAAGGTATCAATGGAGAGCCAACACAACAATGTGATGGATATCCAAAGCGTTGCCACGTGCTCAAGGTTATTACGTAGGTAACCAATGGATTTGGGTGCCAAAACCTCGGGCTAAACCACCTTTGTCACTTGAAGGCTAGATCGTATCAAGAGCGAAGAAGCACAGGAGGAAATCTAAATGGAAAACCAAGTCTCGAGTCAAAAACATCGGAGTGACTGATCCCCTCATGAAAATCAAGAAACCAAACGGGATTATTAGAAGGGTAGATCCTCAGCCTAGCGTGCTTAACAAGAAAATATCATATGTACCCATCGAGTGTGCACAAAAGCCACTAGTTTCCAAGGAGCCTTTGATTTCCCAAGAGAATAATGAGCATCATAGCCACAAGATTGCTCATGGTAAGGTTAATTGCTCAACAGAGCAAATGGTAGAATCATCTAATAGCCATGAGCAAATCGTCTAGCGAGAGTCAAGGCAACTTAGGAGTCCCAAGTCTCCTACACCCTCTTTTCCTAAACGGATACAAAAAGCACAACAACAGTCGTCAAGTGCAGCTTCTCAATCCCAATCTCTATCTCCATCTAAGCTTCCAAATGTCTAAGAGGTGGGACATAACACCACCCGTAGCTCTCGGCCAAAGGATATGCTTGTGCAATCTATTGTGACTAGATCAACTGAGGCTCGATCTACATAAGTGAATGCTCAAAGGGCAACAAAAGACACAACCACTTCCAATCTGCCTGAGGGCATGACATTGCAATCTACTAATAGTAGCTAGTCCACTGAACTAGCTTCTACAACCGTGAATCACAACAATCATAGTCTTTGGCCGTGATGATGCCCCTTGTGGAACATGTCCTTAGCAATTCAACCGTGGAAGAGGTGTCGCAACCAACATCCTTGACACCTTTAGTACTACCGAAGCATCTAAAGCTTAGGCTTGAGGAGAAATCTCTTGAAGGTTTGGCCAAGGAGATAGCGCATCTCACCAATGAACCAGAGAAGAAGTGCCTAATGAAGCTTGATCACAAGCTGACAACCATCACACATGTGTACGTCCAGGTGGACATGGAAAGGCCAACAATAGAGCACACAAAGCTCATAGCTGAACCCCTAACTTGGGATGAGCAACAACATGTTTGCTCCCGCTATGTAGCTATCACCAAAGAAGTCATAACAGATATCCCAAAGGCCACAACTAGAGATTTGCGCTTGATACCCTCACTCTATACTGCTTAATGTGAGACAAATAAGGAAAAGATCGAAGCAATCAAACAAAAAGGAAAAGGACAAGGTGAGTTTGTGCAGAAATGGTACTCCAATAAAAGTTTGGTAGCCAAAATTGGCCACCGACTAATGACACTCGTCGCTGAGCAAAGAAAAGCCCTTTGGACATCAAAACATGATTCCACACACATTTCCCTAACCTCATTACGAGTGTTGGCAGTGGTCCATGAGGTCCCGTTTTTTGCCACTATCCAAAAACATCCCTTGTACGATAAACTGCTTCTAGAAGAATATCTACACGTGGCTAGCAGGCTAGGAGTAGGGAGCATGGTTTTTGATGTTAGTGCATATGTCTTTTGCCTCACTCAAGACCCTGCACTTCTAGATCCCTATGCTTCCCATCAATACAACCATGACTTCTTTAGTTGGTTTTGTCCAAGCTTACCTAACAAGAATCCTAGACTATCTCTCGGTTCCACATTAGAGTCACGCAAACCTTCTGAGCAAGAGAAAAACAACTCTAAACACAACACCTACACTGATAAGAAGCAATGGAGGCATGTTCTAATGGGTAGGGACAAGAGTCTGGAGCAAATGCCCAACCAAAAGCACCTGCCAATAAAATTAGATGAGGAGCCAAATGGAGGGGAATTAGCTGAAGAGCTAGGCTATCCAAAAAGAGAGGCAATTGTACCCTCACGACCTAGCGACGCTGTTCAGCAGGCTGCAACTATGTTCCATGAGGATACACTAGAGAAAGAGAATGCTGAGGCCTAAACAAGTGCATCAACCCAACTGAACTAGTTCAAGGTCCCAAGTCTTCAAGGGATACACCTCGATTGCCTAAGAAAAAGAAGAGAAAAGAATGAAAACAACGACGATAGTTGCAAGTGGTTGTAGACCCTAAGAAGATTGAGACCAAGAATGCTGAAGAGCTGAGGAATAAAGCATTAAGTCCACCCATGAACCCATTGCCATCTCTCTTAGTAGCGGTGAAACCTCAGATGCATCCATGTGCTCTGAAAAATCAAAGCAACCATTACCATCAATGGTTGCTTGCAACACTCAATCCACTGACAACAAAACTCGCATTGACCAATCAAGAGTGGATACAACACTGTAACAATAGGGTGACAGAGAACCACGACACAATAGCAGCAAGGCCTTAGGAGAAATATGGAAATCTCGAGAGTATAAGAAATCCTAGTGTTGACCAATCTTGCTCATCTAGGCATGAGCCCCTAGCTATGCTAAAGCCTAGGGAAACTCCTAGAACCTTGCATAAGATAGCAACCGAGGAAGCCCTCATTGAATATAGAAGTGTAATTGAATATAGAGGCTGGTCGTCCCTCGAGTATCAGAAACGCTTGAAGCAATAAGCAATCCCCTAGGAGGATGGTATTGGAGGGATTTATAATGGAGAAGCCCACCCCCTCCCTCCCCCCCCCCCCTCCCCCCTCTGCCCGAACTGTGTTTGCATTGGAAAGATGTGTCTTTGATTTGAAGATCTTTGTCTTTGAGTTGAAGGTCTTTAATTCTTGAGTTGAAGATCTTCAGGCGTGTGGAGTCAATAAGCGATCTGTGGATCTTAAGGCATCGGGCATGCCTCTTCGGAAGGCGAGGTTCCAAGATCTATGCCAATGGCAAATGTATTTTGGCTTGGCTTGATCATGGTAGCCATCAGTAGGTGGATGGTTGGACCCCGGCACAGGGAAATTTTTTTTGGTTATTCATAGGATGTAGTGGGTGATCCTCTGCAACGGAGTAGCCATTTCTTGAACTTGAACATACCCTGCAAGAAAAGTTGTGCACTCCCTAAGGGGTGTGTTTGCCTTTTCGTGTAGTGCGTGGTGCTCGTGGCGGTGGAACTGGGAGATGGGTCTAACCTTGGGCAAGCCCTTGGCAACGTCCCTACACTTGAGGACCCAGTTCATGCTTTGTTGGAGGTGCAGTGCAAGTCTTAGGGTGACAGGTCTGGAAGTCCTACCCTTGATGTGCCCTAAGTGTGAAGTGGGGAGGGGGCTAGGGAGAACCCTAGGTGCAGTGGCTGTGGTGCTTCTCTCTCTTTTTCTTTTTTGTTTTTTTTCTTTCTTTACTTTTTAAAATAAAAATAATATAAATAAATGCACAGAGGTGTATACATGGAGACATGGGATATACGGGCATGACGGGAGTTTACTCCTCATCAGGCCAGATCGTATCAAGAGTGAAGAAGCACAGGAGGAAATCTAAATGGAAAACCAAGTCTCGAGTCAAAAACATCGGAGTGACCAATCCCCTCATGAAAATCAAGAAACCAAACGGGATTATTAGAAGGGTAGATCCTCAGCCTAGCGTGCTTAACAAGCAAATATCATATGTACCCATCGAGTGTGCACAAAAGCCACTAGTTCCCAAGGAGCCTTTGATTTCCCAAGAGAATAATGAGCATCATAGCCACAAGATTGCTCATGGTAAGGTTAATTTCTCAACAGAGCAAATGGCAGAATCATCTAATAGCCATGAGCAAATCGTCGAGCGAGGGTCAAGGCAACATGGGAGTCCCAAGTCTCCTACACCCTCTTTTCCTAAACGGATACAAAAAGCACAACAATAGTTGTCAAGTGCAGCTTCTCAATCCCAATCTCTATCTCCATCTAAGCTTCCAAATGTCTAAGAGGCGGGACATAACACCACCCGTAGCTCTCGGCCCAAGGATATGCTTGTGCAATCTATTGTGACTAGATCAACTGAGGCTCGATCTACACAAGTGAATGCTCAAAGGGCAACAAAAGACACAACCACTTCCAATCTGCCTGAGGGCATGACACTGCAATCTACTAACAATAGCTAGTCCACTGAACTAGCTGCTACAACCGTGAATCACAACAATCATAGTCTTTGGCCGTGATGATACCCCTTGCGGAACATGTCCTTAGCAATTCAACCGTGGAAGAGGTGTCGCAACCAACATCCTTGACACCTTTAGTACTACTGAAGCATCTAAAGCTTAGGCTTGAGGAGAAATCTCTTGAAGGTTTGGCCAAGGAGATGGCGCATCTCACCAATGAACCAGAGAAGAAGTGCCTAATGAAGCTTGATCACAAGCTGAAAACCATTACACATGTGTACATCCAGGTGGACATGGAAAGGTCAACAATAGAGCACACGAAGCTCCTAGCTGAACCCCTGACTTGGGATGAGCAACAACATGTTTGATCCCGCTATGTAGCTATCACCAAAGAAGTCATAACAGATATCCCAAAGGCCACAGCTAGAGAATTGCGCTTGATACCCTCACTCTATACTGCTCAATGTGAGACAAATAAGGAAAAGATCGAAGCAATCAAACAAAAAGGGAAAGGACAAGGCGAGTTTGTGCAGAAATGGTACTCCAATAAAAGTTTGGTAGCCAAAATTGGCCACCGACTAATGACACTCGTCGCTGAGCAAAGAAAAGCCCTTTGGACATCAAAACATGATTCCACACACATTTCCCTAACCTCATTACGAGTGTTGGCAGTGGTCCATGAGGTCTCGTTTTTTGCCACTATCCAAAAACGTCCCTTGTACGATAAACTGCTTCTAGAAGAATATCTACACGTGGCTAGCAGGCTAGGAGTAGGGAGCATGGTTTTTGATGTTAGTGCATATGTCTTTTGCCTCACTCAAGACCCTACAATTCTAGATCCCTATGCTTCCCATCAATACAACCCTGACTTCTTTAGTTGGTTTTGTCCAAGCTTACCTAACAAGAATCCTAGACTATCTCTGGGTTCCACATTAGAGTCACCCAAACCTTCTGAGCAAGAGAAAAACAACTCTAAACACAACACCTACATTGATAAGAAGCAATGGAGGCATGTTCTAATGGGTGGGGACAAGAGTCTAGAGCAAATGCCCAACCAAAAGCACCTGCCAATAAAATCAGATGAGGAGCCAAATGGAGGGAAATTAGCTGAAGAGCTAGGCTATCCAAAAAGAGAGGCAGTTGTATCCTCACGACCTAGCGAGGCTGTTCAGCAGGCCGCAACTATGTTCCATGAGGATACACTAGAGAAAGAGAATGCTGAGGCCTAAACAAGCGCATCAACCCAACTGAACTAGTTCAAGGTCCCAAGTCTTCAAGGGATACACCTCGATTGCCTAAGAAAAAGAAGAGAAAAGAATGAAAACAACGACGATAGTTGCAAGTGGTTGTAGACCCTAAGAAGATTGAGACCAAGAATGCTGAAGAGCTGAGGAATAAAGCATCGAGTCCACCCATGAACCCATTGTCATCTCTCTTAGTAGCGGTGAAACCTCAGATGCATCCATGTGCTTTGAAAAATCAAAGCAACCATTACCATCAACGGTTGCTTGCGACACTCAATCCACTGACAACAAAACTCACATTGACCAATCAAGAGTGGATACAACACTGTAACAATAGGGTGACAAGACTATACCGCTCACATCTAAAGAGAACCATGACACAATAGCAGCAAGGCCTTAGGAGAAACATGGAAACCTTGAGAGTATAAGCAATCCTAGTGTTGACCAATCTTGCTCATCTAGGCCTGAGCCCCTAGCTATGCTAAAGCCTAGGGAAACTCCTAGAACCTTGCATAAGATAGCAACCGAGTAAGCCCTCATTGAATATAGAAGTGTCACAGAATGCTTAAGTGAGTTGGATGCTAAACCCAAAGTATTCGCACGTGTCTACGTCCTTGCAGACATGGGTGCATTCCCTAGGGGACAGTTGAAAGAATACTTGCCATCTCTCGTATCCTGGGAAGAGCAAGAACATCTTGACCAGCACTATGATAGGCTCCTACATGAACGCATGCGACTCATCTCCGACGAGGAAGCCGACAAACTACGCTTAACTGTGATATTCAATGATGTGCTCTGCCAATCAAATCTCTTGGAGATAGAGCAACCAAAGCGGCAATCAGAGGGTCAAAGTCAATTCGAAAAAATGTTGGTTTGAAAATTGCATTACACTGGCCGAACTGGGATCCCAAATTATGACGTTCTCAAAGGAGTGATTGGCTAAATGGCGGTCTCAAAGAGACCCAACCTATGTGGCACCGACTTCCTTTCAAGTACTGACTGCCATTCAGGGTATGGACTTAGCCGAAACTAGCCAAGAAAACTCTCTGGCTAATAAGGTTCTCACTGAGGAGGAGTTTCACGTTGCTAGTAGATTCGGACAAGATACCATGCTACTCGATGTTGCAAAATATCTATTATTATTTTGTAAGCTACCACGAGTACTGGATGCGTGTCACACACTCCAGTACAATCCTGAGTTCTACAATTGGTTTTTATTCTCACGAAGTGACATGGATTCGTAAATATGTACATAAATAAACAACGAGTTTTGTGATCTTGTATAGATAATGTGGGAGCTTTCGCTCAACCGCCAAGACCCACGAACTGCTTATTGTTTCAAGCCTTCCAAGCGAGCTCTAATGACTATCTTTCACCTAGCCAACACGCTGTCGATTCTACGAGTGTAGTGAGCTTACCTTGATGCTCGATCGAGTACCCTCCTCTCTCTTGCACTCTGGTAGCTCCACGATTCTTGATGCTAGCTCAAGCATCCTCAAGCTTCCTCCATCTCCAAGCTTCATCCTCCATAGCCGCGTGCTCAAGAGAAGAGAAGAGAAGAGAAGAGAAGAAAAGGGGAGGAGATGGTGAAGAGCTTCACCCTCTTAGTCCCTCACTCCACACACACTCACTCCCTCACACTCTCACACTCCCTCTCTCAAGAGCACACACAAGTAAGAAGGAGAGAAGAAGAGATGAAGAAGAAGACTCTTTTTGCCACACACCAAAGAATGAGCTTCTCATTCACTTTTCAACTTTATATACAAAACCTTTAATTTTTTTGTGGGCGGTCATCCCCTTTGCTTCTTTTACATGGCCGGCCGTAGCCTAGGCCCTCTTTCCTATTTCCCACCATTCTAATTTATCCTATTCCTAACTAATGCGTACACTTTGCACATGAGTGAGCCTAGAACTCTTTTACAAAGATTCGGGGGCGCTCCCACATTTTGATGGTGCGCCCTCTACTCTTTTGTTGTCTTGGGGCGACATCGAGGTTTTCTGAGGGTCGTGCCTGAACATTCAAATTTTCCAGGTTCTGGTTACCGGTCAAGGTGCCTTTCTCTGTTTTTATCCTACGCCTTTTTTGCTATTCTTTTTTTTTCATTTTCCGCTCCTTTGTGTTACGGGAAACATGGTAACATTACCCTCCTCCTAGCCAAGTGCCAATCCCATGGCATTGTGGTGGGACGTAGTGGCTAGTTAGGTAGGCTACTAGGCGAAACGGGTAGGTGGATGACAGTGCTTCCAAGTGGCTGGGTGAATGACATGCGATGGAGTTTAAGGATGATGACTAGGAGAGATTCCGGTGTGCTTTAGGCTTCGGGAAGATACTCGGCATTGTTCGCACAGTTGTGGCTCCCATTGTGCAGCTGGTCGTCCCTCGAGTATCAGAAACGCTTGAAGCAATAAGCAATCCCCTAGGAGGATGGTATTGGAGGGATTTATAATGGAGGGATTACAGCTAGTTAGAAGAGTTCGTGGGTGCATGATGGATGGAGTGCTGGAGCCAATCCACCACTTGGAAGGCACTACCCAATCTAGACCGTCAATACCAGAGGAGATAGGTAGCCTTTCATACTTTCCTACAATCTTGGAGCCTGAGATGGAGGCAATGATCGATGCATTGATACCCATGAATGCCGAGACATCTGATCTGCTTAGAGAGGAAGCATCCATACCATTATATGATGGGTGTTGAGTATCTTGCCTGAAGATGCTCCTTACACTCCTAAGCATGTAGGAAAAATACAGGTGGAGCGAAGCCAGTGTGACCGGGTTTTTCAGGTACCTTCTGCGTACGCTTCATTGATTTCTTTTCAGCATCATCATAAAAAAGAATTATTCTTTTTCAAGGTATTTTATGATTTCTTTTCAGATTTCTAAAGTATTATATATTACCACTTGCAAATACCATGCATGAGTCTCATGATGATGTGTGACATGTTTTACGAAAGCTTAGCATGGAGTACAATAGCATCCATGCATGTGTTAGTTTCGAGGAGAATACGAGACTATGGAGACATGTCCAAAGTGTGGTGCGCATAGGTATCAATAGGACTTGCAAGGACAGACCATCCCTCAAAAAATTCTTAGACACTTTTCGCTTATCCCCTGTATACATCACATGTTTCGTACATCAGGCATGGCAAACTTGATAATGTGGCATGGACAGAATAGATCCACAGATGGACTCCAACGAATATCAGCGGATTCACACGCATGAAACCACATTGACTCTACCTTTCTAGGCTTTGCACGAGAGCCAAGGAATATTTGGTACGGTCTTGGTATGGATGGTGTGAACCCATTCGGTCTCCGCTCAACTTCTTACAGTATGTGGCCTATAGTTCTTGTTAACTAAAACATCCCACCATGGATTTCGATGGAAACCAAGGTGAGTGAGAAAACAAAGTGTGTGCAGCTTTGGCTCTCTGGTCTATAGGTTGGCTTGATAGGGTCGTTTGTTTGGTTCCTAGCTATTCTCGTCGCCTTCTTGGGTTTGTTTGCTGCGCTATCCCGTTTGGCTTGTTCAGGGTTGAGTTAGGGTTTTGCAATCAGCCCACAATACTAGACACGATTCCAGATTGTTCAGCCATGATTTTTAACTACTTGTGAGGGATTTGGTGGGTTTTTTCGGTGCGGGTCACACCCTTTGTTAGTCGGGGTTATCCAATTTTCAAATTTTCTTTCTCAAGCTATGTCCGATTTTGAAAATTGGACGTCCAATTTACCAGTGTCCGATTCGAACAAGGTCGGGTCCGATTGTCACAATCGGACAGGTATGTCCAATCGGACGACCTGAGTTGCTCCGATTGGGATATGTCTGATTCTAAGAATCGGACAGGGCCATTTTTGATTGTCACAATCGAACAGGTGTGTCTGATCGGACGACCTGCGTTGGTCTGATTGGAATATGTCCAATTCTAGGAATCGGACAAGGTCGGGTCCAATTGTTACAATTGGACAGGTGTGTCTGATCGGAGGACTTGAGTTGGTCCGATTGGGATATGTCCGATTCTAGAAATTGGACGGGGTTGGGTTCGATTTGAAGGTATGTCCAATCAGACATGTCAGTTGGTCTGATTCTATGGTCTAATTGTGGCGATTAGATGAGTCGAGTGTCTAATCGGATGGGGCACTGTGTCCGATTCCTTCTCGTTTGATTCTCAAAATTGGATGGAAGTGGTAAGTTTGATTGTGGCGATTGGATGGGGTAGTGTGTCCAGTTTGGAGTTGGTCTAATTTTCAAATGGGACGGTGTCGTGCCACTATGCCGGCACAATGTGAAAAACTCTGGAGTGCATTATCATCCAACTTCTTTATTGATGTAGAAAGTCAATGTGATCTAATTCATTAGTGCTAGTGTCCGTGGTGGCATAGATGGTCCAAAAATACTAGATATTTGGACAATTTTAGTATTTTTTTAATATTATTTATTGTAAAAATATGAAAAAGCTAGAAAAGCTTCTAAATTATGATGGCATGCAAAAAGTAAGAGGCTTTTTCAACCAGTTATGAGATTTTTCATAAAAAAGATAGATTGGCAAAATCTGCACATCGCGATCACTGTTGAGAGGCTGAAAACTGCACTTTGAGCTAGAAGGAGTGAACTAGGAGATTTTGGGCCATGTGTTCTCCTAGTGTTTTACCTCCCTTTCGAAGCCAATGGAGCCATTAGATTTGGGTTCCAAGCAGCATAGAAGGAGCTATTATTTTGAAGCAGGTTTGTGGTCTATGAAGGAGCTCCAAGAGATCTAATGCTTGGAGATTGCTTCTGAGTAGTGCCAGACAAAGGATTTCAGGTTCTGTCAATACATGTTAATTCAACTCATCGTGCTTTGTCTTTGCCGTATTCTATTCTTTTTCTTCTCTTCCATCTCCTATCTCTACTTCCTTCTATCTCTGATCCTTGGTGGAAACGACATTTTGACAAAAACCCCTCTAACAACAGGTATGTTCGATTAGACAAATCAGCTCTGGGAATCAGACACTGTGGTAAGCGTCTGATTCCATCAATCGAAGCACGTGTCGATCATGTTTTTGCCCAAAAATATTCCCTTACATGTTGTTAGCAGCTACCAGGATATCCAGGAATCAAGGAGGAGTGTAGGTCAAAAGCATTCTATACCCAATCTCACCGAAAGCTCCGAAACACTCCGATTGATTCGACGTAGTCCTGTGCCGCCTTGCAAGCTCTCTCTCTCTTAAAACCAGGAGTGCAAATGAGGTTTTCCCTGGTCACCCAGGATCTTAAACCCTAGCTAAACAGCACCTCAGCCCTCCCAATCACTCCACCTATGACTCCCAGACATCTGAGCCCTCTCTTTTTCCCATTTGCCATGTTATTGCCCTGTGCAAGACTGTTTTACAATAGTAAATTGTAGGCTTCCCACTCTGATTTCTCCTTCCTATCCTACTCTAAATGCGACAAAAATCAAAAGCAAGGTACTGAATTGAATTCTCCTACTCAACCAATCATCAAAAACAAAAAATACTTACTTGTAGCATGGATTAAAATCCAAAACCTCCTATCTACCTTAAGCTCTAGTTTGGGGATGAAACCCTTACTTGGATGCTCGACTTGAAGCGTGCAAACGCTCAAGTGCTCAAGCTTGAATCCATTGGTCTCGGCAATGGAACCAAAATGTAGAGGCAAGCTCAAGCTCAACTGCCAAGACCCACGGATCGCTTATTGTTCAAGCGTTTCAAGTGAGCACTAATGGCTACCTCTCATATAACTGACACACTATCCCTCTCTACGAGTGTAGTGAGCTTACCTTGATGCCCAATTGAGTTGCTTCCTTCCTCAAGCACTCCGATAGCTCCACGATTTGTGATGCAAGCTCAAACATAATCAAGCCTCTTCCTTGAAGCTCCATCCTCCATATCCACGCACGAGACAAGAGAAGAGAAAAGAAGAAGAAGAAGAGAGGAGATGTGGAGAGCTTCACCTCCAAGATCCCTCACTCTCGCACACTCACTCTCTCAGTCACTCACACTCCCTCCCTCAAGCACTCACAAGCAACCAAGAGAAGAGAAGAAGAAGAAGAGTCCACTTTGCCACACACCAAGGAATGAGCTATCATTCACTTTTTGAACTTTATATACAAAACCCTAAACCACTTTTGGGTGGTTATCCCCCTATCCCCTTTTTTACATGGTTGGTCGTGGCTCAACAGGCCCTTTTTGCCATTGTCCTCCTATCTTCCTAGCTTCCTTCCTATCGCACATCTACCTTTACAATTTTTACGCGGCAATCTTGTATCCGGTGCCATGTTTGTGAACATAATCAGCTAACATTAGTTTTCTTCGTCGACTATCTCCATCTGATACATGTCCAATAATAGGAACTATTGTCAAGGAAGGATTCTCATCCCACAATGCTGAGATTTTACTCCATTGCCTTTGGACAAAACTTACATCAAACCGATTGCATGTGCAATGAGCAGCCACAACTAAGCATGGAAGTGCTTCATGAAGTGGATTTGCAACAAAGAAAGACTCTTGCATAACTACCAATGATGCAAGTCTCAAAAGCATCAACAATTACATCATAGCCTGCTTTTCCTTCTCCAACTTTAATCATGGATGAAGTCCCACACTCATGGTCTAAAGACTTGTATCCATCAAACCCAATAAGAATATCATCTTTAGGGTTCCACCTACAATCAAAACAAAAAATGTCATAAAATGTAAAATTTGATCGAGAATATTTTTTATGATCCCAAAAAACAAATTTTGCAATATGTTTACCTTATTCACTTCTTTATGGTAGTCTCATCTTCCACCAAAATAAAGGGAATCTTTCTTGCAATGCCATGTTTTTCTTTCTCCTTCCGATATATTTCAGGAATGGCGTCAAAAATATATCTATATATACTAGGTATGAAGTGGGTGGCTTGTCTATGGACTCTCTTTGTCGTTGAGAGTGAAGGACCATTGAGGTTAGTAGTGAGGAAATCATGCAACCTTGGTCCATCCCACATCTTTGCAACCTCAAACAAAGCTTTGGTATTTGCACTATATCGTTGGCCTCTCTTTGATCGTAACATATTTGTAGCTATGTCTTGTAAGAAGTCCCATAGAGCAAGTTTTCCACCAAATTTTCCCAATCTATGGGCTTCTATTATATTGTTACAAAATCTCTTTACATCTCTTCGATTAAGAGATTCCATGTTGGCTTCATGTAAGCTCCTTATTTTCATTGAAAGAGTTGCAAGCCGAAGCTTATACTTGCATAGTTTAAAAGTGAGTTCTCTTATATGCTTTTTAGCAACAAGTGTTGTTTGTTTGAGCTCCTGTCTAGTAAGATAATCTAATCTTCTACCAAATCCAGTTCCTCTATCCCCTCTCTTCTCTTGGGCTAACTTCTCCCTATATACTCTCATCCTAAAGTCAAAAAGCTTAGGTATACCTTTGCAATGAGCATAAGAGAAGTCTGTGAATGGTTTCTCACTATTTGAAATGCGTGGGCAATCAATGTGACAAAAAAAACCATCTATTTGAAAGCATGTATTTCCATAATTCAGATTTGCCCTGGTAGAAGGCTATGAAAACCAAAGTTTGCCACTACATTGATCATCTAATAAAGATTTCACATTGATGCTCTTCTTGCTAACCTCAATTATGTGACTCCATAAACCCCAACATAACAAGCTTACACTTACCAATGAATTTTCATAATCTTTATGGTCATCTAGAGATGAGGCCAATGGATCACCCTGAGTTGAATTTCTAGCCTTTGTAGAGACCATGAACTTTCTAAGAGATGTTTGTTTTGGATCATGCACTATAGCCTTTCGAGGACATCCACGCAATCCTGTGAGCAATGGCTTGAAATTTTCCTCCTCCTTCAAAAATGCATTTGTGTGCAATATTGATTTTGTATGCTCTATCAAAATTGTATATAGGTTAGACCTTGAAGGACACAAATGTAGCCATGTGTCATCGTACTTGCACCTTACACGAGCAAAGCTTTTGTCTTTGAAGTCATGCAAGGTAGCTTTGATGACCTCAAAATCCCAATCTACATGATGAAAAGTAGACTTATATTATATAACAAGTTTGATATTAAAAAGCCTAATCTAATGCACAGCCTATTTTTCAATAGAAAGAACTGCATATATAAACTCAAACAAAGAAAAAAGATAATACCTTTATGTTTCTCCATGTAAGAATGTAACTTCTCTATTGATGTCTCTATTTCTTTCTTATCATCAAGTTCTTGATCAACTACAATATGTTGTATATCCACTTTTGTAAGCCCTTGAAACATAAGATAATTTTTCTCATGATATTTATTTTGCATGATGTGTGTCCTCGTGAAGTTAGAAAGACAAGTATATGTGGTATGCTTCCCTTCCACTGAGCCCTTCCCATACAACAAGTTACATTCGTTACACCAAACACGAACTCAAGATTCTCCATTGATATCTTTGCTGTGAATTTCAAATCTATCATCCCTTGAGATTGTTGATTGTTTTAACTTTAGCCTTATTCTATTGCATTCATGTTTCCAAGTCTCGAGAGTGCTTGGACTTAACAATTTACTTTTTAGCTTTGAAGTGAGGTTGCCTAAAGCTTCATTTTGATCCTCTACAACATGTTCTAAACATTGTCGCTTATTTGGAGAATGTGGTTCATTCGTCACACTAGCACACCTCTTGATGCATGCTTGAAGATTATCACTAAGAGTCCACCACTCCTCTTGTTGCTTTTTAATAATATAATTGTCCTCAATGAAGTTAAAAGACCCACCTATGAGCTCATCACCTTCAATTTGTTCACGAATTTGAGCAAAGGTAGGTTCGGATCCATATTTTCTTAGTCTCACAAGACCTATATTTTCTTGCGTATTATCGAAAATTACTTGAATCTTGTAAAAAGCTCCCATGAAATCCAAATGAAAAGTCGCTTATTCAATTGTAAAACCTGCATTCAACATTAAAGATTGTTACTGAAGCATATCTTAATTGAACGAGAAAATATGATATTTTTAAGTGTTACCTTTATAAAGTATAAAGTGGAAAACATTGTGGAAAGATCATGGATCTAAAATCTAATTGTCAAGATGTGATTAATAATAGTAAACTTCATATATCAGTCAAATGACTTGAAGCAACCCATAGAAATATTACTTGCATGTAAAGCATTTACATTCTACGTGATGGCATGGAGATGGAGTATGATGCTCATGAGATGGTATTATATAGTACAAATTACATGTTGTATTCCATAGATTTTTACAAAAAAAAAGGTCTGTTTCGAGGCATCTTTGGATCCATGAGTCATAGAGACTAGTAAAACTAGATTAGATGTTTTACAAAATATGGGAAGAGATTGCAAGATGTGAATTATTTAGTAAGGGTGAGCTAGGATAGGGCCAAGCTCTATAAGCGGTCTTTGTGCCTTTGTAGGATTAGTGCCACACTTCATCGTCAAAAAGTCATCAAGATGTGCAAATGATACTCGCATGGCCCTATCGTCTACCAACATGCGATTCCTTGTCTTGAACTCTATTAGGTGCATTAATTATTTATCTAGAGCATCTCTCGACTCCCTACGTAACCACAAGCATTGGCATAAGCACCAAAACTCAATGAGGCATATGATGAGCCATCCAATTGCATACACATCTAACTCCTTACCATATGTAGACTAGCATAGTGGGTCATAGATCTTGGGTGCAATCCATGGCCTTCTTTTCCCCTTCAATGCTCCTTTCTATCTACGCTCATCTATAATGCGCATGGGATCATCTAACCCCCCACGTTTCCAGTTGAGGGCTGGTCTTATCATACTAGAAATAAGCATTAGAACCCAATCTATGATACCAATTCTAGGGGTGCTATCTCCAGTAAATTCCAATACCATATTTTTAGCATGCAAATCTGAATGGATGACACCGGCATTATGCACGATCTTTATCCCATCTACCAATGCATGAATAATATTCGGCATGTTTTTATGAGTCACCCACAATTCTGGCCATCTCCTCTACATTGGGCACCATGTCAGGACCAGGTCTGAATCCCATTGATGGCTTATGTAGATGCTCAATTATTCTTCTATATTTACATTCTTGAAATGGACCCCACATCAATATATCATTTAGTGTACCACCATTGAAGAAGGGAAAGATTGTAACCCAAGGGGGCTGAAAAGTAAAGGCAATGCATCTCACAATTGATGTGTGAACTTTTTGCATCCCACGCTCCACTTGAAATTGTTGTAGTTTAGTGTTGTTGGAGCCCTTGTACATTTTAACGCAATATGCTAAATTTGAAGGAAAATAGCTAGTATTGTCTATGGTAGCTTCAACACACTATCCAAAGGCACCTTGGCCAATAACTCTCCCTGGCTTGATAGCATCAAAGGGAATGCCAATTATTGGTGCACATTGGTGATTCCTCAATGTGCGCAATATAGTTCCTACCCCTGACAAATCACCTTGTTGCATGGTGGGATTGAAACTAGGACTTGCACCTATGGTGGTCTTAAGACGCTTTGGCAAAGAAATTGCACCAGACAAGTCCTTGGCCCTCTTTGAGTGTGCTACCTCCTCTCTCCACTTTGTGTTCCATAAGGCCAGCTTCTCCTTTGATACAGAAGTTGGTGCTAATTCTTTAAGATCTTCTAGCATCTTGGGTGCATTTCCAAGCACTGCGACAAAGATGTAAATTTTTCTTTGAATCCCAAAGCACATCAATGAGACTAAGTGTGAAAGCCCTTGTTGCCGCAACATTGTACACATGGCTACACATGCCCGGTTGCAAAAGATGACAAAAGCAACATCGTTACTATTAACAAAGGATATTTGATGTTCTTTGCAAGATGATATGGCCTCTATCAAGCAAATACGGAGAGCTTTGGCAATGTTAAGGGCCATCATAAATCATAAATTGTCCACAATAAAGAAAGACAAGCATATAAGCATGATAACAAAGGCTTAAACCATGCATTTGCATATGGACATGACAAAAACCTAACAAAACTTATAATCACAATTAAAAGAAATACACGATTACAGTATATGAAAAACATTGAAATACACGATTGTAGTATGATCTTAAAAAGGAAATACATGATTGCAGTATATGAAAAACATTGAAAATGCAACATAGATTGCATTAGATCTTCAATTAAAAACATAATTGCCACCTCTTATTGATTCAAATAAATTAGTGTGACATATAATCTTTGATTGAAAACAAAATTGTGTAACATCAATCTCAAGTTATACTGGTATTCTATGTAAACCTTGATTAAACTATACAATTAAAAGAAATATATGATTATAGTATATGAAAAACATTGAAATACACGATTGTAGTATATTAAAAACATTGAAAATGCAACATAGATTGCATTAGATCTTCAATTAAAAACATAATTTTCACCTATGATTGATTCAAATAAATTAGTGTGACATGTGATCTTTGATTGAAAACAAAAATGTGTAACATCAATCTCAAGTTATACTAGTATTCTATGTAAACCTTGATTAAACTATACAATTGCATGATACCATTTAGACATTGAAAATCTTGCACGAACTACATTAAATCGTAGTTCAACAATATAAAGAATGCTAAAACAGTACCACTTTTTAAAACAGTTACGCATGTGAGGACATTTTCTAGTCGAGTATATGGCCTAAATGCCCATATCATCAAACAATACCAGATAACTAGCGTGTTAGGACATTGTGCAACCAAATATACGACCAAATGCCCATCACTTATTCATCATATGTAAGCCAAGACACTATTTAGTTGAATTCACAACCAAGTGCCCATCCATATCCATGGGAGAAGGGAGGGTGTCACAATAAAATGACACCTCTATGTCGAGTTCACGCGACACAGTGCCAAGTCGATTGTGACATGCCCACCAAAAGACACTCACTTGCCGAATTCACGGCTAAGTGCCTATTTGGCAAGCACATTTAGGCCCTACATAAACTTATCACAAGACGACAGAGGTATCATGACATGTATATGTCGAGTTCATGACACATGCCAATCCACATGTTCCACAAGTAACATGACAACTTGCATATATGGAAAAAATCAAATATACAAATAAAGCACGACAAGGAAAAAGCACCTCATGACACACATAGTGTATGCCAATCATCAACCTCTTCCTTACCATGCATATATGCATGAAGGGTACACATATACACGCAGTCACGAAAACTGCCATGCACACTTTGAAGTATAGTAGTTTATACTTTTTGTAGATAATTTGCAATAACGAAGATAGAATCAACCATACAAAACACATAAGTAACAAGCATATCAAAATAGATAGATAAAAAAGATGGGACTAATCATATTATAGAAATTTTCTTTTATCTAAAAGCTTATTTAAGTCACTAGCTACTCATATAATTTGTGCATGGGTCTTTAAAGCTTTGCCATGCCCCAAAACACAATTTGTAGTTTCTTTCATTACTTCAAGTACGAGCACCAATTCTTAAAGAAAGGAAAATGATTTTAAACATCGCACAAATCTTGATTGCTTGAGGGGACACATATTTATGGAGAGTAAAACAACACCTGCCATGGGGAGAAAATGTGTGGTAACAAGAAACCCTTTCAATCTAGCATCCTTTAGTTAACCACATTTTGAATATGCCCTCTATTATATAATTGTAATTTCCTTTTCAAATTATTATGAGCCACACAAACATAGGTTCCTAAATAACATTGTTGTAAAGAGAAGATAATGAAATAGAAGACAATGATAGAGTATGATCATGGATATAGTAACTTCTAGGAGGAGGCATAGCTAGGCATATATGTTGTTTTTTTCCATTGAGAACACAATTATCTCCAATTTCAATTTCAACATGATGCAAGCTTGGGGTGGTGGTTCTACATTGCTCTAGCAATAACTGGTTTTTGTCTTTTCTAGGTCTCCCCATCCTAAAAGCATATATTTAGCAAGCCTTACAATTTTTGCATGCAATCAAAAACTTATAGAAAGACAAGCTTTAAAAATGTAATACTTCAACTCATAAGTACACTCCTTTTTCTTAAAATGTTAGTACTTCAAAGCTAAAGCATTGAGAAAGCTTACCTATTGAATAGAATGCCCTTACATTTGCATCAACTTCTTCTCAATGCACTATAAGCTTCTTTATGTATCCAAATAATGTGCCTCATCTACTTGCATTTCCCTACAATATAATCAAGTTCAAAAACATCAAAAGGTTTTCTAGTCAAGTGTTGTAGATATTGTTCTAAGTTCATAGTGCTCCATTTAACATGTTCTATTCAACAATAAAATGAAACTCCTTGCATGATGAAGAGTTCTATCAACTAATATGCAAAAACCAAATGATTAGCTTATCAACCAATATTGCCTATTATCTTCCTCCAAACAAAGTTTAAGGTTCAATTACTAGTGAGGATTAGCAACAACAAAGGAAAGGAGCACTAACTACTATCTCCTTAAGGGGGGGGGGATTCTAAAGACATGCAGAGAAGGAGGTGGTGGCAAGTGGCCAACATTGATGGAGAAACGATGGAAAAGGGGGTACCATGATCGTTATTGTTACATGACATGATTAGAGAAGCAAAAGTAGGCTTGTCTGATGAGGCCGTAGGAGAGCCGGCACTACTACTGATAGACAACATACTAGAGTAGTGGATTGGAGAAGGAGTAGTGAACTTGGCAAAGGATTGGCAAAGGAGTAGTGGACCGGCAACAAATAGTAGGCCAGAGTAGTGGACTGCTGGCGAAGGATATTTTGGACTGGCGAAGGACTGTGGCAAAGGAGTAGTGGGCTAGCGATAGACAATAGATTGATGGGGCTGTCATTTGATGGGGCCATCGTTTGATGCGAAGGATTATCAACATCTTATCTTATGAGCGTCTGATTTGGTGAGCATCGTATCTAATGAGCATCTGATCTGGTGAGTGTCTGATTTAGTGAGTGTCTGATGAGCATTGATCTGATGAGCATTTGATCTAGTAGTAGACAGAGATGCTTCAACGGAGAAAGGGATGCAATGGAGGAGGCACCTTGGTGAGAGAAAGAGTCAGAGGCAGAGCAACTTGGCCAGAGAAAGTGAATCAGTGAGAGGAAGCGACTCATAATCAATGGGGAATGATACTGTGCCTCATCTGCTCGAAATCAGCAATGAACAAGTCTGCAACACATAAAGGAAGAGGGAGGTTGGTGAACACATTTGCATCGTGGAATGGCAGCCTACACGAGACTGCTGCACGACGAGACTATTGCACGAGAGAGCTGTGGTAAAAAATTTGCAATCACTGAGGTACTATCATTGTTATTTACAATCAGTGGGAGTATGGAGACTGGGAGAATGCCGCCAGGAGGAGGATGTGAAGGTGGGGCCAGGGTCACAACCATTGGGGAAGTCCACCACTCAACACTTTAATAATTTGGAGGCTGATCTAGAATGGGTGCCTCAAGTAAAGAAGAGTTTTCTTGGGAAGGAGTGAGGATTAATAGCAAGTCCTCGTAAAATAAAACATCTGCGAAAGGTAAAAGTGCGAGTGCCACTCCAGTGCCAAGATTATATAACCAAAAACCTTTTATACCAAAGAAATCCCAGTAACCAACAAACGTGCAATTTTGGCTTGTGAAGAGATTTTATTTCACTTATCAAAGAGAATTAGTGAGTAGCTTGGGGTGCCATAAATCCTCAAGTCAGAGAGATTAGGTTTAAAACCATACCATCACTCGTAGGAGGCTGTGACATTGGGAAGGGTGTGACTAGGTAACCAGTTTTATATAGCATGTTGTAGCAACATCTTCTTTCTAATAAGAGAGGGGGACACTAGGAACTTGAAGCATAGCACGAGCAGAGGTCATTACGGTGCAGTTCTTTCGTTTGGACACACCATTTTGTTGAGGTGTATAAGAGACAATAAACTGATGAATGATGCGCACATTGCGGCAAAAATCTATAAACTCATTGGAGGCATACTTGCCTCCATTATCAGTTTGGATGGCCTTGGGTTTGTAAGGAAGCTCACATTCCACCATATGCAAATAGTGTTTGAAATGTGTAAACAACTGAGTGAGATTTTAAGTGTTTCAAAGTTGTTGGATCCATTTTATTATAATGGCCAATTATTTGCTTCACATGCAAGGTAAATGAAATGAGGGCATGCTCACAAGTCTTTCCATCTTTAGAAATACAAGGAGAATACAAGCTTCAAAACCTAGCACTTGAGTCGATGATAAGGCCTACACACTCAACTTGAGAGGTCCCAATAATCATGTGCTGGATGAAGTCATGTTAACTAAGGGAATCAATAACAGCACAATTGTACTCCATTGTTTCAAATTTCCAAAGAGAGATATCAATGGCAATGCTCACACTTAGCCTTCAACTTGTTTAGCACCAAGGCATACTTGAATGATCTTGTTGAGATGACAAGCTCAACACATGCGGACATTGATGATGGACCGCCTAGTTAGATGGGTCCACACATCTACACTTAGCACGTCGGTGGTCATTATGACTCACACATGGCCCCACTGGCTCATTACTTATTATATTCAGGTTGTTACACCTATTTACAACAACTGGCATAGTTATAGCGCCAGTCGACTAGTGTAGTCGGTTATGCATTGTTTGACTTAGTAGGCCACTTTCCTTTATGTTGTATCTTATCTATACTTTGTGTACATTGTAAAGTGTGTGGAAGAAGAAGAAGAAACCAGCAAGAAAACGTTTTGGCCTCTATCTCTCTTCTTGTCTCTTGAGTGAGCTTCTTCTTGTGCATTGTGTGTGTATTCGGTGCAGCATCTTGAGCAAGTCTCCCCACCACGTGATTCTTGACATGGTATCAGAGCCGCACCATTGAGAGAGGCTGATTTCAAAGGCTGAAGCGAAGGAGAAGAAGCAAGGTTCGAGCAACCAAGCCACGGGTAAGAAGCTCTCCCATTCTTCCACTCTCTCTCTTGGATAGTGCATGTGGAGGCACGAGAAGCAGGTCGAGCAAAAATCTCAGATTGCAGTGAGATTTGGTGTGCGGGAAGAGCGCTGTGTATTCTACATCTATGCCCTTTTGGGCTTACCCGCAGTTATTTTGGGCATCTGAGGCTGTTTCAGGGCCCATTTTAGAGCCGCAAGGTTGCGGACAACAGCTTCAGGGTACACTGTGACTTCAACTGTATTGACCGAAAGTGGGTGCACAGGTTACAAATTTCAGATCTGTAAGTTCAAAGGTATTTACCAGTGAGTAAACACAAGGTTTATCTACAAACAGGTTGCAGATTGCATGTATTGTTGAGCAGACAGTGAAAAAGGCTGTCTGGTGTATTGCTGTGCACTATAGGTCGAGGATTGCAGAAGATTTGCTTGCTGTTTGGTATTAATTTTATGATAATGGCAGAGAACAGTGGAAGCCCCATCATTGAGAAGCTTGACAAGAACAACTACCCTTCATGGAAGTTCCGTGTCACGAACTTCCTTATTGGAAAAGGCCTCTACAAGTTTGTTTCAGGTGAAGAAAAGGAGCGGGAGGTGAGTGATCCTCCAACTGCAGAAGAGACAAAGGCACGGAAGGAATGGAATGCAAAAGATAAAAATGTCATATATTGGTTGTCTGTAGTAATTGACAATAATATGCTGGGACACATTAGAAATGCAGAGAATTCATATGTAGCTTGGACCATACTTGAAAGTATGTTTTCTGTAAATATAAAGGCACAAAAGATTTAACTCAAGCAAGAGTTGAATACATTAAAGAAAGGGAAGATGTCTATCAATGAGTATGCATTGAAGGTAAGGAGCATTGCAGATGCCTTGGCAGTGATTGATGCAATGCCCGATGATGATGATTTGGTGTCATCTACCTTGGGTGGACTTAATAATGAAAAGGCTTGGAAGTCTTTTGTAACTTCCGTATATGTTAGAAAGCCATTTCCAGATTTCGATGAGTTGGTCTCCCTTATGATCACTGAAGAGATCAACATGCAGAGTGAGACATCTGAAAAAAGTGGTGAACATGTCCAAGCTTTCTACTCCAGTTCAGGAAGGGGACGTGGCAGGTTCTCTTCAAGAGGCCGTGGTACAGGACGTGGTAGTGACAACCAGCAAAACAGATTGAATCAGCAATTTGGCGATATGCAGGTTTCAAGAGGTCATGGTAATTTTAGAGGCAGGGGGAGTTTTAAAGGAAGAGGTGGATGGCAAAATAGAGGATCTAACAATTCTAGTATTGTGTGTCACTACTGTGAAAAAATAGGTCATATTGCAACCCAATGTTATGCTAAGAAAGATGATATCCGCAGTGGTAAGTTGCAGCAAGGAAACTATGCATCGTCTTCACGACAGAATGAAGACAAAAATGAACGTCTGTTTGTTATGCACCATATGCTGAATGCTGTTACAGGAAAGGGAACACATGATGATGTTTGGTATGTTGATTCAGGTGCATCCAATCATATGACCAGCCATGCAGAATGGTTTGGAGAGATGCATGATTTGCAAAATGCAGGTTATGTGTAGACGGGTGATGATTCATGCCACCCAATTTCATACATTGGAAAAGTTCCCTTGTCCTTGCATGATGGTAAGACAAAGAGTTTTTCATATGTATTACATGTGCAATCTATTACAAAGAACTTGGTGTCAGTGGGTCAGATGGTAGAGCAAGGGTTGCAAGTCAGATTTAATGCAAAGTGCTGCTTTGTAGAAAACTTCAATGACAAGTGTAGGTTAGTTGCAAAGGGAAGTAGAGTTGGACGTATGTTTACTCTGGATGCTGGAATTCCTACTATGAATGCTACTATGTATGCTAAAGGAAAATGTGTTGTTGCAGACATTGAAATTTGGCACAAATGCATTGGACATGCAAATGTACAAAGGCTAAAATTAATGCAGTCCAAAGGGTTGGTTACAGGTTGCCTACATTTAGAGTTGCTGAATTTCATAAGGTATGCAAAGCATGTCAGTTTGGTAAGCAGGCAATACAACCCTTTTCACATGACAGAGATGTAAGCAGAAATATCCTTGATGTTGCACATACAGACATTTGGGGGCTTGCACAAAATGTATCTCTTGGAGGCAATTCATACTTTGTCACATTCATTGATGATTGTTCTAGAAAGCTGTGGGTATATTTTATGAAGGAAAAGAGTGAAGCATTTGAGCACTTTAGAACTTTCAAGGCTGTAGTTGAAAGAGAAACAGGCTTGAAAGTAAAGTGCTTGAGGTCAGATGGAGGGGGAGAGTACCTATCAAATGAGTTCAGTGATTTTATGAGGTCTCATGGGATAAAGAGACAGTTCACATGCAGGTATACCCCACAACAAAATGAGGTTGCAGAAAGGAAAAACAAGCATATTGCAAAAGTTGCACACGCCTTGACGGCTAAAAAGAATATGACTAAGCATTTTTTGTCTGAGGCTGTTCATACTGTTGTTTATATTATGAACATAACTCCCACAGCTGCAGTTCATGGTATGACCCCTGAAGAATGTTTTACAGGTAAGAAGCCTGATGTTTCACACTTGAAAGTGTTTGGCTGCATTGCGTATGTTCATGTGCCAGATGAGTTGCGGAAGAAATTGGATCCAAAGGCTGAAAAGTGTGTGTTTATTGGATACTCTTTAGAGCAGAAAGGGTATCGCTGTTATAACCCTGTCGCATGTAAGTTCAGAGTGAGCAGGGATGTCATCTTTGATGAAATGAGCAGTTGGTATGCATCTAGTGGTGATGCATTGGATGATGATGATGATCATGACACTCATGTGCAGGCTGAAAAGCAAGAATCACGGACTCTTACTGGACCATAGACATCATCTGGTAGTCCTTGGTCTAGGAGACTAAGGAGTACCTCTATATCTTTGGGTGCATCTAGTAGCACTACAGGTAAAGACAAAGGAAAGAATAAAGTGTCAGAAGACATTGATGTAGTTCTTGATGGAGACTCCAGTGGCTCAGAGAGCTTGGATGATGAGCTTGGCATTCCTTCAGTGAGGACTCCAGGGGTGTAGAGAGCACGCGTCAATGCAAAGACTCCATTGAGTGATCCAGTGGTACGCAGATCTAGCAGGGTGAGATACCCTATTAAAAGATTTGGTTTTGAAGGTTATGCAGCTCACCATTATGCCTATATGATGAAACTAGTTGAGGATGTTGAGCCCACATGTTTTGAGGAGGCTGTTGGCCATGCTCATTGGGATGCAGCAATGGATGAGGAGATGGCTGCATTAGAGGCCAATAAGACTTGGGATCTAGTATCATTGCCAAAGGGCAAGAAAGCCATTGGATGTAAGTGGGTTTATAAGATTAAGCACAATGCAGATGGTTCTATTAGTAGGTATAAGGCTAGGTTGGTTGCAAAAGGCTATGCCCAGATGTATGGCATAGATTATGATGAAACCTTCAGTCCAGTTGCTAGGATGACAACTGTCAGATGTGTGATTGCTTTGGCAGCAGCCAAAGGTTGGAGGTTACAACAAATGGATGTGAAGAATGCCTTCTTGCATGGTGATTTTCATGAAGAAGTGTATATGGATCAGCCAGCAGGTTATGAAGATTTAGAGCATCCCACGTATGTGTGTAGGTTGAAGAAGGCGCTCTATGGGCTCAAGCAAGCACCTAGAGCATGGTCTGACAAGATCAGAGAGTATCTTGTCAATATTGGCTTTTATGTTTCTGATGCTGATCACTCACTTTATGTGAGAAAGGGAGATGCAGGTTTGGTCATCATAGTCATCTATGTGGATGACTTGATTATTACAGGTGATAGTGATAGTGGGATTGCTGAAGTCAAGGATTTTTTGAAGAAGAAGTTTGAGATGAAGGATTTAGGTGAGCTAAGGTACTTCCTTCGCATTGAGGTGATCAAATGTGATGATGGTATATAGCTGTCCCAAAGACAGTATGACTTGGATATGTTGTCCAAGTATGGTATGATAGCATGCAAACCACTTTCAGTCCCGTTGGAGCAGAATGTAAAAATGAGTGCTGATGTTGGGGATGAGATAGAAGATCCTACTATGTTCAGGAGGATAGTGGGGAGTTTGATCTACATGACCATTACAAGGCCAGACTTGAGCTACGTTGTTGGTCTTGTGAGTCAATAGTTTATGCAAGTACCTAGAAAGCCACATTTGGATGCAGTTAGACACATATTGAGATATGTGAAGTCCACATTACATTATGGACTTTTCTATGAGGCAGGTACAGATGTACAGGTGTTTGGATACACATATGCAGATTGGGCTAGTAGTATGTCTGATAGAAGATCTACCAGCGGATACATGTTCTCTCTTGGTAGTGTAGCAGTTGCTTGGAGCATCAAAAAGCAATCTACAGTTGCTGTGTCGAGGACAGAGGCTGAGTATAGAGGTGTTGCTATTGCAGCATGTGAGGTAGTATGGCTACAAAAGTTAATGGCTGATTTGGATGTGCAGGTGGAAGGTCCATTTGTCATTTATTGTGACAACATGAGCAGTATACAGTTGGCTAGGAACCCTGTGTTCCATGCCAAGACAAAACATATTGAGGTACACTACCACTTTGTGAGAGAGAAGGTACTAGTAGGTGAGATTGACTTGGTGTATGTCAGCACACAGGATCAGATAGCTGACATCTTCACAAAGGCATTGGGTACAGAGAAGCTTCAAAAGTTTCGAAGCTTACTTGGAGTCACAGAGATGCAGTTGAGCTTGAGGGGGAGTGTTGAGATAACAAGCTCAACACATGCGGACATTGATGATGGACCGCATGGTTAGATGGGTCCACACGTCTACACTTAGCATGTCAGTGGTCATTATGACTCACACATGGCCACTGACTCATTACTTATTATATTCAGGTTGTTACACCTATTTACAATTGGCATAGTTATAGTGCCAGTCGACTAGTGTAGTCGGTTATGCATTGTTTGACTTAGTAGGCCACTTTCCTTTATGTTGTATCTTATCTATACTTTGTGTACATTGTAAAGTGTGTGGAAGAAGAAGAAGAAAACAACAAGAAAACGTTTTGGCCTCCATCTCTCTTCTTGTCTCTTGAGTGAGCTTCTCCTTGTGCATTGTGTGTGTATTTGGCATAGCATCTTGAGCAAGTCCCCCCACCACGCGATTCTTGACAGATCTCTTGTTATGCTAGTTGAATTACCTCTTGTTCATCTTAACTACTTCTTTCTTGAACCATCCAAATACATTTAGTGAGTCACTAAAGTGCTTGAGATAAAGGCCTATCCTCTTCATTTCATTTCAAGCAATTAGATTTTCAAATCATCTGATCATGCACTTACACCAAAATTGCATGACATGATGTGGGCATCAAATCCATCCCTCTCTTGCCTTAAGCACTACCTCACCACTGCATATGCTACTGCAATCTATGGATCTCCAAACATGCTTAAAGAATCCATTGAACAAATGGCCTTTGCATTGAAGATAATTGGAGATGCAGGACAACTTAGCAAGAGCTTAGCAAAGAAGATTGTCTTGTATTTTCCTTTGTGTTGCATGGATTAAGAGGAGTGTAGACCTGTTCGTTGACTCTCCATTGACTTTACTACTAAATCTCTGAAGAGGTGTACCAAGAATTGCACTTGCTACTACTAGAAAAACAACTAAGACAATAAAAAATACACACTAAAAAGTATACAATATCTCATACCAAGATGCATTGCCACACTTTATCTGGCGCACTTCCTTCCTCAACTCCATCATCATCTTCAACATGTATCAAAGCTATAGAAGGAACCAAGTTATCCTCAACATTTGTTAGCACTTCCTTGGGTTCTGGAAGTTTGCACAACATAGTATCACTACATCACATTTAATGTTTCACATGCAATTTCATAGGCGACAAGAAAGAACGCCATTGAGGAGCCTTTGAGGGATTGAGGAGGGATTATAGAAATCTATAGATGTATAGCTTCCAATACTCTCACTTCTGTCTGTTGTTGCGTAGACACTTTAGTACTTTCACATTCAACAACAACTTGTGGGGAGAGTCATAAATAATCTGAAATATCTATAAATGTAGATTTAGAAGTTGCAAAAGCATTACAGAATAAAAAAGTAAATGCTTTTAACCAAATCAAAGCTTACTTCATTAGATGACCTTGTCAATACAGTGCTGAGGTATGTGTCTTGTATGTGTGTTGCTCGTGTGTTTTTGTTACTACATAGGCAAGTGAGAGGCAAGTACATTAACTTTGGCATGTTTAACAACAATCCCTTCAAATCCTCGAGATGAGTCATCTGCACTGACATGGCTTTTTGCATGTAAAGATTTCCTATAAAAGATCCTATTGGAATTTTGTGCCAGTCTACCAAGGAGCATCTTTTCCTGTGAATAACTAGACCTAAAATTAACAAAATAACTTTAGAATAGTTTAGAACTGGTAAAATTTTATCTTAACTTTGAGGCGCTTGCATCAACATAAGAAAGAATTTCACCTATTTTATTAAGCACAATCTATTCAGGGTTGCTCCATGCAGAGGAGGGAGGATATGCATGTTTGAGAGAGAGAGAGAGAGAGAGAGAGAGAGAGAGAGAGAGAGAGAGAGAGAGAGAGAGAGAGAGAGAGAGAGAGAGAGAGAGAGAGAGAGAGAGAGAGAGAGAGAGAGAGAGAGAGAGAGAGAGAGAGAGAGAGAGAGAGAGGAGAGAATGGTTCAAGGGGATGACCATAGTGTGCAACTTGAAGCTTCATTCTTTATAGAGGTCTGAAACTTTAGGTAGCTTGGTGCATGTTTAGTGGGAGAGTGATAGAGATGCTATGAACGCACGTAATGCCTAGGATTTATACATAGTGAGTACATAGTAGCTTACCCGAGTGGTGACTTCAGGCCTCCTTCAGGCTTCAAGTATGATAGGAGGGAGAGAAAGTATGTGTATGTGTGTGCACATGCACACACTCCTATTTGAGAGAGAGAGGAGCATGAAAATATGTATGTTTCAATATCACTTTAATTAGGGAGAAAGCTCGGAGAAATTATGTTGTAATTATAAAATAATGGAAAATGTATTAGGGCCAAGTCACACACTCAACACACGTGGGTCGATTGACATGCGCAGGTTGCAAAAGTGGCCGTTGATGAGCCATTGACCTGCATGTGTCCAAGAACTCTCTAAACTCTAATCCCACCTCAACCCCACAAAATAAGGAACCTCATCTAGTGCGTTTACTCTATTGACTCTCCAAACATAGAAGTTTGTTGAGCATTGGATTGTCTCTCTCTCCTTTGATTGCGGTTTCTCTCTCATCTGTGTAGCACATCAAGCTCTAAGTCCACTTCTCGTCCACTATCAACTCTATCTACATGTGGTTGTTTTGTATTCTTAGCTCAAGTCATGTATTTAGGGGTGGTGCAAATCTTAGGAGCCATCTCATACACATGTCAAATCAACTTGTGGAGATGTTGGAGTGTTGAAGAGTGAGTGAAGAGTATGCGGTCTCATGTGGTCACCATTTGTCTACACAACTACAATACACATACCATAAACATGTCTCACTTATGCAACCTCCATAAACATTCCAAGAGCTCCAATGGCCCCTACCCATAAATCTTGGCTCCTATCACATCTAAGTAGTTCTATTGTCCAAAGAGTCTACAAAACTGACAACTCCATCCTTACATGAGTGCTCATAAGTGGAAGGCATTATTTGAGACCCCCTTTTTTGTAAGAAAATCTTGGTTGGTTTTATGAATTAATAACACCCTTATGTAAAAAATACACACATGGAATATATGTAGTCCTTTTATGAATTTATTTATTTGCATTTTAAATTTTTTCCTTCTGTGAATGTATATCTGTAAGCCTATCTTTTTTAAAAGTCCTTTCTTTTGAACTCACGTGATGCACATTTTTATACATAGTAACTTACCCAAGAATTGTCTCCACCACTCCTTGCCTTGCAAATGGCAATGGAGGATGTATTGATCTCCTTAGTGAGATCCATTGTACTAAATTGGACAACTTATAAATTGCCAAACATATCTCTATAGTGAGACACCCTAAAATCGTGATCGATAGTATGAACTGCCAACAATTTAATGCATTACAAACATCAAATCGAGAGAGAAATAGTGAAATATTGATTGTACTTACTATCAATGCTGGGACAAACTGGCATATCTTATGCCATTCATGGGATTTTAGTCCTATTAGTTGGTCATCTTTAGAAAAAGCGGACCTCTCTCAGCCAAATTATCAAATGGAGAGGTTTTTGGTCTACATGATCAAGATTTTATACATAATGGAAAAAATCTTGTCAATATTCTTGACAAACCAAAGTGTCAACTAGCTCTTTGTGATGTTTGGGTTACCTTGAATCATGTTGCTATTGTTTATGATTTCTTTTTAGTTGACAAGCATATGCTCAAGGAAGCTGATATTAGGTGAGATGATCGTCAAAATTGGGCTAAAGCACAAAGAATGTGTAGTAGGCAAGTCCAATGGTATTTGGGAGAGCTTGCAAATAATGGAAAACATAGAAAAGAGAGGAGCATGTTGGGAACACAAGCTTACCTTGAAATTGTAGGGGACTACATTGATATTTTCTTGTCTCCACACTTCAGCTTGGTGGAGAGAGTCCGTTTAGCAGCAAAAGTGGCATTGTTTTTTTTCAAGTTTGGAGATCTTGGATTATGAAACATGCAACATATACATTGCCAAAAAAAATTATTAGTAAGGAGGCATTCCTAGGTGTACAACTCTTGTTCCACTTTGTTGTACTGCTCATAAAATATTTTAAAGATTTTCATTCAAATAAGATACTTCCAATACATTTGACTGGATCTGATGCAGTTGAAATCTTCTTCAACAAAGTTGGGAGCATGGTTGGACAAGAGTGCACTTATGATTTGATGGACATGCTACATAGTATAGGGATCTTGAATAGGCTTTCATATTTTGAGTGCAAGGAGAATAGTATGAAATTTACACGTGCCCATAAGAAACATGAGCATGTATGGAGAGAGTTGAATCTCAAGGAGACCATGGAAGAAGCAGATTTAGGTGATTACATATGTGTTTCAACTGATGAGAAGACAATTGATGCCTTGAAAAGGGGATTACAAAGTGCTCATTACATTTGTGAGGGTTTACAAATGAAACCAAAAGGTAAAGAGGATAAGCAATGGTGGTTGAAGCCTTGGTCCGAAGGTTTTTTTAATGCTTACGCCACTTCAAATTTCTAGGGTTCCGATACAGATGAGGAATTTTCAGCTCCTACAAATGATGGAGTGGATCCAAAGGAGGATGTATCCACAAGTGAGATAAGACATGTAGTAGATTCTTTGTTAGATGAAAAGGACAAAGTAAATCCAGTAGTGGAGCTTGATAATAACAAGTTTCTTTTTAAATCAACATTGATAAGTCAACTCAATGGCAATCCCACATTGTCCAAAGATAGGCTTACAAGGGTGTGATAAGGAGTATACTATAGTAAGGAAGAGAAACATCATACTCAAAAAAATGACAATCTATTTTGCATTGGTTCATATTGTGATGTGTTCTTCCAAGAAGAGCATACCAATGGGAAGATCACAAGGCTATTGATAAGAACTTCAAAAAGTATTAAAAAAAATAAAAGCCAAAGTGTGTGGTACTTAGGACAAGTTCAAAAGATGAGAAGAAAAGTTGGTGGCGCCTATGTGGAATACAAGAGAGGGTTTAACCTCCTAGATAGGCCCTTAGGAGTGGAGGTTCAACTTGGATGGTATCAAAAATCAAAGGGAACACAAACCTTTACATATGATTTGACATACCTTGATATGATAGATATTGAAAGTGTCATTGCTCTTGCAAACCTCACATATGATTATAATAATAACAAATATGAGCTTGATGAAAATGATTGGAAGATCTTCAATGAATTCGTAAATGACCATTGAGGATAGGTAAACGAACATTATTTTTCCTCTTTTTCAATATTATCTCCTATGTAAATTGAGTGAAGGAAAAAAGTTTGATAGAGTGATTTTTTGGTATTTTCCTTCATGTTAATGTTTTATATTTGTATGTTTGTGTCAGGAATACAACTAGTGGATCATGGTGATGCATCTAAGCATGTCGGAATCAACATGGACTCTAGCTTTGAAAATGCCAAGGTGTTGAGTAGAACGCGCTTATGGATTGGAGAAAAATTTTGTATATCACATTTTTTGTATAGCTATATCTACTTTTAAAGGAATACAAAATAAGTTTTATATAAATGCAAAAATCAAAAACCATATTTTTCATTGAAGCATCATGTGTATTTTGTATATTCACATTTTTTGTATAGCTACATATACTTTATAAAGGAACACAAAATAAGTTTTTTGCAAATGCAAAAATTAACTATGTGGATTATTCTAGAATTTAATTTTGGGCCTATAGAAATACAACATGTTTTTGCTTTTAATGTATCTACCTCCTTGAATTACAAATGAAGTGTGGCTTCATTGTGTTGCTTGAATTATGAATTAAGTAGCATTTATCTCTTGTCATCTGAGAGAGAGAGAGAGAGAGAGAGAGAGAGAGAGAGAGAGAGAGAGAGAGTGTGTGTGTGTGTGTGTGTGTGTGTGTGTGTGTGTGTGTGTGTGTGTGTGTGTTTGCACGTGTATGTATGTGCAACATATATGCCTTTGATCTAGAAAAGAGGAGTCGTGGAGAGGATATTTTGAGATGAACTAGATACAACAGATATAATGACATACCTTCTTGCTAGAGCCCTACTACCACCATAATAGTGCAACATCAAGATCAATATTGCAATGTAAGCGAGCCCAAAAATAGTAATAGGATGGTCAAAGTATTTAGTTTTGTATTTCTTTTATTAAAGACCTCTAAGGCTAACTTTGGGCTAGCCTAACTTCCTAATAATTGTGTATCATAGCTTTAGGCAATGCTAGCCATAAAGATACTAATGTGAATGCCTTTTTCTAGCTAGTTCTGGATTGAGAATTGCATGCTCTAGTTATATACCTGATGTCTCTATCTAGAACTTATTTTAAAGTATTACTTTTATTGATAAAATTTTGAAATCTATCTTTGTATATCCTATATTACAATGATATTTTCATACTCACTAGAACTACTAAGAGATTTTATGAACCATTGGGAGTTGCTTTGTGGTCAATTCTATATTGTAGTATCTTGTATCTATACTATTACATTGGGATCTATTAAATTCTTTACTTAAAAAAATAAACTCACAGTAAGGGATTTATAAATATTGCTAAAAATTCACATAAGGGCCAATAAATTTTTACAAAATAGGTTGCATAGGGATATATAAAACATGCCTTGAACGCACGTGATGCGTAGGATTTATACATAGTAACTTACCCGAGAGACAATTTGTCTCTTTGAGAAGTACTTGCCCATGAGTATGCTCACAATACAAACTCACCTCGTACTACCTCTTGTGGATGAAGTGGAGATTGCAGGATCCATCCATATTCGATGGATGTTCTTCTTGGAGCGCTTCATGAAAACCTTGAAGGGCTTTGTGCAACAACGAGCTCATCTAGAGGGCAGCATGGCTGAAGGTTGGCTAGTATCGGAGGCATTGGTATATATTTTAAAGTGGTTGCCAACGGTGGATTCAGATAACTGTATATTGTGGATGCTAAAGGACAATGATAGGTTGACATGAGATGTGGTGGTTAGAAATGGGATAGAGAAGAGAATGGATGGTGCCATGGAGGAGAAAGTGAATCATTTTTGTATGTTGCATCATGCATGCATGGAGAAGTGGCTCAGTAAGTATGAGTAGGCGCAGAAGGGAATGAGAGGGAGCATGATCATAATTTTGGCGTAGCACACGCCATTGACCAGTTTGATATCCCAAGGGCATGGAGGATATGCCACGGTTTATCCCTATGAGGTGGTTGCATGATGCTTTGACTGCAGCTTCATCAGAAGGAATAGAAGTCTCTAGAGAGAGTGGAAATTCTCAAGGGGATGTAGTCCGAAGATGACCGTATGCTTTCTTTGTTGTTAAGAGAGTCGATAGTAGGCTGCAAATCTAAATACTATAATAGATGAGATGAAGTATTTTGAAAACTTGTAAAGTTTTATTTGAGTAGATTATCATAGCTTCTCCATTATCATATTTGATGTACATTGGTTTAAAGTGGTATTAGAAGGAGCAAGGACAATCATTCGGTGAGGTCCGTCTGGATTCTTGGAGGTAGATTTCAAGAAAAGATGGAATGATTTGCGCAACACATTTGTCCCCCCTTGACCTATGTGACCATTTAGACAAGTGTGAATTCTAAAGGCTCCTTTTGTGCAATGTGATTGGTCCTCTTGATGAGGGAAAATGTTGGGTGCCCTAGTGTGTAATGGTCCTTAATCATATGAGAATGCATTAAACAACAGTGTATGGTCACTATTCACCAAAAAATGAATTTCAAAATTTCCAAAACACTTTCCATGATTGACTTAAAAAGGTTTAAAACACTAACATTTTAAAAAAGTTATAAAAATGTCAAAATACATGTAATTTGAAAGTGAATAGATATTTTATAATACCTTAGGAGATTCTAAGTGCAAGGTTTGAACACACAGATGACCCAAATAAGTCAACTTACACTCAAACCATTGTGCTAGAATCCGATTAGCCAAATGCGTGTAATCATACTTCCAAAACTTTTAAGATGGTAAAGATTTTTGTAATAGCTAGTGAGCACATTTTTTGTGAATGTTGTCAATTGTACGTGGATCTTTACTTGGCCATGGTGAGGATCGTTGCATATAGTATATCATATATTATATTATTTGTCTAAATAGCTACGTCTTGTGTTTATATGTGAGTGTTGTGGCCTCTTTTCTTCATGTGGATGGATGTTCTATAGTATTTATATGTTTGTGTGGTTGTCTTTGATGGGGCCTATTCCAGGTATTTATTTTTACTTAAAGCTCTTTGTGTCACTAAAAGAATGTGAGAACGCTTGTGGGTGTGGTGGCTTTTATAAATAAATGATTGTACATATGGATTGTGATTATGGTCTGTGAACAAGGGCCAACAAGCAAACCAATCCTTATCCACAGGCCAAAATAGAAACTTCAATGCTGCACGTGAAAGAACATGGGAGAAGAAGCTCATGTGAAGGAGGAAGAAATAAACTTGAGTTAAGATATTAAGATAGGCCATGAACGACCATGCTTTCTTTCTCTCAATAGAGCCCGGGGTCGTACGAATAACAAGAAGACGACATAGTTACAAAAGCTGATCAACATCACGCAGCTACTGATCATCAGAGAAGGCTTGAGAAAGAGGAAGACTTGAGAGGAGTAGGGGATTTGAAAGACTACAACAAGTGATCAAGAGGGCCAAGCATGACGGGGGCAGCTTGAGTTGCTGAGCAGTCTGAGACTTGGAAGAAGGTGGCGATTAATTAAGGTCAGAAGAAGCAGAAGTAGAGGAGTTGGGTGCTGCATCACGTTGAGTACTGCAAGGGCGGCAGACCCTTGGGAAAAGGTTGGCGCAGTTGCTGTAATGTCTGAGACTGGATCTGTTGGGACATAAACAAAACTTGAAACTTTCAACCTGCCCATCTACAGTTTACAGTCACGATGAACACACAGAGTGGGAAGGCGGCCGACTCTGAAGGTATAACTTGGAGCTTCACTAATCATAGGCCATGGGGAGAATAGGGATGCAAAGAAGGTGGTAATCAGATGGCATGCACTATTAATACTTTATGTTTGCAATTAGAAGGAGATGGTATGGTTAGCATTGAAACAAGGTAGCAGCACCTTCACCTTCATACTTGATACTTTGCATGCCAATGATACACAGCATATGTTTTATGCCTTCTCTACCATGAGACGAGTTCAGAACTTATGTGTCTTAGAGGACCCTACCGGTAATATGTTACGAGTTCAATAAAGAGCATGAAGGGTTCACACTCTTATAACTAAGCTAAGTTCTACACGTAGTTAAAACTCACACAACTAGGAAATTTCAACCCTTAGCTCAATTAAATAGTTCGTAAAATTGTAATAGGAACAAGACAAAGGCAAGTAGGGAACTCATGTGAGGAGTACCTTGGCAAGATAATAATACATTGTGTAAGGAACACTCGTGTGGAGGTGGAGAGTAGACTTAATGAAAATGTTAGAGGACTAAATTTGCTTTGGGCTTAGAGAGAGAAAGCAAGCTAGACTAAAAAATCCAAGAGAGAAAAGGAAGACCTAGCTACCTAGTATAAAGAACCTGGAATTTGTGTTCTAGTTTATTAAGTTGCACAATTGGGTTGCTCTAGTCTAGTTTAGGCTAAGGAACCTAGAGTGATACTCTAGTTTAAGATTTAATGTTGAAATATCCATATAATTTGCAACGTTAGCATTGTTACAATATATAAAACTTGTTAAATATGTTTTGTTGCTGGGTTGGGAATATTTTCCATGAGGGTCTAATCTTGTGAGGCCATTCATAGTTGCCATAGTCATCATTAAGCTCGAGGATCCTTAGCTTATCTTTACATACTGGTGGCTTGTTGAGTGTTAGTGTCCCACATAGAAAGTCCACCTCAACATGCAGCTCTGCCCCACCATGACCAAGCATAGTGCTACCACGAAAGTAGATTTAATCCATGCAAGGTTGATGGAATGCAACTAGATCAGCATGCTCTCTCTATAGGTAATGCTTCATGGATCCTAGCCCCTCTCTACTTTTGATGCTCTATGTGTGCATGTGTGTGCGTGCATGCGTGCGTGTAGCTTGTGTGATAGCTTGGAGAACTTATGCTACAAATGAGGCTTTGAAGCCTTTTATATAGTTTACAAAGGGAGAATAATTTTTACAATAGTATGGTATGAGTTGTATCACACTTAATGAGTGAAGGGAAAAGAAGAATCTTGCTAACTAGGTATTGAGTTAGGCCTTCGAGAAAGTAAATCAGTTAGAACATTATCTTTTCTTAGGATATGTTCAAAAGTCACATCAAGTTCATCAGATAACAAAGACCACCTAAGTAGTCTTTTATTGCTGATCTCTATTGGTGTTTTTTTAGTGAGATATCCTATACATATTGTAAATAAGTGGGAACATTAAAATAAATGAATTATATGAAGATGTGAAAGGCCTTTATAGCTTTTATGATAGCTAAATTTTCCCTTTGATTTGGTGGTTAGGTTTTTTGTGTGGGGGAAAAAATGCCAAAAGCATATATACAAACATGCAAAATTTTCAGTATATTTTTCTCTAACAGCTATTCACACAATACTGCACACCATCGAATTTTAGATGCATCAATGTAGATTATTAGTTGGCCTCCAATAGGTAGGTGTAGTGGTGTAAGTGATGTCACAAGATTCTTTCTTTGTTTGAGTGCTTCAATGTGAATAGATTTCCAAATAAAAATTATCTTTTTGAAGCAAAGGGTAAAGGTCTTAAGTATATAGGGCCATATTTGGTGTAGAGAAGTTTATTTAGTTTATGCATCCAAGAAGTTGTTGGAGGGTATTAATATTAGAGAGTTTATATTTAAACTCTCAATATTTTTTTCAAGACATGTTCTTGAAGTTCAATCATTCCATGATGGATTTTTAACCCTAGAAAATCTACTCTTGTGACAAAGAGAATTGATTTGGTTGGTGTGAACTAACCATCCTGACATTATTCATTGCTTCCATGAATTGCTATCAATGTTTTACACATTCTTTGATAAATTATTTCATTGCTCTCTAAGCAAATATATGTAGCACACAACATGCAATAATGCACTTGGCAAGGAACTTGCTTTGGTTAGCAAACAAGAGGACCTATGTGAAAAGATGCATTATTGAAAATATTGCAAAGAAACCTTTGTTTAGTTTATGCAACCATAGTGTGAATCATCTTATGGTTGGAGCTCTATTTGCAAGTGTGTTTGATGTATTACAGTTCTATTATTCTATAATTTTCTTCAAACATTCCAAACAAGTTTCCTTGACATGTTTTATAGCTCTATCAACATATAACAATGGCCTTTTGGGTTTAGTTTGCAACATTATTTGTCATGCCTCCTATTGATAAATATTGTGCTTTGTTAAATGGAACACACATGAGCAAAATGCAGTTTTGTGTCATGAAATAATAATCCTCTAGAATTGTTGATACATATTATGTCTGCTTCACTTTGGGATCATGTATATGCTAATATATGTTGAAAGGTTTTCTTGCAAGAAAAAATGCATAGATGGTCAAAAGTGAAATAATAATGGCATGCTAATACGTTTAAAGGTTTTCTTGCAAGAGAAAATGCATAGATGGTCAAAAGTGAAATAATAATGGCATGCTAATATATTATGATGTCAACACAAATTAATAATAATTATAGGATATGAGCAAGTTGCACATGGACCTACTAAATGCAATGTAGTTTATATACTCAGTTGATGTGTATCACATTGATTTGAAATGTGTGCCTCTCTAAAACCAATCATAGAAATGAAAAATTCTCTTGCCTTACACTTCCTTATCATGAACATGCACTAGAAAAACATGATGTCACTATGTGATATTGATGATAAAGATAAGTTTGATGGTATGGAAGTGATGTGTGTGTGTGTGTGTGTGTGTGTGTGTGTGTGTGTGTGTGTGTGTGTGTGTGTGTGTGTGTGTGTGTGTGTGTGTGTGTGTGTGTGTGTGTGTGTGTGTGTGTGTGTGTGTGTGTGTGTGTGTGTGTGTGTGTGTGTGTGTGTGTGTGTGAAACATAAGAATGTGTTAAAGTCTCAAAGTATTAGAACAAGATATTATACACAATGGTCTCCTTTGCCTTGTTTTGAAATATCAATCCCATATCGATGTCCCAATTTAAGTTTTTCTTTTGTTTGGATTTGTGAAAACATTCAATTCGAATTCAACATGAAAAAAAAGACTAGTGTAGGTTATTATGATAAATGTAACAACAATGAGTACGAGACGTATCATTGTAACTTCCTATTTTGAATATTTAATACCTCTTCTATTTAGGGTAGATTACTTTGAAACATCATGGTAAACATACAAAATATATATTTTGAAAGTGATAATTAGAATACCAAATAAAAATAAAATGTAGTTGAGTGAACCAAAATACCTTTGATGCTATTTACATAGTCATTAAAGATCTGCAGCATTTGTGTACCAAAGTTTCAAAGTGGAGAAACATGGTTTATAACTTAGAGATGTTGGAAGAAAAGATAAAAAAAATTGGTCTACAAAGAGAATAGCAAGTTGCATAGTCCAAAATTGTCTAGGACATAGTAGATAGAACTCTTCATTAAAAAATATACTTATTAGTAATTACATCATACATTGATATATTTCTCTCTCCAACTCTAAACTTATATGATCATATAAAAGCAATTGGAAATATGTCTTTCTTCTATAGGTATTGTCCATATTTTACATGTCTTTTAGAGCTCATTCTCTTAAGATTAAGTAATGATTTTATAACTATGTAATATATCTGAGAAGCTTTACTCTCACTAATAGTCTTTATTTGTAAATAGACTTTGGCATATGTGCATTATCAATCATAATGCATACTCATTGAAGCAAAATTTCATGAGCCGAGAAATGTTTTTAAACTTTCAATCATCTTGCACTTTGTCGTCCTCTTAGCGAATGCCTTTAGGGATAAGTTTACTTACTTGCATGTGCCTCTTTTGTCCACGGGATCCAATGCTTATGGGAATTTCTTTAGCAAAGTCAAAGACAAGATGAGAAATGAGAGATGTTATGATGGCTATGAATTGTTGAGCAGTGTAGGCGTGTTTAATAGGATTTTAGAAATGCAAGCACATTCACTCCTTGTTTTTCTGGTTGCTCATCAAAAAATAAGAGAGTATGTGGCTTCAAATGAACCATGTAGCAAGTGTATCCTTAGTGACTTGGGTGATCATAGTAGTATAAGTTCTGGCGAGTAAATAATTTTGGCTCTAAAAGAGGGTTTGTATGAACCAAAGAGCATATGTGCAAGGCTAGGTATGCAACACAAGGATTGGCATAATGATATATGGGTAAAAAGAGATTGTTTTGAGATTCTTAACATTATTGAATCTAATAACAAGGAAGAAGAGGAGTCTCTAATCCAAGATGAAAAAAATGATGAGGATGTCATAGCTTAAAGTGAACTTGGTCATCCTTTGGATAATCTTGCCAATGAAGAGTAAGGTGAGGAGTGAGAAGTCTCACCTTTTGTGGAAGCCAATAAAAAGACCACATACAAAATCACTCTTATGAGCCAAGTAAATGAAAATCCTACATTATTAAAGGATAGACTTATAAGGGTGCAAAGTGAGTTCCTCTTTTTATAGAAAAAGAAAGTAAATCTTGATACTCAAAGATATCTCAAAATCTAGTCAGATTGCACCATTTTGTTTGGGAATACATAATTAGAAGACATAAAAAATGAACAAACAAGAGGTAAATTTGCAAATACAAGTCAAAGAGTAAGCAAAGCATATGGTACTTGGAAAAAGTAATAAGCATGAGGAGAAAGTTAGGAGGTAGTTTGAAGGAGGCACGTAATCCTTTTGATATTCTATATCATCCTCTCCAAATGTGGAGGTTTACATATCATGGTATCAAGTGGCCAAAGGTGTAAGAAGTTACATATACCATCTTGTGGACAATCAACAACTATCAATCAATAATTTCAAAGGTGCATTTGAAGTATGATCCCATAAAAAAGAAATATGCACTTGATGCTAGTGATTATAAGATTCAAAGTGATTAAGTCACTTCCAAAAGAACCAGTCTTTTAGATACTTTATCTAAAGGGTTAATCAACTTTTTAAAATGATGAATAAGGTCTTGATCATGTAAAGCCAAAATGTACCAATAATTCTCTAAGCTATGAAAGGCCAACTTTTCCAAAAATTAAGAATCTATCATCTACTATTGATAATTATAATATTATAGCATAATCTTTCTTTGTCTTCCATCTCTATCAAAAACATGACCAAGTAATAGAACCACAACACCTTTCATAAATACATTCCAATACAAATAAACTATGTTCCATTCCTCTCTAAAAAATGAAGAATAAAAAATAGTTAATTGAATCAAAATCACTAACTTAGGTAAGCATTCAATCAAGGACTTGCTATTAAGACTCTTGCATAATGTGGAATCACATTATTGTGGAAGGCATCTATAATGGTGTTGTATCCCTCCTAGCAATTCCCAACAAGCACCATAAAGTCAAGAATGCATAATGATCTAGCTTTCTACCACAAAGTCTCACCAAATGATCATCCCTTACTACCCATTCCTTTTTATCATTCTTTAATTTTTGTATTCTTGCTCCTTTGGATCTTGCAATATCCAATATTTTTGAGCGAGTCACGAAATTCAATCTTTGACTAATATTAGTATCTTGAGAACCCCTACTTTCTAATGTCTTATTATGTTGGTAGAAGTGCATGTGAAACTCTTACTCCTTAGAAATGGTGGCACACTTTGAACATTGAAATTTATCAAAAGGAACCCTATGACCATTCACTCTCTTGCAATCCTTTGTCGAAATGTTCCACAAACTTCTATGACCTCTTCTCCAAACTGGAATGTTGATATGGTAGTTTGTTCACAATTCCAACTTGCATCTCATTTCCAATCATGTAAAAAAGCCTTCAACTCAATCATTGTGTCTTCAACTTTATATGTTTTCTGCCAATATCCCTAATAAAGAGTAGCAATCAAATTCTCTTATGAAGATGTAAATACACACAATAAGTCTGTAATATCTCTTTTAAGGTTTATTAATTAAATTAAACATAGTAAAATTAATATCATATGGAGAGGATTCAATGTGATATTTGTTAGATTTTGTGATGCTCTTAGAATGGACTTGTCAGAAGAGTCTATATAAAGATAATGTAAACTTTATTTAAATATAATTATATTAGTTATTTGTCATCATACAAAGAAGATAAACATTTTATGCTCACTTGTACCTGTATAGTTGGTTTAAAGAAGCCAAGTAAGCTTCTTTGCTTATTGTCTTCAATAGATGCCTTGCTTGGGCAACCAACCTTTGGAATTGTTTAATTTAACCCTCTATTTTTGCTAGCCTAAATATGAAGCTTTGATCTCATATGTTTAGGTGTGCATTGATGGGGTGATCCTGTCTTTGGAAACAAAGGTGGCCATCAAATCATCCAAAGTATATTTTATTAACATTCGTGACAAATATATATAGTCTCCAAGAGTCTTAGAAACTAGATCAAAGATCACGTTGTTCTTTGTTCCAAAGCTAGAAACATTTGCCATTGCTTCATCAACCTTCTCTTTGTTTTTTATCACAATTATCTCTTTTGTAAGATCAATGTATTGATTAGCATGTTGATCCTATTTCTCATATATGCCAAGTGGATGTCGATGAGATATTATGTTAAAATTTGAGTATATAAAGTTAGATATAGTATCAAGCTCTCCTTGCCCATAAGAGTATTCACACTCAAGACACTCAATTTGAAACATTTCTCTTTATCCTTTGACATCAACTGAAACTTGACATGGAGATTATTGGCTTGTAGCTTTTCTTTGGTAATTTTGATATTCCCCTCCCATTGCTTAAGCTCTTTTGTGGTAGTTAGAGTACTCTTAAGTATACTATTTGTAATATTTGTGATTGTCTCTCTACCTTCATAGATTTCTCTTCTTTATCAACATTAGATACTTCAAAATCTATATTTGATACTTTTAAATGCTCAATGTGAGGATTGTTATTTGGTAGAACCTATCAAATCCAATCTTTATCATTTGCAAGTACAACTAACTCTAGCTCTTTCTTGTATTGTTACTTCTTCACTGTGGACCTCTTATCTATCTTGCTAAGATGCTCCTATTGGGAGCATCCTTGGACCCTCCCAAAAAGATTAACCTCTCACATCACGAATGATTTCATATCTCAAGTTTTTGTAAGTATCTCCAACCTTCAAGAAAATAGATCCTAACACAAAGGCGCGTTCTACACTCTCATTGAAAACTATGACGATCTCTCTCGATGCCATAGTGCTCCCTAGGTATGCTTGTGTGGCATTGTTTTCAACCTTTAAAAATTTTCAAACTAGATATAAAAAACTATTTTTTAATGTGTCCAAAATAAGAAACTTTAAGAAACATGCAAAAAAACACAATGTTGCTCAATAGATCTTTTACTACATTACTCTAATGATTAATACTTTATTTTCATTACTTTCTAACTACAAAATTCATTTATAACAAGGGATAACGACTCAATACATTATAAGGACTTGATATTTCTTAGAAAAAATGTAATGTTGTTAAAGAGATCTTTTATGACATTACTCTAGTAATTAATATTTTATTTTCATTGCTTTCTCACTGTAAATTTCATTCATAACAAGGGAGAAAGAATCAATGACATTATAAAAACTTGAAATCATGTCTTTATAAATTTAGTTATAATATCCTTAGATGTCATTCTAGCTAGTTAGCTGTAGTGCTCACAAAGTAGAAATGCTCTAGTAGTTTCCTACTTTAAAGCGCATATATAATCACTTGAATTAGCTTTCAAATCATAATAAGATGGACATAACTTTGGATGTGCAACTATTGTTGATAAAACCCAACATCCAAGAGTAACTGCTTGCTTTAACAAGAAAGAAAAATCCAATGACATTACAACGACTTTGAATCATTCTCCATGAAGTTATCTATTATGTCCTAAGATCTCACTATAGCTAGTTAACTAACCATCAATTATGATACTCACAAACTAGCAATTTTCTAGTAGAGTCCTGATTAAAAAATCACAAATCACTTTGATTAGCTTTAAAATTACAATAGGGGATGCACAGAACTTTGGTTACATAAGTATTTGTTGAGTGTTGAAATGACTTGTTTTTTGGCTGATTTTTGTTGTTTTTGAGAGCTGAATGGTTGATTTTATGAGATGATTGATTAATTTGGAAGTGGTTTGAGAGTGTTTTGGATGATAATGATTGTGCTTTGGAAGTTCATGATGTTTTTTGGTGGTTCTGTGATGTTCTGATAGGTTCAGTATACCTTCTGTTTTGCTCTGTTTTGTTCTAATTGTCTTCTGTAAGGAGGGATGGAGTATTGATTGATGAAGATTGAAATATCGTGAAAGCTTATTGAATGGTTTGTGAGAGTTTGGAATGATTTGAGAATGAGTTATGTGGTTTTGATGACCTTCTGTAACCTTTTGTAGGTCTTCTGTAGAGCTTCTGTCTCTACTCTGTTCTGTTCTGTTCTGTACTGTAGCTGTTCTGGTACTGTTCTGTATGCTTCTGTATGTGTTCTGGTGGATGAGAGTGTAGCTTGGGAAAGTTTTCTAGCCTTGGAAAGAGGTGAATACAAGTGCAAAAGAGCTGAAAGAAGTGGAAGAAGTAGCTGCTGAAGACTCAAGTGAAGACTAGAGTGAAGTGACAGTAGTGAGCTATGAAAGAACACTGTAGTGGCTCTGGTGACTCTTCATATCAGACATACCTCTTGGGAGGGGTATCCACGACCTAAGAAGGATTAGTGAGAGTGATTTTGAGAGATTGTAGTGAGGATATGATGTATTATTGATGAAGAGAGAGAGAGAGAGAGTCAGAGATAGCCAATTCTACTGAAATGGAGTGACTGTATAAGAGAGATTGAGAGAGAAGACTATGAAGATATTGAAGATGAATACTATGTGATGTATTTCCATTCAAAGATAGTGTATTCCTTTGCTTTCTTTGTTCCATTGATGGATTTTATGAAGATGTTGAAGAATATTGTTGATTCTATTAAAAACCGTGGGAGATCTACATGATGCTGCATGAAGATTTGTTGTGCCTGGTGTTCTTTTCTTTATTGTGATCATATGAAACATAATAAACAAGCTTGTTGGTGTTACAAGATAGATTTTCTTGCAAAAGAATTCCCTTTTCCTTGGTGTTCCTCTTGGGGCTCCATGTTTTTGGTGCGCAGCCGGGGAAACTTGCCATCAACAAGCACCAGAAGAGGCTGAAAATGAAGGAAATGGCATTGCCAAGAAGAGAAGAATTCAATGGATGTTTGTAAAGTTCCTTCTTCCACTGAAGAGTTGGAATTTCTCATAATCAAAGCTACTTTCCACAAGAAGTCCATCCCACAATGGCGGAAACACATCACCATCATGATGCATGCTCTATGTGGTGGACAGTTTCCTCTTCCTATTGAAGCAGCAGAAACTTGCATCTTGGTAGCAAACTGTTTGGGAACAAACTGAAGAGCAGAAATAGAGAGAATGACCATCCATGGAAGATTTGGCATTCATTAAAAAGTTTCCAGACAACATCAAGTGGGAGATTGTGAAGAAGCTTCAGGAGTCTTGGTCTGTAGAGGTTCACAGGGACAAGAAGGAAAAGAGTTGGAATTTGTTCGTGGACGCTCAACAACAAGATACATGGGATGCTTGGTGTACTGATAATCTTCTGTTTGTTCAATTAGCAACCCACTGGAAGTTGGTAGACAGAGTGTTTTTCACAACCTACACTGTTGAAACCATCAGAAGCTGGCATTACTGTGATGATGGCACCACCACAATGCTCAGACGTATGCATTTTGACACCTTCAGAACCGAATACCTTCCCCTGTGCAGTGGCATGAAAGCAGAATTCAGGGACATTGAAAAGAAAGAAATAGAAGAAATGTTGGCAAGAGAGTCCTCCAGAGACTGAAGCCTTCTGTTAACCCTCTGTGGAGCACTAACAACCTAGTGGAGCCACACCCCTGATGAATGACGCAATAAAGAGGCAAGCGTTAGAACGAGTCCAGAGGTACGTGAGAAGAGAGAAAGCAAAAATCAAGGCTGAGAACGAGCTAGCAGCAGAAGCCGCCTTTGACGCCCTTGCGGAACTCTTTACAGAAGTCCCAATGGCACATCAAGCCCTTCCTCCTGTTGGAGGTCCACTTCCAAGCCAGATCCGTCCTGGAAATATTGATGACAGACCAGCGAATGTAGTCCCATTGCCAGTTTTTAAGGGAGAGTACAATGAAGACCCCGATCTTCATGTAGCAGAGTTTATGGTAGCGTGTGTGGCTAACAATGCCAGAACCCCTGAGCATTGGTTAGCGATATTCCCCGCCACTTTCAAGGGCACGGTGTTTCAGTGATATGAGAGACAAGCAGCAGGAACTTTTGGCACATGGGACGACCTGAAGTTGGCCTTCCTCACTAAATTCAGGCATGAAGGTTTTGAAGAGCGGATGCGAGAGGAATTTATGAACCTAAGTCAATCCTCTGGAGAAAGAGTAGAAGCTTATGTCTCACGACTGGAATCCATCCTGAAGAAATGGACTAATCATAATCTAGATGATGGCATTCAGAAGGGGGTGTTTCTCAGAGGATTACAACCAGAAGTCTGTAAGTTTGTGGAGCTGCAAAGACCAGCCACACTACAAGCTGCAACGGAAGGTGCAAGACTGTACGATGAAGTGGAAGCTCGATTAGCCATGAATACAGGAAGAGGAGTCCTACCTCCTCTGATGCCAGGAATGATGTATCCACCAAATGCAGTTCCAGGGACTGTTCCCTATCCTTACCAATAGATGCCCCCGATATCACAGTACAGTGCACCAAATCCAGAGTGGCCACAATCCATGCCTCAAATGATGGTTCACCCACAACAACAATGGTCCCAACCAATGTCCTCAATGACAAATCAGCAGCAACATTGGAACCCTACCAACTGGAGCCAACAGCCAATAGTTCAAACAGGAGCTCTGAATCAGAACCAGAACAGAGACCCCTCTGTACCATCCCAACCCGTTTATGCAGTGATTACCGAGACTCCTCAGAACCCTCCTGCCAGTACGACCGGAGGAGAAAGCTTGAAGGATTACTTATCTAACTCAGTTGCAAACATCAAAAAGGAGTTTATGGATGTGATTACAGAGCAACTACAGACGTTGAAAGTGAATACCGCTAGCTTATCCAATGTTGCAGGAGCAGGAAGAGATGTGATGCGATCAAACACTTGGTGTGGTAAGTGTCATCAAGCAGGCCATTTAGCCACTGAATGTACACGAAAACCAACCATCCCTGGAGCCTTCTGTTCCTACTGTTTGCAGAAGAACCATACCGAGGACATTTGCTCTCTGAAGGAGATGCATGATAGGAGAAGGAAGGAAGAAGACGCAAGATTTAACTTGCTGGAATCCAAAATGACAACACAAGATATTGGACCCAAGCCTAGAGAGTTTGGTCCTAATTTCGGACCCAGAAGATTTCCCTCTCAAAGTTACAGAGGAAGACAGTCTGGCGGTGGTCAGAGATCAAAAGTGGAATGTTACAGATGTGGAGAAAAGGGACACATCTCACCAAATTGTCCAAATCCTCGAAGGTCAGTGGATTACAAGCCCTTATGCAATCGATGCAAAGGAGAAGGCCACACTGCAAAAGACTGTCCGAGCCCAGCCCCAGTGAAAAGTAGTGCTACTGATAGTCCGTCCAAGGCCCAAGAGCCTACCTCCAATTTGGTGGAATTGGAAGTTGCTGCCATCACACGTGCAAAGCAGAAGGAACCACTTATCCAGAAAGAAAATAACCCTCCAGCCAGAACAGTGAAGTTCAATCTTCCATCAGAAGAACAGAACAGAACAGAGCCTAACAGTGTCGTACAGAGCACTACAGTGCCACAGAGAGTTACAGAGACAGTTACAGAGACAGGACCAGAGGTCCAGGAGACAGAAGAGGAGGAAGTGCCACAAGTGGCAAAAGAAGTTCCTGTAATTCCTCTGTTGGAAGAAAGAGGGAAAATGAAAATGGGTGTTGCCCCATTCCCTAACCGGTTAGAGAAGCCAGTAGATTCTATTAAGGAATACGATCTAGTTAGAGATCTAGATACCTTTAAACCAAACCTCACATTCCGACAATTATTGATGTTGTCTCCTAGTTGTCGGAAAAGATTCAAAAGTATACTGACAAGAAGACGTGGTTTAAGGATTGCTCCCTCAACAGCAACAAAGTCCAACAAGGCTCCAGAGCTTGTAAAAGAAGTGGATGTGGCTAACGCCTTTCTAGATCCGGGTACTCCAGAGATTGGCGTGTGGATAGAAGGTTGCTTCATTGCAAATGCACTGATTGATGGTGGTTCATCAGTGAACATTATGACGGATGTGACAATGAAGGATCTAGGCCTACAAGGTGTGCAACCCACCCAATGGCTCATCAGACTGGCGGATCAGAGTAGAATCAAGCCTTTGGGCATTCTCCCATATGTGAAGACTACAGTGGCTGGAAAAGATTATTGGTTGACCTATCTGGTGGTGAAGCCAAACTCTTATGGTACATCCTATCCTCTGCTACTGGGCAGACCATGGCTTTTTGAAGCCCGAGCAAGGACGGATTGGTTCAAAGAAACTTTGACCTTGGGTAGAGGACCCAACAAAGTGGTGCTGAAACTGTATGGTTCTCAAAAAGGACATGGATCCACCTCCTTGGAATTATCTTCTAACTCCCCTAATGAGGCTACGGATGGAACATCAGCAGACGAAGATGCTGTCAAACAGATCCTTCCCAAGAAAACAGTGGCACATTCCTTAACAGTGGATACTGTAAGCCAACTTCCAAAAGATGCAAAGCCATTATCAATGGGTGAATACTTCGTGCCTGAACCGGGAATGACTTCTGAAATCACTTCTAATAGTGAGATAGAAGCATGGATGTACTGCTCTCCCTGTTACATGGCCATAGCAGAAACAGAGACAGAGACAGGAGTGGAAACAGAGAATCTGTTCTTCTGTTACAGAGCTCCTACAGAAGCAGAGACAGAGACAGAGACAGAAGAGGATGAATATGATATGGACGAAGAAGGTGATGAAAGTGAGCTAGAAGAATCCATCCCCCCTGAAGAGGATACATTTGAGGAAGAAGTTTCAGAAGCATCAGAAGCCGACGAGCTCATGCTATGGGACAGAATGGCAATGGTACCATTTGGTCTGGTAAATGGATCTTCTCATATGCAAAATCTTTATAAGAAATGGGTTAAGAAGAATAAGCCGTCTTTCAGCAGTGGCTCATGCCGTCCTAACCCATCCTTGCCGAAGAAAGATGATGATGATGCACCGTGCCAACAAGCACCAGTCCCACCAACCCAACAGGCATCAGAGGGTCCCTGTTATGTGACGTTCCTGGATGTGTCATCAGAAGAGGAGTCTTCAAGCCAAGAGGTAATTACTCTTGAAACCAAACCCGAAACAGCTCTAATCCCATTCCAACATCTTAAAGAGCAACCTAAGTCTCCACCAAAAGAAGAAATTGGTTCTAGTGGGACATCAGAAGAGGACACCACTCCCTTGAAGGAGTCGGATCTGTACCCAGAAGCAGTTCGCAGGACCTTCATCCGTGAAGTAGAAGGTGAAAGGCAGTTAACCTTTGTGGATGCAGAAGGCACTGAACGCCACTTGAAGGTGGGTAGAAGTCTCCCAGAAGAGGAGTTGTCAACCTTGTACAACTTGTTGAAAGAAAATTTGGACGTGTTTGCGTGGTCTTACAAAGACCTAAAGGGGATTGATCCCATAATATGTCAACATCATATTGACTTGGAGCCTGATGCCAAGCCAGTACGGCAACGACAGAGGCGAATTAAGATGAATTATTCCACATTGGTGAAATCGGAGCTGCTGAAGCTTCTGGAAGCCGAGTTCATCTATCTAGTGGCAAATAGTGAATGGGTTTCACCCATCGTGGTTGTACCCAAGAAGAATGGCAAATTGCGAATATGTGTGGATTTTCGAAGGCTTAATTCCAAGACGAAGAAGGATCACTTTCCTATCCCTTTCACAGACCAACTGTTGGACACAGTGGCAGGACATGAGCTTTATTCTCTTCTGGATGGATTCAGCGAATACAACCAAGTCCAAATCGCAGAGGAAGACCAGTCCAAAACAACCTTCACCACAGAAGGGGGGACCTACGCTTACCGAGTGATGCCATTTGGACTCTGCAATGCCCTTGCTACTTTCCAGCGAGTCATGATGGCCGCATTTCAAAATCATCTACACGACTTCATTGAGGTATATTTGGATGACTTCTGTGTCTATAGTTTGATCCGTGAACACTGGGAACACCTGGAACAATGTTTTGATCAATGCCGGGAGTATGGGATTTCCCTCAACCCTGACAAATGCATTTTTGGGGTCTCTTCTGGAGTTCTGTTGGGCCACATTGTCTCTGCACAAGGGATATCAACAGACCCTGCAAAGATCGAAAAGATTGCAACTCTGACAGCACCCACCAACCTCAAACAGTTGAGGGGATTCCTAGGCCATGTGGGTTACTACAGAAGGTTTATAGCTCATTTTGCAACAAAGGCAACTTCCTTGCACAAGCTTCTGAGGAAAGATGTAGAGTTTACTTGGACGGAAGAATGTGACAGAGCCTTCCACACTCTGAAGCAGTGTCTGATTGAGGCACCCATTCTGCAACCTCCTAATTGGACGAAAGAGTTCCATGTACACACTGATGCATCAATTGAAGGTTTAGGTGCTGTCCTCTGCCAAAAGGACTCCTCGAAGTTGGATCAACCGATCTATTACGCAAGCTGAAAAGTCATTGATAGGGAACGGAACTATACAGTGACAAAGCTGGAGTGCTTGGCAATGGTGTTTGCCCTGGAGAAGTTTCGCCATTACCTCCTATCTACCCACTTTAAATTTTATGTGGATCATGAGGCCCTGTCCTTCTTGATGAACAAAGCAAATGTGAAAGGACGAATGATGAGATGGCTCCTTTTATTCCAAGAGTTCGACTTTGAGGTGATTACTAAGCCTGGTCGTTCCCATATTCTGGCTGATCATCTGTCGCGGATCCCACAAACTGAAGACGAGGAGCAAGATGATCCAGACCTCCCTAATGCTTCCCTATTCTTGGTAGAAACTGTAACTCCCTGGTATGCAGACATTGCCAATCTGCTGGCAACCCAACAGTATCCTCCTGGTATCTCTAGTTGGAAACGGAAGAAGCTCATGCTGGAATCAGCCCCCTACACCCTGCTAGGCGGTGCACTATATAAGAAAGGCAAAGATGAAGTGCTCAGAAGATGTGTTGCAGGAGATGAGATTGGGATTGTTCTGAAGGCTTGCCATGACGAGCCATGTGGAGGTCACTTTACAGGAGAAGCTATAGCCAGGAAGGCTCTGCTAGTAGGATATTGGTGGCCTACCATTCACAAGGATGCCTATGATTACTGTAAAAGATGTGATGCTTATCAAAGAATGGGGAAACCCACCAAGACAAGTGCCATGCCACTACAACCTATCCTTCTGTTGAAGCCGTTTGAGAAGTGGGGCATTGACTTCGTAGGTCCAATCGATCCTCCCACCAGAAGGAAACAGAACCGATACATCCTCGTATGTACGGATTATGTCACAAAGTGGTGTGAAGCTAAAGCCTTAAAGCGGGACGATGGTAACTGCGTGGCCCTGTTCATGTACGAGAATATCATCACCCGTTTTGGCAGTCCCTTAGAGCTGGTAAGTGACAGAGGCACTCATTTCCTCAACAAAGTCATGGAAGAGTTGACAGAGTTGTATAAGATCCGCCATCGCAAGTCCACTCCTTATTACCCCAGAGCCAACCGCCAAGTCGAAGTCACGAATCACATCCTCTGCTCGATTCTGACAAGAACAATTGCCGCACATCGTTGTGATTGGGACGATCGACTTACAGAGGCCCTCTGGGCGTACAGAACCTCCCATAAAGCAGCAACAGGACAGACACCCTTCCAGCTGGTGTATGGTACAGAAGTTGTTTTTCCTGTTGAATTGGAACTACCCTCTTTGAGAGTGGCTATCAAAGAGTGTTTGGGGGATGATGATTCACTGCAACGCCGTCTCCTGCACCTGGAATGTTTGGACGAAATTCTCAGGATGGCTCTACAGTGCATGGAAGCCACGCAAGCTCGACGCAAGGCTTACCATGATAGCTTCATCAAGCACAAGGAGTTCAAAGAAGGTGATTTGGTCCTAGCCTATGATTCACGCTTTGGCAAGTTTCCTGGCAATCTCCAGCAGCGGTGGATGGGCCCCTATAAGGTACTTGCCGTCAACCCTAATGGTTTTGTCCAAGTACAAACCGTTGATGCCTCTGATGATCCCTTTCTGATCAATGGATATCGCCTGAAGAAGTACTTCCCTCCTTGGGGATCCTGACAACTATGGACACTTGATCTTTTTCCTCATTGGCGCGGTATTGTACTTCTTATGATGTTACTTCTGATAGCCGTTCTTCAGCCACTCCTGATAAAGTGGACACAACCCTCTGTCCCCTCAAACCCCCCCTCCAGCCTTGATCTCTTATCCTTTATTTTCCACCAGCATCAGTGGCGAGGTTGGTTCTGACAAATGGTAGTTCTACCATTCTCTTGCTCAATTCGAAAAAAAAAAGAAAAACATATCGGTCATGGGAGAAAAGGACTTAGGTCCCTGTCATGCTGACCTATTCTTCGAGAAAAGGTGGAAACACCCTCGGGAATAGGGGAAAACAAGAAAAAGAAAAGAAAAGAAAAAAAAACAAATCTGTTATGAGAGAAAAGGAAGCAATTCCCTGTCATAGCACGCCTCGTTCCAAGAAAAGGTGGTAAACATCCTTGGGCGAGAAGCTGGCTGTGGAAAAGGTGGTAACACCCAGCAGGCCAGAAAAGTGGATTCATTAATTGATATTTCCCAGGATCCAATTCCGACGCTACCTCCCTTGATACGCTGTGTCCTGGGTCTCTCTGTAGAGTGTCTACCTGTCCTCTAGCAGATGACATGTTCCTGTCCAATAAAACGTTCGATTTGATGGCTACCTCCCTGGGTACGCCTCTTCAACAAGTGATGATGCAATCTTCATCGACAAACAATCGAGTGATAAGAGCTTTCATCCTAACCGGATGGGGAAGTGAGTATGGGCTGCCCTCTTATATCTATCACCAGAGAGTGAGACAGAGGGTGGGGCGAGAGACCAGTCTTTTCCCTTCAAATCAAATGAGAGGTGAGTAGTGTGAATGGAGTGTTGCACGCACGGGATGGGCCTCTCAATGCACAAAGCACAATTTGTTCTGTGCACTGCACCATAAGGCTCACTGGCCTTCCTTCTTGCACCGTATGCCGGACAAGGCGCGATGCACTGTTGCACCATCAAATGCGCACAAGGCATACAATCTTTGCACAAGCGACCGTGAGGATTACATCAACGGGTTTCAGGAAAAGGCTGCCCTCCTGTATCTATCAACAGAGCGTGCGACAGGGGGTGGGTTGAGTGTGACTGGAGTTTCTTCAATCAATTACCGAGAGGTGAGATTGAGGGACGTTACGACACTTGGAGTCAGGTATGTTCCCGTTTCCCTATGCACCCACGGGATGGGTCTTTCCCGTCATCACAAGACACGCCACCCTGTTCTGTACACTGCACTCTAAGGCTCCCTTGCCTTCCTCCTTGCACTTATGCCAGACAGGTTGGACGCACTAATGCACCATCAACTGTGCACCCTGGCATACTCCTTCTGCACCATTCCCCCCTTGTCGATTCCTCAACCGGGTATGAGATATGGGTTTCAATCCTTTTTCCTCGAGTGATATTAGTCATGGGGCGAGTGACTGTTCTTTCATTTCATTTGAGTGACTACGAGTTGAGTGTAGTATCCCTCATCATCATCGACGAATTTCCTGCGATTCCTTCCCTGAGCTACCTCCCTGGGTACTGCCACGTGGTCCCTGCCATGACGAACGTGTGCCGAGAAGATGCCTTGGTCCCTCCAGCGCCGACAACCACACTGGACGTGCCATCGACACTCAACCTTGCTTTTTGACGAAATTGGCCAAGTTTTTCTAACCCTACAACTTCTGTTTCTTAGTGATGGTCATGTTTTAAGTGTGGGGACATTAGTGGATGGTCTGTGGCGTGGTCCTAGGTCCCTATTGCTCGGTTAACCCTATCCGTTAAGGTCTTAAGTGTGGGAACGTGTCCCTGCGCGTCTACATTGTATACCCTTCTACATATGCCTCAACCTGCTCATGCATGTATGCCATGACTTGCTCTTACCCTACTGGGATCCCTTCCCACCCCCCCGGTTATGTTCCACCCACCCTTGGGGCTGTTCCCTTGCAGTTTTCCTTCATTCTCTGATTTTGAGGTCCTGCCATGTGAATGCACCCTACGTTCACCGAAGTCCAAATCTAACCTTATAGCCCTATTCCTCCCTCTGAACTGACCATTTTTCTTTTTTACCTACCCCTGTTCCGGTACACGGTTTTTGAGTTATTAATTTTTGCAGCATTTTGCGCAAATTAGTCAGTTTTCCATGTGAACGCGATTTTCTTGCTTCGGAACCGTGATTTGACATCATAGCCCTACCAAGCATTTTTTCCCTGACATTTTTCATTTTTCCTCCGAGTCCTTTCGATGCACGGTTTGTCCGTTATTACTTTTCCGGTTTTTTACACCTTTTTCGTGCGTATTTTTGACATTTTTCCATGTGAACCTGCCCTGTTTGCATCGAAATTCCAATTTGATCTGACAGTCGTGTCCCCCGTTTCTTCCCCTACGTTTTTCCTTTTTCCTCCTCCCTCTTTCGACTTTCGAATTTTTACTTATTAATTTTTAAATAAGTTTTCGAGAGTATTTTTGGTGTTTTTCACATGTGAACCCCTCCTATTTCCACCGGAACTGCGCTTTAACATGATAACCCTGTGCCACTCCTTCCTGCGGACATTTTTCCTTCTTACTGCATGACATTCCGGTGAACAGTTTGTCCGATATTAATTTCGGATCCCATTTTCGGGTTTATTTTTTGGGTTTTTCCCATATGAACGCATCTTATCTCCGTCGGAATTATGTTTTGATGTGATAGGATTGTCGGGCACATCTTTCTGCACAGTTTTCTTCTTTTTTTGCACCTCATTCTGATGCACGGATTTTTCGATATTAATTTTTAAATGCGTTTTTTGGTTCGTTTTTTGTGTTTTTTGTACGTGACCGCCCTTTACCCCTCCCGAAACCTCTGTCATATATTTTTCTTGTTTTTCCCCTGTCGTCCTGCCCACTTTTTGTTTTTACGCTATTTCGTTTTGACGTCCGGATTGGGAGTTATTAATTTTTCTTTATTTTTACGTATATTCGCGCGCCCGTTTTGCGCGTGAACGCGCATTTTTTTCGATTTTACGCGTCTCCACGCGCCCCGGTCGTGTCCGCATGACCCGTACCGTCATCCCAGTGCCATTTCAATCCCGTCACGGCAAATTTTTTTTACCCCGCCCCGCACTCGTACACGGGATGGGGATACGTACCCCTTTTTTTTTTTTTGACCCTGCCCACCCCCCATGGGCACCTACCACCCTATGACCCTACCCAACCCCTGGACACCCTCCCCCCATGGGCCCCCTCCCCTACCCCTACCCACCCCTTACCCTCTTGACCCCTACCCAACCCATGGCCCCCCCATGGGCCCCCTCCCCTATTACCCCCCACCCCTTGACCTTGCCCACCCCCCTTTTTCCCTTGACCTTGCCCACCCCCCTTGTCCCTACCCACCCTTCCCCCCCAACCACCCGACCCCCAACCACCTCCCTCCCCATCTCCTCTGCGTGTCCTGTCCCCCCCTCCCTCTTCCTCCTCCCCTCCTCCTCCATTTTTCCTCTCCCCGTCTCCTCCCACCTTCCTCTTCTTCTTTCCTCCCTCCCCTTCTTCCTCCTTTCCTCCTCTTCCCTCTCCTCCTGCTCCTTTCCTCCCCTCCTCCTACTCCTCCTTCCCCTTCTTCTTCCCCTTCCTCCTCCCTCTCCCGCCTCCTCCCACCCTCTTCTTCTTTCTCCTCCCTCTCTCCTCCTTCCGCCTGCTCCCTCCCTTCTTCTCCCACCCCCACGCCTTTCCCCTCCCTCTTTCCTCCTACCTCCCCTCCTCGCTGTTGCATGCCTGCGCCCTCCCCCTCTTCTCCTCGCCCACCGCCGTCTCCCCTCTTTGTGCCCTCCTCTTCCTCGTCGTCGCCAGTAGTCGCCGCCGTCTAGAGGCGCTGCCGCCGTCTACCGCAATCGCCACCCTCCAGTCGCCGTCCACCGCCGTTCGTCGCCGGACGTTGAAGCCGCGCACTGCCACCGGACGACGTCGTCGCCGCCTGGTCGCTTGCCTAGTCGCCCTGCGTCACCGCCGCCGCCCTGCAGAGCCCATCGCCGCCTGGGCGCCAGCATGTCGCCCGCCGAAACGTCCGCCGCCACCATCTCCCAGACGTTGCAACCGCCCGACGCTGCCACTTTCCGGCCGTGCCGCCGCCCTCCTCCCCTTCTTCCTCCTCCTACCTAACTCCCCTAGGTTAGTTGACTAACCTCCTAATTAGTTAACTAACACAACTCTAGTTAGTTACAACTGACCTAACCTACCCCCCTAACTTTAACCCTAACTTTAGTTAGTTTTATTAACCTTAGTTAGGTTAGTTTTATTAACCTTAGTTAAGCTACCACTAACCCTAATCCCACCCCCTAACCAACTAACCCTAGTTAGTTTACTAACCCTAGTTCGTTGTCCCTAACCCTAACCCTAACCCTCACTAGGATCCCACTAACCCTAACCCACCTTAGGTTACCTAACCCCCTTTAGGTTAGTTTCTACTAACTGGACTTATCTGACTTATCTAACCTGACTAACCTGACTTGACTTGACTTTCTGTGACTAACATGGCTTACCCACACTAACCAGACTTAACTGACTTACTTCTAATTGACTTATCTGATTAACATGATTTATATGATTTAATTAATTTCTAAATTAATTTTTCCATCAAAATAATTCAACAAATTTTCTAAAAATTCCCTTTGCTTTTTGCCAATTTTTGGGAGTTTGTCCGCTGGAAATTACCCACCCTACAATTTCTGAAAATTACATATTTCCTAATTTTACCCCTAAATTGCCAATAAATGTAGAAAATTCATTTAACAATAGTAAAAAATTCTCAAAAAAAATTTCTCAAAAAAATTCTCAAAAATTCTAAAAATTTTCCCTCACCTCCCTTGACCATTTTTCATTTATTTTTCACTTTTAAAAAATTATCATACATGGTATCCCTATTGTTTAAAATTTTTTTAAAAAAAGAGAGCAACACACTACCAACGCAACAAACGGGAATTTCCCTTCACACTCTCTATTTTATTTGCCTAGACCCCATTGTGAATATTTCCTCCATATTCATGTGTTGTTTATATTCATTTCCCTATTATTATTTTTATTTTTATTTTAAACAAAAAAAACACACAAACAACTAAACCTACACAAATAAAAAACAACAAAACACATCCACAACCCATAATAACCACCCAAAAAAAATAACCAACCATAAATAATCACAATTTTTTAAAAAAATTAAAAACACCAACAAAAACCAAATCAACCCATCAGCTAAGGTGTTATCGTTGTTGTTTCATCAGTGATCTTTACTTTTCCTTTACTGGATTCACTTCTTTTGGGAGACTCTTCCGTGCGCATTTCTGCATTACATACACACCCCTTCCAGGTATTTATTTTATGTGCTTTATTTATTTTCATTTCTCCCTTAATCACAAATTAATTGTTAAAATGAACTATTTATTTACCCACAGTTTCCACGCGCATTCGCGCTCAACACACACATACTTTTTAATTAAAATAAACCCGCTGTTCACTTAGCACGCGCTACGTGCGTTACAGAGGCACTTTAATTTTTAATTAAAATAAACCAGCCGTCACATGAGCACGCGCTGGCAAAAAGGTGCTCCACATCACCTTAAATTATAATCAATGAACTTGCATTTAGAGACCCAGTCGGGTATCGCAGTCCGGGATTCGAATTAATGCACCGTTTTAACCTAATAATTGGTAATTAACTTTATAATAAGGAACCGCCATTTTCTTGCTAAGGTTTATCACCTAATAAAAATTCACCCATTCTTAATAATTTTTTAAAATAAACCCTTTATTAAATTAATTCCCCCTCACTGCACTTAATTCCCCTTTTTAATGAACCGTTTCGTGGGATGGGTATGCGCAGTCCTGAGAGTTCTGTCACCGATGTAGTATTGATATGTGTTGGATATGGTATTGTTTTGATTTACTGTCTTTGTTACGGTTACGGGTACGGTATGCAGTTTTTTCTTTTATTGCCTGATACGGGGTTCTGGGTATTTGTTTGATGCATCGCATGAAGCTTTCGGTCGCATTTGTCTCAAGGTCATGTCGAATTTTTTTTCTAGGATATGGTTTGCTTGGGGTCAGTTGGTCGAGTCACGTTTTCTTGTTTGGTTGTTCTCTTATCCTTGGTTTTTTGTCTGTTGCTTTGCAGGCATTCTCCTTGATTGTCTGTGTTTGTGGTGTGTGTGTGTAACCATCTGAATGGCGCCTTCTCATGCTCCTCCCCCTATCCAGTACGTCCCACTAGTTAGTAGGGATTACTCTTCCCTACTTATTTTTTAGCCTCTCACGAAGGCGGGTCTTGCTGCTTTTGTGGCTACTCCTTTTCCGTTGCTTCCAGCGGATCCGTCGTTATGTGATGAGTTTCTGGCCTCTTACAGCAAGAAGACATGACTAGTCCAGGGCATTTCTATGACTTTGACACCTCGAGGCTTAGGGAAGGCTCTGTCTCTACCCTTCAACAAAGGTGAACCTTTTGTGACCACTCGTCAGCTCTTCTCTAATGAAGAGATTCTGAAGCTGTTGCAAAAGCAGACAAGGGAAATCCTCGATGTTAAGAAGGTGATCAACTCTTCAGGAGTTTCCTTTTCTATGATCACTGATCCCGTATGGAGGACGATCTACCAAAACGCCATCCCAGTACTTGTCCAAAGAGCTTTTTACAGCTTCCAGGATGGTGTTGAAAGGAGTTGCTATTGATTGGAGCACTTACCTCCTCACTAAAATGGATCAGCATTTCGTCAAAGTCACCAGGGGTAATGTTACCAATGTCACATATGGATCCTATTTGTCTGCCTTCTTGACCTATTCAGGTTTACAGAAGACTATGCCTCTACCTCCTCCATCGGATCCAGTACCTCCTCCTCCACCTTCAGATGAGTCAGAATCCATTGACATAGAGGATGATGATTCTCCGCCTCCCCTAGTCATACAGCGCAAACGCTTGAAGAGGGTAGCGGATAAAGCTCCTTCCGTACTTCCTTCAGTACCTATCCCTGCTACTTCTGGCAGTGAACTCCCTGGGTATCTCACTTGTACTAACCTGTTCAGAGCACATCGAGAAGGATCATTGGACATATCAGTTCCCTCCCTGAACAATCTAGTCTCAGGAGATGCTATTCCTTTCCTTTGTAAAGATATTCAAAGTTCCATTGAATTGTCAGTGATAGCCTATGTTCAACAGTTGTACGTGCCCTTTTATGAAGAGCTCATGCAGTCTAAGGACCAGTTGCATAAGGCAATATCTGAGTTAGCTTCTGCTAAAGATACCCTAGCAAATTTATTTAAGCAAATGGAACAACAAACCCAACTGGTTGCCACCCAAAGCGATGAGATCTCTTCTTTAAAGACCCAATTACTCGAGGCTCAATCCCAGGTTACTAGCCTTTCAAAAGAGAAGGAGAGGATGTCCAGAGAAGCGAAGGAATTCCAAGCTATCTTAGATGACAAACTTTTAGCTTTACAGACTGCTAATGACACAGTGGCATCCCAAGCCTCTCAAATCCAGCAGTTGCAAGATCAACTTGCAAAGTCCTGCTCTCTTCCTCCAAGCCCTAATGTTCCCTTGATTCCTTCTCTTTCACAGCAGGACTTGGCTACTCTTCAGAGACAATCTACTTTGTGCCCTCTATTCCAAGATAAAGTGGAAAGATTGCAGTCCAGAATGGACTTGTTATGGTCTACCTTTGAGCAGTTTCAGGAATATGTTCTACTAGACCATTCTTTCTTTGTCCACTACCACTTACAGAAGTTAGTCTTCTACATGAAGCTTTCCACGATGGATTTACCTTTTCCAGAGGATGGATGGAGTGGGACTTGGTCTGCTGAGTTGTTGACAGAGGTAGTCAGAATGGTCTTTGAGGATTCTGTCACACCAGATACCATGTTGATGTCGTACATGTATCTACGAGGAGACTTGTTAATTCCAGATGAGGTGGATATGGCATGGTATATGGGGGATGTGGTCTTACAAGCTGTTTTGTATGTCAATCATTTGGAGTTGCGCATAGCTGACATGTTTCAGAGTTATTCCTCCAAAGTAGCTGATTGTCATGATAATTCGTGGCATCCCATGATTGATTCGGTGGTCCTAAATCAAAGACAAAACACAGCTCCTACCTTTGCCCAGAGTACTAATCAACTAAGGATGGATCTCTTAGCCTATCTTTCCAAATATAATCCATTTGATGCTACCTTCTTTGATGCCTATCATAGACGATCTCTCTTAGGACCTTCTGTTCCTACCCTCCTCTATTACCAACAAATGGCTCACCGCTATGCTATATATCTTTCCCTTTGTCAATCTAATTCCACAATTATTTTACCCCTTCTTTTCCAACCTTCATCTTTCCCTCAAATTCACATTTTTACATATTGTTCCGTTATTGAGGATAGGGTATTTTCCCCTTCTCCACCCTGTCCTTCTCCCTCCATTAATGTACCCTCCACATTTCCTATTTATTAGTTAACACCCTTCCTTAGTGATTCCCTCCAAATTTCTGCCACTCCCTCTTTAACCTTTTCTTCTTTTTATGATTTTTCCTATCCCTCCCTTCATCCACTCTTCCTTATTCCACTACCCTCTCCTAACACTTCTATATCTCAACCACCTCAGTTGATTAGTGACTGTGACGGGTTTGATAATCAGATTTCCCGAAGAAGGGGATGGAGTTCGGATGATTGCCTTACAGGACCGCAGATCAATTGGCCAGTAATTCTAGGAGAATGGACAACTTCCAGTCAAGCTTATCAGAACTATGTTCATTTTGCCCAGCAATATTCACAGTCTGCAGATCCCTCAGTGAGATTAACTGCTCACTTTGCTTGGTACCTGGCATATATGCATAGGCACTCTCATAATGATTCTAAGCCTATTCCAAAGTTGTGCATGAATGTCAATGTGAACATTGATTCCCAGCAGCTGGATATATTGTATTTTCATGCCCTCTGTTTGCCTAGCAGATACTTGGTCCTGTTGGAAAGGATGTGCTGTCTCCAATTTTTTCAAAATCCTCCTAAAAACTTTGTAGATGAATCCTTATCTATGGATCGTTTCCGACAACATCAATCTTTTAAGAGGGATCATCTTCATTGATACCTTTCCAATGTATGGTGGAAGCTTTCTAATGAAAATCTTTCTTTTTGAAGGAGTCATTCAGATGGTTGTGTTGTGTATTAGTGTTTGTGTTGTGAGTTCATTTATGTCAAATGAATGTGGTGGTTTCCTATTGGATTTCGTATACGAGCTACGTTTTGGAGAATTGTGGTGATGGGGTTGTGGTTGGAGAATTGAAGCAGATGTTGATGAAGAAGGAGAAAATTTTTATCCTTTACAAATTTGTTGAAATTTTTAGTTTGCTAAGAGGTGTTAATGTATAAAGGGTTTTCCTTTCTTTGTATTTTTATATCAGAAACAGGTTATAAGTTGGGGTCGTGGTGGATGGATTCTTTTTTAGAAGATATTGAAGATCAAAGTTGAGATTTTAAATGAACTTGTATTCCCTTTTTCCTGGGTCGCGAGGATGCTTCTTTATTAAGTGTGGGGATATGTTGGGTGTTGAAATGACTTGTTTTTTGGCTGATTTTTGTTGTTTTTGAGAGCTGAATGGTTGATTTTATGAGATGATTGATTGATTTGGAAGTGGTTTGAGAGTGTTTTGGATGATAATGATTGTGCTTTGGAAGTTCATGATGTTTGTTGGTGGTTCTATGATGTTCTGATAGGTTCTGTATACCTTCTGTTTTGCTTTGTTTTGGTCTGCTTTGTTCTGATTGTCTTCTATAAGGAGGGATGGAGTATTGATTGATGAAGATTGAAATATTGTGAAAGCTTATTGAATGGTTTGTGAGAGTTTGGAATGATTTGAGAATGAGTTATGTGGTTTTGATGACCTTCTGTAACCTTCTGTAGGTCTTCTGTAGAGCTTCTGTCTCTACTCTGTTCTGTACTGTTCTGTACTGTAGCTATTCTGGTACTGTTCTGTAGACTGTTCTGTATGCTTCTGTATGTGTTTTGGTGGATGAGAGTGTAGCTTAGGAAAGTTTTCTATCCTTGGAAAGAGGTGAATACAAGTGCAAAAGAGCTGAAAGAAGTGGAAGAAGTAGCTGCTGAAGACTCAAGTGAAGACTAGAGTGAAGTGACAGTAGTGAGCTATGAAAGGACACTGTAGTGGCTCTGGTGACTCTTCATATCAGACATACCTCTTGGGAGGGGTATCCATGACCTAAGAAGGATTAGTGAGAGTGATTTTGAGAGATTGTAGTGAGGATATGATGTATTATTGATGAAGAGAGAGAGAGAGAGAGTCAGAGATAGCCAATTCTACTGAAATGGAGTGACTGTATAAGAGAGATTGAGAGAGAAGACTATGAAGATATTGAAGATGAATACTATGTGATGTATTTCCATTCAAAGATGGTGTATTCCTTTGCTTTCTTTGTTCCATTGATGGATTTTATGAAGATGTTGAAGAATATGGTTGATTCTATTAAAAACCGTGGGAGATCTACATGATGTTGCATGAAGATTTGTTGTGCCTGGTGTTTTTTTCTTTATTGTGATCATATGAAACATGATAAACAAGCTTGTTGGTGTTACAAGATAGATTTTCTTGCAAGAGAATTCACTTTTCCTTGGTGTTCCTCTTGGGGCTCCAATATTGTTGAAAAAAATTGTTGAACATCTAAGGGTGATTGCTTTCTTTATCAAGAAACTGAATATAAATCAAGATTTATAAAGAGATTTCAGAATGATATATGCTAAATATAAAAGGCATTCTATTGTTCAAACAGGACAAAGATAGAAAAAAGGGATGTATTAAGATATTGGGAAGTAAATACATGGTGCACAAAGTATGCATCTAGAAGTTGGTTTCATTTCTTCAAAGGGATGCATGGCTTAGTCTCCATTCATGCCAGGATGCTTGCAAACCAGCTCATTTATCTCTTCAAAAGAAATCATACTTGTAGATGTGCATTCATCATTTATCTTCAAAAATTCGAGGCAAGTGTCTAATCATTAGAAAGGAGGAAAAAATAAATTTTCTCAAGTCAAAGTAGTCTGATGCTACCTCAAAGAAGTGATAAATCTCCCTTATTATCCATCCCAATGCATAATCATCTGTTTGTGGTGCATAACAACCCTTCAGTGTTGTAGCTTGCAAATTGGGGGCTAGCCATTTCTTTTATGCATGATCTAATTTACATTGATCCAATTTTATTTTATATTTTTCATCATTATTATAACTCTCTCTTGGTGGCTTTGCAAATTCATTTCTTGCTCTAAGAAATCTAGAGCCCTACCCTAATTTAATATCTCCATACGACACACATCACCGATAAAATCTAAGACAATATTACTAGGATGTAAATCTATGTGCATCTATTTCACTTTATGTTGTCAATACATTCTAAAAGATCAACACATGCATAATAAACAAGACACATTTACAAAACATAATGATTTGTGATATTTGATCACTTGTTAATTGATTGTTTATCACACCTACTTTTTTCATTGTAGGGAGGAAAAGATCTTGTGAATCATCCAAGTAATGATGAGAGTTGGGTTATGAAGTGTAAAAGACTACCACCATTAAAATATGGTATAATGGTCTACAAAGGCTCTTTTGCAAGGTGGCCGTAATGACACACACCAATACTTGGTGTTTAATTTGCATTATGATCTCCATGTATTGCTCTCCTTACCCTCTATAACACTTTTCAACATAAATTCTATTGGGATCAAACCCTACTATACCTGTACTTTTCACTTTGAAGACTATTTTCTTACCAATATGTATCCTTTTTTCAACGTTTTTGCTTGAAGCATCTCATTTTCACTCAAATAAGTAGTGGTGTATACATTAAGTATATGAGCACAAAGACTATGGAGAAATTGTGCTTTAGATCCTATGATTGGGGTAGTTGCAAGGCTTTGCACATACAGAAAGTGTATCTTCATTTATCAAGATATTACTTTGTTAACACTTCTATCATTTATCAACTCGTACATTAGCATAAAAGGCATTCCACCTTTGTATTTTCTCACCATACAACTCTTTCTAAAAACTAAATCTACTCTTGTTCCAAGTTTTCATAATATTTTCAATCATGCTAGAAATCCATCTAGTTGCTATGACATCTAAAGGTATCTTTTTCAATGTGTTTAAATCCTTCATTTTTTGTGTGCTTTTTTAGTTTCAAAAATTGCCTTACAACTTAATATATCCCTTTGTCCAATATTCCAATAAGCATATCTCATATCATCATCTTCCATAGATAAAATGGTACTAAATAGCTCATATTTACATATCTCAACAAGTAACTTCTTATCCACTTTACTCATATTTTCTTGCTCCATTGTTTTCTTTAGGGTACTTACATCCGTTGAGTTTGGTAGATACAAATGTGTAACATTGTGTGTGTGTATGTGTGTGTGTGTGTGTGTGTGTGTGTGTGTGCGCGCGCGCGCGCGCGTGTGTGTGAAATGGTGGAAAAAATGCAAACCACTTAAGTCAGATGCATGATTGTACATGATGGTGTTCCTTTCATACCAAGGCATGAGGACATGGGATCTAGACGTCATGCTTAGTGCAGCCATACGGGAAGCCATGTATCTTTGTGTGCCTAGTGAGCTTGGGACACTGACACAAAGCCACTAACACAAAGCAAAAAGCACAAGCTACAATCCACTTAAGTCAAACACTAATGATGGTGTCCCTCTAGTATCAAACCACGAGGAGATGGAACCTAGACATTATGCGTAGGGCATGCATAAGGAAAGCCTTATATCTCTATGTGCCAATAAAGCATGGGATATCAAGACAAACTCAAAAGAACAAGCTACAATCCACTTAAGTCAACATGACAAAACTGATCCATGGTGTACCTTCAATGCCAAATGTCAAGGACATGGGACCCAAACACCATGCTTCGTATCGGCATAAGGAAAGCCTTGTATCTCTGTGTGCCAAGTAAGCATAGAACACCAACAAAAGTGAAAATCATAAGTTACAACCAAATTTAGTCAAACACGTGACTACACTAATCCATGGTATCAATTTAGTACTAAGCCACGAGGACATGAGACCTAGATACCCTGCTTAGTGTATGCATAAGGAAAGCCCTATATCTTTGTGTGCCAAACAAGCCTAGGAAATTGACACAAAGTAGAAAGCACAAGCTACAATCCACTAAAGTTAGGTGCAAATACAATAATCCATGGCATCCCTTCAATGCCAAGAGGACGTGGGACCCGTACACCATACTTACTGCAAGCATAAGGAAAGTCTTATATCTTCATGTGCCAAGTAGGCCTAGGACATTGACATAAAGCAGAAAGCACAAGGTACAACCCACTTAAGTCAAATGCATGACTACAATGACCCATTGTGTCCCTCTAGTGCTAAGCCAAAAGGATGTGGGGTCCAAACATCATGCTTGTTGGTGGTGCAAGCTATCGAATCATAACTATGCTTAACGATGAAACAAGTGTGGAGCTCCTATTGTTTCAAGACCTTAACCATCCAATGAAAATAGCTCTCAAATCTCCCTCAAACTACTAGCTACCCTCACAAGCAATAATAGAAACCAATAGTACCAAGATTGTAGTAAACACACCTCAAGCTCACTTGTCATTGTAGTTGCTCACAAGCCAAAGGGTGTCTCATGATCCTTGTACAACTGTCTTGTTATGTAAGCTCTTGATCCAAGTGCACTTACCACCATGAGCCTCAGGTTGTTGTGAGATGAATGCAGAGACAAGAGAAGAGAAGAGAAACCACCAAGTGCTTCATGCCACATCCCTTGCGCTCTCATAGTTGCGCCCTTTTTCTCACTCTCCATGTCTTTCTCTCACACTTCCTCTCTCAACAACACTCAAGCATTCAAAGCAGTAGAAGCAAAAACTTGAAGAAAGAAAGCTCACACAAAGTTGTCATACACTCGAATGATCTATTCCATTATGTTTCCTTCCTTTTATACATCCCTTTGAGATGTTTCACCCTCTTTAGTCCCTTAGGCACGTAGCATTAGGAGGTATGTGGGACTCTACTCACAAAAATATTATAATTTTTAAGGGAGTGATCTCGATTCTCAACTTTTATGGATCAAATTATTCAACTTATATTTGTTGATGTGGACAAAATATTCATAAAATTTTTAATATTTCCCATCATTGAGCATTCCCTTGCTTCTCCATTTGCATCAGATTTGTGATGGGGTAAACATTATCCTCCTCCTAGATATATGCTAGTCCCATGGAACATCTTGGGGATAGACTACCATGAATAGCACTTTGATTATTAATGTTGGTACAATTATCAATGGCATTCAAGATTTTGGATGTTGCTAAGGGTGTATGCTTGGTGCTAGCTGTTGGGACAAGCTCAAGGTTGATCATTCATTGTGAGGATGGGTAGAGCAATGGGGTGTGAGGTCATGGATGGTGGAAGATATAAGGCCATTGATGTTAGGGCATTCTTTTAGATTTTTGATATATTTGTGAATGTCTTAGTGCTCTCTCCTAAGGGTACCTCATGAGTACTATGGTTGGTGCTCATGTTGTGCAATAAAGAGTTGAGTTGAATTGTGGGTAAACTCAGAATATTTTCCCACACTTGGGGACCTAGTTGGTGTGCAAAGGAAAGTGGAGTGTGATGCTCAGGGAGATAGGTTTACTGGGTGACCTAAGGTGTTGTGCCCTTGATGAGCCCTGAGTGTGTATTGTGGGGATAGGGCTAGGGGGAGTGAGCTTGTCAAGTGATTGAGCCTGAGGACCCCTAAGTACTATGATAGTGCAATATGCTAAATTGAACTTTTCTTTCCCCCCCCCCCCCCCCTTTCTTTTCTTTTTCATTTTTTCTCTTTTTCTATGTTGATGATTTTCATTCCTTAGGAAGGGGATGGAGTGCTCTTATTACGGGAAGGTAGAAGAAGAGCTATGTATTGAGAGCCTCAATTTGAGTGGAGACTCTAGATAGAACGGATGAGTGCATTTTGTAAACCATCTATCCACCATGTCTTCCAAAATATTTTTGTAGTGAGAAGGCATGAGTAGTGCATGAAGGTGCATGTGTACCGTGCCCACTCTGTCGATCGTTGCATTCAAATCAAAGAAGCGGGGTAGAGTCCATCCTCATAAGGTGTGTGTGGTTGTAATAGTAGTGTGATTAGTATCCGAAGGTGATTACATGTAATGATGAATGATGAATCATGACAGTTATTGAATCTCCTAATAATGAGTTTGCTAAATGAGGGAACTAGGTCCTTGGGCTAGAAAAGATGTGCTTCTCATACTCATGGGCACGAATGCTAGGAATCTTACAAAAAAAAATACCTACCATGCTTTTTCTCACTGTACCTATTGTGCCTGTGAGGGTATGGGCAGTATGTAGAATCAGCTTGCTATGCTTTTTGTGTATAGAAATAGGCATGCAAGCGATCCTCTCATTTTCTAGCATAGGGGGTACCACCATTTTGGCCGCCATGGGAATGCTTCTCTTGGCCATTGTTCAATGTAGCTTTTGTAGAGGGCTTCCATACCCTATTGGTCAACTGCTGTCTTAATAAGGAGGTGCACTATTCTTGATGGGATGAATCTCCTAAATTTAGAATCCTCACACAATTTTAAAGCAAACACAATTGTGACACTTTGTTCTTGCCTCTCACTATACCTACACATGAGTTCTTCTCGGCTCTCCCCTTGCTTTTTTGTCACTTGTACATTTAAGGGGCATCCATCACTTTTTGTGGTTGAGCATTCCATATCTTTAGGATCCTCTCATAGGCTTCCCTCTACTCCAATGTAGTATTTATGTATTGTTGTGGATTTGGAATCTCATCACTAGTTCCTTCTGGTGGCGCATCATAATCTAACAACTTTTTCCAATCCTCAAAAGGGGTCATCACTGAGAGTGGCTCCCATATTTCCTCTACTGACAATTGATGTCCTTCACTTGATGATGAAGAGGTAGATACCTAGAATCCCATGTCCTTCAATCTATGCTCATCAAATCCCCTGTGGCAAAGATGGGCTATCACTCTTTCCTTTATAGGCTCATAGGTCAACAACTTGAATTTTGCTCCAAAGTCATACTTTTCTAATGCTGTAGTAGCCACTGCCAATTAAGCCTTAAGATCCTCAACATTATTTGTTTGGAATTTCATAGTAGTGGTTATTGTCTCATGATACTTTCATTGGTGGGTAGAGATGACTTGTTGGCACATAGCTACTTTCACTTTGTATCGACCTTCTCACAAGAGGGCACTACATAGATTAGTAATCAAGTGCTATACTACCTCCAAGAGAGCCTAATTTTCCTCCTCAATCACTTTTTCTTTTGCCTTTGTGAGCCTTGTCTCTAGGATGGTTTGCAAGGTCATTTGTAGTTGGGTGTGGGCTTGTTGAATACTTACAAGAGTTCTCTGGTAAGTCCTCCTACCTCGTTCTTTTCTTGTTTCATCTGCATTATAATGTTTGCTAGTTGTTTTCTAGCCACTCAGCCTGCATTTTTACTTCTTCCATTTCTTGGACTTGTAGCTTCAGCTCTTCTAGTTCCTTGCTTCTATCCTCTAGTTGAGTGTGGACGTCCTATTGTTGCATTGTAGTTTGCTTCAAATGATATTGGTATGTTTCTAGCTCTTTGTTCAGCCTGGCTTGTAATTCTGAGTTGTCTCTAAGTACTCAAGCCTTCTTTTTCTTTAGCTCACTGCACAATTGCTCTAGCGCTAGTTCGCTTCCCCTACATATACCAATTGACTACCTTGCTCATGAGAGCTAGCTATGGAGTCATCTGGTTACTACCAATTGGTTACTACCCATCCTTTTTAGAGGTTGGCTCCTCTACAAACTACACTACCAACTAAGGCCATCCCCAAAGCCACAAATCCCATGCTTAAATGGGTGCCAAAGCACCAAAAACGACCAACTCGTAGCCAACAAACACGGCCCCGCAAGATTAACAACCATCATTCGAAACCTAAGAGACCAACCCGACGCTATCGATGTAGGCGCACAATCAAGCCACAATAGATCCCCAAATATCTATTACATGCCCAAGGATACTACGAAGGCAACACCTAGATATGGGTGCCCAAGAAGAGAGATTCTAGAAGCATAGTCCAACCACGGCCATCACTGGCCACCCCATCTCCAAGAAGCCACACTCTTGCTAAGTGAACAACTGGAAAACTCGAGCAGCAAAGATTACAGAACCCACGATGATTGCGGTCCAAAACCCCCAACCAATCTATCGACCCAAACAACCGTGTGATACCCCAGAATCATCTAAGTCATGAAAGCTTAGCACCCCAGTGGCTGCGCAAGAAGAAGGAAACCCACCATCTGTGTCACTGGAGCCACCCTCAATACTCAAAGCAGCACTGAAAACACGGATCAAACTACGAAGCTACCCTTAGACACACCACTTTCAAGTCCACTGCCACTAGAACCATCACTGTCTAGCCCAATTCCACCACAACCACCACCAGCATGTCTTAGGCCTTCCTACAAGTGACGTTCATTCCTAATGATCACCAAGGACCTTTCTGAGAATATGGGAGATGACTTGGTGACCTGCATCAAGCTCTTGGATAACACCTTTACCACATTCTCTAGGAGCTACAAATGACTTGATCTCGGCTTGCTTAATGATCCCCTTGCCACTAAGGTTTGTTCCTTATCTTGCACTTGGGAAGAATACGAGTTCATGGTAGCAAAATCCCTCAACGTTTCAAAGGAGTTGATCAATAATGGTGAAATCTCAAAAGAGCACGTGTTCATTAGATGACTAATAACATCCTACCACAAGCCCCAAATGCCTGCATCATCCATTGAGCTTGAGGAAATCACTCGCCTCCCTGACTTTGACTCATCGTTCTTACACAAATGGTGTAACCTACGTCTCCAAGGAGAGAAACAAGGTTGCCAAATACTGACTAATGTTGAGCAGTGCTGTGCCATCAAAACAATCGAGTATGACCTGACTTACATAGCACCAACCTCTTTCAAGGTCTTGGCCATCACCCGAAACAAACACTTAGATGAGGTCTTTGCCCATCCTTACATTGATCGCATCCTTACGGAAGAGGAGCTACATGTGGCTAGCCACATCAACTCAGGTGATTTTCTAACTAATGCCCTAACTTACATTGCCCAAGTCTACATTAGTCCTTGTAATCTCGATCGTCATGCCCACTTGGAGTACAACCCTGATTTCTACAATTGGCTTATGCCAAACTCATGTGATTTTCTAACTAATGCCCTAACTTACATTGCCCAAGTCTGCATTAGTCCTCGTAATCTCGATCGTCATGCCCACTTGGAGTACAACCCTGATTTCTACAATTGGCTTATGCCAAAGTAGATACCACCATACTATGCTCAAATGTCTTGTCTCTCCCATGTCTAACCCTAGGAAGGATTCTTCTCATTCCCAAGGGGTGAGGGGGCAAGGTGAAGTAAGGTGAAATCAAGGAAAAGTGTCATAAAATTCTAGAAATGAATAGAATTGCTCGAAGAAAAATTCCCTTTTGATGCTTAAAGCACGTTCTTCTTTCCATAAAAGCATAATCAACTCCTGTTTATCTTCCAGCAAGAAAATGTCTTAGGAATGCTAATGGTGAACCATAAGGTGGGGGTAAGGTGACTCAAACCAAACACATAAGGAAAACAATAAAGGAAAAGCACACATTGCAAGGGTAGAATGCAAAAACTTATGATTGAGAAAAATGTCAATAACATTTGAAATCAATAGACTACTCGGAGAAAAAAGTATACTTCTGCACTCAAGAATTTTAATTCATCAAGTATGTAGTCATTTCCTATTGCTTCTAATTATTCTGAAAAACACTAATGGTGAATATGGCTTCACGACAAGCACCCATCATAGCAGGCCAAGAAAAGGCTAGAAAATTGCATTTTTCAGAGGAAAAACAAGCGAGATATGGACTTTCGGTGGAAACACAAGCCTCCAACCAGTTCAAGTTCCGACATATCTTCAACCTAGAAGATATGGTCATTGAAGAGCGGGCAATGAGGCAGATCATCGAGGAATGCAATCTATAGAAATACATGGAAGCAGTAAGCTAGGGGGTCGACTACTTCCACTGTGCGGAGTTCCTAAGGACTTTCCATAGGAACCGTGGCATCATAATTGTGCATGAGGAAGAGGCCCGGAGCTGGTGGAAAAAGGCATTGGGCTTGGCAAACAAAATGAAGAGGAAGCTGAAAAGAGATGTATATGCCTTGCTAGGAATGGACAAGGTAAAAGTCCGCGCCAACAACGGCATCAGCTTGGCGGATATCCCTGACCCCGAAATCCAACTCCAAGCCAAAATGGTGCACGCATTGTTTTCTAGTCAAAGATACAACACCATCATGAGGTGCATCAATGTCCCCCTGCTAGAGAGCGTCGCAGCAAGGTTGTTGGATGAGGTGAACCTCAACAGTTTTGTGAGGAAGACCATTGAGACCTTAGCAAAAGCCTTGGCAACAGGAGGACAACAGACTGCCGGAGGAGAATCTCCCGCCACAAAGGCTAAAAGGAAAGCCTCATCTTCAAAGGCTCCAACCATTGGATTCGGTGGGGTCCTCATCGTGATCATCAGGGAAGCCTTGGGACAAGGGCAGGAAGAAGGTGGAGAAGGGGTGAATGAAACACCAAGCAGGTCGCCACCTCACCAAGAACAAGAGGTGTAGTCCAGTGAAAGGACATTGAGTGAGGAAGAAGAAAACAGAGAACAACAAGAGCAAACTAGATGAGGAAAGGCTAAGAAGACGAAGAAGAAAATTTCACAAGAACAGGAGGAGGAAACAAGAAGAGGCAAACTTGCAAAAGGCCCGTAGAGTCCAAAAAGGCCAAGGAGGAAAGAAGGTGAAAGAAGGAAGAGGAGGAGGAGGAAGGCATGGCCATTGCCATGCACAGGTCCATTGAGAAGCAATCTAGGTGTGATAAGCCGAAACCCACGAGCCCAATCAAAGACAAAGGGCTGAGCTCAAGTGCCCAAGTGCCAAAATTCGTGTCACCTACATTGCAATTATAAGGCAAGGGCAAGGCCCCAATCACCCCCATTCCCACTCTCGTGACGCCCTCCACCATTGTTGCCATCTTCACTCCTAGTTCTACTACCCAAGTGGACGCCAGCAACCTAATGGCTTGGGTCCAATACTTTGTGAATAAAGAAATGGCCAAGGAGCAGAAGAAGGAACCTCCTAGTAGGAACCAAAAGGCTTGATGCGGCAAACACCAACGAAGCCCCAAGAGGAACACCAAGGAAAAGGGGATTCTACTGCAAGAAAATCTATCTTGTAACATCAACAAGCTTTCATTTCATTCTTTTGATCATCAAAACAAAGAAAATAGCAAATCTTCACACAGCATCATAGTAGATATCTCCAACGGATTTGATAGAATCAACCATAATCTCCAACATCTTCATAAAATCCTTTAATAGAACAATGAACACAAAATAATACACCATTTTTGGATGGAAATCAATCACATAGTATTCATCTTCAATGTCTTCATAGTTCTCTCTCTCAATCTCTCATACACAGTTACATTGTTTTGATAGAATTGGATCTCTCTCTCTCTCTCTCTCTCTCTCTCTCTCTCTCTCTCTCTCTCTCTCTCTCTCTCTCTCTCTCTCTCTCTCTCTCTCTCTCTCTCTCTCTCTCTCTCTCTCTCTCTCTCTCTCTCTCTCTCTCTCTCTCTCTCTCTCTCAATAGTACAGCATCTCCTCACTACAATACTCTCATAATGACTCTCAATAATCCTTCTTAGGTCATGGATGCACCTCCCAAGAGGTATGTCTGATGTGAAGAGGTACCATAGCCACTACAGTGTCTCTTCACAGTTCACTACTGTCATTGTCACTCAGTCTTCTCTTCAGTCTTTAGCAGCTACTTCTTTCATTTGTTTTAGCTCTTTTGAACTCAGATTCATTCTTTCCAAAAGTTAGAAAACTTTCCCAAAATCACACATACTTTCTATAGAACACTTACAGAAGGTCTACAGAACAGTACCAAAACATATACAAAACAGTTATAGAGCAGAGACAGAGGCTCTACAAAAGGTTTACAGAGGGTTATAGAAGGTCATCAAAACCTCATAACTCATACTAAAACCATTTCAAACTATCAAAAACTATTTAATAGGCTTCCAAAAGATTTCAATCTTCATCAATCATCAATCCATACTTCATATAGAAGATAATCAGAATAAAATAGTAGCTATACAGAAGGTATACAGAACCAATCAGAACCTCAACAGAGCTTCATATCTACATATATGCGACCAAAAACTTCATGCGATGCAACAAACACGCACCCAAAACCCCGTATCAGGCAAAAAAGGAAAGGAAAACTTCAAACAGCACCCGTAATCGTAGCACATAAGCAATCCATAACACCATAAAAGTCTAATCAGGATGACCTGACCATAACTTTGACCAATAATTTTAGCTAAGAGGACTTTACAAGTGCATCCCCCGAAGCGTGTTTATTAAAAAGGGAAAAAAAAGTACAATGAGAGAAAATGGTTTAATGAATGGTTCATTTTAAGAAATTATTAACAATGGGTGACATTTTATTAGGTGATAAACCTTAATAAGAAAACAGCAGTTCCTTCTCAAAATTCTAATTACAATTTATTAAGGTGAAACGGTGCTTTAACGAAACCCGGACTGCGATTCCCAAACTAGGATCTCTAAATGCAAATTGATTGATTAGAAATTAATAGTGATGTGGAGCACTTTTTTTGCCAGTGCGTGCTTTTTTGTGATGACTGGTTTATTTTTATTAAAAATTAAGGTGCCTCTAAAATGCACGTAGCGCATGCAAAGTGAACGGCTGGTTGAGTTTAATTTATTAGAAACTGTGTGTTTAGCACGAGTGCGCGTGGAAAAAGTGGGTGAATATCGTTTATTTTAGCAATTAATTGTGGTTAAGGGATTATGAAAATGAATAAAACTTAAAAAATAAATACATGGTAGGGATGTGTATGCAATAGACTGAAGGCTCACTGAGTAGTCCCCAAATGTAAGGAATCCAGTCAAAAAAACAAACACCACTGTGACTCGAAAAAATAAAGCACCTTAGTGTTTTTTTAAATTTAGATTTTATTTTTATTTTTTTCTTTTTTATTGTGTTTTTTTTTCATCTTTGAATTTTAGGTGTGTTTGTATTTTGTATATTATGTGGATTTTTTATTTAAAAATTAACGTTTTTATATTTTTTTAAATGATTAAAACGGGATATAGAACACATGAATATGTTGTGAAGTGTAAGAGTGGGATTTCAGTAATCCAACAAGTGTTAAAAATATGTTTTAATTTATCCATGATTTTCCAGCTGATTTTTGGAATTTAAAATGAATTTTTGTGAGGTGAAGTATCCAATTTAGGATTTTGACTTCAAATAATACTTTAACCATTTATGGAAGCATTTGCAATTGAGAAATTAAAGGCAACAGGGGAAGGGGGTTTGTGGAGTTTTTTGGAGTTTTTTTGGAAATATTTCTAAATTTTTACCAATTTTTAATAAAATTTACCTATTTTGCATGTATTTTTTAAAGAATTTTTAACTTTTGAATTTTTTGCAATTTATTTTCTTGAATTTGCACTTTAAAAAATATTTCAGATGATTTCAACAATATTAGAAATTTTTAAGAACTTTTTTTGTAATTGTTTTGAATTTTAATGAAATTTTGAAATTTTTTGGTGTTTTGTATTTATTTTTATGTGTTTTTATGTATTTTTCAGGTTTGAAAATAAAAGGCGATACCCGCACTACGTGTGAACGGTTGACGGCAACACTCCACCGCACAATCAAATCGGAAGCGTGTTCTCGTGCATGAACGCCCGCTAGCACACCTGTACACCGAGAGCGGCCACACGGCGTGGGAACAACAGAGGGAGAAGGGAGAAGGGGCAGAAACAGGGGTTGTAAGTGAGTAGCCTAAGTGAATTAGGTAAACTGAGTATGGAAAGTCAATTAGGTTAGCGGAGGTGGTTAAATCAATGAGGTTAGTTTAGTTGGGTTTGTTAAGTTGAGTAAGTGAGTTTAGACTAGTAAGTTGATTAAGTTAGTTTAGTCTGTTAAGTTGATTAGGTTAGGTTAGGTTAGTTTGTGAAGTTATGTTAGTTAGGTTAGTCTGTGAAGTTATGTTAGTTAAGTTAGTCTATGAAGTTATGTTAGTTAAGTTAGGGTAGTGTAAGTAAATTAAATGTTGTTAGTACTAACCACGGGGTGGAAGGGGGGACGGCCAACGACGTCGAGGAAGGAGGAGGAGGAGGAGAGGAGAGGAGAGGAGGTGATGGGCGGGAGAGGAGGTGATGAGGGGGGGGGGAGGAGGCGGCGAGGTGGTGGGGGAGGAGACGGCGGAGATGAAGGAGGAGACGGCGAGGTGGTGGACGAGGAGATGGCGGAGATGAAGGAGGAGAGGAAGAGAGGCGGGTGGCAAAGCAGTGGAGCTAGTGACGAGGAGAGGAAAGCCGAGAAGGAGGAGGGGGAGGAGAAGGGGCCAGCAACCGCAGACAAGGGTGGCGCGGGAGAGCGGAGAAGAAAGGAGGGAAGGGAAGGAAGGCGTGGGGACGGAGTGGTGGTTCGGGCGGGCGGAGAAGAAAGGAGGGAAGGTGAGGAAGGCGTGGGGAGAGATGGACAAAGGCATGGGAGGAAGTAGCTGGAGCGAAGGGAGATGGAGAGGGCGCGGCATGACACAAGTAAGAGGTTGTTTTTGTTTTTTTTTTTAATAGTTGTTTTGCATGGGTCGTTTAATTTTTTGTTTTGGTGTGATTTTTTTTCCCTTTTTTTTCTTTCTTTGGTGTTTTTATTTTGTGTATTTTTCTTTTTTTCGTGGTTTGGTGTGTTAGTTGCCAAAACACTCTCAAACACTTCCATTAACAACCATACATCACTCTAAATTCATCAAAAATCAATCATTCAGACCTCAAAAACAACAAAAATCAGTAAAAAATTTAGTCTTTTTCCACTCTCAACAACCAAGTCGAGGCAAGACTCTAAGAGGCAAAAGGTGGCAGGTTCCACAACCTCTGTTTTCCACAACAGAAAATTCGCATGAAGACTATGACAAGTACGTCAAGGAGCTCCTCTCTCAATTAGAGAGAGCCAAAGAGGAGAAGAGAATTGTAGTAGCAGAACTCGAAGCTGAAAGAGAGGCATTGGCTGCATCCCAATTGGAGAGAGCATACCAAATGGCCATGGCCGAAAGGGAAGTTAACCAAATGGCCATGGCCGAAAGGGAAGTTAATGAGTTAAAAGAGCAGCTACAAGCTAAGGAAGAGACATAAGCGGAATGGCAAGTGCGCTTGAACAAAGAAACTGAGGCCACACGATGCCTACGGCACCACAATGAAGAAATTGTGGCACGCTACGAATATCTATAAGCAGAAATGGGAAAAATCACTAAAGCCATAGAAGACCTGGAGGAGCTGAGGGAGGAAAGATCTCGCAGGTATAAAAGAGAGGTGAAAAAGCTAACCCAAGATGTTGTTGCAGCACATGAAGAGTAGCAAAATATAAGGACAAACTGACATTGCTAGCTCAGAGACAGGGGAAAAGCCTCGAAGGTATGAACAGGAGGCTAGAAGAATGGGCTAATCAGAACGAAAAAAGAGTTAAAGCCTTGGCACACCATCTCGCTCAAGTAGAAAAAGAAAAAATACTTGTTGAAAGCAGAGTAGAGGCCACCAAAAAGAGCTTCCAGACCCAGCAAAGTTCCTTCTTGGATATCCTATTGGACATCACCCAAATAGAAGAGGGAGAGTCCAGAGAGGCAATGAAAAGGAAACTAGGAATGGCTCATACAGCGCTAAAAGTAGGACTGCAAATGCTGCCACAACCTAGCAGGGTTGGCCCAAGCCTGGAAGAGCAACACCGTTAACTCCTATTTGCAAGCATAACCTCGCAGGAAGTGGATGCACTTGGGTTCATCGAAGGAGAGCAGCAAGACAGGAAAGAGAGTTGGATGTGAACTTTGAAATGGGACCACGCGAAGAAGAGCTTGTCCCACCACCTCCTTCCACGCGACCTGAAGAGCAACAACACGTAGACATCTCCACAGAAAGAAAGGTGGTACTAACAGAAAAAAAAAACAAATGGTGGAGGAGACAAGGAGGAAATGGAATGCTAAGGAAGTGAGGGCATCCCAAGCACCTATCCCACCATGTGAGGACCATGCCCCAGCAAGCTTCCATGACAACCTTGTAATCTGGGAGAGGCAAGAAATGTCCAGGAGCCCGTTTGATTTTAACTTCCAGTTCTCCACCACCTTGCGTAAGATCTTGCCCATCAAGGTGGTGGAGGAGATAATTAACATCGGAAGCATGCTCGGATAGAAATGGCTAGATGAAAGAGAGTAGAATCCCACCTTATGGGCCATTAAAGATGCCGAGTTTTGGAAAAAATAAGGTTTTGAAGTGCCACAGTCTGTGGCTGGCTACGAATGTCAACCTAAATGGAGAAGGAGGGTCTGCGAATCCAACTTGGACACTTGAATGGCCTTTTGCGACACTCAACCCTTCAAGCAGAATGACCCAACCTTTATGCCTTACCCTCGAAGGGTGGGAGTGGATTTTGACTCCAGTGTCCACAGTCGCTACGACCTCCCTATAATCTATAACCCTCATTGTACTACATATGAAGATGCCCTCTTCTTCACATCAGAGAACTTGTATGATATCCTAATCCAATTCACTAACGAATTCTCTTCATGCCCTGACTCCACCTTTATTACTACTTGTAATTACCTTAGATTGCTTAGAATACTCCTTAGGCAAGACCCCACCCCGTAGAAGCGCGGCCTCCCAGTACTCCATTTTGATCCTAATGCCATAGATAGTTGCGCAATGGCTCGACTAATGATGCAAGATGCTCTATTGCATTCATTTTTATTAGCTCTTCTAGAAGACATGAATGACAACTACTTCACCTACTGCAATCATCCATTCCTCTCCACCACCACCCTTCAGGTCTACATAAACCTCAAGGGGTATCTCCAAAGTCACCAATTTTTTAAAAAATCTATTAAGCCCCCTTCTCCACCTCACTCTGATGATGACGAAGACTAACTTCTATCACGACTATGTAACATGGGTTTAATTTATATTAACAAAAAAAGTGACACTGCAAGCTGCACATCAATCACAATCACTACACCTAGGGATTCTCAAGTTAGGTACATCCGTTGGCCCCGGTCGGTCAGCTCCATTCCTAAAGCCCTAGCCTCACTTTGATTCCTCACTCCACGCTTAGGGCACATCAAGGGTAGGACACACCTAGGGAGGTAACACTCGCCTATGGTTAGACATGTCACCCTAAGTCCCCCTGCACCGCACCTCCCTTATGTACAAGCTGGGTCCTCAAGTGTGGAACACACCGAGGGCTTGGACCCATCTCCCAGTCCTATAAGCATTGGCACCAAGCACTCCATGGTAAGGCAGACACACCCCTAGGTAGTGCATCTCTTTTTCTTTCCAGGTACAAATAGAGGCCCCGACCGCCGGCCCCATAGACCCCATCATCCATGCAATGCACTCCCCATCTTATGCAACATGCCACTATACACGCAAGGGGCGGATGCGACAGCCCTAGTCGAAAAGTGAATGAAGAAGCTCATTTGGAACAGTGCAAGAGAAGGAAACTGCAAAGGGCCAAGCATGGATCCATTCAACACAATATTCAATTTCAAAGACGGATCCACTCATCAGCCTCTCTCCACGCAGGGATTCATTCAACTTTATTTTCAATTCCAAAGGCATAAATTCCACCAGCACACATTCCACTAGGGTTTGTATGAGGTCCTTTCATGTCTATAAAACCCTCCAAGACTAGGGCTCATTCCAAACTCAAGGGTCTTTCAATTCCATAAATCCCTCCAAAAGGTCCACAAATCCCTCCAATATTAGGGATCATATCCAACGTAAGGGCCTTTCAGTTCCATAAATCCCTCCAATAGATCCATGTTGGGGGTAAAGCCGCCTCTACCGTGCCGCCCCATGTATTACTACATTGACAGTACCCACCACTGCACACTGCAAGTGGCGGGCGCCCGTCACGTCACTTTATTCTTTATTCTTTTAGTGACAGTTTGAATAAAGGAAGGCCCGGCAACACATTGTGACTGTTGGAGTTCCCATTTCTTGTCTCTCTCTTTTCTTGCTCTTGCTCTCCCGCCATAGCTTGCGTGCAAGCTTCGATCCTTCTCACCTTTCAACTGGTATCAGAGCTTGGCATTCTCTTGCTCGAGCTTGACTCGGTGCTTCCCGACCTTCGCATCGACTCGCTTCACGCATTGGGTCTCCATCCCGGGCAGCCATATCCGATCTCCCCGAGCTCCCGTCACTCCCCGGCTTCTCGAGCACCTTCCCAGCCTATTGAGGCACCTTCAAGGCATTGAACTGAGGTATTTGATCATTCTTTCAGGGTTTTATTTTAGTCTACAGGTTGCAAATAGCAAGGGCAGCCATGGCTTCAAACCCTTGAAGCTTATTCCCCTCATATTGTGCCTTACACCTATCAAGGCTCAAAGAGGCTTGTCATAGGCCTTTGATAGGCCCTTCTTGAGCCCCCCATTACCCCCTTTTCAGCCCATGTGGAGCAGCAGCAAGTTCAGCACCAACAGGGCAGATTACATCATTTTTTTCCAGGCTGTGAGCACTCATCTACTTCAGCTCCACACTTGGCCATTGCTTCTTGTTCTCCACCTTGATCAAGACGGCTATAGACTTCATGTTTGATGTCACTCAAGCTTTGGGCATTGGTCTTGATCATTCGGGGCTGATCTCTTCAGATTTGGGACTGTCATAAACTGTCATAACAGGCTGAAAATAGGGCAGCACCATTGGCATTAGCATTTGTTGCTTATACTCCATTCCGGTTGTGCTATTTGATGCCCATATGCGGTCTACATGATGCCTAGTGCCTTGGGAATGTATGCACATGATTATGCCATGATTTTGGCCTGAAATATTGGCTGATTTGGGACTATTATTTACTATTATACAGTGCTGGAAATAGGGCAGCCACACTTGGCATTGGCATTTGATGCTTATACTCTACTCCGGTTACCTTATTTGATGCCCGTATGCGGTCTACTTCCTACCCGGATGTATTGGGGATGTATGCATTTGGTTTTACCATGATTTTGGCTTGAATTCGGGGCTGAAATCTACTATTTAGAACAATAAATACATGCTGGAATAACAATGGGCTGAAGGTACTTTACAGGCTTTGGCACTTGCCTACCGATACCGGATGTATGCTTTGAGCTTTGGCATGATGTCTCTGACATTTGGGGACGGCTTGGAGCATATGTATGAGATTATGGGATGCTTTTGAGCTTCGCATTAGCTCTGTCTTCACTGGCATTTGGACCGACTTGGCATGCTCGTGGACTGCCTATGCCTCATGTCTCTGCTTGACAGTTAGGCTTTTGCATTACATGCTTTGGTTCATGTATGCCATACCGACATTTGGAGCTTGGATTTGGATGTATTTGAGCATTCCCGGCTTACTTGATCACTGATCTTGGTTGCTATTTGGATGTCATTGAGTTGACCGAGAGCTTATTTGGGCTTATGTATTGCTTCATGGTTAATACGACCGGTGCTTCATGTATGTCATGCTCTCTTGGATGCGCTTGATGCATTGACAGGGTCACTTATCACTGGTGCTTTCTCTTGGGTTGTTTGAGCTTCTGAGCTCGCTTTGTACGCCTTTTGTGCCAGTGGGAGCATTTTACATGCTTGCTTGACCTTTGACAGTTGCATGCTATTGGAGCACTTACATGTATTTGGAGCAGTTTATGTCTTGAGCAGCTACATACGCATTGAGACTTTGGGATCATACTCCGATCTTTATGGATATGCATTGATGTACTCTTGGTTCACAGGATGCTTATGAGCTGAGTCTCATATTTGGATCTTTCACTTTGAGCAGACACCTATTTGTGTCAGGTTTTGGCAGTTACAGGAACACTTTGCCTAGAGTGTCTGGGGGTGTGCCTTTCACTCGCAAATGTTATTTTGACATGTTTCGGTGTTGAGCTCATGTTCTTTTCACTGTTATTGGCCTTGCTTATGTCCGTTTCATGCCGGCTTTGGACCTAGCATTTTTTGCTTGACATTGGATCCTATTTTGGGACAGTTTGCTCTCTAGACTGCATACCTGCAATTTATTGCAACAAGCAGTTATTGGTGGACTGAGATGTACTTTTCATGCTGAAATATCCTAATTTGGTGTACCACACCTAGTACTAAGTGGGCAACAACTTTTGGCACACTTTGCTCGCCCTTTGAACCCCGTTTTGGTCATTTTTGGGCAGTTTCTGCAGTAAAACAGCAAGCAGTTTTTGGACTGTTTGGGCATTTCCAGCCTGCATAATGGCGTCATCTTCGCATGATAGTGCCATCTTTAACATTACAAAGTTGGATGGTACCAACTACTCTTACTGGAAGAGTCAAATTTGGCAGGTCTTGGTGCAGAAATCTCAGATTAAGCCACTTCGGTTGAGTGGGGAGCAGTCTGAAACTATAGACAATGACGACTGGCTTGAACTTGATGAGCTATGCAAGTCCACGATTGTATTGTCTCTCACTGAACAGGTACATTATAATGTATTTGAGGAAGACAGAGTGCATGGGATCTATGGAATAAGATAAAAAATCTTTATGATAAGAAAAGTCCGGCAAGTCAGATGTACTGGTTGAAGCAGCTTATGGATCTGCGCATGAAGGATAATGCGACTATGTCTGCTCACTTAAGCCAGTTCCATGCTATACTGAAGAACCTGACTTCGCAGGATATCACCTTTGGAGAGGAAGTAACTCCTCTTTTCTTGCTTGGGACTCTGAATGAGTCATGGGATGTATTCCACACTGCCCTATGTGCCTCTAGTGCTACTCTAAAATTGGCAGATGTTGAGAGTGCTCTTCTTCAGGAAGAGGTGAATCGCAAAAACTTGGATGCCTCTCGTGGTAGTCATGCTTTGACAGTTAGAGGCAGGAATGACAGGTATGACTGTGGTAATGGCCGAGGCCGTGACTCGCAGAAGGGTCGGTCTAAATCTCGTGGTGGCAAGTCGCGTAGTAAGTCGCGTGGGCGCAATGCAAATGTCACTTGTCATCATTGTGGGAAAAAGGGCCATATTAGACCACAGTGTCATGAGTTGCGCAATGAGAAGCGCAAGGATAAGGGGAAAGATAAAGTGCAGGAGAAGTCCTCTGATCGCAGCATAGTACCTACGAAGTCCAGCGTCAAGATTGAGGAAATTAATGTCACGCAGACTGAGGAGTCCGATGGTGGTGATGAGTTTATACTTGCAGCTAGTTCTTCTGATGCTTCACACTTGACTGAGACACCTAGTATGTATGCACAGTGCTGGTTATTGGATTCAGGTGTGTCCTTCCATGTGACGCCTTACCGTGAGTGGTTTCACTCTTACCGTACTGTATCTGGATCAGTCAGACTTGGAGATGACAGGTCTCTTGATATTGTGGGCTGTGGAGATATTCAGTTGCAGTTTTCCACTGGCAGTTCCTTTTTGCTAAGGGATATACGTCATGTACCTGCGCTTACTTGCAGTCTTATGTCTGCAGGACAGTTGGATGATGCAGGGTTTCATGTCTGTTTTGGGGATTCTGCCTGGAAGATCACCAAAGGCAGACTTGTGCTTGCTAGAGGCGCCAAGGCTGGCAGCCTCTATCCTCTTGTTGTATCTGGGTCTTCTGTAGACCATGTTTTGGCATGGGCTCTATCCCACATGTATCACTTTGGCATGCCCGTTTGGGGCATATGTCTTTAAAGGGAATGAAAATGTTATCTGGTTTGCAGTATCTTCCGCCTTTGGATTATGCATGTTTTGACTCGTGTGATCATTGTCTTTATGGTAAGCAGAATAGGTCTACGCATAAGAAATCGGGTAGGCCACGCATGAGTGAGCCCTTGGCATTGGTGCATTCCGATGTTTGTGGGCCTATGCCTTGCATGTCTATGGGTGGCGCGAAGTACTTCGTCACCTTCATTGATGATTTTTCTAGGAAAGTGTGGGCTTATCCCATAAAGCAGAAGTCCGATGTCTTGGCAGTTTTTCAGAGATGGCTTGCTCTTGTTGAGAACCAGACTGGGTATAGACTGAAATGCCTTAGGACTGACAATGGGGGAGAATATGTCTCACGTGCTTTTGAGCAGTTTTGTGATGACAGGGGTATTAAGCGTCAGTTGACCGCCCCTTACACCCCACCCCAGAATGGTTTGGCTGAGCGCATGAACAGGACTATTCATGAGCGTGTGCGCTCTATGCTTAGCCATGCAGGCCTACCCCAGAGTTTTTGGACTGAGGCAGTTAGTATGGCAGTGCATGTCATAAACCGATTGCCTTCCAGTGGATTGGATTTCCAGGTTGCAGAGGAAGTTTGGGCTGGTAAGCCACCCTCTTATGCGCATCTCCGTGTCTTTGGATGTGAGGCATTCTGCCATGTACCCAAGGACAAGAGGAGTAAATTGGATCCAAAGAGCATTAAATGTATATTCCTTGGCTATGGTGAGTCAGGAGAGATGGGCTATCGCCTATGGGATCCGCAGGCGCGGAAAATAGTACGCAGCCATGATGTCGTCTTCCATGAAGACAAGATGCACAGGCAGCCTGAGAAGGTGGTTGAGATCCACAGAGTGATCTTTCAGGAGGAGCCTAGAGCTCCAGCACAGCCAGTAGTACAGCCTGCAGTAGTTCCTCCACAAGGCCAGGGTGTTGGACAGGCAGTTAGACAAGTAACAGAGCCTGCGGTAAGACGGTCTGCTAGAGACAGATGTCCACCTGACAGATTTCAGCCCTCTATGCATTATGTTTTGGTTACAGATGCAGGAGAGCCTTTCACTTATGATGAGGCTATGCGCAGGGGTGACAGTCACTCCTGGGAGAGGGCTATGCAGTCTGAGATAGACTCCCTGCATAAGAATGAGACTTGGGATTTGGTTGCCTTGCCTAAGGGCAAGAAGGCTTTGCCATGCAAGTGGGTGTACAAGCTGAAAAGTACCCCTGGACACCCCAAGCCGGCATACAAGGCTAGATTGGTAGCAAAGGGTTTTAAGCAGGAACATGGTGCGGACTTTGATGAGGTCTTCTCTCCTGTGGTTAAGATGACCACCCTGCGCTTAGTCTTGGCTTTGGTTGCACAGCTTGACTTAGATCTATATCAAATGGATGTCAAGACAGCTTTTCTACATGGGGACTTGCATGATGAGATCTATATGGATCAGCCTAAGGGCTTTGCAGAACCTGGCAGGGAGCACCTAGTGTGCAAGTTGAAGAAGAGCTTATATGGCTTGAAGCAGGCACCTAGGGAATGGTATCATAAGTTTGATGCCTTTATGCAGTCATCACAGGGCTACAGCAGGAGTGCTATGAATCCGTGTCTTTACAGAAGAAAGCCCATGATGGCAGTTTGCTTATCTTGGTACTCTATGTTGATGATATGCTGATAGCAGGGAAAGCTCATGATGAGCTAGATGCTCTTAAATCTCAGCTAAAGAAGAGCTTTGAGATAAAAGATTTGGTATAGGCCTTACATATACTTGGGATGCGCATTAAGCGCAATAGGCATCAGGGGCTTTTGTATCTCTCACAACGGGAGTACATTCATAAAGACCTTGAGCGCTTCCGCATGCAGGACATAAAGCCTATTGGCTATCCATTACCTTCTTATGTGAAGGTATCACAAGCCGATTGTCCGCAGATAGATGAGCAGAGGGCCGAGATGGCCAAGATCCCTTATGCTTCAGCCGTGGGCAGTTTGATGTATGCCATGATAGCCACTCGTCCAGATATTGCGCATGCAGTTGGTGTTGTGGCACGCTATATGGCTACACCTGGCAGCAGACATTGGGATTCCGTGAAGAGTATCATGAGGTACCTGAAGGGCACAGTAGATATGTGTATTTGCTATGGAAGCTAGGATACAGGGGTCGTGGGGTACACTGACTCCGATTACGCAGGACATGCAGATAGTAGGAAGTCCACTTCTAGCTATGTATTCACCTATGCTGGAGGGGCTGTCTCTTGGATGTCCAGGGTTCAAAAGTGTACGGCTTTGTCTACCACTGAGGCCGAGTATGTTGCAGTCACTGAGGCTTGCAAGAAGGCCATATGGTTAGGCCGTCTAGTTGCTGACCTTGGGATTGATGCTACACCTACACTGCAAGGAGGCCATATGGTTAGGCCGTCTAGTTGCTGACCTTGGAATTGATGCTACACCTACACTGCATTCGGATTCTATGAGTGCCATTCAATTGGCTAAGAATCCAGTCTTCCGTGCGAAGACGAAACACATTGAGGTGAGGTATCACTTCATACGTGGTGTCGTGGAGGACAGGTTTGTTGACCTTGTCAAGATCTCCATTGACGAGAATCCTGCAGATCTGCTCACGAAGAGCCTCACTACTGAGCGCTTTGCCTTCCTCAGGAGGTTGATGGGCGTTGGATGAGATGTCGCATTTCCTCATCCCTTGTACCTATGTACATTTGTATTGTCTTTTCTTTTTCTTTTCTCTCTCACTAGGGTAGATTCGCCTTTAAGTGGGAGGTTGTTGGGGGTAAAGGCGCCTCCGTCGTGCATCAAGGAGCTCCTCTCTCAATTAGAGAGAGCCAAAGAGGAGAAGAGAATCGCGGTAGCAGAACTCGAAGCTGAAAGAGGCACATTGGCTGCATCCCAATTGGAGAGAGCATGCCAAATGGCCATGGCCGAAAGGGAAGTTAATGAGTTAAAAGAGCAGCTACAAGCTAAGGAAGAGACATAAGCGGAATGGCAAGTGCGCTTGAACAAAGAAACCGAGGTCACACGATGCCTACGGCACCACAATGAAGAAATTGTGGCACGCTACGAATATCTATAAGCAGAAATGGGAAAAATCACTAAAGCCATAGAAGACCTGGAGGAGCTGAGGGAGGAAAGACCTCGCAGGTATAAAAGAGAGGTGAAAAAACTAACCCAAGATGTTGTTGCAGCACATGAAGAGTAGCAAAATATAAGGACAAACTGACATTGCTAGCTCAGAGATAGGGGAAAAGCCTCGAAGGTATGAACAGGAGGCTAGAAGAATGGGCTAATCATAACGAAAAAAGAGTTAAAGCCTTGGCACACCATCTCGCTCAAGTAGAAAAAGAAAAAATACTTACTGAAAGCAGAGTAGAGGCCACCAAAAAGAGCTTCCAGACCCAGCAAAGTTCCTTCTTGGATATCCTATTGGACATCACCCAAACAGAAGAGGGAGAGTCCATAGAGGCAATGAAAAGGAAACTAGGAATGGCTCATAGAGCGCTAAAAGTAGGACTGCAAATGCCGCCACAACCTAGTAGGGTTGGCCCAAGCCTGGAAGAGCAACATCGTTAACTCCTATTTGCAAGCATAACCTCACAGGAAGTGGATGCACTTGGGTTCATCGAAGGAGAGCAGCAAGCCAGGAAAGAGAGTTGGATGTGAACTTTGAAATGGGACCACGCGAAGAAGAGCTTGTCCCACCACCTCCTTCCACGCGACCTGAAGAGCAACAACACGTAGACATCTCCACAGAAAGAAAGGTGGCACTAACGGAAAAAAAAAACAAATGGTGGAGGAGACAAGGAGGAAATGGAATGCTAAGGAAGTGAGGGCATCCCAAGCACCTATCCCACCATGTGAGGACCATGCCCCAGCAAGCTTCCATGACAACCTTGTAATCTGGGAGAGGCAAGAAATGTCCAGGAGCCCGTTCGATTTTAACTTCCAGTTCTCCACCACCTTGCGTAAGATCTTGCCTATCAAGGTGGTGGAGGAGATAATTAACATCGGAAACATGCTCGGATAGAAATGGCTAGATGAAAGAGAGTAGAATCCCACCTTATGGGCCATTAAAGATGCCGAGTTTTGGAAAAAATAAGGTTTTGAAGTGCCACAGTCTGTGGCTGGCTACGAATGTCAACCTAAATGGAGAAGGAGGGTCTGCGAATCCAACTTGGACACTTGAATGGCCTTTTGCAATACTCAACCCTTCAAGCAGAAGGGCCCAACCTTTATGCCTTACCCTCGAAGGGTGGGAGTGGATTTTGACTCCAGTGTCCACGGTCGCTACGACTTCCCTATAATCTATAACCCTCATTGTACTACATATGAAGATGCCCTCTTCTTCACATCAGAGAACTTGTATGATATCCTAATCCAATTCACTAACGAATTCTCTTCATGCCCTGACTCCACCTTTATTACTACTTGTAATTACCTTAGATTGCTTAGGATACTCCTTAGGCAAGACCCCACCCCGTAGAAGCGCGGCCTCCCAGTACTCCATTTTGATCCTAATGCCATAGATAGTTGCGCAATGGCTCGACTAATGATGCAAGATGCTCTATTGCATTCATTTTTATTAGCTCTTCTAGAGGACATGAATGACAACTACTTCACCTACTGCAATCATCCATTCCTCTCCACCACCACCCTTCAGGTCTACATAAACCTCAAGGGGTATCTCCAAAGTCACCAATTTTTTAAAAAATCTATTAAGCCCCCTTCTCCACCTCACTCTGATGATGACGAAGACTAACTTCTATCACAACTATGTAACATGGGTTTAATTTATATTAACAAAAAAAGTGACACTGCAAGCTGCACATCAATCACAATCACTACACCTAGGGATTCTCAAGTTAGGTACATCCGTTGGCCCCGGTCGGCCAGCTCCATTCCTAAAGCCCTAGCCTCACTTTGATTCCTCACTCCACGCTTAGGGCACATCAAGGGTAGGACACACCTAGGGAGGTAACACTCGCCTATGGTTAGACATGTCACCCTAAGCCCCCTGCACCGCACCTCCCTTATGTACAAGCTGGGTCCTCAAGTGTGGAACACACCGAGGGCTTGGACCCATCTCCCAATCCTATAAGCATTGGCACCAAGCACTCCATGGTAAGGCAAACACACCCCTAGGTAGTGCACCTATTTTTCTTTCTAGGTACAAATAGAGGCCCTGACCGCCGGCCCCATAGACCCCATCATCCATGCAATGCACTCCCCATCTTATGCAACATGCCACTATGCAGGCATGACAAATCAAGGGGTGGATGCGACAGCCCTAGTCGAAAAGTGAATGAAGAAGCTCATTTGGAACAGTGCAAGAGAAGGAAACTGCAAAGGGCCAAGCACGGATCCATTCAACACAATATTCAATTTCAAAGATGGATCCACTCATCAGCCTCTCTCCACACAGGGATTCATTCAACTTTATTTTCAATTCCAAAGGCATAAATTCCACCAGCACACATTCCACCAGGGTTTGTATGAGGGCCTTTCATGTCTATAAAACCCTCCAAGACTAGGGCTCATTCCAAACTCAAGGGTCTTTCAATTCCATAAATCCCTCCAAAAGGTCCACAAATCCCTCCAATACCAGGGATCATATCCAACATAAGGGCCTTTCAGTTCCATAAATCCCTCCAATAGGTCCATAAATCCCTCCAGCACTAGGGATCATATCCAACGCAAGGGCCTTTCAGTTCCATAAATCCCTCCAACATGTCTATAAATCCCTCTAGCACCAAGGATCATATCCAACGCAAGGGCCTTTCAATTCCATAAATCCCTCCAACATGTCCGTATATCCTTCCAACACCAAGGACCATATCCGATGCAAGGGCCTTTTAGTTCCATAAATCCCTCCAACAAGTCCATAAATCCCTCCATCACTAGGGACCATATCCAACACAAAGGCCCTTCAATTCCATAAATCCCTCCAACACACCTCCCAACATGGCATGTATACAAACTCAAAAAGCTACCTGGCTACCCCAACACCATCCTCGACTCACCACCCAACAAATACCATGGGACTAGCACTCAACTAGGAGGGGGGCAATGTTAACCCTCAGACAAACAAGGTGGAAAATTAAAAAATCCAAAAAATCTAAAGCAAAAGACAAGGCCAAGGCAAAAGTGGAATAGAAAACGAATGCGCGTCAAGAAAAAATCAAGAAACACAAGAAGTGTGAAAAAGTCCTAAATCAATAAGAGAGGCGCACAAGAAAAAGCACAAGTCAATACTTTTGTAAAAGAGCGCAAGGCGCATCATGATTTATTTTAAGAGCGTCGGACTCTCACCTGTGAAAATTGTAAAGGTAGATGGCGGTAGGAAGGAAGCTAGGAAGATAGGAGAACAATGGGAAAAAGGCCCAAGGCCACAGCCGGCCATGTAAAAAAGGGGATAAGGGAATGACTGCTGCCCAAAACGGATTTAGGGTTTTGTATATAAATTTTAAAAAGTGAATGAGAGATCATTCCTTGTTGTGTGGAAAAGTGGACTCTTCTTCTTCTTCTCTTCTTTTCTTATCTTGCTTGCTTGTGAGTGCTTGAGGAAGGGAGTATGAGTGAGTAAGAAAGTGAGTGTATGAGAGTGAAGGATCTTGGAGGTGAAGCTCTCCACCATCTCCTCTCTTCTTCTTCTTCTTTTCTCTTCTCTCATCTCACACATGGCTATGGAGGATGGAGCTTCGAGGAAAGGCTTGAGGATGCTTGAGCTTGCATCACGAATCGTGGAGCTATCGGAGTGCTTGATGGAGGAAGCAACTCAATCAGGCATCAAGGTAAGCTCACTACACTCATAGAGAGGGACAGCGCATCGACTATGTGAGAGGTAGCAATTAGTGCTCGCTTAAAATGCTTGAACAATAAGCGATCCATGGATATTGGCAGTTGAGCTTGAGCTCGCCTCTACAACTTAATAATTTGCTTTACCATGTGCTTCTCTTTAGTGGATAGGACCCAAGAAGCACAAGGTAGTTGCATATGACCATCAGAGCTCGACTATAGCCAAATCGCATTCATATTACCTACCTCCTTCAAATCCATTCGTGGCCCTATAGTGTCTCTCTTTCCTATGATATGGTCTCACAATAAGCTGCCCATATTCTTGAAAATGTGCGTGGGATCCAAAAAATGGTTGATATATAAGTGGGTCCAATATACCAACTTATACAAAATTGAGAACTATCAAATTTTTCTTGGAAGTAACCCCTCATGGACCATTTTCCACTCATACTAACTTTGGGCATTCATTCGTGCTGGATTTCGTCCAAGAAAACCTACCCTCAATTCATGGCCCTCCAACAAGAATGTGATGCACCCCTGATATACCATCTTCTTCATGGTTTGCGACCTTTGAGAGACTAACGATGGCCTATACATAAACATGTATAATAATCTAAAGTAACCAAACCTGTCACAATATCTCTATCTAGTTAACACAAACATAAACGAGCCATGTTAGATATCAACAATGAGTATGAAAGCTCATCTACCTAAGCACTCCCCAAACTTCAAAAAGTCATGCATGGCCCATATAAGAATGGCTTGAACCACCTACTAATATGCTTGCTCACATCTTCCACAACAATCCCCTCCTTCCATAAAATATTGATCTCATCAACTAATGGACAAAGATAGACATCCATGTTCTTGACTTTATAGCGCCTAGGAATGAGCAAGCTAATAATTAGGTGTCCTTTCTTCACAGAAAGCCATGGTAGGATGTTGTAGTTTACAAGGCCTACTTACCACACACTGTTAAAAATTGAGCAAAGATCTAATGGATTCATGCCATCCATAGCAAGACCAAGCTGAAAATTCATTGGCTCTCATACAAATCTTGGAAAGGTAGAGTCAATGTGACTCTATACTCACCAGTCTACAAGTATTAGCTAGACTCCATTTGTGGATCCATTTTGTGCATGCCATGTTGTCAAGCTCGCATGCCTAAGGTGTGAAACATGTGTTTGAGAACCTTTTGAGAGATGGTTTGTCATTGCAGGTCCTATCAATACTTGTGAGCACCACACTTTGTGCATGTCTCCATAGTCTTATAGTCTCCTCAATATAGGACACAATCATTGACATATGTATGAATGTTGTTGTAGTACATGCTGAGCTTTCGTAACAGTATTCGTGCATCATCACAAGACTCGGGCATTGTGTTCCTAGGTGGCAATATGTGATATTTTAGCAACGTGAAAAAAAAAACCCAAATACCTTTAAAGAAAGTAAAAATTGTTCTTATAATGGAGTCAAAGACAAAGGAGCCTAGTATGTACCTGAACAACTCGATCACACTTACATCACTCCAACCATACTTTACATATACAATTAGGAGTGTAGTAACTTTAAGCAAGATACTTAGCACCCATCATATACTGGTATGGATGCCTCCTCTCTCAATGGATCAGATGGCCTAGTGTCCATGGGAAATAATGCATCGATCATTGACTCCATCTAGAGCTTCAAGATTAGAGAAATGTCTAAAAGCTCCCCAATGTCTTCTGGTGTCGAGGGCAAAGTTATCGGTGTGTCCTCCAATGGGTTTATCGGCTCAGGTACTCCATCCATTACATGCCCACAAACTCTTCTTACATACTGCAATAGGTGCATTCCTTGGGATGGAATGGCACTTCTCAGTAGGCATTTCCAGGGCACATCTAATATTATTATATGTGATATTCAATTGTAGTTTGAATGTAAAGCATGATTGGTACACACTTCTCTTACTATTTTCAATTGAAACTCATCGCATGGAATCTATAAATAAGTGACGTTTTCATCAAATTTTCAACTTGCACAAGGGCATAGGATATAATGATTGAGATACACCTCTTGATCTTGAATGTCATGGTCATCATCATTATCCATTTCATCTATGTTACGATAAACAATATACTTCTCTCTCCCTCAATTCATTGCTCCCTCGCTTCCTCCCTCTCTCCCTCCATACATACATACACCTCCCCTCCCTCTATCTCTATTTGTTTCTCTCCCTTCCTCCCTCTACATTTCTCTCCCTTCTCTATCTATTTCTCTCTCCCTCCTCTATTTCTTTCTCCTTGCTCTCTTTTTTCTCTCTCCTTCTCTCCATATCCCTCTCTTCCCTTCTCTCTATTTCTCTCTCCTTTTCCTCCCTCTCTTTATCTCTCTCTTCCTTCCTCTCTCTCCCCCTCTCTCATTCTCTCTTTGTTTATGTATTTCTACCTCCCTCTCTCTCTCTATTCTTCTCTCTCTCTCTCTCTCTCTCTCTCTCTCTCTCTCTCTCTCTCTCTCTCTCTCTCTCTCTCTCTCTCTCTCTCTCTCTCTCTCTCTCTCTCTCTCTCTCTCTCTCTCTCTCTCTCTCTCTCTCTCTCTCTCTCTCTCTCTCTCTCTCTACAAATGGTCTGTTAAAATGCCACACTCAAGTTTTCGTTTTTTTCCTCAATATTCCATCACTATTGGCATCGCTATTTGCATTACTAACTAAAATTAGCAACACCAATAATGACACAAATAGGGATGCTGCTATTTTACGTCAAAAACGGGCATCGCTATTTGCCCATTCCCTTGTAGTATGCCTAGTCAACATAACTTGTCTAGAGTTTCTTGTGTGTGTGGTACACCTCTCTTCATGCTTGTGTCATTTTGATTTTTAGGATAGTGCAAAAAGTGGTCGTGGAAAGGCACACTAAGTTTCCCCTTTCTAATTACTACATAAGCCTTTATCTCTTAACTAGTGGAATTCCTATTTATGTGTGACAAGAGGTGATGATGCACTCTTTACAAAAGTATTTCGCTTCCTTGATAAGCCTCTTCATGCAATTGTCAAGCGTACAACACAACTCTATGAAATAAGGTGGCATTCTTTTTTATCTAAGAACTTTTCGTGGAAGATTTATCATTGTTGAGAAGATGGCGGCCATTTCTATTCTTCTTCTCCCCAAGGGGACTTGATAAATTGAAATTGGAGAGCATTTTGGAGTGGGAATGTCAACAATGTCAAAGATAGTTTATAAATTTGTGGAAGTAATATTGATGCACAAATCTTACTTCATACAATGGCCAAGGAATGTAGAGAGCATTAGAAGAGTCAAGGATGGATTTCATTTGTTCAAGGGTTTACCAAATTGCACTAGAGCACTTGATGTTACACGTGTTAACATGGATAATCCGAGAGATGTTAGCGAACTACAAATTGGTTTCATAGAAACAAAAATTACTTGATGTCAATGCAATGTTCGTGTACATGGATATGAATTTCTTAGGTATATATCTAAGCTATCCAAGGGCAATGCTTGATAGTCGCATTTTTGGAAACTCGAGATTCTATGTTGTTGAGAAATTATGTATGTGCAGCAATGGCGATATTTGAATGGGTGATATTGCAACCCTCCCTAGCATTCTTAGGAAAATGCATTATTGTATGTTGTGCATTGAACAACATCTATACTTGACGGAGAGGACACGATTGATCATGAATGTGGTAGATTTGCAAAGTAGGACTTTCCATTCCTAGGGCCTATGCGATCACACAACCTAGAGATACTAAGAGATTGCCTTGCTCGTTATGTGGTGCACATGGCAACTTGAAGCAAAGTCTCATAAATGTGTTTTTGGATTGCCTTGTTGTGTCTAAAAGAAGGGTTTGTCATATTACCAAATTTTAACTAGGTCCATTAATTTTTTACTATCACTATGGTTTATCATATTATTGGATTTTAATTAGGTCAGTTTATTAATTACTATCATTTATGATTTGTTAGATTGCTAGATTTTAATCGGGTCCATTTATTTATGACTATCATTTGGACACTAATAAAGACATTACTACCTACTATATATTTACAATGTGGTATTGAGCAAACACTTATGCTATTAAATTGGTCACAACATAATAAAATTTTTATGAACGTCAAAATATGTAGAAGGAAAAATAAATATTATTATGATTTCAAACAATGACTTGCAAGAAACATTTGAATAGAACACAGGAAAGGATTACAATGGGTAATATGTATGTAGGGAAGCTCAAATCCATGTGGAATTGGGGCATACATATGTGTATATGATATGTAAATCATGTATGAGTTGGCAATGTATGAGTTTAGCCACCAATTCTTAATAGTTCACATCTTTACAAACAATGGACAACATGCTATCCAAAATAGGCCTACTATAGAAGATTGACCATAACTTTCTATGGGAAACTCTGAATGAGAATACATATGACATGTCAAAACGAAGCTCTTGAAGTGCACTTTCAAGCCATATAAGTTACACTTGGATGTCATTAATACATGGTCCAAACTGTCTCAAAACAATGTATTGTCTACAAGCTATCTACAAGTTGTCTATAGTACAAACTATTTTTAAGATAGGAAAATTTGCATCGTAGGAATGTTGATCTAGATAGAGCATTTACAAGTCATTCCTTCCTCCAAGATCAAATGGATAATTGGCATGGTAGGCATCAAGAGTATAGAGGTCATTCATACACTCTCCTTACACATATGGAACTTCGCACTGCCATCGGAATCAAAATAATAAGTGTGATACTCTTATTATTAGGTGCCTAACCGCTCGTATATTAGGTACACTATCAATATACCTAATATACGAGTGGTTAGGTATAGGCACCTTTACCCCTAACAACATTCCACTTAAAGGCGAATGTGTCCCTAGTGAGGAGAGAATAAGAAAAAAGTGACAAAGTACAAATATACATAAGTACAATAAGATGAGAAAAGATGCCATCTCATCTAACGCCCATCAACTTCCTAAGGAAGGAAAAATGCTCCATTGAGAGACTTTTAGTGAGTAGATCTACAAGATTTTGGTTAGTTGACATCTTGACAAGCTCAATGGACTTATCCCCAACAATATCTCAAATAAAGTGGTAATGCACCTCAATGTGCTTTGTCTTCTCATGGAAGACTGAATTCTTGGCCAACTAAATACAGCACTCATAGAATCTAAATGCAGTGTAGGGACCACATCAGTAATGCCAAGATCTACCACTAGATAGCCTAGCCAGAGACCCTCCTTGCAAGCCTCACTGGCTACAACATACTCTACCTCTATAGTAGATACGACCATGTATTTTTGCACCCTGAACATCCAAGAAACAACACCTCCAACAAAGGTGAAGACATAGCCAAAGGTGGACTTCCTACTGTTTGCATGTCATATATAATCAAAGTTAGTACATCCCATGACTCGTGTATCCTAGCCACCATAATATATGCACATAGTTGTTATGCCCTTCATGTACCTCCTAATACCCTTGATGGCACCTCAATGTCGCATGCCAAGTGTAACCATATAGCATGCCACAACTCCCAATGCAAATGATGTGTCAGGATGAGTTGTTATCATGGCATACATCAAACTATCCATTGCATAAGCATAAGGAATCTTGTCCATCTTGGCCTTCTGCTCATCATATTGCAAGCAATCAACCTAATTAACCTTTATGTGAGAAGGTAAAGGACAATCGATCAGCTTAACATCTTACAAATGAAACCGCTCAAGGATCTTTTGGATATACTCCTATGACAAGTAGAGGAACCCCTTAGAGCAATCGGACATAATGTGTATCCCAAGAATATGTGAGGCATGTCCCATGTCCTTTACCTCAATCTCTTCTTTAGATGATCTTTTAAGGCATCCAACTCATCATCATGAGCACTCCCAACAATCAACATATCATCCACATAGAGGATCAAAATCATAAGGCTGCTATCACAAGCCTTCTTCTGTATAAACACGGATCCATATCACCACAGAAATATCCATGTGAATGCATAAAGGTATTAAAATTGTGGTACCATTCCCTAGGTGCTTGCTTAAGGCAATAAAGACCCTTCCTCCATCTACACACTAGGGGTTCCTTGCCATGTTCTGCAAAGCCCTTAGGCTACTCCATCTAAATCTCATTATGTAAGTCTCCATGAAGGAAAGCCATCTTGACACCCATCTGATAAAGATCCAAGTCAAGCTGAGCAACCAACACCAATACCAAACATAGGGTAGTCAGCTTCACAACAGGGGAAAAGACTTCATCAATGTCCACACCATATTCTTGCTTGAAGACCTTAGCAACCAATCTTGCCTTATATCCTGGCTTGGGGCTTCTAGGGGTACTTTTCAACTTGTACATCCACAATTTTTTTGTTAACATTAATGGATAAAAATCAATAATTCTACAATGATATTTAAATATGAAATTGAAGGTTAAACTCCATTATATGACATTAAAATTACATTGTAAATTCTTATAGTAATATTTTTTTTCTTCTAAAAATTCGTGACCAATTTTTTTCTTTTCACTCCCGCATGGCAAAGTACACTTGCCACCACTAGACAAAGGAACCAAATCCCACATGATTTTTCTACAGTGAGTCATACTTTGACTGCATGGCCCTCTCCCAAGAGTGATTATCTTCTTTGTGCATGGTCTCATCATAAGTAAGAGGCTCACCAGCATCTGTCACCATAACATAATCCATAGAGAGCTTAAACCACATGCAAACTGTCATCTATCTCTAGTAGACCACCTCAAAGCTGGTTGTGGGGCATGTACATCATGTGGAGCATCAAGCACCTGAGCTAGTGGGACATTAGTTGCTGCACATGCTATCTAGCCAATTATACAATAATAGGAGGCTCCTCCTAAAATATCACCATGTGTACCTTGGTGACATGCTCAAGCTACTTATGCATTTTTTTCTCATGGAAAACAACATCATGGCTGGGATAACCTTTTGAGCCTACGGATCCCATAGGCAATAGTCCATCTTACTTGCATTCATATAACTAAGGAAGATACATTTCTTAGACTTAAGATCTAGCTTATTATGCTTAACTTAGATATATTGCAAAAAGCCTTATAATCAAAGATACGCAAATGAGCATATGAGAGAGGTTTTCCAAGCCATACATCCTCTACAACCTGATAGTCAAGAGTAGTACATGGAGACTCATTGATCAATTGTATGGCCGTAGTAACTACCCAGCTCAAAAATGTTGTAGTAAGTCTGTCTAGCTAAGCACACTATGAACTCACTCCTGAATTGTCCTATTGATTGGCTCAACCATACCATTCTGAGATGGAGTCTATGGGGTGGTTAACTAACGCTTAATACCCCTCTCGTCACAAAACTGCTCAAAGGCTTTAGAAACATATTCATCCCCATTATTTGACCTTAGGCATTTTGGCCTATGCTCATTAGATAAATATCGTATTTTGTTGATGCTAATCAATAAAAAATCAATATTTACTTGAATATTTTTTTACTATTTTAGCTTAATTATCTAAGCTTTTTTTAACCATTGTCTTGCCCTCTTTTCTAATATCTTATGAATATATCTTTCTATTTATTCATTTTAGAAGAGGAGATACAAAGTTATGTTATAGTGTTTATTAAGCATTAGGGCCAATTTTGAGTCCAAACAAGTTGTATAAGGATTTGATATTAGGAAAAATATACACTCAAAATTAGGTCTTTTAGTCCTCCTTCTCTCTCCTCGTTAAAATAAGGAACACTGGAGAAAAATATTAAGATAAACATATTCTCTCTCTAGTTTTTCAAACTCATTTTTTCTTTTTAATATTATCCATAAAGGATTTTCTCAAACCCCTTCTCTCTCTATATTTAAGAGCCCTTTTTCAACCAAATTTTATATTCAAATAGCTACGGTAGTGTAGCACTTGATATTTAATGTGAAATCATTAGTAAATGTACTATAATTTATTTTTTATAAAAATAAAAATTTGATTGTTTAAAGTTAATTTTTTTTAATATTATACCTCTTGATGAAATAATAAAAGTGTCAATTAATTTTTCTATTCTTTAAAAATGTACTTGAAAGTAAATTTGAATTTACTAAAATCCAAAAAATCTTAAATATCCCTTCCCTTTAAGCTCTTCTACTCCATTCCCCTTCTTTGTGAGATCTATTGTATCCTCTTCTATGTATCTATCTAGCCTACCTTCACACACTAAACTATCACTTTTTTTTGCCTTCTGTTGTATTCTTCACTCTATTCATTCCAAAAAGCAACATTCAATCAGCTAAATTATTTAGCTTCAATGACATGTCTCTAACTTGAACTCATAGATACAATTGGGTTTATTACTTTGATGAACAGATTCTTATAATTCAATAGAAACAATCAAGAAACTTTAATGTTCAATTAAAGCACCATATATAGTGACTTGCTGCATAAGTTCCCAAGGAGACATTTAAGGTGCTACAACTGTAGAAGAATGTGGTGGTAAACCACACTTTATCATAAAACTAGATGAAATAGAGGTTATCAACAGAGTAAAGCTTGAAAGGATTTGTCACATTGATGAATAGATTCTTACAATTCGACAAAAATAACCTCGAAAACTTTAGTATTTAATCAAAATGCCATGTATAATGGCTTGCTACATGAGTTCCAAAGGAGACATCTGAGGTGCTACATCTCTTCTTTATGTGCACAAGTACTCCAAACATCATTGATTGCCAAGAGCATGGTGACATACTCCTAGTTGAAGGATATGACAAATACATTGTTACCATAACCACAGTTGAATGGTACCTTGTAAGAGACTTAAACACTTTGAAATGCATGTTGGAATCTCCAATGAAGTAAATATGTATATATTCCTTGACAAAGAGAACTAAATAAAAGGATGGTCATAAAAATTAGAAAAGAGTGAAAAGTAATACACCAAAAGATATAAAGAAGATCCCACATGAAAGCCTATCTTCATCATTCCATTGGATCCTATTTATATTTATTCATTTCATACTTTTTCTAGAATAATGAAAAAAATAATATACAAATGTATTTTCTTTGCATATAAAATGCAACCAAAAAAGAAGCCATTGCAACATGCAAGCAAATAAAGCAAGTGCTATCAAAATCAAGCTACACAAGCATCAAGTGATGATTGAAAAAAATGAGAAGAAATCAACAAAATATAGTAACTTACTACAAAAATAATACTTTAGAGAAGCAAAGATCAAGATGTTTTTTTTAACAACTATATGAGAAAATGAATGTTACAAGCAGCAAGCCACAAAACTACGATGGGTAGAAAAAAATACACATTGTGATTCCTAGTCAAATTAACTAAGAAAAAACAAGGTTAGTAAAAGTGAATGTCTGAATTAGCCTCAATGAATTATCTCACTTACTTGAAAAGATAGTGTTTAAAAATGAAGATAATAAAGGTTATTAAAATTGTGTAATTTTTATTTAAAACATGATAGAAAAGTGAAATAAAACTTTTATTCCATATAATATAGTACATATAAGTCAAATTTTTAGAAGTATAAGAGTTGTATAAGTCATTTTAGATATTTTTATTCACATATGACATGTACCTTTATAGCATATCCTCAAGACATATAAACCATGCTTTACAAAAAAGAGAAGCATCAAACTTTAATTCATACAAGAGATTAAATATCACATTGGATAGCATGCAATACATACAAAAGAAAAATCAATCATGATTTATAAAAAAAATTAATTGTAATTCAATTATCCATTACTATCTTGGTGATACATGATCATAATGATAAATAAAGCTTAAGTATTATAAAGAGAAGTAAATAAAGTACTAATGAATTGGTTATAAACATAAGTGAATCACATTATGTCACTTAAAGAGTATGTTATGATACATCAAGTACTTTAAAAAACCATACTAAGTGTCTAAGACAAACTTCAAGAAGATAACACCCCAATTTAAAAAGAGGTAAGATAGTAAAGATGCAAATGTGTTCACTACCATACAGTCAAGATAGACTTGGTTGTTTCATAGAAGAATGTCTCTATTCTCTTCAAGGAGTTGTAGAAGCTTTTTGGTAAACATAAGTGATACTTAATTTTATGTAATACATGCAAAGAATGTTTTAATAGTTCCCAAGGGCTTTCAACTTGTAAAAAATCTTCAAGCAATGAAAAAAGCATTCATTCCAATTGAATTAATACTATTTATAATGTTTTCTTTTTTTTTACACATCCTCTATATACATAAAAGGATGCTCAACCTTTATCAAGAAATGATCAACTGCTTATCAAATGTGTACCATGCAAGCTCAAGGAAAGTGAGATGAAGAGAAAAGTTTAGGATACTTAAATGAAAAAAAGAATAAAATTAAATTTTAAAATTTTAAAAAACTAATCTTTAAATCTATTATAGCTCAATATCAAGTAAATTCAACTTCACATGTATAATTTATCATATAATCATAAGAATATCATGTTTTATTAAAATGTATAAAAAAACTTAACATGTACGCTTGTTATTGATCGAGGGATTTGCAACAACTACAAGAGATGCTATAACTCATTACAACGTATATAAGCACGACAATGATTATACAACATCCAAGAAAATACCAATGCAAATTAAAAATCACCAATTTGAAAAAGATAGATCAATTACTCAATCCATGTACTCATATCACTCAATGAGGAATGATAAGAACCTATATATCACACATAGATTAGAATTCAACAAAGAGAGATATATTAAGAGAATATGCCAATGTGCATAGTTGATGGTGTATCAATGTATCCCACCTTGTATGGTATATGTACAACAAGGAATGCTAGGAAGCCTTCTAATGGAATGCACAAAATAGAGTGACATGTTTTATTGTGGATGTAGAGACTCATCCCGTGTGTTCCTATGAAAACAAGAATACATTACCAAGAGCACTTTTTTTAAACCCAAAAAAACGCCAAAATAACCTTAGTCTAAAGTCTAATTGCCACTAGAGACATTTTCTTACTAGAATACCAAGTCAAACGATCATTAATATTGACATTAAGCACAATACCTCACCATATTTCTAATGGATAATATATATTTTTAATAGAAAAATAATGAGATCAATAAAATAATCCTTTTAAGATATACCTTGCTTAAATCTCATGTAATTATCATATGCATTGTGTATACTCAAAGAGAACATGTATCTTGTTCAAATTTCATTTAGCTATCATATTGTATCATGCTCACTCATAGAGAACCCAATACTCGTGAAAATTTAATACCAATGCATTATGTGTACAAAAAAGTAAACTAGTAACTAAACCCTATAACATACAATGAGATAATTTTATAAAATCTAAGTCTTAAACTTTACTTAGAAAGTCATAAAAGAAAGACTTCTACCATTCAAAGCCCACTCTAGTTCAATATTGTAACACATACAATTCAATTTATGTATAAGACTACTGAATTGTAACAATTTGTAACTGGATTGCCAATGTTAATATACAATGCGATGAAGCTTGGTCTCCACAATCGAAAGCTTCTCAATTACTATTCATCACCTCAAATGCTTTGTAACTTACATAATCAATTGTTTTGATTGATTGGTTGACTAAATGATTAACTCACTGTCCGATGGTATGCAACTCCTACAAGCTTCTATATACTCTATTTGAATGTCTATGCATTTTAAAGTGCATTCATATGTTTTTCTAACTTGTCTTTTTTTCGCCTTTAAGCATGTAGCAATGTGATATGGTTAATCTTGTATAAGTGGTTAATACTTGTTTCCTAGATTACATTGATACAAATACATGATTTACATAATGCAAATAATATACAACGGCCTCCGAAAAACACTGTGACAATCCTAAGTTGTAAAATACAAGCCCTTGCAAGATTACCAAAGACGTGATTTCCTACAATTTACAACAAATAATGAAAGCATTAGATTAAAAAATAAATTCCTTAATACTTACAAATCCTTGCTTTTTTTAAAGAAAGACAATTGATCCTCTTGATCTACCATCGTGAACAAATAATATATCAAAGAGATTCCATGTAGAAGAAATACATGTCTCAAGATAACTCTAATGCCATGTCAAAAAAATACCTTACGGGATTACCATATTTGATCATTTATAACACAATCTTTTATGACAAAATAAAGATGCTTTGGCATGAAAAAACATCCTCTTATAAAATTTGGGGTTGCACACTAGCTTATCATGTTTGACCACTCTTTGAGCTACAAGACCACAAACATATGTTAAGCAAATTTTTAATTAAAAGTTTATTAGAAAACACTCAATTAAAGAGTGAACAAATTGATTAATAAGTAGTCCAATTTTATTTACTTTTGAAATTTTAAGTAAATTATCATCAATTTAAATCTTTTAAATTGTTTTAATATATTTTTAATTGTTAATTTATTTAATCCGCGATTAAGTCACAAAGTACACAAAAAGAGCAATTAACTTGTACTCCACGATGAATTTAGCATAACTTTCATATAATACAAAGTAACCCTTGGATCTCACGATCTAAGATTGGTATATCAAGTTAAACCTCTCACATATGTCAATAAGATAAGTCTTATAAACAAATACTAGAGGAAAGAGATGTACACGTGAGTGAAACTCAATAAGTCAAATCTTCTACATTAACTCAACATTAGTTTGTGACATTTCAAGCCTTTCATCGTTGATTGTGATCAAGGTGGGCAAGTTTAGAATCAAGCAACTCAAGCTACATAAACTTTGACCAAGCCTTAAAATTCGACTCGTGATGAAGGCCAATCTTATCGCTAAAGGCGTTCATGGTCATGGCGATGCTGAGCGGAGGATGAGGAGGATATGGTTAAGATATGAATGATTCGCCTCAAAGTGTCCACCATGCATTGATGAAGTGCACATAATGCACATAACAACATAACTAAGACTAACCAAGTATAGAGATGGTTGCCAATTAAGTGGCCCAAGCAAAGGGCAGCAAATGGGAGGAGAAGATGATGATCAACGTGATGAAGATGTTGATGGAGGAGAGCTGCCACTAAAGGTGGGGATCAAGGGATAAACGCAGCAGTGCAGCTGAGCTCCCCTTTTCTAGAACATTCTTAGCCAGTTGTCCTACTGAAAAGTTCAAAGTCTCATATTAGTTGAACAAATGCTTTGTGAGACTCTTTTCAAAGCCAAAAAAATATGATTGATAGAATGGCCAATTTAGGTGGCTTAACATGCCCCCACAAACACACACACACCCCAACTCTCTTAGCACATTAGCACAGTGCACTTGTACTTTTAATCACATTCAAATTTCCGAGATGTCTAAATCTCAAAGTGTAGACTCTTATTGTTTAATGCATATAGCTAGACCCATAGCGGTCCAAAGTAATCAAGAAAATAAGTGAACAGTACACCTCTAGCTTCAGACAGCATATTACTCTTTCACTACATATTTAGCAAACAGATTATTTGGGTTTGTCATTGCTTTGAACTCCAAGGAATTTCCACTATTATCTTTGAAAAACATGGTCCACTGCATGCACAACCAGAAACAGAAATTGAGATTCGTTCTGCTGCAATTGGCAGAGTACCAAGATAGCTCTCGGAAAACAAGAGAAGCCCAAAGACGGCCCTCGTGTGATTACCTGCTCACCTGGCTGACCTTTGAAGCGAATGTGTGGTTCAATTATAAATTGGATCCCACCTGCTCTTACCCTTTCTGCTAAGTTGAGGAAGTCTCCTACGGGCATGGCCAATCCAAAATGGGGTACAGGAACAGGATCACCATCTGCTTATATCAAATGCAAGGTAATTATAATGAAACTTGCATCAAATATTTGTATTTACTACAATTTTGTGTCTGATCTCGATTTCGTCCTTAAACCATCATTTTACTTTTCTTGTTTGTATTATTACATGATCCTGATTGCACGATATGTATCTATGTTGCCACAATTTAGATGGTTGTTTATTTTTTATAACACTGACCTACAGGATTTGCAGAGCTTTCAGCACAGTAATTAGCAACTTGATGGCACACAAGCTGCAATACAGTGGTATGTTAGGACAATTATCGGAGCTTTTAACAGGCCAATGTAAAACACTTTTGCCAAATTTCAAGCAGAATTCAAATTTAAACAACTATGCAAATAGAAAAGACACTTGGCAATAGAATTCTATGTGCAATCGGACCAGTGCGTGGAACCAAATTCAATGTACTAATTGGGAAACACGGGCCAGACTATAAAGAACAGTGATGGACAACAAGGGCTGAGATATCCTCCGTGACCGAGGTGTGGGCTTATGAAGGATCTGTAAAAGCTTCATGGAGTGTAAGAGAGTGAGCCCAAATATAAGGGCACATCTCACACCGTGGACACATTTATACAAGGCCAATTTCAGATCGTCAAGAGAACACAAATATCAGCATAGCCCTATTTTAGTGTGCTATCTCAAAGTGATACAGAAAATTTGGATTGAAACATGTTTAGCCATCTTGCTTAAAGATGGCTCATTTATCAATCTTGTCAGCCAACTTACTAGCAATATGCAGAAAGGCTGGGAATCCTATAAGTTGCAAATCCTGGACACATGAAGAGCCTGCCTTACTGATGTCCACAGTGAACCAAGTGCATTATGTCTTTGGTGTCTGCATACTGCAAGAGGGAAGAACTATGATTGTTTTTAATGCATAGCTCTGGTATTATGCCCCCGAAAACCAGTAAGAGTGCAATGTAAGATATGGTACTCCATCTTCCCAACACTGGTGGATGTAAATCCAAGAAAAACCTCAACTGAAGTACTAAGCCTGTAACATATCTTGAGTGCACAAACTTTTACAAACATAAAGTCTAGGATTAACCTCGCAAATTTCAGAATCACAAAATTTAAATCTTCATACCAAAATCTTGATGTACAATGTGTCGTCAGGACAAGATTGAAATTTTTCAATCTACCCTTTTGATTTCCCTGTGATACAGGGGGAAACAGTTGTAGCAATTCCAACCTATCCGATCAAGGCACTGTAATGGACATAAGCTATCTAGTCATGTCTTCGAATAGTCTAAATAATCCTGTCCTTAACTGAGCACCCAAGGTTGTTCCCTTCATAGCTTATCCTTTGGATTTGTTTGAAGAAGGTTCCGTTACTAATTTGCTCACCTCCATTCTAGGTAATATACTCAGATCCAAAACCTTACGGGCCTTACAATTAGAAGATCTGAGAATTGATAAGTAGGGATCAAAACTTGGATACAAAGAAAACTCTTTCTTTTCTTAATTTTACCATCATGCTTGGGCCTAAATCCTTTTGTGGGCATTCTATCTTGAGGTCATGGGTCTAAAAGCCAAGTTGTGGGCTTTTGACATCCAGCCTCCAAACTTAGTGGGCTTGCTCATGCTCGCAACTCTGACCTGAATCGCTCTTGCTCATTTGGTTGGCATGATTTCAAGGCATGAGTCACAGACCGCTCTTGGTTCTCAGATTTCTCTTGGGATAAAAGTACCATACCTCACACTTATGTTGCAATATTGCCATCTTCTCAGCTCAATCTTAACTGTTAGCTTTACATTGCTGCTCCATCTCTTCTGGAACAACTCCTAGGCGTATACTTTGGACTTGACTTTTAGTCAACTTAAAGCTCTACTAGATCTTTGAGAGTAGTTCAATCACCTCATCCATTTGCATGTAAAGCAGCTGGACCTTAGGAGCCTTTTTCTCGGAGCAGAGGGAACAACACATGCACTCATTCCTGAATGCAATCGTGCATCCACTAGAAACAAAAGCTTTTACAGATATTTAGTTCAATGGTCTCTGCACAATAAATGAGCAATCAAAGTCTCCCACAGTGAAGCTGATTTGATAAGTAGCTTCAAAGTAATTATTGAGCAGTAAATGAAATCAAAACTATATCGTAACTGAGTGTGATGCTAAGACAAAAACCCAACCCAATTATTGGGTTCGAAAACCCCCCACACCCCCAATCCATGCCCCCAGCCCTGAAAATTCCCCAGCACACCCTTCCCCAAAAACAAAAACCTGGAACTAGGAGTTCCACTTTGAGAAGGAAACTACATTACATTGGCCTATTTAGGTGGAATGAGTAAAAACTGTGAGAGTGCGCAACAAAGAGAAACACGAACATAGAGAGAACTAGAGATGACATGAAATGAAATGATATATCGATGTCTACAAAAGGCCAAAATGACCTATGAGACCATGAGTTACAATCATGTGTATGATGGTACAACTGTTTGGGCAAAATATGTATGTAGCACAAAGCAAAATAAGAAAGGAAACTAACTATGGCTATGTGTAAAACATAGAGCTCTATCTAGTAACAATGAGCTCCAAATGGTACAATCTCATGTGGGTATGGAGGACCTAGCTCTAGCCCGAGCAATAATCCCTTGTATCCGCCTATGAATGTGTCGTTGGTGTCTGTTTCGAGGCCTAGGACATCTAGAGAGAGAGAGAGAGAGAGAGAGAGAGAGAGAGAGAGAAACAGAAGATGAAGGAAGAATACTGCACTAACTGAAGAAGAACGCTGATGCAATGGAGATGGACTGATCAGTCCCTGCACGAGACCCAAAGCACCAATGAGGGCACCAAATCAGGCTGATGATGATGGCAGCACCAAGCACCGAAAATCGGAGTGTCAAAGTGTGCACCTGCAAACAGAAGATTGAAGACTGAAGAGTGTCTCTCTGCCAAGTGGGGGGTGCAGCTATAAATAGCCAAAGCACCAAAAAACTAGCCAACCTACTCTTGTAGGGCCATAAACGCTGGCCGACCAATAATAGATGCTTGTCACTGAAGAGAAAAATACAAAAAATAGGGGAAACCCCGAAAAAGTCCCAAATGACAATGACAATGTCCGACATGTGTAGGCAAACTATGGAAAGCAGAAACTCGCCTAGGAATGCACATAGGAAGCCAACAAATAAAGAAAATGCATCTAAACTACTAGAGTTTCTATGTCTCTATCAAACTCTGACAAGAGCTCACAACCAGGAGATGACAAACTGACATGACTAACAAAGGCAGGCTAACACCCCCTCTCAAATCCCAGGAGTGTCTAAAGACCTAATAACCTCATGTGATGAGGCATGGAAGCCTTGGGCAAAGGCTTGACGAAGACATCTGCCGCGCTGTTGTCCATGGGACAGTAGGCTACCACTAACTCGGAATTCACAATCCACTCTTGAACATAGTGATACTGACCCTCAATGTGCTTCGTGTAAGCATGAAACATAGGGTTCTTCACCAAAGCTAAAGTAGTTTGGTTGTTGACATGCAACTCCACACGTCCAGACTAAGGAAAGCCAATGTCTGCCAACATGTAGTGAAGCCAAACCTCCATAGCTGTAGAACATAATGCACAGTACTCTGTTTCTGTAGAAGCAAGGGCCACAATAGCTTGCTTCTTACAACTCCATGAGATAACTCCTAATCCAAGGAAGAAGGCATAACTTGTAGTGGACCATCACAAATCCACGTCACTTGCCCGGTCATAATCACTCCAATTAGAGAGAGAAACCCCCTCTTCATACATGATTCGTGGGATGGAGTCCCCTGTGAATAATGAAAATGTGCTAACTGTAACCACGTAACAGGCAGGGCTGACCAGAACCAGATCAACAAAAGCATATGATGCAGTCAGAATATCACCATGTTGCAGAAATGGCACATGAAGAGAGCAGAATTCTGGCACCACACACAACTGGTAGCTGATAAAGATGCATCATAAGTTCACATGCAAATCCCAAAACTCAACTGATTACACTTGCACATAAAGCAACAAAAAAGATTGACAACCTTGTGCATTTCCTTTCAGCTGTGTAGCATTTCCTTTGTGTATGCTGAGCTTGCCTTAATCATGGACACAGTTTCCTTGGATGAATGATAATCACAGAATAATGATCAAAAGAGTATTCTTGAGAGTAAGGTTCTGCTCCCCAAGTTGAGTTTTTTGGCTCTCTACTTATCCTAGCCAAGGCATCTAAATACCACTTTCACAGTAACATTAACTGTCTTGAAGAACTTCCCATTACACAGGCATGTCATCTCAGAGAGCTAGTTTGTGTGCGTGTGGCCATGAAGGGAGTCGAACTATTCACACTAACCCTTCAAAGCAAAGTCTATGGACAAGATGCCACTGGAAAATCAAATCAATAAAGCAACTTAAGCAATGTTCACTGATATATTTTCCCTACATGGACATGATCTTCCTACCATCAATAAAGTGACTTTTGCAATGATACAACACTATATTTGTTTTAGGAGGAGATGATTTCCCTACAATTTCATGATGTGAACAGATAACTCACCTGATGCCCGTACAAATTGAAGTCAACCCATGTCTTTGAAGAACGACCTTCTAAACACCCCAGAACTCTGCACACCTTGAAGCAAATCAATAACTTTTATACGAATTGGCTCATTTAGAGTCAACTAATCAAACTAACATTATAGGTCCAATTTAATAGCCACTACAAACCATGCATTGGTTCAGCCACCATACTCATACACCCCAACAACAGTTCCAATCTTGAGATTGCAGAGACAAACTACACGTGCAATGCCTCTAGTAAACATGACTGAACAAAGAATCAAGCATACATTTTTCATGAGTGTGCTTCAATTGAGAAAGATGTATATAGGTAAAAGAATAATGGCAAATGTATCAACAGGGTGACACATGGTAATTGAGAAGATGTCAAACCAGAATGCTCAACAAGACCATGAGATAGTACAAAGATATGAATACCATTTGCAAGCCATAGAGAGAAAGAGAGAGAGAGAGAGAGAGGGGGGGGGGGGGGGGGGGGGGGCAGAACTCATAAAAGCATGTGAAACATCATGAGCTCAAGCACAACACCAAGTAAATATTGAGATGTCGAGCTCTACATGAGTTGGCATCCACTACGTGCCTTGGTGATGTGGCACAATATTATCCACTGGCGTGTTAGGTATCCAACATGAGGATACGCCAGCAATTCTATACTTGGATTACACCTACATAGTCCATCCTTGGTTATAGCACCTTCATTGTGCCACCTCTTCTTTCCTAACGGGCTCACACTTAATGACTACTTGTACATACATTGTGGTACTTTCATATTAGCCTTTTACAATGTTGTAAACTTAGTTCTTTGGTATGGAAGAAGAAGGAAGAAAAAGAAAAAGATTTCAGCCCTATCTCTGTGTGTGCTCAAGTCTCCATTGCTTTTATATGTGTGTGTACTCTTGGTCTCTTCACCTTTCTTTCCTCTTGTCTATTTACATAGTATCAAAGCCATTCCACGGTTGTGCAAAGCTTGATTGAAGACTAGGGTAAAGGCGTTGGAGCACGAAAGCAAGCAAGCAAGCAACGGGTAAGAAACTATTCCATCTTACTCGATTTACCTTAGGTTATAGTCGCAGGAGGCTATTAAAGCTCACAAGGCTATAGTCTGCAATGAAACTTGGTGAGCAAGAAGAACAGTGTACATACTACAAATAGATCCTTTCGAGCTTTCCCGCTACAATTTTTAGCATCTGAGGTCATTTCAGCCTCCATTTTGGACCCGCAAGTTGTCCCAACAGCAATTTTTGGGCATATTGCAATTTTGGCTATATCGACCATTTATAGGTACACAGGTTACAGATTTTGAATCTATAAGGTTTCAAGTGTTTGCTGGGTTGCAAACACAAAAGGCATCTACATACACATTGCAAATTGCAATTATTGTTATGCAATTATGAAAAGGCTACATGTTTAGTTGTGATGCACTTAGTATCAACTTGCTTGCAAATTGCAGTTTTTTGCAAGGTTTTCTATTCTGTCAAAATATCTGATAACATCAACCAGATTGTCAACGAGAAGCTTGATAAGAGCAATTATTCTACACGAAAGTTCAAGATGACAAATTTCTTGAAGGACAAAGGTGTTTGGAATTACATTGAAGGAGACATGGCACTAGCACCTGAAGTTCCTGCCCGAAATGCTACTATAGAACAAGTAAAGGCTAAGAAAGATTAGGAGCAAACATAAAGTAAAGTCATGTATTGCCTGTCTGTCAGTGTCATAGATAGTATGATGGGCTATTTGTAGAAATCTAAAACCCCCACTATTGCATGGAAGTATTTGGCAAGGCTATTTGAAGTAAATACCATAGTATCCCGAAACACCATTTCGGCAGCTCCGAAATGGATTGGCCGTTTCGGACTGGAATGGAAACGACAAACCGTCGTTTCGCGATCCTACGGCCTGTTTCAGTATTAGTTATCTAACGCACCGGATCGCGATTTGAGTCCAGTTTTAGGCTCCAACAGACGGCATCATGTTCACTCCAACTCTCGACTCCCGCACCACACTCCAGCTCCCGCCACCACCGCCACCTCCTCCTTTTTCTTCTTCTTCTTCAAGGATATGAGGGCTCCGACGGATCAAAGAAGTGGCGGTGCAACTATTGTGGATTGAAAAAATCAGGGAGCGTAACATGCATGAAAGGCCACTTGGCATACATTCCCAACAAAGACATCGCGCCTTACACAAATGTGCCAATAGAAGTACAGTAAGTCTCCATCTTTGGTGCCGAAAGCGTATGGGTATTGAGCTAGAAGAGGATGAATCTTCTCATCCAACACAACATCGGACGAATGAAGCACAAGTGGGGCAAAGAGAGGCTAGTGGGCCTAGTGGCGCTAGCCAAATTGGAGGTGCCAGTGGCCCATCAAAAAGAAGTGCATCCATATCTGTATCAGGTCCAAGTGCAAAAAAGACCCCGTTGTCATCTTCTAGTGGTGGTGGACAAAAGGGCTCCTTACATGGTGCAAGTGTCCATGCAAGACTTCAAAGGCAGGCAATTGTGGAGGCAACTAGGGAACTCACACGCTTATTCATTCAGTGTGCTATCCCTTTCACTATGGCCACTACACATCAATGGAAAAAGACAATCAGGGTAGTAAGCCGCATAGAGTGTGAGTGAGAAGGCCCATCCACATATGCATTATGCACACGAGAGCTTCGAAAGGAGAAAGCATCCATAGAGGCTCAATTGGAACCCTTGAAAGAGACATGGGTGAAATATGGATGCACAATATTATACAATGGATGGTCAGATATGCGCCAAAGGAATGTTTACAATGTTTTGGTGTCTTCATGTAAAGGCACCATGTTCATTAAGGCCATTGATGCCTCTGCCTCAAATCTTACCATCACAGGAGCTTTCATTTGGGAGCACATGCGACAAGTCATCATGGACGTAGGAGTCCAAAATGTGGTGCAGATGGTGACACATAATAAAAGCAATTGTGTGTCTATGGAACGTATGCCTGGTGCAGGTGGTGACACATAATGGAAGCAATTGTGTGTCTATGGAACGTATGCTTGAGGAGGAGTTTCCTAGTATAGTATGGACTCCATGTGCATCCCATTGCCTTGACTTGCTTATTGAAGATGTTAGGCAAATATCTTGGGTGGATGACATTTTCAAGATGGTAACAAATATGGTAAGATTTGTGAAGAAAAGGCCATCCGTCACAGGCATGTTTCGAGCCAATAGCACACTTGAGCTATTGAAGCCCTCTACCACTAGATTTGCTTATATGTTTATTGTATTGGAGAGGTTGATACGGGTCCGTCCAAATTTGATACAGATCATTGCATGCCAAGAATGGCTCACATGGAGTGAGAGAGAGTCTCCAAAGGCTCTTGCTTTTAGGCGCAATATTTTAAATGAGAGTTGGTGGGTTGAGACAGAGACATTGGTAAAAAGTCTCACTCCTATTTACATTGAATTGCACATCACTGATATGGAGGAGAGCACTTTGGAACTTCTATATGAGTACATGGATAAAATTGGCGAGGCCTTGCTTCGCAACAGTTTTTTGCCCAAAGACAAGTACATTTTTGTTTAACTTTTACATATGTAATTATTGGTATTAACGACTCCTTGATTATTGATCATTATTCTAACTTCTAAGTTTTTAACTTATTTTATCTATGATCAATTATCCTTTGCTCTGAAGGGTTGATGAGATTCGTACAGTATGGAGTGCGCAATGGAATTATTTTCATAAACCAATCCATGCTGTCGCACATATCTTGCATCCCCTTTAGCGCAACGAGAAGCAATCCACTAGCGAGAAGTTAGAGAGCTTCATGGAGTACATGAGGTGCCTCATAGGGGATGATATAGATATGATGAGGAGAGTAGATGATGATTTGCTGGCATTCCACAATCATTCTCTTCATTTTGACCAACTCACAACTAGGCTTCGAGAGACACAACTTCAACTTGTCTCTTGGTGGGAGAAATACGGCAATTGTGCTCCTACTTTGATACGTGACTAGTGACTTTTATATTTTGAATCTTAATTATCTAATGCATTATGCAACCTAGGTAACAAGTTCTATAATCTATTGTCCACTTAAATGTTGATTTTGCAGCTTGCATATTAGCAATTGTCAATTAATTAACCTCAATCTCTTAAATTTGAATAGAAACGCATTGTCATTTGAGTCTTCTCGCAAGATTGTAGTTCAGGGCTTGCTGAGAGAAACTGGAGTACATGGACCCTCTTCCACATCAAAAAGATAAACAAGCTCACAACTGTCCAACTAGAGCATTTAATGTTTTGCCATTGCAATCTCTAGCTTCTTGAGATGACCGCTTTGTCCCTTGAGTCTTCACAGGTAAATTAGTAATGATTAGTATTATGTATAATTAACTTTTTAACCTTGAGTCCTCAACACTTGACATTGCTAATTTGCTTCGAAGTTGGATTGTACATTGTGATATGTATGAACATTGAACATGTTGAATCTCCTCTCATATGATATATCTTTGTCTTGTTCATCTTTACAAGTAAATGTTGACAAGATTGACATAGAGAAGGCGCGTGACATTCTGCAACAGCACAAAAGGAGCGGGATATCTACTCCATGCTCAATGAGGAGCTATCGGCACCGATGCATGAGACTCGTGCACAGAGGAGAGTTAGAGTGAGGGCCACGCGTGGTCGTGCATTATAGGCAGAGTCAGAGCCAGAGTGAGAGGCTGAGGCTGAGGTTGCTTATTCAACTTCTCGATCACGGTCCTCGGAGTTGGACGAGGAGATGGTGCACACATCTTCAGAGTCCTCATGAGTCATGAGTCATAACTCATAATATACAGGAGTCAATTTAGCAATGCAGAGTCCAAACTACAGTTGTCAGTTGTTCATTGATGTTGATACTTTTAGCCTCACTGGACTTTGGAGTTTTGACAGATTATTCACATGACATAGTTACATCTATCATTGTATCTTGATTTCACTTATTATGCATCTTGATTCTTGTTCCATTGTTCTTAATGTCAATCTTCACTGCTCTTTAGATCATAGATTATTCACGAGTCATAAATTCTAATTCATTTTGTTACCTTAGGTTTTGAAAATTGAGTCTTAATTGTGTTAAGTTGTCTTAAGTTTCAAGCATTGAGTCCTCAGTCTTGACTCCTCAATCTTCACTTGTGAGTCGTGACATGTGTAATGAATCATGATTTCAATCATATGACATGAAGACTCAAAGTTTTGTATAAAATTTGGATGCATGTTATTGTAGACATTGATATATTTACATACCCACATAATACAATATTTATTTTAGTGTACAATCTGAAACGTCGTTTCCCCGTTTCCAAAATTTGGCCAAAACTCCAAAACTCCGGTTTTTCCCGATTCTAAAACTCCAGTTTTTCCCGTTTTCGTTTCCCCCGTTTCCGAAACTCCCTTGTACTATGGTAAATACAAAGGCTAGAAAGCTACAGCTCAATGAACCAAGAGAGAAAAAGAAAGCCTCTCTATTAATGTGTGGTTTACATATGATGACTCTTATGTAGATCTCAAAAATGATTAAAAGTTGATTGCAAAAGGGAACGTGCTGGCAGGTTGATGTAAGTCTACTTGAAATGGATACTGTCATATTTACACAAGATTCAAGTGTTATGACTGATATTGAAATTTAGCATACGAGAATTGGTCATGAAAATGTACAATAGTTCAAAGACATGTAGTCAAAACAGATTGTGGATGGCTTGCCCAAGTTTAGGGTTGATGAAATGCATAAAGTATGTAAAGCATGTCAATTTAAAAAGCAAACAAGGCATACGTTTTCACATAAAAATGTATGCATACAAAGACAATATACATATAGATATACTCCGCGGCAAAATGAAGTTGCTGAGTGAAAAAACAAGCATGTTGCAGAGATAGCTCATGCACTAATGTCAAAAAGAAACTTGCCTCATTACTATTGGACTAAAGCAGTTACTATTGTTGTATACATTATTAACAGAAGACCCACTACTATTATACATGATATTACATTTGAAGAGAAATTTATGGGTAGAAAATCAAATCTATCCCATCTAAAAGTATTTGGATATATTGCTTATGTACATATTCCTGATGAGTTGTGCAATAAATTAGATCCTAAAGTAAAAAAATGTATAATTGTTGGATATTCTCGTTGGCAGAAGGGATATAGATTCTATAATCTTATTACACACGAGCTGAGAGTTAGCAGGGATGTTTTTAATGAAATGAATAGCTTATACAATAATGTGCAAAATGCAATTGGGATTAATGAGCATGAGTGTGTGGCTATGCAAAAAACAAGTCAACAGTCATAGACGTTGAAAGGACCACAAGCGTCAACTAGTCATGGTTCTATTAATAGAACTTGGAGTAGCAAATTGAGGTCATAGATTAAGGTTACTTCATCAAATACATCACAAATATCGAGGAAAAATATATAAAAAGTTGGAGACTCACCTATTGCAACAAGTGTATCATCAGGTTTCTCTCATGTTGATGTTGATTCAAATGGCTCTAATCAGAGCTTGGATGAAGAGTTTGGGATTTCATCTATTAAAACACCTGGTGTGCGGAAGGCACAAGAGGATGCTAAAGCATCTAGTAGTGATCCAGGTCCACACAAGTCAAATAGAGTGAGAAGGCCAACGCAGCAACTATATGATAGCTATGTAGCTCATCGCTATGCATACATGGCTAAGATTGTGCAGGATGTGGAACTCACTTGTTTGGAGGATGCAATGGATAATAAGTATTGGGATTGTGTTGTGGATTAAAAAATGGTTGTACTTATAGATAATTACACATGAGTTTGTGCTCTTACCTAAAGGCAAGAAAGCTATTGGCTGCAAATGGATTTACAAGGTCAGATGGATCTATTGAGCACTATAAGGCACAACCAGTACCAAAGGTTATGCGCAAACTCATGGTATTGATTGTGAGGAGACTTTTGCTACACTAGCTAAATTGGCTATTGTATGGGCTATTATAGCAATGGCTATATCAAGGGTTGGATCATGCATCAAATAGATGTAAAAAATGCTTTCTTGCATGTAGAGTTGCAAGAGAAAGTTTATGTGGAGCAGCTACTTGGTTATGTAGATGAGAGTCATCCAAATTATGCATGTAGGCTTCATAAGATCTAGTATGGGTTAAACCAAGCACCAAGAACATGGCATGATAAGATTGCAAAATATCTTATCAGCATTGGATTTCGCAAAGCACTGGTTGATCACTCACTCTATGTATGTGAGAGAGATGCATGCATTGTGGTCATTACTATATATATAGATGATTTAACCATTGTGGGCGATAGTGAGACAAAGATCTCCTCAAGATTGAATTTGAGATAAAAGATTTGGAAGAGCTACGCTATTCTTTTGGCATAGAGATAATCAGGACTCTCTAGAGAGTATATGGTTATCATAATGATAGTATGTGTTGGATATGTTGAAGAAATATAGTATCGCTGATTGCAAGCCTATTTCTATATGTTTGGATGTTTATGCTAAGCTTAGTGCACATGAGGGTGACTTGATTGAGGATGTCATTATATATCAAAAGATTGTGGACAGTCTTATCTATTTGATGATCACTAGACCAAACCTGAACTACAAAGATGGTTTAGAGAGTTAGTTTATGCAGCTTCCGTGAAAGCCACATTTGGATGCAATGCGGTGCACATTGTGCTATGTTAAGTCTACATTGAACAATGCCTTATTCTATGGTACAAGTGTACCATAGGACTTGCATGGCTACACAAATGTAAATTGGACTGGTAGTATTTTAGACATGAGATCTACCAATGGTTTTATGTTTTCCTCTGGCAATGGTGTTGTTATTTGGAGCAGTCAGTTGACAATTGCTTTGTCTAGTATAGAGATGCTACAATTGCAGCATGTGAGGTAGCTTGGTTACACAAGCGATTGGGCGATTTGGGGATGCAAGTTGCTGCTGCCATAATCTATACAAAATGCATAGTAGGACAGATAGTGCCTCATAGGGAAAATACCTCATCTTATATCAAACAACTCATAGAAACTCAAAGATAATTACATAGAGACATAAGAACACATACTTTAGCACTAATAATCAGCGAATGAGAAGTAGAACATAGAAAACATGCTGAGAAATAGAATAGGAACACAATGAATGATGGCACCAATTGTCAAATTTACTATATAATAATGAGAATCCATTATACACAAGTCGTAAACATCAAAGAAGATCCCAAAAACAAGAATGATACAAGTTTCCCTCATCAAATCCCATTTTTACCTAATCTTATATCAAACAACTCATAGAAACTCAAAGATAATTACATAGAGACATAAGAACACATACTTTAGCACTAATAATCAGAGAATGAGAAGTAGAACATAGAAAACATGCTGAGAAATAGAATAGGAACACAATGAATGATGGCACCAATTGTCAAATTTGCTATATAATAATGAGAATCCAGTATACACAGGTCGTAAACATCAAAGAAGATCCCAAAAACGAGAATGATACAAGTTTCCCTCATCAAATCCCATTTTTACAACTACCTATAAATTGCACTTCATGAGGCATCCACTTCACGAGGCATCTAAGGGCCGCCTTACATATAAAACTACCATGACTAAGGTAAAACCATGCTAAGGGCATAATACATGAAGTGTGTCACCATGGCTAACACCAGGCACCACCCTGTGGATGGCTAGCACAACCAGGACTCAAACCCTTACATGATTCATGGTGTCAAATACCTTACGTAAAAAACTCACATATCTAGTGAAAAAAATTATGCCTTACAAACTTGCATCATGAAGTAAGCCACAAAGATAAACGATAAGTAGAGCCTCTCTCGTAGGATACTTATAGCCCTCTAATATGGTTGCATAATCCACTCAAAAGACAATCACAAAACGTGAAGGCATACATAGTGAGTATGATGGAAAAACAAAGAAACAAAATCTAACAATGGAACGAAAGTGTCTCATGAGCTATGAGGCTCATGAGCATCATGAGAGTCAGTGATAGACTGCTCTTGTGCATGCTCCTCATGTGATACAAGAGGTAAAACATCCATGTTATGAATCTTATCCACTATAAGCTCCCTGATCTTTACTTGTTCACTAATGTCATGCAATACATCATTGATATCAGCCTTGAAAACATCAACATCTGAAAACCGATTTTCAGCATGATTAATCTGCTTGGCACTCTGTAAAGTAGTAACCATTTCCACAAGTCTATCATACTCAACTTGCATCCCATCCATTTTCTCCTTAAGAGCATTCTTTTCATGAATAAATGCTTCCATATTTTCAGACATAAAGGACTGCTGCAACACTAAATAAGGCCGAGCAATAACCTGTAGCATCCTACCAGCAATAGCAACCCACTGATCATGCATCACACAAATCAAAGTAGCCCTCATAGCTGCCAAATCCTGCTGCATGAACACAGAACCATCCAAATCCACTTCCATATCATGCAACAGTTGTTTCTCAACCTTATGTAAAGGTTGCAACTGAGCATCTAAAAAAATCATGTCAGCTTGGCATTCTCTTGAGCTACTAAATCAAGCTCATTCTGGAATTTTTCCTGCATATTTGTTGCCCGTTCCTTAAAAGCAACCAAACATATCTTACATTTAGACAGCATATCACCATATTCATCAATTTGCCCCCACAAAGCATCCACTTCACTAGCATGCAATTCTTTCATTTTTTCCATCTCAATGAGCATAGGATCCCTCTTAGATTTCATACATGTCAATTGTTCCTACAAAGACTGAACCACATCCAATTTAACAGCACCAATTGCATGCATATCAACCATAAACCTATGTAATCCCAACATAAGCAAACAAGCCTCCTCAAGATTTTGAGACACACCACCTACTGTAATAACTTTCCTATCATAATGCATACCATCTCCCTACTGTATAGAATCAGATTACTTAGACATAATCTCCATTTTTCCCTTCGAGAATCTAACTTTCTTTTGCATACCTGTAATGACCATGTGACCTTAATGTCACATTAAATATCACTTTAATGTGACATTATAGTGATATTTAATGTGACATTAAGGTCACAGACCACATCCTCATAAACCGGATCATGCTTAACATCCTCATTCACCCATTCAGAAAAATCCAAAGATATAGCACTACCCATAACCTCAACATTTGATACATCTTGTGAAGAAAAACCCATAGACAATGGAGCAACTAGGTGTTGTCCTTGATCATTTTCAGCATCCAATGAAGAATGAGAGTGATGCAAATCCTAGTCATCAAGATCCACAAGAATACCATCCACTAACTTTTGCTATTTGCATACATTAGACTTATCCCCCTTTTGTGATTCCCGACGAGATGCATGCAATGTTGGGCATACCACTTGCAAATGAGCATATAAACCTGCCAACATTGGTCCAATTCGACACTTCTGCTATTGCTTTCTATCTGTCGATACATGCAACTCTTGCATGAGTTTATCATGTAAAGTACTAGGCCAATTAGGGATTGCTACATTTTCAGCATACCAAAGAATACCAAATGTATCTTTAGTGATAACATCCATTTTGATGAAAAGAAGAAACCTTTGCATAAACTATTTAATGAAGAATCTCCTTTTCGGATCAACATGCCTCAAAACAAATTGATTTCTGGTACTTGTAATATTGCCAAACTCTTATTGCATAACCTCATCCGTGCATCTCCAATGCTTAGATTGGTCATTAAGCTCAATAGAGAAAACTTGAGATAGAAGAGAAGGTGTAATTTCCAATTTACCCCCAATTTTTCCACTTTCCCAAGCATAGCAAGCTGCTATTGTACATGCATATTATTGTTCCAAGATTCCCACGATAATTCAGCAAAAGACAACAAAACAATTTGTTTGAGCCACCCTCTAGTGTTGGGCTCAGATGTATCCATGAAAATAGTACAATCGATGATTGGTGTTGGCATATCACCATCTTCATCACTCGCAATAGTTGGTGATGCCTTCGGTGTAGTTTGCTTTGACTTAGAAGAAATGAACTCAAGAGGGCTGTCTTTGCATTCGTCTTCCTCCTCATGAACCCCTCTTAGCTATTGTCGCCCCCTCTTAACACGTAATTTCGATGCCGCCTTCTACCTCGTTTTCACCATATTAGCTCCAGCAATAACCTCTGAAGAATCGGGTAGCAAGAAAGATGGAGAACAAGCAAGAAGATAAATGCATGGACTCAGGTGATGGCGCTACTGAGCAAGCGCTTCAAAAACCTGCGCCAAATATCATGGTTTCCTTGCCATGTCTCTCCCTTTTTCGCTTTTTCTAGCTTGACACTGAGTGAATCTCCTAGAAAAGAGGAAGCGTGTTAAACATTGATTACACGAGGGGACCTCATGCAACTTCATACAATTTTAGTGTGAAAATAACTACAGTTGAGTCCAGTTGCCCTTTTAACCCATCATTTGTTAATGTCTGGTCACAAGTTAAAAATCCTTTCAAAGCATACTCTACCAATGCCATAATGATATTTTCCCAAATCATAATGACTTGCCAAAAAACTTTAATTATATATCTAGCATCAGCCAAGTTCCCATGGCCAAGCTCTAATATTAGATAATACCACCAAACCATGAGGTTCCATAATGCTTGCAACAAGACTGTTAATAATTCCAAAATACCCGACACCTCATAGAGCACCATGAAAGTTTGAGTAGCTTCCTTATGAGGACCAAAAACAATCTAGAGATAATAACATCAGCAAACATCTGACAATGAAATGATGGTACTCCATTTAAGAAACCAATCCATGCAAACTTATAGACAACCATAAGATTGAGAGAATCATAAATTGCCTTATGAGGCAAAACCCCAAGGCCCATTGTATGAAGCAACACTGCAAAAAGTTGAACCAAATTAACTCCAATTGTGGGCTTCCTGTGAACTTCTTGACCTGAATCATCATAATCTGGTTGTATCAGCCTCCTTAATCTGAACCCATTTATTGCTAGTTTAATTATCTCACCCAATAATGTAGTCAACACAAAAGTTCCTTGACCCACATCTTTAACAACCTCATACAGACCAGTATACCGCAACTTCAACTTTCCCAATGCTTTTCAAGCTTTGAATTATAAACCATGACAAGATCTCCCTCCTTAAATATATTCTTCTTAATGTGTCGGTTTACCCAAGCATATCCTCTTGATTGCACCACCGCTGAAAGATAATGAGCTATAATCCAATCCTCTTCAAGTTGCATGAATTGTTGCAACCTATCATGCACTAAATCCTCATGAGATAATCTATGGGTCACTGCCACTCTCAAGCCAGGAACCTCCATTGGGAAAACTACTTCAAGTCCATAAACTAGCTTAAACGGAGTCAGACCTCTTGAAACCTTATATACCGTACGAAAAGACCACAATGCTGAATCTAATTTAGTGTTCCAATCCTTATGATTATCAATGATTATCTTCTTAAGAATTCACAACAAGATCTTGTTAGAACTCTCGGCCTACCCATTTGCTTGAGGGTGATAAGGTATGGATTTCTTATGCAAAATCATATGTTTAGAAGTCAAACTCCTTTATCACTTCATTCAGAAAATGCTTATCATGGTCACTTACCAACTCTATAGGGCAACCAAACCGAGTCATTATATTAGAATAAAGAAACTATGCCACACTTGTTGTCCTATTGTCCTACAAGGCTTTAGCTTCAACCACTTAGTACAATAATCCGTAAATACCAAAATATATTGGTTCTTGCTCTGACGGACACCTGGCTTAATAGGATTCACAAAATCAATACTCCACTTTTGGAAAGGCTCTAGAGGCAAATCTGGATGATCCTGCATCATGTCTCTACACTGAGGTTGACCTTCCCGCATATAGATAATGCACTCCTTTGCATATTGATGAACATCTTTAAACACCATTGGCCACCACAAACCAGCTTGAAGAATCTTCTTGCCCGTAATCTCACCAAAGAAATGTCCTGTCAATCTCGCATGTACCTCATGCAATACAGAGGGCTGTTCTTCAACAGTTACATATCTTCTCAACACATTGTCAATGCCCCCCCTATAGAGCACTCCCATAATAACATGAAAGTGTCTACAACCTTCTGCGGTGATCTCTTGACAATTTTGCAAGCATCATTCCAAGCAAAAAATTCAGCATTTGATCATACAAAGAATTGAATTGATTCACCTGAACATTGAATAGATCTCCATCAAGCAACTGATCATTTACCGCTAACACAAGGTTTGTTGACTCTATTCTACTTAAAAAATCAGCTATTGCAAGCTCTTTCCCCGGTGTATGCACTATTTTATAATCAAACTCTTGTAAAAGAAACATCCACCTTGCAAATCTTCCTATAAGCTGCGGTTTATTGATGAGATACAATAAAGCTTGATGATCCACACGAAAATTACTTGATTCCCCAACAAGTAATGTCTAAACTTCTGTAATGCAAATATCATTCCAAGAGCTTCCCTTTCAGTCATTGTATAATTATTCTCTGCATTGTAAGCCTTCTACTTGCATAGTAGACAGGTCTAAACTAGCATGCAACTCTTTCCTACATCAAAACTGCACCCACCGCAATGTCAAATGCATCAACAAATACATGAAATGGAATATCCCACTGCAGAGGTTGTAAAATTGGTGCTACTACCAACATCTTCTTCAATATACCAGAAGCTTTATCCTGGTCATGCCTCCAAACAAACTAAACTCCCTTCTTAGTAAGCAATGTAAGCGGAGCACAGATATGAGCTAAATACCACAAATACCTATTATGCCATTTCACTTGCCCTACGAAGCGCATCACTTCTTGAACTGTTGTAGGTACAATAGCCTTCTAAACAGCCTAAATTTTCCTTGGATCAATAGCTATACCTTCCTCTGAAATAATATGATCTAACAAAACCCCTCTCTTAGCAACAAAAATAGATTTAAACAAGTTAAGTGACATCCCAAATTGATAGCATCTTTCAAAGCACAACCTAAGATGTTGCACGTGATATCCCTTGTTGCCAAACACACAAAAATCATCCATGAAAACCCTCACAAAAGAAAATGTGGAACAAAAGTTTTAGGAGCTGCACCTTGAAACTTTGGTGCTCTATTTTTTAGGCCAAAGTTCATAACAATACTTACAAACACTCCCCACTCTGTTATCAAAGTGGTCTTATCCATATCATCTAGATGCATTTGGATCTGATTATATCCAGAGAAACCATCCAGAATACTGTAAATCTCATAACCTGCTACATCATCCAATAAAGAATCTGTAAACGGAAGAGGAAACGGATCAGTTATTGTTGTTGCATTCAAATTTCTATAATCCACGTAAACCCATATCTTGCCATTCTTTTTGGGCACCACTACAATAGGTAATAGCTGTTGAGCTAAAATATGCATTACCTGCGGATTAGTCTCTTAAACAACCCCATAACACACTAAAAAATCCTCTTTTAAAGTAAAAACCCTAAAACGAGGAGCAATTCGAGAGAGTTCAGTGGAAACCCTAAAATGGGGGGCAATTCGAGAGAGTTCAATGAAAACCCTAATTTTTGGGACAGCCCCATAACACACTAAAAATTTGTATTTTAAAGTAAAAACCCTAAAACGAGGAGCGGTTCGAGAGAGTTCGGTGAAAACCCTAATTTTTGGGACACCCTTCCACATCTATAAATAGACAAGCTGCCCCCATTCAGCCTTATTCTGTCTGCGCAGGTTTGTCACTCCACGTGCAGATTTCAGCCATTAGCCTCCTCCCACGTGGTTGTCTCGCCCTCGAGACTGCTGCCACTCCATCCGTGTTTGCTTCTGTCGTTGGCGCCTTCATCCATGCTGACGCCAGCTACTGGCGACATCATCATCTGCTGCAATCTAATCATCCAATCATCGCCAACCACATCAAACATTGTTTCAGCCTGCTGTTTACAGCCAACTGTGCACAGTTTCCAGCCTCTTATCGATGGTACACTGCTGCATTTACCAGTTTCCAACCTCCAAACTACTGAGTTTTGGTGACTAGCCTGCTGCCATTCACTATTCAGCACTCCGACTCGTGGTCACAGACTTCGGATCCATCTCCGGTGGACGTCACACTCCGACATTGCTCTGCCCTTGAGCACACTGTACACTCTTACATTCATTTACAGCATTCATTCACTTCAGAGTTGTGTTCTCTCTCTCCCTTCTCCTATTTGTGTTTGAGTTTTGACTTTTGTGTTTAGGGTTTGAGTTTTGCCCTCTGTGTCTGTCTCTTTGTGTTTCTGTTGTGGTCCTACACTCTATGTGTCCTTAGTGCAAACCCTAGCAATTTTCTTCACAACAACCAAGTCACTTCATTCACATGCTTGATAAAGCCAACTCTAAGAAGTTCGTCAATCTCTTCTTTCACCTATTTAGCATAGTTCATATTCATATAATCTCTCTTTTGAATGATAGGTTTAGCATCTGCCTTCAAGTTAATTCTATGCTGGCACACCCTTCGATCAAATCCCTTCATGTCAATATACTTCCAAGCAAAAATATCCTAAAATCTTTGCATAGATTAATCAACTGCTACTTAAAATCTTCCTCAACAAAAATACTCACCTTTATCAATTTAGAAACGAGACTTGGCATCCAAATATACTTGCTAAACATCATCTTCAAACACTATGTTCATATTTCAACTCCGCATAAATAATAGCTTGCTAGCTTGCTCTATCAAAATCCTCCTCTGCTTCTGATGAAGGCTTTTGCTGCTCCTTGATTGTCTCCATATCAATTCCCTTACTCCCCTTAGGGTTACCATTGCTCTCTGCCACCAATGTCATATCCTACTGTATTAGGTTACTATCTTGCTGTATGGCGTCCCTATCTTGCTATATGGGGTCCTTGTTTACTAATAATGGTAAACTAGCTACTTGCAGTGGTAAATCCACTTCCAACAAAGATACTATTGAAAACACATTATATTGAGATAGAATCTTTGCAACATCTACCTCAAAAACTGGTACAATAGTAGGATTAGCCTACAAAAAGAGTTCCTCTTCATCTTCAATCTAAGGTACAACATTTATTGTCTAAGCAACCAATGGACTGTACTTGGGTTTCAATACCACTTGATTAACTGTAGATAACTTAACCTCCTTACCACCATGAGGAATGATTGCCGTATCTAAACGCCAATCCTGCTTCAGCTTGGCTAATCTAAACCAAGGTCTTCCCAATAGCATATTATATGAATCCCCTAAACCTTCCATGCGGAGAACGACAAAACTTACCTTGAACTTCAACCCTACTACTCAAATAAGTTGATTCTTTAATATCCCCATCAGCTAAAGTCTCCGTTGGTCTAAAATTTTAACTTGAAACAATGCCACCAATCCCTGTAGTTTGTGTGCCAAATACAACTCTTCAGGTAATATATTAACTCCTGAACCTCCATCTAATAATACATCATCAAATTTACAACCCAACTATTCCACTTGAATAGTTGGAACCTTATAATCCACAACCTCTAATTGTATGGGAATAATTGCTTGACATTCTAACATCTGCCTACTATCATTAGCATAGTGTTTCCACACTTTTCTTGATTTAGCATAATCTTTTCTATGAGCTTTTCCTTAAATCTTGTAATCAAATCAAGGATTTGTTCCAAAGTTAACTACAATGAGGAATTAGCTAATGCAACAAATAGTTTATGAGAACCCTAAAACTAATCATTTGAAACCAAGCTTTGGAGTTGGTCACTAAACTACATTTCTCTCAACGGCATATCTTGTTGTTTTTCCTCATAAAGCAATTGACTCTCCTAGACCCCATCTCAACGGCATATCTTGTTGTTTTTCCTCATAAAGCAATTGACTCTCCTAGACCCCATGTGGCAATTCTGCACAATCAAATTGTTTTAACTACTTCTTCTACGATTTTAGAACTTCTTTGGAGGCCACTTCCCTAGCTTTTTCCTGGTCCTCCCAATTGATCTTCTACCTGGCACCTGGCTTAAGCCCTAGTGATGGCTAAAACTGCTCTCTTCCAAACACTCTTCCACAACTATACAGTTTGAGCAATCACAACCTACCTATGGCTCTAAACCATGCTTAGTTACATTTAGAACACCCTTACTTCGCATCTCTATCTGAAAAACTTCTTTAACTTGCTAATCCATCTGTTGGGCTATTGCCTGGCCCTCCATAACTTCAACAAGTATCTCAACAAGAACAACTCTTGCAAATGCCGATGGTTGTTGTCCACGGGGTAGTCCTGCCATTTGCATTCCTTGCTGCTCTCCAATCTGCATTCCCCTTTCAACCCAATGGCATATCCATAACTAGCAGTTAGGTCCTGACGTATGTCCCTGCCTACCACACTAATAACAAGACCCTTGTTGCCTCTGTTGGGCATTATTCCATAGCTTTGGCTAGTCATTGCCCCATTGCTTAGGTGGCTGACCCTTCCTACCAAAACCTCTAAATCCTCGCTACTGTGTCATCTCAGTGCTATTCGGTTTATTGGTGCCGCTAGCGGTACTGTTTGTTGTCTTGGATTCCGCACCACTAGGTTATACCAGCATTCTCTAGCCTCATGGCCCACTTTCTAACATATGCTACATGACTTCACATTCCAAGAAGTATTCATAGCTCCCATATCCAACAATTGTTTCTTTATTTTCTTCTCCAACCTTTTTTCCAAGGTTCTCCTTTCCTCTTTTTGTTTCCCCTTCTTCTTATCCTTAAAAGAATTCTTATCCTTCTTCCTAGATTTCTTTTTATGCCTCTTCTGATGCCATCTACTCCGATCATCATCTAAGTCGCTTGATTCAATATCCGACTCAAAACTCAATGAGGTATTCTCTTCATCACCACTATCCCCTAAATCAGAATCATTAGAATCCGAGTCTGAGGAGTCCTACTTATCTTCTTCTTAGATTTTCTCATGCTAAATCTTTTTTCCACCCATTGTGCAACTTCAGCCAGTGCATCTATAGTGTTATTATTTCCAACTTCTACATTAGCAATTGCTCCTGCAATAGCTTCATCCAACCCCTTAGCAAAGTATGAATATTATAAATCCAAAGAAGGCCTATCTTGTTGATTCAACCTGTTGACAAGGTTCTTAAATTTTTGTGCATAGTCCTAGACCAACATGGCCTTTTGCTTGATTTGCTTTAGCCTCTTTAACACATTTGTAGTTGTCTTATATTTTCTAAATCTGCTGAGAAAAGCATTTTTAAGGCCATCATATGTAGTAAAGGGTCCAGCATCATAGGTACAATACCAATCCATGGCCTTACCTTTAAAGGTTGCTGCAAACTGTTGTGATTTGACTTGATCCCCAAACATATTGTTAAAACCGCTAGCAATCCACCTTGTTTGAAACTGCGCCACATGACAATCCGAGTCCTCTTTCATCTTATTCAAAAACTTAGATGTCCCAACCTTAGGATTGAGTGGTAGGTTAGGATTCATGGCTAGCAACTTTATCTTCTTTAATGGAGGCAATGGATCAAAACTAAGAGACTTCTTCACAATGATTACTTTACTCCTTAACACCACTGCACTTCCCAGTACCAGATGCTGCAATCATTCCCTTACACTGTCTAGAGGAGTTGAAGTACTATCCAAATTAGGCACTTCATTTCCACCTTCAAGAGTACTTGGAGGAGATTCGGTATATGTAGCAAGGGAATGATACACTATAGTAATACCAGCAGAGGTACTGACCTCCCGAAATTCCCCTTCAAACGGTGGAAACTCTTCTTCATCCACTATGCCAATTCCTCATGCTTCACTACCATTATTCTACAACAACCCCTGCTATTGTCTTGTCAATAACTCTCTTAATTCTCTGGATCTGCTTTGAGTCGTCAGGATAACATTCAATAGATACAAGTAATTCTCTGGCATAAATGCAGAAATACAAAATTAAAACTTTAAAATGAAGCATCCTACTTCAGGCAGTTCGCTACTACTTAAGTTCTTGACAAATATTTCAAATTTGGAACGTCAAAGAATAATAGTTTGATTAAGCTTTAAATCCAAAAATAGAGAACAGCATAAGAAGGGTTGGAACTCTGCTTTAAACAAGAAATTTGCTTCATGCAAAAAAATCGAATTGCTAGCCTCAACCTTTGCCATTTTCCATGATGTTTTAACACAAAGATACAGAGACGCAATGGGAGGATCACCAAAGTGTTGCTGCCCTAATCAATACATAATGCATAGTAAGACAGACAATGCCTCATAGGAAAAATACCTAATCTTGTATCAAACAACTCATAGAAACTCAAAGATAATCACATAGAGACATAAAAACACATACTTCAGCACTAATAATCAGAGAATGAGAAGTAGAACATAGAAAACATGCTGAGAATAGAACAGGAACACAATGAATGATGGCACCACAATTGTCAGATCTACTATATAATAATAAGAATCCATCATACACAGGTCATGAACATCAGAGAAGGTCCCATAAACGAAAATGACACCAATTTGCCTCATCAAGTCACGTTTTTACAACTTCCTATAAATTGTACTTCATGAGGCATCTAAGGGCTACCTTACATATAGAACTACCATGACTAAGGTAAAACCATGCTAAAGGCATAATACATGAAGTGTGTCACCATGGCTAACACAAGTGGATAAGAAGATTATCATTTATTGTGATACCCTTAGTAGCATTCAATTGGCTAGGAACCCAATCTATCCTACACGGACCAAACACATAGAGATTCATTATTATTTCATTAGAGAGCAGTTCTGGCAAATGATATTGACTTGATTTATGTTAGCATAGAGAATCAAGTTACTGACATTTTTACTAACGCCTTGAAAGCTAAGAGGCTTCAACACTTTAGAACTATGCTTGGAGTTTATGAGCCTGTGATAAGCTTGAGGAGGAGTGTTAAGATGTCGAGCTCTATATAAGTTGGCATCCACTATGTACCTTAGTAATGTGGCACGATATTATCCACTGGCATTTAGATGACCGACATGAGGATACACTAGTGATTCTACAACCCCACATAGTCCATCCTTAGTTGTGGCACATTGATTGTGCCACCTCTTCTTTCCTAGGGAGTTCACACTCAATGGCCACGTATACATACATTGTGGTATTTTCATATTAGTCTTCTATCATATTATAAACTTAGTTCTTTGGTACGGAAGAAAAAGAAGAAGAAGAAGAAGATTTCAACCCTATCTCTATGTGTACTTCAGTTTCCATTGCTTTTGTGTGTGTGCTCTTGGTCTCTTCATCTCTCTTCCCTCATGTATGTTTAGAATAAAGCCCATGTATACACAAGTCCCTTTGTTATATCCACGACCAAGTCTCACAAGCATACGGCAATATTCTCTTTCAAATGAAATTGATCAACATACAAAGGAAAAACACGTGTCCCTAAATCGCCTTTTTCTCAAAAGAAGACAAAGACTATGGCTTGATACTGTAAGGAATTGAGCAAGATTTCGTTTATACTACTAATAACACTCGCTCAACCCACACAGGCCTGTAACAAGAAGACATGGATAGTAGGGAAAATAAGATCGAGACACTAGGAAGGAGGTGGGCCCAAAGGAAGAACCTAGCCCCTGAACAGCTCTTAGAAGAAATATGTCCTGAGCAATTGGCCCGATAACAGCTGACAACGAATCAAGAAAGCCACGATGTATACAGATGTATCAGAAAATTTGTTTGTCTGATAATATTTATAATCGTATGAAAATCAAGTATGGAACACGGAGCTACAAACCATAGAGAAACTGATGCTGTTTTTCTCATGAGTAAGAGATTAATTACTGTCCATAGAACTGCCTTGCAGCTTGGATGTCATGCACTGGAATAGCCAGATGGAAAGGCATGATTGCGGAAGCGAGTGTGCTGGTAGAATGCTGAGCTTTGGCGGGACTACACCTGTGGTGGTTAATGAAAAGGAATCGTCGTTACAAAGAATTTTTATACAAACGAGAGAGAGAGAGAGAGAGAGAGAGAGAGAGATGATGCTGCGTAACCTGGCATCGCTGGTGCGCGTGCAGGGCAACGCCGGTGCAGGAGAGCGGCAGAGAAAGCCCCGCCTCTTGCTGGTCGTTGGTAGTTGGATGCAGGGTGGCTCTCCTGGTTTCCTCAGACAGGGCAACCCGGTTGTGACGATTAACGATGCCATGTGACACAGATCCCCGGAGAGACACTCGGACACACAGAAAGCAGGAGAATAAATGCAGCACCAGCGGCGTATAGCGGCGTGTAGTCCAATGATCAATTGGTCACGAGGGAGCTGTTGCCATATGGGAATTTTTTTGAACCGTTTTAGCTCAAAACTTGAAATAGTGATTAGTCCAATGGTCAATTGGCAACAAGGGAGCTGTTCTCGTATGTATTTTTTGTGGGGTTTTAAGAATCGTTTTCAGTGAAAACTTGAAATCCCCTAAGATATAAGAAGGGGTGGAGGGGTGTGATGCACTTGCACTCATTCACTCATTGAACACGGCACAAAAAGGTAATATGATATGTGAGAGCAAGGTATATTTTTGTATTATGCAATGAAAGAAACGGTACAACATAAGCATATCCCAAGATTACACCCTTATGACATCGCACATATGAGTGTTCACACTAGGTATAGGGAATCACACATAGAGTGGAAACCAAGCAAGGCTCAGAGTCACTACTATAGGTGTTTCTAGTAATAACACCATAGCATAGCTACAAAGGCCTTACACTCACCCTCGCATACTAGATTGTTGTCCTTAGCTGTCTAAGGGTAGAGGTTATTAACTCATCCGAGGTCTTAATACAACTTCTTAAATACGTTGGCCAGTGTCTGTCGGTATAGGACTTTAACACATTAGCGGGGTCTTAATGCAACCTTTACTATTAGACTAATCAGTTTCTACCACACTACGACTTGGAGATCTTAGCACAGCTTTTCCTATCAAGCCAGTTAGTATCTATCCATCTAGACTGCTTTATTACTTTGGTTTATTCTTGCTACCATGTGGATCTGCCCTCGACTCAATTACATTTGAGGAGTGGAGGCATTACTTGGCCTATGATAAGTCAAGTGATGACTCAAGGGGCATTGGAAGAATTGTTGGGATTCTCCTCGAGCTAGATGGCAAAGGCATCCTTGCCACATTCGCGAGCCTCCACCTTCGAAATCCAAGCGGCTTCTTTAAGAGGACGTACTTTCCACTTGGTGAGGTACGCAAGGTATCCTTTGTGTTCTCAACACCAAAGAAAGGCTTCTGTTTCCAAGGGGGCCATTAGAGTGAATCAGTGGAACGTGCCGTCCCCATTGGTTGTTGGGACAAAGCATGTGCAGAAGATGGGCATGAAATGCATTATGGACACAAATGCTTTCTAGCAGGTCGAACTTGTATGTTACTTTGTTCAGGACTTAAGTGATGTGAATTTGTGGCTCATATTCTTTGGGAAAGATATATGCTTGGAGCTAATAAGGACCATGTCCCCCTTAGTAAAGAGTATTGCATTATGCTTCTTGTTGGCCTGTTTTGTCATGGTGATTTTGCTCCTTTCTAGACTCTACTTAGCTGCTTCATTGCGGTCTCTCCATTTCTTCAAGAATTCTTCTGTATCTTGATCTTCAGCTTTGGTAGCTCCTAAGACTAAGGCAAGGGGTGTGATGACTTATTTTCATGTAGCTAACTCAAAGGGTGTGTAGCCCATGGTAGAGTGGATTGATCTGTTGTAGCGAAACTCGAGTACATCAAGGTACAAGGCCCAATCTTTTTTATCCACCCAAGCGTAGCTCCTGAGATAGTTTTCAATGCCTTGGCTCACTCTCTTTGTTTGCCCATCTGTCTCGGGTTGGAAGGAGGATAAGAATCTCAATTGTGTTTCCAAAGTCTTAAAATGTTCCTTCCACATGTCACTCTCATGAATCTACCTATGGTTCAGTTTTACAGGATGCCGATTTCAATAGAGGATGATGAGGGTAAGCCATGTAGGTTGAACACATGCGTGAAGAAGAGGCGGGCTACCTCCTTGGCAGGGGATGAAGTGAGCTTGCTTGGAGAAATAGTCTATCACTACAAAGATGATGGTGTAACCGTGGGATTCGGGAAACTCCACAATAAAACCAATGCTAATAACATCCCATGGCTGGCTAAGTACTAGCATTGGTTGAAGTAATCTTGCTAGCTTGGAGTGTGGTGCCTTCACGGCTAATAACATCCCATGGTCGGCTAAGTATTGGCATTGGTTGAAGTAATCTTGCTAGCTTGGAGTGTGGTGCCTTCACGAGTTAGCAAGTAGCACACGTCTTGATATAGTCTATGACTTCTTTCTTCATGTTTGGCCAAAAGAACTGCTTTCTAAGTGCTTTAAGTGTCTTGCTTTGTCCCTTATGCCCACCTAATTTTCCATCATGCACTTCATGTAATATGACCTTCTTTAGCTCCACACTATTGGAAATGTACAATCTCTTGCCTGCAAATATACATACCATGTGGTGCTTTGTCATCTTTCACCTCTTGATTTGTGGAGTTTGGCTTTATTTTTTAAGGCCATTTCATATAATGATATTTTTCAATTCAATGAAGATATTACATCACAAGTAACTAATTTTCATTTCTTTAATAGTGATGAGCTTTCTCTACATGGAATGTAAAGGCAAGATTGGTCGCAAAGCTAAGGACTTTGAAGGATTGGATGATGTATATGTGCCATCGTCTCAAGTGGAGGAGGAGACAAACACCTTTCCTTATAAATCCACTATATCCTTACGTATAGTTACACACTTTGCACTATTATCCCAATGCAACATAGCCTTTTTTGCAGTTCAACCATTCAGTCTTGGATTCTCCACGACACCTTTTTTTTATGGGCCCTCTCCTATGACTCCACCAAGGCTAAGGTGAGTTTTCTAGCATCACTCTGCCTAGCATAGCCACCCTAATGGTGCAAGTAGTTCTACCTTTGTTGGGCTAATGGGTCAACCACATCCTAGGCAAATGGATGCTCCCTTCTCCTCACCACGATATTCCAAACTTGTGGATTTCCCTTCACATGGTTTGGATCCATCCAGTTCCAATTGCAACATATCAAATGGCCACTCCTCCTCTAATCGAATTAGTGCATGTTCACAGTTTGGCAGTAAGGTAGCCAGGTATCCATGACAACACAATGCCTTTGTCTCCAATATAGTCGTCTGGTTATGTCTTTGCTAGCAAAGAATTGAATCCAAAAAATTAGGCATGTTTCGAATGTATAGGGTTTTCATGTAAATGAAAACCACGCTTCTATAGACAATGGTGCTACATCAAAAATCACTCCAACTAACACAAATGAGCGTGAAAATGGCCCCATGTCAAAAGACCCTCAAGCTTCCAACTTCTAACTCATGGGATGCTAGGGAGACTAAGGTATTTATAGGAATTAGGCTCGACCTAGAGTACACAATTGAGATTGGAAAGGTATCCCCCAACATCAAAACAATAGGTCATAGATGAAAGTTTGTTATACAAAAGTGTGCTACAATGAATGTGCATTAGTTAGCAAAGTAGTGCAAGTCAAGATGGAATTGCATTAACAGAGAGTGGAAGACCATCCACGACTATGAGTGCAATATTCCATCTAGACATCCTCCATACTACCATATGACCAATAGAGAGAGAGTCTAAAAAGCTGCCCTTGTCTTTCAACAAGGGCATCTACAACACCATCGATCGAGACTTTTTGTGGAGGCTAGTGTGTTGTTGATCTAGGTGATGATGTCCTTGAAAATTCTTTGGATGTGCCAAGTTGAAATCCTGTAATTTTGCATTCATCTTTTAATTTTTGAGACATCTTTCTTCATTTCCAACATTGGCTTATATTGTCGTTTTCTTCATTAAACTGTATAGTTACATAGTTTCTTTTTATATATACTTGTGCTAGCGTAATCGTCAAGATAAAAGATGCCCAACAATGTGAATAATACTTCTTTGACACCTATGAGGGGAGGTGATAATGTCCCTAATAAGCCATCCATTCTAGAAAACTCTATTATCAGAGGTCAAAAGTGTTGCAAATTCCATTAGACTACCCTTAGAAAGGATCTAGGGAGACAACCAATTAGTTGATGACTCACTTCTCCAAGGTAGAGAAGAAACGAGTGGCCTAGGAGTGAGAGGCTTTGCAAGCCTCTCTGGGTAGTTAGAATGAATCCTTGGAGGCGATTCTTGCCAAATAAAGGTGTTGAGGGTAAAGGTGCATGTGCCTAGCTTCCCATGTATTAGTTACACTGACAGTACCCACATACCCGCACACCTATACATTGTAGGTGTGGCGAGCACCCGCCACTGTGCCTAGCCACTCGTGTATTAGTTACACTGATAGTACACTTATATTATACACTGCAGGTGGTGGGCGCCTATCATTGTTGCTTCATTCTTTATTCTTTCAGTGACATTTGAATAAAGGGAAGGCTGGTCACACATTGTGTCTATTGGAGTTCCCACATCTTGTGTGTGTGTCTCTCTCTCTTGCTCTTGCTCCTTCCACCATAGCTCCTTCTTGATGTAGGAAGATCAAGACCCCCACCCCCATTCTTTTTTGGATATAGTAATCTGATCCTAGCTCATTGTTGGCCATTTCTTGCCCTCTCCAAAATTCCATATGAAGGCCTTTATCCCAATTGGACTTGCAAAAGGGGAACACCACACCCACAAAGAAAGTATAGGAGATAAAAAATAGATTCAATAATAATGACTCTACCTCTATAGACCCCTAGTAATTCCTTTAGCATTTCCAAAATCCCTACATATTCTAATTTTATACTTCCAAGTAGCAAAGTACTTTAAAGCTCCACTCCATGCTTCTACTTCAGGGCTCACTCCCTTTCGAAAGGGAGCGGCTAAATCATCAGATTGAGAATGATTGAGCCCATAGCCAAAATGAAAGGGAGGAAAATGATGTGATATGTATGCTTTTAGCACCCACTCGATTCCTTTATGAGTCAATGTCATCCTCAACCCACAAAGCCCCACTATAGATTATTCACCTCCTTCAAGGTTGTAAAGAGTGGGATAGATGAGATAGACACATGTTTAGTACAAGGAAAATACCTGATCACACTGATGGGGTATATAAGGTATTGAGAGACTCAGTTAACGTATCAATTTATGAATAATCAAGTCTCTTCACCTCCCTTTTCAGGTTCATGGCTTCCTCTCTCTCTTTCTCTCTCTTTCTTTAGTCTTTCTCTCATATTCTCTCTCTTTCTATCTCCTCTCTATAGTCTTCTCTCTCTTCTCTTCTCCCTCTCTAGTCCTCTTCATTACAGTCGTTATATCATAGCTCAATGCTTTGGTCCTTTCCCCCTTTCTCTTGCTCAATCGAGCTCTCTTTTCAAAATAGGAAACCCTAGTTACTCGAGCAACAAGTGATGTACATCAAGGAGGACTAGAGTTAGATGGTAGCTTTCTCAGAAGATACATAAGAGCTATGGTAGGAGCTAGAGACATATTTGGAGGTAGCAAGGTCGATTTGGTAGGTCTACTAAATTTTTATGCATATTTTGAAGGTCTACCATCAAAATGGAGTCTCAAAAGTTGGGGAAGGCTTAAACCTCAATTACTTTTCAAGAAAGAATCCTTTCTTCTCTCTTTGCTTAAGCCCATGGTGGAAATCACTTCAAATTTCTCTCCCTTTTGCTCGAGTGGTCAACTAGCATTTGTTAATGGCTTCTAGGCATTTGAAATAGGAGATTAAGCACTATTTTGTGGAGTGTTTAGCAAGCTCTTATTTAGGCTTCATGGGAAAAAAAAATGACATGCTCCTTTCCAGGATTGGCATTTTGAGTGATCCCTTCTTCAACGTAGAATCATAATAGGCTATAAAACCTCTTCCATGCCTCAATTTGAACTTGAAAGAATTATACAAGTGCTTGAATTGGAGTAGGCTTTGTCATCTCACAAAGCCCTTGAAGCCAACATTATTTTCCAGTCAGTTATGCCTGTTAGCTCTCATGTCCTTGAGTGCAACATGGTTATGAGGACATTCACGGCTAGAAATAAAGGCACTACTGACAACCCACCTATCCACACCTTTAGGCCACCAAACTTGCATTAGGACATCACTTCCCAAAACTTGCAAGAAATGAATGAGAGAGCATGTTTTATGCATTCATTGAAAGTTTGTGCATGGTTGCATGAAGCGGGAGCATCCATGTTGTGTTGTTGCTCTCTAGAAGTGAATTCCACCAAGATCTCTAGCAGAGGTGCCATATTGGAGTCACTGAAATCTATGCTAGTACTATAGGGTCTAATGATAATTATTTTTGAAATGCCAATTGCTAAGGATCATTTGGGTTTTTTTCTAGAGTTTTGAGGCAACTACCAACTAGCACAAAATCTATATAGAAGGGAAAGTTGTCATGAGACTTTTAAAAGAAGGGAGGGCTAGAGGCAGGTAGCAATGAGCTATGGTAGGAAAAAAATAGGAGCTATGATGGTGAGAATGATAACGGAGAAAGGCTCATGAAGTAAGGCATGACCAAATCTAATGTGGTGGCATCGCCCAGGAGATTGAACTAGCTACTATTTTACAAATGTCCATTGATCGTGGATGGGCTCTAGCACAAGTGCATCAAGGTCCATGATTTTTTGTCTCTTCTCTTTTTTGGCCCTGATTATATCAGCTTGCTATTGTTGATGACCAAAAAGTTCATTGTGCTGTGAGTCAGGGTGGTTATCATCCCCTTCAATTCAAGCCAAAAATGTCGCTAATGGGAGCTACAATCTAGGAGATAATGCACTTTTTGCGCACAGGGGTCATGTGGAAAGGTTGTAGACTGCTCCTAAAAAGTCATAGATACTGAGCTATAGAAAATTCCACATGTATTTTGTCATAAATATTAATAACTCAACTTGAAGAAGCATTGTCCTCTTTTATTTGAATTAAAAAGTACACCGTTGGGAGTTGTCTATCAAAAGGTCAGTCTATTGACAATAGCTCTCGAGAATGGGAGGAAAAAAGACAAAGGGAAGGCTTGGGAGGAACTTCAAAGGGAAATAGGAGACTCCCAGGAATGTAAGAATCAACCTAGCTCCTGCCAAGTGTATCATGGTGAGATATAAGAAGACGTACTAGACATGGAACACAATAGTATGCTAATTCCTATCCTTTGTCACAACACATGAGATTTGTCATACAAAGAGACATAATGATATGGTAGCCAACAACTACCAAATTCTCTCTAAAATCAATTAAGTGATTGAATAAAATCATTAGGACCAAAAACACTTCAAAAAATGCACTTTTGTTAATCACGGGATTAAGGAAAGGGCCAAAGAGAGTTTTCCACGTGTGCAAGAATATGGTATTCTTGTCTCCTCCTTTTTGGAGGTAGTAGAGTCAACTCTGTGGTTCTCTTCTCTCTTTTAGCCAAAATCTCCAAACTTTGACATGTTTTGATGGTCCCAAAGTCCTTATTTACTTATAAAATCTAACAAAACTAGTTATGATAACGATGTTGTGATGTTAATAATAACTTTTTTGAAAGTCGGGAGCTTTTGGTGCCCCCACTATATTTTCATTAGTCTTTTTAGTATTTCTTCTTTATTCATTCGTCTTTCTCAATGAGCTTCTTTCTTTGCTCATTTGCCTTTCTCAGTGAGCACTTTTCTTTGCGATTTCAATCTAAGAATGGCATCCAAAAGGTGCCCGTCTTGTTTAATAAACTCCTGCACTGTCTATGGCCCAGGAGTAGATGGAAATTGGGAGCCCAAAACCTTTTGCATAAACGATTGGGTGACCATGTTGCCCTCTTGCAAAGGCTCTCACAAGGTCAAAAGAAGAAAAAGAGAGGATATAAAACATCACTAGAAAGGGCGTATCATTGCTTTCAAAATTACGCATGAAGGGTGGTTAGTCGAAGTGCAACATGCTTACATGGCCAAGGATATGCACTTATCTCCTAATGAATGTGTTTGCCAGCGAACACATTGTAAGTCTTAAGTTGATAACATATATGATTTTTTTTTAAATTTAAGCAAGTATTAATATTGAATTCTTCATTATAGATATATTTCCATCAACAAGTACTAAATGGCAACCTGTGGAGAGTTTGAGTGGAACTTTGAATGCGATTCATAAGGCGTTTGCAGACATTATATATGCTGATGAGACCATTAGTTCTTTCAGTGAGAGAAGAATTTTTATATATTACGCACAAAATGTGGTTCCATATAAAGAGGGTACATATAGACATATCGAGGATTTGCCATTGCCAAGTCTCTCCTCTCTTATTTAGGAGGTTCCTGATAAGGCAACCATGCATAGTTTTAAATTCAAAATATGTCAAGATATTCAAAAGTCCATGATAGTTGGAAGGATCTCAAGAAGAATACGCCTGTCATGGTTTATCCCCTTACATATCTTTGTGGGTTGCTTCAAAATAGGAAACTTACGAAGAACAAAAGTATATTGGCTAAGTAGAAATTTTGCAAGTGTAGAACTAGATAACATTATAGGGAAGCTTTGGAAATCTAGAGAGGTTGACCATAAGGGCGATACCATGAGGTGTATTGTACGCCCCCAATCCTTGTCTCTGTGTTATAATATAGCACGACAAACTCTTGCTTTGGGTTTTGATTACAGGAGATACAAGCTTAAACTAGGCATGTGGATTCCCTTGGATTCAGATACAGATTGCATGCCCTTCAATCTTAAGGTGCAAGTTATAGAAAAGGAGGTAAATATCACTTCCAATTGAAATCTTAAAGATGTAAGGGATACCTTGGAGATGCTAGACTGTACATCCCCATAATATAAGTTTAAAGTAAATGGTAAAATAGTAGGGAAAAGAGTTGAATGCTCTTTCTCTTGTATGAGTTGCTTGCCTCCTTCAATTGTAAGCTTCAAGCCATAAAATTGAAAACATTACATTGGACAAAAAGCTTTTAATTGAATGTAACTTCTTCGTCACTTTTTGAAAAGATAGATCTTGCAGTTGCAGTGGCTTTTGTTTTTGGTTGGTTGAAGAATTTAACTTGGACAGGGGCTCTCTTCTCTTGAGGGGGTAGATGAGAAGATGGATGAGAAAGTGTTGGCATTTCTGTCTTTTTGGAGCTTGCCTTACTTGTCTTTCTAGATGACTTGCCTTTTGCCTTACTCTTAGTTAAGGATTTAAGTGGAGGAGAGTCGGGGTCGATTGGCATGATTGCCTCGTCCAAAATTAACTCAAAACATCTCTCTCTTATCCACCATGTGTATGAATCGGGGTAATCTTGGCACTAGTGCGTAAAGGAAAATTGTAATAAGTTATTAGGGTAGTGATAGTTCGTACTTGTAGGGAGTAAAAACAAAGAAATGGAATGATTATAAAATTTGATAATAATGTTGTTGCTAAAAAAACTAATAATGTTGCTCAAAACAGAATGTGAAAGATACTTACATTAACCCCATCTATCTTGAGAATCTTTGAATCTATTGTCCTACAAACATTTGAAATTACTCTCCATCCATAAGAATACGCATCATTTTGTAAGGGCACTTCTTGTAAGAGAAAGCTATATGGTTTTTGAGGATCATCAATATCCTCATATGTAGTGTCCAAAAAGGTTACCACCAACCTCCCAGCACTGTAAATGGAAACATGTTATTAAAAAAGGACAATAAATAAAATAAACAATAAACCAAAAAGTGAGGATTTGTAATTCAACGCACATTTTTGCTTGACCGTGGATACCCCTAGGAGAGTTCATAAGGATAATTTCTTGAGTGAGAATATCAATATATATTAAGCTCCAATGTCCTCTGCAAAGTAAAATGTTAGTAAGAAATGCATACTATAAAGAAGTATACATTAAACCCTTTGCAAAATTGCATACCTTTCAACATAAGGAAAAAAATTATGGTAGTTTGTAATTGGATCGAACGATCTGAAAAATAATTCTATGTTTGAACGAGATTTTGAAAACAATTCCACTGATAATAGTGGATCAACGATAAATATAGTTTTAGAGATTTCTTGGCTAAGAGAAGCAATCAACGCTCTAAAACCAATAGTAAAACCAAATGAATGTCAATTGCAATGAACAAAACAACACTATCAATCCATTAAAAATTTTGAGCCAAAAAGCCTTACCTTACTCAACAAAAGACTACTAATTGAATATCTTTCTTAACAAACATTTCTTTGTCCTCAAGGGAAATACTAAGATAGTCTTCTGAAGAAGTGCAAGAGACATTCACAAACATTTTCCGGTATACCTCCCCCATTCTCTTCAGATTGATAGGACCAAGGACAACGATTTTTCTCTTGCAAACTTCATCCTCTGACTCTATAGTCTCTTGTGGTCGTTCTTGATGGGCGTCTTCTTTAGGTTCTTGATAGGCAGACACTTGTTCGGAGGTGGTCTTTGCAGGGTGTAAATGTGTCACGTCCTCAATCACTGGCCGTTTCGCTCTCCTAGATAATTTTGGAGGAACGTTAAGGATCTCAAATGCTTTTTTATCAGTAGTGGGCAAGGGTCTCAATACCTTGTCGAACCTATATCTGATTCTGCTGACCATACTAAAGTCTTTGTTCATAAAAGTCATTCTATGAGCGTGGGTAGCAGCAATGTAAGCATCGTTCATAACATCAATAACGAAGTCTTCAGCAGCTTCCTGAAGGCATCTAAAAGAAATATCTTTGACAACTCTGATAAATGTTGTCTTTGGAATCACATGCTGTGTAGCTCTTTGTGCCTTCCTTATCTCACTAAAATATTTCTGAACATAAAAAAATCTAGACTTTCTCTTTCTCTTTGACTTGGAAGGGTCTTCTTCTCCATGGGCATAAGAGGGTCCAGGTTGCTCTGTCTATTGAATAGGGGCTCTAAGGGAGGTTGGAAACTTAGCAATTGTTGTAGGGGACTGTACATGATGAAGCTTACTCTGGGCAGGAGAAGACACTGTCTATGCACTAGATTGTTTAGATTCCATGGCAGGAGACTGAGGGCAACCAGGGGTAGGTGGGATCTTAGGATGGAAAGATTGAGAAGCTAAAAGCCTTGTCTCCTCCTCACTCTCTTTGCTGTCTATATACGCCTTCATTGCAGTCTGCTTTGTCCTAGCCATGAACCTGTAGAAAAATGAGACTTGTTAGAACATTTAAAAACCATGAGTAAAAAATGAGACTAGTTAGAATGTTTAAAAACCATAAGTAACCCAAACAAAAACAACAAATACAATGCGATAGGAGAAAAAGCCTGGGTTTGAAATGAAGCTCCTCACACTGTATTTGCGGATGACTAATACGGCACGATAGGAGAAAACCCTGGGTCTAAAATGTTACTCCTCGCGTCGTATTTGTGATAGGACTAAAGCACGGTTTAACTTCTCAAGCCATAGACTAATACAATGCGAATACAGTGAAGCGCAGTTTTAAAAAGCAACTTCTCGCACCGTATTTGTGGTGACCGATACGGCATGAAAATAGTGAAGCACAGATTTAAAAAGCACCTGCCCACGCCGTATTTGTAGTGACCGATACGACACGAATACAATGAAGCGTATGTTTAAAAAGCACCTGCTCGCATCGTATTTGCGGTGACTGGTACGGCGCAAATTTGTTGAAGCACACGTTAAAAAAACACCTGCTCGCGCCGTAATTGCAATGACCGATATAGGGCAAAGTTGATCTCGACGTGGCTATGTATTCACGCTCTAGATTTGAAAAGTGAGCCATGTAAGCTATCATCGATCTTTTATACCTGCGGGGTACGTGACACGTGGCAGTGTTTAATTGGCTAGGTTTTGCATGGGCCATCCATGTGGCTGTCTACGTGGCTTCGCACGTGGCAAATATTTTTCAGTCTATATAAACACTGTGGTCAGGCATTTATGAATTTTTTTGCAAATTTACAAGCTTGTTTAGAGTTGAGGTCCACTTTCAGTGTTTCTTATGTGAATTTGCGCCATTTTGTGTACCCCTTGATACGAAGCAAGGAGATATTGTTCTTGAGGTCGCTTGGTCAGTTTCGCGTCGTATTGTAGATTAGCAAATACGAAGTGAGAAGGCATCGCTCGTGAAGTGGGTGCACACTTTCGCGCCGTATTGTACTTTCACTCATGTCTGAACCTAAGGATGTTGCACGCTCCCAAGAGCAGGTAACCCCTTCTAAAAAAAGAAGAAGATTGTCATCAGGGTTAGCAAGAGCTTCTGGTTGTGCTTCCTTCTCCCCTGAATTCCCACAGCTTCCTCCCCTTGTTCAGCAGCAAGTGTGGGAACGCCTAAGAAGTCTCCAATCAAAGGCAAGTCACCATTGAGGGTTTCTAGATTGTCTCAGATCACATAGGTTTCTCCATCTGAAAGGCTTCTAGACTTTCTTCTTTAGAATGGCATGGAGTTATCTTATTACAGAACTGCAAAGGATATTTTCAACCATCACTGGGATATTAACCATGTATTGAACTTATGTAAAAAGTTTCTCTTGAAGGAGTTTGCTGAGTTTGAAAGTCTTCCATTTCCGGTAGTTGAAAAGGATGCAAAGGAATATGTTCACATACCTATTGGGAGCTCACCTTCAGAGAAGGCTTTATTTTCAAGAAAGTGTACATCTCATTCTCTTGACCGGTTTTGTACCTCAGATTTGCTCTGTTATGCTCATTCTAGGAAATGCAAGCATGCATTCATTACGTTTTCTCTTGTTAAATATCCTGTGAAATTTGATGAAAAAAAATTAGAAGGTCCAAAATGTTCCAGCTTTTACCTTTTGGACAAGGTAGCAAATGACATGGATGCAGAGGAATGTTTGGACCTTGAGCAAGAAGCAAATATTGCTGGCAAACTAGATGTTGCCCAATTCAAAGCTGAGACTATTATTGAAGAAAACCATGCAAATGCAGATCTTGTATGTGACTCTTCTTTTTATACTGTTGCTTCACTTCCAACTTTCCCTATCAAGGACAAGGAATACATACTACTAGCAGACATTCAAAGGCTCTTCAATCTTAGGGAGGATTATTGTTTAGCCATCATTGTAGAGGCTTCTGATGTTGCAAATGGCATTGTTGACTTCGAAAATGAATCTAAAAAAGAGTTACTTAAACTTGACACTGAAATTACGGACGATAAGTTTATTGAAGCAGGGGATGCCCTTTCTCTTTGTTTTCATAAGGCAAAGAATGCTGAGGAAGAGTATGAGATTACTGAAGAGGAGTTCCATGGCCTTCAAGACCGACTTGAAATTTTCCATTTTGGAAGAGAAGAGTCGCAATATGTTAAAGAATTGGAAGATACCAATGAGACACAATCATCAATTAACATATGGAATCCAACTAAGCTAGAAAATGATGAAAATCAATTGGTACTATTATCTCAAATTTTGTAAGATGTATATACATTAATATGTTTGATTTCAACATTCATTTGACATTGATCTTTTTTTACAGTTGGAGATTGAAGATTTTGATAACTTCTTGGGACGGGGTAAAGGGACAAGAGTTGGTATTAGTTCACTGAAAGATGTTGCACTTGGCCATTACTTAGCAAGGATTGATCCGAATGTTTTCTTGGTATTTCATAACATCTTCTCAGAGAAAGCAACATGGCCTATACTATGTATCAAGGCACTTACAAGGCTACTTGGTTTCTCTGGGTTACAATACAATGCACACAAGGTGATGTTTTTGGAGAAGACTGCGACAATTAGGATTTTTGGTTATGGTCCTGGTTTCTCTGCTTCTAGAGCAAGATACTTTCTGGCTCTCTCATCTTTTGCTTTGGCAGCAAATTGAACTAATATAAAATCAATAGTTGGCTACAAGAGAAGAAAATTTCTACGTTATAGAGGAAATATCCCGGAAAGGAAGGATGATGTAAAGGCTTCTGAGTGCTAGCTTTGTACTTTTCTTTCTTGAATTCTCAAGTTGAATTATTCATTCTTTGAAGTTGTCGTCGAAAAATACTATGAATTCTTAAGTTGAAGTATTCATTCTTTGAAGCTGTCGTCGAAAAAACCAATTGAATAGCTCCTCAAGGGCATTGCTTTTTGTAACTCCACCTCCATGTCTTGTGCTTCGAACCGTGCTTGATAGTGAGATTTTTCCATGCCTTGGCCGCTATAAGTTGCGAGGGGGCCTTGCTCCTCCACAAAGTAAGGCCCATGGATATGAAGGATATGCTGCAAATTCATAAGAGTAACAATTATTTTCTGCCAATGGAAATTTTATCAAAGAAAGCTTGGATTAAATATTCTCCCTTACCAAATAAAAAGTGATATCTTTTTCTCCCCATGCCTCCTTTATTGCTTGAACAAGATTTGTAATCGAACATTTGAATTCTTTTGGATACGTGTACGTTTTCGTTTGTTGCTTGAGGAGCTTTAGAAAGACATCAATGTGTCTCCAAACTTTCATCCTTAGAAATGCAAGTCGTGGTGTGGTTGCAACGTTTGTCGTTATCCCACACAGCTCTCTCCAATGCTCCCAAGTAATGCTCACATGTTTTCCTGTATGGTTACCTAAAAAACGTCTAGCTTTTGAGCCTCCCATTGAGACATCAGCCACCAAGACATCTCTTGTTTTCCCTGAAAGTATTGGATCTTTTCTTAAATGAACTTGACCTCCATGAAAACCCATTTTGGAGAGTAATGCCTCACATTTGTCAATACACTCATTCGATAAAGACAAGGCTTAATTGAGTATGCATAGTCAAGATGCAACCTGAAAAGTTTATCAATAATTCTAATCTCTACATGCAAAGTGCATATATGAACATTAGTAAGAGGAATTGAAAGAATTGGATCCCATATATCTTTCTTGTTTTTTTTTTATAACTTAGATCTATAGAGTCTCTAGTCGGGGCTCTTCTTACAGGGCACAAGTTGCTCCAATTTTTAGACCCAACACTTTCCATGCAATAAATACAAGGATATTTTGCATTTGCCCCATTACATATTCCAAACATACATTTGATAGTTTTCAAGTGAGCGCTCATGTGCCATTCCACATTAAAATTACCAGCCCCATCAACAACCAACATTTCTCCTTCACTTTGAGACTTAATAATGTTTGGAATACTTGTATGAGTAAACAACCATTTCAATGTTTGATGATTCTCAATTGGTACCTGAGCTGCACCAACCCACCAAATCTCCATCTCAGACTGGAACTTATGCACTGGTGCTTGACCCCCACCATTGTTGTATTCCAATGCCCTGTTCATGATGCAAATGCTGACTCTTTCCATCTTTTGTCCTTTTTGAATATGTGCTTCATCTAACTTCAAGGCAAACTTTAAAACACCGTGACATTCCTCTAACGTGAGTCTATACATATAAACCATTGTAATCTGCACTCTTCTTAGATCAACCCATATATTGTTAAATACATTGTATTCAGAACTAGATTTTCTTTTTGTCTTTTCATATGGCATAGATGCTTCAATATAAATGTATTCCTCGAAAACTTGTGGAATCTTACGATTCATGGCAGTCCTAGCAATCGATACTCTTAGGGCTCGAGGTAACCCAAATGCAGTTATTCTATTACATTTTAGATTTTTAAACCATAATCTTGAGATAGCCCGATAACCTTTTCGACTAATGCCCACAGTATCACATGTCTTTGGTTTTACTGTGTCCTTTAAGTCCTTTACTAATTCTTTGAAAGTTGGGCCTCTCAAATCCATATTTTGAGGTGACCTAAGTATCCTCAAAATATCATTCTTATTCATGGTCTCTTTTAAAAAACTGATTCTCTCCTCACTCTCTCGAATATTAATACCCGACATGTTAGAGACATATTTTTTTGCAAGATTCAATCTTCTTTTCTTTGCTCTCTCACACAAGCTAGTTATATTTTTTAATGGTCTCTTTCTCTCTCTTAATCCTATTGGAGTTTTCTTTAAATGTGCTAACTTGTCTTGTAATCACTTATTAGCATTTTCCAAAATGTCAATCTTATTTGTAAGCTCAGAAATGCTTGTCTGTGCAATAAATAATGCTTTTCTCATTTCATTAATCTGAGCCATGTATGTGTAAGATGCAGAGTATAACCTTTATAATACCCAAGCATCCCATTATAACCTTCCCTAACATATCTCATGTAGTCACGAATATTAAAAAAATTAGGAGGTTTACCTGTTGAAGGATCCTTTGGATAAATATTTCCATCTACCCACAAATCTATATGTTTCTTTCCTTGAGTTCGCAATCTGTTGGCCTCCATCTCATCTGTTAGTACTCGACGATGTATACTTCTCCAAGATGAATAAATTGGATCTAGTTGGATGGTAAGTTTGTATTTGCATGTGCTTGCATCTGTATCACTTGCAGAGGTGTTGCTGAACATTTTAGTAGATCAACAATCACAGTGATAAGAAAGTGAGCACAAAGAAGAGAATGGCGAAAGAGAATGGAGAAAGAGCGTGTGAAAAGAAGATGCGGGAGTAAACAAATTGCGATCTAGGTGGACATTTCTCGAAAATACAAATTCTCCCAAGTTCCAAGACAAAAAATGACTGAAAAGGTGACCCTGACATAAATTAAATTTGAGGGACAATTAATGGCTCAGCTCTTTGATGAATTCAATATTCTCTCATTAATCACATCTAAGCAACCAAATTTGGCATTTTCATTCTTCCAAAATCTCAACTAGTTAGCAACTTAATCATTTTCTTACAAGTGCCTTTTTTGAAGCATTTTTGGCCCTAATGATGGCTCTCTCCAACTCTTGAACTCAACAAACACTTGAGTGGCTTATAATTCTCACCACTTAGTTAGCCACCACTCAGGTGCAAGAGAAAGCAAACATAGCCAATCTCCCCCTACTGAAGTATGTAATAGGTCATAATGAGAGTGATTATATTTATAATAATGATTATATCCACAATAGTGTTATGCACTCTATAAATGCAAAAGCCAAGAGAGTGTTGCATGGGCTAATACCAATGGCTAATGTAGAGTTGCAAATTGACCTAATTGAATCACTTACAGATTTGTATACTAGTGATATATCTCCTTTGTAGTTTTTTCAAGGCTGAGATGTAGTTCAATTGCTCATATCATTACTAAATTGGTCCTCTCAATAGCAACAAGAATATATAGTGACACTACTCTTCATTCTTACTGCAAAGGTTGTTGCTAATGAGTGGGCAATGGTAGCTCACACACACCTCCACTAGGTCAAGTAGTAGGCATGGGTTTTGTTGGACGAGCAATTGGCATGGTCAATTGAAAATGGCACAACTCTATTTGTCAAGCTATTTGAGATAGCCTCCACTAAGACCAAGGCCCATGCTACCTTCATACTACTTTATCTTTGTATTCATAATGGATATCATCGAGATTGTGTGAAAATGACCACAAAACATTTGTTAAAGAATGCTCCTTCCAAAAGAAAGATGCTTGCATTGAATGCTACTTGGTGCAATGATGAGTGTCGAGTTCAGCCATCCTTACCTGATGTGATCAACTCGTTGGAGCTTCATAAGAAGGAGCACATTCAATCCAAATGGGAAGTAGAGACTTAGCCAAAACATGATAATAATCCATCTTCTTTGGGGAAACATAAGCATCACTATGAGTAGCATCCACTCTATTCTTTGACATGTAATCAACATGATCACAGTGGATGTTAGGGGTAAAGGCACATATGCCTACCCACCCATGTATTAGTTACACTAATAGTACCCGCACACTTGTATACTGCAGGTGGCAGACGCCCATCACTGTTACTTTATTCTTTATTCTTTGAGTGACATTTGAATGAAGGAAAGGCCAATCACACATTGTGACTATTGGAGTTCCTAGATCTTGTGTGTGTCTCTCTCTCTTGCTCTTGCTCCTTCCACCACAACTCTTGCTTTTGCTCCCTGCTTACACTTTAAGACTCACTCAATTCAACTGGTGTCAAATCTATCTTCCTTGAAAGCTCAAGCTGACCTAGCATTGCTTTAGCTTGTGGAGAAAAGCTTTAGCTCACAGTTTCAATGGTAGCCATAGATTCTTCACCTCGAGGTATGATTTAGTGCTCCTCTTCTTCCTAGTGATAATAGACCTGTTGGGGCTTGCTTCAAGCCTTTTTGTGACCCCAGTCATCATTGGTCTAAGTCCCAATGTGGGTAGTAAAGATAGCAGCAACATCAACAACATCAGTGTGGTTTGCACTTGTTTGTTGCTACCCACTCCCTGATAGTTTCAGTTCCATTCTCTAGCTCCTGGCACTCCTCCCGGCTCTTAGCAATATTTGGAATCTTCCTTGATATCTTTGGCATTAGTTTGGGCATCAGTTGGAGCTCTTGGGATTAGCCATTGATTCATAGTTTGTGACAATTTGTTGTCATATAGTCCATGATAGCACTTCATTCATTGTCTAGAGGTCACTTATGCTTCCCGAGATGTCTATTTGATGTCGGATCATCCAGGGATGTTATGCCAATCTATTGGAATGCTATGGGATTGATTTAAGCACTCTTTTTCTTAGTTTTATAGATGTTTTTTTATTGCTAGAATAACCATGACTGAAGCTCATTTAATTAGTAAAATATATGTCTATTGCTCCTGGGTGCTTACGAACTACTTGGGTTGATGTATTGATGCTTATGGTTCATGTTACATGCTTTGTTATGCTTTCAGATTTCCTTTGACCTAAGATTGGAGCATTGAATCTTGACATTGATTGTCACAATTATGTATGGTTATTTGATGCTCTAGTAAGAGCTTTGCAAGTTACTTGGATTGGATGCTCTTGGATATATACTTAGATCTTGGATGTATGGATGCCTTCTACATGATGTTTTGAGCTTTTTTTACTTGTCTCGCATTTGACTTTTGTTTCATTAGGAGTTGCTATACTTGAAATTTGGATATTACATTGAGCATTGGGTTATGTAGTTGATCTTACAATGAGAATGTGGAACTTGGTGGCATGTACATGCTCTTGTCATGCTTTATATATGCAGTTGATGCTTAATGGGCTGATTTGACATTACTTTTAGGCCGGCACCTACCTCTATCATGATGTTGTCAGTGAAGTATGCATCTTGGTTGGTTATGTATTGAGCTTCCATTACATTACTTAGTTAGTTGTGCCTTTAGTTGGTCTCTTCTATTACCTGAGACCCAGTCTATGCATGATGGTTATGCTTATGGGATGTATCTCAGTCTAACATGCTAATCCTTTGACAGTTCTTAGTGCCAGTCACATATTCACTCATTGCTAGTCAGTGGATCTATTCCTTGGTGATTGCAGTTTGTCTTATATTAGTGATTGCCCATCTTTGTAACATATTGTATTATATAGATATATAATAAGAAGCTAAAAGGGTAATCCCGATGCTCTACAAAATTAGTATAGTGATTATTTTCATATACAACATCTTTTTTAAGTCTAAAATACTATAAATATTTAAAAATTATAAGAAAAAATATTATTTTTCTAAACTCCATCATTTTATTTCCTAAGGAGCCTCGTCTTCAAGTGGTGAAGGTGCTTTCAAATTTGAGGATTAACAAGTTTTTGGAGGGGGAGTTACACATCAATGGTGTGTAGTATTGACGAGAGGTTGCATGAGGAAGTTGAGCTTGGGTTGAATACATGTTCTAGTACGTCTCAACGTAGAGACACTGTTCTTTACTCTAGCCAATGGTAGAGGCGGCAGAGGCCATGGCTCTTTTCAAGGTCAAGGAGACACTGAAAATGCTTATGGACAGCATCAACAAAATGCTTGGCATGGCACAAATACACAGGGCCAGCGTGGATCTGGCAGCTTTAGAGGAAGGGGGAGATCACCCCATGGTAGAGGTGATGGATTTGGTTTATGGTGGACAAATGATCACTTAAATAGAGATAAGGACTGTCATTACTATGGCAGATATGGACACATTGCAAAGGATTGTTACGAGAAGCAGGGAGATATGAAGGCAAAGGGCAAACAACACGGGCACTATGCATCTTCTAGCAGTGCTCATGATGAGCAGGTTGACAGATTGTTTGCCATGCAGCATGTGTCTAAGAATGCATCTAGGAAGAACAGAGATGAGAGATGGAACATTGATTCAGGGGCTTCAAATCATATGACATCCCATGGAGAATGGTTTGGTGAGATGGTTGCAGGTTCACATGGTTATGTGTGTATTGGGGATGACACCCAACATGACATTCAACACTTAGAAATTGTTTCGTTATTGATGCTTGATGACAAGAAAAAGATCCTGCATGATGTACTACATGTACCTACAATAACCAAGAATCTTTTGTCAGTTGGACAGATGGAAAAATAGAATCTATAGGTGAGATTTAATAGAGATGGATGCTTTGTTGAAGAATATAGTAATGGCTGCAAATTGATTGCTAGAGGCCGAAGAGATGGCAAAATGTTTACTCTTGATGTGTCAATTCTAGAATTGAAAGCAGCCATGTTTGCACATGATGATGTGCTATATGAGATGTTGAGACATGACATAAGTGGATTGGCCATGTGAATGTACAAAAGCTGAAATCTATGCATCAGAAGGAGATTGTGCTTGGACTGCCTAAGTTCAAGTATTATGACTTTGGACATGTATGTGATGCATGTCAGTTTGGAAAGCAAGTACGATTTCCATTTATGAGACATGTACAGAATAGCTCACGACCCTTGCAGTTGGTACATTCAGATGTATAGGATCCATCTCATAATACTTCGTTTGGTGGTACTCGTTACTATGTATCCTTCATTGATGATTTCAGCATGTATACTTGGCTTTACATACTGAAACATAAGGTTTATGTGTTTGATGCATTCAAGGACTTCAAGAAGCATGCTAAAAATGGGTTGAGCTGTAAAATTTCATGTCTTAGATCAGATGGAGGTGGAGAATATGTCTCTAATTACTTTGATAGGTACCTTGCTAAATATGGAATCAGAAGACAGTTAACTTGCAGTTATACACCGCAGCAAAATCGTGTAGCGGAAAGGAAAAATAGGGTATTGATGCTGAATGAGAAGCGTTTGCCAAATGGTTATTGGGCTGAAGTAGTAGTGATTGTTGTTTATATGCTAAATAGAACCCTTATAGTAGGGATTCATGATGTAACTCCATATGAGAGGTTGTATGGTCATAAGCTTGGCATTTCACACTTGAAGGCATTTGGTAGCATTGCATATGTGCATGTTTCTGATAAAAAGAGGAAGAAATTGGATCCCAAAGTTATCAAGAGTGTGTTCCTTGGTTATGCACAAAACCGAAAAGCTTACAAGTGTTATATACCGTCTACACATAAGACATTGATTAGCAGAGATGTTATTTTTGATGAGCTAGTATCATGGTATGGTAATCTTATTATAGTGGCTACTGATGGATCAGCCATTACTAGTAGTGCTGAAAATGCACCTACAGTGAGTACATCTATGAGTGGTCTTACATGTGATGGGTCACCTACAGTAAGTCCTTGGTCAGGTCACTTACGGAGTCGTACTCCTATGTCCATTGACACGTATATGTTAGTGAGGGGGAGGTTGGACAAGGGAAAATAAAAGATGCTTGAGGATGTGACAGGAGTGAGCCACAGTTATGGAGATCTGAGAGAGTCAAAAAACCAGTTGACATGTTTACATACACTGGTCATTTAGCTTGCCATTATGCATATATGGCTAGTGTGACAAGTTACAAAGAACCTACAAAGTTTGATGATGGAGTTATAGATAATAATTGGTGTGCTACCATGGATGAGGAGTATGCAGCCTTGGCTGAAAATGAGACATGGAAATTGGTTGAGTTTCCTGAAGGCAAAGTCCCCATTGGCTACAAATGGGTGTACAAGGTTAAGTGCAAGGTAGATGGTTCGTTAGAATGCTATAAGGCCAGGCTAGTTGCAAAAGGGTAGGCACAACAATATGGTCTTGACTATGAGGAGACTTTCATTCCGGTGGCTAAAATGGCAACAGTCAGGACTGTCATTGCTTTGGCAGCATGCAAAGGCTGGAAATTATGGCAAATGGACATCAAGAATGCTTTCTTGAATGGTGATTTGATTGACGAAGTATATATAGAGCAACCTGAAGGCTATGTTCACTCGGACATTCCTACACATGTATGTAAGCTGCTGAAAAAGGCTTTATATGGACTAAAACAGGCACCTAGAGCATGGAATGCTTGGATCAATAGTTATTTACAGCAACATGGATTTAGATTGGGTGATGTAGATCATAGTCTATTCACGAAGAAGACATATCATGGATATGTATTTCTAGTGGTTTATGTAGATGATATTATCGTCACTAGAGATGATGAAGAGGGCATTGCTAAAATTAAATCATGTTTACAGACTAAATTCAGAGTCAAAGGCCTTGGTGAACTAAAGTATTTTCTTGGGATTGAGGTAGTCTCTATGCCTCAATGTATATAGCTACTATAGAAGTAGTATGCTCATGACATGTTATAGAAGTATGGTATGGTTGAATGCGAACCTATGGAGACACCTCTTGATCAGAATGTCAAGCTGCAGATTGATGTTGGGAATGACATAGAGAATGTGATCATGTATCGACAAATGGTGGGTAGCTTGATATACTTGACTATTACCCATCCTGACTCATGTTATGCAGTGGGATTGATTAGTCAGTTTATGCAGAAGCCTCGCAGACCACATTTAGATGCAGTCAGGAGGATCATGAGATATGTAAAGGGTACTACAGATTATGGGATGTTTTATGCATATGGAAAATCTCTTGACTTGACAAGGTTTACTGATGCTGATTGGGCTGGTTGTGCCTATGTCAAGAAGTCAACCAATAGTTATGCATTTGGATTGGGCAATAGTATGATTAGTTGGCAGAGTAAGAAACGACCTATTGTTGCATTGTCTACTATAGAAGCTGAGTATAGAGGAGCTACCTTAGCAGCTTGCGAAAGTAGTTTGGTTGATGAAATTGTTGAAAGACTTGGGAACATAGCTAGAAAGCATAGTGAGATTGTATTGTGATAGCCTCAGGATTGTTACGTTGGCTAGCAATTCTATCTATCATGCTAGGTCTAAACATATTGAGGTTCACTACCATTTCATCAGAGAAATGGTCATTACAAGGCAGATTGACTTGATTCATGTGAAGACTGAAGACCAGGTAGCAGACATATTTATCAAGTCTCTTGGTAAAGAAAAGTTCATATACTTCAGACAGCTACTTGGATTTTATCAGATGGTTTGAGCTTGAGGGGGAGTGTTAGAATATCAAGCTCCCATTACTCTTCAGTCAATCTATTTTTATGTGTGTGAACGACATTAGTTGGATACAGCTGTACACGTGTGTGACATTCAATAAGTCGGTGTAGTCAGTGACTTAACCATAGTTAGTCTTGGTTAGTCATACCTATGTCTGTAAGTCTCTTTTAGTTTGTATGATGGAAGAATAATTGAAGAAGAACAAAAATGAGCTGAGGCTCATCTTCCGCTCCACTCTGTCTCTCTCCCTCTCTTTCAACAGATGATTTTTCCCTGGGTAAAGGTACTAGAGCTTATGATTTGCTTGCTGATGTGAGAGACCAAGGGCAAAAAATTTCATGGCCACAATTACTGTATCTATCTCCAACAGTGCGGTGACAATGGTCAAAGATGGTAAGCATTAGACCCATGAAGAATAGACATGTGAATGCAATCAAGGCTAGAAAGACGAAAGATATTGTGCCTCTAGTGGAAGCTAAAATCAATGGGTAGAGAGTATCAAAGACATATGTGGATGGAGGTGTAGAAATTTGTGTCATGACGAAAAAGTTGATGCATCGTTTGGGATTAGAGATAAGTGAAACTACTAAATTTGGGGCCAAAATGGCTAACAATGTAGTAGTAAATTGTTTGGAAGTTGTAAAGAAAGTCAAGGTAAAGGTGTGTGGAGTCCAATTTGAGCTTGACATGTATGTGATGCCCATGAAGGGGGACGGCTATCCACTCATTCTTGGGTGACCATGGCTAATGGGAATGAAAGCCAGACAAGATTGGGAGACAGGGGCTTTAGAGCTAAGGCCACAGAAGGGGCTGCAGAAAAAATGGAAGAGTACTATCTACAACGTGAAGGAGGGCCGATAGGAGGATCTTGTGTTAGAGACCACCGCTGATGAATGGAGTTCCAATGAGGATTGGTCATCTACGATAGAGGGCGAGTCTTCTAATGAGGAGGAAGAAAGATCTCTAGAAGTGATGGAGATTACATTGAAACGACCTTCTAGTAGTTAAATTTTGCAGCAGCTTTCAAAGGTTGAGAAGGAGGGGTTAGAAAAAATATTTGCTAAGAATTTATCAGTTAAGGGGAAGGTAGCCTACATGGAAGTGGCGATAAAACACTCTGCACTTTTTATTTTTGATTATGAACACATCACAGGTGTGAAGAAAGTACAACATCACATTAATCTAAAAGATGGAGTAAGGCTAGTGGTGCAGCGGCTATGACGGTTGGGAGTAGTTCAACAAAACGCTCTACTCACCGAGGTGCAACAACTTTTGAAGGCAGGCTTCATCTATCCAGTAGGGGACTTAGAGTGGGTTTGTAGTGGTGACATCCAAGAAGAATAGCAAATGGCGGATTTGTATGGACTATAAGCCGCTAAATGCTGCAACAAAGAGAGATCACTTCCCTCTTCCCTTTCAGGATGAAATACTCAATGAGGTGGCCGGGCATGAGAGATACATTGTTTGTGATGGATATTCAGGTTATTTCTAGATCCGAATAGCTGAGGAGGATCAACAGAATACCACCTTCATCACGCCTTGGGGGTGTTTTGCTTATAAAGTAATGCCATTTGGATTAACAAATGCCCGAGGTACCTTCTAGCGATTCATGAATTATGTCTTCCAACCATATTTTCATAAGTCCATCAGGGTCTTTATTGATGATTTTTGTATTTATAGTTCTAAAGCTCTATATTTAGGGAAGGTGCATGAAGGTTTCAACTGCCTCGCACAAATGGGGAGGCAGCTAAACCATGAGAAGTGTCGTATTGACAAAAGTAGTGTAACTTTGTTAGGGCATGTCGTAAGTGAGAGGGGCATTGAAGCGGATTCAAACAAAATTAAGGCCCTATTGGCGGTGCCATCACCATCTTCTGTGAGCAACTAGCTTCTTTTATTCAGAAGGTGTGATATATGGGGCGGTTCATTCATCTCCTCTTCCAATTAGTGTTTCCACTGCAATAGTTGACCCACTTTGAGGATCTCCTATGGAGTGGTGAAAGTGAAATGTACTTTCACGAGGTGAAGAAGGCTCTGAGCACCCTTTCCATAATTTTACAGCCTTGTTGGAATCAAGAGTTTTTTGTTAACCCTAGTTTTGGGGAAGATGCTCTAGGGGCAGTACTAATACAAAAGGATGGTAAAACTGGCATGATGAGGCCGGTTTACTTTTCTAGCGGAGTAATGACAGCATCAGAACAAGGGTACAAGATGGTGGAGGTGATGGTTTTGTCTCTAATGTTTCCTGTAAGTAAGTTTCGTCCTTATCTTCTCCCTAGGCCGTTCACAATGATCACAATAGAAGAGCATTTTCCCTATGCCTTACAGCGCATGGATGTTTCAGCTAAGTGGGTGATATAACTCTAAGAGTTTGACTACACCTTCAAGGTGGAGGACTCTACTCGGGCCTGCCTAGCTGATTTGTTGACTCATAGATGCCATCAAAAGAAGGAGAAAGAGAAGGAAAAGGTAAAAGAGGAGACACCTCCTCTTGAGGACCCGCCACAGGTGGAGAATGCCCATGCCCTCTACTTTGATGGGGCCTACAAGCGTATTAAAGACAGAGTGGCAACATAAATAGTGGTGTTCAGTCTCGAAGGTGACAAACTTTATGGAGAAGGTATGAGCTTGGAGGATGTCGATTCTAACAATGAGGCAGAATATCAAGCCTTGCTTTTAGGTTTGAGGTGGTATCTCTCACATGGTGTCACTCGACTTAATGTTTTTGGGGATTCTATGCTAATTGTTAAGCAAATGAAAGGAATCTGGGCTTGTAAAAATGATAACTTAGCCGTAAAAATGAGAGAAGCTAAAGCTCTCATGAAGAATCTACAGAAAGCCTAGATCTATTTTGTGCCAAGGCTTACAAACGGTGATGTAGATGCTCTAGCTGTTGAAAAATTGAAAGAGGTAATGGTGGGCATCATTGCAGTAAAGCTCCCCTTGTTTTAGGGTAAGTTTCAACTACAAGATGTACTTTGTTTTCTTGAGTATGGTGAGGCACCTACACATATGAATAAGAGTGAGAAAAGGTGGTTGGCTACTAAGGCCACTAAATACCGCTTGATAAATGATGTGTTGTATTACAAAGGAAAGGATGCAGTGCTTAGAAGGATGCCAACAGTAAAGGAGATTATGGATGTGATTAAGAGTTGCCATGAGGGGGTTTGTGGCAAATATTTTACTCAAGAAATAACCAGCAGAAAGATTCTCCAAGCCAGTTTTGTGTGGCCTAGTCTGCATCAAGATGTGCAACATTGGTGCCGCACTTATGATGCTTGCGAAAAGGCTGAACCAAGGAAGCTAGTGCATGAGGAACAAAATCCCATAACTACATATGGCCCATTTGAGAAATGGGAGATTGATGCAATAGGGCCACTCCCACAAACTCAGTCTGGCAAGGAATACATCATAATGGGTGTGGACTACATGATGAGGTGGGCTGAGGCTTTAGTAACTACTAGGATCACAGCCCAATAAGTGGAAAAATTTGTGTTTGAAAACATTTGTTGTAGGTTTGGCATACCTTTAGAAATTATCTCTGACCAGGGTCCTCGTTTTAGGGCTAATGTGGTGGGGGAGCTAATGGAAAAGCTAAAAATCAACTGTAGGCATTCTACTCCCTACTACCCACAGTGTAATGGTTTGGTCGAAAAGGTGAATGGGCTGATTTGTTAGATAATTACCAAGTAAGTACACATGCATCCCAAGCACTGGGATAAAAAATTGAGTGTAGCTCTTTGGATCTACAGGACTTCATTCAGAACCTCACTTGGCTATACTCCATTTCACCTCGTTTATGGCCAAGAGGCTTTGCTTCATATAGAAGTAGAACTAGCTAGCTTACGTGTTTTAGTAGCCAGTAAAGAGGAGAATCAAGATAAGAAGTTAGAGGAAAGGATCTTGGATCTAGAGAGGCTAGAGTTAGACAGAGAAGCAACAACCCAACACTATTCTATGCAGGTTGAAGAGAGGAGGAAGACATTTAATAAGAAGCAAGCTAGGAAACACATAAGGGGAGGATCACTTGTGCTATGCTATGATAATCTCTTTGATAATAGAAAGGATGCTAAACTTGTGTACAAGTGGGAAGGGCCATTCATGGTCATAAGGAGATATCCTAATGGCAGCTATAAGTTAGGTGACATGGATGGGAGGGTTCACAAGACAGGGTAAATTGATAGCGACTCAAGCCTTATTTTCAAAGAATTAGGGACACTTTAGAGCAGTCATTCGACAAAGAGTCACCAATGAGAGGGTGCAGTCCTCCCTGCTTTATTGGACCATCATTAATAAGCTAGAGGCATGAATGCCTCTAGTCTAAGGGGAGGGCTAATAATTCGGTTTTTTACAAACCGGATTTCTACCACAAAATTTGGCCAAAACCCCTATCAAGAGCCTTACCCATAGCTTAAATCCTACATCTTATCACTTTGGGTTTACTCTTCAAGCACTAGGTATGCTATATTGCTTCGGTTATGATAACTCTAGCAAGTGAAAAAACAAGTTTTTAGGAGGGATGTCAATGTAAAGGGGGATGGGTTATTTTAATGAAGATGAAAATGGATTACACCTGGGGGTTGAGTGAGTGCATAGATTTTTTCAAAGGACTAGCCTCCAACTACACTTGGGTTCCACTTGGATCACCAAGATTTGGGATCTATGACCATCATTAGAGGACACCTCACCCTCGTACACAAGTCAATGTCCACATCATGGTGTCACACTACAAGATACATGCCTTATACCAACATTTAAAGCTATGAAAATGTTCATAAAGAAAATTGCCCCCGTCGTTGCAAAAAACGTTGGTATTAGCAACGCCACAGAACAGTCGGTATCAGCGTTGCTATTTGCATCAGTCCAGATAACGATGCTTTGCAACGCTAATAGCGACATGTATAGTAAATTTGCGACGCTAATAGCGATGGTAACAATAATTTTTTTTTTGGGTGGTAGCTCTGCTACAAATAGCACCATGTGCTTTATTTGGGCCATACAAAAGAGTTTCAGTAATGTGTACAATACTCGTGTAAATAAAGGCAAAGTGTACTTGAATCATAACACTAATACATGAAATAAATACATGATCGTGTAATGAAAGCGACAGTACAGTCATGGCAAGATACTACTACTACATAGAAAATGCCTACACAAATCATGTGACAAAAAAAAGAGTATGTGAGCTCCAAAGATCCAAGGATGAGCTATAGATCCTCGCCATCCAAAACCTTGTCTCGCCACAAAGGAGCATCGAACGGATTTTGCAAAAAAAAAAAACAATTATACATCAGTCCACCATACAATAATGCATTTTAATTAAATTTAGCAATTACGAATAAGAAAGATGAGTGACTTACAGGGCTGCCGTGTCCATACAATCGGTCGATCAATGCAGTGAGACAATGTCTCTCTGTATATCGAGTCTCTAGGCCGGTGGGATCACGGTTTGCAATGGAGTGCTGCAAAGAAAATAAAATACAACAGTTAGAAACACGATTGTTAGTAGAAGGGATATTGCAAAAAAATAAGCAAGCAAAACAAAAGAAAAACTTACAAAGTCCTCCAGATATGTCATATGGCCGCCACTCCCAAGATGATGGACCACTCCTGCCTCCAATCGTGCCCTTGCCGCTTGATGCTGCTGTCTCCAATGTCCTAGAGAATTTATAGTCCCCTCCTTGAGTCTATGCCAGTCGTCCGCGAATGGCCACTCAGGCTTTGAGGCCCCACTCTTAAGTGCCTTGCGTGCATCCGATCATCTGTGTGACATGTATGTGTGCATGCACTCAATCATCCAGCATGCGGAAAACCTATCTATTGCGGCATGTACCAGAAAATCCTCATGCAAGGATGCTACTATGTAGTCCTTGCTTCCCCCTGGTATGTTTTTCCATTGATCCAAGATGTTGTGACAAAAAACTTGTTGGCACAACTCTCTCATACGAGCCATCACCCTCCTCCCCTCATCATTCATGATGATGGCTCGTGTCTTATCATCTACAAGGTATCCATATCCCTCTAGGGTATGCCTAAGATGTGTCCACGCTCTTGGGCATATCTAAGAGACCCTTGTACATCTGGTGTAGCTACGGGGGTAGTATCTCTTGGAGTAGCACCCATAGGGGTGCTACCTGCGACGACTGAGCAAAAGCTAGAGTGACTGGAGTAGACGTCCCCATAGGTGTGACAAATCCAATAGGTAACACAACTCCGGCAGAATGATGAGACGGAGACATTGCATCGGTACCTCCACAACAACCACTTGAGCTATGCTCTCTCGAACTGCCAAGAGAGCGAGGAGTAGCAACTGTATCCCGAGCCGACCGCAGGCTCATTGCATCCATGTCTCTGTAGCATCCCCCAGAACCACTCCCTCCATCTGGCCCAAGCTTGGAGCGTCGACCTCACCTGTTGGAAACTAAAGCATTAGAGCGCATCGAAGTAGATCTAACAGAACGGCCTGACAGTGTCCGAGACAGCTCCTGGTTCGCCATATCTCTAAATTGAGCCATCTGATCTGGATACATACGCTTGAAGATCTCCTGTAGCTCCTCGTTGCTCATTCCTTGACTCATCATGCTGATCTAACTATCCACGAAGGTCACCTGCACAGACAAAAATTGATGTTAGCATAATCAATATAAATCATACAAAGCATGGCAATATAAATCTTAAAAAAATGATCTGACTTAAAATGCATATCTTATGTACACTTATAAGCGATTCATCAACGAATTGAGTAGGTGGATGCTCCAAGTATGAAGTGCCCTATGGTCCCATGTCAATCTCCTGACACAACTCTGAATACACTGGAAGGTCGATAGATATGTCACCACAAAAGGACGAGTCCACCTCGTTCTCAAAGAATTCTTGGACTCTTGTATTTCCATCATTGTTACCCGATTTTGGCTCCTCTACATGCTCCAAGCTTTCAATGGTCTCCACCTCTTACAATATCAACCCCTTTATTTGCATACTGTCCTCATCTACGCTCGGAACATTGCTTTGATCATATACTCTCGCACTTCGGGGAGTTGAAGGTTTTTAATATCACCATCGAGGCTGTCGGGGGTTTGGATAGAAAATTACCTGTTCAAAATCACGTACAAGAGAGATTTAACTTTTGTGACATGTATCATGTTGTAAAAAAAAAAAACATGAGTTCATGCACCTGTTCACAATGGACCGGCAACACAAATGTGTCGCACAAATCTGTCCATTTTTTTCGGAATCTATTTTGAGAAATCCAGATGGATCTCATCGAATTGTTGCTCCAGCTCCTTCAAGTACCACTTTGAACCACTGCACATCAAATAGGATCATGGAGAACCTACGATAATCCACGGTGACAATAGTTTACAAGTTTCCAAAATACTCCATCTCATCTATAATCGTGTTTGGATCCGTTGCTCGTCGTCGGCTCTCTTGCTCGAACTTTGCCATGATACCACAATTTGTTGTGGAGTGCATTTTGTCAATAGGCTCTACGTGAAAATGTCATCCGCGTGACCACGCCGCACTATATATTTTGTACTGTACATTGAAACACTTAATTAGTTGTCATATATAAAATATAGATATAACAAACCCTAAACACGTCATCACCTTTGGACTACATCCCCTCGAGAATTCCCACTCCTCGGTTGAGACCTTTGCCCCTTTGTGAGACACTGTGGTCAAAGCTCCATGCAACTATCGCGCTGACATAAACCACGGCATCTCCTCCATGCGCTTGGGATATTGAATCGGTTGATGGCACATACTATGTTGAAATTCACATTGCGCTTCTTCTCGGTCTTTCCTAGCTTACTAGTACCTAGCGAGCCACGACTCCATGGAGGCATGGTGCAACATACAAAAGCGATTCGCTTTCTCCTGCATTGCAGCATCCATTCTTTTTTCTATCCCATTTTCCAACCACCACATCTCTGGTCAGTCTATCATCGTCCTTCAGCGCGACCATAACATACTGTTGTCTGAATCCACTGTTGGTAGCCATTGTGAAATATGCATTAATGCCTCAGACACCAATCAACCTTTAGCTATGCTACCTTCTGGCCGAGCTCATTGTCACACAAAGCCTTTCAGGGTTTTCATGAAGGGCTCCAAGAAGAACATCCATCGCGTATGGACAGGTCTAACAATCTCCATTTCACTTACAAGATACATAAGAAGGTGGATTTGTATCGTGAGCATGCTGGTAGGTAGGTATTTCTCAAAGAGATAGACTGTCTCCACTACTTCTCGCCTTGCGGATTCAATAGAGAAAGTCTTAATCTCCTTCTGTGAGATCCATTGCACTAAAGTTGAAAACTTGTAAGCCACCTTGCGTATTTCTGGAGTAAGGCATCCTGCGATCACGATTGGTAGTACAAACTACCACAAACGAGGAAGCATTATGAACAATGACTATACTCTAAATAGCAAAATATGCAAGCCACTTACAATCCATTCGTAGTACAAACTTGACATATCTTATGCCAATCATGGGATTTTAGCCCTGATAATTGGTTATCTTTAGAAAATAACAACAACAACAACAACTACCACTACCACTACCACTACCACTACTACTACTACCAAAAACAAGAAAAGAATAAAGTAAAAAACCACTACTACTACCATCACTACTACTACTACCACTACAAATAAGAAAAGAAGAAATTAAAGAACTACTACTATTACTACTACTACAAACAAGAAAAGAAGAAATTAAAGAACATGATCTTACCCTCTTTTTGTTTTTTATTCATTCATTCTCCCCTCTCCCTTCCTCTCTCACTCTTTCTCCCTTTCTCTATTATGTTTAATGTTTTTTTCCTCTCTCTCTTATTTCTTCTTTCCTTTTCTCTCTTCCTCTCCCTCTCTCATTTCCTCTCTTTCTCTCTCAATACACATGATTTTTAACAAAAACAAGCAAAAGAAAAGGAGAAAAAATGAAAACAAAGCAAGAGGGAACAATGCACTCATCGAAAAGGCCCGAGGATAGATTTGGCATCTCCTCTTCGCGACAGCGGCTCCTCTTCGCCCTCCGTACACTTCCTTCTCTTCTTTGCAAACGACGGCGGAAGCGGTGAGAAGCTTTCCTTCTCACTCTTTCTCTCTTTCTCTTTCTCTCCATCTTAAACGCAAGATGTAGTTCGCTCTCTCTTTTGTTCGTTCGTGCAAAATGACGCACTCGGATTTCAGCCCGCTTGAGTACCGTCACTATGATGCAAATATCGATGCTGCTAATTTACGTCAAAAATCGCCGTCGCTATACTCCTGTATCCTTGTAGTGTAATTTGGATCTTACACAAAAGCTTACAAGCATGGACCCCCTCTCTTACATGCTTATATATATATATATATATATATATATATATATATATATATATATATATAAGTAAAGTCAAAGCATCTTTTGAAAGATGTTTTTTAATAATTTTAATAAATCCCAAGAGAAATCGAATTTCAAGAAAATTTCCGTGCTACCCGACCGGTTTCGACCTAGTCTACAAAGTCGCAAAAGAAACTTTTTTCAGATGTTACGAATGCGCACACTGATGGATATAAGCATTTTTCTTCTCTCTTTCACCCTTATCACATCAACCTCCCATTTTATTCTTCTTGTAAATATATTATAATAATGTGCTTTGGACATCCACCTCTTGTAATCTAGCTCCCTTTCTCTAGCTTGTCTATCACTACCCTTGGCTTCTTGCATGATGACCAAGGTGGGGACTTGTCCCATCCACTATTCTCCATATTATCAAACATGCCATATATCATCTAGGATTATGTTAATAAAGAATATTAGCTTAATCTAATCCCTCATGGAGGTTATATAAGGTGCCCATAGAGATGTAAAGAAATAATCACAAGCACATGAGAGCACTCTAGATCACCAAGCCCAAAGGGGAGCCACTAAGAGCACATTATGCAACACCCTCATGCTAGTCCATCTCTTTGAGGTAAGCTATGAGTGAGTCTCTTTTTTATATAGCATTCTATGAATATATAATGACAAGCTTCCTCTATCTTTGCTCCTCTTGTCTCCCTCTCTTCTCATCTCTCTCCCTCTCTCTCATATTCTAATATGACTTCTAGATCATATGGTGTCCAGATCATATGTCCTCTCTTTTAATTCTCCCTCTACATTTATACTTAAACTTATTATGTAAGACTTGCCATATGCTCTATTGGTGGGGAATTCTTATTTTCTCATGTTATATAAATGTTTATGGGAGAAATTAGGAGCCATCACCTCTCTTAACCTTCCTTCATTTTCATTTTTCTTAAGATGGGCTACAAATTCTCTCTTGTGAAGTTGTATTCTTTCTATTCAAGAAATGGATGTCCTAGTCCATCCTCCCTTTGGCTAGGTGGTGCCTTTCTTTAGCTCTCTTAGTGAGGATTGGAGGCTAGGTGGGTAAGAGGCAACCCACTCATCTTTTCAACTCTCACTACCATTATGGAATATCCATTAGACCCAAATGCAATGAATTTAGATAAATCTAGCTTACATATATTTAGCTCACCAATAATAGTCTCAAACAAAGATCTTGCAGTGCTATCATGCACACGTATGATATCATAAAAGCTCATTTTAGGAATACAGTAAGCCTCAAGATATGATAAATAAATAACCATATGTCCATGTGAGGAGATAACGTTTGACTCATCAATTAAAACACCAAACCATGGACTAGTTGAAACATTTTCTATTGTACTTTTCATAAGAGATGACACCATGTAAAAAATCATTTTAGCACATGCCTTATCATCATTATAAAGACTAGTAGTGTATGGTGCATGGAAATCTTGCAATAAGCTCATCATTTCAGGAAAAACAAAAAATGATAATTTTTCTTTGCGATCAAATATGCAGTTCTAAATAATGAAAGTAATGTCTCATCTTTTACTTCTCTAATTTTTTTAATACTCTTTTCAATGGAGTTTTTTCCTTCAAGAAAAATAGCTTGCATATCAAACTTATGACACAATGTACGAGCATGGGATTTTAAGTTACTAATTTTAAAATTTATAGACCTGCATTTCGAATATACACTATGTGGATGAGAGTGTTTCAAATAAAATTTACAATATATTCTTACTTCATCTCTATCATAAACAAGTCATTTAAATTGGTATGGCCAATCCTCTTGAAAAAGTAAGCATTATTTTTTCCTTTAAAATTTAGCACTTTCTTCAAGTGACATATTATTGAATGATTCATTTGAAGATAACACATTAACTACAGTTGAGTCCCCAACATTATTTGTATTTTCTTTTACCTTTTTAGATGGATGATTGGCTATGTTTCCAATCCCAACCCATGCAAGAAGGTTTCCTTGTCTCTTATCTTTCAATTTAGGTGTCATTTCTCAAAGATAAAAAGAGTGATTGTGATTTTATAGTATTTTCTATAAGCATTAAAATTTGCTACCTTTTTTTATGCATTCGTTCCCTTTGAAAATCCAAGTTCCTCCAAAGGCCAACCTCTATCTTCAAACTACAATGTCTCACAAACCTTTAATGTATTAACAATCACATAGTAAAAAAAAAAGAGTACAAATATTTTGTCTTTAAGATTTCATTAACATCCATTTAGAGATAAAAAGAGAGAGAGAAGACTTAGGAGAGAGAGAGAGAGAGAGAGAGAGAGAGAGAGAGAGAGAGAGAGAGAGAGAGAGAGAGAGAGAGAGAGAGAGAGAGAGAGAGAGAGAGAGAGAGAAGATCATATATACATAAGAGATTGATATTCTTATTATCCTTGTGCTTGAGCCTTGTGTTGTAGTTTTGTATTGTAGCAGTGTAGCATGCAAGTTCCTTAAGGCCCCAGGAGTGATGCCAAATGGAGTCTCTCCCTCTCTAAACAAGCCTTCAAAATAGACTCACAAACTGAGTCGAACACACACACACACACACACACACACACACACACACTCTCTCTCTCTCTCTCTCTCTCTCTCTCTCTCTCTCTCTCTCTCTCTATGTCTATCTGTCTCTCTCTCAACACTATATTAGGGATTTTGGGAATTTCCATCCACTTTGGGAACCCCCAATACCTTTATTATTTGACCACATGGTCAAATCTTGTTGTCTTACTTAAAGGTGGAGTCTATTCTAAATCACTACAAGAGAAAGGCCCTATAGACGCGGACCTGTACATGAGAAATAGCGGGCACATTTATCAGTGTGTCTATTGGCGCTAGTATATAGACGTGAAAAATGCGTCTATATACCTGTGTTTTTAAACACGCTTATAGATGCGAAAATAAACGCACAGATTTTTCATTTCTCATAAAGTCCCTAAATATGATCAAACATCTTAACAGCTAGTATTTTTTAGAATACATTACCAACTTTACTTCTTTGTGGTCTAATATAGCTTACCCAATTGTACTTCTTTGTGCATCTTGGTGCATTGTTCTTTGGATGTGCACATTCAATTCTAATACTATAACACAACAAATGTTATATGTATCACAAAAGTAAATAGCTCTTAATTGATATTTTAGTTGTTTCTGAGTATTACAAATATACGTCCAATTATTCAAAGCTAATTATATGCTACAATGAATGATCAATCTCATCTTCAATGAGATTGGCCCTTGCTAGACTATCTACCTCTAGGTCTATGGTACCAATAGGCAATGAAACAAATAAGTCTATCCCACTGTCAGATGTATTGCTATGCTCAATTTCTTCATTATCATTTGCAACCATATTGTTATCCTCTTCTGCGCTTCCCATGTATATTATCGATCATCTTGCACTGCATCATGTATATCATCGATCATGGCATCATCATGTACATTATCATTGATTGTTGGATTGTCATCAACTATCTCTATGTTGGTAGTATTGCTATATATTGGTTTTGAATGATTAGATATGGGGGATGACATGCCACCATCGGTTATTGTTTACCATTGGGTGATACACAACCTGCATTTAAAAAACAAAAAGTAAGCAACTTAGATATTTATTGTATTTTGAGAATGTATCAAGAAGTAATATATATAAAAATAAATAGCTTCTAATATACCTACTCACATTGTTGAGGTAGTACGAATGTATTATTCTTACCTTGGTGAAATTTGGTAGAGTCAATCACTACAAAACCACTTGGATGACATCTAATTGTGCAATGCTCACCCGTTGTTACTACTTCTTTAAACCACTTCACATCTAGTACATATATAAAAAATCACCTAAAGTCAAGCTTCAAAATATCTTGGATCAAGCCACAATAACCTTCCATGGTGCCATTGGTATCCTGGAAGTTTGCAAGGATACCACAATCCTAGGTATTTCTCTTATCATCTATACGTTGAGTTCGAAAATGTTTGCCTTCACACCAAATAGCATTGAACAATGTGCACTAGTAGTACATTGTTGAGATTATATTAATGATTTAGTTAAAGATGAAACATGTAAAATTATTATATCATATATAACTAAATATAATTTAATTATAAGTATGTCTCACCTTTGATAAGCAACCTCATACATATTCCCACTCCTCTTGCGATATATCCATCGCCTCCTCTTTTTCCATCTTCTCCATTTCTTCATGTAGCCAATCTATATCAATATAATATGGAAGTGCACTTAAATGTTCTGGATATGGAACATTACGTCCATGTCTAGCACGAAATGCTTGTCTTTCGCTTACTCTTCTTGCCCTTGCTTCTTTAATTAGAGTCACCCATTTGCTCATTACTTTGCTATTAAGCACAAAAAATACATTTAACTTACGAAGTTCCTCTTTTATTAGCACTTTGCTCCTTCCTTTTCCTTGAGGTATTATAGAGGTTATCCTCAAATCTTCATCATCTTTTCATAGTCATGGTAAAGAGGGCTCCACTTTAATAAGATATTAAGAGATTTGTGCAAGGGATGATTGCACTAACCAACCCTCAGCCATGCTTCCCTTAGGCCGTGCATTTTGCATTACAAAATCGTTTAGGGTTTTTATAAAGCGCTCTAGAAAAAACATCCACCTTGCATGAACTACCCCACAAATTGCGATCTCATTAATCAAATGTATGAGTAAGTGTACTTGAGTAGTCAAAATGGAGCAAGTAAAAGTTTCCTCCACCAAACAAACCACCTCAATGGACAATACTTGAGCCTCTTGCAACGTATTTGGATCGATTTCCTTCAAACTCACAAATCTACCAACATGCAATTGAGAACGATGATTAGTTTTGTCCATAAATTCAAGCGGGTTTACTACGTGATGTACGTAATATGTAAACTAAAAAATAAGTATAATGTATACATACCTTGTGAGCTCACCTATCTTGTAAATGATATCACACACATCTTTCAAAACACAATGGGATATGCTAGTAGGAAGGATGAACTATATGCAAATATTCATACGTTGTTAAGTCTACATAGTTACTCCACTAATTAATATATTTATGGCTATGAAAATCCTTACCTGAATCATTTTGTACCAATCGTGAAATTTCAAACCCGATAGTTGCTCCACACCTATTTTATTTTTCTTTATGAAGGCTCCCTTGAGGCATCTCATATATCCTGTGGGAGTTCGAAAGCTACATATCTGCTACTTCACCATCTTTTCTTCGGTCTTCGGCAACATCCAAGGTACACGTGATAACTCGATCTTTTCTCTGGGTTCGATGCGTGGTCAAGCTTGTCTCATACGTCCAATGCTACATAAATCCTCCCTTACATTGACAGAATCACGAGCCCTGATTAAGTGATCCCATAATGTAGAGACAACATTCTTGAATATATGCATGGGGTCCAACAAGTGATTGATCTTGAGTTCAGTCCAATATGGGAGACGAAAAAATATAAAGAATCTAAGGCACAAACAATATATTATTTCTCGTTCTCATAATGGAGTGTACTTTAAAGACAAACAAAAGAAGTAAACTATTATTTACAACTCATGCCGAGTGGAGGATGATCATTGGCGTGTGTCCAAGTGTCCTTTCAATCTTGAATGGTCAGAGATTGTGGAGTTCTTCCATTAGTGGGGGGTGCATATTTGGGTGGTCAATAGGAAGAAAACGATGATGATTGTCATAGATAATCTCCTTCAAGTGTGTCGGTCTAGAAGAAACCAGAGAAGGACCGCAAATTGGACATGCATGATATCTTGATGTAGTTAAACATGTAGAAACAAGTGGGTTAATGATGACATATATTTGATTAAGGGTAAGAATGAATAAAATAGAGTACGCAACTACCTGAACACTCTCCATAGCCTGGAAAGTCATGCATGGTCCACAACAACATGCCCTTTAAAGTGAAATCTCTAGAGGGCAATGATGCACTCACATCTTGCATCTCAATACCTCTCCATAGCATTTCTAGCTCCTCGATCAAAGGCTCTAAGTAAACGTCCATGTTTTTTACTTTGTATTTTTCAGGAATCAAAAGGGACAACATTATATGCCTTTTTTTTAATTGCTATGGACGGAGGGATATTATAGTTTTTCAATACCACTGGCCATACACTATATGAGGTGATTTTGATGCCAAATGGATTTATTCCATCTAATCCTATATCAAATCTCAAATTTCAGGGCTCTTCTTTGAAAGTAGGTTACAAATTATCTACGTGTTGCCAAGCTAGTGTATCTAAAGGAATTCTCCACTTTCCATCACTTGAATGGTGACTAGCATGCCATGACATGAGTCTCGCAATAGATTCACACTTAAACATAAGTTGAATACGTGGAATAATAGGAAAATATCGCAAAACCTTATGAGGCACATCCATTGATTTCATCTCCTGGTTGTATCTTGGTTCACCACAAATATGATACTGTCGTGTAGATGCATGATCTCCATGAAACAAGATGCAATCATTGACACATGCATGGATTTTAACGTAATCGAGACCTCCAAGAGATGTCAAGAAACGCCTTGCTTGCTCCCTTCTAGTTGGTAATTTATTTCCATTTGAAAGCATTTGTGACAATAACCTGCATATATTGTGCAAAAAGAGTTAACAAACTACGAATATTATCTAGAAGCATTTATGAATTAATATCAAATGATACATACTTCAATAATGCATTCAAGCTAGCATTACTCCATCCATAAATGGTTTGTAAGTTTAGTATCTCAAGAGATGCATGTAGAACGGAGTATGTGCGTACAATGGAGTTTTCGACGCTATGTGTAGCGGGTCATTTGTTTCTCTAGTGGCACCCTCCCCTCGAACCTCATGGAAAAATAAATTGTGCACCATGTTATCCAAATTCTCTTTCTCAAAAACTTGATGGGGCATTTGAAGAGGGCTGCTATCGTCGTTATCAGTCTCTACTCTTCTTAAGGACTCTGCCTCCTCGCGTCGATGCTTCTAGCCTCGCGACACCTTGGAGGGACTATTTGATGATGTGGTACCGCATCCTGCTAAAAAAAAAAAGGAAGTTTTATTTAATGGTGAAGACGCAACATAGACCAATAATATTTGTGTAAATAAAGTAGTAAAAATTACTGGGTCTTTTCCTTGGTCCCACTCTTCGTACATGCTGAGGTGTGACATTGTGATTCGATGTGCTCGAAAAAAACATCCTCGACAACGATCACACATACATTTGATTTTTCGTCGTAGCCAAGCATCTCGATTGTGAAGATGCAATATCTCGTCCTCATTGGAGGATGTACTGTTTGTTGACTCAGCATGTCCCATACTAGTAAAAGATGAAGACATAATTACACCTGAATCATAAGGACATATATGATTTCATTTGGCATATATGTCATATTCTCTAAATATTTTAATACTTACAACATGGAGACAAACATTTGATATTAAAAGACTAGGAAAGTCATGTTGATCCAAAAACAACCATAAGCTAGCATTTTAATAAGTTTAATTGTAATCGTGTCTATCAGCGCGTGTAATATCTTTTATCTATGCATATAGATACGCAATTACACGCACTTATAGACGCGCCACGCGAATATAATTTTTTTTAAAAAAAAGTTGTGGCTTTCTTTTCAAACTAGTGTTTTTCTACGTTTTTTGCGTGTTTTCTGCAATTCAAGCTCGACAACACTAATCATGCCTATCTATCACTTCATGAAGACAAGGAGAGAAGGAAATAAGAGTAAAAATAGGAGGAAGGAACCAGAGAGTAAAGAACAAGAGCCAAACAGCAAGGAAGAGAAGAAGAATCAAGCAACCTACCAAGGGAAGGGGAGAGGAGGACAAGGAGTTTGCAACCTAGTTGCCACCCGTCGGAACAAGCAAAGAAGGTGAGTTCTTCTTCTCTCTCTCAATCTTCTTTGCTTTCTCTTTGTTTGTTTGTCTCTCTCTCTCTCTTTACATGCTTTAGAAAATCTATGGAGGCTTCGCATCGTTTTTATAACAGTTTTTGAAAATATGGTCTGACTTTGCGTGTCTGTAGGCGCGTCTGGCTGACAGTTTAGATGCGTTTTTAGACGCGTATATAGACGGATGTTAACATAACTAATTAGAGTTAAGGTCTGAGTTTTTTTATTTGTTTAATATTATGCTTTTGTGTCTGTTGGCACGTCCAGAATGCAAAGTAGATGCGGATATAGACGCGCTAACAAACGCGAAACATAACTGTATCTTTCAAAGCTTTCTGATTTTGTAGTAATGGATTTTTGCTTGTGTAGATGTGGAATCTTGGATCTTCCAACACTGATCCTGATTTGGAACGCATGAACAACACGTTAACAGAGTTTTCTAGAGGTGTTAGTAGTTTTTTTGGAGGTTTTCCGAACAAGGAGCAATTCATGGGGGAGCTGACCAGTTATCTTGGTCGCCCTTCCACTGCAGAGGAGGTTTTTAGTGTCATGTCTGGGATACCTATCACATCTTTTCCTAGCACTGCTGCATAAACACCAAACCTTGGCACACTAAACCTTGGTACACCAAACCTTGGTACGCCTCTAACAGGTACTCCACGCACTATGCATACACACATATCAACTGATGCACAGGGATCAACTGAAGTACATGGATCGACCGAAGCACGTGTATCTGCAGAAGCACGTGCATCGAGTGAGGTAGAGGGCAGTGCCCGTCGAGGGAGGAGAGAGAGTCGTGCAGGAGGACGAGGAGGTCGAGGGCTTTGTGGGGGTTGCCTAGGAGGTGGCTCTCGATCACCCTCACGGGGAAATGAGAGAGGCAAGCCTCCACAAATGTACTACTCTGTCACAGATATTGGTGGTATCTTGCATAACCCTCAAGGGAGGGAAGTGATAGCCTACTTGAGGAGTGTCATGCATGACACATACAAAGATTGTATGATTCTCTTCAAGCACAAAAAAAGTAGTTTGTGGCAAGAGGTACTAAGGGCAGTACATAGAAGGTACCCTAATCTCGAGAATTTACGATTCTCAGATGATTGGGGACGGTCAAAGGTGAGAGACGCGCTTCATAACAAGAGGTCTCACCTTATAACACGCGCCAAGGAGTCACTACGGAGACAAGAGCAGGGGCGTCCTGGATATGGCCAACCACCCAATTGCCACCGTAGGGAGTGGAAAGAGGCCAAGAAGAGAGCAGTAGAGAAAAGGACAAGTCGCCAGCATGCAGAGGCGCGATGTATCCAGATGGCAACCATGGGATCGTCGCATTATGGATCGGGTGGCAGTGAGTCATGGGAGGCTGAGTTTGTAAGTATTATTTGATTTCTTTTTTTAATTGAATTTTGTAATTTGTTTCAATTCATTATGTAGTGTGTTCTAATACGTTGTATGTTAAAATTATTTTATAGTATCATATCGTTGGTAGGATGCCTACTCCTAGAGAGGTAGGCTACCATCGAGGTCATAACCGGACATCCACTTGGCAGCATTTCTATGAGGAGGAACTGATCACGGAGGAGTAATACAATCGTGCCATGAGGATTCCACAACCAGAAGAGGTATGTTTTATTTTTTACATGAAAAGTATAGGTAACTCTAATTTATTGTTTGTAATGGTATTTATATACCTTAATCCTTTGTGTAGGCGAACCCTGATACAGTCGAGGATAGCGAAGGGAAGACTAGCAGTAGTGGTGGCAGCAGCGGCAGCGGCACCAATAACGGTGGTGGTAGCGACGATGATGCCTCTTCTGAGGAGATGTAGAGGAGCCCTATGCATGAATGCCTCCCCTTGGCCTTGTAGTTTTCATTTTTGATATGTATTACTTTCAGCTAGTGCTTGCGACCATGACCATGCTTGAGGTCACAAGCACTAGAACTCGTCATATACAAACATTTCATCTTTATATATGAAATTTCGTGTTCTACATTGTTTTGTTTTCAGTACAAAAATCTTCGAAATATGTACAAATGTTTCAGCACAGTACGCTCATCATGTGTTATTATCAATATATGGACTTTGGCTCTCCACATTCTTTTGCTTTTAATATAATAATCTTTCTATGTTTTCCCTAAGCATACAATTTGATGGGGGGAAAAAAACCAGAGAGCATGTGGCTTACAAAGCCACATGCTCTTTGTTTTTTTTTTCATACTCTGTTTTGCGCGTCTATCTGCGCGTCTAAATTGCGGGAAAAATGCGTGTCTATAATCGTCAAAAAATTACAGAGTACACGTCTTTTTAGACGCGCAGTTACATATCTCTATAGACACAGAATTTGAATATATCTAATTTTTTATAAATATGATTATATATTTACGGAGCCTGTCAATAGGCGCGTCTATATTTGTATCTGTTTTCGCATCTATATGCGTGTGCAGTTTTCATTATAAGCGCGCTTGTAGATGCAAAATTTTAGAAGCGCTAGTAGATGCGGTAATAAACACGCCCAATATTTTTAAATAGAATTTAAATATTGTGTCTACAAGCGCGTCTATGGAGCCTTTTTGTTGTAGTAAATGCTATATAAGCTACATTCCCAAATCCCACTTTTAAATATGGATCAAGATTTAACCATGTGATCAAATATTTATCACTTATTTGAAATTGGGACTTGGAAAATTTCCAAATTCTCCAATATATCTGTCTGTCTGTCTCTCGCTCTAAACAAGCCTCCGAAATAGATACAAACTAAGACTTGAGTCAAATGACGATGAAGACAGACTCTCTCTCTCTCTCTCTCTCTCTCAATAAGCCTCCGAAATAGACACAAACTAAGACTTGAGTCAAATGGCGACGAAGACACAGACTCTCTCTCTCTCTCTCTCTCTCTCTCTCTCTCATCTACACAACTATGGCATTGCCTAGTGCCCAAGCTCCAGGAGTGCAGTCGCCGCTAGTGGCTAGCTACCCAAGCTCTACACATTTCAGAATATTTCCCCACTCTAGAGTTCGAACTCCGCCCATGCTCGTGGCTCCAATAGCTACTTGGAGATTCCACCCAAGAGATTTTACCTCGGTGCCCAAGCTAGTTATGGTGTAGGATTGAGAAAACTTGAACGACACCCATGCTAGTTGTAGCACATGACTTAACCATTTGATGAATGGCGTCGGGGGGTGGTGTAGGCAATGAATGGAGCTTGAGGGGTGTAGAATGCAAGAAGTGTAGCCCTAAGGCCTGTGGGTCGTGGAGGTTGGGAACGTAGGATGCAAGAAGTGTAGCCTTGGGGCTTGCAATTCACACAAACCAGGAATGAAGAGGCCAAAAAAGAACATCGAGACAACAAGTTATCGCTTGAACTCTAAACTCAAGTCTTAGACTTGAGTTGCATGATGAAACCAAAGTTTTTGATGCACACAGACACACACACACACACACTCTCTCCAGTTTGTTGGCAGTAGTCTTGACTCTTTAATCAACTTTAACTATAAAACGTTTAAACTTTAAATTTGAAAATGTAATGGTTAATAATAATTAATTCAAAATTAAAATTTAAAAATTGATATGTATTATTGAAAATAATTTTCCATGTATACTTAGAAAAATCTTATCCTTCTACTTTAATCATGAGAATGATATTGTCCTTCCATGATAAATATTAACTTGCCTAAATCCTTTTCACTTGTATTTTTCACAAGTAGGTAAATCTTCCTCACATTGAATCAAATGAGTTTTCTCTTAAAATAAACCGGACTTAAGATGAAGCAAATGAGTTTTCACAAGTAGGTAAATCTTCCTCACATTGAATCAAATGAGTTTTCTCTTAAAATAAACCGGACTTAAGATGAAGCAAGCCTGCCTTTTCCCGAACATTGCCCTCTTTTACTTGTTTGAGTCTTAGCCTTCGTGCTTTCACTCTCCCTTTTACCTGTTTAAGTCTTCTCTCGATCGTCCTGTAATGACACTTTGCAAGTTCTGAGTCTGTACTCGATCGTGCTTTCACTCTCCGTTTTACTTGTTTAAGTCTTCTCTCGATCGTCTTGTAATGACACTTTGCAAGTTCTGAGTCTGTACTCGATCGTCTAAATACCAGGTGACTGTCATTACAAGTTCTGAGTCTGTACTCGATCGTCTAAATACCAGGTGACAGACTAAGTTGTCTCTCTTGCACTTATCGATCTCGTGTTGGGCATCAGCAGCAGCCTGCAAGGAGGTCCAGCTCGTGCATATTCTTATCGTCGTCGTCGTCGTCGTCGTCTCCGCCGTAGTCATGGACGTACGGCAGCCTGCCTGCGAGGACCAGGCGTCGAACTGGCCACGGCCCATCCCGCAGGAGGCGCAGGACGGGCGCGGCCGCGCTCAGCAAGCACACGCGGGACTGCTCCGCCGACTGTTTGCGCCGCCTCCCGCCCTCCTCATCGGCAGCGAACAGCGCTTGAACGTGGCGCAGCACGGGCTCGGACATGCCGGACATGCCCTGGAATCCGCAGTGGCTGACGGCCAACCTCTTGGGAGGCGGCGCGCCAGGGTCGTCGTTGCGATCGTCTCGGATGACTATGTGCCCCTTACGGCGAAGGGTGCTGGCGGTGGGAGCTGAGGAGTCCGCCTGGCCGTCGCCTTCCATGACGGTGAAGTTGGACACGTGACAGCCGAGGAGGCGGCCATGGGAGTCGGTGACGAGACCGCCGCGGACGTCGAGGGCGAGTTGGAAGCGGGCGATGAGGCCATATGCGGGCCCGGCCGGGAGGGAGAGGGCGCCCTCAACGACCCGGGGATGGGCCTGGTCGGCGTTGTCGTAGGTGAAGCAGAGGAGGGGGTCCCCGGGCGAGAGCATGGCCACCGGGTCCAGCTGCCAGGGTCCCGGCAGGGCCTGCAGGTAGCTCGTCGTGGGCGGCCACCTGCCCACCGGCGCCATCACGCAAAGCTCGCAGTTCTGGCTCGGGCGTGGCCACCCCGCCAGCCTCACGTAGTACACCAGCGGCTCGCCCCCCTCGCCGTTGTACAGCGGGTACTCCACCAGCAGCGCCGGCGGCCTTCCGTCCGCCACCGCCTCGGGTCGGTTCACGATGCTTTCCACGGCCGACCTCCAGGTCATGGTCTCGCCGTGGTCTCCTGCCAGCCACGCGCAGCCTACATAGACCCCGCGCGACAGCAGCCTTGCGAGCCGTGCAGCTGATGACCACGACGACGATGGCACTGCAGCCACTGTCACCGCATTAATATCCTGCGTCGCCGCCCGCTTCCCCCTCCCTCTCGCCTTGATCGGCGCCGGCTGTTCCTCTCCGTCGCCACGGTCTACGTAATACAGTCGACCGAGTAGCTGCGATATGCGTCGCATGTTCACGTTTGCTCTTCTCCGACGCCTAAAGTCAGGATACGGGAGCCAGGATGAATTTCACTTTACATATGTAGTCGCAGGCGCGACCAAAGCCCAAAAAGCCACAAAAAAGAAAAAGCAAAACACAAATCAAAGCTGCGCAGCGCTTTTGAGCGACGTAAGATTGGATAGGACTAAATCTGAGAGCCAGGCCACGCGCTCTGCTTTGCTAGTCTTTTAACCGCGTTCTTGCCTTCCCTCTCCTGGTCGGTGGTCTCATTCTGACGGTCACATGATTCTTTGCATACTAACGTACGTCCAGGCCCCTACCTCACCATCCCGTCCAAATATACTGCCTCCCTACCTTCACCTGCACCTCCACGCACAGGTGACTGGTCTAATATACGTACGGAGCCTGCAATGTCCGACATCTCACCTGATCGGGAGCTCCTATCGTGCCCGAACTGTGTCGTCTGCAACCTGCACCTCAAGCATCAGAAGGCGCGCACAGCCGGTTCATCTCTGCTCGAAGCTTCAATGTGGACTGCACCTTCTGAGATCGTATAAGTCCAAGCCCACCACTCTCCTTAATAAAAATTACAATGTTTTACACATGGATCAAAACTTTAGACCACCTCATTCCTTCATAGCATGTTTATGGCTTCTTGCCACCGCCTTCGACTAATGCGGGTGGGTGCAACCAACGTCGTCGTCCACGGAGACACAAACGTCCATATTGTATTTTGTTGCCGACATCTGGTGCATGGTCGCCTAAGTGTGAACTGCAGCGTGTGTACATACGCATTCACGAAAACGACGAGGATGATGATGACATTTCTTCTTACCTTCTTTCATTTATGCTCTCATGCTCTTCTTCCCTCCCTCCCTGACATTGGCTTCCCTCCATGATGCTAGAAGCTAGCCTTCGGCGCCCACACTATAAAAGACTCTTAGTGTCACGACTCCTTCGACCAATGTTTCCTAATAGCTAGCCATCCTTCTCTCCACTTTGGAGAACATAGTGTGTATCATAACAACCGTAAGGTGACGAGTAACCCTCGTTTTGTTCGTGGAGGGGGACGAAGGCTAGGCCAATGTTTGCGTCCTCACTTATCTGAACATTTTCCTTTGTAATCTACTACAATATCTCAATGGTCTTTTTAAAAATCCCAATTGCACATTCTTCATTGACAAGCTATTGGCCCTCAACGCCTAGATGGTGTTGCATCACCTACTTAACCTATAGCAATCTAATAGTTTGTTGAGGCTTTGTGCTCTCACGTTCTTGGTTTCATTTCTTAGCCATCTTCTCCTAAATGGTTGCATAGAAACAAGGGATGATTTTCAAGCAGTAAGGGATTTTCCTCATTTTTATGGGTCCCTTTGACAACATACTTGAATTGCAATCAAGCTTCCATGTAATGTGTTTTACCAATTATCTTGGGGAGACAGGAAGTATAAGTGTTGGTGTAAATGGATCTTCAAATCCATCGAGACATTAGCAACCACATGTCTATTCATATCGTGCACACAATCAGTTATAAATAGTGAATGTATTGCCTCAAATCGATTATCATCTTCTTTTCATTAATTGTGGTGCTCTACTATTGATTCTCTCTCTCTCTCTCTCTCTCTCTCTCTCTCTCTCTCTCTCTCTCTCTCTCTCTCTCTCCATGGCTCCTCCTCTTGATGCACTATGGCCCCGAGGCTATGTTGCACACATGGTATCAGGGCAGGCTCAGCCTGTGCATTTTCTCAAAGCACTAGAAGATGATGGAGAGGCCGTTATTCAAATTTTTTTTGCCTTGATTCATCAGTCTACTTTCCAAGTCATCGTCGTGGAGACGATGATCGTGCTAGTCCTAATTATGATGATGACGCTCTTGACAATTGTATTATCAATCTTCATGCTAAGATTCCCATTGTTTTTTGCGATGCCATCTCTTATGATGCTTCTCTTGTATATATTGATTGAGCAACAAAGCACGTTGAGGGAGATACTACTGTTGGTGTGAATGGTCATGATAAAGATACACAACCTAGCAATGAATTGAGAAAGTGCACTGAAGACTAGTTTGAAATAGCTATCCCTGTTCCTTTATTTAGCTTCCTAGCCATTACAATGCAATCTTTAGATTTTTGATATGGATCCGGGGCTTAAGGATCTGCATTGATTTTTGATATGGATTCGGGGCTTGAGGATCCGCATTGATTTTTAGTCAATTATTTGTATATTTTGGTTCGCATCCCAATGTGCATATATCAAGAGATTTATATGAAGAAAAGAAAGTGTAATAAATATGCTATATGAGAAAAGAGCCAGCATATTATATTCTAGCTCTTCTCCTTAGAAAAATCAAGATATCCTCATCTTGAGAGAAACTCCATATAATCTCTCTTGAAATGGACTCTTCAATCCATGCAACATCCTCTTTGATGAAGTCTATACATTGAATGATGTATTCACAGAGAGGAAAATTTTTGAGAGGTTTCTTCCTAGTTTCTAGAATCCTGATAGGTGGTACTTTTCATGGATTCCTTGAGTTGGCATTACAATTTGTCTATCATCTAGGATATATTCAAGGTTAGATATGTAAGACTTTAGAAAACTCACATAAAATACATTATGTACTTTGAGATGAGGTAGAAGTTCTCACTTGTAGATATTCCTACTAAGACATTTAATAATTTCATAAGGTCTATAGTATCTTAGACTAAGTTTCTTGAATCTTCCCAGGGATAGATCTTTTCATTGGTTGGATTCTCAAGAAAACTATGTCTCATTCCTTGAAAGTCATCGGAGTCATCTTGGAATTTGCATATGTCTTTTATCTATCTTAAGATACTTTAATATTTTGGACAATCAGCTTGATCTACTCTTCTATCTCTTTCAGCATTTTTTAAGATGCTTTAACCTTTAGGGTCAAATCGGAGAAATTCAGAGGAGACCTGCATTCTTACCATATAACACTTGAAAAGGAGTCATACCAGTAGTTTGTTGATATGAAGCATTGTAGGCAAACTCAACTAGTGGTAGCTACTCAATCCATTTCTTCGACTCTCTACTATAATAGGCTCTCAAAATATCCTCCAAGAATTAGTTAACTCTTTCACTTTGTCCATAAGTTTGAGCATGATAGGCTATATTGAAACATAGCTAAGTACAAGTAGCTTGAAACATATTTATCTAAAATTTGGAAGTGAACAACGAATCTCTATTAGTAATAGTCCTTTTTTGTAATCCATGCAGTCTCGAAAGATCTCTTTGACAAACAATCTAGTGATGTTAAATGCTTTGAAGGTGGTTTTTACAGAATGTGTACCTTTATCAATATATCTACAATCACTAGAATTGAGTCTTATCCTCCTTGCACATTAGGAACCAATCACAAAATTGAATTGATATACTCCCATCTCATTTGCAGTATGACAAGTGGATCTAGCTCTCTTAGTAACTTAATCATGTCATCTTTGATCTATTGGTAACTCAAACATTGAGTTACAACACATCAACTTTCATTCCAGGCCAATCATAGCTCTTCCTTACAACATTTACTATCTTTACATAGTTGGGATGATAGGCTACTACACTATCATATTCTTCCCATAAGATCTTATTTTTTAGATCCCAGCTATGTTGGTGGGCGCACATAACCTATGTTGGTAGTACAAAAGCTCTCCTTCAATGTGGTAATCCTTGTACTTGGCTTTCTTCTTTGGACTTTCTCCACATACTTGTATAGCTCTCTTTATCTAAAGGTAGATAGAACCATTCAAGATTTTTGTGGAATTACTACCTCTAGAATAGGATTACTAGGCATGAAAATTAGACTTGCAAGAAATCCTCTACTGGCAAGCTCCTTCAATAGCAAGAATTTTGAAGAAGGATTTCTTGCTTGAGACATCAACTATACTACATTGTCCTTTCCAGGGGTGAAATTTGATTTTTAAATCAAATTCGTGTAGAACTTCAATCTATCACCTCTATCTCATACTAAGGTCTAATTGGATAAAAATTCACTCGAGACTCTTATGACCAACCATAAGTGTAAATATCCTACCAAGCAAATAGTTTATGTTATCTCCTCTAGGTACTCTTTCTCTTCTTGTGGTAGGAGATACTCTATTATCTCCATGACTAAGCACTTAAAAGCCTAGATCATGGCCACACAAGCCTCGTTTTTCTCTAGGTCTTTCTCTTCATTTTTTGGGTATTCTTCTAAATCCTTTGTATCAAAACCTAGTGGCTCTATCATATCCATAGGGATGTCATGGCCGTCAATGGCTCTAAGGCAAAGGGAGAGGTTGGTTGAGGCATGTGAGGTTGTATCACATGATCTGTTGTCTTGAGTTCATAGTCATCATAGCTTTTTTGTTGCAACTATAGGATCAACTCTTTCTTGGTTGGCCCTTTCATCATAACATTGATCCTTTGAATATTTTCCATGCTTTCCATGGTGTTACAGATCAATTCTAGTTGGGATTTCAATGCATCTAGATCCTCAATTTGAGGCATGCAAGTTGGCATTGCACCTTTCCTAAACAATTCTTGTTGCTGTACCATGACCAATTTGTAGGCCTCCAATTGATGATGGCTTTCACTATATACGGCCACTCCTAGGTCATTGGAAACATTCATTAAGGTTGTCTCGTAGAGGCTTTTTGTGTCAAGCTTTTTGGAGATGGTCTCCTGCCTACAGACTTGTATATGAGGCATTCGATTGGTCTTGTATTTTTTGATACTGCGGATTTTTTCTTTTATGTAGATGGATTTTAGCCTTCTCTTGGGTCAGCTCCCAAGTGTGAACTAATGTGACTAGTGTCGGTTAGCTACATGCTTAATTCAATAGTTTCCATCGTGTAGTTCTTAAGGGCTAGATCTTACTCCTTGAGTGTATCTTGAAGGCCAATCATTGTGGCTCCATGCTCCTTATGCTAAACTTGAAGCTTTTAAAGTACTGAGTTGCACTATTTTAATTGAGTCTGAAGCTCTTGCATATGTTTTTCTTGAAGATTCTTGAGTATTATGTCATGCTTTTTCAGTTGGTTTTGGAGACTCTGGAGCACTAAGTTGTGCTCCTTTAATTGGTCTTAGGAGAATGAAAATGCCAAATTTGGTTGCTTAGATGTGATTAATGAGAGAATATTGAATTCATTGAAGAGCTCAACCATTAATTGTCCCTCGTCTTTAATTTATGTGAGGGTCACCTTTTCGACTATTTTTTGTCTTGGAACTTGGGAGAATTTGTATTTTTGAGAAATGTCCACCTATATTGTGTTTTGTCCACTCGCACGTCTTCTTTTCACATGCTCTTTCTTCATTCTCTTTCTCCATTCTCTTCTTTGTGCTCACTTTCTTATCATTGTGATCGTTGATCTGCTAAAATGTTTAGCAGTACCTTTGCAAGTAATACAGATGCGAGCACATGCAAGTACAAATTTACCATCCAACTAAATCCAATTTATTCATCTTGGAGAAGTATACATGGTCAAGTACCAACAGATGAGATGGAGGCCAACAATTTGCCAACTCAAGGAAAGAAACATATAGATTTGTGGGTGGATGGCAGTATTTATCCCAAGGATCCTTCAACAGGTAAACCTCCTAATTATTTAAATATTCATGACTATGTGAGATATGTTTAGGAAGGTTACAATGGGATGCTTGTCAATTGTAAACGGTTATACTCTACATCTTACACATACATGGCTTAGATGAATGAAATGAGAAAAGTATTATTTATTGCACAGACAAGCATTTTTGAGCTTACAAATAAGATTGACGTTTTGGAAAATACTAATAAGTCATTACAAGACAAGCTAGCACACTTAAAGAAAACTCAAATAGGATTTAGAGAGAGAAAGAGACTATTAAAAAATATAACTAGCTTGTATGAGAGAGTAAAGAAAAGAAGATCGAATATTGTAAAAGGAAATATGTCTCTAACATATTAGGTATTAATATTTGAGAGAGTGGGGAGAGAATCAATCTTTTAAAACAAACCATGAATAAGAATGATATTTTGAGGATTCTTAGGTCACCTCACAATATGGATTTGAGAGGTCCAACTCTCAAAGAATTGGTCAAGGACTTACAAGATACAGTAAAACCAAAGAAAATTGTAGAGACATGTGATAGTGTGAAAATTAGTCGAAAAGGTTATCGGGCTATCTCAAGATTATGGTTTAAAAATATAAAATGTAATAGAACAACTGCATTTGGGTTACCTCGAGCCCTTAGAGTATCGGTTGCAAGGATTGCCATGAATTGTAAGATTCCACAAGTTTTTTGGGAATACATTCATATTGAAGCATCTATGCTATATGAAAATACCAAAAAAAAAAAAAAGTTTTGAATACAATGCATTTAACAATATATGGGTTGATCTAAGAAGAGTGCAGATTGCAATGGTTTACATGTATAGACTCACATTAGAGGAATGTCATGGTGTTTTGAAGTTCCCCTTGAAGTTAGATGAAGCACAGATTCAAAAAGGACAAAAGATGGAAAGAGTCAGCATTTGCATCATGAATATGATATTAGAATATAGCAATATTGGGGGTCAAGCTCCAGTGCATAAGTTCCGGTTTGAGATGGAGATTTGGTGGGTTAGTGCAGCTCAGGTACCAATTGAGAATCATCAAACATTGTAATGGTTGTTTACTTATACATGTATTCCAAACATTATTAAGTCTCAAAGTGAAGGAGAAATATTGGTTGTTGATAGGGTTTGTAATTTTAATGTGGAATGGCACATAAGCGCTGACTTGAAAACTATCACATGCTTGGAATATATAATGGGGCAAATATAAAATATCATTGTATTTAGCAGCTTGCACCCTACAAGAAGAGCCCAACTAGAGACTCTATAGATCTAAGTAAAAATAAAAACAAGGAAGATATATGGAATCCAATTCTTTCAACTCCTCTTACAAATTTTCGTATATGTACTTTGCATGCAAAGATTAGAATTATTGATAAACTTCTCACGTTGCATCTTGACTATGCTTACTCAATTAAGCCTTTGTCTTTATCGAATGAGTGTATTGACAAATGTGAGGCATTACTCTCCAAAATGGGTTTTTGTGGAGAGGTCAAGTTCACTTAAGAAAAGATCCAACACTTTCAGAGAAAACACGAGATGTCTTGGTTGATGTCTCAATGAGAGGCTCAAAAGCTAGACATTTTTTAGGAAATCATAGAGGAAAACAAGTGAGCATTACTTGAGAGCATTGGAGAGAGCTGTGTGGGATAATGTCAAACGTTGCGAGCACACCACGTCTTGCATTTCTAAGGATGGAGGTTTGGAGACACCTCAATGTCTTCCTAAAGCTCCTCAAGCAACAAGCAAAAACCTACATGTATCTAGAAGAGTTCAAATGTTCGATTACAAATCTTGTTCAAGAAATAAAGGAGGCATGGGGAGAAAAATATATCACATTTTATTTGGTAAGAGAGAATGTTTAATCCAAGCTTTCTTCGATAAAAATTCCATTGGCATAAAATGATCGTTACTCTTATGAATTTGCAGCATATCCTTCATATCCACGGGCCTTACTTTGTGGAGGAGCAAGGTCCCCTAGCAACTTAAAGTGGCCAAGGCACGGAAAAATCTCATTATCAAGCATGTATAAGGTTTTTTTGAAGCAAAAGACATGGAGGAGGAGTTACAAAAGCAATGCTCTTGAGGAGCTATTCAATTGGTTTTTTCACCAACAGCTTCAAAGAATGAATACTTCAACTTGAGAATTCATAGTATTTTTCAAGAAAGAAAAGTACAAAGCTAGCTCTCAAGAGCCTTTACATTATCCTCTCCCTCTAGGATATTTCCTCTATAACGTAGAAATTTTCTTCTCTTGTAGCCAACTATTGATTTTATATTAGTTCCGTTTGCTGCCAAAGCATAAGATGAGAGGGCAAGAAAGTATCCTGCTCTAGAAGTAGAGAAACCAGGACCATAACCAAAATCCTAATTGCCGTAGTCTTCTCCAAAAACATCACCTTATGTGCATTGTACTGTAACCCAAAGAAACCAAGAAGCCTTGTAAGTGCCTTGATATATAGTATATGCCATGTTGCTTCCTTTGAGAATATGTTATAAAATACCAAGAAAACATGCGGACCAATCCTTGCTAAGTAATGGCCAAGTGCAACATCTTTCAGTGAACTAATATCAACTCTTGTCCCTTTACCTCGTCCCAAGAAGTTATCCAAGTCTTTAATCTCCAACCATAAAAAAAGATCAATGTCAAATGAATGTTGAAATTAAACATGGTAATGTATATCTTATAGAATTTGAGATTATAGTACCAATTGATTTTCATCATTCTTTAGCTTAGTTGGATTCCATATGCTAATTGATGATTGTGCCTCATTGGTATCTTCCATTTCTTTAGCACATTGCGACTCTTCTCTTCCAAAATTGGAAATTCCAAGTTGGTCTTGAAGGCTTGAACTCCTCTTCAGTGATCCCATACTCTTTCTTAGCAATCTTTGCCTTATGAAAACAAAGAGAAAGGACATCTCCTACTTCAATAAACTTGTCGTCCATAATTTTGATGTCAAGTTTAAGTAACTCTTCTTTTGATTCATCTTCGACTTTAACAATGCCATCAGAAGCCTTTGTGATGATCGCTAAACAATACGTGTCGAAGTCAAATTCTTCAATCAACCAAAGAAAAAAGCTAGTGTAAAAAGAGATTAGATATATTTTCAGAAAGCGATGAAGAAGTTACAAAGCTAAAATAAGACAAATAGATACAAATGAAGTAAGATCCTTGTATATTTACACTTCAATTTTGTAACTCTTGATTCAATGAAAAGATTTTTGTTAAATGTAAATGTTATCAATGTTTTCATATTTATGGCTTGAAGCTTACAATTGTGGGAGACAAGCAACTCATATTAGAGAAAGAGCATTCAACTCTTTTCCCAACTATTTTACCATTTACTTTGAACTTATATTCTAGGAATGTACAATCTAGCATCTCCAAGGTATCTCTTACATCTTTAAGATTCCAATTGGAAGTGATATTTACCTCCTTTTCTATAACTTGCACCTTAAGTTTGAAGGGTGTGCAATCTGTATTAGAATCCAAGGGAATCCAAATGCCCAGTTTAAGTTGAGAAAAAATGCGAATCTAGAGCATGGTAGATGCTATGGCGGATGGAAGATGAAGACCAAAGTCATGATGACATAGAGAAGTAGAGACAAACTGTTATAGAAGTGAATTAGGTTCCAAAATGGCAGCTTGGACTCATAAACACAATCTTGTGTAGGACTGACAAAGACAAGACACTTAAAGGAAAGTACAAAGCATCATGACGTATTCATTCCATATAAAAAGTGGTAGTCAAGTACAATGCTTTATAGTTGTTGGATGGGTAGTAATCTTTCCTCTCTATGCATATGGGATTCAGTCTGCCTACATGTCCTACGCCTAAACTACCTCATACAAAGAGGCTACAATAGGTGTGATTGCAAATATCTCAACACCCCTCCTCAATCACAACCAAAAAGTACAAAGTGTGTAGAAGCTTTAGTGAGGGCAACACCTACAAAGTATGGGCATACCATAAACATGCCAAAACACCAGAGGCTGTTGCAAAAAAGGCTAAGTGTGGTACCACAAATATGATGGTCATTGAGAGGCTGTAACATGGGTCTCACAAAGTGTACAGAGGCTATAGTACAAGGCTACATGAGGAGTTTTACAAGCTTATGTCAAGAGCATTTGGGCTAGGAATTACAAGGCTAAAAAAGTTGGTAAAAAATAAGATCAAGGACTGTGAGGCCCTTGCGGTTTTTAGCATTTCTTTTGACATAGATCTTCTGTTTATTACAGATGTCGATGTAGTCCAGATTGCTCTTTTTGATCATGTACTTGTTCTTCACTTTTCTTACAGCTTCAGTCTTCATGTCCATGTCCCCCTCAAGCAAAGACATCTCATTCTTTGGCATGTTGAGTAGAGTGTCTAGAGTATCTTCAAGGTCTTCAGATAAGATCATTGATTGATCTTTGGTATGGGCATCTACATTTCTTCTTACTTCTCTTCTCCACTTGTTTCGTTCGAAAGTTTCTTTCGGATCAGTGCTGCCTCCAAATCTGACAAGCTCACAACCATTGTCCTTGCCATACAAAGAAGCATACTCTATAGATTTACCCATGTGAACTTCTCTTGCATAAATTTTAGGGACATGAGGAACGAGAACATACTAGAAGTTGAACTTAAGATCATGTTGGAGGTTATAGTTTTGTACTTGAGAGATAAATTAAATGTGGACTGCGTGCAAAGAACCAAAAGGGGCATATAAATAGGCTAGCAGTTTCCTGTTTAATACTATCTTGCAAGATAGACAAGGCAATTTGAAACTCTTGGTTATCAGTGGAAGATGGATCTGGTAAGGTACCATCTTTGGCATAAGCCTCCTTAGCCTTCACGCCTTCATGGATAAGCAATGTGGCATCCCTGCCATCATTGACAATCAAGTCTGGGCCACCACTAGGACCCCAGTCAAGAGCTCTCTTAGTGCACCACTAGTACTCTTGAAGAGTCTCACCCTTCCAAGCAAACATAGATGCATTGTCTTGAGCGATTGCAATAGCTGCATGGTCTTGGGTAGAGAAAATATTGCAGGAGTACCAACGGACCTAAGTGCCGAATGTTGTGACGGTCTCGATCAAGACAGTAGTTTGGATAGTCATGTGCAAAGATCCAATAATGCGAGCATCCTTCAGAGACTGAGAAGGGCCAAATTCAATGCGGCAATCCATAAGCCCAGGCATCTCAGCCTCTGCGAGTTCAATCTCCAAGTGACCAAAGTTAGCTTGAGACATATTTTTCACTTTGAACTCAAAACCCTTAGCACCTTTCTGGACTTTGAGATCCATTGCGGCTGATGGTCTTGATCTGGTGATCCCACGGCTATGGCAGACTCGAGGTCGCGCAAGCTACAATGGAGGACAAAGAGGAGCTGTGAGAGAGAGAGAGAGAGAGAGAGAGAGAGAGAGAGAGAGAGAGAGAGAGAGAGAGAGAGAGAGAGAGAGAGAGAGAGAGAGAGAGAGAGAGAGAGAGAGAGAGAGAGAGAGAGAGAGAGAGAGAGAGAGAAAGAGAGAGAAGAGCTAAGCCGAGCTGAGCCATGCCCAACTGGGCCTTGATACCATGAGAAAAAATGTGGATCTAGAGTATGACATATGCTATGGCGGATGGACAATGAAGACCAAAGTCATGATCACATAGACAAGTAGAGAGAAACTGTTACACAAGTGAATTAGATTCCAAGATGGTAACTTGGACTCATAAACACAATCTTGTGTAGGATTGACAAAGATAAGACACTTAATTGAAAGTACAAAGCATCATGACATTATATTCATTCCATATAAAAAGTGGTAGTCAAGTACAATGCTTTATAGTTGTTGGATGGGTAGCAGTCTTCCCTCTTTGTGTGCATATGGGATTCAGTCTGCCTACATGTCCTAAGCCTAAACTGCCTCATACAAAGGGGCTACAATAGGTGTGATTACAAATATCTCAATAAGTTTGTATCTCCTATAATCAAATCCCAAAGCAATAGTTTGTCGTGCTATATTATAACACAGAGACAAGGATTGGGCACATACAATATACCTCATGGTGTCGCCCTTATGGTTAGCGTCTCTAGATTTCCAAAGCCTTCCTATAATGTTATCTATTTCTGCTTCTGCAAAATTTCTACTTAGCCAAGATACTTTTGTTCTTTGTAAGTTTGCTATTTTGAAGCAACCCAAAAAGAAATGTAAGGGGATAAACCATAACTGGCGTATTCTTCTTGAGATCCTTCCAACTGTTATGGAATTTTGAATATCTTAACATATTTTGAATTTAAAACTATGTATCATTGCCTTATTAGGAACCTCCCAAATTAGAGATGAGAGACTTGGCAATGGCAAATCCTTGATATGTCCATATGTACCCTCTCTAGACGAAACCACATATTGTGCATAATATATAAAAAAATTTCTCTCACTAAATGAGCCGACGGTCTCATATGCATATATAATATCTGCAAACGCCTTATGAATCACATTGAAAGGTCCACTCAAACTCTCCATAGGTTGCCATTCAGTACTTGTTAACGGAAATATATCTACAACCAAGAATTCGATATTAATACTTACTTAAATGAAAAAAAATATCACATATGTTATCAACTTAAGACTTACAATGTGTCTGTTGGCAAACATGTTTGTTAGGAGACAAGTGCATATCCTTGGCCATGTAAACATGTTGTACTTTGAATAACCACCATTCATGCGTAATTTTGAAAGCAATGATATGCCCCTTCCAGTGATGTTTTATAGCCTCTCTTTTTCTTCTTTTCACCTTGTGAGAGCCTTTGCAAGAGGGCAAAATGGTAATCCAATCGTTTATGCAAAAGGTTTTGAGCTTCCAATTTCCATCTACTTCTTGGCTATAGACAGTGCAAGAGTTTATTAAATGAGAAGGGTGCCTTCTAGATGCCATACTTAGATTGAATTCATAGAGAAAAGGGCTCACTAAGAAAGGCAAATAAGCAAAGAAAGAAGCTCACTAAAAAAGGCAAATGAACTAAAAAGAAATATTGAAAAGACTAATGAAAATATATTAGGGGTGCCAAAAGCTCCCAACTTTCAAAAAATTCATTATTAACTTCACAACATCTTTATCATAACCAGTTTTGTCAGATTTTATAAGTAAATACGGACTTTGAGACTACCAAAACATGTTAGACTTTGGATATTTTGGTTAAAAGAGAGGAGAGAATCATGAAGTGGACTCTACTATCTCCAAAAAGGAGGAGACAAGAATACCATATTCTTGCACATGTGGCAAACTCTCTTTGGCCCTTTTTTTAACCCAATGATATAAAAAATTGCATTTTTTGAAGCATTTTTGGCCCTAATGCATTCCTTCAATTGAGCTTAGAGCTCCTTGACCTGCTTTTCAAATTCTATTAGGAATTTTTTATATTTATATCGTGTCTTCCTTTCTAGCTTACCTTGAAACTCTTGAATGGCCTTGAGTGCATTTTCATTGTCTTCTTTAAGTTGTTTGCATGGCTACTTAAGGGCTTCTATTTTCCTTGTTGCACTTTGCCCCCCTTAGAATATTATTATGCTTTTTTTTAAATTCATATGTTGGGCGAGGGCTCTCTTATGGATTAGTTATGGTGACTTTAGGTGTGGATCTTGCTTTTACCAACTTATTGAGCTATATGCTTACATGGCTCCTATTTGAGCTATTAGCTCATGAAGGGTCACAAAGTCAATGGTTAGTTATTTCGTTACGTTCTTGTTCCCTTTACTAGAGCTACATTCTCCTTTCTATGCATGTATTCATCTATACATACTTTGATGGCTCTTTCATACTCTTTCTATGTCTACTTCATTGTAACTTCTAATTTCCTCCACTCCTTCTTTGAGATCTTCTTAGTAGCATGAACAATAAGCTACTCCTCTTTAGTGTCTCCTTCATTAAAGTCCTTGGATGATGAGATCAGTTCTTCCTATTCTTTGTGCATCTTCTTTTTCTTTCATGGGTCATCACAAGGGCTAGAGTTCTCTTCGCCTCTTTTGTCTTTCTATGGTGTCGTCATATGAATCCTTGGATAGTAAAGGTGGCTGTGTGTGGTGGTAAGATCTTGGGGAGGGACACTCCTACAATGAAAACTATGATATGAGTGAGTATGTTGCCATAGTTGATGATCTTATGCTTAGTCTCTATGCAATTACACTTTATTTAGCTAGGGACTCATTGACATGTTCCAGCCACAGAGTTTTTGAGTGCTACTTAATGAGGTTTCTTGTCAATATATCCTCTATGAGAGCCATTTATCCTAGTTGGCCTAGTTAAGGCTTTGTTGTAGATGAAGAGATGATAAAATAGTTGCATTGTTACCCACAGATCTTCTTTTGGAATTGTTCTTATTAAGAGAACTCCTTCATTTGCCATTACCTTTACTATAGCTCCGACAATTCAATCCCAATGCCCAAGGTCTCTTCTAATAATGTTGGGGGAAACTCATTGCTCGCCTTCTATTTGCTATAGTTCACATCAATTTTTTTATTGCATATAAACCTACTTGATTTTATGGCTAGGCCATAGTTTTGGATAAATCTAGTGCAGGCTAGAAAGTGGATGTGGGTTGATGTGGCTTTGATGTAGTTTCCAAGGCCAAAGTTGGCTACAAGTTCCCTAGTAGTGTAGTATTTCTCAAATAAATATTTGAGGTTGGTTAGAACTTAGAACCATAGGTGACCCACTCGCCACACAATTGCCTTCAAATTTTGTTTGTATCTTTGTTGGGCAAAGAACACTAGCTTATCCTCATTCAATGGGTCTCTAATAGGTATGGGTTGTGCTATAATCAAGAGAAACAGTGCTTGTTTGAATGCCATATACAAGCAAAAAAGGATTTGTTACTTTATGGAATTTGTCTTTATATCATAATTAATGATTACTTGTTTGTGGTCTAATGCTTAGGGCAATCCTTTTTTGCAATTTAATTAGAATTGAAAAACTAAAACTTCATAGCTTAGAATCCCAAGTCTTACCCATCTTTTTGTCTTTATATCATAATTAATGATTACTTGTTTGTGGTCTAATGCTTAGTTTCACGATTGCTCTTAGATTCATGAAGGTCTTCGAAAACCTGACTTTCCAATTTGTGAAGTTGGTCTCTTAGCCTTTGAAGTCTTAATTGTGGTTTGGGGTCTTGGCTATTTGCACTTGGCAGTTTGGTCTTGACTTCCTTTACCTTGCAAAAATGGAGCAAGTTTCCCAACTTGTGAGAGTAGGCCATAGTGTGTGTGAATAGTTTTATTATCATTCATGAAGGAGATTGGTTTTCTATTCATATACAATAGAAGAGGGTTCCAAAATCTACCAGTCAAATAGAAGTTGAGATTGTACTCCAATTTAGCTAGAGTGTCTAGGGCATCGGGTTGAATCAATAACTCGTAATGTAAGACATGATATCATCTAGGAGTGCAAGATCATTGAACCAACTTGTGACATAAATCTCTTCTTTAGTCAATAGTTTGTTGATAAGCAAGTGATGGAGAAAGTGTTTGGAGGATATTAGCATGCCAGCCTCCAGAATGGTACATAAAGATGCAGTCTCATTGTCATATTTAAGGAGGCTAAGGACCTTGCATTATTTAGCCATGGTGACAACCTTGATTTCTACAATAGTAGCATAAAAATGGATAGTATACCATATTTTGAGGAAGCAAGTAGTCCTAATACAAAGATGATGTAGCCTATTGATGATGGAAACATCTTTAAGGAGTGTTGCCTCTATTACATGAGAAAAGTACTCGGCAAGCTTGCAACTATTACTTGAAGCTCATTGGTCTTGAACAAGGATGCTTTTACAAAATACAAGTTTTTGATCCTCCCAAGTGGGGTGCCATTGGGAGGAAAGTATGATCATATCTATGCCAATCAGTCTGAGATCTATCATTATGAATAGTTTGGCAAAGGTGTCAAATGTAGAATTGAGCTAGAAAAAGCATTATGATGGTGACTTGTTTGCTTGGATGGATATATCTTCAACCATTTATAGATCAAACAACATTGATATGGTTTCTCTAGAGTGGTTGGTGGAGAGGGTTGATATTCACGCATATAACAAGGGGGAACTTGGTATAGGTCAGGAAGGACATCCTCTTGTGGAGATAAGTTGGTGGCATAAGAGCTTGTGCCAATAATAATCATAGCCAACGTAGAGGATTGAGGTGTTGAGCTAGCTAGGATATCTAGAGGTGGAGATGAGATGATAAGGAGAGGAGAGTGTAGGTGAGCCTTTTTCCTGAGTAGGGGCATTGCATGAATACTCTATGGGGACCTGGTTAGTAGACATATTGTAGTTAGCTGGTATGGTTAGTCCATGGCATTTGTTAGAGCTATTGTTGCTTTTGCTATATGTATGGTGACCATACGTGTGCAATTGTGGACCTCGCCTTCCAAAAGGGAATTTGGAACCCATTGAGTCATAATGCATGGGTGATTATGGGGCTAGCATTTCCAACAAATATGGTTTCACTTATGTTTTCCTACCATGCGATATGGAAAGGTGTGTGAGGAGGTTTTCAAGTTTCAACTTCTACTATATAATGAGGCTAATAGGTGGCTTCTTGCAAGCTTGATCATTCAAGAGTTGGGTCAAGAGCATCATGCTTGTAGGTGCTTGGTCAGATTGAGACATAGGGACAATCTGAATAGACTTAAATTGCACCTTTTTGGAACTAAAGTCTATAATCACTCGTGCATCTGTAATTGTAGATAAATGTGTTTATTGACACAATTAACATTATAATTAGTTAGGAACTTGAACGTGTTCCCTTGAATGTTCATCCTAAAAAAATCTCAATGCCACTTTCTTTAGAGTTCGAAAGAACATAGAAGAGAAGTGGGATGTTGTCAATCTCAATGGTGACTCCCAATTTATAGTTGTCACAACAAGGTTTGTCCTCTATATGGATTGAACTTTACATTTTTTGGATGTAGTTGTGATTGGCTTAGATTTTCAAGAAAGTGTGTTATAATCTGAACCCTCATCAACGAGTGCATCAACCATAATTAACTTAGATATTGTAAGGTATATGCAGATGTATATTTTTAGAATTAGGGGCTCATCTTTCATTTCTAAGTTACTAATAGTAACAACTCGAACATTTATAATTGGATTTGATGGATTTGGTCCAAAATGTAGTTGCTATTATTTTTCAAACTATTCATAAAATGTTTGTTCTATATGCAATAGATGACTATCAACATTCACCATGGGCAATTCATGTGAAAGATAATATTTCTTTATTTTTCTTGCTGTTAAAATAGCTGATGGTCTAGCCATATAGGGTTTCTAACTCAACATTCCTTGTCGTGTTGATAACACAAATATAGAAAGATCCAAGGCCTTGGGGTTTCAACTTTTTCTTCTAGCCTTTGATCGAGTAAAGTAACATGAGATCCTATCAAAGGATTGTCACTTGCCATCAATACTTTTTAGCAAGTAGGGTATGAGTGCCTTAAAAATGTGTATCAATTAAGCACTCGAGATTTTCTAGGTGATGTTGCCATACTTTAGTACCTTTCCACCATTAGTAATGCTCAGACTAGGGATTAAGAACTCAACTTGCATAATGGCATTGGTGCCATAGGTGAGTCAAAATGAGGTTTTTCTAGTGGTGGTAGTCTTATAAGGTGTCCAATAGGCCCATAGTGCTACCATAAGCTTATGGTCCCAAGCCAAACTCGATATACTGAGATGCTTTTTAAGCCACAAATGAGAACTTTTCTTGTGGTTCCTACTTGGCCATTTGCTTGGGATTAGTAAGAACTAGACTTCCTATGGGGATGATTAGGAAACATAGATAGCAAATGCTCAATTACTGTGTTAAGAAAGTATATCCCTTGGCTCATTAACAATTTTGATGGGGCAATCAAAATGTAAAATAACTTGCTCCCAGAGAAACTACACACTGGTATATGCACCATTTTTATGGGTTGCCCTAACTTCAAACCATTTAGTTATATAATTTGTGGCTATGATGATATATCGAGCCTACGAGTAGTGTGTGACTGGGCTAATAGATCCCATGAAGTATGTATCCCACTTTTCAAAAGTTTAGCAAAGCAATCACCAATGAGTTACATATGGACATCTAATGCAAATGTGTTCAACGGCATGTGTTTGTTAACATAAGAAGAGGATGAAAGTTGGACATATAGGGATTGCATAATTATCGAATGTAGAAGACATAATATGTATCATAGATGCATGGAGATAGGAGGACAGTTGTTCAGGTTTATGTAGATGGTGGTGCACAAGTTTTTGTAACCAAATGCAAGTTTCTTAGGAGTTAATTGAAAACATAGAGATCAATAGTGAATGTATAGAGTTCAATTGGAGCTCCACTTGGGTAAATTAGCTCATAAGATGGTAACTTTTGATATGAAAATAAGATATATAATTCAAGGTGAAAATGAAACAAATGATGGAAAATATAAAAAACTCCAGCATTGATGAAGAAGATAAAGAATGGAAAAGATAAAAAGCTCCAGCATTGATGAAGAAGATAGAGAATGAAGAAGATAAAAAGCTCCAACATTGATGAAGAAGATAGAGAATGGAAAGATAGTTTACTTTCTAAAGATGTTGACGTGTTTGGGTATGTCAATTTAGGGTTTAGAAGAAGAGAAAGAAGCTGATTAGAAAATGGGCAACCAACTAAGAATAAATGTTGGAATGTTGATGATATGAGAGAGTGAAATATCCATCTACTTTTTTAGAAAATCCCAAGCTATTTATTGTTGAATATTCCTAACTAAGAGGTACTAATATCATGTATAGAATATTAATGTAAAAGAAGGATACATACCACTAGCTTAGAAGTTAAGAATACTTGGTATAATTCAAGAAAATGTTATTAGAGCTAAAGTTCAAAAACTACTAAATCAAGGGTTTATTTATCATGTTAATGATGCAAAGTCGATATCTCCTATTGTAATCATACGAAAAAAGAATAGAGAATGGAGAGTATGCATTGATATAATGCTATGATAAAAAGAGATTATTACTCTCTTCTATTTCAAATAGTAGAAGAGTATTAGAAAAAGATAGCATTCACTATCCCTTAGGGATGCTTTTTTTTAATAAAGCAATGCATTTTGATTTGATAAATACATATGCTAGGTTTCAAATATGGATCCATTGGATATTTTCCCATTTGATTGAAAAATATCGAAGGGTTTTTATGGATGACCTTTGTGTATACAAATTTAGAGCTTTATAATGCTAAAAAGCTAGATCCATTTTTCTCTTAAGAAATGTAAGATAGCAAGAATTGAAAGGATAGTTTTGGATCATGAAGTATCTTCTAATGGCATTTCACCCAACCAAAGTATAATTGAGGCTTTACTTCTTATGAATTCTCCTAAAACGGTTAAAGAGCTGATAAACTTTGTTCAAAAAGGTATTTGTCAAGACATTTCCACATAGTAGTTAAACATGTATATCCCTTATAGAAATCAGGATAAAAAGATCCTTTATTTTGGACATAGATTGAAGAGGATGCATTTCTACAAATAAAAGGGAAGTTGAATACTTTGCCAATTCTTATACCTTCTTATATTAGCATCAAAATTGGAAAGAATGCTATTGGAACTACTTTGATGCAAAAAGGAAAGGGAATTTCCTACATAAGCCTTGGGTTTTAAAAGGAAAGGGAAAGCACTTTTCCAATTCTTATGCCTTTTTATATTAGCATCAATGTTGGAAAGAATGCTATTGGAGCTATTTTGGTGCAAAAAGGACAGGGAATGTCTTGCATAAGGCTTGTGTTTTGCATAAGAAGATCTATTGGAGCATCTGAAATAGAAGAAGAGTTGTCAATTTGGGGATTGGTATATGCAATCAAAATATGGAAGTCCTACCTAATTCAAAAGCCTTTTATGGTGCATATTAGTTTCTAGTTGTTATCGTAAGTTTTGAGATCTAGTAAAAATGCCTCTAGTGTGACTAAATGGCTAAATGCTTATTAGTTTTGCAAGAATTTAAGTTTGTATGCTTGAAAGATGATATTGTAAGAGCTAATTTGGCAGACTTTTTGACTTATAAAGATCATATTGAGAATGCAACTACCATAAGAAGAAAGCTAATTTTACATCCTTAGATCCATGAGACAATGAAAGATAAAGATGTGGCTTTGTTATTTTATTGCACCTATAGAAGAATACTAAAAAAGAGAGGCTTACGATTTACCATTTTGAATGCTAAAGGTCCAGAAGCCTTTTCAGAAGTTAGAAAAGCACGGAAATACAAAAATATGCTAGTTTAGAACAATGCATTTAACTTGGATGTAGAAAGATAGACTTGGTAAAAGAAAATACTATGTTGGTAGATAGACAAGTCTAAAATTAGTGTCCATAAAGCTAAAAAGGAAGTTTTAAGAGACTTCTTGTTCAATGTAAAGAGCTTGATTAAGTAGTTACAAAAATTTAAAATTTGGCATGTTAGTAGAGAGAATAACACTAGAGCTCATGAGCTAGCTAAAAATGCTATTTTAGGTTATGTCACTGTTATGAGGGTAGATAGTACTATATATGAGGGAAAAGAAAACCTTCATTTGATAGAAGAATTTCTAAAAACTAGTGAGTTGAACTATTTGGTTGATTAGTACACAAGATAAATAGTTGTTAAAAAAGTTAGGTCATATATGCATATGAATAACTAGTTGTATATGAGAGGGGTTGATAATGTACAAATAAGAGTAATAGATAGTTCTAAAATTCAAATTTTTTTTGTCTACCTATTATAAAGAAGGATGTGGATGTCATTTTGTATTTGAGTTAACTAAAAAGAAAAATCATGTTAGATGTACTTGTTCACTTGTGTAAAAGCTATCGTGCTTGGTAACCATTTGCTAAGAGGATATTGATTTCAAAACTTGTTAAAGCCATTATTACTTATGTAATATTTGAGAAGTAGGGCTTGGATTTCATTGATATGAAAACATAGAAATATTACATCCTCATTGTAGTGAATTATGTGGCCAAAGTGGCATAAACTTAAGGCTAGCACAAATGAATGTAGCCAAGTTTCTAATGGAGAATATACACTACTGCTTTGGGATACCATTGGAGATAGTGACATATTAAGGTCCTGATTTTTAAAATAAGCTAGTTAAATAACCAACAAGGCAATGGGATTTGAAGCATAGGTGTGTTACCCCCTATTACCCTCAATGTAATGGTTTAGTAGAAGCACTTAATGGGACTTTGTAGAAGATTCTATTTAAATTGGTAGAAGATCATTTTGAGATTAGGCTTTATGGGCTTGTAGGCCCATCCAAAAGGCTAGCACAATATTTACTCCTTTTTATCTAGTGTATGGTCAAGAGGCTATAATGCCTATGAATGTCATGTTTTCCACTATGAAGTTTATAAAGAAGACATGAGTTTGGACATGTTAGAGTTACAGATTTACAAAGCATTGAATGACATGCATTACAACTTAATAGATAACAAGCGATGATTTGTTATGAGAATCAAATCTTAAAAAGAAGAATACTCAAGTAAAGAGAAATGACCTTGCCTAAGGGAATGTTGGTTATGAGAGGTATGATAGTGGTTTGGACTCTACTTTCTAGAGTAAGTTCAGAGTCAAGTGGAAATAACTCTTTAAATTTTTTTTAAAAATGGTACCTATCTATTGCAAGGTCTATAGATGGGATAGTTCATAAGAGCAAGATCAATTGGTTCTATCTCAAGAAGTATATGTGTAGGATCGTGCAAATAAGAGTGTTGTAAGCAATGTACATACAAGTTGCAGAGTAGGTTACTATAGTTATTAGGAGATTTGGATTGCTTTAATGCTTTGTAATCAAACATAAATCAAGGACCTTTTAATGATGGGAAACATATCTACAATTTACTTTTGATACCTAAAGATCAGCCCTATCAAATTTGGTAGCAAACTGAGCAAGTATGTGAGAGATGCATGCTTTGAAAGTTTGATGTGTGTAGTGGATTGCATTTAGGAAAAAAAACATTTTCTTTTATGTCTTTTGGGAGTTTTAGATAGGAACATGGGCTACAATTTTCCTTCAAAAAACTCAATGATTCAAATTATAGATCAAAAGTTACAAGTAGTTTTAAATATGGTTTTCCTAATTGACAAGATTTTGAGAGTAGAGAGTATTTATTTGTCATGTTTGGTTTGGGTTTTCAATAAAGCATTTGTTCAATTTATATATTAAAAACTGAGGGGGTAGGTAATCATGATAAATTAAAATGTTTACTTACAATACATTACTGAGTGCAAACAAGATGTAAATCCCGGGGGGTCCACTAGGGTTTACCGTATGGTACCATGTGAGTGTAAGGGAGGGGGGTTATTTAAGGGAAGGAAGGTACATTTTATAAGGTAAGGTCCCATAAATAGGGGGTAGATAAGGGGTATTTTAATATATTTCTTGCACACAGGTGACGTCTCCTTATTACTACTAGTAAATCCCCCATGATGTAAATACAGTTTGCTTGGATATTGTATATGTGCCCATAGCAAAATACATGCCCGTTGGTAGAGTTTAGAGGTGCTAAATGACATGTTTTCCACTCGGCCTAACAAGAAAGAAAAGAGAAGGGTTAGAGTAGAATAGTCATGATATACATGTGGGAAAAAACATAAGGAGTTAAAGGCCTTTATGTGCATGCAAGAGAGGAGTAGGAAGGAACATGTACAAAAATGGAGAGGTTTTGGGATGGCTACTAAGTGAGCTTTTGATCCATGAAGTTTCAAGGTTGGAAGTCAGCCATGACAAGGTGTTGATGTAGGTCCTATATGCTATTGATTCATGGATTTTTGAGGTTGCATGGATAGCCACATAAATTTTTCATATAGCAAAATGGAAGTAAGCTAAGAGAGAAAAATATTATGGACCAACCATACTTTTTAATGTAGAAAGAGTAAGTTATGGTGGAAGAAGGCAAGAGGAAAATTTATCAATTTGTATGTTTGAAAGTTAGAAATGGAGAACCTTCTTCTTTTCATCATGTGGGAGTGCTAGTTTAGTTCGAATTGTAGCCATTATTGAGGTTTCAAGGAATTTGATATCATGGTTTTGGGTAAATGGTCTTAAATATGTGAGCAACATTAGAATACAAGAGTTTCAAGGGGCAATAATAGCTCAATTTTCAATGTGAAATCATTAACAAACATTTGTGCAAGACTAATAGCAATAAATTGCAAGTTTGCAATAGGGAGTTCATGGGATATGAAAGAGGATGAGGACCGCATTTGAATCCAGTCATCATCTTCCTAAAAAAGCTATAATTTAGAAGGGATTAGCTATTATAAGAGTTTATAGAGCAACAAGAAGAGGAGCTAAAGAGTAGATGATGAATATCAGGATTAGCATCATGAGCAAGACATTACATGAATGTTGTTGCATAAATTTTTGTCTTAAATGATATGCCAAATATCTCAGCATATGGTGGAAGTATTTATGTTGAAAATGATGTAAATCTTGATTAGTAGAGATAGGTTCAAGCTTTTTGGCTACTATTTTGGAGTGGTCTCAAGTAGTAGCTTGCTAGAATATTTACTACAAAAATATAAGTCTAAAATTTAGGAGCGGTTTGACAACCCGTTAACGTTAAAACTAGAAATCTTGAAAACTTGAAATATGTAAACCTTTGAATTTGAATTGTTGAGAGCTTGAATAAATATCCATTTATAGAATAGGTCATGCAAAAAGGATTCTAGTATGTTTGTTGTAGTGTTAGTTTGGGTTGTTCATTAGTAAGGAGATTTTCAACTTTTGTCCTATGGAGTTGAGTTGGTGGTTGTTACACGCCAATCATTGAATTCACCTACCAATGTCTAGGCCTATATAATAATTGAAAAATCGATCATTTAGAGATAATCATGGAAACTCATCATGGAGAGTCTGTATGGCATATTCTTTCAACAAGTTGGAGTCTTGATCTCTTCATTTCTCAAAGATGCCATATATACTTGCCTAACAAGCTTGTGGAACATAGTGATAACTCTCTTGACTTTGTTGTTCATGATCAACTAACCTAGGTCGTCAATTATACATGACATGCTAGCAAGAGTCATGAGTAACCTAAGCTTTTGGGGATGGCATTAGACTAGGAGGGGGTCACTACCAGCTCAATTCTTTGTGGTGCATCATAGTGGGACTATTCTAGTCATGCATGGTAAACATGAGGATAGCATTCGATGGGATCTATCCAGGGGTTGCGCAATAAGAGCTCTATCTAGGATACTAGGTGGCAAATTGTGGGTTCAATTTAGCAATATCAAAAACCAAAAATCCCTTCTCATGTAGGTTTGATGTTGGTTTCCCTTTATGCAATGATGAACATGCTTGAGTGCTCAAGGTAGAAGGAGACACTGATGACCCGATGGATGAAGGGAGTCAAGGAGACATTAGTGACCTTTTGGTCTACAAGGTTGAGGGGAGAGGCTTATGCTATGATGAGCACCACCAATGTGACAAGACAACATCATCACCTCCACAAGGTTACAATAGCCACAACTACAAGAATTTGAGGAGCATCAACCAAGAGTTCGCCAACTTGGTTCGTTTATGAGCCGACTACTATGACTCTACATGCAAAGTAAATCATGACATAGCTCACTCCTGCTCATAGCAATAAATTGCTTGTAAGTTGGGGTCCATAGCATTAATCATGCATTGCTATAGTTAGGATATAAGAATTCTAGGCCATCTATGCTAGGTTGGATGCAATGAGATACTCTAGCACTCCTTAGGTACCCTTAGCACATTAGACGACTCTAGATCTCATGTGAACCTGACCAAAAAGGCCAAGGTTGTGGTTGATAAAGTCCAAAATGTAAATTTTAATAGTTATATGTGTTTCTTATTTGATATAGTGAAAATCCACTAATAGTATCTTGATCTTGTTCTCTTCAACTCAATGTAGACACCAATTAAAGACGTGAGTTTATCCATTAAGTGGTAATTTAAGTCTTGGAAGTGTGCAATATCTGGTGTTCAAAATTAGGCCAAGGAATTTTGAAGGGTTTGCATTGTGTAACTAACTTGACTAAAAATTACCCTCGATGTTTATTATCTTCCATAATAATGCACTATACACTTTACTTTGTGTTTGGCATGTAAATGTACCCTTAGAAGGCTTCAAGTTATCTTCATATTAGCCTAAGGTATGAAGGGTCACATTATTACATGCATATTGAGGGAGCGTTGAGAAATGGGATTCTTGGGGGAAAGGAAATTGAGGAGAAAGAAGAGTTCTTGTCTGTTCTATGCTTGTATTGCTCATTTATTATAGCATGTCAATGTATCTTTTAGAAAGACAACGAGAATATATTCAAGCCTACACTTTCTCTGTGTATTATCATGGTATACCGAATTTCTATACCAGTGTCCTAAAGTTTATTTGTTGTTAACTATTATCGATTGATTCAAGAAATCTATGGCTTGAAATATGGATGTTTATGAGCATTCAAGCAACAAATTTCTATAATGGCTATTGTTCTTGTTTGTGTTGCATGATATTAGAACAAGCCAATACACTTTAGCGATCTTTCTTGATCCATGATGTAATATGCTCATGATTTAGGTGTTAGGCTTCAAAGAAAGTGACTACTAAGTTTGGTCTGTGATTTGGTAGGACCCAGAGGAGGTGGTTGAAATTTCAGATTTGTGATAACCTCTAGTTTCAATGGTACAACATAAGAGGCTCAAGATGAAGCTCTAATTTCAAACCTTCAATATGATGCTTCAAAGGTGATTTGTCAATGGAAGAAGAGGAGATAATAGCAAGAAAAGAGAGCATAGTCTCTTTAATGAGTAACAAGGGCAAAGCAAGATCTAGTTAATCGGAGAAGTGCAAAGGTAAGAAGGGAAGAATGCAAGTGCCGGTCTTGCAAATCGACGACAGGTAAGTGGTGGAAGATACAAAAAGAGAAGAGAAGGCATCATGAATTATTCCAAAACTCCATCCCCGTGGGCTAAATTAGAGGTGTTGGAATAGTTGGTACTATAGAGCTCGCTAACTTCTGACTAGCCATGTGAAAGGAGGAGCAGCCCAATTAAAACAGCACCCACAGCATCAAGCTGAAGAAGATGAGGGAGAAGATATAGAACTGGAAGAGGAGAAATAAGAAGTCGCCTGCTATTACTGCAAGTGCAGTAAAAGCCAGTAAAGAAACAACGAAGAGGGACAGTAGAAGCATATAAGATAGCAATCCCGCCAGATTTCACTAGTAGTTCACGGCAGATCTGTGTTCTCAACAGCACCTGGGCAAAGTTGTAGAGGAGGGAGAATTAGAGAGAATCGCAGTCCTATCTACATAGTACAAGCTGGCCCAGTCTGAGAGGCCTTGGGTTGCTTAGTTCCAAGCGTAGCAGTGCCAGCCTCATGAAGTGAAGAAACAAAGGTGCAGAGAAGAGCAGCCTGCTGGCCAGCAACATTGATGCCCAACAACAGCACTTATTTTCTACCGGCAGTAGCCACTCGGAAGAAGAAGATAGCTGCAACCTGTGTATTAGCCCCTTAAGCACTCGATTGCAGCCCTACAACCAGTGGAACGAAGGCACAAGCTTTGAAGCAACATGGCTATGCATCATGGATTGATACCACCAGCGAAATACAACAAGTAGTGCCACACCAGATCTGTTCAGCACGCCATAGGTCACTTTGCCAACACGAAGTTACCCAGGAAAAGTAGGCAGGTCCAACTAGCATATGAAAAGATCTCGATAGATACCTTAGTTTATGAACAAAGCTCAACTCTTTTATAATTCTAGGAGAATCTATGACAAGCAAAGTCTCAACTTTACTAGGTTCAAGTGAAATTCCAATACTTCATGACCCAAGAGTATTACTTTACCCCTTGCTAACTTGCATTTATAAGGATCTTGGTTATCCCCCATCTTGATTTAATTTGCAAAAACCCTCTTCTAGCTTTTAAGCATGCAAAGCTCTAAAGTTGTATATGCAAAAGTCATCTATAAGCACCCACAAAGATTTCCCAACAAAGGAGTGAATACCCAATTAACCCATATTTAAAAGCTAGCATATGAATTGATCAAACCAAAAGGCATTACTCTATAATATGAACATCCCTAAGGAATAATGAATGTTGTCTTCTTCTTATCCTCCTCAGCTATTCTGATTTGGAAGTATCCAAAATAGCCATCACATATAGTGTTAAGCTCATGACCCGCTACTTGATTCAATTACTCATCCTAAAATGGAAGAGGATAGTAATATCCTTTGGTCATAGCATTAAGAGGCTTAAAATCAATGCATACTATCCATTTTCCATCCTTCTTTGGTTTGATTATAATAGGAGATACCCATTTTGCATCATCAATAGGGTAAATAAACCCTACGTCCAACAATTTTTGAACTTTATCTCTAAGTACATTTCTTTAAATTGTACCAAGCGTTCTTAGCTTCTAAGCTACTCGTTTAAATCCTTTTTTTATTTGATGCACAATGCTATTGATACCCCTCAATTGATAATATTCAACAGTAAATAGCATTGGATATTTTTGAAAGATGGCTGAATATTTAGCTCTTTCACCATTAGTTAAGTTATTTCCCAACATGTTCATTAGCTTAGGAAACCTAACATTCCTTTTCTCCGTTAATTATGCATTGTCTATATAGGATTTACTGTTTTCTTCTCTTCTTTTGGACCCAAAATTGATAGCCCAAAAATGCCAACATCTCTAGAAGGTACAATGGCTTCCCATTCTTTATCATCTTCAATCATCAATGCTAGAACTTTTTGAATCATTGGTCTCCTCTCCTTTTTCAACATCGCTTTCATGTCCACCTTGAATGGCCAACCCTCTTTTCATATAAAAAATCACCCTCTTATGAGTAGGTTTGTCCAATAGAGTTCCAATTGGCCTCTATACCAATCCTGTCTAGGTCTCATATCAATCAGTCATGGTAAAGACTTCATCTTTACCAGATTGCCAAGCTTTAAATCAACAAAAGCCTATGTCACTTGTAGGTCTTTTTACCACACTGTGTTATCACCCCCCAAAAAACACATCCTATGTTTTTCCTCATTACTGAGGTTTCTCTCCCAAGTGGCAAACATCCTACTAAGCACTTAAAATTTCTACTTAGGGTCACAAATCCCACAACAGGACTACCAATCCTATAGTAGATCTGTACTTCCTATAGTAGGAATGTACTTCAAAAACTCAATGGAAAAAGCATGTGGAAAACATGTGATTTACCACTTAAGACTCCTATCCATTAGCATGACTCCCATTATGGGTAAGTATTGAAAAGTTAAATGAACGACATTTACATTACTTGTCAAGTTTGTCTACATGCAATGACATGTCCACGATTGAGCATTTTCACACCCCAACATAAAGGTGGTCTATCACATGATCGACATACCATATTATTAATCTTCATTAGTTTGCTAAGAATATTCCCTTTATTATTGTGCGTATGTGTGTGTGTTTTTTTTTTGGACATGGGGTGGGGATGCAGGGTTGTTGCCTCCAAACCCCCTTGGGAGCCCCTAGCTAAGGGGTGGCTCTCTTGGCCCTTGGATCATATTCACAACCACTCGTTTCTTTTGCCACCTATTCATAAGAGAATAAACCAAAAGTGCTTCTTCTTTTTTCATCGTATTCACAATTCTGCATATCCATAACCACTCACAATGATGCATCCCTTTATGGATGATTGCATGCCACAATTGCAATTTTAATGTACAAAGGCCCCTCTTAACTAGACTACACAAAGTAAAAAGATTCAAAGCCATCATAAAGTCAAGGGGTGGAAGATACTACAAATAGGTAAGCATTTCCATTCCCTTTAATGACATGTTCCCAAGGAAAAGATGCCATAATGATACATGTGGTATTGCATCCAAGAACAAAACATGATCAAAGTAAGGGGGTAAAGAGTGTCAAACTTGGCACCTTGTGCAAGGACAAGATTCCCACTAATAATCTTCCATGAGGAATCACCACAAGATACAAAGTAATGTGCATTATCCAAGTATCTAGCAGAGAGTCGGATTTTGGTCAAAGTTGTAACACGACATACATCATGCAAAGTAAAGATACTGCATGAAGCTAACTACATCCGTACATCTCCAATATCAACAATATTCAATGTTAAGTCATTATCCAATCTGATAGATCCTGTCATGCTGAGATAGGAGTGGAACCACTCTTGATGAGAGATAACATGAAAATGAAGCCCTTGAGTCAATCAACCACACACTAAGCATAAGTAGATGAGGCATTAGTCAACTATTAAACATTAAGAGAGGAAGCTACAAGTATGTAATCATTATCCAAATCAATATGCAAGACATTAATCTCTTCAATTTTAACACTAGACTTACTTGAGACAGTGGGGTGATCATCATTCTTTTCCTACAGTTTGTCATTTCCCTTTTCCTTGTGCTTGTCATCACATATTTTATGGCATTATGGCCAAACATGGCCTGGCTTCCCACAATAATGACAAGCTAATGTAGACTTATGGCCACAAGACTTATTGCGAGACTATCCACATGACTAAAAACAAGACTTTTGAAAGTCTCTCCCATGACAATCATTATCGCTCTTAGCATCACTACCTCTAACTATCAAAGCATGAGAGCTATGGAAAGAATAAACATTCTTTCTATTAGCTTCTTCATTCAATAATGCACCCTCTATATCTTGCAATTTTAGCCCATCAGCAAGCATATGTACACACATAGCAATACAAAATGTGTCTCATGATTCAATCAATGTAACTAGCAACAAAAACAATGGTAGAACATTCTCCTTAAATTCAATCCCCTATGAAGACAAGTGGCTAAAAATAGAATGAAACTCATTTAAGTGGGAAGACATGGAAATCCCCTCCTTCATACAAAGGTCAATGAGTTACTTCAGCCAATACATCTAAGAGAATAACCATAGAGGGCTTTACAATTGGAACATAAGTAATTCTATATTACATGCCCAAATAACAACTGTAGCACAAATACCATCTAATATGCATTATGGATCTCCAATAGTGTGCACTCAATTGTAAAAACCTTGGAAACTAAGTAATAAACTAATACTCATGATGAGCACCAAAGATCCCAAGTATTGTTCCCCCATAGACATGATTGATCACTACTAGCCACCAGTGAACTAACCATTGAGAAAGGTCCATCATCTCAAAGCATTAATATGTATCAAGATGCCCATGAAGAGATGATAATGGTTCTTTTCCATGTCAATTTTCCCCGAACAAATGAAGGTAATATGTGCACATCAAGTATTTCTTCTTAGAGTGCAAGCAATATAACTCAAGGCTCAAATAACATATTGTATGTAATAAAAGGTTACAACCAATGAGTGTGTGTGTGTGTGTGTGTGAACATTAAGACATAAGTGTAAATATCCCACCAAGACGATCATGAGACAATACGAACCTATAACGACGATTTTTACCAAGGTCACCATTAGCATTGCTATTAACATCACTATATAGCAACACTAATAGCAAAGCTATATTGTGGGGGGAAAAAGAGTTTATTTTAACTAGGAGAGAGGAAGAGAGGAGGAGAGTATATATATATATATATATAGAAATTTAAGGAGCAACTTGAAAAGAAGGGCTTGACATGCTTTTCCTCTTTCTCTCTTTTTAATTCAAAAAAGGTAGCTCTAAGTTTACTTTTGTTAAGGGCGCCTTCTCCTAAAAGTTTTAACACGTTCAAACCCTTCTTATTTCTCCCAAGATCTGAACATTGTATTCCATGAATTTTATCCCTCAATTGGTCCACTAGTAAGCCAAGAATGAAGACCACCATGTGCTCTTCTAGTTTAGTAAGACCAAATTTGCCATCGAATCCAACAACAAAATGTCTTAACTGACATAACAAGACACCACCCCATCTCTTTGTATTCACACAAATGATGACTTGATGACTAATAGTTAGCTACATGGTGATGAAACCAAAGACTCCTCTAAGGCAAAATAAATTCAAGATTTTATTTAACAATAACTAGTAACTACCATAGCATTCAACCACACCTCCATAAGGAACATCAAAACAACAAATTATTGAAACACCTCCATAAGTAACTACCATAGCTACAAATGAAACCAAGGTTTTGCTCATTATATGAGTCAACCAAAAACATATCATGGCACTAAGTTGACCACCACCATGCAACACCTATACACATTTCTCTTATCCTACTAAGAACAAAGCACACTATTTCCAATGTCAAATCTACATGTGCCAAGCGTTTCTATATCAAGAGTAGTCAAGTTTTGCACATAGTAAGAAATTAGACCACATGCTCCAGCAATTGTGCAAGCCCCCATCAATTTCTTTGAGTTTCAATCTTGCGGCCATTTTTCCAATAATGCAATTGAGCTTTCGATGCAAGACACTACATATGGAGTATTGCAAACATTTGCAAAAGTTGACCATTGGTACTCCTAAGTCTTTTGATTAACTTTTTAACGAACTATGAATTGGTCTACTTGTAGGTACTTACTTTAGTTATTTGTGCTTAGGTCTCATTATCCCAACAAAAATAGATCCCAATCTTTACATCTTTTGGAAAAGATTTATATTTATTCATCGTGGGCAATACTTCACCTCAATGAGTTGAAGAGTCCTATGAAAATGCCAAAATCTTTCAAGGATTGGTAGACACTCGAGCCTTGAAGCAAGACCCAACATACAAAGTACTAACAAGATTTACAAATAATTGACCTTTGATGCATCTAAGAATATCAAAATTACCAACATGTCAAAATAAGAGGAACCCACTCTTCAATGAGGGAGGCCATACATGAGTAATTACAGCAACCTTGAACATGCCAAGTCAAAGGCAAGATATCACATATAGCCTAAAGTGACAAGGATATACACGACACATCACTAGGAAGCTTATTAGTGAGGACAAACATCAGTAAGTGGTCTACACTATTGTGTTCTGCCTTTCCAAAATGCTTTGTTGCCAACATTCACATCTAAGTGTGACTCAACTCATACGTACATGCTATGTCAACGCAAGTACCTCTATCACACCAGACCTCAGCTACTCAAAAGATAGAATCATAAACGCAACGTAGATGCTTGACAGCATAGTAGAAAGCGCAAACTAACGGACATAAACATGGTTTATCAAATGCCAACAGATTATGACTGGAAAAGAAACCAAACTTGCAAACAATCGATAGTATACAATCTATACATCACGAGGTGCCATCTGGAATGTACACCAAACCGCCCCCGCCCCGGTTTAAAAAACCACCCACCCAAAAAAAAGTGCAAACACCAAAACGATTACTAACATGTTAAAACATTTGCATTTAATAGTGTCAGTCATTCAAGGGACAACTGCCTTGTTTACATAGCTATCGGCCCCGTTCTCAATTTTCCAATACATGAATCTAACCTTCATTCTGTTTTCAAAATAATGAGATATCATGACTGCAGGCACATGTACTACGTGCTGCATTTATCATTCAGTAACCATCTTTTTAGAGACTATTTTCCAAACTCTATTAAGCTTATATCCAAGAGCCCAAGAGTCCTTGCCTAAGGCTCCTTTCTGCTTCCATTAAGTAATTTCTTTCTGCAGGGGGTCACTCCAATGACATGAATTTACTTACATTTGTAGCCAAAGCATGCATTCTGACACATGCACAGCACAAAAAGACAGAAAGCCATATCAATATCTATAGAAAAGCCCGGGAGATCTACGTGACCTGAAAGGAGTTACATCATGCTTATCTTATACCCAAGAGTCAAAATGAAAAGTGAAAATACTGTAAGCTGCACTGAAATACTGAAGCTAAAGCTAATCCAAATGCAGTGACCTAAAACACTCCAATCATCCAAAGGAGTTGTCATCCAAATATCCCAGTGCCTGCATCTGTACATCTAGTGCTGACTAGGATTCACATGTTTTAATTGAGCTCTCATTTTATCCACACTATCATGGAAACGCAACATAAGCCCCGATGACACATGAAGCACATCAAACAAAAGGAAACCCCCAAATGCAAAGCAGAGTTTTCTACATGCTATGCAAGCCACAAGGACAAAGGAAGCACATAAAACAAAAGGAAACCCCCAAACACAAAGGAGAGTTTTCTACATGCTGCTATAGCATAGCATAGAGCACATCTTGTCCTTCAAAAAACGACAAAAAAGAACCCTTTTAGCAGCACATCGATCATGGGGAATGAAAACATCTATTGATTCATCCTTTAAATGGTCTCTCTGTCTTCTGAATTTCACAGCACAAGACCATAAAGACTTGTGAACATATTACCAATACAAACTGTACATGACCATAAGCTTAATATGCGCAACCTAAACAAAGAAATGCAATACTGTCTTCTCATCCCGATGGAAGGTAGCCTTTCAACTGTGAACCCTCTTCCAGGATGGAATGCTGCTCTCAATCTAATGGCCAGTTGAAGATGTCCACCGTAGTAAAGTTGTAGCCTGCAGCAATTGCCCAGTACTACAATCGAATCTTTGGAGGTTCATAAGGTATCCATTTCACAACAAAATCAGCTGGAGGTTGAAATTCCTCCAACCAGGCAAGGACCTGTTCGTTGGCATCTTTGTCCGTAAGAACACCTGCTCATTAAAAAACCAAAAGCCTGATGATCATAAAGATCTTGATGTGCTGAGTGCAACACAATGTCGAGAAATTTTCAAACATTAAAGAGAAATGAAACAATATTTTCACTGCAGCTGCATTATCACTCTAATTTTAAGTATACTTATCAACTATCTCCAATAAGTTTCTACCTGAGTATGGATAATCACGGTAATAGGTACAATTCCTGTCTTGTTTCTCGGAGTATGGAGGAGCAAGTATATCAAGAACAGCACAAGATGTTACCCCTGTGAAGGCATGTATATTTCCTCCACTCGCAGGGTATAATATAGATGGTTCACAAGGTGCAGAAAAAACCTGGTCTACAACCAATCTTGCGACCCTAGCTGCAAAATGGAAGAAGTCTTAAAGCAAATAGAAGAGATGTTCCTTCAAACTTGAAAAGAAAGCTTTATCATGAGCCTTACACTGCTGTTGCGTGGTCCCAGTGCTTTGCATAGAAGGATCTACCCAGTCGTAAGCTTTCACATGCATAGAGCCATAAAGAAGTTTGCTTAGGACAACCATGCCAGGATGGTTATGAAGAGGAATGACTGCTGAGGTTGGGAGACAAAAGATACCCATCTGCAATTGCAAAAAAAAACTTGTAAATAAGCACTATCAGACATTATGTATAATCACAGACTAATAATCTCCAAGACCAGGACAATGCATGTATCCTCAAGTTATTCACCATCTTTGATTTACAGATTGCATGCTTACTGAAAAACTCTCGCATTCATGAATGTGCAGATAGGAAATTGGTGGTGCCCACCGAGCCACCATGGATGATTGTAGGCCCTTCCAACCACTTAACATCCCAAAATAGCCAAAGCCACGATCTTGTTGGATGAGAGTTTCTTCGTTCAAACCAAGTTCTGAAAGGGTGATCAAATCTGCATCCACAATGTTACAAGGCAGATGATTAAGATCTCTGAGTTATAGAATGGCCATGAGCTACACCACAGCTGAAGTATGAAACTGATCAGGATGCAATGGCATATATCTTATGTATAGTTTTGGTTACAAAACACTGAAAATTTGTATATTTGCGTTAATAGGGACTTGGATGTTCTGCAAAAAATCATACATCAGTTATCAGAAAAAAAGGGAAAGTTCTTGTCAACTCTTACAAGAGCAGGCAAATACGAGCTGCCTACCACACCCAACCCCCCAAGTCATTGCTGCTGCCACCACAGCTACTGCCTCACTCCTCCCTCACCACCACACTCCTCCCTTGCCACTTCTGTTGTCACCACCTCTTCCCTTGTCGCCTGCCCAGCCCACTGTCAGAGCCAGCTCTGCCCACCCCCTTGTTCTATCCACCCAGCTCCTGCCCGCTGCCAGAAGCCTCCTCTTCCGTCCTGCTCTCACACTACCACTGCAGCCTGTCTGCCCCTCCCCCAAGTCAGCCACTGCTGCCACCTTCATGCCCATGTACCTACAGTGACAGTCTGTCATGCCCTTCCCTCCACCTGTTTATTCCCCTTTCCTGCTGCCACTGCCACCTGTCAAGAAATGACTGAGCAACCAGAGAAACAGTAGGGTTTAAAGGGAGAAACACAGTGTGTACAGAAAACACTGAGAGGAGAAAAGGAGAGAAACTCAGATGAATGAATGAAATAATGAAGTGAATCTGATACAAGGGTGCCGTAGGATGAAGGATGCCCTGGAGCAGGGAGACTGCCGAAGAAGCCTCTAAGTTTGCAAACACAGGGATGATGAGGTGTTGCCTGGAGCAGGGAGCCTGCCATCGAAGAGAAGCCTCTGAATCCGTAACACAGGGATGATGATGATTGGTAATGCCTGGAGCAAGGAGACTGCCATCGGAGGATGAGGAGCCTTTGAGTCTACAAACACAGCCTGAAGACTGAAGCCAACTGTGCTGGAGAGTGACGCCGGAGGTGAAGAGTCAGAAGCTGAAAATGCAAATGTCGCAAGCTCTGATGCTGATGCCTGGTGGAGGAGGAGTTTGTCAGTAGTGAAGCAGATCCCAAATGCAGCAAATGCAAATGGGTGAAGCTAACTGCCAGTCACAAGGTGCAAGGGCTAGTCATCTATCACCAAGTGATGAAGGAGCCAGCCAAACAGCCAAACGCAAACTCATGAAGCCACCTAGAGGAGGAGGAGCTATCGCCAACTGTCAAAAGCCAACACCAGGAGGAGAAGTGTTGTCACCCACTATGTAGGGATATCGCCAACTAAGAAGGAAGCCACTGCTACCATAAACGCAGATCTGGGAAGGAGATGACTAACGCCTGGCAGCACAACAAATGGAGATGGTGGACAAAGGAGAGAGACCTCATGAAAAGAAGTGGGTGTGGTGAGATGCTAAAAATGGGGGATGTGCTGTATATATATAGGCACGAACAGTCTCAAGTCTTGCCCATTGAAGTCTCTCGAGTGGCACTCCAACTCTCTTAGAAAGCCCTAGAAAGCCCTTTTTGGGGCTAGAAACTAAAACCAAAAATGGGAATGAAGAAGGGAGACTGGACAGAATGATGTGGTTTCTCAACACCCCCTCTCAAGCCCAAAAAGCAGCACAAAAGAAGAGTGAGGTGAAGAGAATAAGATCCACTCTGTAATCCAAGAATGCCACCTAAAAAGAGACCTAGAAGATAGTCAGGACACCAAATGAGCAATAGAACCTAAAATACAACCTCGGGTGAGAAGCCACTAGCTCCGTTATGTTGGGTTTTACTCATGCCTACGCTCACATAGGAGTGTTGATGATCTACAGTAGGACATTGGGGCACCTTTTACTCTCCGTAAGAGAGGTTTTTCCCCATAGTCATATTACTCTTTATTTGTGTATTTATGTTACACAGTTTGGTCACTTACACAACCCTAAAGTCAAGGGTTGTACTTTGTACCTTGTGTAACACACTTTCAATCATTCAAGTCGTGCACAGACCGCACTCTCACTCTCTCTACTTTCGACATACTATTAATGGCCACTTGCTGAATGAAGTGCACTTAGATGATGGCTCAACAGTCAATTTGATGATAGAGCAAACGATGCAAGAATTAGGGTTGAAGAATCTAGAACCTACCCATATAGTTTTACGTGTGGCTAATCAAAGGAAAGTGATTCCTTTGGGGTTACTTCGAAATGTGAAATCTGTAATTTCTGGCCTAGAATTTCATGTGAATTACTTAGTAGTTCGCTCATTGTCAAATCTCTCTTCATATTCTATGTTGATGAGTCGACCTTGGTAGAGTTTACCTTCCAATCATCGCCATCCATACTCTAACTAGAATGATCGGATTTTGTTTCGGCTAGTTAATCCTAGGTCTACCCCGCAGGGGAAGCGTCCTGTCATTACCCATGGAGGACCAACCTGAATATTCCTAATTGACCTAATAGTCACCTATGAACAACTAGCTCACATCTGGAGGTGTTCTTTGAGAGGCTTCTTGTCTAGAAGAAGCAACTACCATTACCCTTGGTTCATGGAGTACAACGCTTTTTTCTAGTAGAAAACTAAGGATTTATGAAATCCCTTGCAATGCTCTGACACAGCCGTCATACCTTTCCCCTAAGATAATTTATAGTTCACGTTATGAGAGCAAACTTTAGGTAAGTCAGCGAATCGGCCCTTCTATGATGTGTTGATACTGCCATCTCCGATCCATCAAGTGGTATCAAAGCTCAAGGTCCTTGCAACTCCCTCGCTAGGTCAACACCCTATCCACCAGCTGCAGCAGCAGCCACTACCCATCCAGCACCTCCACGTTTGGCTTGTCAACCCAGCTGGACGGCCACTCCACCAGCTGCAACACAAGCTGCCTTGTTCAGGTAGCTGCCGCTGCCACCGCCGCCACCACCCTGACCTGTCGCCTGCAGTACAATTGCCACCAACCTATTCAGGCTGCATCACCTGTCTATCCCAACAGCCACCGCCGCTACCTCCCTGTTCAATTGCCTACCCACCGCCTGGGCCGCCAACTCCGCCAGCCTATCCAAGCCGCCACCTGGTCCAAGCACCCATAGCTCGTGCTCAATCACCTACCCACTGCCTGGGCTGCCAACCTATCCAAGCCACTGCCTGGTCCAAGCACCCACAACTCGTGCTCAGCTCATCCTTGGCTCATTCTCAGCCGAGGCAGGTATATCTTATCATTTTATTCAAAATATCAAAGCCGTGGCAAGGGGCTTTTACATGGAAAGGTCTATTTCTGCTACAGCAAGTGCTTTCATGCAAAAATTGCAGAAATTTGTTGGAATTTGGGTCAGAATGTTTGGTAGACATTGGCATATGTACTAAAGTTTCAGTCTGAAGTTGACTGAAATCGTGCACATTAGACAGTCAAATTTTGGGGCTTTTGTGTCTTTAGTGCTGCTGAGCACTGTTCTTGCATTGGACAGCGTGCTACTTGCTAAAATCTGCAAAAATTTCAGCACATTGAGTTAGTAGTGGTCAAGTGTGACACGGTTTAGTTGATTACAGCTTGGCATTTGCTGTGATTTCTGGAAATTTACAGATTTCCAGGTCAGGCCAGCTCTTGTTATTGCTCTTGTGCCTTTTGGAAGAGTGACATTTATCATGGCAAATCAAGGACAAAGTGATGTATTCACTTATGTATCTAAAGTAGATTGGATGGCAATAACTATTCTCTATGGTCCTTCATGATGAAGTATATACTTGTTGCAAAAAATATTTAGCATTATGTCAATGTCTAATGCTCAGATGATCTCTACTACTTTGAATTCTTTGCCACCTTCTTATTTGGCCTTTCACATGGCATTGAATCTCACAATGAGAATTTCTCTGCAGCCACTTACCTTTCTTCAATTGGTTAGTTTGTTGTTGGAAGAAGAGAAGACAAGGAAGAATAGTGGGGTGGATTATGCAAGGTTGTCCACGTCCGATGGACGGGTTGACTCGTCCGACCCGTCCAATCCCGTCCGCATACCTGTCCGGTTCGTTTCCCGCCAGAGTTGCCTGATTGCACCCTGTCCGCCGACCTTGTACTCCTGACAGTCGACCGTTATGCGGGCACCGGGTCCCAAACGCCTGGACCTTGCGATGAGCAAACGATCACTTTTTTTACCATTTTCAAGCCCCGCAACCCTTTTTTTCTTTTCTTTCTTGAATCTTCTCTATTCTTCTTTTCTTTCTCTCTATTCTTTTCTTTCTTTCTTATCTTTCTTTTCATTCTCTCTATCTTTTATTTCTCTCACACAAAGACTCAAGAGAAAAGATTAAATATTAAAGTTTTAAACTAACAAATTCACCCTCCTTTTCTATAAAAACCTCCCCTCCCCCGCCATCTTATTCATCCTTTCAAGTTCTCCCTTTAAAATTATACGTATTTTTTCTTTCATCGGATGTAGGTCCAAGATTTATTAGTCTGATTAGTATCGTACTAGCATCAAACTATACTAATCGGACGCCATCGGACATGACAACCCAAGGTGGATGTTGTAGCCTTTGAACAGGCTTTTATGGCAAGACAAAAGGGCAAGGGCAATCAATCCAGGAATGCTCTGCAGAGTTTTGGAAACTTAGGAACTTCACAAAACAAGCAGGGGACATGCAAGCCAAGAAGGTGCCATTATTGTAAAAAGCCAGATCATTACATCACAGAAGCAAGAAACGCATTGCCAGGGAGAAAAATGAGTAGTCTGGGATGTCTGTTTCAAATGCTACTGCTGTTGCTACAAAGTCCACACCGTTTGTCATTGCCAATTACACAAACATTTTAGCTGATATTCTTAGCTGATCTTTAAATTAGTCATCAAATTTCTCTTCCTCTTGCTAGTCATCACCTTCAAGAGACCTAGAAGGACCCACCTCTTGTCCAATTCCCTCATTCTCAACTTGCTGCCCATGCTGCGTGCCTTGTCCAAGATCAAGCATTGTATTTTCCCCAACACTTTGTGAATTTTCAAAATTAGAGGCATCATCTCTACTTGATCCCATCTCACTGTCTACAGACATTCTTGCTGTAATGCTCGCTTGAATACAATTTCAACACTAAAGCAAAGCTTCTAACCTTCAATCACATGCCTCCAGTAATAGAACCATCTAACCAACCTCATTCCTTAAAGAGGATGATAATGACCTGATTTAATAGTAATTACAACAAGCATAAAATTCACATAAAATGAAAATGCAAATGTTACCACTTTAATCTTGGACAATGAACAACTTGTTAGTCCCAAAATTAATGCCCCTTCTAGTATTTCTTTAACTTTTATTGCAAATAGATAGAGTACAACTAAGATCCTCTGACCTCCTCCGCTAATCCAAGTGCCAATTGCTGTCAAAACTAACCACCAAGCCTCCAAACCAATTTGCTTCTTGCTTTGCTCAGGGATTATAGCCTTCACCCTGCTCCTTGAAAGACAAATCCAACCCCAAATATGATATTGGTCGGCTGGCCTCTTGAGTCTCCCTAAAATTCCTAAATTTCAGCTATTGAAATTCAAGCCCTAGGCCTTTAATTTTGAGCACGCATCCCGAGGTGGCTATTAAATTCTTGTTTTTGCTATAAATTAGGATTCACAACAAAGATTTTTCAATATCTTCATCTTTGATGACTCAAATAGCTAGATTCTACTAAAATAACTTAAGAGATAGCCAGGGGATGAGAGAGAATGCGATAGAGAGAAATTTCAGAGTTTCATCATGAGAAATGCTAAAAAACCGCTATTGTCCTGCTCAAACAACCATGAAAGCCACCATGTATAGCTTAGAACTACCAAAAAGACTATTGCCTCCTCCTGAATGCTGTCACCTATACCAAAAGCACCTTGGGCTGCTATCACCTACTATAGGAATGGTCCTTGGTAGCTACAAATCACATCAACAACATCTCCTTGCTCTGTAAAAATCTCTCTCACACAATGGCTGAAATAGACTTCCACTAGCCTCTCAAAACGTTTTTTCCACTTGCATGGGCAAGTTTTGCCAAGGGGCAACCTTCTAATCCCATTTTTCAGCATTATCAACTTATTAAATTAATTTTCAAAATATTATTTAAAAAGTTAATTTAATAATTATTCTAGTTCCCAGACAAATAATCCCACCAATCAATAATTAAATTGGCTACGTCAATTTGCCTCTAATATCACCACTGACATTAGTGGCCAATAAATTGATTTAGCCCCAAATCTGACACTAGGTACCACCTAGTACCTATTAGACATCACTTATTACAATTTTTACCTTTGGTATCAACTAATATTTCAAGGTCCTGGGTCCCACACTGTGAAATAATTAACTTACACCTCGCATGTGCAAGTCACATTAGCACATTTCATTAACTTTTAATCAAGTGCTAAGCAAAGCAATAAAAATTCACATCCTCGTGATAGATAGTGACAATGTGTGAGCTCAACGAAAGAGTATACTTGCTTAATTGGAAAAGAAAGATGAAAGTACAACTAAGGCTTAGATCTATAGTTGACCTAATCACATTTCCACCGACTAACTAGAGTTAGGTTTATTTACTCTAGAGCCTAGCATCACTACTTTAATAAGTGTCCACACCACAAATTACATTGGGCACTGCACAAAATTAACAAATTCTAACACCCTCCTACATAGCCAATGTGACAAAGTACAAGGAAGATCAATCACCCAACAGTAGTGAGTTCAAGGACTTTCAAACGACTTCAGCCTTATCACATGGTAACGCTTTGGTAAAAATGTATGTAGCATTTCTCTATGTAGGAACATACATCAAGCTGATCTTTCCTACATAATATCTTTTTGTGACATATTGATAGTAAACCTCGATGTGTTTTGTACAAGCATGAAACAACGGATTTCGTGCTATTACAATAGCACTCTAACTATCAAAAAATGGGTCTAAGACCCTCCAATGAGATCTATAGATCAACCGACCATATGCACATCCATACATATTCAACTATTGCTATGAAAGCTACCTTGTACTCGATCTCATTGTTGGGTGTAAAGGCCCTTACGCTACCCTTATGTATATTAGTTTACACATGTGAACTCACCCTTGCGAGTGTAAGTATATTGTACCCTAAGTATAAATGCATTCTTTTATTCTTGTGTGTACCACACTAGTACACACCTATCGGTCGATTCTCACTCACTCACTGTTCACTCAACCACTGCTGCACCTTGATCGACGCACATACTCTGTTTTGCTTCTGCTTGTACTCTTCAAATTGGTATCAAAGCACGAGAATCGATGCAGACAATCGTGACCCGTACCAAGCATGCAACAAGTGTCAACATCAGGTGCAAGTCTGATGGGCACTCGATAGATTTGACAGACTATTGACATCTAATCTACTGCAAACGAACATGCAGCAAGCGACCACCTCAGACAGGTTGGACAAGCCATGGGCGCACACGTGACAGGTAGGTCGAGTAGCAAGCGATATGCACTGGAGTGGTAGAAGGCAGAAGGTCAAGTCAACGTCTCACGAGCGACTAGATTGCACGCGCCAGACAGATGGTGACATGCCAAGACTACAAGCAACGGGTCACGCAACACGTGACGGGCCAAAACAATCAATGTTTTGACCTTTTTTTATTTATTTAATTTTTTGAAGAGTCGTGTTCCTTATTTTACTAGGTGTTCACACGCGCAAGTACAAAATGCAAATCTGTACGAATTTACGCTTGAAATTTGGGGCTTTTTTCAAATTTGGTACCAGATACGCATAACAGTGATTGTTGACCCATAAATTGCAAACATTGGGTGCACATGCCTCGAAAATTTTGGAGCTTTTCACATATAAGTGAAATTTTGTTCGTTTGAGCCAATTTCATTGAAACTTGTGCACTCTTAGATCCTAAAATTTAGGGCTTTTGTAGAATTTGTAAAATTTCTGTAACATTTGCTTGTATTTGATGCTCGAGAAGATGTATTGATACAATTGGGACAAATTCACTATAAAAATTTTGGGCCTTTTCACATCAATGACGCACCTTGAGTCAATTTGAGCCTTGACAATGAAATTTGCAATAAATTCACTACTGAGTAGGAGAAATTTAAACTTGGGATGTTTCAAATGTTGTAAAAGAGCAGCTTCTCTTGGCACATGTATTGCTGAATGCTCATTACAGTACTTGGGTTATTGCGTTTGGGTATCATGGTGATGTATTACTAAAGTAGAAGCTATCATTCATGCAAATGTATCAGATTTAATTTTTGTACCTGCTGTAATCAATACTTGAGATTGAAATTGCAATAAAACATCTACTTCTTGGACATCTTGGAAGTACTAGTGTGTGTACTTGCTGTTACACTCAGCAACTTTGCTAATTGGCTGAAAATATTCAGCACTTTATTGCAATTTTAATTGCTGAAGATGGCTGGCAATGCATCTACATCTAACACAGAATCTATTTGAGATTCATAAACTCAATGGCAATGGCTTTGATCTTTGGAAAGATCATATGCAAGGTATACTCTTTCTGAAGGATTGTGATGATGCCTTGGCAGAACATAAGCCTGTTGCTTTGTCAAATAAGGATTAGGCTAAAATGAATAAAAATGCCATTACTTACATTAAAATGGTTGTCACAGATAATATCTTGGTTGATATCAAGGGACTTGCTACTACCTATGCAGTTTGGAAGAAACTCAAGGCTACGTATAAGAATACAACTCCTCTCAATCAAGTAGATCTCATGCGAAAGTTTGTCAACTTGAAGCTTGATGAGTCTAAGCCTACCTCGGAGCATTTGAATGCTTTCATTGGTATTTTGAGTCAATTACAAGATGCAGGCTTGCCAACTTTTGATCCTAAATTGAGGGCTATCTTCTTGCTCATGACTTTGCTCGACTCATGGCAAGCACTAGTTGTATCATTGAGCAACAACCCCAACTTGACATTTGATGTGTGCATGGTTCTATTCTCAATGAAGATTAGACACAAGACAAGTGTAAAAAACAATGGATCACTCTAAAATGTAAGAGGAAGAACTTAAAAAATATCAAATGCTGCAAATAAGAACAAAAATCACAACAAAAGCAAGGAAAAACAGCAAGATGTCACTTGTTATCAATGTGGTCGCAAAGGGCATAAAAAGCTCGATTGCGGGAACTTTAAAAAGGAACAAGAATGCAAGAATCGTGCTAATGCAAAATGCAAAAAGAATGAAAAGGATGGTAGCTCTACCCCTAAAGAAACAGAAAAAGTAAATGTGATATCTAGTGTTGTTATTGAAGAGATAGAAGAAGATAAAGATGTTGATTTGCTGGTTGCATCTTCAAATCCACATGATATAACAATGGAGGACATGTATATCACTAAAAGGGATGTGATAGATGCTTTGTTGTCGGCTCATGATGGTTTGTCACAATCGTGGATTGTTGACAGTGGTACTTCATTTCATGTAACTCCATCTTTAGAGTGATTTTCTTCTTATGCAAAAGGTAATTTTGAAAAAGTCTATCTAGGCAACAACCATGTATGTGATATTGAAAGAATGGGCACCATACACCTGGCTCTTGAAAATTGTCAAGAATCCATCCTTCATGATGTTAGGTATGTACTTAGCATCAAGAAGAGTTTGCATTTTGTTGGGCAACTAGACAACAAAGGTTACTTCACTACTTTTAGTGGTGGAATATGGAAGATACAAAAAGGGTCTATGCTAGTCACTAGAGGTGATAAAAAAGAGACTCTATATTATCTCTACTACAAGGCACTTCCTAGAAAGTTTGTTGCAGTTGTTGAAGTGCAGTCACACATGGAGTTATAACACAAGCGTCTTGGACACATGAGCCAAAAGGGTTTGCAGGCACTTTTTTCACTTGGAAGAGTTGATGTGAAAAACTCAAAACTTGACTTTTATGATAACTGTGAGAAAATATGTAAAGAGTCCATACTCTCATGGAGCCTTTAGGAAGGCATGTATCTTGGATTTAATCCATCTTGATGTATGCACCATGGCAATAAAAACTCATTGTGGTTTTCATTATTTTGTGTCTTTTATTGATGACCATTCTAGATTTACTTGCTTAAGCAAAAAAGTGAGACATTGGAAGTGTTAAATGGCGGAGAGTCAGAAAACTCAAAATCGATGGAAAGCACGAGTGTCGTTCTCCTCCCAGCCACGCCTAGATAAGTGCTGGCCCTCAACCTGATCCCTTTGCCAGCCGTCAACTTCCTGGAGTCCTACTATTCTTGGACTCCCTTACTCTCTAGGCTCCCCTTAACCCCGTTCGGGCGCCCAAGAGCCCGGACGGTCATTCTCGTGCATGTTCCCCTAAATTTACCTTAATGTGACATTAAATATCACTTTTAATGTCACATTCCACATTTATGACCTTAATGTGACATTAAATATCACATTTAATGTCACATTTCCTTCCCCTTAAGAATCGGTTTCGTCCTCGAAAACGATACTTGGAAGGTCTAACTGTAAATCGGGAAACCTTTTCTTTAAAGTACTTACTCGCTCCCATGTTGAGCTTTCTTCTGAACAATCTTTTCACTTAACCAAACATTCTTGATAAATAGTATTCCTCGTTCGCCTATTACGAATATTTAATATTTTTTCTGGTTCATGTGGATCAGATTGGTCATAGAATAACTCCTCAATATCATCATTTAAGATTAGATTATCCAAATCACCCAGCTTCTTCCTTAATTTGCTTACATGAAAAACTGGATGTATTTTACTGCCAGCAGGTAATTGGAGCTTGTAAGTCAATTCTCCCACCCTTTTAAGTATTATGAAAGGACCACAATACCTTGGTGAAAGCTTTGGACAATGTCTCTTTTTCATAGTTTTAGTTTGTTCAGGCACCTTAAGATAGACCAATTCTCCTTCTTCAAAGGAGATGTCTCTTCGGTGAGGATCTGCATATGCTCTAGCTCGATTTTGAGCTTTTTTAATATTTTCTTGAGCAAATTTTAACATACTATTCATATCCTCCAAAAAGTTTTTAGCTGCCTGAACCTTTTCCTTATGCAGTCCTACTGCAAAAGGAGCTCTGGGCTGAAACCCATACATCAACATAAATGGACTATATCCAGTGGAAGAGTGCTTGGCACTGTTATATGCAAACTCTGCTATCGGTAAATACTCTTCCCAATTAGTTTGCCTTTTACTTACATATGCCCTAAGCATATCTTCAAGAATTTGGTTAACCCTTTCAGTTTGCCCATCTGTTTGCGGGTGATCTGCCGTACTGATGCTAAGTTTAGTATCCAATTTCCTAAATACCGCACGCCAAAAATGGCTATCAAATTTTCTATCCTGATCAGAAACTATATTTCCCGGAAGGCCATACAATCGGTATATGTTCTCTACGAACAATCTAGCCAATTCTGGTGTTTTAACATCAGTCGAAGTTGGAATGAACCTAGCCATTTTGATTAACCTATCCACAATTACCCACACAGAGTCGTGCCCCCTCTGTGTTCTAGGTGGAGCAACAATAAAGTCCATGGAGATACTCTCCCATTTTCCCGAAGGAATTTCTAATGGATGGAGAAGTCCTCCCATTTTTAATTTTTCAGCTTTATTAACTTGGCATTTATTACATTTGACCACAGTCAAGGACGTCCTTATTCATTCTAGGCCAATAGAACTGCCTTTTAATAAGACTATAAGTCTTATTAACTCCTGGATGTCCCGCACTAGGGGTATCATGACACTCAAAGAGTATCTGGCGCCTTATTTCTATATCTTTCGGGACACATACCCTACCCTTGTAGAGTAAATAACCATTATCAATGGTAAAATTCTTCCACTTGAATCCAATTTGAGCAACCCCTGATGCTCCATTTCCTTGTTGAACATCCTCAGATATTCCTTCCTCAGTAGAAGCACTTTCATTTGGATCCCCATTTTTTATTGCTTCCCATATGTTGGAATATGCCGGATCAACCTGGCATTTCCCTTTTAAAGATTCAAGCAAGTTGGAAGTGAACTGAGTAAAACTCAATTCATTAATGATGGGCATTCTGCTGAGTGCATCAGCTACTATATTATACTTTCCTTTTCTATATCTTATCTCATAATCGAACTCTTGGAGGAGTTCGGCCCATCTGGCCTTACGCCCGTGTAAATCTGGTTGATCATTAAGCCACTTAATGCTTTCATGATCCGATAAAATCAAAAGTTTGGCACCATACAAATAGTGCCTCCATTTCTTCATTGCATGTACTATTGTATACAGCTCCCTCTCATACACAGAATAATTCTGTTTTGCACGATCTAATTTCTTGCTTTCAAAAGCAACTGGTCGACCTTCTTGTAATAAGACCGCGCCTATTGCCTTATCACTGGCATCAGCTTCAACCACAAATGGTTTGTTGGGATCCACTATTAATAATACTGGAGCTGTAGCAATAGCTACCTTAAGTTTTTGAAAACTTTCATTTTGATCTGCTCCCCAATTAAAACTTTTCCCTTTCCCTTTAAGTTGGTCTGTCATTGGAACAGCTATTTTGGCATAATCTCGAATGAATCTACGATAAAATCCAGATAAACCTAGAAAGATCTGCAGCTCTTCCAGGTTCCGTGGAGGTGGCCATTCAATAATTGCCCTTACTTTTTCTGGATCCATGTTGATTCCCTCTTTCGAGATTATATGCCCTAAATATTTGACCTCTTGTGCAAAGAATTCACATTTAGTTTTCTTCGCATAAAGGGAATGTGTTCTTAGCAGTTGGAATACTAATTGTAAGTGTTCCAAATGTTCTTCTCTTGATTTACTAAAGATCAAGATTTCATCCAAAAAGACTACTACAAAATGTCCTAGATAGAGCCGTAAAACACTATTCATTAGCTTCATAAAGGTAGCTGGTGCATTAGTGAGGCCAAAAGGCATCACCAAAAAATCATAATGCCCATATCTAGTACGAAATGCCGTCTTGGAAACATCTTGTGCCTTAATTCTTATTTGATGATAACCTGATCTTAAGTCTATCTTTGTGAAGAATTTTGCCCCTTGCAATTGATCAAAAAGATATTCCATTCTGGGCATAGGAAATTTATTCTTCACCGTTATTTTATTAAGTGCTCTATAGTCAACACAAAGTCGCATAGAACCATCTTTTTTCTTGACCAATAAAATTGGTGAAGCCCAAGGTGAATTACTAGGTTGAATAAATGCTTTATCCAGGTAATCCTTAATTTGTCTTTCAACTTCTTGATGCTGTGTTTCACTTAAACCTATATGGTGGTTTTGAAATTGGGTGTGTATCCTTATTTATATCAATTGGGTAATTTATATCACCCCTATCTGGTGGAAGGCCACTTGGTAAATCAGAAGGAAACACATCTTTAAAATCATCTAACAAACTGTTCAATTCATTATTAACATTCAACTCACAAACATAATAAAATTGTTGCTTTATATTACAGAAAGTAAAAGTATTCTGTACAGGAAGAGACCATAACATATATACCTCACAAACTTCCTTCTTTATCAGTTTCTGAACTTCAGTAGAACACAGCAAAGGATTATCAGATACTTCATGTTCACCTTGAATGACAAAAGTCTTACCATCCCTTTCAAATTCCAGTGTATTATGGTGATAGCTACGTTTTAAGGATGGTTCCAATCCCCATAGCCACTCTCTCTCTAGAGCAATATCAGCTCTTTCCATGTTCATTATTTGGAAATCAAGCTTATCTTTATATCCTTGAATTTCAATTTCCAGATTGGATACCATTGTATCCCATATTTTATTGTCTTGGCCTTGCATCATACGAACAACATATTGATGCTCACTAGTTTGTTGGGGAAGTTTCAATTTTTTGACAAGTGCATAATTTATAAAATTATGTGTGGCAGAGTCATCAATCATGACTCTAACCCGTTTTCCAGCTATCAATCCATGTACTCTAAGTAAATCATGTGGCCCAAAAGTAGGCTGCCACATAGAAGTTGACATACAACACTTATGTTGTACATCCATGTGCAAGACCTCTAAAGATTTATACTTTTCATGGCCCTTTAATTCTAAGGTCTGCACTACATGGATTTGTTTTTCTTTTCCCTTGCCCTTGTCCTTATCTTTTCCTTTATCTTCCCCCTTTTTCTTTTGAGGGCAATTCCAAGCCGCATGGTTAGGGGATAGGCAATTAAAACACAATTTTTCTTTTTTGGCCTTATTAAAGTCATCAGGACTTAACTTTGGCCTCATATATGGTTTCTTTTCAAAAGGTTGTTTTCTACCCTTTAAAAATTGCATTTTCCTTTTAAATTTGCCCACAAATTTTGAGGTTTCTAATTCCTTAGACTTGGGCTCCGTATCAGTGGGACTAGTAAGTGTACCTGGACGCATACTATCTTCATAGATTAATGCAAATTTAATTGCCTCTTCAAGCGTCTTAGGTAAACTCCGTTTTACTTCCTTTTTACAGGCTTTATCCAGTCCCCTAATGAATCCTCTTGTTTTTTGGAATTCATCAATTCCTTCCAATTTGAGGATTATCTCACGATATTCCTCCAGATATGTCAGCAGGGGTCTTCCCTTTTGTCTGACATAATCCCAATCTTCCCAATTTCTTTCCATTTCATTTTCAGAAAGAAATTCTTTTAAAAAGACGGATTCAAATTGAGCCCAAGTTTCAGGTATTTTATTCACCTCCTTTAAGGTTCGCCACCACTTATATGCTTTGGGTCCTAAAGTTAAACTGGCCTCCAGTGCTTGGAGATGTGGTGGGGTATTTTTTAATTTATGTAAATCTTCCCATTTTTGGAGGAAATTAAAGATTGTATCTTTATTCCTATCTTTTTCCTCCCCGTAAAATTGAGGTGGTTTCATATCCTTTAAAACCGGATTATCCCTCAATTTATGGTAAGTTTGGGGTTCCTTAGAATCTCGCATAGTCACATCTAAATCTTTCGATGAAGATGGGACATCCGAGATTTCTATCTTATTTTTATCTCTTTCCAACAATAAAGTTAATTGAGATTTTATTTCAGTAAGTGTTTGGGTTAAAAATTCCATTTGAACCCCCTGAGTTTGCACACGAGCAGAAAGATCATCAAATTGCTCTCGCGTGGCAAAAAATTCTTCCCATTGTTCTTCTTGTATGTCTCATTCATGGGGATCTACGATAGGTTGATCCCTGGAACTAGAACTTTCCATTACCCTTTCTTTCCCTTTTTCTGCCATTAATACACTGGAATTGGAAAGCAAAAATAAGAAATTTGTATACAAGTAAAGTACTTCCCTGATTTTTAATGGCAGGCTGTGGCTTCAGTTGTGTATGACATTCTTCTGTCCCTCTCACAGCAGTCGCAGTTCTATCCGTCTCAGGAGCAGTCGGATTTACCCGTCAACAGCAATCATGACAGAATCACGTTTTTTCATGACCCACGTCTGATGCTGGCGGCTCCACGCCTGATCTGGTCCTTGCCTGGTCTGGTCCTCACGTCCTTGCCTGGTCTGGTCCTCACGACCCACGTTTTTTTTTTTCTTTTACTGCCCGTAACGTAAGATGTGTCACTTACGTGACGTGGCGCTGCACTTCTTTTTGTTTTCCTTCACGGCGCGTTCCGACGGCCCGTCCCGTCTCGTTTTCAGCGATGTGACGTGGTGCCTCTCCTCCTCATTTTTTTCTTCTCGGCCCGTCGCCTAGTGCTCACGCGACGTTACAAAGATTGACGGCCTGACTGGCGGCTGACAACTTGACAGATTTCTGACAGTTTAACGGATCTGATCGTTGAACCATAGGCTCTGATACCAATGTTAAATGGCGGAGAGTCAGAAAACTCAAAATCGATGGAAAGCACGAGTGTCGTTCTCCTCCTAGCCACGCCTAGATAAGTGCTAGCCCTCAACATGATCCCTTTGCCAGCCGTCAACTTCCTGGAGTCCTACTATTCCTGGACTCCCTTACTCTCTAGGCTCCCCTTAACCCCGTTCGGGCGCCCAAGAGCCCGGACGGTCATTCTCGTGCATGTTCCCCTAAATTTACCTTAATGTAACATTAAATATCACTTTTAATGTCACATTCCACATTTATAACCTTAATGTGACATTAAATATCACTTTTAATGTCACATTAATGTCACAGGAAGGCTTTAAAAGGTTTTATGCATTTGTTAGTACTCAAAAGGATTTAAAATTAAAATGCATAAGAACAGACAACGGGGGAGAGTATGTATCTAAAGATTTCAGTAAGCTTTGTGATGTCAATGGGATTACACGGGAGCTTACAGCTCCTTATCATCCGTCATCTAATGGTGTGGTTGAGCAAATGAATCGCACATTATGTGAGAAGATTTGGTGCATGCTGTCCACACTTAATTTCCCCCAATCACTTTGGGAAGAGGCACTTAAAACCACAGTACATATTTGCCCGATCTCCACATCGTGCACTTGAAAGTGGCATCCCTAAAGAGGTTTGGTCTAGCAAATCTGCTTTATATGACCACTTAAGGATCTTTGGGTGCAAATGCTATGTACATGTACCTGCTGATAGCAGAACCAAACTTGACATGAAATCTCATAGAGGCATCTTCATGGGTTATGGAGATGAAGGTGAAATGAGCTATAGAGTTTGGGTTCCAAGCATGAAAAAGGTGCTACGTAACCGGGATGTGGTATTTAATGAGTCAAAGCTGTTAAAAAATGTCACATCTAATGACTAAGACAAAAAAAAAGTGAAATTTCAGCATGATCCGCCACTTGGACAACCATCAGCCACTGAAAATTCAACTCCATTTGAGCATATCATCATTGAGCCTAATGAAATGGATAGCAAGGGGATGCTGAAAACCAGCTTGGGCAACCAAATCAGCATGCTGAAAATGAATTACAGCAACCTGAAAATGTATTATAGCAACTTGGACATGCAGTTCAGCAACCAAATAATGAGGTCATTGGCATTCCTTTGGATGTGGATCCATTGCATGATAACACAAATCATTGGATAAGAAGGTCTACACATGTCAGAAGTCCTATACAACGGTTTGATCCCTCTTTGAACTACATTTTTCTCACAGACGAAGGTGAACCCCTTACGTATAAAGAGGCATTATCATGTGAGTTAAAGAAAAAGTGGGAGCTAGCTATGCAGGAAGAAATGAAGTTTTTTGTTTTTGTTTTTTGAGCCGGGTGATACTTGGGATTTGGTTCCATTACCCAAATATAGGAAAGCTATTCCTAACAAACGGATCTATAAAATCAAATGTGAGGGTGGCAAACCCAAATACAAAGCCAGGCTTGCAGCTAAGGGCTATACACAAAAAGAGGGTATTGACTTTCAAGAAGTCTTTTTTCCTGTTGTCAAAATGACCACTCTTCAAGTATTGTTTGCCATTGTAGTATCTATGGATCTTGAACCGGATCAGATGGATGTTAGACTTGCATTCCTGCATGGTGATTTGAAAAAAGAGTTGTAGCAGCCAGAAGGCTTTGTTATACAAGGAAAGGAGCATTTGGTGTGTAAGCTTGGTTTGAAATAAGCTCCTAGACAATGGTATAAAAAGTTTAATGCCTTCATGCTCTCACATGGGTTTAAAAGAAGTAATGCAAATCAATACTTATATATCAAGAAGGCTGATGATGGAAGCCTTATTATACTTGTGTTTATGTGGATGATATGCTTATTGCCGGTAAGCATAAAAGCCAAGTTAATTCATTGAGAAAACAGTTGAATGCAGCCTTTTCCATGAAGGACTTGGGTCCAACTAAACACATTTTGGACATGCGTGTAACGAGAAATTGAGATCGGCAGCTCTTGTTTCTCTCACAAGAAAAGTACATAACAAAGTACTTGATCGTTTTTCTATGGTTGATGCTAAGCCACTTGGTGTTCCTTTACCACCATATCTTAAGCTAAGCAAAGCATATTGCCGAAAAGATGATAAGGCAGCCAGCTCTATGAAGGGTGTTCCTCATGCTTCAGCTTGTGGTTCACTTATGTATGCTATGATTGCCACTAGACCTGACATTGCTCGTGCAGTGGAAGTTGTGAGCATATTTATGTCAAATCTTGGCAAAGCCCATTGGGAAGCAGTGAAATGCATCTTAGGGTACCTTAAGGGCACACAAAGAAAATGTATTTGCTATGGAAAGGGTACATTAGATCTCCAAGGATATTGCGATGCAGACATGGCAAGTGACTTGGATACTCACAGTCTACTAATGGGTACTTTTTTTTCTTGACTGGTGGGGTAGTTTCTTAGTGCTCTAGATTGCAAAAGATAGTAGAACTTTCTACCACTGGGGCTGAAAATATTTCAGCCATTGAAGCTTTAAAAGAAGTTGTTTGGCTTGGTCGTTTAGTCAAGGATTTTGGACTGCCCACCAAAACACCTATACTTGGATGTGATAGCCAGTGTCATATGCCTCGCTAAGAATGCCATGTTTCATGTACGTACCAAACATATTGATGTTAGGTATCATTTCATCAGACAGGTTCTTGATGATGGTCTAGTCACACTAACTAAGATCAAAACACAGGATAACCCTACAGATGTTCTAACTAAAAGTCTTGTAAAGGCTCAACATGAGCATTGCATTATTCGACTAGTGGAAGTTGGTTAAAGGTTCGCTTAGGACCTTTAAGTGGAAGGTTTTTGGGTGTAAAGGCCCTTACGCCACCCTCGTATATATATTCCTTTACACATGTGAACTCACCTTTGCGGATGTAAGGGTATTGTATCCTAAGTATAAATACTTTATTTTATCCTGTGTGTATACCACACTCGTACACACCTATCGGTCGACTCTTACTCTCACTCACTCACTGTTCACCCAACCACTGCTACACCTCGATCGACGCACATACTCTATTTTTCTTCCACTCGTACTCTTCACCCATGAGACAAGGTAGCCACTGTAGGTTGTTTCTTGCTAGGCCATGAAATGCATGAACTGCCCGAAAAGAAATAATGTTCACTAGTAGACTATCAAGTGTTTGAGTCACCAATCCAATTTGAATCGTTGTAAGCCTGTAGTTGCAAGTCTCCCCCCTGGAAAATAGTAATACATATGCCTAAGTACCTTGCAAATAGCAAAAGATCTACTTAACACCTTGTCAATGTACAATTCGCGTTGTATTATTGGTCAACAATTGGTTTGTCAACTTAATTTCTCTAAATCAAGGGCTTAGTCTGAGATATATTTCTTTATAGGTGAGCCAGCCACAAAACAATGAAGTTCTTATTTTTAATCATCGACTTCTCGACTTGATATATAAATTCAAAATAGCAACTTCATTACCACCTTGCGTTCAGTCTTGGAGCTCTTTAACATGCACTAATTTTGTAATTCTTGCCATCAAATCAAGCATACAACTCTAGATTAGCACAACATATGGCGCTTGACTTGATGAGGTATAGTGATATCTCAAAGCATCCCAAAATTGATCTCTCTTTCTTCGTCTAGTTTCTTGTTTGACTCAAATGCATGAAGATTTCACTCATGGAATGCAATTTTACTTTTGCCAAATAATGGATGTCAAAATTGATGTTTGCCCAAGCTTGTAATCCAAGCATGAAGTGGGTTGTTTCCTTTTAGATTGTCTATGAATTGGCCATTCCAATGATACGAAGCTGGTCAAGAGTTTCAACTTTGGTTCAAGCATTATGAATAATGCTTTTTAGACGTGTTTTTTTTATAGCTAATCAAGAATCAATGCTTGCTATGAAGCTATGCTGCTAAAACAAGTGTTGTAAAAGGATGTGCATCAAAGTCTGCCATGCCACCTACTTGTGATTTTTCTCTCTCTTTTCTCTTAACCTCTTTTCCGATACCTTTGTGCTCCTGTACTTGCTCACCTGATATACTGCAAATTGTATGTCATGACATGTGTTGCAAAGGTAAATAAGACAGCCAATAGCCTAGCTGTAAATTGCAACATCACACATTTCACTACCATCATGCATGGATAGCTTCAGCCTTGGCTCCACCAAAGAGCTCATAGGTTTACAGTCTTGCCCGTTAAACCTATGCAAAAGTTTGTCCATATATTATGACTTTGACATGATGATACCGTGCTAATTTAAAGTGAATTGGATCCCCAAATAATAGTGCAAGCAGCCCATATCTGACATAGCAAAAGCATGTTTCAAATCAGCCTTATAACTACAATTTTTTATTGTCGAGGTCCGATGAGCAACATATCATCCACACAAAGAATGATAACCAACAAGTCCCCCCCCTTAATTCTTAATGTGAAGAGTGGGAGCAATTGGACTATTTTTGAACCCAATGCAGGCCAAATAAACACCAAAATTTGAATACCATGCAAGAGGAGCTTGTTTCAATCCATAACAAGCCTTATGCAACCTGCAAACCAAGTGCTCTTTTCCTTTCACCACAAACCCTGGCGGTTTGAGACATAGACATCCTCATGAAGGTCACCATTCAAGAATGTTGTCTTTATGTCCAGCTGATGCGCTTTCCAACCATAATGCACATCCATAGCAATAACACACCTCACTGTACTCATGCGAGATGTAGGAGCAAAATATCTCCTCATAATGGATGCCCTTCTTATGGGCATATGCTTTTGCTACCAAACGTGTCTTATACCCACCAATGGTGCCATCAACCTTGTGCTTGAGTTTAAAAACCCACTTGGTACCAATAGCTTTCTTACTAGATGGCAACTCAACAAGATCCCAAGTACCATTAGTGGCAAGAGAGTCCAACTCCTCTTGCATGGCCAACAATCAATGTGGATCTTGCAGCTTCTTGTGCTTCATCAAAAGGAGTAGGCTCATCATCATCAAACAGTGAGCTAATAAACAAATGCTCATCAAAAGGAGTCTCTACTTCCATATTGTCAACCAAATGTGCCCCCTCTATATCATGTGTTGCCTATCTAGCACCCCTTCTAGTATGTTGAGGTAAGAGGGCATCAATTTTGCTCTCCTAGAGAGTCTCTACCAGCCACCTAGGAACCATTTTTGCTGCATTTACAGCAGATTTTTCTTGTTCAACTGCATGTTTTGCTACTAGAGGCAAACCATGATCTATTAATGGTTGATTGGACCATGTGGAACAGCAGCAGCAGCTTGCTGTAATACATCTGTTCAGGCATTTACAACTGGCTTGAATCCCAAAGTAAGTGGTAGAAGACCTTCAAAAACATCACCTAAATCATATGTGGCTCGCATTTCGAATTGGTCATGCAAAAAGGCTGCATTTCCAACAAAGTTAATGTCCCTACTAACAAAAACTTTGCAAGTGCTTGGATCATATAACCAATAGCCTTTGCTTTCCGAACTGTAGCCAACAAAGATGTTGGGCTAAAACACACTTTATAGCTTATTAGCATTTTTTAACAGCCCCAAAACACACTTAATTAATGAAAAACACAAATCTAGTGCGCGATTCAAGAGAGTTTCAATGGTCCCCCAAAACCCTAATTTTTGGGGCACCCTTCAATATCTATAAATAGACAAGCTGCCCACCATTCAGCCTCATCTCTTCTATGTGAGTTTCTCACCCTTGTGTGCAGATCTCACCTTCACATGGTATCAGAGCCGGTGCTCAACTAAAGAGTATCCTCCGATGATTGTGGAGGCTAGTCAGCGAGACTCACATGCGACTTGATTCTAACTCATAATGTCTCAAACACCTTCTTCTTTGGATCCTATGACGCCCTATCAAGCCTCTCCATCATTGGAGGCTCTGAGAAGGCATTATGGTCTCGAGGAGGCGGCAGACACACCTTTACCTTTACTATCCTCTTCTTCTTGTTTTGGTCCTTTTACACATGAAGAGTTTAAGGAGTACTTGCGCATCACGTACAATTCGGTTTACACTCCTCCAACGAGTGCTACTACTCTGTCTGGACCGATTGGTAAGATTGGCCATCTCTCACAGCTTGGAGGGATTATGACATTCAGCACATCTAGAGATACATCTCCTTTATCTCTGCGAAGCCTTGTGTCACATTTGTATAACCCTTTTAAGTCGTGTGAGCCAAAACCCTCTCCTGTTTCTTCCTTTGTTGTGCATGATCCGGATGATTTTCAATATGTTAACTTTAATAGAGGAGGCTCTCAAATCAATTCGAGACAATAGAGCTATAGATACATCTAAATAGTCATATCGAAGGACAACACTATTAAGACTATTATATTAGAAAAAACTTGCCCAAAAGCCATCGACTCTTTACTGCGTGATAGAGCAAGATATCCTTAATCTATAGCTTATTGTTTTTGAGTGACTCACTTAGAGTCCCTACAAGAGGGAGGAGTCTTAGCAACCTTAGTCCCATGTGAATAGTCCGTTAGAAGGAGAATGAAGTTCTAGTACTTCCCCTCTCCCAGTTGATCATCCCACTTTGAGTGGGATAATAGTTTCATAGTTCAAGGACTTTTGGCGAATCTAATCATAATGGCGCAACTCGTTGCAATCCCAGCAAGATTTCTCGAGCCAGATCTTTTCTCTTCATGAGTTTGCAGGACAACATTCTTGTGCATGTTCGCATGTTGAAGACTGCGGTAAAAGTGTGGAGTAAGCTTGCGTCTTTATATCAGCACGAGACGTTTACCCACAAGATCTCCCTTGAGAAGAAGCTACGGATGCTCCGTCTCTACGACTCTCCTTCTATGAAGGCGCACGTCACGAAAATGGAGAATATGAGAGGTGCGCCTGCCTCTCTCAGACGGAAGATCTCTTCTGAGGATATGGCTATGATTCTTTTGACTCAGTTGTTCTCTTCTCGGTTCAATGTCTTCTACACCAACCTTATCACCTGAAGGACCCAGAGAGACTTTTATGGGAGGAGCTTTCACCGCTTGTCTTGGGCCATGACCAACGACTCAGAGAGGTGGCATCCAGTGGTTTTGGCTCGACCAAGGCATTTACAGCATGTAGAGGAGGAGGGAAGAGGCAACAGAAGGAGAAGGCCAAGGAGAGGAAGGAAGAGGACAAGAAGGATTTGAAGGAGAAGAAGCCCAAGCGCCCACACTATGGGAAGGGCACTCATCCAGAGAAGAAGTGTTGGCAAAAGTATCCCCTTTTGAAGCCAAAGGAGAAGGATTCAAAGGCGACCCCCACTACAACAAAGTCTATCTTTGTGCATATACTTGCCGAGAAGGATACGGCTCTTACTTCTTCCCAAGAGAAGCCTTGGTTCATGAATAGTGGCGCTTCTTCTCATATGACCTAGAGACAATATTAGCTTCAGGATTTGAGATCCATAGGTGGCATCATCACCATTGGTGACAACTCTAGAGTTCCCGTCCGTGGCATGGGGATCATCCCTCTCTTTTACCAAACAGACAATCTTCTTCCACCAAAGTTCTTTATGTTCCGGAGCTACGCTTCAACCTCTTATCTATCTATGGTCTTACCCAACTAGGTACCCACATGGTATTCACCAGAGATACAGTGACTATGAAGGATGAGTTTACAGGAGCAGCTCTTTGGACCGGTACACAAGAAGGTGGCTTTACACCCTCACAACCTTAGCCGCAAGGTCTTCCCACGAGCTTGGGCTACTTTGGTATGCTCGTTATGGTCATCTAAACATGGACGCAATTCAACAGACTTCTCGGAGGAAGATGGTGGAGAGCCTTCCTGATTTCCCTCCTGTTCACACCCTTTGCCCTAGCTGCTTGAGAAGCAAGCAGCATCAACAACCACATCCCCAGGTTGCCACACGACAGGCTTCTTCATCGCGTGAGTTGATTCACACCGACCTTTGTGGCCCTATGGGTATGGCCTCCCTTGGGAAGGCCATGCATTTGATGCTAATTGTTGATGACTTTAATCGTTATGTGTGGCCTTATTTTTTGGAGTACAAGAGCGATGCATACTCCCGCTTTTGCGAGTGGAAGATGTTTATGGAGACACAAACAACTTCTAAGGTCCAACTTCCAAAACATATTCCACATAAATTACTAATTATGTCATAAACCTATTGTTGATAATTTACAAATTACTCCAAGAGCAAAGCTGTTAGATTTGAGGTTCGAAGCTTCACAATCAAGAACCATAGGGCAAGAGGATGCAAATTATTTAACTTCTCAAGTTTTATGCGGTGAGAGATACACATTTGTGCATAGCAGAACAGTTTCAGAAATGGAGAACGGGAACACATTCACAATCAGGAAACAAATTAGTGAAACAAAACCAGATAAGTACCATAATTTTGGCGTACGAGTGGAGTACGACAGCGAGTTTACTTCTAACCTCTTTTCTGAGTTTTGTAGGGATATGGGATTCAAGTGGAGTACTTTCATCTAAACACACCATTTGAGAATGGTGTAGTAGAGCAGGCGAATCAACCATGCTGAAGATGGCCCCCAATCCATGTTGGAGCATAGGGGCCTCCCACATTTCCTTTGCGGTGAGGCTATGGCTACAACGGTTCACATCCGCAACCGCTCTCCAACTTCTACTTTGGTGGACATAACCCCCTATGACGCTTTCTTTGGGAGAAAGCCTTCTATGTCCCATTTTCGCATCTTCGAGTGCATGGCATATGTCCATGTGGACAGAACGAAGAGGCAAACGAAGCTTGACTCGAAGTTGTAGAATCTTCCCTTCGTGGGATACAGCACGACCACGAAGGGCAATCGACTCTACGACTCGTTCACACAAGATTGAGGTGAGTGGGAATGTGATCTTTGATGAGGTTGCGGTCTCCGACGATCCGATTGATGGTCCTTGTGCAGGTGATACCTATTCTTTCCTAACCCTCCCCCACCCTCAATTCCTCTTTTTCCTTCTAGGTACCCTATTAGCACCCCTCCCTCGTCATCCTCCTACTCCTCCATCTACCACTTCTTCCCTATCACCCCTTGTTGAGATGTAGAGAGAGAAGATATGTAGAGACGCGATAGAGAGAAGAGACACACCATATACACTCCCAAAGACTATATCATATTGATCACAATCTACATATATAGGTGAGACCTAGTCTAGATAGGGCGAGTTATATATATCTCTAACACTCCCACTCAAACAAAGGTTTCTAACTATGAATGAAAATACCCTCCGAAAGCACAAGGAAAAAACCCAAGCTCCTATATACAAATGTACAAATATGATCAAGAAGGATTATTGTGTGCATGTAAAGTGAATTTGTGCATGTGAAATGAAACTGAATATGCATGTACAAAGATGACCAAGAGGTCTGAGGTGTATGTGTATATGTGAAGTGTATAGTGCCTACAAGGAGTATGTACACTGGCACTACAATGTCATAATAGATTAATTCCCAAATATTGAAGTTAAGACAACTCCAAGTTGCGAGCGCAGCAGAGTGAAGGGTACTTCATTGAGTCCTTTGGCAAATATATCTGCAATCATCTAATCACTTGGACAATGTTTAATTGTGATCATGCCTTTCTTTACTTCATATCAAACATAATGATAATACACTACAATGTGTTTAGACTTGTTACGTTGAGCATAGTCTTTAGTAAGACTAATAACACTTTGGTTATCACATCGAAGTGGTGTATTGGAGAGAGGAGGATGGCTAATATCTTGTAAAACTTGTCGAAGCCATACTAACTCTCGAGCCACTAAAGATGCAACTACATATTCAGCCTCTCTAATGGAAACAACAACACAACATTGTTTCTTGCTAGTCCAAGAAACAAGACAACCATTGATAAAGAAACAATTTCCACTTGTAGAACACATAGATAAGTAAGAGCTTGCCCAATCTGCATCTATATGACCCAAAAGTTAAAGTGAATGTAGAGAATCAAAGTTTTGTTGGCACTGATAAACCAACCCAAAATCTCTAACGCTTTTCCTTCAAAGCTCATTTAGCTGCAGTCCAATGTTTAAGGCATAGAGAACTAAGATGTTGTCCAAGAAAATTTGCAGCAAAAATAATGTCAAGGCGAGAATTTGAGCCAACAATTTGAAGACATCTAACAAGATTAGCATAAGATTGATGTAATGCTAATTGTCCATCATTCTGCAAAAAATGAGAGTTTTTGGTAGAGCTCACAAGACAAGGAGTACTAAGAAGATGTGTAGAACCCAAACCAAACTTCTGAATAATATCTTCAATGAACTTTGTTTGACACAGTAATAAACGCCCTTTTCTTGATAGCGTTGAATCTGAATACCAAGACATAAGTGTATGTCTCTAAGATCGACCATGTCAAATGCAAAAGATAAAACCTTCTTTACTTGTTGAAGGAAGTTGAGATTGTTAGAAACAAGTATGGTACCATCCACATAAAGAGCAAGAATAACAAAACTATCATTGCAGCACTTGACCTATAAGTTAAAATCTAAAGAACAAGAGATAAAACCTTGATTTGTAAGGAAACACTGAATATTTTGATATCAAGCTCATGAAGATTATTTGAGAACATAGAGTGCCCGCTGGTTGCTCTATGTATATCTCTTTCTTTAAATCGCCATTAAGAAAAGCAGTTCTCACATCCATTTGGTGAACCTCCAAATCAAACTCAACAGCAAAAACTAACAAGACCCGAATACTGGAAATATGAACAAGTAAGAAAGTTTCTTGATATTCAACTCCTGCAATTTGTGAGAAACCTTTGGCAACTAGCCTTGCTTTGAATTTGTCAAATGTGCCATCTACTCTTGTTGTAGTTTTATAAACCCACTTTCATTTAATAGCAGTACATCCAAGTGATAACCCAGTTAGAACCCATGTACCTTTAAAGAGAAGAGATTCATACTTAGCTTCCATGGCCTCCTACCATTGTTACTTTTGTAGGGATGACATGGCATCACTATAAGAGACAGGGTCTTCACAAATATTGAGAGCATTCTCAAGAATATCAGCATCATAAACATGACAAGTACCATGCTCATTATCAATTGGAAGATCAACGCCAAGGTCATCATCAACAATAATAGGTGCAAATTGTGAATCCTGATTTGAAGAGTCAATATTATACCGTGAAGGAGGTTCATCATCATATAGAAAAAGAAAAGAAGTGAGTAATGCCTTTGTATCATCAATGCCCTCTAGTGACCACGTGCGCCCAGTATCCTCCTAAGACCATGTGCTATCCATAAGTTGCTCATTGAAAATAGCATCACGACTTATGATTATCTTCTTGAAAGATGGATTATAAAACTTGTATCCCTTAGAAAAAGTTGAATATCCAACGAAAATAACTTTCAAACCGAGAGAATCAAGTTTCCGGCGAGTCTCTTTGGATGCGTGAATATAAGCAATACATCCAAAGTTCCAAAATATGAAACAAAAGGAGTTTCACATGTCCAAGTAGTAATCGGTATTTTACCAAGAGCTGTTATAGAAAGATGATTTTGCACAAATATTGCTATTAAGACTACTTCAGCCCAAAAACATCAAGATAAGCCAAAATAAATGAACATACATTACATGGCATTGAGAATAGTCCTGTTTTTACATTCAGCAATACCATTCTATTGAGGAGAATAGGAAACCGTATATTCGTAATGAATACCTTGAAAAGTACAATAATCATCAAAATCATTTGAAATGTATTCTCCACCATTATCACTACGAAGTTTCTTGATGCGACAACTAGTATGAAGTTCTGCAACTTTTTGATATTGCTTAAAAGATAATAAAGCTTCCGATTTGTATCGCAAAATAAAAAAAGTGGTGTATATTGAGAAATCATCAATAAAAGTCATGAAATATCGATATTGAGATTTTGATAGAGCAAAAGGTCCACGAATATTTGTGTGAATAAGATCAAGCAAATCTCTAGAATGAGTTGTGGTGAAAATGGAAAAGGTTTTGTGAAAATGCTTGCCAAGTACACAATATTCACAAATACCCATATGAGAATGAGCTTTGAATTCCATACCTTGAACAAGGTCAGGCCGATAAAGATCAACAAGCTTAGAAAAATCAGAGTGAATAAAGCGATAATGTCATATTTTGTTGTTAAGATCGCCAGGAGCTATAACAACATTTGCAACATCTTCATTTAAAAACAACTCAAAAAGATTACAATTTCGAGTAGCAACAACTATGGTTTGGCCATCTTTCTCAATGCGACACTTGGTATGGTCAAAACCGACAAAGATACCAAGATCCACAAGTCTTGCAACTGAAAGAAGATTCCTTTGTAGATCTGGGACATATAAAACTCCACGCAAAATTCTTGTTGAAGAAAGAGTATCAAGATATAAATCACCTATACCTTTGACTTGATAAGTTGTGTCATTAGCAAGATAAACCAATTTCTTGACAAGAATAGAATGATGATTATGTAACCATTGGGAATGATATGTCATGTTTCCTGTGGTACCAGGATCAATAATAAAAAAAGATCCATCACGAATATGAAGTATCCTTTCTGGAGAGAAAATAACTCACACAATTTGCTTCTTCAATAGTGTTGTCATGTGTAACAACATATGCTCTGTTACAATCTAAATCAAAATACCACTAGAAACATAGATGAGTTGAATGATCATTCTTTTTGTGGTAGTCATGAGGAGAATAATCTTTGGATAAACATCTTTGTTTATTTGTTAGCATGTTCTTCATCATATTGTTTTGCCCAGCAATCATCTGTAGTGTGACCATTTCTATTGCAATAAGAACGATGTTTGTTAGGAAACTTAAGACGAGAGAAGTTACCACCACGACAACTCCTACGTGTAGAGCGTGGAAAGAAATGCCTTCAAGCAAGTAAAGCTTGATTGATTTGTTCTAACCGTGTATCCTCTTGGGAGATCATAACTATTTCTTGATTTGTGTGTCGTCATTCATGTCGTTCTGAATATTCAATCAAGATATACAAGCTTGATCAAAATTGATCCCAACTTTGTTAGATAATATGGTAACAATATTATCATAAGCAGGATCCTTTACAATATCAAAAAGTTGTGTTACCAATTGCTTTCGTGAAATAAAATCACCAACAGCAACAAGTTGATTGATAATGTTCTTGAATGACTCGATGTGTCGTCATAGAAGTTCCGATATTGTATTGTAGCTCAATGAGCTGACTACAAAGATAAAGTATTTTTATTCTCAAAATTTACTATCAAATACTCCCATATAGCTTGTGAGGTTGAAAGATTACATACATCAAACATAAGAGATTCTTAAAGAGCAAAAAGAATATACCGACGAGCTGCTTTGTCGTGTTTGACCCACTCATTATAAATAGTTTACCATTCTTCAAAGATAGGTCCTTCAATTACAAGGGTATTATCATGAGTCTGATCAATTGGTTGAGACGGACATTCATAATTACCAAAAACAATATCATGCAAGTCATCGTCTTCAAGAATTAGCAGCATCTTTACTTTTCACCCAAGGAATCCTTGTCCTTAAAAGTGAGGAACATAATGTTATCCAAAAGAAAATCTGTTGGCGATTATAGAATTCAACATTGCTAGCCGAGAGAATACGTATAATATGAGATCACAAAATCTGCACATCATATACGAAACGACGAGATGAAACTACAACACAACAAATCATACGCAAAAGCTATGCTGTAAAAAAAGAGGTTTAGTTCAAAAAAGCATACTCCAAAAGGAAGATACCCAAGATAGACGAAATGTGGGCAAGAATAAAGCGACCCAAAATAAATAAAACGTTTGAGAGAAGAAATCGATCCAACATAGACGAGAAATATAAACAACGCTCAAAATGTTATCACTTTACTTTTTGGCCAGGAATGGATGATGATCTGGCTAATTTTAGCAAAATGCAAAAACGCAAGAATCAGTAATTGTGATGAAACCTAGTTACCTATGTTGTAGAAGTCTGCACAAAAAGCTATTGTCCTGTTTGTTTTCCTGTTTCAAGTCTAGTTTACTTGAACTGACATAACTTTTGACATAGAACTCCAAATTGAGCACAGATTTTATAGAAAGAAAGCTTATGAATCCTAGCACATCAAAAAAACTGATTTTCTTAAGAAAGGAGTTTCCTTAAGAGTTTCCCAAATAAAAACTTTTAGGGTATCTAAGCAAGGCATATCTACAATTTAACATATCTGCAATCTAAATGATGATCGATGATGATTGAGTGAACTTCTTCTATGCTTAAAATTCAAAACATAAGATGCTCATAACATACAGAATACATCAAATTTAAGCATGAAAAAAATATGAATCAAGAATTGAAGAGATATTATATAAGTGTACTTCTTGGTTATCTTCTTCATGGAATTAGTTGTAGTCAATCGTGATAGCTCTAATACCATGTTAAGATGTAGAGAGAGAAGAAATGTAGAGACACGATCGAGAGAGAAGAGATACCATATATACTCCCAAAGGCTATCATATTTATCACAATCTACATATATATAGGTGAGACCTAGTCTAGATAGGGTGAGCTATATATAGCTCCAACACCTCTGACGGATGTTTCTCCTTCACCGAGTATTTCCATCCCTTTAGTCTCCTTTCCGAAGTCTTCGAGGGATCCTTCATTGTCAGGAGGGGAACCTTCCTCAGATCAAGAGAATGACCCTTCTCTCTAAGAGGGGCAGTCCCTTTCTTCGATGGGTGCATTACAAGGATCGAAAACTTCCTTGTCTCCCTCGCAGTAAGATGAGCCTCTCCATATTTATTTGTGGTATCAACCGCTTATGCAAGATTCTGGTGTTTCTCACTTTCCTTCTACCCCTTCAGGTCCACGCAGATAACCTCGCTTACAAGCCCAGCAAGATAGTTCACTTTGTGTGAACAGTGCTCTTATGTCACAAATTCTTCAAGATAGAGAGCCTACTACAATTGATAAGGCTCTTTCATAGGATGTTTAGAGGTGGGCTATACAAACTAAGTTCGATTCTATCAAGCGTAATCAAACTTGGCAGTTAGTTCTGCATCCTCAAAAACAAAAGGTGATTGGTGTGAAGTAGATATTTAAGACCAAATATCTTGTAGATGGTTCCTTGGACGAGCACAAAGCCAAGCTTGTTGCCAAGGGTTTTGTACAACGTACAGGATTAGACTATTTTGAGACTTTCACACCTATGGCTCGGATGTCTACTATTCGGGATATCTTGGCTATCACTACCCATAATCATTGGCCCGTTTACCAAATGGATGTCAAGTCCGCTTTCTTGAATGGCATCCTCGAGGAGGAGATTTATGTCTCCCAACCTCCAAGTTTTCTTATGCGAGATCTAGGTTTCTTGTGCAGGAGAAAGGACCATGTCTACCGATTGCAGAAGGCCCTTTATGGCTTGAAGCAAGCTCCCAAGACTTGCTACCAAAGGATTGATCGATTCTTCTTGCACAGTGGCTTCCATCGAGATCGGTACATGGCCCTAACCTTTACTACAAGATTGAGGGTGACAACTGTGTTCTGATTATTTTGTATCTGGATGATCTTATCATCATTGGGAGCTCTGCATAGGAGGTTAATCGCCCTCAGGAGATTTTGAGACAAGAGTTTGACTTGACGAATCTTGAAATCCTTCACTTCTTCCTTGGATTGGAGATCTATCATATGGCACAAGGCAATATTATTTCCCAACATAGGTACATCTCCGAGCTTCTTTCGGAGTTTGATTTGGCGGAGTGTCGGTCTCTTTCTTGCCCCATGGACCTTAAGTCCAAGCTTGTGGTAGCAGGAGATCCCCTTCCCGATACTACTCATTATAGGTGCCTTGTTGGCTCCTTGATCTAGCTTATTCCCGCTCTTTTGTCTTCTTCGAGTTGTACAGATACTATGCTTGTGTATGTTAGACATATATGCACCATTGTAGAGATTTGAAGATTGGCATCTCTTTCGAATCCACACATTAGGGCATTGATTATCTCTCCAGTTGAAGCTACGATAAATTTCCATCTTTGCAAATTCCCCTGCGATGAGAAATCACATCCACAAGATGGAGAAGCTTCAAGATGAGCTTGCATCCCTTGGTACGAACCTTTCTTCACCTACGAGATCATGTATGTAGAGGGGGTTACTCTTTCTGGATGGAGTGACTCTAATTGGGCACATGATGTGGATTTGAGACGGTCCACTACATGTTATGCTTTCTCCCTTGGATCGGGAGCTCTCTCTTGGAGCAATCAGATACAGCCTACTACGGCTCTTTCTTATATAGAGGTTGAGTATCGTCGTCATGAGAACATGTATTTTTGAAACCTCACTTAACACGTGGATTAATTTTTGATTAAGTAAATATTGCACATATGAGGTGCAACTGGGGTTAGAGTAAATTTACGAGCCCGAGACCCGAGAAAATCATGGAATGTCAAAGGCAAAAGGTCCTATAAGTTATGTTGCACAGGTAATTGGTGGTATCATGTATGTTGTATCAATTGTTTGCTTAGGTCATTCATTTGGCTATAAGTGTCAATTGGTGACACTAGAGATGTGGCGTTTAATGGTACTTGGAAAATGCCTAGCCAATTTAATTACTTGCCAATCAGATTATTTTTCTGGGCATAGAAATAATTATTAGATTAATTTTCAGTAATTAAAGGCTGTAAATTAAAATTAAATTATGGATAATGTTGAAAAAACCATTTAAGAAGGCTGCCACTTGGCAAACCTGCCCATACAGGCTGAAAAAAGACTAAAGAAGAGAAAAAACGAGAGCATTCTTGCTGTAGCAAATGTGGGAGAGCTATGAGCAGCCATGGCCAACCTATTTTCAGCCATTGTAACCAGCCACGAGTGAGTTTTGAGGAGGCAATTGCAAATTCGAACCCTCCACAACTGGGCAATTGCATCCATGTACGAGGTGACAACTGATTTGGATGTCTCAATTGTAGGCGACAGCATTTAATGCTGTTGTGGCAGGGCAGCAGCTGCATTTGACTGATTTTCAATCATTCTTCGCGACAAAACTCTGAATTTTCTCTCCTACAGCTTTCTCTTGTTGGGAATAAAGGCTTACCGTGTCTTTTTTACCGTGTTCGAGTGTAAGCGCACCCTTACACTTTGTACTTTACATATATTCAAAACCTAAAATGTGGTACACAAGTCTTTGTACGAAACATCAAGTGTCGTTCTCACTCTATTACTCTCTCAACTCCCTTCACTCTCAACTCAACTCAAGCACAACCTGCACAATAAACTGGTATCAAAACGGACAGGTTATGCACGTTTCTCGAAGCCAATGATAGTCGTCAAGCCATGTGACAGGCGAGAAAGAGCTTCATGAACCAATCGTTAGTGTTCGACAAGTACAAGAGAGGTAGTCGAACAAGCGATAGGTTGAAGTGACCAGCCTCAGCACAATCTGCACTCGACCTGTGCAAACGTAACCAGCTCGCGTATAGACAAGCGGCAAACAAGACGGATGTGCTGCAACCTGACGAAACGGGTAGATGTAACGTGCTGAAGGCACACACGGGCAAGCGAGCCGACAGCACATGCGGACAGGCAAAGTTGACGACACTCGAACAAGTCAACACGTCGCGTTCGAGATTCGGCAGACGTCTTCTTTTTCGTCAAATTTTGTAAAATTCTTGAAATTTTTCATTCTCCCCTTTGCCGAGCATCCATATACACAAGCACAATGTACAATTTTGACCCAAAAATTTGGGACTTTTCTCAGATTTGAGGATTTTAATGCAAAAGTGGACAATCACACTCAAAATTTGCAAAATTAATGCACAATATAAAAATATTTTATTTTTCTTTTCTTTAGTTGTTGCTTTTTACCCCCAAAGATCTCTTGGATTAAGCCGGGATCTTTGCATGGCCAGAAGAGGCAGCCATTGGGACAAATTGGACTAACGGTTTGTCTGAGCCTTAGGACTAGTTCCATATTGAATGGGCACTAAAGAATAGAATGCCAATGGTTTGGGACTGTGTGCTTAGCCACTGGAGATGGTGCACGACAATGACCTTGGCCAAGACAAAAGATGCACATGTGAGAATACTCACGGAATAAAAGTCACTGTAACTGATCCACATTACACTTTTTTATGTGGTTGCAATGACAAAAGTTGCTTAGAACAACTTGAGGAATGCAGGGGTCATCATCCCTAAAATTTAGAAAGTTACTATTTTTGGACCCCAAAATCTGTTCGCGTCATTATCTTCGTGTTTGCACAACGATTAATTCTCTGGTCTGTGCCGACGTCAAATTTTGCATCGATCATGGAGAATTTTAGACCGGAAGGTTTAAACGGAAAAATTATTACATCTATGCCATGTGGCACAAATTCCCGAGAGAGAGAGAGAGAGAGAGAGCATTTTTAAAAAAACATAATAGGCATAAGGGGTAGATCTGAGAATAAAGTTTTGAGGAGCTGAGGGCAGATTGCTGCAAGAACATCAGGCTATGGAGAGTACTTCTTCGACACTAACTCATGTACGGAGGTAGAGCTTCCTCCCTCTGGTCAACTCTCTCTATTCTTAGAGAAAATGTAATGTATGATGGGCTGATTCCATTGAAGGAACAGGGTTTTTCAGCCCTGATTTAGTGCTATTCGTGGGACTGTTTTACTGCTGAAATGATGCCAAACTAAAAGGGATGTTGTTCTGGATATGTTGAACAGTAAGAACGGTGAATTCAGAGATCTGCAGACTGCAATTCTACACACAAATCATTGAGTTTTGGTCACAGAAAATGCTTTCCTAAAAGGGATGTTGTTCTAGACATGTTGGACAGTAAGAACAGTGAATTCACAGATCTGGACAGTAAGAACACGGAATTCAAAGATCTGCAGACTGCAATTCTGCACACAAATCATTGAGCTTTGGTTACACGAAATGCTTTTCTAAAAGGGATATTGTTCTGGACATGCTGGACAGTAAGAACAGTGAATTCAGACATCTGGACAATAAGAACGGTGAATTCAGAATTCTGCAGACTGCAATTCTGCACATGAATCATTGAGTTATGGTTATAGAAAATGCTTTCCTAAAAGGGATGTTGATCTGGCCATGCTGAACTCTCCTTATGCAGCTGGGATTTACTCAGAAAAAAATGAAGACCAACTGTTTACAGATTATGTATTTTGGAACATTTAATTTTTGTAACTTTCCATCTTTTAATTGATAAAGAAATACCAAGAGGGGTGCGGTCTTCGGGGCCAATCTGGTGTTGATCGAGGGAGTGAGGTCTCCACTTTTGTGTGTGTGAAAAGACCATGTGTTAATTGAAGAAACTACCGCTTTATGTGAGAAAGCTCAAAAAGTTTTGGGTGAAAAGGCCATACACATAGGTTTTACAGAGATTACAGGACTAGAGAGATGGCAAACATGGATAAAGGCAAAGGAAAACTCCCTCATGACGAAGAGAGTTCTTGTTCTGCTCATAGACACCGAAGAGAGTATTGATGCACAGGTGTCAGCACCTTCTAGAACCGACATTGAACCACAGGATGAGGAGCAAAAATAGGAGGACTTGTTTACGGCACAACTCCTTAGTATGGTTGGCTCTTTGGAACATTTGGTAAAGAATCCTCGGATGAAAAAAATTTTGAAGTCGCATAATAACGATTCTCAGGCTCAGTCATCACACCATGCCATGGAGCACTCAAAAAGGCAAACCTCTAAAGTGCGTGAGCATGTGGAAAAGACACCAAACATGGAGATAGGTCCAATGCAACAAGAAGCACAAGCACAGGATCACGGAGTGAATGGTCAAGGCAATTATGCACAAGTGGCACAGCAAACTATTCCTCCTCAGTTTGCTACCTATCCTTGTTACTTTGGTGGTGGGTCAATTTTTCAAGCAATGGTTGGATTACCCACTGGTTATCTCGGATACTTGCCCAGAGGACCACCAGGAATGATGCCTGTTGAGGCAGTGAACCCACTTTATGCTAATATTGATCTACAGCCCAATTATCAGACTTTGCAGAGTCCTTATTTGATGCCTGGAGTACAAAATGCAACAGCTGGTTTTTCTCAGCCTAGTGAGCATATGGCAACTAAGACATGTGAAATGAATGTTGATAATGTAAAATGAATGTTGATAATGTCACCCCCATTCTTGGCAAACTACGTATGCACATTCAAAGCTATGTGGACACAGAGTTCCATATTATACCTCAAGAGGGCTGTGATGTTCTATTGGGTATTCCATGGTGCCACAGGAAGCATACTATCTTAGATACTTACAATAGAACGATTACTCTTGTACATAGGGCCAAGACTCATGTGCTAGAGGAGAGTCTGTCCCAGTTGTTTCTGCTTCTGCAATTACTTCTGTAATGAAAAATCATATTTCAATGTATTTGGTTTTTGCAAAGCAAGTTAATGAAGTTGACAGTAATGTGTCCGTACTAGATAAAAGTAGAAGGGCTTTCTTGGATTTTCAAATAGTGCATGTGGAAGGCAAGAAGAATGTAGTTGTAGATGCTTTATCTCGCAAACCACAGGTGTTAGCCACCATGAATTGGATGATATGAAAGAGCAGTATGTTGATGACGAAGATTTCTCTGGAATCTATGAACAGTTGATCAATGGCCAACATCATGATCATAATGTATTCAAAGAAGGCTTTATCATGATACATGGAAGACTATGCGTTACAAAACGACTAAGACCAAAAGTTTTATCAGAAAGTCATGCTCCACCGTATGCAGGACATTGTGGTATAGATTCTACAATCAAAGCGGTAGAGACTCTCTTCTATTGGCTAGCCTTGAGATCTAATGTTGATGCATATGTCAAATCTTGCCTTGTATGCCCAAAGGTCAAATTTGATAGACAGAAGGCACCACGGTTATTGTAACCATTGCCTATTCTAGAAAGGCCATGGGAAAGTATTGCCATGGATTTCATTTTTTATCTTCCAAGAACTTCTTCAAGGAATAATGGAATCTAGACTATCATTTGCAAATTCAGCAAACAAGCACATTTCATTCCTGTGAGAAAAAAGGTTAAGTCAGAACACATGGTAAAGATATTTATGCATAATATCTTCAAGTATCATGGAATGCCACGGTCAATTGTGAGCGATAGAGACCCAAGAATGACTAGCTTGTTTTGGAAAGCATTGCTTGAAAACATAGGCACTACGCTGAAATTTTCATCTTCTTTCCATTCACAAATTGATGGACAATCTCAAGAAGCAAATTCAACTATTTTAGATCTATTGAAGTGTTACGTTTCAAATCATAAGACTTCTTGGGAACACTACTTGCCATTGGTTGAGTATGCATACAATAATACAATGCACTCATCTACTGGTAAAGCACCTTTTGCGATTGTAGAAGGTGAAAAGAAATTGCCTCCCATCTTGTAGACAAAAGATAACATTTTTGAAACAAATCATTATGTAAAAGATTGGGAATAAGCATATAAAAAGGTCAAATATACCTTACAAAAGTCACAAGCTAAATAGAAAAGAGCTGCTGATAGTCATCGTCGAGAACTCTTATTCAAAAATGATGATTGGGTCTTATTGCGTTTTTAAAAGGCACATTTGAGAAAACAGAAGGGCAAAGAACATTTGTTTCCAAAGCCGAGTATTCGTTACTATGGCCCTTTTCAAGTCTCAGAGAAGATCAATGGCATGGTATATAGGCTGAAATTGGCAGAGAATTGGAAAATTCATAATACATTCCATGTGAGCCTACTGAGGCCTTTTATTGGTGAAGTGCCAAAAGATATGATTCAAGAGAAACAGCCTGAAGTAGAGGAATTAGATGAGATTCTAGTTACTGAGCAAATTCTGGCACATAAGGATAGGAAAGTAAAAGGTAGAGTTATAAGAAGATTTTTCGTGAAGATCAAGAACTATTCACCAATGGATGCCAAATGGATGGGAGAGGCTGAATTGATAGATTCGCCTCAGTTATTGCAACTTTACCGAGAAGCTTTCTTAGTGGAATCTACAGTAACTTAGAATGCTTTTTAAAGCAATGTACATTCTCTATTATACAATTAAATAGTGCATCTCATTGAACAATGCACAATGTAAGGTTTACACTTAGCATTAACATGTGTATCATTGAATGAAATCTTAGTGCTTTGAAGTTGTATTTGTTACACTTCAATTGAATGATTATACATGTTGTGACACTAATAGTTCGGGGATACGTGCTATCACCCTGTGTTGCATCTGGAAACATGTATATTAGAAAGGCTCCTAGTAACCATAGTTGGATACAAAATGTGATCCTCCACCTATGTGAGACTTGAACTTGCAATGGCACAAATGGTAGTGGGGTAACTCCTACCATCGCCCCGTGTCATTTGTTAGCAAGTGATACATGCGATGGCACTAATAACATGGAGAATCTTGTTATCGTCTTGTGTCATCCGTTAGTATGTGTAGCATGCAATCGAGGTCGCTTGCTTCTTTCAAGAGGAGGGTATGTTACCAGGTGATGATACTTTTTACAATTGCTTTCCTTCTTTACTTATTAGATATTTTATTTTTATTTTCTTTAGTTGTTGTTGCTTTTTATCCCAGAGGTTTCTTGAATTAAGCCGGGATCTTTCCATGGCCAGAAGAGACAGCCATTGGGACAAATTGGACTAATGGTTTGTCTGAGCCTTAGAACCAGTTCCATATTGAATGGGCACTAAAGAATAGAATGCCAATGGTTTGAGACTGCGTGCTTAGCCACTGGAGATGGTACAGGACAATGAGCCTGGCCAAGACAGAAGATGCACATGTGGGAATGCTCACGGAATAAAAGTCAACGTAACTGAGCCACATTACACTTTTTTATGTGGTCGCAATGATAAAAGTTACTCAGAACAACTTGAGGAATGCAAGGGTCACCATCCCTAAAATTTAAGGAGTTACTATTTTTGGACCCCAAAATCTGTTTGTGTCATTATCTTTGTGTTTGCACGACGATTCATTCTCTGGTCTATGCCGAGGTCAAATTTTCCACCGATCATGGAGAATTTTAGACCGGAAGGTTTAAACGGGAAAATTGTTACATATATGCCATGTGGCACAAATTCCCAAAAGAGAGAGAGAGAGAGAGCATTTAAAAAAACGTAATAGGCATAAGGGGCAGATCTGAGAATGAAGTTTTGAGGAGCTAAGGGCAGATTGCTGCAAGAACATCAGCTATAGAGAGTACTTCTTCAACTCTGACTCATGTATGGAGATAGAGCTTGCTTCCTCTAGTCAGTTCTCTCTCTATTCTCAGAGCCAATGCAATGCATGATGGACTGATTCCATCGAAGGAACTAGATTTTTCAGCTCTGATTTAGTGCTATTCGTGGAACTATTTTACTGCTGGAATGATGCCAAACTAAAAGGGATGTTGTTTGGATATGCTGGACAGTAAGAACAGTGAATTCAGAGATCTACAAATTGCAATTCTACACACGGATCATTGAGTTTTGATTATAGAAAATGCTTTCCTAAAAGGGATGTTGTTCTGGACATGCTCGACAGTAAGAACAGTGAATTCAGAGATCTGCGGACTGCAATTTCACACGAATCATTGAGTTTTGGTCACACGAAATGCTTTCCTAAAATGAATGTTGTTCTAGACATGCTGGACAATAAGAACTGTGAATTCAGACATCTGGACAGCAAGAACAGTGAATTCAGAATTCTGCAGACTGCAATTCTACACATGAATCATTGAGTTATGGTTATAGAAAATGCTTTCCTAAAAGGGTGTTGATCTAATCATGCTGAACTATTCTTATGCAGCTGGGATTTACTCAAAAAAAAATGAAAACCAACTGTTTACAGATTATGTATTGTCGAACATTTAATTTTTGTAACTTTCCATCTTTTAATTGATAAAGAAATACCGAGAGGAGTGCCGGTCTTCGGGGCCAATCTGGTGCTGAGCAAGGAAGTGAGGTCTCCATTTTTTTGTGTGTGTGAAAAGACCATGTGTTAATTGAAGAAACTACCGCTTTATGTGAGTCAGAGACCGGTTTCACCTAAATTGTCAAATTTGTGCTCGGAAATGCCTTTGGAGCAAAAATTGCAATGAAATTTTGGGGATTTCACAAGTAACTCTTGGCTTGGTCTTTAATTGTGTTAGAAATTACTTAAGGAGAGCAGCACACGAGATTTTTAATTCTGAAAATTCATTTGCAGATCTGAAAATTTCTGCAATCTTGAGATTTTTCATTGCTGGTTGGTACTCTTGTGCACTGTGGTCACTTGTGTCATATTTGGGCTTGCCTTTGGCGACTGGTTAGTCAATTTGGGATTGCAAATTATGGTTGGAAACAATGACAGCAGTAATCTTTTGCACATAAAGAAGCTTGAGGGTGCCCATAATTTTGCAATCTGGCAGAAGCAATGCTACAATGTCTTGGTATAGAAGAAACATGTAAAGCCCATCAAGATTCAAAACTAAGGGAATCAAACCAGCAAACATGGAACAAGACAAGTGGGATGACTTGGACGAGCTTGCTCGCTCAACAATTGAGCTCTCAATGTCAGACAACTTGCTCTTCAACATTGAGAAGCTGAATTCAACATATGCAATGTGGCAAAGGCTTGAAGAATTGTATGCTCAAAAAAGTGCAGCCATCAAGGTTTATTGGCTAAAACAACTGATGGACTTTCGCATGAAAGAGAGTACAACCATGTCTCTACATTTAAATGAGTTAACTCAATTTTCAGTCAACTGATTGCTTTGGATTTTCATATTGATGAAGAGTTCCAAGCTACCTTCATGCTATGCACTCTACCTGAAAGTTCGGATACTTTCAGGACAGCTTTGAGTAATTCGAATGCTCAGCTATTAAACTCTAATGTGGAGAGTTCTTTGTGTTGATGGAAGAACTCAATAGACAGAATAACTCAGCAAACAAGTCTTCAAATGCATTACGTAGGGTAAGATGGATGTAGGGAATAAGATTGTGGAGGGTAAGATGGTGGAGGTGGATATGTCTGATAAGAAGAAGGAGAAGGGGAAAAAGATGGATAGGCAGAAGTAGGCTGTGAGTGTCCAATGAGTGCCGATTAAGATGGAGGCACTGAAACATGAATGTTTCCATAAGGTGCCGCTGTAGGTGGAGGCACTGGGGGACACAGAAGCCTTGTCCAAAGTGAGGCTAGGACACAGCAGTATGACCAAAAGGTCCACTAGGTAAAGCCATGGAGGCAAACTGTGGAGTCAACTGATCCACACTCGAGAGAGACTGGGGGGGATACCCAAGCTGCAATGATCCCGAAAGTGTATATGAAGTAGGTGGAACACCACCCAACAGAGGTAGGATGAAGTCCTAAAGGATGTGCCCATGTTTCCATAACCCCCCGGTGTGATATGCTGTGCGACATAAAATGTCTGAAATGAAAAAATAAATGGTGTGAATGGAAGTGGAGAAGCAGCGGATGAATGTGGTGGAATGGGTGGGTTTTGAAAATAAGTTGCAGGAGATGCAAATGCATTTTGTTTATTTTTATCATTTAATGATTGGAAATGAAAATGTGAAGATGATGATGCACCATACAATGAAGAAAAAGGAATACTAAATTCATTCCAGTTTTGTGAAATAGACGGAAAAGAAGAAAGGGTAGAAGAAGAGGTATCTGGCTTTTTCTTATAATCCCCACAACATGTATTAACATACAGGAATTGGTCCTCAAGAGGACATTTTCTGTAGTCAACAGACTGGACTCTTTCTTCCACATGATCTCTACCATAATATTGCAAAGCAAAAGAGGTAAAAGAAGAAGGAACAAAAGACGAATCTAAAGTACCTTGCATCAAAGTGGAAGGAAGAGGATGAAAGAAAGGAACATACTCCGAGTCTTGTTCCCCAAGAGGGGGACCCATCCCTGATGGAGGTCTCAACGGCCCTGCAACATCATCAAATTTATGCACAATATCTGAAGAGAGAGATTCATGTAAACCTTCATTTAAAAGCTTTTCTTAAAGAGCAATCCTTCGATCGAGCTCCTCAATCTTCTTTTGTCTATAAGCTATGATCAGTTTGTATTTTTCAGAGGTCAGCTTGCCTAGCTTTTCTTCCATGTAATCAGAAGTGTCTTCCACCATGTCGAAACTTTGTGAAGCAAGCTGATCGGCCCACTCTCGCTCGGTTCTCGACATAGTTGGTTTTGAAGACTGAATCGGTGTTGTTGTGTTCGAAGTCATTTGAACTTACTGTAGTTCTTGCTTATTGTGTAGAGCTTTCAGATCAAAGACCTAGGTTTCTCAAAGAGTATCAAGCTCTAATACCATGTAAAGAAATACCCTAACACAAAAACATAAACGAAAACCGTACGACAAAGCACAGACTGATAAAAGAACACAGTTAGGGTTAGGATAACTCAAAGACAATGAACACAGTGAATGAATGAAGTGATATGACAATTGAATATACGATGCTTATGCAACAAACACACTATATAGTGAATGAATACTGTACCTCGAATTCCTGTATCTCAAGGATCAAGGCGAGGGTAATGAGTTTATGAGTGTGTCGTACTCTTAATGAATCCCGAATCGCAACAAGGCAGCCTCCGAATGTCGAACACAAGCAAACGCAGCAGTGAGAAGCTGGATCTGATACAAACAGTAGTGAGGAGAGAGAAAGACTAAAAATACAAGCAGGATAACTTGCAAGAGAGACTAAAAACGTAGGCACGACAGCCTATAAGAGAGAGAAAGACTAGAAATGCAAGCAATAGGACTGTGATGATGTGGCAAGCTGTAGGGCAACAAGTTTGCACAGGAACAACAGTCGCCTGGCTGGAATCAGCTCCAAATTGCGTAAAGAGGGCTGAAAATCAGGCGCCAACAACTGATGGAGACAGCAATGGACAGCTTTGGCTGAGATGTCTTCTGTGGAACGAGATGTGGGCAGCAAGCTGAAATACCTAAAATCTACAAAAACGATATTAGAGAAGAGTGGAGGGCTGGCTGAATATTTATAGAAAATTAGGGTTCTAGATCCTCTTCCACTTAATTCTCTCAATCTGCTCCCTATTTTAGGGTTTTGGCTAAAATAAATCTAAAATAAGCATATTTTGGGGCTGTTTAAGTGGTTAAGTGCATTTCTTAGCACAACAATCATTTCATGTCACACCACATCATGAGTGGTTCTCCGACTACAATGGTATTGTACGTGTTGTTGTCCTCTTGGGGGACAACTATGCATGTAAAATTGCAGGCATTGGTAGTATGAAATTGGAATTTCAGCATGGATCCATGTTTGTTTTGTATAATATGAGACATGTACCTCAACTGAAAAAGAGTTTGATAAGCACAGGGCAACTAGATGATGAAGGTTATCACACCACCTTTGGGGATAGCAAATGGAAAATATGTAAGGGCTCCCGCATAGTTGCTAAGGGGTCCAAAAGTGATACTCTGTATCCTTTGCATGTTTCTAGTATGCGTGACCATGTTGTCGTCGTAACTGAGCAGCCAAGTGTTTCTTTGTGGCATAGCCGATTGGGACACATGAGTCAATCTAGAATGAAAGTACTCTCTCATTTGGGTTATTTACCATCTTTGAGATATGTTGATTTTGAACAATGTGATCATTGTATTTATGGTAAACGTGCTCAAATGTCACACAAAAAATCTCTTTCTCTAAAGTCGTCACCCTTAGAGTCAAAATATCCAGACGTATGTCAAATGCCAAGATTATCTCTAGGGGGAAAGAAGTATTTTATTACCTTTGTTGATAATGCCACACACAAGGTTTAAGTTTATCCAATCCGTCGCAAAGACAAGGCCTTGGATAAATTTAAAAATTTCTTGGCACTTGCTGAAAATCAAACCAACAAGGCCTTAAAATGCCTTCGCTCTCACAATGGTGGGAAATATGTGTCCAAAGCCTTTCAAGACTTTTGTGACAGCAAAGGGATTAAGAGGGAGCTTACTGCTCCTCATAATCTGCCCCAAAATGGTGTTGTACAGTGTATGAATCAGACCGTTCAAGACAAGGTCCGTACAATGATGTCACATACTACTTTATCCCATGGTTTTTGGGCAAAGGCTGTTATGACCACCATACACTTGATTAATCGGTCACCAAACAAGTCTTTTGGGAGGGGTGTTTCCCCAAGAAGTGTGGTCGGGCAAGCCACCTTTGTATACACACTTGAAAGTGCTTGGCTGCGAGGCATTTGTGCACATACGCAAGGAAGAACGCAGTAAACTTGAGCCAAAGTCCTGTAAATGTATTTTCCTAGGATATGGTGATGAAGGTGAAATGGGGTATAGATTATGGGATCCCGAGAAAAGAAAAATACTATGCAGCAATGATATCATCTTCCAGGAAGATCGCATGCACAAATAGCCTAAATGAACAGAGGAGGTCCAAAGGGTTGTATTCCGGGAGGATGTACCAATAGGACAGCAAAGAATGCTAGTTAGACAGCAATACATACATGCTGCAAATGTCCCTAAAAATGCAAGGAATGATGCTGTAAATGATCAGCAGAATCTTGCCCATGATGTCCCACAAATTCAGCAAGAACACATGCACTTGGAACAACTTGAACCAATTATACAGCAAGCTATGCCTGCAAAATAGCAAGCTGTTAATGCAGATTTATAGGATGAACAGCCAACAAATATTGACCATTGGGTCTATAGGTCAACCAGAGTGCAAAAACAGCCAAATAGATTTGTTCCTGGAGTAAAGTGGTGAACCGTCATGCTTCCAAGAAGCAATGGACAGACAGGATAGTAAGAAATGGCAAAAAGCAATGCTATCAAAAATGGAATCTCTCATGAAGAATGGCACTTGAGATTTGGTACATTTGCCATAAGGACAAAAAGTGCTACCCTGCGAATGGATTTACAAAATGAAAGTCACTTCTGGTTCTTTGCCCAACTACAAGGCACGCTTGGTTGCTAAAGGGTACAAGCAAGAACATGGAATTGATTTTGATGAAATCTTTTCTCCTGTAGTCGAAATGACTACTTTGCAAACCATCTTGGGCTTGGTTGCATCTGAGGACATGGAACTCATACAGATGGATGTAAAAACCGCCTTCTTACATGGTGATCTGCATGAGGAAATCTATATGCAGCAACCTCACGGTTTTGTTGTAAAGGGAAAAGAGCACATGGTATGTAAATTCAACAAAAGTCCATATGGGCTGAAGCAAGCACCACGCGAATGGTATCACAAATTTAATATATTCATGCAATCTCAGGGATTTCATCGTTCTCAAATTGATCACTGCTTGATCACTGCTTATATACCAAGAAGGCAGCAGATGGCAGCCTTATTCTCTTGGTATTGTATGTGGATGACATGCTAATTGCAGGCAAGGATGTTCATGCCTTGGACTCCTTGAAGCAGAGTCTACACAATAGCTTTGTTATGAAAGATCTTGGTGAGGCAAATTACATTCTTGGCGTGCGTATACTCAAAGACAGATCAAAAAGTCCTCTTTATCTGTCACAGTAGGAGTATATTACGAAAGTTCAGCAATGCTTCAATATGGAGGGGGGGAGGAAGCTATTAGTATACCATTGTCTCCATGTGTGAAACTTAGTGCAGACGACAGCCCTACATCAGATGATGGTAAGGCTAAAATGGCCAAGATACCTTACGCTTCAGCTATTGGTAGCTTGATATATGCTATGGTTGCTACACATCCTGACATTGCATTTGCGATGGGAGTGGCTAGCAAATACATGGCATATCCTAGCAAAAGGCATTGGGAAGCAGTGAAGGGTATCATGAGATACCTTAAGGGGCACAAAGGATTTGTGTATCTACTTTGGTAAGTAGAAGTCATCTGTTGTTGGTTTCACGGATACAGACTATTCTAGCCATCCTAACTGCAGAAAATCTACTTCAAGATATATGTTTATGTTCACAAGAGGAGCAATCTCTTGGAAATCTAGGCTGCAAAAGTGTGTTGCACTGTCTACTACAGAGGTAGAATATGTGGCTACCACAAAGGCATGCAAAGAGGCTTTATAGCTTCCACGCTTAGTGAGAGAGCTTGGGATTACAACGGTTCCTATCCTCCACTATGACAGTCAGAGTGCTATCATGCTAGCACAGAATCCTGTCTTTCATGCAAAGACAAAGCACATACAGGTAAAGTATCACTTTATCAGGGATGTACTTGACAGCAAAGGCATTGAGCTTGTCAAGGTACATACGGATGATAATCATGCAGACCTCACGAAAGGTCTTCAAGCCGCGCAGTTTACTCATTGCCGCCAGATGATAGGAGTAGGATAGTATATGTGTCTTTCAGCTTTGTACATACATACACTTGGTTGATTCATTCCTCTACCTTCAAGCATATTGCCTTTAGGTGGGAGGTTGTTGGGAATAAAGGCTTATCATGCCTTTTTTTACCATGTTCGGATGTGAACGCACCCTTACACTTTGTACTTTATATATATTCAAAACCTAAAATGTGGTACACAAGTCTTTGTACCAAACATCAAGTGTCGTGCTCACTCTACTACTCTCTCAACTCCCTTCACTCTCAACTCAACTCACGCACGACCTGCGCAACATCTCTCTCATCTCTTAGCCATTTCACAGGCTTGCTCTAAAGATCTCAGTATTTGGACCCTTGGAAGCTGAGAAATTGCAAATTTCTCTACTGTAAACCCTAATTTACAGCAGAGATTATTTAACAGCAGCCTCAAGAAGCGTGCCGAAAATTGGAAGCTCCAAGTCTTGGATTTTTTAGGGCTGAAGGTGAATTTCAGCTAAATTCAAATGTGACTAGCCGGTCATTGAATTTGAGGCATTTCCATCGTCTATGAAGTGGATGAAGGCCAATTAAGTGCCCGAATCAAGGGGCGAAACAAATTGAAGACAGCATGGTCACTTTGGATAGCAAGGGGAGTTTGGATTGCGAAAGGGATCGGGAGAATCCCATTGTAAATCAACTTCTTCTTTAATAAAGCTAAAGAAATACTGAAAGAGGCGCCAATTTTAGGACCAATTGGGTATGCATTGTCCAAGATCAATAGGTAAATTTGTATTTTCAGATTTGCATTTATTGTTTGCTGCTGTAATTAAGTTGTAATCAAGGATTTACCACCCATCCACGGAAGGAAGGCTAGTTTCAATCGTGCCCTTTATTCTACCGCCATGGAGGTAGCATGGCTCCATCGTATGATGGCAAAGATTGGCTTTCCTCAGATAGGACATACGGAGCTATGCATGGACAACCAGAGTGCCCTTACTATAGCGAAGAACCCAATGTTTCATGCTCACACAAAGCACATTGAGGTTCAGTATCATTATGTTTGGGAGCAAATCGTGGATTCTGAGTTAGCAGTGGCCTCTTGTCCCAGGGAGGACAATGCTGCAAATTTCTTCACAAAGCCTTTACCTCAAGTTTCTATGCTTCATGACATGAGGTTGTTGGGTCTTTAGACACTCCCAGGATCTGAGGGGATGTCAACCTACTTGTTTTAGTCATGTCTGTCTATCATCTCCTAGTTGTGAGCTCCCGTCAGAGTCTAATGGAGACGTGGAAGCTCTAACAATTTAGCATGCATTTCTCTCATTTCAAGCACATTTCTTGTGCATTTCCCTAGTCTGTCACAAGGTTTCCACCTCTGGTCAGTGTCAGATTGCTCCATGACTGCTAATTGTTTTTGTCATTATTTTTTCCATTTTTTTCAACAATCGGACTGCATTAAATGCAGCCATTTTTGAACATTTATTACAAATCAACTAGATTTAGGGCCTCCTACAACAATCGAGTGTCAGTCAAATTTGGAGGGTGTTGGCTAGGCTAATTATAGCGATCTCATTGATCACTCTCTCACTTTCACAGGCTATCTTCAGCACACTCCTCTCCGACACACTCTTCGTCATTGGTGCTGCCTTCATCATCTCAGCCTGATCCGATGCCTCGCCGATGCCTCGCCGACGCTTCGAGCTATCTGCAGGGACTGATCAATCCTCATCATTGTATTCAGCATTCTTCTTCGGTCAATGCAGTATTTCTTCCTTCATCTTTTGTTCCCTCCCCCTCTCTCTCTCTCTCTGTGTGCTCGTGTTTCTTCTTCCATCGCACTCTCACAATTATATGCTCATGCATGTAAGATGCATCTATACTACTACAAAGGTCTAGAAGAGATTGGCAACCCTCTACCTGGTCCAAACATATGGGCATCACATATCCCATAAATTGTTGCTACAGCAACTTTCTGTTGCGGATTCCGTATGATGAAGGACCCCATCAACAAGATGGAGGAGATTCATGATCACAAGGAGTGTGTAGAGTAATATCCCCAAGTTTCCTTTGGCAAAACACGACACGACATGTCACGTCACGACACGGCATGGCACAACACGGCACGTCACGGCACGACACGACACGACACGACATGATTGCAAGGAAGAGAGTGAAAAGAGTTTTAAGAATGAAAGTGAGAAGATGTATTAGAAGGTTGTAAGAAAGCTTTTTACAAAGGAACGGGCAATTCGAAGATGGTGCAACATGCTACCAATATCGTCTCAACACCGTTAGGTAAGGAAGCAAGAGGATGCTCCTTAAATCCCTTGATAAGATCACGTCTCTCGAGGACCTAGTTGTGGCACTTCTCTCACATCTTCTATCACCAAAATATAGTGTGTTATGCACTAGCCTTTTCACCTCTCATAGGAGACACAATCTCACTTAAGAGGGGCTGATCCCCATGGTGCTTGAGCAGGATGCGCATCACAAGGAGAAAAAATTTGGCAAAGCTAGTGCCCATAGATAAGCCAAGCAAAAGAAAGGGAAGAAGAAATCCAAGAAATGGGATTCATCTTCAAACTTCGATACAAATTTATAGGGAAAATGCAAAAGATATCCAAAGAGTCCTCACTCTATTAGAAGAAATACCCTCACACCCCAAGAAGAATTGTTGGATACCCTCACCTTCATCCTAGAGCAAAGGATGGAGCTACATCATCAGAGCCTCCCTCTACCTCTACTTGTCAATCTACACCAATTATTACTCATGAGGCAATGTTCCTTCGCATCAATGACGTGGAGGAGCCTTCTTTCACTGTCTTGTCTTTTAAGAGGCCTTGGCTCATCAACAACAGTGCTTTGAGTCAAATGACTCCCCGAGGAGATTAGCTCCAATATCTCCATTCATATGAGGGTACAATCATTGTTGGTGATGTTGAGAAACCCACTCACTAACTGCATTTCTTTTCATCAATTCATTCAAGTTTCACATTTACAACTCCAAAAAGGGTTGGGCGTCCACATTCTCAGGTGACACCCAAGACTGCCTATGCCTATGAATAGGGCATTGACTCCCTTCATTCCTGACACATTCATTCACTAACTCTCTTCATTAGGTCACCCTATTCAATCAGTCTTCACTCTATTCCTCACTCCCTCCACTGCTGTTTACACCCCTACCCCATTTCTTTTCATTAATTCATTCAAGTTTCACATTTACAACTCCAAAAAGGGCTAAGCATCCACATTCTCAGGTGACACCCAAGACTGCCTGTGCCTATGAATAGGGCATTGACTCCCTTCATTCCTGACACATTCATTCACTAACTCTCTTCATTAGGTCACCCTATTCAATCAGTCTTCATTCTATTCCTCAGCCCCTCCACTGCTGTTTACACCCCTACCCAAAGGACATCTCAGTTTGTGGATGATCCTTCGCAACTATTTGATGTTTGGTGGCCTCTTCTACTCACTACATGCTCCATTTATAAGTCAAATGCTGCCACCCAACTGGTCTTACACCTTCAGGATGACTAGCATCAGGTCACTCTATTCAATCAATCTTCACTCTATTCCCCAGCCTCTCCACTATTGTTTACACCCCTACCCAAAGGACATCTCGATTTGTGGATGATCCTTCGCACCTATCTAATGCTTGGCGGCCTATTCCACTCACTACAGGCTGCATTTATAAGTCAGATGCTGCTGCCCGGCTGGTCTACATCTTCAAGCTGACTGGCATTTATAGGATTGCTGCAAGTGACATCACTCTTCGTCAGCCAAGATTTGTGTTTTGCAGCCTGGCACCTTTCCAGCATCTGTACCATCTCCGACAAGCAGTCGGCTCACCCAATATGCTGTGTTTTGTTGCTGTTGGGCTCTCTATTGCTGCGTTTTAGCCAGAGGCAGGCCGCCCTGTTGTCCCTTAATCTCTAGAGTGTGGTGGTTGCTGGTGATCTTCTTCCTTGACTCCAACAACATCCGAGGAGTGTGTTATGCTCCCTCTACAACTATCCTTCATCATCAGCATTTACCTTCAATATCCTACAGCCTAGAGAACTGCATTTCACTCACTTCACTATGCAAATTCCCTTCAGATACAGCCACCTAATCAGACAAGACAATGCAATCATCTTTGAGCTTGGCTCCATTGTATCAGCGTGATTTATTCATGCATGATTCAATGTTCATCATTCTTCGCTCTTCTTCTAAGCTTTTCTCCTCGAAAACCCTATTGTCTCTCTAATATGGTGTGAGTGCATATCATCCCATCACTTTTCTTGACATGGTATCAAAGTAGAGGTGCTCAAAGAGCTAAAGATCCTCTTCATTGGAGAAGGCAAACAAAGGCTATGGGTTCAACAACACCTTCAAGTTAACCCTACTTCCGTTACATCATCAAGAGATACCCTTGTCTTCTTCTCCCTCCCACCCTCCCTTTACAAGTTTGCCACACCAGTGCTATGGCCTCTATATAGACAAACGGACACACCAATGGATGCATCTCCTGCCGCAAGAACAGTCATACCACCAAAGATTGTTGACATTGACCTTTGCTCCCTACTCCACTAGATTATATGCATCTTCCCCTCAACATGCCTTGTGCCACCTCACTCTTATGGGCCACACAAATCATTTTGCATCAACTATCAAATTATATGCTCAAGGCAATAAGACACACATGATGTGCACTAAGCCCTTGCAAACAAAGGGAGGCTCTAAGACCCCACAAGGCGATCAGTGAGACAAGTCTCTGACCCAATTGAGAGATGATGGTGAGGAGCTATTAAAGGTGCCATAACTTGCAAAGAAACAATAGGCACCAAGGGCTAGGCGGAAGCAAATGATCACCCAATGATGAAGGAAAGAGGTTGTTGCTTCAAAGAAAGGCCCTTAGAAGATTGCAATCTAGAAAGACCCTTAGAAGATTGCAATCTGTGACACAAAGGGCCAAGGACCCATCTGACATGCACAAACAATTAGGCAAGTCAATTTTCAATGCCACCATTAACCAAGCTTGATCTCTTTGAGCTCACACAGTTGTACAAGACATATCAAGTATCCAAAGTTCAAACAAGTTATAACATGTTGAGGAGGTCTTACACTCTTCCTCTAAGCACAAATCCTCAAATCAGCCTCCTCCACAGCTAAATTGCTCTTCCATAATAGACAAATATATAGCTACTTCGAGACACTCGACATTCGCAAACAAAGATTATCAAGTAAGATAAAGGCTTTGTACTCCACTACAAGCTTAGCTACAACTTCAAACACAAAGCCCTCCACATGAAATTGAGTAATCCACAATCCTAGCACTCAGAGCAACAACATGACTCCACTTGAAAGTCTCTACCACATAGCATGTCCATCTTTTAAAAGCTTCTCAATGGAGGCACCACTTCATGACTGTGCTCAAACTCAATGACAACAATCATGCAACCAACTACCAAGCTGCAGTAAACAACCACAAGGCATGAAGAAAGTTTTGTATTGAGGAAGTTGGAGCAAACAAAAGCACTTATTGTGAAACATGGATAACCTACAGTAGTTCACACTCTTAATGAAGACCACAAACCACCAATGCACCAATAGACAAGCAAAGTTTATGAGAAACCATGGATAGAGCATAGGCTTGACTAGATCTATGGATGAAAAGAGCTTGGCAAATAAAGATGAATAGTGTGAATAGTGTGGTACAAGAGATCTTTTTGTAACGATATATAAGGGCTCGCTAGATATTGACTATGGGATGATGCAAGCACTATGGCCAAGATATATACAACAAATAACAAGAGCCATAGAAACATGGGGTGGGGTATGGGGATGAGAACAAAGACGTGAACAAAGAAAAATAAGTATGACAATTGTGCGCACACACATGATTGATGGGGTGCCTATCTAGGTGTGCAAAAAAGTGGGCAACCTGGCCAAAAATCAAGCATGAACCAAATGGAGTCGAACACTATATCTCAAGACAGTGACGACATCAAGAGTCAGACAGCAGCAGCAAGATGCAAATTCTGCAATAACTTGTGGACCTGCAAAGAGCCTAGCAACCTGCAGATGTTCACTCCGCAAACAGCCTGAATCCTACGGGTAGCAAACTTTCATCACCTCAAACTCATCTCCAACAACCATGAAAGCCTCTGGAACTAGTCAAGAACAGTCAGGCAGCAAAATAGAAACTGCTCCACCTCAAAACCCCAACCTAGGATGCCAATAAGCCGGCCACACATCCCCCTCACACTCACAAAAACAGTGGAAACAAGGAAACCAAGTGAGATAGCTGAAATGATGAAACCCGGCAACCAATAGTTGTCTTTAAGGGTGTACTCAAACAGCAGAAGTTTATTTCAGATGAAGTACTATCAGCAGTACATGTTATTAACTGACCAGTTATAAAGTACAGAAACGTGACGTACGTGTGTGTGGCCTTAGGAGCCAACATGATAATCCTGAGGATTTGTTACAGGTGAACAAAGGATCCTGCGCTCATAACAGCCAAACTTTGTCCACTTTCATCATGTGAAATTGCCAGGCACTTTTTGCAGTTCCTGGAATGTCCACCTTGCGACTTGCAAATTATGGAAACCAAATATCCATTTGCAGAGATTCATGACAGTTTTATTGTGTTGCAAGCTAGGATCAGCTTGGATTCAATTCCAGTAAGTTGATTTGGAATTAATGGAAGATTATTTCGTTGACATGCAAGTGACATATTGATGAACAGGGCAGGTTCGGAAAACCTTGATGAACTATATGGTCATCTGGGGCTATATTCTCAATGATCATGCCTCTTTCTTTGTCTCTATCCTCAATTGGTCTGATGAGGTGCGGAACTGACCATTCACATGGACAAAGGTCATTTGCAATACCCTGGCGTCCTCAAAAACTAGATCCAAAAAGAAGCATCAAAGATGCATACACCAGTAATGAATTTCACTAAGGTACCACGATAAGTCGCAGGCTGTACTCTAGGCGTGGTTCACTCCCTACACAGAAATCGCCCGCAACCTTTGCAAGTACAGTGATGTGTGACTCTATTGTTTCAAATGGATTGAATTGAAGCCTTGCTGTTAAGGAGCCAAGATAAGCAAGTCGGAACACTGACGACACAAGCTGACATTTACATTTCAGGTTATGGAATTCGATAGATAGATGGATACTTTAGGAGATGGATACGAAGAGAGAGAAACACACACACATCAAGAGACGAAGGGCAGGCGACAGAATCACACCAATGAGAGACTTCACAGTTTGTAATCCTTCCGATGAAGGCCCGTCGGGAGTGAAGGTCGATTTGCAAGCGTCATAAAGCCGTTGCAGAGCCATGGCCGCACAGCCTCTCTCTCTCTCTCTCTCTCTCTCTCTCTCTCGCCAGCTATCGGTCGCCGGGGCAGATTTCCCTCTCAGAAGCCATAGATTGATGATGTCGCTTCTTCCTCGGAAAGCCACAGCCTACAAACACCATAGATCAACCCACAAATAAAGATCTAGCTACTTTGTACGACGTTTGGTGTAGACAACTGTTGTGAACGACAATTTATGCAAGCAAGTTTTGAGAGCTAATCTAGCTTAACGATGATAAATATGATTATATTATAATTATAATTATAACAATCCGAAGGTAGGGAAAGTGAGCTACAACCTTCGGTACTCTAGGACTCCAAGAGGAATTGAGAGAGTCATGCAGGCCATCTATGTCACCTTAAGCGTGCAAACAATTTCATTATCAAGAAGTGAGACTCAAGCTCTCTATAAAATGTTGGTAATAGATAGTCATGTGAGCTCCCCACCTTGAGGACCATTGTTGTTGTGGAAGGAAGATGTATACGTAGAGTGACCCCTATGGTTGATTGATTACTTGGTGAAAGTCAAGCTCGAGATCCAAAGACATCTTGGAAATTTTGTATTCCATCATGGAAACCAATGTAAGGAACAATATTGTGACATGAGAGATTTAGAGCAAAGCACCACTGATTTTGGCTATGTGAGACATAAAGTGTGAGTTATAACCTTTGAGAAGAAATATAGGCTTTCAAGTATTACAATATCTTCTTGCATTATGAGAATATCTATCTATAATAAGCGTATAGAAGGAAGACAAAAACATGATAAATCAATCGAAGTTATACAAATGTTAAATGTTTCAACTCTAAATGGAGCTTTAAGGTTTTCTGCAAGGCACATTTTGGAAATATATAATTCAAAAACTTATTTTCTAAAAAGCAATAGACCTTGCAGGATCTATCTCAACTCTAATTTCTTATCTCTTGAGGAATAACATACACACAATATGTTGACCTTTACTGCACCAAAATGATAAGGTAGAGTTGCTTTCTTTTTACTTTCTCCTAATGGCCCACTCTCTTGTTGGCAAATCTATACTATATTATAATTGACAGATTTGCCGAATCAACGAGTGATCCTTCATAACAAGTGCACAATATTCCCAAGCCTCTTTTTCTTTTTCATAAATTATAATTTTCTCTTAGTCTCTTAAATTCTCTCCTAAACCCCCCTTGGATGCATGAATACATGCAAGGTTAGCTAAGGCTCTGTGTGTGTGATCCTATTAAGATGGTCTTTTTTGCTTCCTTTATCAATATGGCATCCATGGCCATGGTGATCTACTTCAAGTGTTGCTCCTAGTTGAGGCTCAAGGCCAACATTGACCTCAAGGTGCCAAACCCACCCCTCTTCTTCCTTTTCTTCCTCGTCCTTGTCCTTCTTCACCACTCTTCCAGCAACAGTGGTTGCTACCAATAGCACTATGGCTGAGAAGGGACCTTGATAGCAATAGTGGCCATCGTGGCAACCCCAGCTACCATAGCTCTAGCCAAGGCACAACTAAGAGTAGCACCTATGGGATGAAGCAACAAAGCTTATATTGATCACCAATTGACATATTCATTGTTATGTCACAAAACAACCAGTTCATGCATTAGTTGTAATGTCATAACCTTTTGCAATTGGACATATATGGGAAAAATCCCATCTTTGTAGCCATCAAATGAAGAAGAGGTGGGGGATGGTGAAGAAGAAGAGGCCAAGGATGATGATGAAGAGGCAACCCAAGTCAACAACAGCAAAACTTATTGAGGAAACGGGATGGTGGACCATAGACAATTAGCTAGCTAAGCAAGGCCTAGAGAGCTGGGTTGATGTGGAGCACCTAAGGCACCTAGAGCAACCATCTCCATCTAGGCAGGTGGGGACCATGAAGGGTTGGATAGTTTGCATGCCGTGCAACATGGTGATGGTGGGTGGGGTGCCATTCTAGTAGCCAAGCTGGCATGGGCAAGCCACATGGTACTCATACTAGCGAACATTGTCCTAACTCCTTCCACTTTGAGTGGACCCACAATCACCCCTCCCACTCTTCGCTAGCCCAACCTATGAGCATGCACTCGATGCCATTAGCCAATGCATGGGTGTTCAACAAAGGTGATTGCCACAAAAGTTGGTAAAGCTTTGTTAATGTCTCCATGTTGACCATCGTGTGCACTTCTAGCTCTATTTATCCCGCCCTCTCTATTATGTAAATCATATATATCTATGATAGGTTGCTTTTCAGAGGTGAGCCAAGAAAATACTTGATGAGAAATCAACTTACATCATGTGAACAACATAAATCTTTATATGCACAATGGTACACTATTTATTATATATGTCCTTTGAATGTCATGGCAAGGGTTTTTCAATCTACTTGCAACAAAATATATGTAGGTACTTGAACCTTTCAGTCTTTAGGAATCACTTACTAGAAAATGTAAGTAATACAATATCTTGATTACTGATGGTGCCTTTAATGTTATTTACATAGGTGGATGTATGGATAACATATATTATGGATACATATCACATCATGTGGCATATATGAGTGGAATAAGTTGCACCTTTTTTGCGCATTTGAAAATGATAGCTAACTGAGCCACTTAATCTTGGAACACAATTAACACTATGGAGGTAAAAAAATTGTCAATGTGAAGCTAAAGCTTGATGGTATTGAAAGAGAGGTGTAAAGACTTTGAGAAGGGGTGGAAATGCATAGTTAGTGTATAACATTTTCCCTCCCTTTCATATAAATTGGTGTGATAAACTAAACATTATGCTTTACATTGGACACACACACACACACACACGGGCGCACGCATGCATGCACATGTGCACGCATGCACTCAAGCTTCCCTTATCTAAGGCAATCATAACAATTTTTTAGAGTTGCATCGTTCCCTCACAAATGTTGCAATTGTCATCACATGTGTATATTCTCCAAAATGTGTATACACTTTTGAGTACCACACTTTTAAGTCTAGCCTATACACAAGGCTCTCTAGAGTGCAACTCAAAATCTTTGAATATAGAAGAGTAAACATATAATTGTAGTTTTCTTGGTCATATGTCTACAGGGACACAAGCAAGAAGTTGATTGTCCCCTATACACAACTCTCTAGAGTGCAACTCAAAATCTTTGAATATAGAAGAGTAAACATATGATTGTAACTTTCTTGGTCATATGTCTACAAGGACACAAGCAAGAAGTTGGACATCCCATATTATTGTTGATCATATTACTATAAATATGAAGCATGTTGCCAAGATGATTCTTCCATAGGCAATCCCTTCCACTTGATAAGATATTCCATAACAATACGGTTCCTTAGAACCCTCTCTCTCTCTCTCTCTCTCTCTCTCTCTCTCTCTCTCTCTCTCTCTCTCTCTCTCTCTCTCTCTCTCTTGCCAACAATTCTTTCAAGCTCATAGATGATTAAGCCATCTTCATCAAGAGGAGGTAGTTCTTCAAGAACTTGTATGTTAGGCCCAATGTATTTCTTAAGTTGAGACACATGAAAAACATTGTGAATGTGCATGGTAGGAGGTAAATCAAGTTGGTAAGCAAGATCCCCGGCTTTCTTCTTTATGATTTGATATGGACCATAATAGTGATGAGTAAGCTTATTATGACCGAGCAGGAAGAACCAAAACTCATTACATTGCTACAAGAGTACATATACATGTCCGTGTGGTCCCTCGATGAGCTAAAAGGAGAAGACCCAAGTGTAGTGACTCATAACATTCCCATGACACCAAACGCAACACAGATCAAGCAAAGACCATACCCTATGAATCCCAAGCAGGCTCACGTAGTCAAGGAGGAGATAAACAAGTTGTTAAGAGCAGGATTCATCAATGAAATTGAGCACACGAATTGGGTTTTGCCCATTGTAATCGTCCTAAAGAAGAACGAAAAAATCAGAGTGTGTGTTAATTATAAGAGATTAACAAAGGTAATGTAATAGATGGATTTGGTGAGCTAAGATGAGAATGGGAAGCACCTTCTATGATCATCACCTTGATCATTTTTGACCTTCTAAATTTTTTAAAGCTTTGTGTTTATGTATAGCATGTTGCACTTGTAATACCTATCTCTGAAGTTTAGAGCTAGACAACTAACTACAATAGACCTAGAATACCACTCACAATCATCACTTTTGCCACATTTTGTCAACTATAACCAATTGTATGTATGTAGATCCAACTCATAATTCATCGACCCAAGGAATATTAGATCTTTTTATTTCTAGTTAGGCTTTATTGAGATGGCCTCAACAAGGGATTGTGCTTGGGATTTTGATTCCTCCAAAGCCTTCTTCACAAGTATAGATAGAATGAATGAAAAAGTGGGTAAGATGTATTGAGAGAGAGAGAGAGAGAGAGAGAGAGAGAGAGAGAGAGAGAGAGAGAGAGAGAGAGAGAGAGAGAGAGAGGGCACATCATGCATGCTAAGCTGAAACTCAAAACATTACAGATGATAGATTAATTAATCATAGTGATAATCAAAAGCCCATAAAATGTATGTTCATGGACATGAGAGCACAAGAGCACATATCATGCATGTTGTTGAAAAATCACAAATGTATTTAGGTTTATTAATCATAGTGGTAATTAATTGCCCACATGGTTCCTTTTCCATAAATAGACTTTGCAATTCACCCCCAAGTCTTTTTTCCTAATCAAAGGGATATGCTTGATAACAATACTAGCTTACTCCTTGAGTGGGTCCTCACTAGGTTCTTTGCACATAGAAAAAATCCAATTTAACTTAACTTAGACATGTTAATCGGTGTCCACCGCATTTTGAGTGTAAATAGAAAAACATTAGCTATCACATCACTAAAGAGAACTTAGTTGTGATGTGAATCGCAAATGTATAATTGAGATGATATGTCAGGTGGATAATAAAAGATTCCACAAAGTAGTTGACATGTTTAAATCTCGTCACTTCTTTACAAGGAACTTCAAGTGTTAATGTAATGTTCTCTCACTATTTACTAAATAGGTTTCTTTTGTAAAGAGATCTCATGTTAGCCATATGTTACAAACATATACTGGGGGAGCTTTTATATCCCTACAAAACTGTAAGCATGAAACTTAAGTGTTTGTGTGCTTGACATATCGATCTTGAGTGAATGGAGGCCTTTAGGACCTTGCAAGTGGAAGCAAAGGCCACCATGGCTTGCTCCATGTGAGAGGACATTAGCCCTAGTAATAAGGGGAGGTGCATATGTGGTCCAAGCTCGTGTCCGTGTCTAAAACAACATCTACTACATAACCGTCAACAAGAGGATCTTAAAGTGCGTGCGTGCGTGCGTGCGTGCGTGCGTGCGTGCGTGTGTGTGTGTGTGTGTGTGTGATGACCTTCAATACTAGCTTGTTAGAGATTATTATGAATGTGTATGAGAGAGAGAATAAATTATTACCCCTTTCTATTGGTGTAGTTTTACAAAACATTATTAGTGGAACACGTTTTCCATCCTTTTTAGTGAGTAAAGGAAGTAGTCATGCAACTTATTACCTATTGATATGCATCGAGATTTACATAGCATTACACTGGAGCATGCTATTAGTTGCATGCAAAGTGTGTCATCCATTTTCTGTTATTACATCATCCATCCTCTTTTTGTAAACAAAGGCCATGTATGACTCCTTCCCATGTTAGCCATATGTTACACTTAATAATATTTACTTGGGGGAGCTTTTATATCCCTATAAATATTTAGGGACAAAACTTAAGTGTTTGTGTGCTTGATCTGTCAACCTCCTTGAGTGCACAGAGGCCTTTAGTGTAACAATTTTACAATTAAAAGCTTAATATAAGCTTTTAAATAGCCATCAAACAGTCATCTTGCACAAATGTCATTGGCATCACTATTTCACTATCACAATCATCATCATCACTGGAATCATAATTGCCATCATTACTATCAAGCTTAGTCATGATCATGCAAAGGCTGATGTTGATCATTGATGAGTAGTTGACACAAAGCAAGCACGTGGCACTATCATTCTAAAAGAGAGGCCTTCGGCGCTTGAAATAGAACTATCATCTTGTCACCTAGATTGGAAATGAGATAGACTAATGAAAGACGTCCCATTGGTAAAACCAAGACCCAAGATTAAAAGTCAAGACTTAAATCGAGAAGAACATATGCTTGTAAATTCATGGGTTAGATAAACACTTGTCATGTTGCTTGTCGCATTGAAAGCAATGTATGCATTGTTTGTGGATTCAATAAGAAACAATTTATTTAAAACAAGTTAACTTTTGGATGTGCACATGAGACCTTCCCCAAGGTTAGTTACTAGCTCTTCACCATGGGATCTAGATTACTATTCAAAATCCTAGGACCGACACCTAATGTAACATGTCTCTCCATGCGGACTTGTCATTTAGCTAGGAGGCACCAATAAGCTAGGTGGCTCTGGCTATAATTCATTAGGCATTTTAGGACTAGCTTAACCCCTAAGAGCCCTGAAAAGTCTCAATGTTAGTTGAAGGTAGACTTGGTGCGTCTATTTTGGCCTTCGATGAAGTCTTAATATGGACAAGAACAATAATTGCAATAAAGAGAATAAACTTGAATACATATTTTTGTTTTTCCAAAATGACTATTTTCCCTTGTATTTGTATATGTGCTTAAACTTACATGAAGAAACACTTTTTAAAGGGCTAATTAACAAAGTTAGCTTTATAGGTCAAATTAAAATGTGTTAGGAATTCAAAAACTTAAGATATTCCTCGAGGAAAGTAGATGGTCAGATCTGCAATAGATCTCTCCTATGGCAGGATGCTCTCGGTTAGCCAAGAGCTTCCAAAAAAAAATTGAAACACTAGATTAGGACAAGTGTAACATACTCACTGCTTGATTATGGAATTTAACATTTGGTCTATCCCAGTTGCCCTTGTCTGCACTCCATAGGAATAATTAGACTAATCTGACTAGGTGGTGGGTCTATCTCGCTTTGGGAAGTGCTTGGCCTCAACCCACAAGGACCAACTTGAAGGTTCCTACAAGACTTAATAGTCTCTAATAGCATTCTAGCACTTAATATAGGCGATCACATTGTGACCCTACAAGATCGAGAGTAGGTCAATCATTGCACTTGGTTCATAATGAGTGAGAGACGAGGGGAAATTGAACTTTATCCCTCTGCCTATAAGGAAAAATCTCATCTTCGTTCCCCTAAAATGATGCATGACTTGGATCTAAGATCGGATCCAAGGAAAAGTTAGCATTCATCTCTTGTCCTAAAATTTCCATAAGAGCAAAGCACTTGACTTATCGGGTCCACCTAACCATTGATCATTTTTCAACATGAAAAATGATCACCTACTTTCCAATTAAACATGATTTTTAAAAGCTTTTTAAACAAAGCATGTTAACATGTTGTTTGACATTTTAAAGTAGCTTCCTTAATCAATCCTTAACATTGGGTTTGTTTCACATTAACATTGGGTCTGTTTTACATTTTACTAAGCACAACACAAGCAATGAAGACGATCCTTTCAAAATATTTGCATCATTCATCTCTTTAAAAACCACTCTCTTCTTTAGAGCAATAACCAACCCATCATTTGTGGGCTCCCGATGCTCACTACATCATACTCATACGGATTTCTTCATCACCTTATATGCTCACCACATCATACTCATATGGATTACTTCATCATCTTAGGGTCAACTATGTAACTAGCCTTCTCCAACCATGGCCTTTTGGTTACAAGTTGCCATAGGAGGGAACCTTCTGTATAGAATCTTTCCCATCATGTACCCTCTCTTCATCTTAAGGTCTCTCTAGTGCAACAGACCCATGCGCTTTGCTCATTGAGGACTTTTTCCTTATCTTAGAACCAATTCAAGCATTACTACTAGAGCCCCACTGGTTCTCGACAACCTTAAGGGATGAACCTTCCACACACATTTAACCTCTCATCTAGATGGTGGTCTGCACTCTAAATGGATATAAACTAGTTGGGTGTAAGCAATGATGGCAAGATCTTGGTGGGAAGAGTTGTCACGAATCATGTGGTGGGGAGACTTGAGTTGCTATGTAAAACACACACTATACATACAAGAGGAAGCTCACTCAAGAACACAAGAAGAGAGATGGAGGCCAAAATATTTTCTTGTTGGTTTCTTCTTCTTCTTTTACACACAATGCAATATACACAAAGTATAGATAAGATACAACATAAAGGAAAGTAGCCTACTAAGTTAGATAGTACATAACTGACTATACTAATCGATTGGCACTATAACTATGACGGTTGTAGGTAGGTACAAAAAACCAAATATAATAAGTGACAAATCATTGGCCATGTGAAGGATCATAATAACCACCAACATGCTAAGTGTAGATGTATGGACCTATCTAACCACGTGGTCCATTATTAATATATACACGTGTTGACTTTGCCATCTTAACACTCCCCCTCAAGCTCAACTGTATCTATGCAACTCTAAGTAATTTTTGAAGCTTCTCTATACCCAATTCCTTTGTGAAAATGACAGTTATTTGATCATGTTGAGCCGAATGCACAACAATCGGGACTTTAAATGGGCTTCTATTCTTTTAGAAGTTGCAACTCACTTCAGTAACAATCTCTCAACTTGTTTCTCAACATTCCTCTCTAACTAACTAAGCATCCTCCTCTCTATCTTCCCAAGAAAGCAAGAACACAAGATTATCTTCGAGGTGTAGTGAACTCACCAACTTACCTTCTTGCATTGTAATCCAAAAGCTTGAAGGCTTGAAGGTGGTTTCGTGACCATGATCAACACAATCAAATGACATTGCTTCTTCACATCCAACACTAAGCACACCAATGATTTGAGAAGCTAGTATAGAAGAAGAGAAAATCAAGATGATGACAAAAAGATTCACCTTCCCTCGTTCCCTCACTCAACACACCTCTCACTCACCCTTTCTCATTCACTCTCAACAATGGAGGCAATATAATAGAAAGCTTTAATAGTTGCACTGATAGAGCTTCCACAACATGGATATACCAAAAGGGTCCAATACAACTGAGACCTCCCACCCTTATATAGACACAAAGTAGGATTAGGATTTGCACCCATTTTTGCATTTTAGGGTTTCCACCATTGTGAATTAGGGTTTCTACCCTCTTTTGGGCATCCTACCTCCTTTGTGGGATCTAGGTCGAACACTCCTTATAGCATGATTGTAGCTTAGCCTAAATAGACCAAGCCTATGCTAATCTACTCACAAATACATGTGGACAACCCATGCAACAAGTGTGGGTACGACAAATACAACTGCGAGTGATAAATACAATGTGCATGAGAGTGAGTCCAACTCTCACAAAATAATACATCCATGATAATTTGATATCCATGAGTACAACAATAATATACAAGTGCCCAAAATATATTCCTTCCAAAAAATAGTAGCCGACACTTGTACTTTGACTTTTCTTTGACCTTCTTTGACTTTAGCCTTCACAAAATATTGTTAACATTAACCCACTCCTAGACGAGTGCTAGTCCCATGGCACTCACATCGTAGGTAGCATATTTTAGCTTGCACCAAAGATGCGGAATGCTAGGAACAATCTTGGAAAAAGTAGTCTTGATAGATTGAAGTAAAGGTTGCTAATGACAAATTGTGGATGATGAGAGTGATATGCCTGCTGATGTGAAGAACTAGTATTAAAGAAGATGATGCTCATATGGATGTTGTAGATGACATCCAAAAAGATGTGGTAACTAAGGGAATATGATGTTTGCATGAATAATCACATAATGGCACATCAGAAGAAAAGAAATGAAGCATGGAAGGATGAGGATGTAGAGGCCACTGATGTTGATGGTTCCTCAATTCTTCATATGGTTCTTTGCAAGAACTTGCAAGCCAACTTGTGCCCTTCCTAAGGGGTGTATCTAACTTACTTGTGCAATGCTTGACTATGAGATATAGATAATTGGAAGTAATTATGAATGCATGATCATGCAACTAGAAGTGATAGATTTCACACTCATGGAAAGCATTGATATTGGGAATTTTGGGAAAGTTATATTTGTTGTGTTGAGCATCATAGTCTCTTCCATACCTTCTTGGATAAGGGCAATGGAGCACATCTGTCTTTCGATTTGAGTAGCAAAAGGTAGAATAGGACATTTCATCATATTTATCTCCATTCTGGTTGAAGCTTTCACAACTCTCATGGCTTTTCAATGAGATACTCCCTTGTGTCTTCTTCTTGGGAATCTTATAAGTTGCTTTCAAAGTCTATCTATCATGTTTCTTCAACTACTTCTCCTCGCTATGTTCTCTCACACTTTGATGAGCTTTTGCATTATACTGAGTGGTAAGGGTATTCTAAATTTGGCATTTTCATAGACATTGAAATAAAAATCGACGGTCTCCTCCTTCTGCTGCTTCTCATGATAGATCTTAATGGGTTCATCCAGATCCTCTCTTTGTGCCTTGATGCCTTGCATGTCAACGGGATACTTCAGCACATCCTAAGCCTAAATCATCATATCAAAGTGCTCTTGGACCTCATGTGCCATGTAGGTATTGATGGCAGTTCTTAAATTTCCTCTATAGCTCCCTCCTCCTGTTTAGCAAAATCTAGGGGGTCCATGCAATCAAAATAAGGAACCATGTCCTCAAGATGCTCAACTCTAGTGGGGTCTTCAGCAAAGTGACTCATGTTGTATGTCACACGGCTCAATGGATGTGGGTTGCACCACCCCTACATCTCTCAATTCTTGATCATTATAGCCCATATCATGCAAGTAATCAATCATTTGACTTCTAGTTGGATCCGAGATCAATAATGTAAACTCCTTCCCTTGGTCAATGGTGGCCAAGGCAGATGTAGCAATTCCAAACTAGGCTTTGAGCTCCTCCACATTATCTGTGCTCCTAGATGATATAGTGCAAATGGCCTACTGATAGACCCCTTGCTATAATGATAGTGCATGTTTATAGGTAGTTGCATGAAGTTTAAATTGACATTCCTTATGACAGGATTTTGCCAAGTCTATGAGTAGTTGCTGCAACGTCTCCTCATAAGCTCTATTGGCTCTCTCTTCAATTTGTTTGATAGTGGTAGTTAGACTTGTTCCAATTGTAGCTTGTAACTCGATGAAGGCTACTTTCATATGCACACGAGTTTGATATGCTTCTACTAACTCTCTAGTGAGAGCTACTATCCTTGCCTTTTCTTCCTCTAGCTAGATTGTAAGATATGAAACCTGAGCATGGGTAATCTATTTCCTTTTCCTCATGATCTCAACTTGTTACAAGTGTCCTCTTAGCCCCTCCATCTCCTTGTTGTGCTCTACAATCCGGGTCTATAGGTCATGTAGTTGTTGGGTTGAGTACCTCAAAAACTCTTGATGGAGTGGTTCTTTCTTCATCATACTTTTTTTCACTTTTAAATTTTCTTGAATTTCCAATTCTTTGCCCTTTTTTAGCTCCTCACATAAGAGCTCTAATGGACCAAGACCACAAAATCTATTTGATGTCCTTATGCATTCTTTTGAATTTGTTGAAGTTTCAACAGGTTGTTGCTCTTTTGTGCCAAAATCACTGTAACATCTTCATTCTATTTACCCCTTTCCAACGCATTGATCTTGGCCTCCATGGTTTGTAAGGTGGTCTTGAACATCTGAAGATCCCTTAGATTGATCATTGTTTGCTCTACTACATCCTTTCCCTTCTCTTTGCTAGAGTCTTCTACTCTCTTAACAATTTCTTCCTCAACTTTCTATGCATTGGAGACTTCCTTCCTCTGCATATCCTTTTTGGATGATTTCTATATGGTTGTGGCCAAGTCCCCCTTTCCCTTCGGAAGAGCTTCCTTCAAAGATTCACAGATGGTCACATGGTGCTCCATTTGAAATTTTCCTTTGTTACTCCCACGCTGGCTCATTTTCTTAGTACTTAGCTCTTCTTCTTCTCTTGGTTTTTTGTCTTTCCTTGGATCCATCCTTGCTACTATGGGAGCAATTAATAAAGGTTCTAAGAATCCGAAGGCTATGGCAATGACTTGACTAAGTGCACCACCATAATTGATCATGCATAGCTTGGCCTCAGTAGTGGTGAGCTTCCCCATGAGAAGATTTGGGAAGAGTCTCATATACCTTGGTGAGAGACTCACACACCTGATCCAACCAAAACTTATTCAAATGTTCATTAAGCATCCGATCTGATAATAAATCTTCCATGAAGCCCTTGGATATTCTCCTTGCACACGTGCTAGTTTTATTATAGGTGAACAAGTGTTGGAAAACTTGTGTAGTGGCATGAGATCCTTCTCCTCAATGGCAGAGAGCAAGAATCCATTCGAAGTGACATTAGGGTTACCATCCCACTTTTGGTCCACTAAGGGAGTTCTAGTGGGTTTACCGTGCTTTCTTGACCCTTGACCAAGACCTAAGGCTTGTTCTACCTGAATGCTACCTGCCCAATTCTCTATTGTTTTTCTGCCCAATAACTCATCCTACTTGTTTTAGTATTAGGATCATGGTTTTGAACAAAGTTGTGGCAATTGGAAAAGTGAATAGGCCCATTGGTTCCTCTAATATAGTCGTTTAGCCCACATTTAGCCACCAACTCCCCAATTTTAGGATACATGTTGACAATATTCCCCAAATTGGTAAGTCAGCAAAACCTCAAGGCTTCAAAACTCCATATGCTAGTCTCTAGACCAAACTCCTCGCATTGCTCCATAGTGAATACTCCCTTGTCCTCATAATGATAATCCTTGATAGCCACCAATGTAGGTATTTCAAACTGTGAACCTACAATCTGCTTAATCAAAAAATAAGACCACATCTTGAGAAATTTTCAATTAACCAACACAAAAAAGACAATAATAGTCAAACCATACCTTTTCCTGCTTATCAAAAAATTAATGCCAAAATTGATTGGCTCAAATTCCCCCCTGTAAATAGAAAGGACTAGCAAACTTCCTAGCTTGTAGGTGCAATAATCAAAGGGCTAGAAAAGATGTCAAGGCAACACCAACAAAAAGATAAAGACAAACTAGATGGATTATGTACATAGAAAATCCAAAGACAACTAGATGGAGGGTGAAGATGAAGGAAGGGTGGACAATCACCAAGTATAAAAGATGGGGTTGTACTCTGATTTGGCAAATGTATCAAGGTCAACTGGGTGCATAGCCAAACCACATAGATAAGAGGCAAGATCTGTGTGAGTAGAGAGGGACCGGCAAAGTGCCCCGGCAAAGTGCCGAGCTGCACGGAGTTCCTCCTCCGTAAGAATATTATTAAACAACGGATGGTGATGTAGATTGGATGGAACTTCTAGTTCACGAGCCAAAATGATAGTATGGAGAGAAACATTAGAATGATAGGTAGGATCAACTCTCATAGGTTACTAATGGCGCATGCCATTGCTTAGTAGTGGTCACGAGACAACTGCCAGCATGAGCGATCTCGAGCTAATGGCCATATCAGTGGCGTAAGAAAGGACTAGAACTAGTGTGTTTGGCTGTAAGATTTGCAATCACAGTGGCATCAACAACACATTTGGCCACTAGACCATAAGAGGAGATGAATTGGGAAGACTAGAGACGCTTCTGAGGAAGAGTCTCGACATATTCAGTCTACACCAAGAGACTCTCGTGAAAGAGATGCTCATGCTCCTCCTAATTGGATTCCATTGAGTTCTGAGTTCAAGGGCCTCATTGTCAACAATAAGGCTGAGGTCAATCATAGCAAACAATTTCACAAAGGTGGTAAACATAGAGTCGAATTGGAGTAACCAACTAGCGTCTTAGGAGTGTTCCTTCATGGCCAAGTTTACTGCTATGCTATTGAGAGGGTGATAAATGAGCAAAGGTTTGAGACCAAAAGGTGGATCAGAAGCAGTGCAACTAGTATCGGTTCCCCATGTTCATATTGGATTTTAGCTTGGGCTACTTGATGCAACTAGTAGACTGATCAAAAGATAGTGGAAAACAAGGATGCATCAGATGATGTTGAGGGCTCAAGGGTGGGTATGGAAAAAGGATTAATAGGGCGATCTAGAGCAACAGATGGAGATGGTGAGTCAGAAGGAGGTAGTGTGAGCATCTCCATAGGAAGTGATCATGTAAGTGGGGCAGAAGGGAAGGGAGAATTAAACTTGACATGAGATCGTGCGGTTGGGTGGGGAATGAATGTGAAGCTCGTGGATAGGACAATTGGTGCTTGGATTTGCCTGGAGAAGCTGTTGTCAAAACCTAAGGAAAAGGGACATAGAAGATTTGAGAGCGTTTGGGAATCCAAATGGAGGTGTTACCTTGGTAATAGCTTGGAGCTTCCGAGAGAGTAGATGCCACCCAACACAAGGAAATTGTTGGTTGTAGAGGAGGTTTGCAATGTTGAATGGGCTTCCTATGCAATGGTTGTGAGGGTAATGAAGGTGGAGATGGGACAACACGTAATGGGAGGCGAGGTGGCCACTAGAAGTTAGTAGGCTTCCTAGGTGTGGGTTTGGAGGATTGACTATTGTTGGTCAACTTTATTGACTAGGGCAGGATGGTCTCCTTCAACAATGCATGTGTGAATATGACATGGAGCATATCCTCCAAGAACTCCATGGAGGTATTGTTGGTGGACATTTTGATGGTCAAGCTATATAGTTGTGGTGGCCCACCTTGTTCAAGGATACAACACACTTTGTCAAGCATTGTAATGAGTGCAAGCGCACCAAACTTCTTATTCATAAGGACAAGATGGAGCTATCACTTGTCATTTCTCTCGACAAACTTTTGCAAAATGGGGGATTGACTTTGTAGGACCTATCACTCCAACTACCTAGTATTCACAAGCACACTAGATCATTGTGGCGAGCAACCATCTAACTAAATGGGCTGAAGCATGAGCCACCTGCAAGAATGACATCCATACAATGGCTAAGTTCCTATAGGGATAAGTGATTTCTCACTTTGGCTGCCTAATTGAGTTGGTAAGTGATTAGGGGATTCACTTTCTAAGTGAGATCATTGAGAATCAACTGTCTACCTTTCTAATTATCCACTATAAGTCATCTCTATACTATCATCGGGCCAATGGCTAGGCTGAGTCCACCAAGAAGATTTTGTTTAATTTTTTGACTAAGACTGTGCTTCATGCTCTGATTGGGATAACAAGCTTATGGTTGCCCTTTGGGGCTACCATATAGATTTCAAGACTGCAACTAGCCAAACTCCATTCCGACTCACCTATGGCACTAATGCTATTATGCCAGTTGGGTTTTTAATCCTCAGCCTTCGCATTGGAGTCCAAGACCATTGGAAAGGCACTAGTGCTTGGACCAACCACCTTGTGGAGTTGGAATGCCTCATGAAACTCGTTTTTTGGCCACACATGCTCTCCTTGCTGAAAAGGTAAGGTAAGGCTTGGTTTTATGGACATGTGCAACAACACTCTTTTGATAAAGGTGACCTTGTGCTCTTGTATTCTCTTAAAGGCCATAAGCAGAAATTGAAACTTTGAGGCCTAGGACCCTATCATATTTGTCAAATTAGTAGGACAAGCAATGTTGAGCTTGTGACCCTAGAGGGGAAGGGCATTGGATATTTTAATGGCAACTGTATTAAGAAGTATTATCCCCTAGGCCATTACTTACATGAACGCCCCATGCATCTCCTGATATTCCTGTCATTGCATCATGGTTGCTAACATGGTATGAGCAACTTGAGCAAAAGGTTGATGCTCCTAACTCCTCTCTATTTTTTTAATATATAGATAGTCTCCATCTCTTTGCTTGACCCTGAGAATGATCCCCCTCCGACCTTTCTTTGGATCCAATTGAGTGCCGCCAAAGCAAGTTACTATTGACACACTTGTTGATGAAGGTTCTAACTTCAACACCCTTCCATATAATCTTTGGATGGATTTGGGTCAACCCACTTTGGTACCCACTCACACTACGCTTAATCCCTATGGTGGGCAACCCTAGTCATTATTGGGTAAATGTAAGCTCTTGCTTATTTTTTGCTCTTGTAATGAGAGCATCCCTCTTCTTTTTTATGTTCTTCTGAACTAAGAGGATGTGGGAAAGGAACTTCTCTTGGTCTGACCTTTTAAGTATCAAGTTCCCTGCACCATCAACTATGTTGATTAGCACATTACATTGCAATTTCCAAGTGCCCATGTTGTTTCTACGTTTAGTAAAGGGAATCTTTATGTGGGGAAAATGCCAACTAATCCCGTCCCTCTCCCATCCCTTCTTAGTCTAGTAGCTCCTTATTTCATCAATTGTTCCAAGCCCATCATCACCCAACTATTCCTCTCATCCAATTTGGTTTTGATTCCCAATGCCCGATTTTTGGGTGGATGGTCGATCTGACAAAAAGGCCTAGTCTGATTTTGATTTTCAAGAATTGGATATCCTTGACCGAATCGGACGTCCGATCCTATCTATGCAAACTTAGCATAGCTCAATTTTGATTTGTTTGGGCTCGATTCCAAACCTCCAGGTCCTACAAGCTCTAGATACGATCTATGAAACATAAACAACCGAGGTAGCTCACCTGTAGGCATCATATGCACTCGAATCATGCGAATCGATGAGATCTCTACTCCCTTGGTCTGCTACAACAACCTGCCATCATCTTGACCCACTACCCAACCAATGCTGATTGGACTTGTATCCACAGTGAGAATGATAGGCTTTCCATTCTCATAATTTTCTCTCTTTAGTGTTGCGGCTGAAATCAATAAGCTCTTTAACTTCTAAACTGCCTTGGTATGCTATTTTCTCAATAGCTGATATAAACTCTCAGCCACATGAGCAAAATGTAGAATCCATATCAAGTAAAAGACACATGCACCCAAAAATCTTCTCACCTCGAATACATTCGAACATGTCTCCCACATCCTGCTGATGGCATCAATCTTCATTGGTGAGGGCTTTCTTCCATGGTCCACACATGTGCCCAACAACCAATACTTTCTCCACTCCAAAAATTGTCTTTTCTCTTGACAACAGAGTCAAGTGCACTTCTTCAAGAGATGGCTCAAAATCCTGTCACAATTAGCAATATGATTAGCCACAAATCTTCTACATTCCTACTCATTCAACTCTTCATTCTTCTCATGGATATCATACCCTTTGATTGGTACATTATCAAGAAAGCGTAAGGTCAACTAAGAAATATGCTCCCTTAAAACTTTATGTATAGAATTCATCATATGAGCCACTGAATTGGTTGCTCCCTATGGAAGCGTACACGTCCTAACCAATCCAAGTGGCATCTTCATGATAGTGATATCCCGGTTTCCAATACAAGTTGGAACTTATCATATCCTGAATATAAATCACCCATAGAGTAAATTGCCTTGCCTGCAAATGCTTCTGCAAATTCATCCACTATGGGGCATGATCCAACATTCCTTATGGTGACTTTATTAATTGGTTGTAAATCCTATATAAACCTTAAAGCACCATTCTTCTTTAGAACAGTAAACCATCGATTTGAATATGGGACTAAAGAGGGCTCCAAAATCCGCATCCTGGTCTTCTCGTTCAAAAGCTTCAGCAGCTTAGGCAAATATGCCTGAGGCATTGGAATAGGCTTTAAATTCCATGGCACATGAGGTACTATAAAGATCACCATAGGTGCAAGTATGGTTAGATCAACACATCCAATTTCATCTGGTTGAAACGTAAAGGCTTTCCCATGCCTTGCTACCATCTGCAAAGAACAAGCTCTTTCTGTAGTAGGCAAAAGAAAGCTTGTATCACCAATTTTCAGCTTTTGTAAAGTTTCAATTGTAAATTTATGTCCTATTCCATGTGGATCCTACAAACTAGGCTATTGAGATACTTTTTCAGCCAACCCATCACTTTCAGGCGGTAAAGGCAAAGCCACATGATTAACCTTCTTTGCAATTGTTTTGTACTTTGTATTCACCCTTGCTTTAGCCCTGCTTTGCAACACATATTGCAGCCCATATCATTCATGCTCAACAAAATCTTGAATGACTTCATACATCTCTAAAGTATCAACATAAATAACCTCTTTTTCAGCCATGTTTTTAGCATTAATTGTTGTAGAAAATTTAGCCACTCTATCAACATCAACCAGTCCTAAAATACATTCATTTGCAACAACCATCAAATCATATGCCTTCAGATTTCTTTCAGCCCAACCTACATATTTCTTTTTAGTCTTGCACATGGTTGAAATATTCATAAAATTTCCAAGACTAGATACTATCCAAGAGAGCTATGGAAGGCGTCTCTCTTTCTCCCAATTTAACAATTGTCTCTGTTAATGACTACTCAGAATAAAATGAGCATCTTCTTCTTCATGTACTTGTTGGTGGACATCCCCATTATACATAGCCTTCTCTCTATGCTTATTGCTACCCACAATACCATTTCAGCCACAAGCTTGCATCTACACTCTCATTTAGTCCATTTTCAACATCAATGTGTTCCAAAACAGCATTGCATGCATCATCATACTCCCTCTAAAGTTGTTTCTCTATGTCTTTTTCAACCTGCATCAATGCTTGTAAAACTTCACCATCAAACTACCTTTTTCATTTTAGCATATCAATGATTTCATCATGAAATTCACGCTTCACGATTCCAAGAACTTTGCCAACTGTGAATTCCACTCTACTGCCAACAAGTATGCGTTCTTCCAAGACTTTTTTAAGGTTTGTAGCAGTTTCAAGATCCAATTGAAGCTTGTAACTGGGCTACTTGCACCTTTTTTTCTCTTCTTGTTTATTCTCCTGAGATGCATCCTTCATAACATATTCAGGTATGGCTTTTTCAGCCTCTTCTGATGTTGCTTTGTTTTACTTCGTGTTATGCATTTAGAAGGACTTGAAGAGGAAGGACTAGCAGTGTCCTCTTCTCTTCTTCTCTTTTCTTCCACAAGAGCTTCTTGATTATGAACTTCAGTCAAATAAGCAAAGGCCGAAAATGAATCCACTGGTGCACTCCATCCCATTCTCCCTCATATACTCTTACTTGCATTAGCCAATTCAGCGTCTGCTATTTTGCCCTTTTCCATGCAATCCAATGCTTGCATCCAAATGCGATATTTTACTTCAGCCATTCATCCTTTACGAGCTTTATCAGCCCTTTCAATTCTCAAACCATATGTGGCTGTGTCTATGGCTACAAATGCTATCCTTGTAGCCATCTCTTCCAACCTCTTCTGCATACCACCATTTTTAAAATTTGGCTCTATTGGAAGATCAGTTTCTATTGCATGTATTTTTCCGTATTTCCAAAAGACTAACTTTTTTACTTTCGCTTCATGGTAGGCTGCAAAGTCTCACTTACCATGCTATAAATTGTCGTACCAAATGCATCTCCTCTTGTATCCCTCTCTATACGACCTTTCCGCCAAGTACACCAACGAGTCAAGAAGTTAGTAAAGAAGAAGATAAAAGAAAGAAGTGAATAAAGAGCTTTACCGTCTCTTAGTCCCTTACTCAACTCCTCTCACTCGTTCCCTCTCAGTCACTCTAAACAATGGAGGGAAGATGATATAATGGAGGAAGAGAATAGAAAGCTTCAATAGTTGCACTAACAGAGCTTCCACGACATGGATGCACCAAAAGGGTAAATACAATTGAGATCTCCTAGCCTTATATAGACCAAGATTAGGTTTAGAGTTGGGTCACTATTCTAGGGTGGTGCACCATTTTAGGATCAGGCTTTGCACCCCTTTTGCATTTTAGGGTTTCACCACTCTTGAATTAGGAATTGTGCCTTCTTTTGGGCATCCTATCCACTTTGTGGAATTTAGGCTAGTTATTCCTTGAAGCATGATTTGTGCTTAACCTAAATATGCCTAGCCTATGCTATTCTAGTCACAAATCCAAATGTACAACCCAGACAACACTTGTGGGTGTGAGAAATACAATGTAGGAGATAGATACAATGTGTATAGGGGTGAGCCCGATTGTCAAAAAAAATATGACCATAATAATTTGATGTTCATAAATTATAGGAAATAATATAAGTACAAAAAAATCATTGAAGTGCTCCAAAACTAATAATCCACCATAGAATAATTTTGGCACTTTAGCTTTCACTTTGCATTAATCTTCCTTAACTTTAGCCTTCACAAAATACTATTAACAGAAGAACAAATTGGGATGTTAGAAAAAATAATTTATATGTAGCTTATACTAATAAATGATGGAACTGTAAGTGGGTGAAAACTTTGCAATAGACAAAAAAAGAATAGATTTTCCACAAGCTTCTCATCAATTTCACGTCTTCTAAATGTAACTCTAGGAATAACTTACAATTTTTATGGAAGTGAGCCTGACTCTCACTGAATAATTATAATATTAAAAATTCTTTAAGCCATATGTAATAATGTGGGAATATTATAAGAATGCCTCACACATGAGAGGTGCTTAACTTAACATAGTAAACTCTCTTGGAATTGACAGTGACACAAAAAAAGGTGCCATTTAGTCTTCCAATTTTCCTTCAATAGTCTCTCCTCTATGAGGATTAATTTGGCACTCTCCCAAGCTTTTCTCTTCAACCAATGGATCCTTTCTATTGCTAATAAAAATGTTAAGGTCATGGTACTAGAGCTTACTCCAACTCATAAATATAAACATCATGATCCTTAGTATAGCAATAGCATAACCAAGCTCCATAGAATCTCCGTTTTTCTATCCCTTCATTTGTGTATTAGATGTTTCCTTCCCCATTCCATCTCCAGGAAGGTGCTTGCGTGGTCACACCATGTTTGTGGGGATTCCCAAGTGTTAGAGGGGTTGAACATGGGTGTGTTATTAGGCAATTAATAACTTGAAATTGCAACAAAGGTGATGCACTCAAAGAGAGATCAAAGAAGTGCTCACAAATAAACTCAAAGACCAAACGAAAGCCTATTGTGTCTAGTGGCTTGACCTGCTTTTTTTACAATAGATCACATGATCCATTGTGAAATTTTTGGATATACAAGGATTAAAAAACTTTACAAATACAATTGACTTATTGGAAAGTTCCATAAGATTAGTATCATGATAGCTAAACTAAGAAACATTGTCTATTCTTATATCCCAGATGAAAGTATCCACCAAAAAGGGGCGTGTTTTCACATATATTTTATCACAATATATTGATATATATCACAACCATTTCATTTCAATGCCATTCTCCTAGACTAAGATGGAAAGTGCTAGGGCATGTAGAAACATGCACTAAGATAATCTCTGTGTGTGTGTGTGTGTGTGTGTGTGTGAGTGAAGTTATTATGTTGTGACATGTTACACCAAGTTTGACACAAATCAATAGCTAATGCCATATTTGGGACTTCTAGAACTACCACAACTACTCTGCATTACCTGAGTTGAATTGGATTATGTTACAAGTCCTTGACAAGGTTGTGTTTTAAGGGACCGGATTCCAAAAGGTTTATCTCGCAATAGATGTGCAATTCACTATGCATGGTACACATCACATAAAGCAGATGGCTCTTAAAAATATCCACACTTTTGAGAATGCATCTGTTGCTAGCACATATAGCATGTAACGACTAGTAAAATAACCTAAGTTTCTGATTTGAAAAATTTCAAATAGGAAGAGGAATAATAGATGGAAGGGTCAGTTTAACAAGTTACAATCTTCATGTAGGTATGTGGGTTGAAGCACATTAGTTATCATGAGGAAACGAGTGATGTGAAAAATGGGGGATGTTAGAACTATTGAATATAGAATGATAGGTGGCTGATATAACATTTTCTTTTAAGCCACTCAATAATTCAAACTGAGGCACAAGGTAAACATACACTAAAACTTATGTTGAGCAAAAAAATTGTGACGTATTGTTTGCCAGTCTCCATATTGCATTCTATGACTAGCCGAAGATGTTTTCTTGATGAGGATTGTGTGAAATGAGTAGAACTTCAAATTTCTAGGAGGGGGTAATGGAGAGACAGGAGAGAATGTTGAGATTTACCCAAAGAAAAGAAGAAGTGTGGGGTACATGTGGAGGGGACAAATGTAATTGTGACTTTGTGTAGAGATGAAAAATATGATAAGTGTGGGGCGCTTGATGAGGGGATGAATGAGATGGGGCTTTGGTGATAGATCCATGAGTATGATTGGGCGTGAGGGGTGGCATCGCATTAATGGTTATCTTGCAAGCACAATGTCAGGAGGCATGGAGTGTGCAGGTCCGCTGCTGCTTGAAGCTTCAGAGAAGGCACGGGAGCTGTGGGGGGGATTGCTATCACGCTCCACCTCGTTATTGAGCGCCCTTGCCACGCAGTTATAGACCTCGCCCATGCGTGGCCTCTCGGAGCTCTGGAACCTCACGCACCTCATGGCAATGTCGATCACACTCCGCATGGCATTCACGTCATACTGCTCCTTCAGCCTCGAGTCCACCAGTTGCTCTAAATCCCCGTCCTCAACAAGAGGTTGCACCTGCGCACATTGCACTTCAGGGGATCACCATCCACATCCCTACATGCACATGCAGGCTCTTCAACGACGACCACACCACACGCATCACCAATCCCACATGCACACGCATCCACGCAACCATAAAATATACCTTCAAAACTTGGTCGTCTCACTTGTACGTACATGGTTTTCTCAGCATTGAGTGTGTCTTGAACAACATAATCCAATCCATCTTTTTTAAACCCCCCAAAGCATTGAGTTTCTCTTTCTAATGAACTTTCAAGTTTCACATGAAAAGCATGAGTTTATGCCACATGAAGACAAACACAATTAATCATTGTTACGAAAAACAACCGCTTCTCAAGAATTATTGTGCATGTGAGGATCATTCATTGTGAATGTGAGGATCATTCATGCCCATTTGACACACTCTTCCCTCATCGATGTCCTAGCTATGAGACTCATGTTGCACTTATCTAAAGAGTCACTATCATACACTTATCTAGGTATCAAGAATTATTGTGAATGTGAGGATCATTCATGCCCATTTGACACACTGTTCCCTCATCAATGTCCTAGCTACGAGATTCATGTTGCACTTATCTAAAGAGTCACTATCATACACTTATCTAGATACCTGACTCATGTTGCACTTATCTAAAGAGTCACTATCATACACTTATCTAGATACCTTGTACATTCGGGCTTAGTTGCCATTAGAATGTACAACTTACAACTCATTGACATTATAGTAGGTTTAAGTCCTTACCCAATCCACAAGTCGAATATCTTGACCTTCCTTGGTTTTCATCACCGGAAGCTTTCCTGTTATAACCTCAAATAGTACCACCCCAAAGCTAAACACATCGACCATTGGGGTCAATCGTAAGCTCATGGCATACCTACATTACACTCAATCATCACATTAGTGTCACAAACGCAATTCTCACAACAAGCATATTAGGTTAGATTGCTTTACTCTGGATCAAGATAACCAAAGGTGCCCATCAATCTGGTTGTGGCTGCATCCTTATCCCTTGAAATCCCCAAGTCAGCAATTTTTCCTTCAAGGTTTTTTCCCAAAAGGATATTGCTACTTTTCACATCTCTATGAATTATTATATTAACACATTGATGGTGCAAATAATCAAGACCTACATGTCAAATAAACAATTAAGAAAATGGGTAAGTTATATAAAACTCACAATAATCATACAAATCACCTTTGTGCTCAAGATGTGATTTACCTTGTGCTGCATCTGTGATGATTGATAATCTCTCTCTCCAAGATAGAGGTGAAGTAATAGCACGTGGACCTACAAGTGGTTATTGATAAGTTATAAGGGCCTTGTTTGGAAAGCCACAAGATATGCAAAGGATTAATTCCAAATAACAAATGGAGGGAGAGGGCATACCAAATAAAGCATCATACAAGGAACCTCTTGGCATTAATTCGTAGACAAGCGCTAAAATGCCATCTACACAATATCCAAATAGTTGCACAATCTTTCTATGGTGCACAGTTGAAAGTAAATTTGCCTGCAAGTAAAAGAAAAACACGATCAATCCATTTCTTACTAAAGTTTACTTGTCATGAAGTTTTCCTATCCAACTACATGTTTTTATCTGTGCATAGTTTGGCATTTTTTAAAAGTTTGCTAGTAGCTTCAATCATTAAAGAAACTTACGGAGAGATGGACTACATTATTATTGTAACAATAAGAAGCTCCATTTATCACAAGAAAACATGAAATTTGACCAAATACTTACAATCTACATTTTACTTGGAGGACTCGCTTAATGACGATGATATTGTCCTACTTTTAGGTATATTTGATCAAACAATTAATTTATCCCTTTTTCTTAGCTTGTAAAAGTGACAAGTTAAATTGGAACATGAGAAAATCAACATGTATATGGACACAAATGGCAATGATGACTATCCAAAATGCTTTCAATCAGATTGTCAATATATTAATTATTTCTAGTAACTTTTTGTAGCCCATCTTGTTAATGGACACTAGATATGCCTCATTCCCAATTATAATTCTTGGAAAATGTCATGAAAATTATTTATATACAATAAACAAGTCATACTATAAGTTTGCTTGTGTATATAAAGCCAAATGGCCATACCCAAATACAAGAGAAAAATGATGAGAAGGAGAGAGAGGACAGATACTTATGAGACCATACAAATGGAAACAGATACTTATGAGACCATACAAATGGAAACACACATACTTATGAGACCATACAAATGGAAACACACATGCTAAACACAGGTATACATATACTTGCACACATACACACATGCGCACACATACACAAATATGAGGTGAAAAAAGATGAGAGATAGGGGAAAAGATAAGAGATTGAGGACTTCCAAAAAAAAAAGAAAGGAGATGATAAAAAAATGATTAGAGGGAGAGAGAAAACACACACACTTATGAGATCACACAAACAAAAGTACACATTGTACACACACACACACACACACACACACACACACACACACACACACACACACACACACAGAGGTAAAGTTTTTGCAAATCAAAATCGAAACTTGTTAGAGATTGCATTATTCGAACCTACTCTTCAAGAGTTTTTTGTTGATATATGGGCTGCTAAGTTTTGAAAGTGGGATGGTGAAGAATGCAATCTTTGATAAGTTTCGAGTTCATTTGCAAAATGTTTATCATGGCCCCATTTTTTAGGGAATGTTTTGGTGAAACTCCCTTATAAGGTTATTTTTTGGCCTCAAGTTTCCCCTAATGCCTTGTAGAGAGTAATAATGCCCAAATAACTGATTGCCAGTTGAGCATTCGAACAATAATGGGACTTATGGCATACCAAGGAGCTCTCCATGGATGACCTATTTATAAGTTTTTGAGTGTATGTAGTTCTTGCATGAAAGCAAACATGAAGAACATGAAAAATTGGTTATGCCATTCATTCCCCCGCCTGGAAAAGGATAGGTGGTTTTTAAAGGTTGTGATTCTTATCTAACATGGCCAAAGGTTAAAGATTATTTGTTAGTGGCTTTTTAATCAACGAGAGCACAAGATAATACAAATTTGTTATCTTTCATTGAACATCCTCAACATGATTACATGGTATTATGGAGTTGGTTTAAGCACAATTAAGTTAGACAAATTTTTGTATTTTTAATGCAATCTTTGCACACATAGATAGACATTCATTTAACAATGCAGAGTATAGAACCATAATTATACGCACTTCATTCTTGAATTCGGCCTCTCCTTGGCTCTTTTCCTTCGAAAGAACTTTGATTGCAACTGCACGACCATCCAAAAGAGTCCCTCTATACACAGGCCCAAATCCACCTCGTCCAAGGATGTGTGAGAAGTTATTGGTAGCTAAGCTTATGTCATTATAGCTAAAAACTTCGGCAACATGAACTGCATTAAGAGGGTTTGGATTTAGGTAATGTCAATTTACATGAAAAATTTCATGCACCTACATAGGGGTGCGCACGCACAAGCACACGCACACACACATGCGCACGCGCACGCGCACTCACGCATGCACGCACACACACATTCTCACATACATTTATATAAATAGACATACAAATATGCATGTACATATAACTTTTCAAAGAACATTTTTCAAGAAAAGATAGAAAGAATTTGTTTTTTCTCTTCCTCTCAATCTAGAAGGTCTAAAAGGAATTGAAGAAGGACCTAATTCTATCACATTTGAAAAAGTCCTAACATTTCAAGGTGTAGCCTATTTTGATGTAAGAAATTTCAATGCAAAATTTTCTATGTAATTGTATAATATACACGAAAACAACAACCAAAGAAACTCACTAGGTGGGGTTTGCGCATCAGTGCTAGGAGGGGATCGATGCTTCACAATTGGGTTGGTGGGGGGTGGCGTGGGCAACACGGGGTTGCTCGACTTGCTGCAACACCTCACTGCCATGATGATGGCAACCACAAGCAGGATGACTACGGCCACCACCACCCCAACTATTATTCCAATAGCGGGAGATGAAGATGGAGATTGGGCGGGAGGAGGAGGAGTAGCTAGGGGAGGAGGTGCCATAACACAATTGCTATCAGTTGACTCACACAAGTATTTGTTTCCGTTGTACCTACAACATCAGCCCAACACCAAGGAATCAGAGACATCTTATTAACCAGTTGAAATTCCAAAGAGAATCATGTCTTTTATTGTTAGTAATACCTACATCTATCTATTTGTTTGGTTACTATTAAGCAATAAAGTGATGCTCCCAAACATAAAACACATCCCACCCCAATTGAGTGACAATTTTGCAAAAAAGATGGAGCTTTTTTAGTCACTCAACATTATGCTATGATTTTTTTCATATTACATATAAGTTTAATATGAGTTAATTAAAAAAAATTATATTTCAAATTTTGTAAGACCTTAGAATAATTCATCCTTGAGTGTCACTCTATTCTCCCCTCATTGTCACTCTTATGAACCCTTCATTCATAACTAGAGCTATTTGATTAAAAAAATCAAAATGTCCCATAGTTTTTCTTGTAAGCTCCCATATATATATATATAGTTGGACTATTAAAAAACATTTGTGTAACTCACATGGAAAAAAAGCCTATAATGGAGGATTTTGAATGACACTCTATTGGCCCCTTTACCCTAGATTTGTTTGAGTATTTTTTAGCAATGGTCCATTCTAATCCAATGAGTGGGCCTTTATTGATTGCTTGACCTTTGCATGTTGACATAGGGAGGGATAGGGGAGAGGGGAGGGGTGAGGAGATGGTTAAGAAGTTTGAAGGAGGGAAAAAAAGGAGAGGATTATGCTACTCTTGCTAAAAGCTGCAATGGCTTGCTAGTATCTTACTTATCATATGTGTGCGCGTGCGTGCATGTACGTACGTACGTGTGTGTGTGTGTGCATGTGCATGTGCATGTGCATATGTAGAGAGAGAGAGAGAGAGAGAGAGAGAGAGAGAGAGAGAGAGAGAGAGAGAGAGAGAGAGAGAGAGAGAGAGAAGGTCAAGATGGAGACGAAGCAAGTAGAATATTGTTTTTTAATTTAGTTAGAATAGTTATATTTTATGAATTAATTAATATTATTTGGAGAGTTTAACTAGAATAATATACATTAGTTTAGTTTGATTAGATTATGTTTACTAGTATAACATAATGTAGATGGTTTATTAGTTTGGTTAGATTAGGTTTATTGGTATAAATTTGTTTAGTTCAGATTAGATTAGATTAGGTTGATCAATAGATTACTAGTTTGATTACATTAGATTAGGTATGTTAACTCTCAAACAAACAAGGTGGAAAATCCAAAAATTCTAAAGCAAAAGACAAGGCCAAGGCAAAAGCGAAACGGAAGATGAAGGCGCGCCAAAAAAAAAATGGAAATACAAGAAGTGCAGAAAATTCCTAAATCAAGGAGAAAGGTGCACAAGAAAAAGTGCAGGTCAATACTTTTGTAAAAGAGTGCAAGGCACACTATGATTTATTTTAAGAGCACTAGGCTCTCACCCATGCAAATTGTAAAGGTAGATGGGCGGTAGGAAGAAAGCTAGGAAGATAGGAGGACAATGGAAAAAAATGCCTAGACCATGTAAAAAAGGGGATAAGGGGATGACCGCCCAAAAGGGAATTAGGGTTTTGTATATAAAGTTGAAAAGTGAATGAGAAGCTCATTCTTTTGTGTGGCCAAAAGTAGCTCTCTTCTTCTTCTTCTTGTTTACTTGAGCTTGTGCCTGAGAGAGAGAGAGAGAGAGGGTGAGAGTGTGAGGGAGTGAGTGTGTGAGGGTGAGAGACCGTGGTGGAGAAGCACTCAATCTTCTCCTCTCTTCTTCTCTTCTCTTCTCTTGCTCGGCAATAGAGCTTGGAGCGTGGAGCTTGAGGATGGAGCTTGCTTGAAGCTTGCACTTGGATCGCAGAGCTATAATTAGAGTGCTCGGGAGAGGAAGCCACTTGATCGGGCATGGAGGTAAGCTCACTACACTCATAGAGATAGATAGCGCGTTAGCTATGTGAGAGGTAGCCATTAGTGCTCGGCTTGGAACGCTTGAAACAATAAGCGATCCGTGGGTCTTGGCGGCCGCCTCTACAAGGTCTATTAGTATAATGTAGATTGTTTTAGTTTGATATGATTATATTTATTAGTAATATTATTATAATAAATTACTCATAGAGTCTATTTTATATTCTATTAGTTTAAATTGGTTTAGTTCGATTATATTGGACTCAATATTATCAATTGATAAGAGATTAGGTCTCATCAATATACTCAATTGATTACTTAGTTGTAACCATGATGAATGTGATATAAAATATATGAATATGATATAATCATTGCTAGTATGATGCCTAATGTAAGATGAGTATAATATAGTTAATAGATATGACTGGTATGAGTATGTTATATACTTGTGACTAGTATGTGTATGAAAGTAGGCACAATGAGTATGATATAGTTAATAGACATGAGTATCATACAATTCATTAATGTGATCACTTAGTTGGTTAATATAGTTGATAATAACATTAATAGTTGACTTGGTTAATATGTTAATAATAGAATGAGCGGTATAACCTATTATTATTTACTCTTCATAGAAAGAAATTTAACACATGTAGTTTAAAATCTTTTTTCCCCTAGAAATTTTCTTGACAACACTTTCTTGATTATTTCCTCAATATTTTTTGTTAACTTGTTGCTTCTCCTCAACATGCCCTTAATGCTTGTATATCAACAATCTATGTGTGTGTGTGTGTGTGTGTGTGTGTGTACGCGTGCGCGTGCGAGGACATTGATGCAACCACTTGCAAATGGGGTGGATTTGTGTGTGCTCGTATATCGACAATCTATGTGTGCGTGCGTGTGTGCGTGCATGCATGCGTGCGTGTGTGTGTGCGTGCGTGCGTGTGTGTGTGTGTGTGAGGGAAGTTACTATATGTATATTCTCTACATCACGTACATTCAAGGCCTATTTATAAATATCCTTATATGTGAATTTTTTAAAAATAAAACATAGCCCTTTTCTATTCAATTTGTAAATAGCCCTTATATATTACATCCTTTTGTATGTAAAAAATGTATAAATTTGGTATTTTAAAGATATTTTATTTTAAACTTACGTGATGCACACATATATTCATGAGTAATTTACCCGAGGTGTATATGTGTGTGCGTGCGCGAGGACATTGATGTAGCCACTTGCATATGGAGTGGATTTGTTTTGCTACACTATGTGTAGAGTGGATTATTTAGTCTTGGACAAAAGTAGTGTCATCTTTGGAGATGATACTACTTGCAGATCCAAGCATTGAGGTAGATGGCATGGGCTAAAAAAGACATAGCATTGTTTTAATTCCACGGGGAGGCTAATTTAGGTTGGCCAATGCAAGGGGGTGCTAATAAACAAGTTGTCCATGCACTTGCCAAGGATGAGCACATGTCAATTGCTAGTGTGGAGTACCATTTGATAGTAGAGGATGAACTTTTAGTGGTCTTAGGACTTTTGCTATCAAATGGCTTACTAGATGATTGATTGATCAAGTGAATAGTTATCTCAATAGCCTTAGCCCAAAATCCATAAGTAGGACTTGCATTTGATAGCTTACTCTAAACTATATAGTCCTATACATCTTTTCAACCATCCATTTTAAGCTAGGTTTCCAAGAGTAGCCAATGCCCTTTCGATACCACATATCTCTCAAATGTATCACTCTTTTCGCACATAGGATAATCCCATAATTTCTTGTAGCATCATCAATGAATGCAACAAAATTAGATTCTCCTCCTAATAAAACAATAGGCATAGGCCCACACACCACTATGCATTAATTCCAATGTTTTAGATTTCATTGTACCATGACTATTCTTAAGCAACATTTTAGTTTCTTTGCCATAAGTATAGTTCTCACACATCTTTAAGTTAAGGAAGTTGTTTTCTAAATAAAGGAATATCATTGAAATAAGGAAGAACTTTCATTCTAGTCATTGACTTATCACTCAAATGGTGATGCCAAAGAGATACATAGGGTTGTTTAGTCATAGCTACAATGTGATCCTTTACATTAGACACATGTAAAGAGTATAAAGTGCAAACTTTGGATCTCTAGCAACAATAAGTGACCCTTTGTATATCTTCTAAGGATGAGTGCCAAAATAGAATATGGTAACATTGTCCAAGGCTTATCAAGCTTCTCTTTAAGTCTTGCACGTGATGGACATTCTTAAATACAAATGACTAAACTTTGGCAACAATAAGTCTATATCTCACTCCAAAGATACTACATGCAAAGTTTTGACAAGTCAAGTCCATGTACCAACCCCTAAATTATATAGACATTTTTAATTGCTTTCCATCCCTAGCCATTGCATTCCACAGTCACATGGCTGCTCTTTTTATGAAATCTTCCTATGGACCTCCTTGGAGGTTGGTTCTAATATAAATGCATAGCCTAGAGTGCTATGAAACATTGAAAAAGTAAATCTTGAGCTTCTTTTAAGGGTATATATTACTTCATGGCTAGCAATGAAGATGGTAGGGTATTCTTGATATTTAGTTTAATATGTGAAATCATTATATAGATTATTAAGCCATATTTTAAATATTATGTTGATGTTGATTTGGTGTTGGTGTAGGTCAACCTAAGATTCCCATGACTTCTTGGTCTCTCTATCAATAATATAGCACATGGTAAAGAAGGGCCACTTTGCAATCAATCAAGTCCAAGAGTAGACTAGGACTACAATACATTCAAAGAGAGTCAAAGTTGAGGGAGAGCTAATCAATACCTATATTGTGGCATGATCTCACTCTCACCCTCTAAAATGGTGCTAGTTATGGTTTAAGACTCAACCTAGGTAGTTAAATGTTGGGTGCTTTCTATAATTTCCTTTAGGGAAGTAGTAGATTAGTCTAGTCTACCCATCCATAGAATAGCATCATTGAAACAACTATCCACTTACTTTCTACTCAATAGATCCATCCTACTTATTTAATTAGAGCCCTACCATGCTATGAAGATGTATGAAAAAAACTTCCTTCATTATTCCATTATACAAGGTTCGTTGAATATTCTTTATACACACCACAAAAACAATTGAAAATAATATTTGTCAATCAATTACTTCAATTAACATTCATATTATTAAAGTTGATTCAACCTCAAACTAAGATTGATATCCTATCATTGTATATAACAAACCCATCTCGAGTTAGATATCCCATACAGGGTGCTCGTTGAGGATTTATTCTTGTATTATAGGCTAGCATGAGGATTAAAATTAACATGACTAGAGCCTCCCTATGTGCCCATGCTATTGTATGAGAAAACGTTTAACAAATGACTTCATCCTCCAAGATATGGGTATTCGCATTGTTAAGGTATACAAGCTCACACCATCTCTTCACTAATGTATGAAGAATGATTTTTGATTAGCAAGATCAAGGATGATGGTATGATGGAAATATGGTGTGAAAGTATGGGCCCAAGGTCATACAACTAACCTATGAATGTACTTTTTGATAGCACTAACATGTGGTATTGAAAGGTGGAAAAGTCTTAATCAAGGAAAAAAGTTTGGTTACCACCTACGTTAGAAGTAGTTTTTCAAAGTTGATATCTCTCAATCTAGTTGTTAGCTTTTGGAATAATAAGAAGATGAAATGTTGATCTTTTTACATGTTATAACACAATAATTTGGATTATCCATATGTGATTTTCAGATTGTTTTCTATAGCTACGAAGTTGGCAACTACTATAATTCTAGAATGTGCCTACCTCACTACCTATTTGGGGAGTTGAATATTTGGAGCTATAGGCATTATCGCATAGTACTCATTGTTCCCCACTTAATGGAGTACCCATCTACAAAGGCCTGCTTGAGATTCACTCAAAGGAGAAAGTAATATCAACAGTTTTGAACAACCACATTAACGTCCTACATAGTTTTGCATAGTCTTATACGGTTTACTATCACACACAGAGAGAGAGAGAGAGAGAGAGAGAGAGAGAGAGAGAGAGAGAGAGAGAGAGAGAGAGAGAGAGAGAGAGAGAGAGAGAGAGAGAGAGAGAGAGAGAGAGAGAGAGATGTGTGTGTGTGTGTGTGTGTGTGTGTGTGTGAGGACAATTGCTATCCCACCCTAGGGATATGTTGCCAGGTGGCACCTATGCAAAGGGATGAGCACCTTAAATGGTTCTCCTTTGTGTGTACATTGGCGGGATGAGTGCCTTAAATGGTTCTCAGTCAATGCGGGGCACGTTCCTAAGAATTGTCTTAGGCAGAAGGTTGATGGGGATGCCTATCCTTTTTGGGCGTTGATGCAAGTGTGAACGTGGGTGGTACCATTTTATCTACACGAGTATTAACATCTTCGTGAATTAATTATCGTATGGAATTCCAAATTAATTGATTTATGTGGCTAGCTGCAATTATTTAGTTGGTTATTATTCTAATATGATTTTCTAAATTTTTGGTAGCCGATGTGTAGAGCAAGGAGAATTGGAAAGGCGCGCCAGGTGCAAGCATTTTAAAGATTCTTTCCTCAAGAATTTATTTGGCAATTATTGGATTATTGTATTAGACGCACCACTATTTCTTATAAAGCGTGCACATAGCCTCTATGTAAATATTTATTAGCAAAATAGATTTTTAGAAGATATGTCTAATAAAATATTAATGGTTCTAGAGAGTTGTGGGATGCACAACTGCTATCATCCATTAATTCAGATTACTCTATCTCTTTTCCAATACACTCAAACTCTTTATGCAAAGAGCGATTGTAAAGGGCCTAAATCTTGGGCAAAGAAGATTTCATAATATTATTATAAATATGGCATGAAAGGAGCTACCCACTTCATGTCGGGGGGAGATTAAACTCAATCTTGTGTCGCTTCATCTTACTTTACCTTCTCTTTTAGTCTATTTTTAATTTCTCATGAGTCATATGCAATTTTATGAGTAAAAGAGAGAAAGAGGGAGCTTCTTCCATTTGCTACACGCAAACCACACATCCGTTGCTTGCAACAGTGTGTGTGTGGCACTGAATATGGGCCACACTCTTAAGGTAATGTGTTTTGTTTTGTCAAAGTTGGTAGAGCTCATTAGAGTTTTCAAAACTACCTTACATGTAGTTTTTGTGTTTCGAAAAGTACATTATAAATAGTTTAAAGGTCTTTAGAGCTATTAGAATGACATTGCATGTAGTTTTTATGTTCCACAAAACCATCTTACAAGTAGTCTTTTGTATTCAAAACAAAACCATGTTATAATAAATAGTCTTGTATATTCCAAAGAACCACCTTAAATGTGGTTTTGCGTACAATACATATAATTAAGAGCTCCTTAGAGTTGTTTGAGCTACCTCACATGTAGTTTTTTGGATTTCATAAAAGTGTTCTTACATGTAGTTTCTAAGTACATTACAAGTAGTTCAAGAGTATACGACTGTGTAGTCATAACATTTGTACAATAAACACAATCTTCATTTGGAGGGAGCTAAAAAGCTCAATGGCACCAATTATACCATTTGTAAAGTGAAGATAGAGTTACTCCTCCTCTTTCAGATTTCTAGGAGTTGGTACCTATGGAGAGACCAAAAGACGATGAGGTTACTAGAGAAGAATTGGCCAAATGGGGCAAGAAGGCTATGCTTGTTGCCCATATGATGAAATTGAGTGTCAAGGATGATATTCTTAGCCATCTAATGGATATGAAGAGTCTTAAGACAGCTTGTAAGACATTGAAAGACATTTATTAGTCAAAGAGTACTTCAAGCCAAATAGACTTGAGATTCGAACTTACCAATACAAAGAGAAATGAAGGAGCAGATTCCATAGACTTCATAAAAAAGTAGTACTTGACGTGGCGGAGGGTGGCGATGAGCATGAGGAGAAAGAAGCAGATACCAACAACGAGGAAGAAGGTGACGATGGCGGAGCTGACGAAGATGATGGCGAGGAGGATTAGGATGAAGTCGACGATCAAATCGATGGGGGGAGGGGCACACGTGTGCCACCTCACTCCCCCCCAATTGCAATAAAGGAGAGGGGGGCCAGGACGCTGAAGGGAAGAGAGGGAGAAAGAGGGAGGGAGAGAGAGAGGAGAGAAGAAGAGAAGAAGGAGAAGAAGAAGAGGAGAGGGAGAGAGAGAGAGAGAAGAGAAGAAGAGGAAGAGAGAAGAAGAGGAGAGGGGGAGAGAGAGAGAAGAAGAGGAAGAGAGAGGGAGAGAGAGAGGAGAGAAGAAGGAGAAGAAGAAGAGAAGAAGAAGAAGAAGAAAGAGAGAGAATAAGAAGGAGAAGAAGAGGGAGAGAGTGAGGAGAAGAAGAGAGAGAGAGAGAGAGAGAGAGAGAGAGAGAGAGAGAGTCTCCAAAGGGACCCATTTCTCTTCCCATCCTAGGAGGGTGGGCATCCTTTTCCCCCTTTGGCCGCGAATTGCTATACCTTTTTCTGCAAGATTATTGCCCACTCGCAAGCTTAATTCTTTCCCCCAATTAGCCCATTGATCGAGCACAAGGTGCAAAAGTCTTGTGCGACTTATGTCTAAGGGAGACAAAGTTCGAGAATGGCCCCCAAGCAAAGATTAACACACTCGGATGGTAATCCCTCAATGAGCAATGGAGCCTCGGGCGAGGATATCACTTCTAATCCAACTGTGGTATCATTCGTAAGTGATGAATTTCCAAATTAGTAGATGCTTTTTTTGATTTCCGCATGAAGTACTTTAGATGCCGCATGAGAATAGGTCATGGGAAGGGATATGTTTCATCTCTTACATTGAAAAGATAAAGTTGCAAAGCATGAGTATCAAGAGAAGTTAATTGTATCTGGAGGCTATGCGAAAACTTGCACATAGCATAATAGCATTTCAAGGTATTGTCGATTCTCCTTTTCGTGAAATTAATAGATGGGTATTTTCCCACACTAAAAGTATGTTATAGATTGCATGATAAATAATCTAGCCTAAGGGAAATTCAATCTCGAATCTATTAGATCATTGGGATCTTGATGATATGCGTAGTTGACACAAACAACAACTATAAGGACTAAGACTAAGAATGCCTTGGGTTCCGACTGATAACCACTACGTTTATCAATCCTATTTAGATTGGGCTAGATCCAAACACAACTCCAGCCCCCAAGGGCAAGTAGAGAGCTCAAGGGATTGAGAAGACTGAGTCAAAGTAAAGTTCACTACTCTTTGGAAACAAGGCTAGGATATATATTAATATAAGTGATTAATAGAACTTATATCTTGTACAGTGTTTGAAACCTTAGTTGAAAGAAGGGTGTGTTGAGTAATTTTTATGTAGAATCGCTCTTTGATCCCAAGGGGGAGAGCAAACATGCGATGGAAGGTTATCCCGACTATTCCTCCAATGTTGGAAGAGGATATCATTGTTTTGTTGATTGACCTAACATCGTCTTAAATGCTTTTTGCATTAAACTAATGGTTGGGATGTGATTTGGATGATTACTCTAAGTGCTTGTGATTGATGGTAAATTCATGGCGGGGGTTTGAGATGACAAATTGTCGTGGGGAATAAAGGAATGCTTCTTGGAAGATAATATTAGATTGATTGCCTTGATTGTGTTTGATTCTTAATTGGATTAATTAAGGAAGGATATTTTGCATGGGTGGATCATCTCCAAGGTCATGCCACATTTCAACTCGAGAGGGCATTGCTCGATTCACGGGCCGAAGGTCGAGTGGTGAAAAGGCCAACCACGAAAGTTGTGTCTCACTCCTAGGTCGCTTGGGGTCAGTGGAGCTCTGGACACCCCTTGTCGAGTTTGGAACGGAATTGTAGACTATCGTGAGCCCAACGTTTAGGGTGTTGGAAGATTCTATTCTAGATAATGGATGGAATTTGTGGTGCCATGTGGTTTGGACCAGTTACTTCTGTAGGGCAGAAGGGTACGTTTGTTGGATAGAAAGGATACATAATTTCTCATGTATGGGAAAGGGACAAGGATTTACTAGAAAATAAGTTAAGGAACTTGTTTATCAAGAGGATTGCTTGCTATGTATTTGTGTATGTGCCGTGAATTATGTGAACAAACCCTATTCTTTAAAAAGCTTAATTAAGGAAGTTGATTTAAATGTCACACATAAATGTGATAGGACTTAATTAGATAACTAAAGAACGCCTATCAAGGGAAGCGGGTGGGCAGAACCCCGACAGGTCTGTCCTACGGTAGGGTGGTCCTAGAGAACGCATAGGTTTCTCACAAGGTTTTACTGTCATTCAACTTTAGGTATTGTTAAGTTAGAACCCGATTCATGCCGTTTTAGGGGATCGGAATGGGAATATGCCTTACGGGTAGAGAGGCTGAGCGGCGCATCCCTCTCGTTTCCCATTCTCTTTGAACCAAGTGCGGTATGAATCTGCTTCGGATTCGGTATCTCTACGTAAAGTAGGATATCTAGGACCTGAGGCTAGAATGCTGTCGGGAGACCTTGACCACTGGGAACCCAAATCTCACATCGATTCTAGTGGGTTTTCCGCGGACGTTCTGTTGCGAGGTGGACTTGGGAAACTGAAGCGACAAACCCCGGAACATTCCATGGGAGTGCCGAGCAGCGATGCTTAGACTTATTTCTCAATGGACCACTAAAATGTGCTTGGATAGCTAGGCACGTTACAAAGACTATCATATCTCAATTTAATATCATAATCATTCAAGGTATGTTTGTAGGTTCTCATGCTTGAGATTGTGTTGAGAGAGAGAGAGAGAGAGAGAGAGAGAGAGAGAGAGAGAGAGAGAGAGAGAGAGACTCTCCAAAGGGACCCATTTCTCTTCCCATCCTAGGAGGGTGGGCATCCCTTTCTCCCTTTGGCCGCAAATTGCTATACCTTTTTCTGCAAGATTATTGCCCACCCGCAAGCTTAATTCTTCCCCCCAATTAGCCCATTGATCGAGCACAAGGTGCAAAAGTCTTGTGCGACTTATGTCTAGGGAGACGAAGTTCGAGAATGGCCCCCAAGAGAAGATTAACACACTCGGATGGCAATCCCTCAATAAGCAACGGAGCCTCGGGCGAGGACATCACTTCTAATCCAACTGTGGTACCATTCGTAAGTGATGAATTTCCAAATTAGTAGATGCTTGTTTTGATTTCCGCATGAAGTACATTAGATACCGCATGAGAATAGGTCATGGGAAGGGATCTGTTTCATCTCTTACATTCAAAAGATAAAGTTGCAAAGAGTGAGTATCAAGAGAAGTTAATCGTATCTGGAGGCTATGCGACAACTCGCACATAGCATAATAGCATTTCAAGGTATTGTCGACTCTCCTTTTCGTGAAATTAATAGATGGGTATTTCCCCACACTGAAAGTATGTTGTAGCTTGCACACTTGACGGATATTTTGCATGGGTGGATCATCTCCAAGGTCATGCCACGTTTCAACTCGAGAGGGCATTGCTCGATTCATGGGCCGAAGGTGGAGTGGTGAAAAGGCCAACCACAAAAGTTGTGTCTCACTCCTAGGTCGCTTGGGGTCAATGGAGCTCTGGACACCCCTTGTCGAGTTCGGAACGGAGTTGTAGACTATCGTGAGCCCAACGTTTAGGGTGTTGGAAAATTCTATTCGAGATAATGGATGGAATTTGTGGTGCCATGTGATTTGGACTAGTTACTTCTACAGGGTAGAAGGGTACTTTTGTTGGACAAAAGGGATACATAATTTCTCCTGTATGGCAAGGGACAAAGATCTACTAGAAAATAAGTTAAGGAACTTGTTTGCCAAGAGGATTGCTTGCTATGTATTAGTGTATGTGCCGTAAATTATGTGAATGAACATGGGTTCTTTAAAAAGCCTAATTAAAGAAGCTGATTTAAATGTCACACACAAATGTGATAGGACCTAATTAGATAACTAAAGAACGCCTATCAAGGGAAGTGGGTGGGCAGAACCCTGACGGGTCTGTCCTACGATAGGGTGGTCGTAGAGAACGCGGAGGCTTCTCACAAGGTTATACTGTCATTCAACTTTAGGTATTGTTAAGTTAGAACCCCATTCATGCAGTTTTAGGGGACTGGAATGGGACTATGCCTTACAGGCAGAGAGGCTAAGCGGCGCATCCCTCTCGTTTCCCATTCTCTTTGAACCAAGTGCGGTATGAATCTGCTTCGGATTGGGTATCTCTATGTAAAGTAGGATATCTAGGACCTGAGGCTAGAATGCTGTCAAGAGACCTTAACCAATGGGAACCCAAATCTCACGTGGATTCTAGTGAGTTCGGCCGCGGACGTTTCGTTGCGAGGCAGACTTGGGAAACTAAAGCGACAAACCCTGGAACATTCCATGGGAGTACCGAGCAGTGACGCTTAGACTCGTTTCTCAATGGACCACTAAAATGTGCTTGGATAGCCAAGCACGTTACAAAGACTATCATATATCAATTTAATATCATAATCATTCAAGGTATGTTTGTAGGTTCTCATGCTTGAGATTGTGTTGAGGTGATGCTTATGCACACATGTCTTCATTAGCATTCATGAACATGGCTCGGATATTTAATCCTTCAAAAGTGACTCTTTTTCTTGGGAGGGCTCTTATTTCGTAATCTTAATATTGAACGATCCTTTTAATGAAGGAATATGATATGATCCAATACTAATCCATATTTTCATATTTGATAGCACAATGTATTTGTGACTATATAAAGTGTATTAAATGAGCCGATAGTCAAGATAATTGAGATTCTTTCTTGTTTCTTCAGTTGAAGTCATGTATCCCTTTTCACATCCTTTGTATGGTTCATATCAAAGCACTGGTGGGAGTATATCTGATTTTAACGTTTAGTCGACCATTTGGAGCCCTCTATCTAGAATCTCCCTAAATTCAGGAATGCAAGAGATTGACACCATTAGAAGAAAACACTTGATAGACTATCTCTTGGGACTATAAACTTTTATTATGTTGAACCTTTTCTAGAATAAAGCACTATGTTCCCCATCATTATTCTCCTTCTTTTAATGGTTATCCCTTTGGTGTAGCTATTGGTGAAAGTATCCTCTAGATCAATTTGACCCCCTCAAGTTCTCAACCCACTCATGAGGGGGACTATGTGAGAGGTGACGTGCTCTCTATGGGCTTTGTGTTGCAAGGTTTGAACTTCATTAAGAGATATAGAAAAGTCCCTCATGTTTGCACGTGTTGGGAGTTTTTGTTGTATGAGCCATAAAATGCACAAGTAGTTAAAGGTGCCTCTCATATGGATCCTTTCTAACGGTTGAGTTCCTTATCCCCAAGTGAAGACTACCATATCGTCCTCCTCCCCACTTCCAAGTGGGATGGTGTTTTGAGCATCTCTCATTGCATCATTATTTGGATTTAGCGTACTAGGCTTACATAAGGTCTTTTCATGCGATCACTAGTAGACATTTAACTCCGAACCTCTCAATCATAGATTTCTGCTGTGTGCTCTAAGCTACGCTGAGTTATTTAATTTCGTGTTGATGCACGACACATGGCAAACTGTACGATACGTAGAGCTCCAATGGTACATGAAGATGCTAGCTGCTTGAGCTGGTCTTCCTTGTAGGTTGTGACATTACTGGTTTCAATGCCATTAGAAACTTCTCGGTTGAAGAGCTCTCCGTCTGCCTTGCAGAAATGTAGTTGGAGTCAGAGCACACTTACTTGAAGTCAAGGCTCGTCTTTTGCTGCAATGCTGGCGGAATCACTCCACTCAGATCGTTGTTTTGCAGGTAGCTTTCATGGCAAATGACACAAGGAAAAAGATCAGTATCAACTGTCAGCTACCACAGCCTTTGAAGAGGGCCTACAATGCCAGTGATCCCGATGTTAACACACGATGGACTTACAGGGTTTTCAACTTTGGCAACGTCGCGAGAGATTCCGGAATAGGCCCGGTCAGATTGTTGTCGCTCAAGTCCCTGATCATCAGAATGTGTTGTAGCAGAGGTGGATCAACAACCAACATGTGAACATAATGATCGTGTTGGTGAAGGTTTAATGGCAGACTACGAAGGGCGTACTCACAAGAATTCAAGATCCGTGAGTGCAGTCAGATCAGGAATCCCTCCCTGTAGGTTGTTTCCACTAAGCGAGCTGCAAAGTGACATTGACGATTCAAGACGTGGCCAATTATCGTAATTGGTGACTATTTTCTGAGGTTACAATGTTGAGAGAGAGAGAGAGAGAGAGAGGTTGTAAAGCCTTACATTGTCGTAAGCTCAGTCAGATCATTGATACTTGCAGGCACTTCACCACCCAAGTCGTAATTTGATAAATCTCTGCCACATAAGGTGAAGAAAAATTGAGTTAGCTTGTATTGGATCTGGAGAAAAGCAAGGAGGTCACCGCATGTGAGCTTTAATATGACAGTCGTAGAGACTCAGGCTTCGTTCTGTTTACATTGTAACAATTCGAGTTGGAGTAGCAATACTACAAGTCAACCATGGGAACTCATAGTCCGACGGAAGACATGGATCCCCTTTGTAGCCACTTAATTTGGTGAGGTTGGCTACAAAAGCTTGAATGGCAACATCTGAAAACAAAGGAACCAAACATTAGGCAAATTGTAGAACCTCAAAAGAAGTGATGGTTTAGGGCTTCTTTCACTAGGTTGTCCCTTAACACAATACCCTAATAGCCAAAGACTAGTGGAGGTCTTGGATACACGGCCGCTTATGGAGATCTCACATTAGCCTCTTAATTCTTACATGTCGATGCAATTAATCGTTACATTATGCATGTCCTTCTCATGAAGCATTTTCTTAGATTAGGGAACTTGAAGGTGCAAGCACTAAACTATTTATCACACATTGCTTTCTAGTCCCTATAAAGAAGCCCCTTGTACCCCATATTTGAAGTAATTTAGAAATTCCTACCTTTTAGGTAAACGGTCTTCATATGTACACTTTTTCCTTCTTTAATTTTACCACATCTATGTAAAGACTACGCATAAATGCATCCCAAATATATCTATAGGTCACATAAATCAAATATATTGGCAATAATCATATTAAATGATATGATTCATCTACAAACTCACTGCAACAAGATTCATACCATCAGAAATGAATGTTCCCAAGGGTATGGGATCATCAAGAAATTGGAACAACTCAAAGCCAGCGATGAAAGGCTTGTTGGTGGATGTGAGAGTTGAGGTGAAGGTAATGTTGACCCAGCCCACTGAAGTAGAAGTGAAGTTCACCATCTCAAATGCCTTGAAGGCACCCACTTGGGCATACACATCTAGCCCCTTCAATAATGTATCTCCATTGGATGCCACATCAAACACTCTTTGGCCTATTGCATCCACTGATGTGTTGATCTCCGCAAAGTAGAGAGTGTGCATATACAAATGTTGCTTCGATTCCACACTAGTGTATACAAGACCAATATCTGTAAACCAAATTTGAAAACATAACTTAGCCAATGTCTGCTAATAATCTTCTCTCATCTAAAGCAAAATATTTACATTTCAAGTTAAGCTTCATCCCCATTCCTCACTCACAAATATGAGTAGCTTTACATAAAAGCTCAAGTGAGGTGAATTTTACATTGCACAAACTCTACACAAAGCAAAAACCACATAAAAATAAATGTAATTTGCACTCTCACTAGCTACATTCTTTGTTTGCTGGTACCAAATGTACAAGTTCTATCGTTTATCACTTTTACTTCATGAAGAGTTTGGAGATTTGATTTTCTTATTTTTTCCCACCAATTGTTGTAGTTAAAAAAGAAAGAAGATATGTAAATACTAGTCTATATAAGTTATAGTAGCAATAGGCCCTCTCCCTTATCACAAGATACTAATGTGCCTTACAATTTGAACTTGTAAATAATGCAAAATGATGTCACGAAATACTTCAATCTTCTCATACTAAACCTAACAAAAACTAGGGTGGAGAATTGATGGTTTTAAAACTACAAAGCCTATCAACTCTCTCATTTAAAATTTGAACCCAATTATATTGATAAGTACATAAATGCAAACCTTGGAGAAGCATTATTGTAATGAACATTATAATCTACAAAGTTTGGAAGTTGAGTAATCCAAAATGAATTGAGTTGCACCATAGGTTGGTCCTTTACACAAAAGGGATTTACTTCAAATCATCAAAGGGTTTGCTAATGAGAATGGCACACACATTAGTCTTCAACAAAAGTTTGTATGCTCATTGATCATCCTCTCAATGCCCTTGAATTGATCTTCTATAAAAGAAACTAGAATACAAGATAAAATTTCAAACAAAGGCATTGAGAAGGACCTACTAAGTATGAAGGTAAGATACTTAGAAAAATGGGGCTGAATAATACGCACCATCAAAGCTTGTTTGTACAACTTGTTCAGGTACTTTGTCTATAGAGCTCGTTGTGGATACAGTCAGGGTAGTATCAAGTGCATAAGGAGTGGTCTCTCGATACCAAATGCGATCTAGTGTATCGTCAGGATACCTGTAGGCAAACCAATATGTTGCAAACACAAAACTTGGCAATAAGATTCATGAATGTTGTATCCATGTCTTAACTAATAGCCTCCAATTTCATTAAAGGAACATGGATAGTACAAGAAATTCTTGAACCAAGATGAGCTTCTATAGATAGTTTTCTCTCTACATAAGCTCATAAGCTTGGTTCTAGACTTTTTGATCGTACTGTACAAATTTTCTACAAATTAGGTGCAAATCACTCCAAGTTTTCGTATTATTGTATATGCATTAAGAATCTATTGAGGCTAGGATTTGAATATGATGGTATCCTTTAAAGAAGAGTCATTTCGTTCAATGCGGAATCGATTCTTCACAAGTAGGACAATTATAAAAATAGATTGAATTTCTACTTTAATAAAAATATATTATTGAGAAATTTACAATTTTCTTACCACATAAGTAGATCAAGTATATTTTCAATTTCATTCTTTCATCATAACATTACCTTTCGAAAGGATTTGGCCAATTGCATTATAAACATTCTTGAGGTTGATGTAAAAACTTCAATGCTAATGATTTATATGTTCTTTTTCTAGGTTTTGGAGAACTTTTTGATCATGTTAACAATCAAGTGAGTGCAAAGTTAAATTGAAAGCCATTTTCTCCAAACATTTAACAATCTACGATTGAGTTGACATTGTAGCTTAACTTCTTTGCAAACATTGGATCATGATCTCCTCTCTTGTACACCACCTTGCCATGTACCTCTTGTGGAATATTGAAAATTATTGCGTTTTTATTGAGCTTTTTAAGAATAGAAATACAAATAATAACTCCTCCAATCTAATGTCCTTATTGTTAGAGCTGTACTTGTGGGGTTTTTGAGGGGGTGTTTTCAAAAGGTTTTAAGGGAAAATGGGAAACAGGACTAGGTTATGTGGATTCATTTCTTGGTTTCCTTGAAAACCTTTGGACACATTGGAAACCCCCTTGCCCTAGTGTTTGAATTGAAAACCCTTCTCTATTATGAAAAACCTTCTTCCCTTAAAAAAGGGAAAAATGACTTCTTGAAGATTGGCATAAGCACTTTTCTAATTTCTTTCTTAATTGTTGAGGGGTTTTAAGGCTTGAAATTGTAATTGAAAATAGTTTTAATTTAGGTGGGATCTCCTAGAAAATTGTTTCCATGGGGAAATCCCTATGCAATGAGCCCCTTTAAATACTCCAATATGGCATTTTGATGTAGAAACTTTTGAGTAGAGAAAAGGACTTTGGAACTTTTGCTCTTTTTTTTTTTGATTGGTTGGGTGGACAATTCGTTAATACTTAAGGGGAAACAAAATTTGGAGCCCAATCTAATTTATAAGCAAAAATAACATGTACATATACACATGTATACATGAAATACCTATGATCGGCTAGTGTCGCAGGGGCAATGGGTGAGAGACATTGTGAAATCTCATAAATACCGGAGACATGTAAGGAAAAAGTCAAGCAAAGGAAAAAAAGAGATTTTCCTTTCTTGCTAACTGGGTCAATGGGTGAGAGACATTGTGCAATCTCATAAATACTGGAGACAGGTAAGGAAGAAAAAAAGCAAAAGAAAAAAGAGATTTTCCTTTCTTGCTAATTGTGAGGGGGGTAAAAAGGGGTGACCTGAAATAAATTTTGCACATCTTGAAGAAGAAGAAGAAGAGGGGAAAAGGCAAGAGGGTGTAACCTGAGGTTCGGGAAAGAGGAGGAAGCGGCAAAGTCGGTTCGGGCGATCTTGAGCAGAGGTCGTCTCGCGAACCCGACGACGAGGCCACCGTAGGTTTGGGCGGGCAGCGGGCGCAGCTCCAGGCCCGTGATGAAAGGCGGGTCGCTCAGCCCTGCTGACGTGGCGGTGCGCGCCACGCAAGCCGACATGCTGCTGGTGTTGGCCATCACGTACAGCTCCCTGTACGCTGGGTATGTCTGCGGGAACTCCACCGTCACGTCTGCTGCCACGTAGGCGTCGATGATGAACTGGAAGCTCACCTGGCCGTTCGCCTGGGTCGGATACACGGCCGTTGTCCCCATCCAGAAGCTCGCCCGCACGATGTAGAAGCCACCGGCCACCACCGGTGCCAGCGAGTAGCAATACTTTGATTGGTTGCCGGGGAAGTAGCGGAGGGTGGTGAAGACGTCCCCGGTGTCGGTCGTCGGCGCGACCACCGTCTCCGTCACGCCCTCCGTCATGATGCCAGAGTCCGGTGTCCACACGATGGTCGTGGTGGGGTCCGTGTAGTTCTCAGTGGCTGCGGATCCGCAGTCGATGCTGTAGAAGCCTATTTGTATAACCACCAAAGCTAAAAATTATACATACATGCATTCAATGACATTCATCTGTAGAAGCTACTGCCTATATAACCATCAAAGCTAATTGTACACGAATGGCTTCAGATGAGAGAGAGAGAGAGAGAGAGAGAGAGAGAGAGAGAGAGATCAGAGGCCCCAGGTCTACCTGTCTCTTGAGCTTGTACTTGGCAACAGCAGCGGCCCAACGTCAAAACTGACAGGATTACAACGATCTGCATTCTCCTGCTCATCCGTAGCCTCGAGAGGACGGCTTTCGCATAATCTGTGATATCAAACTGCACGGCGGAGTCCGCCATCGAAAGGCCACACGCTTCTCTCTCTCTCTCTCTCTCTGCGCTCAGCACTCTATCACAAGCAATGCAGCAGAGAGCTGCTGTCTGCCATTGCAGTGCTGCACAGGATCCCTTCTCTCCTTCTCTCTCTCTCTCTCTGTCTCTGTCTCTCTCCCCCCGCGTCTGACTTTGCCACTCGGCTTCATGTGGTGGTGGGAACCACAAGCCAGCTTCAGTATGGCCCGCCGCCGCCTGATCGTGGACGAAAAGCTGCGTTGACCCGCGCATAGTTCATGGAAGACGAACTTAAACGTCAAAATCACGAGTCACAAAGATAAAGATCTGTCCCTAAATTAAGGCCTTTAGGCTTTATCCATCACTATCGTTCGGTCGTCGAAATATAAATTGCAACCCACTTGAAAGTTGAGGCTTGGTGATGCAAACCCGGAGACAAAGCTGGCTGGAGGGTTCGCTCATGTCAAGTATAATGCAAATTGACATTATATGTAAACTAGAAATGTTGAACTAGTGTTCCCTCAGTCACCTTGGTAGCTCCAAATATTCACTGAGTGCCAAGGTAATTTACACACTCATGCATAGACATATTTAAACACAAGCTCATCCAAATATTTGTTCATTGTAGATGTAGAAGCCATTGAGCAATACTCAAGCATAGACATATTTAAACACAAGCTCATCCAAATATATGTTCATTGTAGATTTAGAAGCCATTGAACAACGATTTAGAAGCCATTGAGCAACATATTCACTCATATCTGGTTCATATGCTAGAATTGAATCAACACGATAAATATTAAAGAGGAGAGTTTCACTTGAAAGCAAATAATGAATCCATATCTCTCCCAGACTATATTATAATATATGAATATTCCACATCTGAAACCATTGCTACCTGACAAACATACAGATGCTTCTAAATCGAACACCATTTCTTCAATATTTTTGTGGAAACTTAAAGAGAAAATAATGTGCAAAAAGGAGTTTTAAAATAGTTTTCTTAAAATAAAGTGGGCATTTGTTTAGAATAAAGGCATCCCTGAAGTAGATATATCTTGAATGTTACATTTTTTTTTTCAAAAAACAAACTGAGTGAGTAATCTTTTAATATTAAGGCATAAGTTAGTTGAAGATTTGAAAGCTCTATTTCAAAGTCTCTTACCCTTGGTGGACTTCCTTAGTTCATCAAACAACCCACATTTCACATCTCAAGTGGCATAAACTTTGAGATGAGTGCTTGTAAGCACTAATGTTGCATTTTACAATCATGTTGCTAGTTGGATATTAACTCAATCTAGTGTTTTTATTAGAAAATTAAATCCATCAAGTGCTTTATGTCATTAACCTCTTCTTGCTTGGTTGTAAGGCTATGTGTACAACTATAAACACATAGACCATAGACCATCCTATCTTTCATCATAAACTTGTGTTGCTTGCTATATATCAAGTGTATTTCAGTTTTTATATCCTGGTCTTTCACATTTGCAAGTGATTCTTGTATTGTTGTAAGGCTATGTGTACATTGATAAACACATAGACCATATCCCAATATTATTTTGCTAATGGTAATTAGATTTAAATCACCTTAGCTTGTTACTTGGATGATCCAAGCATTATTAGCTTCTACTATTGTGTCGATTTGTAAGGGATTAGACATTGCCCTTGCTTATGCAAGTGGTAAGACCTTCCCACATTATGGACCAAGACACATATATTAGCTGCATTTATCTTGAAGAAGAAGAGTATCACAGAGGTTCTTGTGAACCATTATGGACCAGGACACATATATTAGCTGCATTTATCTTGAAGAAGAAGAGTATCACAGAGGTTCTTGTGAACCATTTGCTTCATCAACATTCAACCCCAATGTACGCAACCTTCAGGGCCCCTTAGCTCTTAACTGGAGGTGTGGAATAGCATTGGAGGATTTGGCATATTATCTAAGTGCCATCAACATTGACATTCTCCCTGTTGAAGATTTGCCCAATAAGGCAAACCTCTACTCATCTAATCGGCATACACATAAGCAAGAGTGGCATTCTTGCATTGGTCTTTGCTGGCAGAAGGACCAAGGTGCCTAATGACAGATTAAAATGTCATGTATCTACTTAGCATGTACATTATCCTAGAATCATACTCTATGTAAGAGACATTGGCATACTATAAGTCAAATGTTCTCATTTCTTGAGTTAGAGAGGTTGCATCCTAAAACCTCTTGACACTTATCTTAGTCTCTAAAGCCATTGTAAATCCTCTACCTATGAATATCCTTGTAGCCTGATTTATAAAGGCATTCCATTTGATTGAGGGGGGAAACTTTAACATGTCTTGTGATGCAGTGCCACCCTGGCATTGAGGGGGAGTGTTAGAATACATGATGCCAGGAGACATATTCCACGGTGGATTCCGTGAGTTTTTTATTCCACGGTGGATCCCGTGAGGTTTTGTGATGGATTTTGTAAAACTATATTTATTTGCCGGGGCTCGTAAACAGGTGGATTCTGTTAGAATATCAAGCTCGTTCATGTGTGTTTGACCGACATGAGCTGGACACAGCTAGTCTGGCTAGATCAGTTAGGTACATTAAATAAGTCGGTTCTACTTCTAGTGTGAATGGTCTTTATGACCTTAGGTTGTATATGCACTAAGAGTGTGCTAAATGAATAATGAGAAGAATAAAGAGAGGAAGCATGTTGCTTCACTCCGTGTTGCTCTCTTCCTTGCATCCATGAAATCTAACATGCTATTAGAGCCATGAATGGGCTCACTGGTGGAATGCACTCAAGAAGAAGACTTGAAGATTGACCTGAAGAGCTGGGAAAGGAAGAGGAAGGACAATCATTTTTCATCGATGGTCTCACAGAGGTATGTATTGTGGAGCATTGGAGTCTCATTGCTTGAAGCAAGAGCTATGGCTTGCTGAGGAGTCTTCCAAGGACTAATTAAGCACCAGTGATGAGTGCATTATCATTATAATAATAAGCAAAATGTGCAGCAGCAGAGATCAGTCCAATCTACGTGTTTGCGCCTGCTGTGGCTGAAGGCATGTTCACATGCAACACAAGGCATTTGCAGCTCCTCAGGTAATCTACAGCTTGTCTATACACCTTGGAAGGTGGTTGAAGGTCTTGGTATGCTATCACTTGGATGTATGCTCAGTTATGAGCTACAGATCTGATCTACAGATCTGAAATAACAGCAGTTCAGTTGTAAATAGTGATAGGGCAGCTTGTATTTGAACTTGATTGGAGCTTGAAGCTCTCTGATATGATTTATGGACCTCATTGGAGCCAAGGAGCACTTTGGAAGACATATGTATCAATTCTCATGCCTTTGAGCTGAAATATCTTGAAGGAAGTACTCAAATCTGGAAGTGTAAACAGGCTGGAAACCTGTCTCAAAACAATGGGCAGCAAGCATTAGCTTCCATTGAAGCATTACATAACACTTGGCTGAGATTTATCATATGTATGACATGGGATATGTATGCTGGAGGTTTATGGATTGGGTTGAGCATCAAGGGATCATGGAAGTTGAAGTCTAAGGTTGGTGATTACTGCAGTGACATTGTCTCAGTGGTTGCAAGCAGTAAATGCAATCTATGAACTGGATTCATGAAGACAGGATGCCTATAGTTACAGAATGCTCATGTAATGAACCTAACACTTCAAAGTGAATGTCTGACATGATTTGAGGCTGTTTTGGAGCTGGATTGACTTTGGTTTACTAAGAAGTTACTAATTGCAATTTGTAAGTAGAAGGCTTGATACCTATACCTGCTATCTATGCACTGATTTGTGCCCCATTGGTTATGCTCGGATTGCTACATGTACTAGCAGATGTCTATGAAGGTTTGGGACATGTATGACATGTATATCACTCTGTTTTGGGCTTGAAATCACTGCTGGTCACTCACAGAACTACAGTTTTCAAATTGCATATATGTACCCTGGCAGTGAGGTTGCAGGGGTTCAAACCGAAGTGAATACATAGTATTTCCATGCCCTGCTTTACTCACAGGTTAAGCCACTTGGTGTAAGCTGCTTTGGACTGTCAGTGGGCTAAAATACCCTGGTTTTTTACTGCAATTAATTGCAAAAAACTGTCATAAACAGTTCCGGGCTGAAGTTGAAGTGTTAAAAAGATCTTGGTTTGCAGGTAGTCAGGTAAGGTCTACAACATGGCAAATGCTGATAGATCTAATAATGTAACCTAGATTGTGGGAGAAAAGCTTGATAGCAACAATTATGCAATATGGAAGTTCCACATGGAGAACTTTTTGATAGGCAAAGGATATTGGGACTTAGTGACAAGTGTTGAGGCTGAACCTGAAGTTCCAAAAAGGAATCCTACAACTGATCAAAGACAAGAGCATCGAGCCTGGATGGAAAGAGCTTGCAGGGTTTTACATTGGTTGTCATTATGTATCTCGGATGCTATGGTGATGCAGATTATGAACTGTAAATTCCTAGCAGATGCATGGAATATATTGGTCAAATACTATGGCACAACCACAAGTGCAAGGAAGATACAATTAAAGCAGAAATTCAATAACATGGAGAGGAATAATAGATCCATACAAGATTATGTCAGAGAGGTTAAGACCATAGCAGATCAGCTGGCATCTGTTGGCTCACAGGTTAAAGATGAGGATATGGTTGCAGTGACCTTAAATGGCTTGGGTCCTGAGTACAAGTCTTTTGACACTTCAGTGTCTGTGCGGGCTGAGATGTCTGACTTTAATGAGCTGGTTGCATTATTGATTCATGAAGAGGTGAAGCTTGGCTTAACTATAGGGTCAAACAGTTCAAAGAATAAGGATGCAGTTTTTTACTCGAATCAGCGTGGTTGTGGTAGCCGTGGTAGAGGTTCTACAGTTGCCTGATTTTAATAGACCATTCTTTCTAGTAGTGACCGATGCTAGTGGATTAGGAATAGGAGCTGTACTTATGCAAGACAACCATCCCATAGCCTATTCTAGTTGTAAGCTGAAACCCTCTGAGCTGAAATATTCCACATATGACAAAGAACTATTAGCAGTTGTACAAGCATTAAGACAGTGGAAACACTACTTAATGGGTTCAGAATTTATGATTAAGACCGATCAGCAAAGTATTAGACATTTACTTAGCCAACCCCAAATCTCTGACCGACATATCAAATGGGCATCCTTTATTCAAAGTTTTCATCCTATCATTCAATACCAACCTGGAAAAGAAATTGTAGTGGCTGATGCATTGAGTAGAAGACCTGCCATTCATAATATTTCTGTCATATCTTTTGATTCTTTGATTGCTATGAAAGATACTTATCATCAGGATATTACTTTTCATGCTGATTGGAATAAATTAGTTCAAAATAACTTGATTCCTATTGATTCATTGTCATATAATGATGGATTTATGTTTGATGAAAAGAGATTGTGTGTTACAATTCCATTCCGATCTTTTGTTTTGAATGAAATTCATTGTTCCCCATATCAAGGTCATAGAGGTATCATATCTACCTTACGTACGTTAACTGAAGATTTTTATTGGCCGCATATGGATGCTGATGTATCTAACTTTGTTTCTGAATGTTTGATTTGTCAAAGAGTTAAGAGACATCGTGGTAAACAGTATGGATTACTTATGCCTTTGTCTATTTCATCTAAACCTTGGGAACAAATTTCTATGGATTTCATTACTGGTTTACCTAATACTAAATCTAACCATGATATGATTTGGACAGTTGTAGATAGATTTAGTAAACAAGCATATTTCATTCCATGTAAGAAAACTTTAACAACATCAGAAGTAGCACAATTGTTTTTGAAAACTGTTTTCACTAACCATGGATTGCCAAAAGTTATTATTTCAGATCGTGATTCTAGATTTTGTAACAACTTTTGGATTACTCTGTTTGCTAACCTAGGCACAAAGATTGATTTCTCATCTGCATTTCATCCAAAAACTAATGGACAAACAGAAGCCATTAACATCACAATTCTAGATCTTTTACATGCATATACTATCTCTAAACCACAGACATGGGACACACATTTGAATTTATTACAGTTTGCATATAACAATACACCACACACATCTACAAAGAAAGCACCGTTCGAAGTAATTTATGGATATAGATTAACTACACCTGTTGCATCTTTGTCAAATAGAATTCAAAGTGCTGATGATATTGGTAGTATGCATAATACTATTTTTGATGAGGTTAAAGATATGATTGCGAAAGCCCAGCAATCATATACCAAACAAGCCAACAAGAAAAGACAAGCAATGAATTTCAAAGTAAATGACTATGTTTGGTTGAGAATAGAAAAACGTAGACCACAAAGTGTAGATAGACATCCAGTTGTGAAATTAGCCCCTAGATTCTATGGACCATTTAGGATCATTCATAAAATTAATGACAATGCATTCAAGTTAGAATTACCACCTCATTGGAAAATTCACAACACATTTCACATTAGTTTATTGAGACCATTTAGAGGCCAATTACCTGTACACCCTGTTTATGAAAACCCACCTTTATTAGAGGAAGAGACTGAAATACTTGAACCAGAAGCTATCTTAGACACTGACTTTATGACCACTAGAACTGGCCGAAGATATTCTAGATATCTAGTTAAATTTAAGAACCATCCTGTAGAGGAAGCACAATGGATGCACGCTAGAGACTTAAATACTTTCCCCACTCTGTTAGCTCCACATTGAGCTAATAGCAATTGAGGTCAATTGCTATCCCACCCCGGGGGTATGATGCCAGGAGGCATATTTCACGGTGGATTCCATGAGGTTTTACGGTGGATTTCGTAAACTTTGATGATCGGGGTTCATACACAAAGTGGATTCTTTGTGCGAGAAGTTGATGGGGACGCCTGCCCTTTTCGGGCGTTTCATTAATTTAGTGTGTACATGGGTGATTCCGCAAAATGCATATTAAATTAATAAATGTTTATGAGTTTAGAGTGCGCACTCATAATAAATTAAGGTTAGGATTTATTTATAACCAGTTGATTTATTTATGTAGCTGAAGACTGCTAGGTATTCACTTTTGTCGGTTTAATTGTATTATTTTACTAACGATTGTGAATGCTTCAGTTGATGTATAGAGATAGCAGCAGTGGCGGAGGAAAGCATCGGAGGATAGCGAGTATTCGATTTATGGATTATATTTTGATAGGCACCACGCCTATATTTTGTCATGCCTATTTATTGAGGCATCGATTATTTATTATTATTTTGTATGCGCATGGGAGCACGGTTATGTTATTTCTATTTGGACATTGTATTGGGCGTGCCAGACTCTTTGGGCACTGTCCATTAGCTTTATTCCTATTTTTGTAAAAGCAAACTCAAAAGATAAAAGCTTGCTATTTTGTAATTTGGGCTATTATTTGAGCATGAAGATGAAATATACATAAAATACATGCTTTGTGAAGCACTCACACAAGGCATGGGGGGAGATTGCACCCAATTGGTCTCTTGCTCTTGTCGTTCATGCTTTTTACCTTGTAACTTGTGCAAAAAGTAGAGTTCATTATTCTTGGGGACCTTCCGGCATTCACTACACGAGCATACAGTGTCCGATCTGCGCACCAGTGGTATCAGAGCGGAGCTAAGATCAAGAGCTTCTAATCGCTACCCATCTCGTGCGAAGGTGGAGCTCTTGGAACGATCGGGCTCTACGGTCAATCTCGTCGCGAACCGTCGATAGAAGCAGACTTCTGGCGATCAAGAACCCCTGTTTCTGTCATTGGATCGTGAAGGACCGGGCTACAGAGGCGGAGGACCACTCCTACATCTCCTTCATCAAGTCGTGGATAAACAGAGAAAAGAGTAACTCCCATATATCTCACTAAGCTTCAAAGCTTAAGGTTATAAGTTAATAAGCTTAGTTAGAAGCTTAAAGAAGCTTCAATAAACAAATCGTTGAAAAAACGGTGTGAGGATCTTCAAGGCGGCGAAAATTCCACAGAGGACATATTCATGTCCTCAAAATCGACGACGGATCAAGAAGCATAGAGCTTCTTAATCCCCTAAGTCACCTAAAGCTAATCAACCAATCAAGTTCAGCAAATCCATTAAGCTGAAGTTATGCAAGTCCCGTAAAGCAGGTCAAGTACTGCAAGTTCCATAAATCGGCTAAGTTTTGCAAGTCTGCAACTTTGCAAGTCACATAAGTCTGCAACTCTGCGAGTCAGACTAGTCAACTGGAGTCAGAACTGACTTATGGTTAAAACTCCTAGAAGGACTGTTCTTGCGCAGAAACTCCGAATTGCAAAGTTGTTCATCGGAAGGTACTCTACCCATACGCAGGTTTATTGAAGCATTTTCAGCATATGAAGAAGGATAAATCACAGATTTTCCGAAGATTGAGAAAGCCATACCCAAAACACATAAGTCTTGTATTCCCGAACTTGAGCTACGCTCATCCCGCTAACTTGATTTTGAGTGAGAAAGGTCTTTTGAGTTTTGCAGGATGACGGAACCATATATGGATGATCTTATATGACTGAAGGCAACTTACCTGAGCCTACGATGGAGCAAAAGCTGGACTTAATCATGATGCAATTGGAAGAAGAACGAAGGGCTAGACAAGCATTGCAAGCTCAACTGGTAAATTTACAAAGAGCGTCTACCGACAAAGAAGAACCTCAAGCTGAAGATCTTATTCAACGTACCATCGACGCAACTCTTGAAGCTCAAACCATCCGCAAGGAATCAAAGATAAGTAAAAGAAGTTTCAAATTCCGTACTTTCAATGGCGTACGAGAAGGAAAAACTGTTCTAGCATTCATTAGTCAGTTTGATGACTATTTCCATGAGGAAACCTATGCAGAAAAAGATAAAATCAAGTGTGTCACTAATCATTTAGTAGACAGAGCATCTCTTTGGTGGACTGTAGTACGCAAGAGCATAGATTGTCCTGATACTTGGGAGAATTTCAAGAAGAAGTTCATGCAGAATTTCCTTTCTCCACAATTTCATGAGAAAGCTATTAAGCAATGGGATCTTCTCCAGCAACGGGATCGTGAGCCTATTCCTCAGTATACAGAGCCTTTTTGGAATGCATTACTCCAGCTACGCATGCTTGAAGACGTACCTGAAGCGACACACAAGCGCAAGTATATGTCTGGACTCCTTGGGCATTAGTATGCTGAAGTTAACATGTTCAAGCCTGCTACTCTTGAAGACGCCATTTCACTAGCTCACGACACTGAAGATAAGCTACGAGGTAGAGACAGGCGTCCACAGCAATTCCAAGCCAATGGTAACTATGGATCTAAACAATTCAATTCCAATTTTAGAAGATTTAATCCAGGTTGTTTCTCTTCATCATCTTTCCGCAAAAATTGGGCAAAACCACCTGCATTACCATCCAATGTCAATCAAAACCCTAAGCCTATTTCACAACCAAATCCTAATGTCCCTAGACTTCCCGCCATTGCAAACAATGTAACCAAAGCCAAACCAATAGTATGCTATAAATGCCACCAGCCTGGACATCTCGTAGCAAATTGTCATTCAAAGAAGCCACCTGCCCATATCAACTACCTTGGAGCAATGGACGAAGATGAACATGAAGATATGCCTGATTTCACAGAAGATGAGGCCGACACTACTACACCTTCGGATACTTTACCAAGTATGCCTACTCCACATTCTTTATTGACTATGAAATGTTTAGTGCATGGAAAGGAAAAGACTATTTTGCATGATGACGGTAGCACTCATGATTTTATTTCAGCAAAATTAGTAAAAGAATTGAAGTTATAGACTGTACCTACGCATTACCGCATCAAAGCTGCATTCTTAGGCACTAGGTATAATGGTACACACGAAGTGCAAGATTTAGAGATTCAAATTGGTCAATACACTGAAAGAAGAAATTTCCTAGTTGTTCCATTACAGTCGAGTGACATTATTTTAGGTATGCCTTGGCGTCACCAGCATAACCCAGATATAGATTATTCCACACACTCAATGAATATTAATTTTCAAGGAAAATCTATTACATTATATGGTATGCATGCATCTAATGTTTTTCCACTGCTTTCGCATACTCAAGCTAAACGTGCATTACGCAAGAGTAGTAAATCCTATCTCATTTGGGTGAATGAATTGCAAGTAAAAGAAAGTCATATGCACCCTAGGCATAAAGAATTTCTTGCATATTTTAAGGACTGTTTTGCAGAAGACCTACCACCTGGTTTACCTCCTTCATGTCCAGAAGACCATAATATAGATTTGATCCCTGGCACACAACCACCTTGCAAAGCACCATATAGGCATAACCAGATAGAGCAAAAAGAAATTCAGAGTCAAGTTGAGGAATTACTAAATAGAGGATTGATTTGACCTAGCAGTTCTCCATTCGGTGCACCTGTTCTGTTAGTCAAGAAAAAGAATAATACCTATCGTATGTGCATTGACTATCAAGCTTTAAATAAGATCACTGTAAAGAATAGGTATCCTATTCCTAGAGTTGATGACCTTATGGACAAACTGCAAGGATCTGCTATATTTAGCAAAATAGACCTTAAGTCTGGTTATCATCAGGTGAGACTAGATAAGTCTGACATATTCAAGACTGCATTTAGGACACAGTTTGGTCATTACGAATTTTTAGTGATGCCATTTGGATTGACTAATGCACCTGCTACGTTTAGTAGAATGATGAACCGTATATTTTTGAAATATCAGTATTGTGTAATTGTCTTCTTTGATGATATTTTGGTGTTTAGTCAAAATGAGAAAGAACATTATGAGCATTTGTCATTGGTTTTCCAGCTACTACTGAAAGAAAATCAACTGTATGCAAACCCTGAAAAGAGTGAATTCTTTAAAACAGAAATGGAGTATTTAGGTCATATTGTATCATCTGATGGAATTAAAGTTGATCCTAAGAAAATAGATGCAATATTGAATTGGCCTGTACCTAAAAACGTGCATGAGTTACGCTCATTCCTTGGTCTTGCTAGTTTCTATAGGAAGTTTGTACGTAATTTTTCATTACTTGCATTACCATTAACCAAACTTCTGAAGAAAGGTGTTGTCTATCATTGGTCCGAAAATCAACAGAAATCCTTTGACTTATTGCATTAACCCATGCCCCTGTTCTACAGTTGCCTAATTTTAATAGACCATTCTTTCTAGTAGTGACCGATGCTAGTGGATCAGGAATAGGAGCTGTACTTATGCAAGACAACCATCCCATAGCCTATTCTAGTTGTAAGCTGAAACCCTCTGAGTTGAAATATTCCACATATGACAAAGAACTATTAGCAGTTGTACAAGCATTAAGACAGTGGAAACACTACTTAATGGGTTCAGAATTTATGATTAAGACCTATCAACAAAGTATTAGACATTTACTTAGCCAACCCCAAATCTCTGACCGACATATCAAATGGGCATCCTTTATTCAAAGTTTTCATCCTATCATTCAATACCAACCTGGAAAAGAAAATGTAGTGGCTCATGCATTGAGTAGAAGACCTGCCATTCGTAATATTTCTGTCATATCTTTTGATTCTTTGATTGCTATGAAAGATACTTATCATCAGGATATTACTTTTCATGCTGATTGGAATAAATTAGTTCAAAATAACTTGATTCCTATTGATTCATTGTCATATAATGATGGATTTATGTTTTATGAAAAGAGATTGTGTGTTACAATTCCATTCCGATCTTTTGTTTTGAATGAAATTCATTGTCCCCCATATCAAGGTCATAGAGGTATCATATCTACCTTACGTATGTTAACTGAAGATTTTTATTGGCCGCATATGGATGCTGATGTATCTAACTTTGTTTCTGAATGTTTGATTTGTCAAAGAGTTAAGAGACATCGTGGTGAACAGTATGGATTACTTATGCCTTTGTCTATTCCATCTAAACGTTGGGAACAAATTTCTATGGATTTCATTACTGGTTTACCTAATACTAAATCTAACCATGATATGATTTGGGCAGTTGTAGATAGATTTAGTAAACAAGCATATTTCATTCCATGTAAGAAAACTTTAACAGCATCATAAGCAGCACAATTGTTTTTGAAAACTGTTTTCACTAACCATGGATTGCCAAAAGTTATTATTTCAGATCGTGATTCTAGATTTTGTAACAACTTTTGGATTACTCTGTTTGCTAACCTAGGCACAAAGATTGATTTCTCATCTGCATTTCATCCAGAAACTAATGGACAAACAGAAGCCACTAACAGTACAATTCTAGATCTTTTACGTGCATATACTATCTCTAAACCATAGACATGGGACGCACATTTGCATTTATTACAGTTTGTATATAACAATACACCACACAGATCTACAAAGAAAGCACTGTTCGAAGTAATTTATGGATATAGATTAACTACACCTGCTGCATCTTTGTCAAATAGAATTCAAAGTGCTGATGATATTGGTAGTATGCATAATACTATTTTTGATGAGGTTAAAGATATGATTGCGAAAGCCCAGCAATCATATACCAAACAAGCCAACAAGAAAAGACAAGCAATGAATTTCAAAGTAAATGACTATGTTTGGTTGAGAATAGAAAAACGTAGACCACAAAGTGTAGATAGACATCCAGTTGTGAAATTAGCCCCTAGATTCTATGGACCATTTAGGATCATTCATAAAATTAATGACAATGCATTCAAGTTAGAATTACCACCTCATTGGAAAATTCACAACACATTTCATATTAGTTTATTGAGACCATTTAGAGGCCAATTACATGTACACCCTGTTTATGAAAACCCACCTTTATTAGAGGAAGAGACTGAAATACTTGAACCAGAAGCTATCTTAGACACTGACTTTATGACCACTAGAACTGGCCGAAGATATTCTAGATATCTAGTTAAATTTAAGAACCATCCTGTAGAGGAAGCACAATGGATGCACGCTAGAGACTTAAATGCTTTCCCCACTTTGTTAGATCCACATTGAGCTAATAGCAATTGAGGTCAATTGCTATCCCACCCCGGGGGTATGATGCCAGGAGGCATATTTCACGGTGGAGTCCATGAGGTTTTACGGTGGATTTCGTAAACTTTGATGATCGGGGCTCATACACAAAGTGGATTCTTTGTGCGAGAAGTTGATGGGGATGTCTATCCTTTTCGGGCGTTTCATTAATTTAGTGTGTACATGGGTGATTCCGCAAAATGCATATTAAATTAATAAACGTTTATGAGTTTAGAGTGCGCACTTGTAATAAATTAAGGTTAGGATTTATTTCTAACTAGTTGATTTATTTATGTAGCTGAAGACTGCTAGGTATTCACTTTTGTCGGTTTAATTGTATTATTTTACTAACGATTGTGAATGCTTCAGTTGATGTGTAGAGATAGCAGCAGTGGCGCAGGAAAGCATCGGAGGATAGCGAGTATTCGATTTATGGATTGTATTTTGATAGGCGCCACGCCTATATTTTGTCATGCCTATTTATTGAGGCATCGATTATTTATTATTATTTTGTATGCGCATGGGCGCACGGTTATGTTATTTCTATTTGGACATTGTATTGGGCATGCCAGACTCTTTGGGCACTGTCCATTAGCTTTATTCCTATTTTTGTAAAAGCAAACTCAAAAGATAAAAGCTTGCTATTTTGTAATTTGGGCTATTATTTGAGCATGAAGATGAAATATACATAAAATACATGCTTTGTGAAGTGCTCACACAAGGCATGGGGGGAGATTGCACCCAATTGGTCTCTTGCTCTTGTCGTTCATGCTTTTTACCTTGTAACTTGTGCAAAAAGTAGAGTTCATTGTTCTTGGGGACCTTCCGGCATTCACTACGCAAGCATACAGCGTCCGATCTGCGCACCAGAAGAACTTGTTATCTGTTGGTCAGATGACGGAACTTGCAGGTTAGATTCAATAAGCATGGCTACTTTATTGAAGAGTTTGGCAATGGCTGTAAGTTGATAGCTCGTGGTCATAGGAATGGTAGAATGCTTACTCTTGATGCTTCTTTGCCAGAGCTGAATTCAGCTATGTTTGCCCATGGTTCTGGCACTGTTAGGGATTTGGAAATATGGCACAAGAGAGTGGGGCATGTCAATGTGCAAAGGCTGCAAATTATGCAAAAGAAACAGCTGGTTATAGGTTTACCGAAGTTCCAATATTTAGATATTGGTCATGTATGCGAGGCTTGCCAGTTTGGTAAGTAGTCACGATTGCCATTTGTCAGGCATGTACGACAGAGTACACATCCATTGCAATTAGTGCACTCTGATGTTTGGGGGCTAGCTCATAATGTATCTATGGGAGGTTCCAAATATTATGTATCCTTCATTGACGACTACAGTCGCTATACCTGGCTTTACGTATTGAATACAAAAGATGAGGTATTTGCTGTTTTTCAGCAATTTAAAGCACATGTTGAGAAGGAGTTTGAATGCTACATCTCTTGCTTGAGATCTGATAGTGGTGGGGAGTATGTATCAAATGAATTTGATGATTTCTTGGCTGAAAATGGCATTCCTAGGCAGCTCACCTGCAGCTACACTCCATAGCAAAATGGAGTAGCTGAAAGGAAGAACAGGGTTCTGATGGTGGAAGCTGTTAGGGCTATGATAAATGAAAAGCATATGCCACTTTACTATTGGGCAGAGGCTGTTATGACAGTCGTATACATTTTGAACAGGACTCCCACTGCAGGTATTCATGAGATGACACCGTTTGAGATGTTGTGTGGCTATAAGCCGGATGTAAGTCACATGAAAGTCTTTGGTTGCCTTGCTTATGTGCATATTGCAGATGAGAAAAGGAAGAAGTTGGATCCCAAAGCACATAAGTGTGTTTTCATAGGATATTCGCAGGAGAAGAAGGCATACAAATGCTATGATCCCTCTACCAGGGAGACTTTGGTAAGCAGGGATGTTATCTTTGATGAGATGGGTTCTTGATATGTATCACTAGTTGCAGTGCCAGCGGATATGCCTTCCACTCATGCCTCTACAATTGATTTACAGCAGAGCACTGCTATGACAGGATCTCGTAGTCAGAAAGTATCCCCATGGACAGGGAGATTGAGGAGGTCGCAAAGGGGTATGCCCAACAGTATGGACTTGATTATGAGAAAACATTCAGCCCTGTTGCCAAGATGGCAACCATACGCACTGTGATTGCCTTGGCTGCTGCTAAAGGCTGGAAATTGCAGTAGATGGACGTTAAGAATGCATTTCTTAACGGTGACCTAGCAGAGGGTGTCTATATGGTTCAGCCAGAAGGGTATGTTCACCCTGATTTTCAGCATTATGTATGCAGGCTAAAAAAGGCATTGTACGGGCTGAAACAGACTCCGAGAGCTTGGCATGCTAGGATCAGTAACTACTTGCAGAGATTGGGTTTTGCTGTTGGCAGGGCTGATCATAGCCTATTTACAAAGAAGACTGACAGTGGTTTAGTAGTGCTGGTCATATATGTTGATGATTTGATAATAACTGGTGATGATGACTTGGGGTATACAGCATGTAATGAAGATGTTGAAATCTGAATTTGACATGAAAGACTTGGGAGAATTGAAGTATTTCTTGGGCATTGAGGTAATTCCAGCTGACAATGGGTTATGGCTGATGTAGAAACACTATGCCATAGAGATGCTGAAGAAGTATGGCATGGCTGAATGCAAACCGCTGGATACACCTCTTGATCAGAATGTCAAGCTAGACATGAACACTGGGGTTGAAGTAGAGGATGTGACTATGTACAGGCAGATGGTTGACAGCTTGATTTACTTGACCATCACTAGGCCTGACTTGAGCTATGCTGTAGAGCTCATAAGCCAGTTTATGTAGAAGCCTAGAAAGCCGCACTTGGATGCAGTTAGACGCATTATGAGATATGTTAAGTCCAATGTAGAGTATGGGCTGTTCTATGTCAGAGATAAGCCCTTGATATTGACTGGATACATGGATGCAGATTGGGCAGGTTGCTCATATGATCGTAGATCTACGAGTGGATATGCATTTGGATTTGGTAGTGGCATGATTAGCTGGAGCGGCAAGAAGCAACCTACGGTTGCTTTGTCGAAAACTGAGGCAGAGTACAGGGGTGCTGCATTGGCAACATGAGAGATTTCATGGTTGCTCAAGCTTATGGCTGATTTGGACATACAGGTAGATGCTCTAGTGAAGTTACTATGTGATAATCTGAGTAGTGTACTCCTGGCTATGAATCCAGTCTATCATGCCAGGACGAAACACATAGAGGTACACTACCATTTCATCAGAGAGATGGTTATTGCAGGACGAGTTGATCTTATGCATGTGAAGACTGATGAACAGGTAGCGGATATCTTTACCAAGTCCTTGGGTAAAGATAAGTTATGTGGTTTTAGACAGCTGCTTGGAGTACATATGCTGTCTTGAGCTTGAGGGAGAGTGTTAGAATATCAAGCTCGTTCATGTGTGTTTGACCGACATGAGCTGGACACAGCTAGTCTGGCTAGATCAGTTAGGTACATTAAATAATTCGGTTCTACTTCTAGTGTGAATGGTCTTTATGACCTTAGGTTGTATATGCACTAAGAGTGTGCTAAATGAATAATGAGAAGAATAGAGAGAAGAAGCATGTTGCTTCACTCCGTGTTGCTCTCTTCCTTGCATCCATGAAATCTAATAGATTCCTTGTGCGAGAAGTTGAGGGGAACACTTGTCCTTTTCGGGCGTCATGTTAATTTAATATGCACATGGGTGATTCCACAACGGGTGATTTTGCAAAATATATATTTAAATTAATGGATGTTTATGAGTTTAGAGTGCACTCGTATTAAATTAAGGTTAGGACAGAGTTCCAACCTATTTATTTATTTTGTAGTTGAAGACTGCTAGGCATTCGATTTTGTCAGTTTAATTTTATTATTTTCTAACAATTGTGATGTGTAGAGCAGGCAACAGTGGCATTGGGAAGCACTGGGCGATAGCGTGTATTCAAATTACCTAGAAGAAATTATCATTTTTGATGGGTGTGCGTCTTATCATTAAAGGCGTGGCACTAATATCTATTTAGGCGCGCTTATTTATTGAAGCACTTGACAAACATTTATTATTTTATATGCGCATGGGCGTTCAGTTTAAATATTTCATTGTTGGTCATTGTATTTGGGCACATCCTGACTTTTGGGCCGCGTAATCGCTTTATTTTTTATTTGGAAAAAAGCAAACACAAAAGCCAAAGCATGCTAATTGTAAACTTGGGCTATTTTTGAGCTTTGAGATGAATAAATTTATAAATACATGCCTTGTGAAGTGCTCAGACAAGGCATGGGAGGAGATTGTACCCAATTTGTCTCTTTTCTTCATGTCGGGCACATCTTCATTCTTGTTTTATGAGCTTTAATTGAGTTCTTTTGTTCTTGTGGACCTTCTGGTGCTCACTACGTACGCATCCAGCATCCGATTTGCACACTAGTGGTATCAGAGTGAAGTTGAGATGGTTAAGGGCTTCCAATCACTTACCAGCTCACGCGAAGGCAAAGCTCTCAGAATGAAGGGCTCTACAGTCAATCTCGTGATGAACCGTCAATATCAGCGTGTTCCTGGTGGTGAAGAACCCCCTTTGTGCTGTTGGATCACGAAGGACCACTCTCTGCTGGCGGCGGAGGACCACTTCCAAAGCTCCTTTATCAAGACGTTTTTTTTCTTAGAGAAGCAGATCCTTTCATTAAACACCATATTGGGGAATATGGGAAATTTCTATAAGTTTGGGATACATGGTCAAATCTTTGGATTTGTCATAACTTGAACATTATAACTCCAAATCGAGCACTCTATAGCTTAATAGCTTCTACTTTTCAAGCACTTTCCAATGATAGGTCATATCATATGGTTTTGAGAAACTTATGGGTATGCTATTCGAGTGCCACCTTTTTACTACTTAAAACATGGGAATTGGGAGATTCCAAGACTCATTAATATTGTGTTATTAGCCAATTGGATTATAAAGCTTAATAAGCTTTATAAAAAGCTTAACCCCTTAATTTTTGGCGACCGTGGCGGTAGTATGTTCTCGATAGCGCTGATTCGGATGACAACATCCTCTTGTACTGTCGCAGACCAAAACAATTTCATTAAGCTTTTTTCTTAAAAGCTTAAGCTTAAGGTTTTAAGCTTTCCTAAAGATTCAAAATTTCAAACGTTCCATAGCAGATATTCACATTGAACTTACTCGAACTACTCTTGAAAGCCTCAGCAAGCCCCTGTTCGTTCCTGCACTCTGATAGAGCAAATTTCCAGCAAGCAGATTGTTATACCTAGTTTACATGGATGAAGTATTTGTTGGAAAAAGACCTTCATCAATTACCGTACCCACAAAAGAAGAAAGATCGCAAAAAAAAGCCAATTAAAAAAAAAGCAAGCCTTGTAAACCCAAACTTGAGCTACGCTCATCCCTCTAACAAGATTTTGAGTGTCTGAGGTTGTTTGAGATTTTTCAAGATGTTCAATCAAAATATGGAATATTTTATGGCCGAAGATGATTTACCAGAACCAACGATGGAGCAAAAATTGGACCTAATTATGATGCAACTTCAAGAGAAACGAAGAGCATGTCAAACTTTGCAAGCTCAAGTGGCTACTCTTCAACGATCTATTGTCGATCAAGATGTACCGCAACCCGAAGATGTTATACGACGTATGATCGATGCGACACTTGAAGCACAATCTATCAGGAAAGAAGCCAAGATAAGTAAAATAAATTTCAAATTTTGTACTTTTAATGGGCTACATGACAGAAAAACTATTCTCACTTTTATAAGTGAGTTTGATGATTACTTCCATGAAGAACATTATGCCGAAAAAGACAAACTCAAATGTGTCACTAACCATTTAGTGGACAAAGCATCGTTATGGTTGATTGCTATTTGCAAGAGTATTGATTGTCCTACTACTTGGGAGGCTTTTCAAAAGGAATTTTTGTAGAATTATCTTCCACCTCAATTCCATGAAAAAAGCAATCAAACAGTGGGATCTTCTATAACAAAGAGATCACGAGCCTATTTCGCAATACACTGAGCGTTTTTGGAATGCCTTATTGCAACTTTGAATGGTTGAAGACGTACCTAAGGCGATCCACAAGTGCAAGTGTATGCTTGGTTTGCTTGGTCACTTCTATGTGGAGGTGAACATGTTCAAGCCAATGGCTCTTGAGGATGCGATTTCTTTGGCCCATGATGCTGAAGACAAAATTCGTGAATGAGAGAAGCGACCACAACAATTTTCAACTAATGGTAACTTCGATGGTACAAAGCAATTCAATTCTAACTTTCGAAGATTAAATCAAAATCACTTTGTTCCTTCTTCTTTTTCCATAAATCCTAGACACGACCCCCTACTTTACCATCAAATACGAATTCAAATCTTAAGCCATCTTTCCAACCAAATCCCAACATATCTAAACTCCCAGCCATTACCAATAATGTTTCCAAAGGCAAGCCTATAGTTTGCCACAAGTGCCACCAACCTGGACACTTAGCGATGATTTGTCAATCCAAAAAGCCAAATGTTCATATCAATTACTTGGGAGCGACTGTAGATAAAGACCACGAAGAAATGCCAGATTTCACAGATGATGATGATGATATCGATACTACTTCAAATACTTTACTAGGCATGCCAAATCCTCATTCATTATTAACGATGAAATGTCTTGTGTATGGTCACGAAAAGATTATTTTGCATGATGATGGGAGTACACATGATTTTATTTCTGCAAAATTGGTCTAAGAATTGAATTTACATACTGTATAAATTTCTTGGTTGTGCATTTGCAATCTAGTGACATTATTTTAGGAATGCCTTGGCGTCACAAATATAATCCTGATATAGATTATTCCACACATTCAATGAAAATTCATTGTAATGGAAAACAAATCACATTACATGGTACACACACCTTGATAATTTTCCATTGCTTAGTCACACACATGCTAAATGTGCATTCAGAACAGAAAGAAATCCAAGCCCAAGTTGAAGAATTGTTAACCCGAGGACTCATTAGGCCCAGCAGTTCTCCTTTTGGTGCACCTGTCCTATTAGTTAAGAAGAAAAATAATACCTATAGAATGTGCATTGGTTATCGTGCCCTAAACAAGATCATTGTTAAGAAGAGATATCCGATCCCTAGGGTAGATGAACTCATGGATAAATTACAAGGGGTCACAATATTTAGCAAGATAGATCTTAAATCTGGATACCATCAAGTACAATTGGATACACCTGATATTTTCAAAACTGCATTTAGAACTCAATTTGGTCTTTATAAATTCCTTTTTATGCCTTTTGGTTTGACTAATGCACCAGCCACATTCAGTCGTATGATGAATAACATATTTTTGAAGCATTAGCATTGTGTAATTGTTTTCTTTGATGGCATATTGGTTTTCAGTAAGAATGAGAATGAGCATCATGAACATTTATCTTTGGTTTTCAAATTATTGAAAGAGAATCAATCATATGCTAACCCTGAAAATAGTAAAATTTTCCAAATCCACATTGAATACTTAGGACATATTGTTTCTTCTGATGGTATTTAAGTTGATCCTAAAAAGATAGAAGCAATTTTGAATTGGCCAATCCCTAAAAATGTGCATGAGTTACATTCTTTCTTAGGTCTTGCTAGCTTTTACAAAAAATTTGTGAGAAATTTTTCATTGCTTGCATTGCCTTTAACGAAATTATTAAAGAAATGTATTGTATATTATTGGTCTGATAATCAATAAAAATCTTTTGATTTATTGAAACATGATTTAACACATACACCTGTTTTGCAATTACTTGATTTTAATTGACCATTCTTCCTAGTAGTCATCACTGATGCTAGCGGATCAGGAACAGGAGTTGTCCTTATGCAATATTCACGTCCTATAGCCTATTCTAGTTGCAAACTTAAACCCTTTGAACTGAAGTATTATACCTATGATAAGGAATTGTTAGATGTAGTACAAGCTTTACATCAATGGAAACACTATTTAATGGGATCTGAATTCATGATCAAAACTAACCAACAAAGTATCAAACATCTCACAAATCTCTGACCGTCATATCAAATGGGTTGCTTTTATTTAAAGTTTTCATTCACTTATCCAATATCAATCTGAAAAAGAGAATGTTGTTGTTGATGCCTTAAGTAGAAGATCAACTATCCATAATATCTCCATTATATCTTTTGATTCTCTTATCCCTATAAAAGATACCTATGACCAAGACCCTAGTTTTCAAGCTGATTGGAATAAATTAGTTGCTAATAATTTGATTCCAATTGATTCATTATCTTATTCTAATGGATTTATGTTTTATGAGAAAAGGTTATGTGCAATTGTTCCATTTAGATCATTTGTGTTGCACGAAATTCATTGTCCCCCATATCAAGGCCATAGAGGTATTATTTCTACTTTACGTACATTGGTTGAAGATTTTTACTGGCCACAAATGGAATCTGATGTTTCTAACTTTGTATCTGAGTGTTTAATTTGTCAAAGACTCAAGTGACACCATGGTAAGCAATCTGGTTTATTAATGCCTTTACCAATTCCTGAACGACCATGGGAACATATTTCAATGGATTTTATAACTGGTTTGTCTAACACCCAAGCTAATCATGATATGATTTGGACTATTGTAGATCGATGTAGCAAACAAGCATATTTCCTTCCATGCAAGAAAACATTAACTGCATCTCAAGCTGCACAATTGTTTTAAAATACTGTTTTCACTAACCATGGTTTTTTCAAAAGTTATTATTTCTGATCGTGATTCTAGATTTTGCAATAATTTTTGGACTACATTATTTGCTAACTTGGGTACTAAGATTGATTTCTCATCTGCATTCCATATTAAAACCAATGGGCAAACAGAAGCTACTAACACTACAATTCTAGATCTTTTGTGTGCATATACAATTTCAAAACTACAAACATGGGATACACACATGCATTTACTTCAGTTTGTATACAATAATACACCACATAAAACTACACAAAAAGCACATTTTGAAATCATTTATGGACATAGATTGCCTACACCTGTTACATCATTGTCAAACAAAGTTAAAGCTGTTGATGATATTGCCAATATGCATGCTACTATTTTTGCTGAAGTTAAAGACATGATTGTGAAAGCCCAGTAATCATACACTAAACAAGCTAACAAGAAAAGAAAAGCTATGAGATTCAAAGTTGATGATTATGTTTGGTTACGTATTGAAAAGAGAAGATTGCAAAGTGTTGAGAGACACCATGTTGTTAAACTAGCACATAGATTTTATGGACCTTTCAAGATCATTCACAAAATCAATGACAATGTATTTAAATCAGAACTACCCCAACATTGGAAAATCCACAATACTTTTCATATTAGTTTGTTACAACCTTTTAGAGGCCAATTACCTGTTCACCCTATCTATGAAAACCCTCCTTTGTTAGAAGAAGAAATTGAAATCCTTAAACCTGAAAATATTCTAGATACTGACTTTATGACTACTAGAACTAGCTATAGATACTCTAGATACTTGGTTAAGTTTAAAAATCATCTTGTTGAAGAGACCCAATGAATGCACGCCCGCGACCTAAGTGCTTACCTCTCACTGCTCGCTTCACATTGAGCTAATAGCAATCGAGGACAATTGCTATCCCACCCCGGGGATATAATGCCAAGAGGTATATTCCACGGTGGTTTCTGTGAGACCACAGTGGATTCCGTGAGTTTTTTATTCCATACTGAATTTTGTGAGGCTTTGTGATGGATTCCGTAAAACTATATTTATTTGCTGGAGCTCGTACACAAGGTGGATTCCTTGTGCGAGAAGTTGATGGGGACGCCTATCCTTTTCGGGTGTCATGTTAATTTAATGTGCACGTGGGTGATTTATTCCATGTTGAATTCTGTGAGGTTTTGTGATGGATTTTGTAAAACTATATTTATTTCCATGCTGAATTTTGTGAGGTTTTGTGATGGATTCTGTAAAACTATATTTATTTGCTGGACATTAGGGCCAAAAACACTTCCAAAAATGCACTTTTGTTAATCATGGGATTAAGAAACAGACCAAAGAGAGTTTACCACGTGTGCAAGAATATGGTATTCTTGTCTCCTCTTTTTTAGAGATAGTGGAGTCCATTTCGTGATTCTCTCTTCTTTTTTAGCCAAAATCCCCAAAGTCTGACATATTTTGGAGTCCCAAAGACCTTATTTACTCACAAATCTGACAAAATACGTGACAGAGATATGATGAAATTAATAATGAGTTTTTTGAAAGTCGAGAGATCTTTTAATATTCTTTTTGGCGCCCAATACATATTCATTTGTGTTCTTGATGCTATTTTTACCCCTCTTTGAGCTTCTTTCTCTGCGCTTTCATTCTTTTTATGACTTCCTCTAGGAACCCTTCTCGTTTAATACACTCTTGCACAGTCTATAGCCGGGGAGCAAATGGAAATTGGGAGCCCAAAACCTTTAGTGTAAACGATTGGGTTACCATGCTGCCATCTTGCAAGGGCTTTCATAAGGTGAAAAGAAGAAAACAAGATGATATAAAACATCACTGGAAGGGGTGTATCATTGCCTTCAAAATTACCCAAAGGATGGTTTGTCAGGGTGCAGCATGTTTACATGGCCAAGGATATGCACTTGCCTCCAAACGAACGTGTTCCCCAACAAACACATTGTAAGTTATTAGTTGAATAACGTATGTAATTCTTTTCCATTTAGGCAAGTACTAACAACCGATTTGTCGTTGCAGATATCTTTTCGTCAACAAGTATTGAATTGCAACCTATGGAAAGCCTAAGTGGGACTTTCCATGCCATTCATAAGGTATTGGTAGACATTATTTATGCTGATCAAACTGTGTCTTTTTTTAGTAAATGCAAGGTTTTTATATATTATGCACAGTATGTGGTTCCCTCTAGAGTGGATAGGTATGGGCATATCGAAGATTTGTCATTGCCAAGTCTTTCATCTCTAAACTCGGAGATTCCTGACAAGGCAACGATGCAGAGTTTCAAATTCAAAATATCTCAGGATAGTCAAAAGTCCATGACAGTTGGAAGGATCTCAAGAAGAATACGTTTATCATGGTTTGTACCCCTCCATATCTTCGTGGCTTGCTTCAAAACAACAAATTTACAAAGAACGAAGGTATCCTGGCTAAGTAGAAACTTTTCGGAAGAGGATTTGGACAACACTATAGGGATGCTTTGAAAATCTAGAGAGTGCGACCATAAGGGTGATATCTTGAGGTGCAGTGCATGCCCTCAATCCTTGGCTTTGGCTTACAGTATCCCTCGCCAAACTCTTGCTTTGGGCTTTGATTACAAGAGATACAAACTAAGATTGGGTATTTGGGTTCCCTTGGATTCCGATACATATTACACATCGTATAAACTTGCGGTGCACGTTTTGCCGCATGAAGAAGCAAAGGAGGTGAATGTTACTTCCAATTGAAGTTTGAAAGATGTGAGGGATACCTTGGAATAGCTAGACAATACATCCCCTAGATATAAGTTCAAAGTGAATGGCGTAACAATTAGTAAAAGAGCCGAGCACTCTCTCTTGTATGAGTTGTTTGTCTCCCACAATTGTGAGTTTTAAGCCTTGAGAATGAAAACTCTGCAGGAATTTATCTTAATTGAGTGACTGTCCTTAAGATATTTCTTAGTGGGAACTCATAAGCTATCATGAAGCAAGTCGCCTTTCGAATGTATAGAAATAAATGTACGTTACATTCGATTTATAAGTGAAAAAGAAGTTCATTACATCGTGAGATACAAAAATGTCATATAAATATACAAAGCCAAAATAATAAGGCTTGTGTATGCTTATGTTTGCTCTTTTGATTCTTCTTTATCTGCTGCCTTCTCCTTTGTTGGCTTTGTGGCTTCTTTATCGATTTCTTCAAAGATGTTTTTTCTCACAGGGCCTTTCTTCTTTGATTGTTGAAAGAATTTCACCTTCACAGGTACTCTCTTTTCTTGGAGCTTAAGAGGGGATGGATCAAATTTCAAAGGAGAAAGCATTGGCATTCCTTTTCTTTTAGACTCGGCAGCAGTGGTCTTTGTGGCTGACTTGCCATTACCATTGCCATTTCCATTGCCATTGCCATTGCCATTGCCATTTCCATTTCCCTTGCCCTTGCCCTTGCCATTGCCGTTACCATTGCCTTTGCCCTTTCCCTTGCCATTGCCATTGCCATTGCCATTGCCATTGCCATTGCCATTGCCATTGCCATTGCCATTGCCATTGCCATTGCCATTGCCATTGCCCTTTCCCTTGCTTGTGCCCTTGGCCATTGAAGTTTTGGGAGGAAGAGGGGAGTCAGGATTATATAGTGTGATTGGCTTGTCCAAAATCAACTCAATGCATCTCTCCCTTATCCACCAAACATACGAAGCAGGATAGTCTCTACATTGTAAGAATAAATGTTATAAGTTAGTGAAAAGACATCATGATAAGGGTCACACAAAAATCAAATGAAATTAATAACTTATATTCATTCCTTCTATTTGTAGCAACTTTGAATCCATTGTTCTGTAAATATTTGATATAACTCTCCATCCACAAGAATGCACATTACTTCGCAATGGTACTTCTTGTAGAAGAAACATATAAGGCTTTTGAGGAGATCAACAAGATTCTCATATATAGTATCCAAAAATGTAGAAACAAGTCTACCAGCACTACAAAAGGAAGCTTTGTTAGTTCAAAATATAATTTGTAAATATAATCAAAGAAAGTAATTTTCTTTCAACATACATTCGTGCTTGGCCATGAACACCGCTGAGAGAGTTCATAAAGATAATTTCTCTAGTAAGACAGTTGATATAGATAAAACTCCAATGCCCTCTGCAAATTCAAAATAGAAGTGAGCAGAAAGGTGAAAACAAATGAATATAAATTTTTCTCTATAGAAAATAAAAATACCTTTCTACATAAGGGAAAAAGATGTGGTAATTTGTCACACTATCAAAAGTATGAAAGAATGGTGCAATATTAGACCCAAATCTTGCAAATAGTTCCACTGAGAGAAGTGGATCAACAACATATATGGCTCTACGGATATCAGGAGTGAGAGAGGAGACGAATGCCCTGCAGTCAATAGCAAAAGCTATTTGAATCAATCAAAATAAATACAAATTACATATAAAATATACTTGAACCTATAAGCCTTACCTTGTGCAACAAAAAACAACGGAGTTAGATAGTTGGACATCCCTTTTCTCCAATATGGGCTTGTCCTCGCGAGATATACTAAGGTAATCCTCCTTCTTAGGTTCCGCAGAAACATTCACAAGTATTTGCCCATACACTTTACCCATCCTCTCGTAGTTGATGGGACCAAGTGATGCGGCTTTCCTCTTGTAAACTTCATCTTCAGTTTCCAAGACCTTCTGCCTTTTTTCTTTCAAGATAGACTCTTGTTGAGTAGCACCCCTTGTAGAGTAAAGGTGAGTGACATCCTCGACCTTTGGCTTTTTCCCTTTCCTGGACAATTTCGGGGGAATGTTAAGGATGTCATAGGCTTTTTGATTGGCGGAAGGCAAGGGCCTCAACACTTTATCGAACCTATACCTGATTCTGCTGATCATGCTGAAATCTTTATTCATTAGGGTAATTCTATGAGTATGTGCAGTGGCAATGTAAGCATCGTTCATGAAATCAATGAGAAAATCTTCTGCCACCTCTTGTAGAGCAAGAATTGCTGAGAGTTGCCACTTCTTATGAAGACCAGAGACAATTGCCACTCTAGACAATCTGTCAAAGATTTCTTTTACAACTCTTATGAAAGCAGCCTTTGGAATCACGTGCTCTGTGGCTTTTTGGACTTTTCTAATCTCACTGAAACACCTCTGCATGTAGAAGAACCGAGACTTCCTCTTTTTCCTTTGTGGCTTGGGAGGCTCACTGGCTGCAGCAGAAGTAGGCTCGGGTGCAATTGGAGGGGATGAATCCTTCACAGGGGAAACCTCACCCATATCTTCTTCAACTTCAAGAGAAGAATCATTCTCTGCACTGGAATGCTTTAACTCCATGGAAGATGCCTGACCAACAGCTGGTGTAGGGGGGATCTCTGTGGCGATATCCTCTGGGGCCTCTGATGGCCCAGTCTCAACAATATTTGAAGGGAGTTCCCCCTTAGATTCATCAAATTGTAACTTCCTTCTACCCCCAGTGTCCTTCCTATCTACATAAACTTTTCTTGCAGTTTGCCTTGTCCTTGCCATGCAGAGGAGGAAATAAAAGAGCCAGAAAGACAAAAGAGAGATAGGAATTTTCTAGAAAATTTGACAAGATAGCATTTGCTTGGTGGGCAGTAGGCACGATATGGTGCGAGGAGGAAAAAACGCGGAAGATGGATCTGAGCATTCTCGCCGTATCGGAGACGAGCACAACTCCAACACCCACGAAAAGCCAGCCTGATATGATGCGAGAGGGCAATAATGTGGACCACTGAAATATGCCATCGCTTCATATTGAACAAGGGGCTATGAAATGACGCGAAATGAGGAAACCGGGAAAGACGTAGAAGCACTCTCGCTCCGTATTGAACAAGGGGCCACGAAATGACGCAAAATGAGGAAACCGAGAAAGACGTAGAAGCACCCTCACTCCGTATCGAATAAGGGGCCACGAAACGGCGTGAAATGAGAAAACTGGGAAAGACGTAGAAGCACCCTCGCTTCGTATCGGCGAGGGCAACCAATACAATGCGACAGGAGAGGAACGCAATACACACATAAGTGGGATCGGTCCGTATTGGGCAAGCACGGTGCGAGAGCTTGAGAGAATGTAAAGTGTACACGTAAGCAAAAGGGTCCCTTATATACCCTCGTCAACAATGCCACGTGTCGTGACATGTGTCTCGCATTAATTATGCCACGTGTCCGCCTAACGTTATGCCACGTGTTGACTATCGGGCCACATGTCAACTAACGATCGTGCCACGTGTCTGCCTAATGTCTATATGCCACGTGTCGACTAACGATCGGGCCACGTGTTTGCCATGTGTTTGCCGGCCACGTGTCGCATCATGACAGTGCCACGTGCCGGTGCCCAATGGCTAGTGCCATGTGTGGATGCCACATGTCGGTGCCCAATGGCTAGTGCCACATGGTATAATTGCATGCCCTATATAAGGAGGTGTTGGTCATCTGTATGGCTTTTTCGGTTGCCTTTTCGGACTTCTGCGTTCGTCTCCCGATACGGCGCAAGGGCGAGTGTTCGTTTTTTTCGGGTTTGCCTTCTCGCGTCGTTTCGGGCGTAGCCTTCTTCTTGTCTCGATTCGGTGCGGCCTATTGTGCTCCCAGATTCTCATTCATTCCCAGATTCTTAACCCGATACGGCGTGAGGGCGAGTGTTCACTTTTTTCAGGTTTGCCTTCTCGCGTCGTTTTGGGTGCGGCCTTTTGCATTCCCAGATTCTCGTTCGTTCTCAGATTCTTGTCTCGATACGGTGCGAGTAGCAACATACGTCTTTAGCATTTGCATCTCATCTAAGCCTTGGAAATATGTCTGAACCTACAGATTTTGAGGGCTCCAAGGTTTTGCCAGGGAGTAGGAAAAGGAGAAGGCTTTCTACAGGCTTAAGGGCTTCAACATGTGATGAGCCTGTGCATTCTGTTTCTTCCCCATACTCCACCACCAGTGTCAGAATGCCAAGGACATCTCTAGGGAAGGGAAAGTCTGCAATGAGAGTTCTTGGAGTATCAGAGCTTACTGATGTCACTCCATCAGAGAGGCTTCTTGACTTTATCCTTTAGAATGGCATGGATCTCTCTTTCTATGGAGTTGTTAAGAATGTCTTTAATCCTGATTGGGATCTTGACAGTGTTTTGAAATATTGTAAAAAATATTTTTTGGAGGACTTTTTGGAGTTTGAAAATCTAGCAAGTCTTGCTATTGAAGTCGATACAAAGGAATATGTCCATGTTCTTATTGGGTCAATAGGCAATGAAAAGTCAGTGTTTACTAGGAGGTGTGGTGCCCACTCTCTGGACAGGTTTTATGCAAGAGACATATTGTGCTCCACTCATTCCAAGAACTGCAAGATTATGTCAAAGTCTGCTGCTTTTATTGTTTTCACCCTTGTCAAATATCCTATGAAAGCTGATGAGCAACAGTTAGAAGGAGAAAAGTCTGCTAGCTTTTGTATGTTAGATGACCTGGTAGATGAAAAGAAAACAGAGGAGGTTGTAGATGTAGATTTTGAGGCTTCTATTGCTGAGAAGCTGGATGTTGCTCAGTTCAAAGCTGAGACCATCATTGAGGAGAGCCAAGGAAATGCAAACCCTGCAATTGATGAGAGTTCTCACTATACTGTTCCTTCTCTACCATCTATACCAGAAGGAGTACATATTATTGTCAGATATTCAAAAACTTTTCAATCTTAGGGAAGATTATTGTCTAGCCATTATTGCAGAGACTTCTGATGCTGCAAATGGGATAGTTGACACAGAGAATGAATCAAAGGAAGAGATACTCAAACTCGATACCAAAACTGGAGATGATAAGTTTATTGATGTTGGTGAAGCCCTCTCTCTTTGTTTTGACAAGGCAAAAGATGCTGAGAAAGAGTTAAGTATTACTGATGAGGAGTTCGATCGCATGCAAAGCCAACTTGGGATTTCCAATTTTGGAAGAGAGGAGTTTGAGCACGTTAAAGAATTGATAAACACCAACGAGACATCATCATCAATAAATTTGTGGAATCCAGTTAAATTGGAGTACGATGAAAACCAAGTGGTAAGATTATTTCGAATTTGCTTTTACACATTGGTAGGTTTGAGTTCCACGCTCATTTGATATGGGTGTTATTTGCAGTTGGAGATCGTTGATTCAGATAACTTCTTGGGACGTGGCAAAGGATCGAGAACTGGTGGTAGTATATTGAAAGACATTGCACTTGGCCACTACTTAGCTAGGATTGACCCTGATTCCTTTTTAGTACTTCATAGTAGTTTCTCAGAGGATGCAGCATGGCCCATACTTTGTATTAAAGATCTTACAAGGCTTTTAGGTTTCTCAAGATTATAATATAATGCCCACAAAGTAATGTTTTTGGAAAAGACTGCAGCAATTAGGATTTTTGGCTACTGTCCAGGTTACTTTGCTTCTAGAGTAGGATACTTTTTGGCCTTCACATCCTACGCCTTGGCTGCAAACCGAACTGATGTAAAATCCATAGCTGGCTACAAGAGAAGAAAATTTCTACATTATAGAGGAAAGATCCCTGAGGAGGAAGAGAATGTGAGAGATTTGGAAAGCTAGCTTTGTATATATTCTATCTTATATATAAAAGTTGACTGCTCATGTGTCATTGCCATCTTTTATCTGCATTCTTTGAAGTTGTCATCAAAAAAACCAATTGAATAGCTCCTCCAAAGCATTACTTTTTGTAACTCCTCCCCCATGCCTTGTGCTTCGAAAATAACTTGTGCGTGCTTGATAGTGGGATTTTTCCATGCCTTGGCTACTATAAGTTGCTAAGGGGCCGTGCTCCTCCACAAAGTAAGGCCCATGAATATGAAGAATATGCTGCAATACAAAGTAACACTCATTTTATACCAATTGAAAAACAAGTCAAAATAAACCCATATTAAATAATTGTTACTTTACCAGATAAAAAGTGATATCTTTTTCTTCCCATGCCTCTTTTATCGCCTGAACAAGATTTGTGATTGATCTTTTGAACTCTTCCGCATATGTATATGTTGTCTTATATTGCATGCGGAGTTTCATAAAAACATCAAGGTGTATCCAAACCTCCATTCTAAGAAACACAAGCCTCGGCGTGCTTGTAACATTTGTTGTGATCTCACATAGCTCTCTCCAACACTCCCAAGCCGCATTCACCTGTTTTTCTGAATGGTTTCCTAAGAATCATCTAGCTTTTGAGCCTCCCATAGAGACATCTGCCAAGATATCTCTTGTTTTTCGTGAAAGCATTGGATCCTTTCTCAAGTGAACTTGGCCTCCATGAAATCCCATTTTCGATAGTAATGCCTCGCATTTATCAATATACTCATCTGATAAAGATAATGGCTTAATGGAATATGCGTAGTCAAGATGCAACATGAGAAGCTTATCGATTATTCTAATCTTTGCATGCAAAGTACAAATATGAACATTCTTAAGAGAGATTGAAAGAATGGGATTCCAAATGTCTTCTATATTTTTAAATTTACTCATATCTATAGAGTCTCTATTTGGGGCTCTTCTTACTGGTCGCAAACTACTCCAATCTTTAGATCCAACACTTTCCATGCAATAAATGCAAGGATATTTTGCATTTGCACCATTACATATTCCAAGCATACATTTGATAGTTTTTAAATCAGTACTCATATGCCATTCCACATTAATATTACCAACCCCATCAACTACCAACATTTCGCCTTCACTTTGAGACTTAATGATATTTGGAATACCTGTATGGTTGAACAACCATTTCAACGTTTGATGATTTTCAATTGGTACCTGGGCTACACCAATCCACCAAATCTCCATCTCGGATTGGATCTTATGCAATGGAGCTTGGCCCTCACCATTGCTATGGTCCAATGCCATGTTCATGAGGCAAATGCTAACTCTTTCCATCTTCTGTCCCTTTTGAATTTGTGCTTCATTCAACTTCAAGGCAAACTTTAGAATGCCATAACTTTCTTCTACGGTGATTTTATACATGTGAACCATTGCAATTTGCACAAGTTCGGGATGGATCGGTGTGGTTCCTCCTTTTTTAGATCAACCCATATATTGTTAAATGCATTGTAATCAAAAATTGCATTTTTTTTTGTTTTTCATAGGACATAGACCCTTTGATGTGAATGTACTCTCCAAAAATATGTGGAATCTTACAATTCATGGCAATTCTTGCAGTCAAAACTACAAGGGCTCGGGGCAATCCAAATGCAGTTACCCTATTGCGTCTAAGATTTTTAAGCCATAATCCAGAGATAGCACAATAACCTTTCCGACTTATACCCGCAGTATCACACGTCTCTACAATTTTGTTTGCTTTCACCGTGCCTTTTAAGTCCTTCACTAACTCTTTAAGAGTTGGACCTCTCAAATCCGCATTTTCGGGTGACTTAAGAATCCTCAAAATATATTTCTTATTCATGGTTTCCTTCAAAAGTTTGATTCTTTCCTCATTCTCTCGGATATTGATGCCTGATATGTTAGAGACATATTTCTTCGTAAGATTTAGTATCATTTTCTTTGCTCTCTCATACAAGTTGGCTATATTTTTTAATGGTCTCTTCCTCTCTCTAAATCCTAGTGGAGTTTCTCTCAAGCGTGTTATCTTATCCTGCAATGACTTGTTAACATTTTTCAAAACATCAATCTGACTTGTCAACTCTAAAATATTTGTTTGTGCAGTTTCTAGTGCTTTTTTCATTTCGTGCATTTGAGCTATATATTGTTAAGATGTTGAGTATAACCTCATACAATAGCCAAGCATCCCATTGTAACATTCTCCAACATATCTTATATAGTCATGGACATTGAAAAAAGGAGGTGGTTCACCTGTAGAAGGATCCCTGGGATAAATATTTTCATCCACCCACAAATCTATATGCTTCATTCCTTGTGTTCGCAACCTGTTGGCTTTGATCTCATCTATCAATACTATACTTCTCCAAGATGTGTAAATCGGATCTAGCTAAACAGTTAGCTTGTATTTACGTGTGCTTGCGCCTGTGTTATTTGAAGAGGTATTGCTAGACATTTTAGCAAATGAACCGAGCAAGAATCTTACAGTGATAGGAAGCAAGTGCAACAAAAAGAATGGCAAAAGAGAATAGTGTGTAGAAAGAAAACGTGGACTATTTTTTAGCTTTGAGATGAATAAATCTATAAATACATGCCTTGCGAAGCGCTCATACAAGGCATGGGGGGGGGGGGGGAGATTGTACCCAATTTGTCTCTTTTCTTCATGTCGTGCAAATCTTCCTTCTTGTTTTATGAGCTTTACTAGAGTTCTTTTGTTCTTGGGGACCTTTCGGCGCTCACTATATACGTATCCAACATCCGATTTGCACACCAGTATAGGCATGGGAATCCACCCTATGCAAGGGTCTATGAGGGAAGATGTATGTGAATGGCCTTAAGGAGCAGGGGAAACCCTAACCCTAGCTTGGCAAAGGCTATATAAATAGCCTATGGGTCACTATCAAGGTAGAAGAGAGAGTGTACCCAAGTTGTACTTTAAGCAACTTAGTAAGCAAGATTTTGTTATTATATTTTGAGCTCTCTTCTCCCTCTTGTGCACATTCTTCTTGTTGCAAACTCTAATTTTCCACAAAGAATGCAATCAAATCGCAAGTTTCACATTGTTTTGAGGTTATTAATGCTCTTGAAGACTTTAGAGAAGGATAATGAAATTGTTGATCTATATACTTGATTAGCATTTTGTCATATTCCAAGTCAAGATATTATTCTTGAGGATCTGTATGCACAAACAATTATTTTGGTGGATGATGTAGAGGGTGACGAGGAGGAGTTATTTCTTTAAGAAAGTGGTTTTAATGTTTAAAATAGATGTTGATAGCATCATTCAATTGTATGAGGAGCAGCCCAAAAGTGCAGAGAAAATGAAGTTCTTGAATAGCAAAATGTTCAACCTGTAGATCAAAACTAGTCAAGATAGCAACTTGAACATTTGCATTTTAGGATAGGTTAGGAAATGAGTAGTATAAAGTGGTTCAGGACTATGGAATCAGTCCTCCTGAATCTTGACAATGAGGGAAACTTGAAAATCAAGAAACTGAGGAGGGCCAATGCATGGATAGTTTAGATGTGAGAAAGGATAGAAGGCTATTATTCAGGTTGAGCAAATATACGAATATACTATGCCAGAGTGGTGGAGGATGAAGTATAGGAGATCAATTTGAATGTTAAGCAAGAGAGGCTAAACCCATCAAACTAAGCATATATGTTGAGGAGAACTTTACGAAAGATCTTAGGGTGGATTATAGAACTATTACCGTGTTTTCCGCAGCACAGAGGAGTGGAAAATGGAAAAAAGGAAATAACAAAAAAGGCGCAGGATGAAAGCAGAGAAAGGCGCCTTGACCGGTAACCAGACCCTGAAAAATTTAAATGTTTGGGCACGACCCTCAGAAAGTCTCAGTGTCGCCACGAGACAACAAAAGAGTAAAATGTGCACCATTAAATATGAAAGCGCTCCCGAATCCTTGTAAGAGAGCGCCAGGCTCGCTCTTGTGCAAATTGTACGCCTTAGTTGGGAATAGGATGAAATTAGAGTGGTGGGAAATGGGAAAAAGGGCCTAGGCTATGGCCAGCCATGTAAAAAAGGGAAAAAGGGGATGATCGCCCAAAAGGGATTTAGGGTTTTGTATATAAAGTTGAAAAGTAAATGAGAAGCTCATTCTTTTGGTGTGTGGCAAAAAGAGTCTTCTTTTTTCTCTCTTCTTCTCTCCTTCTTGCTTGTGTGTGCTCTTGAGAGAGGGAGTGTGAGAGTGTGAGGGAGTGAGTGTGTGTGGGAGTGAGGGATCAAGAGGGTGAAGCTCTTCACCATCTCCTCTTCTCTTCTCTTCTCTTATCTTGCGTGCGAGGCTATGGAGGATGGAGCTTGGAGATGAAAGAGGCTTGAGGATGCATGAGCTAGCATCAAGAATCGTGGAGCTACCGGAGTGCAAGAGAGAGGAGGGTACTTGATCAAGCATCAAGGTAAGCTCACTACACTCGTAGGATCGATGGTGCGTCGGCTAGGTGAGAGATAGCCATTAGAGCTCACTTGGAACGTTTGAAACAATAAGCGGTCCGTGGGTCTTGGCGGTTGAGCGAAAGCTTCCACATTTTGGTTTCGTTGCCGGGACCAACGCATTCAAGCTTGAGCACTTGCGTGTCTCATATCGAGCATCGAAGTAGGGGATTCATCCCTGAAATGGAGCTTGAGATAGGTAGGAAGTCTGGGTGTTTTTGATCTTCAAAACAAGTAAGTATTTTGGGATATTTTGGTTTTCTGATGATTGGAAAGCATGGAGAATCTATTTCAGTTTTTTGCCTTCGATTTTTGTTGCATTTAGCATAGGTTAGAGTTAGGAAATCGAACCGGAGAAGGGTAGGGATTACTGTTTCAAAATAGGGCAAAACAGGGAAAAAATTATGCAAAATGGGTAAAATGCTCACTAATGATCCCTAAGATCGGCAAGTGAGTGAGTGGGGGCATCAACGCCACACTTGAGAAGGCATATAAGAGCTAGGAGGCCAAGGGAGAGCTCATTTGTGCCATTTCAGTGAGAGAGAGAGAGAGAGAGAGAGAGAGAGAGAGAGAGAGAGAGAGAGAGAGAGAGAGAGAGAGAGAGAGAGAGAGAGAGAGAGAGAGAGAGAGCTCCAGCCCGTATCGATTCGATCGCATCACCGATGCACTTACCGGCCCGTTCACGTATACGAATCTCTCCCTCTACTTCCCTAGATAGGATCTGGAAGTGCATGACCATGGCGTCGGCCTACATTTGGTGAAACGATCGAAATCACGTTCGCGCAGGTTACGCGTGCCGCATTCGGCCCGTTCGAGTAGCCTTTCCTGGGCCAAGTCCCAGAATCGGCCCTCGGCCCTTGTCATTCTGCCCACTCGGCCAAACCCTAGTGACCCGTCCGAGTGACCCGTCTGAGTCTCAAATTCGGCCCTCGACCACATCCCGAATTCAGCCCTCGGCCAAGCGCCGTTCAGCCCGTTCGAATTTTCATTTCAGCCCGCCCGAATCAAAACTGTGTAAGTCAAACCCAGAAATTTGGCCCTCGGCCCTGTGCCTCGGCCCGTTCAAGTAACCTACTCGGACCTTGCAATTCAGACCAGTTGGTCTGAGTGTAAGTTTTTGTCAAATTTATCAGAAATTTGACCTAACCTGGCAAATACGCATCAGCGCAAATTGTCGAAACCCTTCTGGCACTCAGAACTTGATTCTGGCACACGTAGTAAGAGAAATTGTAGTGCACAGCCGCTTGGCAGCTAGAAGTGGGAAGTTGCGAGACCCAAGGACTTAGACGTGAACCGCGGAGCTGTAAAACCTGATTGACCGAAACAAGCAAGGCAACATACGAGGAAACCCTAAACCCTGAGAAAAGGGCCAAAAAATGGATCTACAAGCCTATCAGGCCCGAAACAAGTGAGAGTGGGTAAGACGCTAAGGAATTGCTTGCTGCACTCACATTGAATCTCCACACTTGAAGTACACTTAAGAAAGCTGAAAGCCTGATTGGGCACAAGTGCACAAGCTCCATTGGGCACATATTGTCTGCTATTGGTGGAAGCTCGTATGCCATATTGCCATCATAAAAAACTAGGATCTCCTCCACTCTCTCTATAGTGCTCGTATTCTGAAGCAAATGACGTAAGACTTGGTATCGGCCCCCCGAAGACATTATGTACTCAACCACACTTGCAACATAAGAGGATTGCCGCATTCCCTCCTCTTCCACATCAAGCGTGATAGGGATGGTTTTTTTTTTCTCAATGTCCAAGGGGGTGGTGAGGCTTCCATAGTGATTGTTGTTTTCTCAATGCTACAAGGGCTCTAGGTGAGGTCTATGGTGGGGGAAGGCTGCAATGTAGGCCCATTTCCTTGTTCGACAAGATAGTCTTGTGAGACCAAGGTATCCAGGACATATACTTGGATAGCCTCATGGTCATTGTTACAATGGACCGGTGTGCTTTGTATTCGGCCATTTGCATGGGTGATAGTAAGAACACGGGAGCCATTGCCATTGCAAATGTCTTCCTTCTTCAACATGAGGAACCGACTACTTGTGTAGTGCATAATAGGTTTGGCAGAGAGGGACGATACAAATATGCAGACCTCGGTATTTGGTGTAGCACTAGATGTTGGATCCATTTCCAAAGCTATCTACACATGTACAAATACTCATGTCAGATATGGGTGTCATTGAAAGACTTAGCGTAGGGGTGTATGTCATAGACAAGAGAGGGGGAGAGAGTGGAGGATATATAAAGTGTATGCATGAGAGAGAGAGAGAGAGGGAGGGAGATAGAGAGTGTACATACATGTGTGTGCATGCAAGTGCTATATATATATAAAGTATTTGGCATGAGAGAGAGAGAGAGAGAGGATATAAAGATTTGTATAGGAGGGAGAGAGCAAGAGAGGGAGATAGAGAGAGAGTGTGTCTGTGAGTGGATGTGGGTGCCATGGAGAGAGAGAGAGAGACAGAGAGAGAGCACCAAGAGGGAGCCTGGGAGAGAGATCGGGGGTGATGGATAGAGTGAGGAGGAGGAGGAGGAGGAGGAGGAGGAGGAGGAGGAGGGAGGGAGGGAGGGAGGGAGCGGTGTATGTACCTGCGAGATTAAGAAAATAATCCACAACTTGGGGGAGGGGGAGCTGTTGTGTCATAGGGGGTGTGTGGCCTTATATAACCACTTTGACATAGTGGGGCATTAAACGTATGTGAGAGAGAGAGAGAGAGATATATATATATATAGACTGGGAGACATGTGCCTTACGAAGAGAGAGATGTGAGAAAAGGACCCGGGGGGGGGGGGGGGGGGGTGCTAGTCATATTTTTCTACACCACAAATGTTGGGCTAGCGGCGACCCCTTCTTTGGCGACAAAATGATCCCAATCCACATGCACTCTCACTCATCAACCATCCTAGCCCACATGCACTCTCTCTCTTATACCTTAGACCCTAAACCTAAATAACTAAGATAGATGATGTAGGCGCGCCGACGACCACTTTCTCGATGTGGACAGAACGATCCTAATTCACATGCACTTGCACTCTCTCTTCATTCCTTTTTAAAAAAAATCCCATACAACTAACGTATTAATGTACAATCATACTAACTTATTAATTAGTATTACTATTACAATACATTGACGTATATGAAATGATTAATAGTAATATATAAATTAATAAACAAGTTAAGTAATATTAATATACAAATGGTTCACTTCATACTAATTGATTACTATAATAGCTAATTAATTTATAAGCTAGTTGATATACATGAATTATTAAACAAGCTCATTATTATGAATTAAAAAATTAATTATTAACTTAATTGATATAATTTGATTGATACACTATCTAATTAATGAAGTAACAGATACCATCTTTTTAAATATTATTTGATTTATATTGAATCAATAAAATTTTAATTAATAGATTTATATTAATTAATTAGATTATAAATATTTTTAATTACTAAATAATTATTTCATAAAATTATTTAATATTTTTAATAAAATAAATATATGATATTACAATTAGTAATTAATACTTAAATAAAAAATATTTATTGGTTGTTAAAAACTAATTTAGAACTAATTAAATATATTTAAGTAATTCATAACTAATTAATAAGTAATATATTATTATTTATTAGGTATTCATTTTAATAAACTATTTATTAATTTTAAGTAACTAGTTATTAGTAATTACTAATTGTTTTCTAATTCATAGTTATTAATTTTAAACAAATAGTTATTAATTTTAAATAATCGATCAATATATAATTTAATTGGCTAAGTAATTAATTAATAGCTAATATATAAATTAGTTATTTATTAACTATTTATATTAATTAATTAATTAATTATTAAAATAACTAATATAAAATATAATGTTATTTGTTAATTAATAAGTAATTTCTTAATTGGTTAAATGGTTACTTAATTAGTTACTTGGTTTTTAATTAGATAATTAATTATGAGCTGGCTATTAATTTGTTGGTTAATTAGTTGCTTAATTAATTAATTAATTAATTAATTATTAAAATTTAATTTAATTAATTAATTAATTAATTACAAAAGGTATTATTTAATTTTTGTTAGTTACTTAATTAATTAATAACAAATTAACTAATTTATTAATGGTTAGTTAATTAGTTCATGGTTAATTGATTACTTAGTTAATTAGTTATTTAATTATTAATCACTATTGATTAGTTAGCTAATTGATTTCTAAATTTAGGAGAAATTAAATAATACTTTTTGATTTTTAATTAATTAATAATCATTATTAATTAGTTAGTCAATTAATTTTCAATCTAAAAAAATTAAATAACACTTTTTACTTTTTTTAAATCTTTAAAATTAACTAATTTGTTAATAGTTAGTTAATTAGTTCATAGTTAATTAATTATTTAGTTAATTAGTTATTTAATGATTAATTCCTATTGATTATTTAGTTAATTAATTTTTGAATTTAGAAGAAATTAAATAATGCTTTTTGATTTTTTACTTAACTTGTTAAAATAAAAAATTAACTAATTTATTAATAGTTAATTGATTAGTTCATAATCAATTAATTATTTACTTAATTATTAATCATTATTGATTAGTTGGTTGATTAATTTTTCAATCTAGAAAAAAATTAAATAATGCTTTTTGCTTTTTTTATCTTTATATAAGTGAGAGAGATTCTCCCCATCTAGAGAGTTAATTAATTAGTTCATAATTAATTAATTATTTACTTAATTAATAATAATTATTAATTAGTTATTTAATTAAATTTTCAATCTAAGAAAAGTTAAATAACACTTTTTACTTTTTTTTTCTTTATATGAGTGAGAGAGATTCCCCCCACCTAGAGAGAGAGAGTGCGCGAAGGACGGACGTCGGCGGGGAGGGACATAGTGCGACAGGCGAGCAGACGTAGGTAAGCACCAAAAACCTTCCCCCCATCCAACCTAGAAACTTGCGTTAGAAAGGGGGCGCCAGTGCCCCCTTGACCAACCCACAGTCTTTTTGTTGTTCTATACTATAAACATAGTTTTAATAAGCTTGTCTTGGCAGGGTTTTCCAAGTCTTTTTTGCATGAAGAACATGTATATAATACCTCATTAATAATAATAATTATCTTCATAAGTAGAACAAGTTTCATAATTAGATCTAGCTTTTAAAAATGTGCAACATAAATAAGTTTTCTTTGGAATGTATATGCACATTGTTTATTAAAATAAACTAAGTAATGGGGGCCCATTCCTTGTGCGAGTAACTTTTTTCCCAATTGGATTTGTGGGTTTTCTTCACCTAATAAGGGGCTACCACGCGACCCCTTTTTGGCCGAAAAACAAACCACAAATCCGAGAATATACAACATGGGGAGAATAGGGACCAATAGGATACATGTTTTTTTCTATTCTCCCCATGTTGTATATTCTCAGATTTGTGGTTAGTTTTTTTGCCAAAAAGGGGTCACTGACAGCCCCTTAATTGGAGAAATAAAAACCACGAATCTAGTTGGGCGAGGGAAGTGAGAATAACAAAGTGGTGGGGGAAGAGAGAGTAACAAAGTGATGGGAGAGGGATGAGAGCGAGAGACAACATGAATAAAGCAATGTTTGAGTGTGTATAAGCTTCTACTTTGTATGACTATCTCATATAATACTTCTAGGAGTGTAAAGATCTACTATTTAGAAAATTATATCTCTCTCTTTCACTCGTAAAGTTAATTAGGTAAATATTTTTTAATTAGTTGAGATAATGGGGGAGAGAGAAAGGGTGATGAGAGAGAGGGTATGTGATGTGTGTAATTTTTTCTTGCCAGAAAGGGGTCATCGTCAGCCCCTTACCGAACGAAAAATTTTATGGCGACCCATTCCTTGCGAGAGTAACTTTTCACCCAACTAGATTTGTGGGTTTTCTTCGCCTTATAAGGGGTTGTCGACGATCTCTTTTTGGTGAAAAAACAAACCAAAAATTCGAGAATAGGGACCAATAGGATACATGTTTTTCTTTTCACCCAAGAGTGGGAAAAAAACCCATACCCTATTGGTCCCTATTTTCCCCATGTTGTATATTCTCGGATTTGTGGTTTGTTTTTTCACCAAAAAGAGGTTGCCAACAGCCCCTTAATGGGTGAAAAAAAAACCACAAATCTAATTGGGCAAGGGAAGAGAGAATAACAAAGTGATGGGAGAGGGATGAGAGAGAGAGGCAACATGAATAAAGCAATGTTTGAACGAGTGTGTATAAGGTTCTACTTTGTATGACTATCTCATATTATGCTTCTAGGAGTGTGAATATCTACTATTTGGAAAATTATCTCTCTTATTCGCTCGTAAAGTTAATTAAGTAAATATTTGTTAATTAGTTGAGAAAATAGGGGGGCGAGAGAAAGGGTGATGAGAGAGAGGGCATGTGATGTGTGTAATTTTTTCTCGCCAGAAAGGAGTTGCCGGCAATCCCTTATTAAATGAAAAAAAAATTTGGTGACACATTCCTTGCGAGAGTAACTTTTCACCCAATTGGATTTGTGGGTTTTCTTCGCCTAATAAGGGGCTACTGGCAACTCCTTTTTGGTGAAAAAACAATTCACAGATCCAAGAATACACCGCATGAGGAGGATAGGAACCAATACGGTACAAGTTTTTTTTTTTCACCCAAGAACAAAAAAACCCATATCCTATTGGTCCCTATTCTCCCCATGCTGCTGTATATTCTTGGATTTGTGGTTTGTTTTTCACAAAAAAGGGTCACCAGCAGTCTCTTAATGGGCGAAAAAAAAACCACAAATCTTGTTGGGCCAAAATTTACTATCCAAGAATGGGTCATCAAAAAAATAAATCGTCTCACAAGGGGTTGCCGGCAACCCCTTTCTGGTGAGAAATTTACACATATCACATGCTCTTTCTCTTTCCCCTCTCTTTTATCACTCTTTCTCTCTCCCCCTATTTTCTCTCTCCTTTACCTATAAAAAGACCCATTCCCCCCCTTTTCACATTGCAAATCATTCCACTCTCAATATGTGACTCTCTCTCTCTCTATCCCTCCCTCACTCTCTCTCCTTTGTATTTAAAAGGAACCCCCTCTCGCTTGCAATTCAACTTCTTGTTTTCTATCCCCTACCCTCAGTACGGTTCCGTCTCTCTCTCCCCCCTCTCTCTCCACACCTCTCTCTCTAACACAGTCACACATACTCTGTCTCACCATTCTATCCTAGGCTTTTTCCCTCTCTCTCCTCCCTCCCACTCTCTCTCTCTCACTCACTCATTCACACACACACGCACATGCACACAGACACACACAGACACACACACTCTCTCTCAATCTATCCCCACCTTCCTCCCTCTCTCTATCTCCTCCTTCCTCTCCACTCTCTCTGTCTCTCTCCCTCTCCCTCGCTCTCACTCTCGCTCTCTCTCCCTGTATTTGCCTCTCACTCTCTCTCTTTATCTCTCACTCTCTTATCCCAATGTCATCTCTTCCTTCCCCCCCTCTTCCTCTCCCCAATGTCATCTCTCTCTCTCTCAATTGGTATTTCATTGGCAGGAAATTGAGAAAGCAATATATCTGTAAGAAGTAACCCTAGGCCCCTCTATCATGGCCAAATCTGATTTCAAAAGACAAGATTATGTCACCCTTTACGAGGGCGATGAAAGGATTGCAGAAGGTTTAGTCCGACAAACGTTTCCCTCATCGAGCTTGCTCCCTAGACAAGTGGGAGTTCTTATCACCATTGTGTATTAGAGGGGTGTAAAGGTCCATGGCAAAGGCAATACTGAGATTAATGTTGAGGAAAACACAATCGTGCAATGGCCAATTGAACAAACGTTAAGCAGATCCTCTCTTGATTTTTTTAATGATTGCTCTATCTCCCCCTCTTATCCTATTTTGCATCATTGTTTGCAGGAAAGAGAGCGACAACTGGACGAGTCTCCCAAGGACTCAGACTTGCCTCCACGATCTAGAACAGGACGATAGGCTATTGCCATCGGCAACATGTAGTCGCAAGGGGGGAGTCGCCCTCCAAGAGCGAGAAGAAGAGTAACACAAACACGATCATTGACTTCTACCGAGCTACAAGCAACTGTGGAAGGAGTGACATCATGAGAAGGTGGACATGCTTCGATGACGCAGGCAAGGAAGGGCAAGAGAAAGCTCGTACTATCAGAGAGTGATACTAACGAGGAAAGTAATGACCATCAAAGCATTGAGTCCTTTAGTGCACAACAAGGGCATGGCCATATGCAACCCAAGAAGAATCGAACACCAAGAACTGAAAAGAAGCACGTGCTAGATGCTAGTGAAACGATTGATGAGACCACTTTCATAGTCACTTGCGAACATCCACCCCTTTGCCACCCATCCCATTATGTCATTTGGTTTCCATGCCTACAATTAGACAAGTCACATCGAGGTACAAGCAACTCTCAAAAACCTTTTTTAGCAACGGGTATGTTAGAGGGATGGGTATATTTATAGTGTCATTAGAGACTCTAAGGCGCCGGTGCAAGGAGGTTGATGATGTGATTAGAACTGAGTGGGATCCCCATTGGCTAAAGAAGCATGAGGACTTTGAGGCAGAAATTAGCGACACGGATTGGGCCTTTTTATCAAATTGCATGTTTTATGTTTGGGATGGTAACCATCATCTCACAGCATGGATGAATGAGATATGCACATGTGAGTGGCCCTAAACGGTAGGACCTTAATATTCTACAATGTGTATGTTTCTTACATCATCCTTAACATAATTGACTGTTTGCAATAGCCTTTCCAGATAATGCGAGGCAACATGTGTGCGTTGACTGTTGCCTTGTGAAAGTGACAAGTGTGGCAGAGGGGGAGATTTTGTCAGCTATTTCTCGTACAAACAGGTATGCAATGGACCATATTCATGAGATCCTAATATGTATGAGATCCTAATACAGAATGTACACAGGCTGGCACAAAAGGGGGTTATCCATACCTCGTATCTAGACCTTGTTTGTGAAGCAAGGATGCTGGGGTAGGCTGACCATGCAACTATTTTTGACAAGCTAACTGATGAGGCAAAGGGATGGGTGCAAGCACACAGAAAGTTGATGCCCATTCCCACATGGTACAAGGCACCATTGATTGCACTAGCCCACATTATGTGGAAGGTAGGTAGTTCTTCAAGCTATCTTAACAATGTTTTTCCTGATGCATTTTTTCCTAACGCAATGATGTTGCCCCTAATTACCAAGTGCAGGACGAGTATGATATGGCTGTGCGAGCGATCGAACATAAACATACACAAATCTTCGACTCTGAGTTTAGAATCAAGTGGGGTGAGGCATACTATAGTGTCAATGAAAAACTCATCAAGAAAACTCGACGTTTGCTAAGAGTTGAAGATCCTAGTCTTTGAGAGAAGTGGTATCAATATGTTGCTACCTCTTTGTACCTGCCATCTATATGTACTTATACTACATTTGCCCAAAGTAACAATGTTTTTGTCAATGTAGAACACTCTCATGCTTGGAGTGGGGCTCCAAGATAGGGGGTGTATTGAACAATGATAGATTATAAACATTGGCATCCTCAAAGCTAAACTAGCCAAGGCTCTTGGAAAACAACTAGCCAAGATGTGAAGAAATCAACTAGAGGTTGCAACTAAATCCAAAAGGGGCTCTTATGCTCACTCTTGTGTTGATTACCCTAATGATCTTGATCTTGCTCATCTTTTTTAGGTAGTTGAATATTTTATTTGAACGAAGGAGAGGCATAAAGCTACAACTATTCAAACACAGCCAAAGGGTCACAATCTACTTGACAAAGATGCCTCGACTACTACCTTTTTCAAGGCCCTATAGTTCAAGCAAAGAAAAGAGGCCATTTTTCTAATTGAGAATGATGAGGGTGTAACAATGTACGATGATGTGTCAATTATGGGTCTCCTTGTCAAACACTTATCTAGTATTGTTGGTTCCCCACCAAGGTAGATGAAGATTGTAGGGACAAACTAGAAAAATTGCTCAAGTCATTAGAGGTAGTTATTGGTGAAGAAACTACCACCTTACTAGCTAGACCCTTTTCTATTGAAGAGTTTAGTATGTCATGATGGAGAGAGAAGTCTCTAAAGAGTCACTTGACCCAGACAAGTTAAATGTGGAGGTCTTCCAGCCTTGTGGGAGTCTTGTGGAGCAAAAAATTTTGCATTTGCAAACCAATGTGTCAAGAACAATCCAATTCCAAAAGACTTCAATGAAGGCAGGATAAAGTTACATCCCAAATCCCAAATCCATAGCTATATCCAAACCAAGTCAATTGCAATGCTAAAGTGAGGATCAATGGATTCACCTCCCATGTCTTTCATTTGAAGAGATTAACACGGTAAGGATGCCCACTTTCCCCAATATTATTTGAGGTGGTAGATGAGCCATTACTATGAATGCTTGATCACAAAATCCAACAAGGCCTGATTCAAGGATTGTCTCTCTTCTTGATGGAATTAAAATGTGTACTCAACTCTTTATTGATGACAATTCAAGTATCATTGAGGCTGTCAAGAATAACATTGAGGAGCTTCTAGGTACCTTTGAGGTGTATTCCAAAGCATTTAGGGAGCAGATTAGTAGGCAAAAATCAGAGTTCTACTTAGAATTGCATGACCAACCAAATTAGATTGCAGGGTTGGGATTCAACGTTTTAGGGCTAAGGGAGGTATTTAGATATCTTAGGACCCCATTGATTTTAGGTGCTTTTATGGTGCACAGATCAGATACTGTATTCATACGTAGCGAGTGCCAGAAGGTCCTTAAGAACAAAAGAACTCCACTTTTGCACAAAAAATAAGAGAGAAGACTTGCACCGCATGAAGCAAAAAGACTAATTGGGTACAATCTCCCCCCATGCCTTGTGTGAGCGCTCCACAAAGTATGTATTTAATATATTATTCATCTCCAAGCTCAAAAAATAGCCCAAATTTACAATTAGCACGATTTAGCTTTTGTGTTTTCTTTTGTTCAAATAAAGAATAAAGCGGTTGGGCGCCCAAAGAGTCAGACTGTGCCCAAGTACAATGTCCAATAACAAATATCTAAATCGTGCGCCCATGCACATACAAAATAATAAATAAATGTCAAGCACTTCAATAAATAAGCGCATCAAAATAAATATTGGCGCCATGCCTAAGATGCGCGCTCATAAAAAATGATAATTTCTTCTAAATAACTTGAATACACGCTATCGCCTAGTGCTTCCTAATGCCACTGCTACCTGCTCTACACATCAACTGAAGCATTCATAATTGTTAGAAAAATAATAAAATTAAACCGACAGAAGTGAATATCTAGCAGTCTTCAGCTACAAAATAAATAAATTGGTTAGAACTCAGTCCTAACCTTAATTTATTACGAGTGCGCACTCTAAACTCATAAACATCCATTAATTTAAATATGTATTTTGTGGAATCACTCGCTATGGAATCACCCACTTACACATTAAATTAACAAGACGCCCGAAAAGGACAGGCGTCCCCATCGACTTTTCGCACAAGGAATCCACCTTATGTATAAGCCTCGATAATAAATTTAATTTTGCAGAATCCACCGTGGAATATGCCTCCTGGCATCATACCCCCGGGGTGGGATAGCAATTGTTCTCAATTGCTATTAGCTCAATGTGGACCCAACAGTGAGGGGTAAGCACTTAGGTCTCAAGCGTGCATCCATTGGGCCTCTTCAACATGATGATTTTCAAACTTAACCAAATATTTGGAATATCTATGGCCAATTCTAGTGGTCATAAATTCAATATCTAGAATAGTTTTAGGTTCAAGGATTTCAGTTTCTTCTTCTAGCAAAGGAGGGTTTTCATAGATAGGGTGTACAAGTAATTGGCCTCTAAAAGGTCGTAACAAACTGATATGAAAAGTATTGTGGATTTTCCAATGTTGTGGTAATTCTAGTTTAAATGCATTGCCATTGATTTTGTCAATGATCTCGAAAGGTCCATAAAATCTAGGAGCTAACTTTACAACATGGTGTTTGTCAACACTTTGTAATCTTATCTTTTCAATGTGTAACCAAACATAATCATCAATTTTGAAACTCATAGCTTTTCTTTTCTTATTAGCTTGTTTTGTATATGATTGCTGGGGTTTCGCAATCATATCTTTAATTTCATCAGAAATAGTAGCATGCATGTTAGCAATATCATCAGCAGCTCGAGCTTTGTTTGATAATTATGTAACAGGTGTAGGCAATCTATATCCATAAATAATTTCAAATGGTGCTTTGTGTGTAGCTGTTTGTGGTGTGTTATTGTATGCAAACTCAAGTAAATGTAAATGTGTATCCCATGCTTGTGGTTTTGAAATTGTGTATGCACGCAAAAGATCTAAAATTGTACTGTTAGTAGCTTCTGTTTGTCCATTTGTTTCAGGATGAAATGCAGATGAAAAATCAATCTTTGTTCCTAAATTAGCAAGCAAAGTAGTCCAAAAATTATTACAGAATCTATAATCAGGTCAGAAATAATAACTTTTGGCAAACCATGGTTAGTGAAAACAGTTTTCAAAAACAATTGAGCAGCTTGAGATGCAGCTAATGTTTTCTTGCATGGAATGAAATATGCTTGTTTGCTAAACCTATCAACAATAGTCCAAATCATATCATGATTAGCTTTAGTGTTAGGCAAACTAGTGATAAAATCCATTGAAATCTGTTCCCATGGTCGTTTTGGAATTGGTAAAGGCATTAATAAATCATATTTTTTACCATGGTGTCGTTTAACTCTTTGACAAATTAAACATTCAGATACAAAGTTAGAAACATTAGATTCCATCTGTGGCCAATAAAAATCTTCGATCAATGTACACAAAGTAGAAATAATTCCTCTATGGCCTTGATATGGGGGACAATGAATTTCATGTAAGACAAATGATCGCAATGGAGCAGTTACACATAATCTTCTTTCATAAAACATAAATCCATCAGCGTAAGACAATGAATCAATTGGAATCCAGTTATTTGCAACTAATTTGTTCCAATCAGCTTAAAAACTAGGGTCTTGGTCATAGGTATTTTTCATAGGGAGAAGATTACAAAGTGTTGACAAACACCCTGTTGTAAAGTTAGCTCCTAGATTTTATGGACCTTTCAAGATCATTCACAAAATCAATGACAATGCATTTAAACTAGAATTACCCCAACACTGAAAATCCCACAATACTTTTCATATCACTTTGTTACGACCTTTTAGAGGCCAATTACCTGTACACCCTATCTATGAAAACCCTCATTTGTTAGAAGAAGAAGTTGAAATCCTTGAACCTGAAACTATTCTAGATACTAACTTTATAACAACTAGAATTGGCCGTAGATATTCTAAATATTTGGTTAAGTTTAAAAATCATCCTATTAAAGAGGCCCAATGGATGCACGCTCGAGACCTAAGTGCTTACCCCTCACTGTTGGCTCCACATTGAGCTAATAGCAATTTAGGAAAATTGCTATCCCACCCCGGGAGTATGATGCCAGGAGGCATATTCCACAGTGGATTCCGTGAGGTTTTGCGATGGATTCCGTAAAATTATATTTGTTGCCGATGTCGAAGGGTTTTCGAAAACAAAGTCACGACCACAAAGGTCCTTGAAAAATTCCAAGACGGAAGATCAAGCGAAGCAAATAATCAAGACAAATATGATGCCAAGTAACAATTGTATTACTGCCAAGTTATCACTGTGAGCATAGAGAGACATCATAACAAAACCACATGTGACCTATGCAATTGACCCGTGCCATGTATACAAGCTCTTATTAGAGTCCAAGCTTATGAAAAGCAAGGTTTCAGATGCACACAATTGACAATAGTTTCTGTCTGCTTTGCATCATCTATATGTGATTGCAACAGTTGACAAATCTAAGCCACCCTCTCATGAGCAATATGATAACTGAGAATAGCTCTTCAAATCATGACGATTAGACTCCTGAAAATGACGACTTTGTAAACATAATCAAGCTTCTAATTATAATTGTTGTAGCTGGCCACCATAGTTATGCTTTTTGCACTCGGTCTCTCCTGTTTCTTGAAGTTGATGTTTGATTTGCAGCAATGTTTCTGTCCGGCAACTCTGTCCTCATGTTGGATTTTTCTTGCTGCCGTTTTGTAGAACATAGAGTAGAGTGTCTTCAAGTTACATTTTACAGTTTCCTAATTTGTGAACAGATTTTCCAATCATCTTGCAGTATCCATTCTCCTTAATCATCAATCCCTGAACAGCTGGATGACTGTTATCAATCAGTCCTGTATTATCCCCAAAAGCCCTTCTTCACAATACAGTACATATTCTTCTTCCCCTAACGTTAGCTGATTCCCATCATATTTTGGAAGAAACACTATGTCCCCTTCCTTCACAAGTATTGGAATAAGTAAACCATCTTTTGCTCGGCCACTTGGACCAACAGCAACAACCTTCCCTGCATTCACCTTGGAAGCGAAGGCCATCTCTGGATTCATGGCGAGGAAGTTGATCCCTCTTCTCAACCGGGTGCTGGTAGAGAAGCTCGTGCCTGCGACTAAGTTTGTGGGAGGATGTAAACTCCCTCTTTGTAATTTTCTCAGAATTCTGAAGCGGCAAGTTCAACTCTGTTACAATCTTCTTTGATTCATCTCAGCTTTATTGACCTCTCCTTCAGAGTCACACTCGGCCTACATTGTCTTCGCAATAGCTCAGCATTGTCTTCATCACCTCCATGTCCTGCATCATCATCACAATTCGTTTGTGTCTTTAGCTTCGTTATCGCTTCTCTTCTCCTCAGCTACATCAACTAAGAGAATTTATTTGCTCCGTCTCGTCAGTTGTTGCCAGCATAACAATCTTCTCCGTCTCAGCAGCCTTCACTTCTCACTTTTTAATGTTATTGTTCAATAGTCGTCCCCAAATCACGGAGAGAGCCACCCCTAGAGAAAATTCGTCTTCCTCTTCCCAAGACGAGCGGCCATGCTTTTTTGCGCCTATCAGAGTGTGTCTTTTTTCCTGGATCAACGGAGCTGTGGATAAATCCCGGACTAATCGCTGGAAAAGCAGAGATTAGCCCCGCTTTTACAAATAAAAAAATCTTGCTATATGTCTGTTTAAGCTTTAACAAAAGGTTTAATAGGGAAGCTCCAGGAGATGGTTCTGGCACTTGGGCTCGTGGAGACCGTCGACTAAACAGAGCTTGGAGGAAGTCATACTTCGTCTATACATCAGCGGCACCTTGTAAATAGCAGCATAGCTGCGATTACTTCCGATAGATTTATTCCCTTAAAAGAAACTTTAATCCTCGTTCTTTGTATGGAGTCCATATTAACTTCGAAGGGTCCACATCAAACATGGACAAAGTTCCAGATGAGTATATTTCATCCCCAAGAGGATGCTTCAAGTCACATTTTTTTAATGTGCCTTGTGAGTTGCTCCTTGCGCTTCATAAAATTGAGGCAGAACTCACAGAAACATAGCTTATCACAATCGTTATACTTTGGTGGAAATGGTGAGAAGTACCATGTGTCAATCTCATACTTCCCAAGCTCTATCTTGCCAATGTTTTTCACCTTTGTGAACTCTTCGTGTTCGCGTAGACTTGCAGCATCAAAATCTTCATGTCCCTCCTCTACATGTGTCTCATCAATTTTATGTTTTTGATGGTGAGTCATCTTTAAGCTCCCAGCCTTATGATCAACTTTTTCATCTCCCTCATGTTCGATAGAATCAAGTTCCAACTGATCATGCTTCACCCATTCATCAAGTCTCCTAGTCGTCCACTTGTAGAGCATTCTTGTATTTCTTCTTATCTTAGATCCGGGATTTCTTATACCATTTTGATAGCTCGAATACGCAACAGCACGACATCGGGGCTCATACAGAAGGTGGATTCCTTGTGCGAAAAGTTGATGGAGATGCCTGTCCTTTTTGGGCGTCTTGTTAATTTAATGTGCAAGTGGGTGATTCCATAGCGGGTGATTCTGCAAAATACATATTTAAATTAATGGATGTTTATGAGTTTAGAGTACGCACTCGTAATAAATTAAGGTTAGGATTGAGTTCTAACCAATTTATTTATTTTGTAGCTAAAGACTGTTAGGTATTCACTTTTGTTGGTTTAATTTTATTATTTTTCTAGCAATTGTGAATGCTTCAATTGATGTGTAGAGCAGGTAGCGGTGGCGTTGAGAAGCACTGGGTGATATCGTGTATTCAAGTTATTTAGAAGAAATTAGCATTTTTGATGGGCACGCATCTTAGGCGTGGCACCAATATTTATTTTGACGCACTTATTTATTGAAGCGCTTGATATTTATTTATGATTTTGTATGCGCATGGGTGCATGATTTAGATATTTGTTATTAGACATTGTATTTGGGCACAGTTCGACTCTTTGGGTGCCCAACCACTTTATTCTTTATTTGGATAAAAGCAAACACAAAAGCTAAAGTGTACTAATTGTAAATTTGGGCTATTTTTTGAGTTTGGAGATGAATAATATATTAAATGCATGCTTTGTGGAGCGTTCACACAAGGCATAGGGGGAGATTGTACCCAATTAGTCTTTTTGCTTCATGTCGAACAAGAGAGAAGACTTGCACGACATGAAACAAAAAGACTAATTGGGTATAATCTCCCCCCATGCCTTGTGTGAGCGCTCCACAAAGCATATATTTGATATATTATTCATCTCCAAGCTAAAAAAAAGCCCAAATTTACAATTAGCACACTTTAGCTTTTATGTTTGCTTTTGTCCGAATAAAGAATAAAGCGGCTGGGCACCCAAAGAGTCGGGCTGTGCCCAAATACAATGTCTAATAACAAATATCTAAATCATGCGTCCATGCGCATACAAAATAATAAATAAATGTCAAGAACTTCAATAAATAATCATGTCAAAATAAATATTGGCGCCACGTCTAAGATGCGCGCCCATCAAAAATGATAATTTCTTCTAAATAACTTGAATACACGCTATCGCCCAGTGCTTCCCAACGCCACCGCTGCCTGCTCTACACATCAACTGAAGCATTCACAATTGTTAAAAAAATAATAAAATTAAATCGACAAAAGTGAATACCTAGAAGTCTTCAGCTACAAAATAAATAAATTGGTTATAACTCAATCTTGACCTTAATTTATTACGAGTACGCTCTCTAAACTCATAAACGTCCATTAATTTAAATATGTATTTTGTGGAATCACCCGCTATAGAATCACCCACTTGCACATTAAATTAATGAGATGCTCGAAAAGGACAGGCATCCCCATCGACTTTTCGGACAATGAATTCACCTTGTGTATGAGCCTCGACATAAATATAATTTTACGGAATCCACTGCAAAACCTCATAGAATCCACTATGGAATATGCCTCCTGGCATCATTTTACCCCAACCAAAATGTAGTGGCTAATTTCCAAGCTCCAACAAAAACTTGATAATCTAGCCCATACTTAGATATCTTAGGGCCCCACTGAGTTTAAGAGATTTTACCCCAACCAAAATGTAGTGGCTAATTTCCAAGCTCCAATAAAAACTTGACAAGTTAGCCCATATTTTCTGATGAGTTTTGGAGGCAAGTTGGTGGCTTTGGACAAAATAATATCACCAACCCTCATGTTTGTTGCTATAGTCACCTCCTTTGCAAAGTCCCAATGGGAGAATGTGGAAAAGATCATGTGAGCTTTTCTATGGAGCTATGGAGAGAAGTGGAGATGGCATAGCATCTCCTAAAAGACTATTGCTATAAATATGGCAAATGATGGGTTGGGGCTAAAGCCTATTCATGAAGTGACTAAGAGGCACGCCTTCAAGATACTCTCTAGATTGGATTCAGATGAGCCTTGAGCCCTAATCACCAAATCAATTTGAGTTAAGCTCGCATGGATGGAAGCCAATGGGATGAGCTTAACTCAAAAAATAAGATTTTGGTTGTTGATTCCAAGATCCAAATGAAAGGTCATGCCTCTATTAGGCAGCTTTTGGCATTGTGGAGGAATCAACCAAAGGAAGTGGGATGGAGAGGGGATGACTCAAGGAAGGGGCATATAGCATTGTTGTACTCATTTTGGACCTTCCCCTATGCATGTTTAGACAAGAAAGCCCTAGTCTCCTCCAATATAAAGCTACGCAAGAAGAAGGCAATGAAGGGACTGAAGATATGAATAGATCTTTAGGACAATAGTAACCTTAAGGTTTTAGAATTTGAAGAGGCTAAAGATATTATAGAAGAAAGAGGACACTGGGCGAAAGGAGGCCAAAATTGGTTCTGCTAGGGCTCTCCAATGCCAAGTCAACTGTAAGGGCAAACTAGCCTACAAACTTAGAAAAGGTAGGACTTCAATAAGCAATGAAGGGAGATTGCAGCCAAGGTGGCTAGAGAGTGGAAGGACCAATACTCGTAAACGATTGTGAAGGGAGGTGAGCCATCCTGAAGTGAAAGCACGAGTGGGAGCAAGAGCTATGATGGAAGAAGCAAGAGCAAGAGAGACACACACACAATGTGGAAACTCCAATAATCACAATGTGTGACTAGCCTTCCCTTTATTCAAATGTCACTAAAATAATAAAGAATGAAGTGAGAGTGATGGGTACCCGCCGCTTGTAGTGTGTAGGCATGGGTATTGTCAGTGTAGTAATGCATAAGAGGCTAGGCAGAGGCACCTTTACCCCCAACAGATTGTCTAGTCTTGGCACATGCAGTTGATCAGGTCATGGAGGGCTACACCTAGTTGAAGGCTTAATTTAATACTATTTAAGATGGTGGCTAGGAAGCTACATACCAAAGACATAATAGGTAAGCATATAGGAAGAAGCAACACAATTTGTGGATTTTGCGTTCTACACACATAGTCTATGAATCATCTTTTTTGGCACTATTGGGAAGCCAAATTGATCAGAAGGAGTATGGAGTAGATGGAAAATGAAAATCTTAATGAAGCTCTTAGCATGAGAGGTGTCTTGCTAGGAGACAAAGAATTCATGGATGAAGAGACCTTGAAGATCTAGATTATAATTAGAATAGTAATTCTGAAGCACATTTGGTGCAATAGGAATAGGGTCATCATGAGGAAAGAGAGAGCTATCTCTAGAAACAATTTAATCTCCTAAAGAAGTTCTTGTCTTACTTAAGATCACTAAGAAGAGAGGCCACATATTCAAAGAGCCTACATCAAGATGATGAAGAATATTTAAGTTTTTTGGCTTGCACCTGTTCATCCTCAATTATGTAAATATTTCTTTATGATACAAATGTTACTTGCATTATTAAAAAAAAAGAATCTTTATGCTAATATAAACATACAAAATTGACATTTTTTATATAATGATCCATGAACCAAGAAATTGTTCTCATTGTATATATATATGTATAAAGACAAAAGAGTAGCTAGACTTATATGACCACTATAACACACACACACACACACACACACACACACACACACACACACACACACACACACACACACACACACACACACACACACACACACACACACACACACACACACACACACACACACACACACACACACACACACACACACACACACACACACACACACACACACACATGCCTTGAGTACATATATATATGTACATGTGTTTATATAAAATTTCCTTCAAAAAAATGAATCATATAAGATAATTGAAAACTTAATGAATTATTTTAAAAATCCATAACAAAATTAAAGTCTTATCGATAAGATATAAAATTAAAAAATACAAATGAAAACTTATAATCAAGCTATACTCTTTTTTTTTTCAAAAATTAGATTTTAAAAAAAATCCTTTGGGTATGTAAAATGCAAATAAGAACTTAAAATCAAACTAGACATTTTTTTTTCAAAAAATAGAAATGCTCAAAAATCTATTGGATATAGAAAAAGTATACCTTATACCTTGAGTAACACTTACATTTAATTCAAAATATACAAAATTTGTTGAGTTCCATTGATCGTAATCCCTGGTATTAGTCTTTCTATGCCTAAGTAGGAGAAGGGTCTAGTTGTTACTTGCATCCATACAAAAGATGAAGCTAAGAACCTTAGCACCTATTGTATATTGTAGGTCTTGATGCGGTACCCAATTGTCATCCCAGTCGCACCTACAAACACACTAGAATCACTAAACCCTAAGGACAAATATCAATCTTATCAAGGACACACAATGGATTATGTAATCAAAACATAGTTTATCATTCACAAAATTTTATAAAAGAACTAAGATATTATATTCAAACCTTCATGAAATTATATTTTATAGTCAAAAAACCAATTGAGAGATCAAATATTAATTCCATAGTAAATTCTTATCAATATTTATTTAGCGACACTTTAAAGACATCTTCTATAACAATCTCATAATTAGGTAACAATCTCAATAAACTTGTCTCTTAAAGTACTTTTTTGGAAATATCAAATTATACTATCTTCCAAGAAGCATACCATTGTTAGAAAGCAAGATGTAAATTTCTTTCACTTGATTTAGACACCAAGCATAACCTTTGTGGAAAATAGCCTTAAGAATTTGACCACACATAAACCTTTGTATATGTCAAATCAATATGAAGAGATAATAACTTTAGCAAAAAACATAATTCTAACTTCAAATAATTGGTTATGCACAAAGAGACTATAGCTAAAGGTTTGTTATGGAACCCATATTAGTTCATCAAAGTCTCAAGAGTGGTTGAAAGGAAAGCCTAGAAGCTACAAGGAAAAAAGGTTTAGCTTTTTCAAATTCCAAGTACATACTAAGCATTTCATAGGGTGCCTAGAATCTACATATAACAATAACACCTATTAATTAGAGGTATAAAAGAATCTACTAAGAGATGATCTATATCACCACAATATACTAGTACATTAATTGGAATTACAACTAGACATGTTGTTTTCTTTGAAGGAAGTCAAAGTCTAAAGGATACATTTGCATCTATAATGTGGTCAATTAAAGGACTTGGAGATATTGGCTCAAGCATCAATTTTAGATAATTTCCATAATCAACAATGAATGTCCTTTTGTTTTTCTTCTTCTTCTTCTTCTCTCTCTCTCTCTCTCTCTCTACTTTTTATTTTAGTTTATTTTCTCTCATCACCTTTCTCTCTCTCTGTCTCTCTCATCAAACATAAAATTCTCTCTATCTCTCTCTCTCTCTTTTAAATATTATCTTTCCTCTCTCTATAATTCTCTCTCTCTCTCTCTCTCTCTCTCTCTCTCTCTCTCTCTCTCTCTCTCTCTATGTTCACACACATATATTTTTTTTTTCTTCTCCTTCTCCTCCTCCTCCTCCTCTCTCTCTCCCCCCTTTTCTTCTCCCCCCTCTCTTCTCTCTTTTCCTTCTCTTTTCTCTTTTTTTCTTTTCATTTTCAATATATATATATAATTCTCTCTCTTTGTCTCTTTGCTTTTTCCTCTCTCTCAAAATATTTACTTAAAAGAGAAAAAATTAAAAAACTTTTAAAAATATCTAATTAAAATAAAAAATAGAGAAAAAATTTAAATTAAAAAGTTTAATCTTACTGAGAGAGAGAGAGAGAGAGAGAGAGAGTTTTGATTTAAAAAGGGGGAGAAAGAGATGTTTGTGAAAAGTTTGATTTAATTGAGGGAAAGAGAGAGAGAGAGACTACACATGAGAGAGAGGGGGCTTAATTAAGAAGGGGAGGGGCAAGAGAAGGAGTGATTAAACGTGAGAGAGGGGGTTTTAATTAAAAATAGGAGGTTTAGGAAGGGACTAGGTTCGAAATGCCCTTTGGAGATTCAAGGCTTTCTCTCTCCTTCCTTTTCTTCTCTCCCCTCCCCCTCTCTCCTCTCTGTTCCTTTTCTCTCCCTCTCCTCATTTTTCTTCTTTCCTCCTTCCCTCCCTCTCTTCATTTTTTAAGATTTTTTTTGTTTTACCTCTCTTTTCAATTTTATCTTTCCTCTCTTTATAATTCTCTCTTCTTCGACTTCTTCTTCTTCTTCTTCTTCTCTCTCTCTCTCTCTCTCTCTCTCTCTCTCTCTCTCTTTCTCTCCCCTTTTCTTGGCTCACAGCTCTCTCTCTCTCTCCTTTCCCCCCTCTATCTCTAGCTTTTATTTGAGTTTATTTTCTCTCATCTCCTTATTTTCTCTCTCCTTTTTTAATTATGTCCCTCTCTTGCCCCCTCTCTCTCTTTTCTTCTTTTTCTTCTCTCTCACTTCCCTCCCCCTCTCTCTTAAAGTATGTGAAAAACTATTTCAAAAAAAGTTAATTAAAAAAGAATTTAAAAACATCAATTGCAAGAGAAATAAATTTTTAAAAAGATTTTAAAAATATTTAATTAAAAGAATAGAAAGGAAAGAAAAAGGGAGAGAAGTTTCAACTAAAAGGTTTAATCTAAGAGAGAGAGAGAGACTTCTGATTTAAAAAAGGGGAGAAATAGACATTTGTGAAAAGTTTAATTTAATTGAAGAGAGAGAGAGAGAGAGAGAGGCTCTATTGATAAAAGGAGGGAGAAGAGAAAATGAGTAATTAAATGTGAGAGAGGTGAGGTTTTGATTAAAAAAGGGAGGTTTGGGAAGGGGGTAAGTTCGGGGAAGCCCTCTGAAAAATAATATAGTAATAAGATATGACACCTACACTTGGTTCTTCTATGTACAATTATACCACCGGTTTCTTAACATTTTATGCTTGGCATCGTAACGTTTAATACCAATTGGCTATGCCACGCATATGATCCATTTAATAATGTTGTGCTTTTGCACAATTGAAGAATGAAGCTTGCTCGTCCAAATACCACTAATAGCGAACATTGAAGCAGCCGTTTGCTTGTACATGTCAAAAAAGAAAAAACTAACAAAGAGACTAATTCAAAGCGCTAGCTACTACTGGTTAGCTTCTGTCGCCGTTAATATGCTTCATATGCCCAAAAACAATACATTTTTATGGTTAGCTTCTGTCGCCGTTACTATGCTTCAAATGCCCGAAAACAATGCATTTTTATGCCACATTCTTTGTTTATGGACGACCGAGCCGTGTAGCCAAATTGTGCTATGATTTCTTATGTCTGCACACCAAGCCTGACGAAGACTAGTATAGACTCTTGCATCTGCTAGAATTCAGACTACCAAACTCGATTCCTGCATACAAAAAAACCACAGAACTTTGAGCTTTATCCATGCCAAAGTATCCACTCGCTATACACGGAACAGTCCGGGACGATGCTCAATATTAATTCTTTCCATGTAGCAGCCACCAAGGCAGTCGATAGATACTATTATGCAATATCACTAGTAACTGCCTAATCTACGGTCAATAATATGAAGAAGTCACAGTTTAACTTCCACCATCAAGAAATAGAAGCCAGTATCCTATACTACGATCCAGGTCAAAAGGGGGAGCTGCAAGCATGCCGCACAAACAATGCCAATCAATTATGTATAAACCTGAATCAATGCATTCTGATACCAGGCATTTACTCACTATAGTGTTGATCATTGAAGCACCAGATTTTCGGTCAGGACTCAGCAGCGCAGCCAATGTATTGGAATCCCATCTTTCAGGTTGTGAATTAGTAAATGCTTATCCTCGATGGTTTTTAAGAGTAGGGTAGCATAGTACACAATGAAAAGGTCCGCGAGCTTGAAAGGCTATCCATTCCATTCCAATGGCAATAAGCTTGGTAGCATGCATAGCAGCTCGGCAAATCAGTATTGCACGAGACTGAACACTGAACCGTGAGCAAATATGCAAGGCCCGATGAACCTCGTAACTTTGGGGGTATATGTGGAGATTGCAGAGATTTCGACAAAGGGGCAGTGGAGGGAGGGAATCCCTCGTCTCGAGGGAATTCCTCACCTACCTTCGTGGGTGGCTAAGATTTTTATTGAAAGCATCCTCGTAAGGAGCTGTGAGTGAAGTTTATCCGGGCTACAAAGTGGGCTTCTTCATACGACGTGCACATGACCAAGTGTGGTCATGTGATCGTGAACTGGGTTGGAAAACCCCTTACATGGCTCATATATTCCTAGGCATCTCCGTTCACCATGTCCCTATTTGATTACCATGGGGAGAGCTCGTGTTGCACCACTCAACTAGAAGTGAGACCGTGCTGTATAGCCATGTGTCAAAGCACCATGAGTAGTTGTCAAAAGCGGTTTCACGGATTCCTCCGCCTCTCTTTCCGCTGCTCCATCTCCGCTGAGAGGAGCGAGGCCGTGCACGCTTCCATTTGATTGGATATGTTAAGAGGCTCGTCGTCTGCAAACATCGCCCTAGCCTACTCGTCCAAGATCATCAACAACAGGTACGATCTTCCTCCCTCCCTCTCTCCCTCTCTCTCTCTCTCTCTCTCTCTCTCTCTCTCTTTGTGACATGCACACAATCGTTGGGTGCGATCTCTCTATCTCTCTCTCTCGTGAAGGACTTTGCACAATCATCAGGACTCTGTGTTTGCTGTGTGTGCCCTCATCCCAATCAAAGGTATGCTCTCTCTCCCTCTCTCTCTCTCTCTCTCTCTCTCTCTCTCTCTAACCTCTCTCTTATAGTTAGTATACACAAAATTAAGCTATGTGTTGAAGAACCAAAATCACGACCATATACTCATTCACTGTTGAAGTTAATTGCTTCATCTATTATCACTATATGATCACTCATTTCGCAGCTTTCGACCATTGTTTTCAGATGAATCGGCAATTGACATGCGTGACTGATTTAGATAGCTAGAAGATTTTTGAAATCTATCCCAATCAACATCAGCATTAAATCATGTCTGAGAAAGGATACCATGGAATGGGGAAGGGCTGTTGTTGTATTTTGGAGAGAGCAAGAACCTTCCATTGCCGTGCTTCGGGGGGCCACGAGTGATTCGAGGAAGATTATGTGGCAGGAAGCTCGAAGCATGTAGCAACGGATCTTCATGGAGCTGCCATAGGGTAGGAAAAAAGTGTGTTCGCTCACTGCGAGAGACAATTTGGGCTTAATTGGAAAAAGTTGAAGGGAATAAGGAAATTGGAGAGAGAGAGAGAGAGAGAGAGAGAGAGAGAGAGAGAGAGAGAGAGAGAGAGAGAGAGAGAGAGAGAGTGTGTGTGTGTGTGTGTGTGTGAGTGATACCAGGAGACATATTCCACGGTGGATTCCGTGAGGTTTTACAATGAATTCTGTAAAACTATATTTATTTACCGGAGCTCGTAAACAAGGTGGATTCCTTGTGCGATAAGTTGACATGGACGCCTGTCCTTTTCAAGCGTCAGGTTAATTTAATGTGCACGTGGGTGATTCTACAAAATACATATTAAATTAATGGATGTTTATGAGTTTAGAGTGCACTCGTATTAAATAAAGGTTAGGATAGTGTTGAGTGTTGAAATGACCTATTTTTTTGGCTGATTTTTGTTGTTTTTGAGAGCTGAATGGTTGATTTTATGAGATGATTGATTAGTTTGGAAGTGGTTTGAGAGTGTTTTGAATAGGTTGGAATGGTTTTATTAAGCTCATGATATTTATTAGTAGAGATGCGAAGTTCTGTTGGTGATCTGATATGTTATATTTGGTCCTGATAGCTTCTGTTGAGCTTCTGTTATGGAAGGATGGAGTATTGATTGATAGGGTTTGAGATTGTTTGAAAGCTTATTGAGTGATTTTTGATGGTTTGGAATGGTTTTGGTATGAGTTATGTGGTTCTGATGCTTTTTATTAACCTTCTGTAATTCTCTGTTGAGCTTCTGTGAGTCTCTGTAGACCTTCTGTATGCTTCTGTATGTATTCTGTTAGATGAGAGTGAAGTTTGGAAAAGTTTTCTAGCCTTGGAAAGAGATGAATACAAGTGCAAAAGAGCTAAAAGAAGTCAAAGAAGTAGCTGCTGAAGACTCAAGTAAAGACTGGAGTGAAGTGACAGTGACATTGTAGTGGCTCTGGTGCCTCTTCATATCAGACATACCTCTTGGAAGGTGTATCCACGACCTTAGAAGGATTATTGAGGGTTATTATTGAGTGATTGTAGTGAGGATATGATGTACTATTGATGGAGAGAGAGAGAGAGAGAGAGAGAGAGAGAGAGAGAGAGAGAGAGAGAGTTAGAGATAGTCAAATCTATCAAAACAGTGTGATTGTATGTGAGAGATTGAGAAAGAGAACTATGAAGACATTGAAGATGAATAATATGTGATGTATTTCCATTCAAAGATGGTGTATTCTCCTGTGTTCTTTGTTCTATTGATGGATTTTGTGAAGATGTTGGAGAATATGGTTGATTCTATCAAATCCGTGGGAGATATCTACTATGATGCTGCGTGAAGAATTGCTGTTTTCTTTGTTTTGATGATTAAAAGAATGAAATAAAAGCTTGTTGATGTTACAAGATAGATTTTCTTGCAAGAGAATTCTTTTTTCCTTGGTCTTCCTCTTGGGGCTCCATGTTTTTGGTGCGCAGCCGGGGAAATTGCCATCAACGAGCACCAGAAGAGGTTGAAAATGAAGGAAATGGCATTGCCAAGAAGAGAAGAATTCAATGGATGTTTGTAAAGTTCCTTCTTCTACTGAAGAGTTGGAATTTCTCATAATCAAAGCCACTTTCCACAAGAATTTCATCCCACAATGGCGGAAACATATCACCATCATGATGCATGCTCTATGTGTTGGACAGTTTCCTCTTCCTCTTGAAGCAGCAAAAACTTGCATCTTGGTGGCAAACTGTTTGGGAACAAACTGAAGAGTAGAAATAGAGAGAATGACCATCCATGGAAGATTTGGCATTCATTGAGAAGTTTCCAGATATCATGAAGTGGGAGATTGTGAAGAAGCTTCAGTAGTCGTGGTCTGTGGAGGTTCACAAAAATAAGAAGGAAAAGAGTTGGAACTTGTTCGTAGATGCTCAACACCAAGATACATGGGATGCTTGGTGCATTGATAATCTTCTGTTTGTTCAATTGGCAACCCACTGGAAGTTGGTAGACAGAGTGTTCTTTACAACATATACTGTTGAAACCATCAGAAGCTGGCATTACTATGATGATGGCACCACCACAATGCTTAGACGTATGCATTTTGACACCTTCAGAACCGAATACATTCCTCTGTGTAGTGGCATGAAAGTAGAATTCAGAGACGTTGAGAATGAAGAAGTAGAAGAAATGTTGGCAAGAGAGTCCTCCAGAGACTGAAGCCTTCTATTATCCCTCTGTGGAGTACTAACAACATAGTGGAGCCAACCCCCTGATGAATGACGCAATAAAGAGACAAGCATTAGAACAAGTCCGGAGGTACGTGAGACGAGAGAAGGCAAGAATCAAAGCCGAGAATGAGCTCGCAGGAGAAGCCGCCTTTGACGCCCTTGCGGAACTCTTTACAGAAGTCCCAATGGCACATCAAGCCCTTCCTCCTCCTGTTGGAGGTCCACTTCCAAGCCAGATCCGTCCTGGAAATATTGATGACAGGCCATCGAATGTAGTTCCATTGCCAATTTTTAAGGGAGAGCACAATGAAGACCATGATCTTCATGTAGCAGAGTTTATGGTAGTATGTGTGGCTAACAATGCCAGAACCCCTGAGCATTGGTTAGCAATATTCCCCGCCACTTTCAAGGGCATGGCATTTCAGTGGTATGAGAGACAAGCAGCATGAACTTTTGGCACATGGGACGACCTGAAGTTGGCCTTACTAAATTTAGGCGTGAAGGTTTTGAAGAGCGGATGCAAGAGGAATTTATGAATTTAAGTCAGTCCTCTGGAGAAAGAGTAGAAGCTTATGTCTGACGAATGGAATCCATCCTAAAGAGATGGACTAACCATAATCTAGATGATGGCATTCAAAAGGGGGTGTTTCTCAGAGGATTACAACCAAAAGTCCGTAAGTTTGTGGAGCTGCAAAGACCAGTCACACTGCAAGCTGCAACAGAAGGTGCAAGACTGTACGATGAAGTGGAAGCTAGAATGGCGATGAATCCAGGAAGAGGAGTCCTACCTCCTCTGATGCCAGGAATGATGTACCCACCAAATGCAATCCCAGGGACTGTCCCCTACCCCTACCAACAGATGCCCCCAGTATCACAGTACAGTGCACCAAATCCAGAGTGGCCACAATCAATGCCTCAAATGATGGCTCAACCACAACAACAATGGTCTCAACAAATTTCCCCAATGTTAAATCAACAGCAACAGTGGAACCCTACCAACTGGAGCCAACAGCCAACAGTTCAAGTAGGAGCTCTGAATCAGAATCAGAACAGAGACCCCTCTGCACTAGCCCAACCTGTTTATGCAGTGATTACAGAGACTCCTCAAAACCCTACTACTAGTACCTCAGGAGGAGAAAGCTTGAAGGATTATTTATCCAACTCAGTTGCAAATATCAAAAAGGAGTTGATGGATGTGATTACAGAGCAGCTACAGACATTGAAAGTGAATACCGCCAGCATATCCAACGTTGTAGGAGCAGGAAGAGATGTGATGCGGTCAAATACTTGGTGTGGTAAGTGTCATCAAGCAGATCATTTTGCCATTGAATGTACACAAAAACCAACCCTTCTTGGAGCTTTCTGTTTCTATTGTTTGCGGAAGAACCATACAGAGGATATTTGCTCTCTAAAGGAGATGCATGATAGGAGAAGGAAGGAAGAAGACGCAAGATTCAACTTGCTGGAATCCAAAATGACAACACAGGATATTTGACCCAAGCCTAGAGTGTTTGGTCCTAATTTCGGTCCAAGAAAATTTCCCTCTCAAAGTTACAGAGGAAGACAGTTTGGCGGTGGTCAAAGATCAGAAGTAGAGTGTTACAGATGCGGAGAAAAGGGACACATTTCACCAAATTGTCCAAATCCCAGAAGGTCAGTGGATTACAAGCCCTTATGCAGTCGATGCAAAAGAGAAGGCCACACTGCAAAAGACCTGTCCAAGCCCAGCCCTAGTGAAAAACAGTGCTACTGATTGTCCGGCCAAGGCCCAAGAGTCTACTTCCAATTTAGTGGAATTGGAAGTTGCTGCCATCACGCGTGCAAAGAAGAAGGAACAACCTATCCATAAAGAAAATAATCCTCCTGCCAGAACAGTGAAGTTCAATCTTTCAACAGAAGAACAGAACATAACAGAGCCTGACAGTGCCGTATAGAGCACCACAGTGCCAGAGAGAGTCACAGAGACAATTTCAGAGACAGGACCAGAGGTCCGGGAGATAGAAGAGGAGGAAGTGCCACAAGTGGCAGAAGAAGTTCCCATGATGCCCCTGTTGAAAGAAAAAAGGAAAATAAAAATGGGTGTTGCCCCATTCCCGAACTGGTTAGAGAAGCCAGTGGATCCTATTAAGGAATACGATCTGGTCAGAAATCTAGATACCTTTAAACCAAACCTCACATTTCGACAATTATTGATGTTGTCTCCCAATTGCCGAAAAAGGTTCAAAAGTATACTGACAAGAAGACGTGGCTTAAGGATTTCTCCCCCAACAGCAACAAATTCCAACAAAGCTCTAGAGCCTGTAAAAGAAGTGGACGTGGCTAACACCTTCCTAGATCTGAGTACCCCAGAGACTGGCGTGTGGATAGAAGGCTGCTTTATTGCAAATGCACTGATTGATGGTGGCTCATCAGTAAACATAATGACGGATGTGACAATGAAGGATCTAGGCCTACAAGGTGTGCAACCAACCCAATGGCTCATCAGACTGGCGGATCAGAGCAGAATCAAGCCTTTGGGCATTCTCCCATATGTGAAGACTACAGTGGGGGGCTGGAAAAGATTATTGGCTAACCTATCTGGTGGTGAAGCCAAACTCTTATGGTACATCCTACCCCCTATTACTGGGCAGACCATGGCTTTTTGAAGCCAAAGCAAGGACGGATTGGTTCAAAGGAACCTTGACCTTGGGTAGAGGACCTAATAAAGTGGTGCTGCAGCTATATGGTGCTCAAAAATGACATGGATCCACCTCCTTGGAATTATCTTCTAACTCCCCTAATGAGGCTACAAATGGAACATCAGCAGACGAAGATGCTGTCAAACAGATCCTTCCCAAGAAAACAGTGGCACGTTTCTTAACAATAGATATTGTAAGCCAACTCCCAAAAGATGCAAAGTCCCTGTCAATGGGTGAATACTTCCTGCCTGAACCAAGAATGACTTCCGAAATCACCTCTGACAGTGAGATAGAAGCATGGATGTACTACTCTCCCTGTTACATGGCCATAGCAAAGCCACATACCGAGGCAGAAGATAAAACAGAGAACCTGTTCTTCTCTTACAGAGCTTCTACAGAGACAGAGACAGATACAGAGACAGAGACAGAGACATATACAAATACGGAGACAGAGTCTAAAGAGGACGGAGATGATACGGAAGAAGAAGGTTATGAAAGCGAGATGGAAGAATCTATCCCACCTGAAGAGGATACATATGAAGAAGAAGTACCAGAAGCATACGAGCTCATGCTGTGGGACAGAATGGCGATGGTACCATTTGGTCTCGTAAATGGATTTTCTCATATGCAAAATCCTTATAAGAAATGGTTGAAGAAGGACAAGTCATCTTTCAGTAGTGGCTCATGCCGCCCTCACCCACCTTTGCCAAGAAATGATGATGATGATGCACCGTGCCAACAAGCACTAGTCCCACAAACCAAACAGAAATCAAAGGGTCCCTGTTATGTGATGTTCCTGGACGCGTCATCAAAAGATGAGTCTTCAAGACAAGAGGTAACCAATCTCGAAACCAAACGTGAAACGGTTCTAATCCCATTTCAACATCTCAAGGGGCAACCTAAGTCTCCACCAAAAGAAGAAGTTGGGTCTAGTGGGACATCAGAAGAGGACACCACCCCCTTTAAGGAGTCAGATCTGTATCCAGAAGCAGTTCGTGGGACCTTCATCTGTGAAGTAGAAGGTGAAAGGCAGTTAATCTTTGTGGATGCAGATGGCATTGAATGCCATTTGAAGGTGGGTAGCAGCCTACCAGAAGAGGATTTGTCAACTTTGTACAACTTGTTGAAAGAGAATTTGGACGTGTTTGCGTGGTCCTACAAAGACCTAAAGGGGATTGATCCCACAATATGTCAACATCATATTGACTTGGAGCCTGATGCCAAGCCAGTACGGTAACGACAGAGGCGAATGAACCTGAATTATTCAACCTTGGTGAAAGCAGAGCTGCTGAAGCTTCTGGCAGCCGAGTTCATCTATCCAGTAGCAAATAGTGAATGGGTTTCACCCATCATGGTTGTATCCAAGAAGAATGGCAAGCTTCCTATATGTGTGGATTTCCCCAAGTTGAACTCCAAGACCAAGAAGGATCACTTTCCTATCCCTTTCATAGACCAACTGTTGGACACAGTGGCAGGACATGAGCTTTTATTCCCTTTTAGATGGATTCAGTGGATATAACCAAGTGCAGATAGCTGAAGAAGACCAATCTAAAACAACCTTCACTACAGAATGGGAGACCTACGCTTACAGAGTGATGCCGTTTGGGCTCTGCAATGCCCTTGTTACCTTCCAGCGAGTCATGATGGCCGCATTCCAAAATCATCTGCACGACCTTATTGAGGTATATTTGGATGACTTTTGTGTCTATAGTTTGATCCTGAACACTGGGGACATTTGGAACAATGCTTTGACCGATGCCGGGAGTATGGGATTTTCCTCAACCCCAACAAATGCATCTTTGGGATCTCTTCTGGAGTTCTGTTGGGCCACATTGTCTCTGCACAAGGGATATCAATAGACCCTGCAAAGATCGAAAAGATTGCAGCTCTGACAGCACCCACCAACCTCAAATAGTTGAGGGGATTCCTAGGCCACGTGGGTTACTACAAAAGGTTCATAGCCCATTTTGCAACAAAGGCAACCTCCTTGCACAAGATTCTAAGGAAAGATGCAGAGTTTATTTGGACGGAAGAATGTGACAAAGCCTTCAACACTCTGAAGCAGTGTCTGATTGAGGCACCCATTCTGCAGCCTCCTGATTAAATGAAGGAGTTTCATGTATACACTGATGCATCAGTTGAAGGGCTAGGTGCTGTCCTATGTCAAAAGGGCCCCTTGAAATTAGATCAACCGATCTATTACGCAAGCCGAAAAGTCACTGATAGGGAATGGAACTATACAGTGACAGAGCTGGAGTGCTTGGCAATGGTGTTTGCCCTAGAGAAGTTTCGCCACTACCTACTGTCTACCCACTTTAAATTTTATGTGGATCATGAGGCCCTATCCTTCTGATGAACAAAGCAGACGTGAAAGGACAACTGATGAGATGGTTGCTCTTGTTCCAGGAGTTTGACTTTGAGGTAATTACCAAACTTGGTCGTTCCCATGTTCTGGCTGATCATCTGTCGCGTATCCCACAGACTGCAGACGAGGAGCAGGATGATCCAGACCTCCCTGATGCTTCCCTATTCCTGGTAGAAACGGTAACCCCTTGGTATGCAGACATTTCCAATCTGCTGGCAACCCAACAGTACCTTCATGGCATCTTTAGTCGGGAAAGGAAGAAGCTTATGTTAGAATCATCCCCCTATACCCTGTTAGGCGGCGCACTGTACAAGAAAGGCAAAGATGAAGTGCTTAGAAGATGTGTTGCAAGAGATGAGATTGGGATTGTTCTAAAGGCTTGCCATGACGAGCCGTATGGAGGCCACTTTGCAGGAGAAGCCACAGTCAGGAAAGCTCTGTTTGCAAGTTACTGGTGGCCGACCATCCACAAGGATGCGTATGATTACTGCAAGTGATGTGATTCTTGTCAGCGAATGGGGAAACCCACCAAAACAAGTGCCATGCCATTGCAACCTATCCTTCCTTTGAAGCCATTCGAGAAGTGGGGCATCGACTTCGTTGGCCCAATAGATCCTCCCACTAGAAGGAAACAGAACAGATACATCTTGGTATGTACAAATTATGTCACAAAGTGGTGTGAAGCTAAAGCCCTAAAGTGGGACGATGGTAATAGCATGGCCCTGTTCATGTACGAGAATATCATCACCCATTTTTGGCAGTCCCCTAGAGCTGGTAAGTGACAGAGGCACTCATTTCATTAATAAAGTCATGGAAGAGTTGATAGAGTTGTATAAGATCCGCCATCGCAAGTCCACTCCTTACAGAAATCAACAGAAAGCATCAGAACCACATAACTCATACCAAAACCATTCCAAACCATCAAAAATCACTCAATAAGCTTTCAAACAATCTCAAACCCTATCAATCAATACTCCATCCTTCCTTACACAGAGAAAACAGAACAAAACAGAAGCTATTAGGACCAAACAGAATATATTAGATCATCAACAGAACTTTACATCTCTACTAATAAACATCATGAGCTTAATAAAACCATTCCAATCTATCCAAAACACTCTCAAAACACTTCCAAACCAATCAATCATCTCATAAAACTGAAAATCACAACAAACTTGTAAAGGATATAAGAGGTTTCTTTTTCTTCTGCATCAGCATCTTCAACTATCCAACCATCAACACCATCACCGTAATTCTCCAAAAATGTAGCTCGTACGAAAGCAAATCGAATAGGCAACCACCACGATCTTATCACATAAATTAACCCACAACACAAACACTACACACAACACAACTATCTGAATGACTTCTCCAAAAAGAGAGATTTATCATTAAAAATCATCCACAATACATTGCAAAGGTATCAATGAAGATGATCCCTTTTAAAAGCTTGATGATTTCGAAAACGATCCATGGACAAGGATTCATCTACAAATGTCTTGGGAGGATTCGGAAAGAATTGAAGGCAGCACATCCTTTCCAACAAGACAAGGTATCTGCTAGGCAAACAGAGGGCATGAAAGTACAAGATATCCAGTTGTTGGGAATCAATGCTCACATTGACATTCATGCACAACTTTGGAATAGGTTTTGAATCATTATGGGAATGCCTATGCATTTACGCCAGGTACCAAGTAAAATGAGCAGTTAAGCACACAGAAGGATCTGCAGACTGAGAATATTGCTGAGCAAAATGCAAATAATTTTGATAAGCCTGACTAGCACTTATCCATTCTCTTGGGATCAATGGCCAATTGACTTGAGGTCCGATAAGGGAATCATTTGAACTCTAGCCTCTTCTTCGAAGAATCTTCTGATCAAAACCTTGATACCCACTAACCAATTGAGGAGGATTAGGAATAGAAATGTTAGGAGACGGAAGAGGGACTAATGAAAGAGGATGAAACGATGGATAGGCAAAATCATAAAATGAAGAATGGATTAAAGATGAATTTGCTGAAAATTGAAAAGATTCTGTTAAGAAAGGCGTTAAAAGATAAGCAAGAAAAGTTGATAGAATGTCAGGGGATGGAGAAGGACAAGGATCAGGAAGTAGAAAAACTCGATCTTCAATAAAAGAACAATGGATAAATATAGGAATTTGAGGAGATCCTTGAGGTTGGAAAAGAAGGGGTAAAATGACCTTTGGGTTAGATTGAAAAAGGAAAATATAAGCATCATACCTATGAGCCATGTGTTGATAATGAGTTAGGCATGGTAAGGATGGACCTAAGGCTGATCTATGATGATAGGCTTCAAAGAAAGAAGTATCAAATGGGCGTTAGTTGGAGAGATAGGCTAAAAGATCCACCCTCAGTTGGTTAATATTCTGGGCATGAGCTAAAGCTTTAACCTGATGGTGATTCAAAATGACAGCATCAACCATAGTGTGCCATGAAAACTCGGGACACTCAGCCACCTTTGAAGAATATTCCTGGAACATCTCATCAATCCTCAACTCCAAATGGCGGACATACAAAGAAGCTTGCAATATCACATGTCCGACATACCAAGCCAGATCTTCATCATCTAGAATTAGTAAATCACGCCTTAAATACATATAGGATAGAAGCATCGTATCTGGAGTGACAGAGTCTTCAAAAACCATCCTTACTACTTCTATCAGCAAATCTGATGAGACCAGGCCTCACCTCATCCATCCTTTGGAATAGGTAAATCCATCGTGGAAAGTTTTATATAGAAGGCCAACTTCTGTTATTGATAATGGACAAAAAAGGAATGATTTGGTGGAACATATTCTTGATACTACTCAAAAGAAGACCATAATAAATCAATGTGAGATTGCAATCTTTCCACCTTGGCCTGAAATAAGGGACATAATGTAGCCTGTCTTTAAAGAGCTGCCAAGTCTGCAGGGGATAAAAGAGAAACTGGTTGCACAGGACTCTGTGTATTAGACCGAGACTGAGCCAACTGATCTTCGAGTTGCTGATTTGAACATTGCTTTGGTCTAAGATAGCTGTGGTGGATTTAAACTTCTCTACTTGGGCAGCTATCACCTCCGTCATCTCTTGACTCTCCTTCTGTAACTTATCCCTCTCCTCTGTTACAGCAACTATTTGAGACCTAGCTTCTACCAACTCAGCTTTCAACTTAGAGATTTCAGCTTTCTGAGTATCCATGAGCTTACTCTGCTGCTCCATTTGCGTACAAAGGTCAGTGAATTTCTCCTGAGCAGAGGCTAACTCAGTATTGGTCTTATTCAGTTCCTCCTTAAACTGCTGAACTTCATCATAGAATGAAGAATATAATTGCTGGATACAGGCAGTCATCGAAAGTTCAATAGAACTCTGGATATCCTTGCACAGGAATGGAATAGCATCTCCTGTTACCAAGCGGTGAACAGAAGGAATAGTAAGTTCTAGCATCCCGTCTCTATGGGCTCTGAAAAGATTAGGCATCTGAAGAAATGCAGGTAAGGTGCTGCAAGACTGGGCAGGAATTGGAGGAGGAATAGGCACTGACTCAGCCACCCTCTTGAGGCGTTTTCTCTAAATGACAAGGGGAGGAGGAGAACCATCATCCTCAATTATCACATCATCATCTTCATTATGAGGCGGAGGAGGAACTTCTGGAGGATCAATTGGAGGTAAAGAAACTTCCTTTGCAGGGGCAGCATATAGAAAGAAGACATAGAGGAAGGACCCAAATGTAACATTAGTCACATTTCCTCAAGTAGCTCGGATAAAGTGGTGATCCATCTTGGAGAGGAGGTAGGTACTCCAATCAATAGTTATGCCTTTCAAAATCATTCATAAAGCTGTAAACAACTCCTTGGAAAGATAATGAGATGGGGATTTTGCAGGCATGAACTTGTCCTGAAGGAATTGGCATAGCTGTTTCCATAGGGGATTGAAAATCATGGAGACACCGACTCCTGACGTGGTAATGACCTTCTTCGGATCAAGAACATCTTGAGTTTGCTTCTGCAACAGCTTCAAAATATTGTCATTGGCGAACAACTATCTGGCAGCAAGGACAGACTCCCCACGATATGGGAGACCAAGAGCCTTGCCTAGACTCTTCGGTGTCAGAAGAACAGTAGTGCCATGGACTGGACCAGACCTCTTACTGTAAGAGGTTAAAAACTCGTCACAAATGGTAGGATCATCTGGAACCAGTGGGAAAGAAAGGCTTATGAACTTGGACAAGCCCGCTTTAGTTACAACGTCCGAATCCAGTAACAAAGAATAATCATGTAAAGCCAAAGGAACATACTGGATTGGGGGAGGAGTACGAGAGGGCGTCATTCAGATGGTTACACACACACACCACAAACACAGACAAACAAAGAGAATGCCTACAAAGCAACATACGAAAACCAAGGATAAGATATCAACCAATGTGGTAAAACGTGACTCGACCAACTATCCCCAAGCAAACCATAGCCTAGAAAATTTGACATGACCTCTACATATATGCGACCGAAAGCTTCATGCGATGCAACATGCAAACACCCAAATCCTTGTATCAGGCAATAACAGACTACAAAAAAAAAAACGGACATCAAGACTGGAACCATAACTTGACCATCAGTGGGGCAACTAATAGATTTGTACGCGCCCATCCCACGAAGCGAGTTCATTAAAAAGGGGAAATAAGTGCAGTGAGGGGGAATTAAGTTAATGAAGGGTTCATTTTATGAATTATTAAGAAATGGGTGAACTTTTAATTAAGTGTTAAACCTTAACAAGAAAACGGCGGTTCCTTCTTAAAATTTTAATTACAAATTATTAGGTTGGAGCAGTGCATTAACGCAACCCAAACTTCGATACCAGACTGAGGTCTCTAAATGCAAATTCATTCATTAAAAATTAAGGTGATGTGGAGCGTTTTTTTGCCAGCGCGTGCTTTTGTGATGGCTGGTTCATTGTTATTAAAAATATTAAGGTGCCTCTGAAGCGCACGTAGCACGTGCTCAGTGAACGGCGCGTTGATTTTAATTAGGAAAAGGTGTGTTTGGCGCGAGCGCGCGTGCCATGTTGGTGTTTAGGATTCATGTTAAAAATTAAGCGTGAATTTTGGGGTAGCGGAAAATTTAAAAAATATAAAAGGAAAAATACCTGGAAGTGGGTGTATGTGTATGCAATGAATGTGCACTTCTCAATCCCCAAAATGTAGGTCAGCAATCCAAAAAGAAAAACCACGGACTGAAAATAATTGAACACACGACATAACAAGATTAGTGTATATGAATTTGTTTGGATGATTGATGGCTTATATGTTGTTGTTGTTGTTTTTAAAAAAAAATTAAATGTTGTGTATTGTTGATTGTGTATTTTGATTTTTATGTGTTTTTGTTTGTTGTAATGTTTTTTTTCGTGTTTTTGTTGATCTTTGTGGCAAAATTTTGACAATGAAACACATATAAAACTGTTGAAGATTTTCAGCATCAATCCACCACGTGTGACCAAGGTATCTGGATTTTTCCAAAATTTTCAGCTTGTGTTTGGAATTAAAGAGGATTTTTCATGAATTTAGGTATTTAATGAAGCATTTTTCCATAAAATAATAATGGAATAAATTGACACAGCATTTTCAACTCAAGAAATATTCCAAAAATAAGCAAAGAAGTTGATGGAATTTTTAGGAATTGTTTTGCAATTAAATTGATATTTTAACAAATTTTAATGAATTTTTTGCACATTTTGTGTGTATTTGTGAAATAATTTTTACTTTAATTTTTTTTTGAAATTTATGTCTAAGATTTTTAGTTTGGAAAAATATTTCAATTTACTGCAGAAATATTGGAAAATTTTTAGAAATTTTCTATAATTTTTTTAATTTTAATTGATTTTAATATTTTTTTTGAAATTTCCTGCACCTCGTTCTGATACATGGATCTTTCGATATTAATTTTCATTTGCGTTTTTGGACCCGTTTTTTGCGTTTTTTTCATGTGAACACCCTGTCTTTTCCCCAGAACCCCAGTTGCACGTTTCCTTTGTCTTCCCCTTGCTGTCCTGCCTAATTTTTGTTTTATGGCATTTCGTTTTGATGCTTGGATTGTGAGATATTAACTTTTCTTTATTTTTACATGTTTCGCGAAACTCGTCCTGCGTGTGAACGCGCCCATTTTCGCTTTCATGCATCTCCACATGCCCCGGTCGCGTCCACGTGCCCCGTACCGACATCCCGGCGCCATTCCGATTCCGTCACGGCAAATTTTTTTACCCCGCCGCGTGCACGTACGCGGGACGGGGGCACGCCTTTCCTTTATTTACTTTCTTTATTCTTTTAACAAAAAACAAAATTTTATTTATTTTAAAAAACAATTTCATTATTTCCCTCCCTTTCCCCCCGGGCACCCTCCCCTCTCCCACCCACCCCCCCTTTCTCTCTCCCCGACCCCCAACCACCTCCCTCCCCATTCCCCCCCTGCGTCCCCTTCTCCCTCCCTCTCCCTTTCTCCTCTTTTCCTCCTCCTCATCTCCTCCCTTCTCCTCCTCTTCTCCTCCCTCCCTCGTCGCTCTCGGCGCTCCTCTTGTCGCCAGGCCCGCGCGCCCGCTTGCCTGGAGTCTTCCCCTGGCACCTCCCTCCCACCCGCCTGTTGGGCCCCTCGCCCTCTCTCCCTTCGTCGACACCGTCCCCCCCCTGGCGTTGCTCGTCTACGCTGCCGCTGGTGTAGCCGCCCGCCGTCCTGTGTAGCTGCCCGCCTGGTGATTGTGCCCGCGCCCCCAGCCACCCAATTCCCCACACCCCTACCAATCCCCCCAACCCACAACTTCTCACAAGCCCCAAGTCCCACCCATTGCCCCCCCCCCCCCCCCCAATTCCCCACACCCCCCCAGTCACACACCTCCCTCCCACAAGTCCCCCATCCCCCCCGGTCATCCCCCGTCACCCCATTTTAAGCCCCCTTCTCACCCTCTTTCCCCTACCCCCCGCAGACCACCTCCAAACCGAAAAAGGAAACCCCTGTAGAAACCCGCATAAACCCTTCTCAGCCCCCTGTCCCACGCAGGGTATATGCGCGCGCGGAGTCGTATGTGCGTTGATCATGCGGGAGTCCGTTAGCGACCATTCACGCGCGGGGATGCGCGTTTGCTTGTCCGTGTGGTGATGTGCACCAGCCAGCTGTTCACACGCAGCTGACACGCAATCCATTTCCGGGTATATATTCCCGAATGCTTAATTTCCAAACCCGAAAAATCTTAAAAATTTCAAAAAAATAATTAAAAATTAATTAAAATTTTAAAAAATATAAAAAATTCTTCAAAAAATTACAAATATTTTTGCAATAAATTAAAATATTTTTCCAAACTAAAAATCTCAGAAAATTCTAAAAGTAAAAACTCTTTTAAAAATACACACAAAATGTGAAAAAATTCATTAAAATTGGTAAAAATACCAATTTAATTGAAAAAAAATTCTTGAAAATTTCATCAATTTCTTTGCTTATTTTTGGATTTTTTTCTAAGTTGAAAATGCTGTGTCAATTTATTCCATTATTATTTTATGGCAAAAATGCTTCATTACATGCCTAAATTCATGAAAAATCCTCTTTAATTCCAAACACAAGCTGAAAAATCTAAAAAAATCCAGATACCTTGGTCACACGTGGTGGATTGATGCTGAAAATCTTCAACATTTTTATATGTGTTTCATTCTTAAAATTTTGCCACAAAGATAAACAAAAACACAAAAAAAACACATTACAACAAATAAAAACACATAAAAACCAAAATACACAATCAATAATACACAACATTAAAAAAAAAAAAACAACAACAACATATAAGCTATCAGTCATCCAAACAAATTCATATACACTAATCTTTCTATGTCGTGTGTTCAATTATTTTCAGTTCGTGGTTTTTCTTTTTGGATTGCTGACCTACATTTTGGGATTGAGAACTGCGCATTCATTGCATACACATACACCCACTTCCATGTATTTTTCCTTTTATATTTTTTATTTTTTCCGCTATCCCAAAATTTACGTTTTATTTTTAACATGAATCCTAAACACCACCATGGCACGCGTGCTCGCGCCAAACACACATTTTTCTAATTAAAATCAACCCGCTGTTCACTTAGCACGTGCTACGTGCGCTTCAGAGGCACCTTAATATTTTTAATAACAATGAACCAGCCGTCACAAAAGCACGCGCTAGCAAAAAAAGCGCTCCACATCACCTTAATTTTTAATAAATGAATTTGCATTTAGAGACCTCAGTCTGGTATCGAAGTTTGGGTTGCGTTAATGCACCGCTCTAACCTAATAATTTGTAATTAAAATTTTAACAAGGAACTGCTGTTTTCTTGTTAAGGTTTAACACTTAATTAAAAGTTCACCCATTTCTTAATAATTCATAAAATGAACCCTTCATTAAATTAATTTTCCCTCACTGCACTTATTTCCCTTTTTTAATGAACTCGCTTCGTGGGATGGGCGCGTACCAATCTATTAGTTGCCACCACTGATGGTCAAGTTATGGTCCAGTCTTGATCTCCTCAATTCTCAGTAAATCCATCTTTAATCCATTCTTCATTTTATGATTTTGCCTATCCATCGCTTCATCCTCTTTTATTAGTCCCTCTTCCGTCTCCTAACACTTCTATTCCTAATCCTCCTCAGTTGGTTAGTGGGTATCAAGGTTTTGATCAGAAGATTCTTTGAAGAAGAGATTGGAGTTCAAATGATTCCCTTACTGGACCTCAAGTCAATTAGCCATTGATCCTAGGAGAATGGATAAGTGTTAGTCAGGCTTATCAGAATTATCTACATTTTGCTCAGCAATATTCTTAGTCTTCAGATCCTTTTGTGTGGTTAACTGCTCATTTTACTTGGTACCTGGCGTATATGCATAGGCATTCCCGTAATGATTTAAAACCTATTCCAAAGTTGTACATGAATGTCAATGTGAGCATTGATTCCCAGCAACTGGATGCCTTGTATTTTCATGCCCTCTGTTTGCCTAGCAGATACCTTGCCTTGTTGGAAAGGATGTGCTGCCTTCAATTCTTTCACAATCCTCCCAAGACATTTGTAGATGAATCCTTGTCCATGGATCGTTTTTGAAATCATCAAGCCTTCAAAAGGGATCATCTCCATTGATACCTTTGCAATGTATTGTGGATGATTTTTAATGATAAATCTCTCTTTTTGGAGGAGTCCTTCAGATGGTTGTGTTGTGTGTAGTGTTTGTGTTGTGGGTTAATTTATGTGATAAGATCGTGGTGGTTGCCTATTCGATTTGCTTTCGTGCGAGTTACATTTTTGGAGAATTGCGGTGATGGTGTTGTTGGTTGGATAGTTGAAGATGCTGATGCAGAAGAAGAAGAAACCTCTTATATCCTTTACAAGTTTGTTGTGATTTCCAGTTTGATAAGAAGTGTTAATGTATAAAGGGTTTTCCTTTATATCAGATACATGTTATAAGTTGGGGTTGTGGTTGGATAGATTGTTTTTGAATATTTATTGAAGATCAAAGTTGAGCTCTTGAATGAACTTGTATTCCCTTTTTCCTGGCTCGCGAGGACGCTTCCTTATTAAGTGTGGGGATATGTTGAGTGTTGAAATGACCTATTTTTTTGGCTGATTTTTGTTGTTTTTGAGAGCTGAATGGTTGATTTTATGAGATGATTGATTGGTTTGGAAGTGGTTTGAGAGTGTTTTGGATAGGTTGGAATGGTTTTATTAAGCTCATGATGTTTATTAGTAGAGATGTGAAGTTCTGTTGATCTGATATGTTCTGTTTGGTCCTGATAGCTTCTGCTGAGCTTCTGTTTTGTTCTGTTTTCTCTCTGTATGGAAGGATGGAGTATTTATTGATAGGGTTTGAGATTGTTTGAAAGCTTATTGAGTGATTTTTTATGGTTTGAAATGGTTTTGGTATGAGTTATGTGGTTCTGATGCTTTCTGTTGACCTTCTGTAACTCTTTGTTGAGCTTCTGTGAGCCTCTGTAGACCTTCTGTATGCTTCTATATGTGTTCTGTTGGATGAGAGTGAAGTTTGGGAAAGTTTTCTAGCCTTGGAAAGAGGTGAATACAAGTGCAAAAGAGCTAAAAGAAGTCAAAGAAGTAGCTGCTGAAGACTCAAGTAAAGACTGGAGTGAAGTGACAGTGGTGAGCTATGAAAAGACACTGTAGTGGCTCTGGTGCCTCTTCATATCAGACATACCTCTTGGGAGGTGCATCCACAACCTAAGAAGGATTATTGAGGGTTATTATTGAGTGATTTTAGTGAGGATATGATGTACTATTGATGGAGAGAGAGAGAGAGAGTTAGAGATAGTCAAATCTATCAAAACAGTGTGATTGTATGTGAGAGATTGAGAAAGAGAACTATGAAGACATTGAAGATGAATAATATGTGATTGATTTCCATTCAAAGATGGTGTATTCTCTTGTGTTCTTTGTTCTATTGATGGATTTTGTGAAGATGTTGGAGAATATGGTTGATTCTATCAAATCCGTGGGAGATATCTACTATGATGCTGCGTGAAGAATTGTTGTTTTCTTTGTTTTGATGATTAAAAGAATGAAATAAAAGCTTGTTGATGTTACAAGATAGATTTTATTGCAAGAGAATTCCTTTTTCCTTGGTGTTCCTCTTGGGGCTCCAAATAGAGTTCCAACGTATTTAATTATTTTGTAGGTAAAGACTACTAGGTATTCACTTTTGTTGGTTTTATCTTATTATTTTCTAACAATTATAAATGTTTCAATTGATGTGTAGAGTAGGTAGTGGTGGTATTGGGAAGCACCGGGCGATGGCGTGTATTTAGATTACCTAGAAGAATTATTATTTTTTATGGGAGCGTACCTTATCACTAAAGGCATGACGTCAATGTTTATTTAGGTGTGCTTATTTATTAAAGCACTCGATAAACATTTATTATTTTTGCATACGCATAGGCACTCGGTTTAATATTTCATTATTGGACATTGTATTTGGGTGTATTTGGGCACAACCCAATTTGTGGATGCCCAAATGCTTTACTCTTTATTTGGGCAAAAGCAAACACAAAAACCAAAAGCATGCTAATTGTAAATTGGGTTATTTTTTAGCTTGGATATTATTAAATCTATAAATACATGCCTTGTGAAACGCTCACACAAGGCATGGGGAGATATTGCACCCAATTTTTCTTTTTGTCTCATATCATGCAAACTCTCTTCTTGCTTTTATGAGCTTTTGCAGAGTTCTTTGTTCTTAGGTGTTGAGTGTTGAAATGACCTATTTTTTGGCTTATTTTTGTTGTTTTTAAGAGCTGAATGGTTGATTTTATGAGATGATTGATTGGTTTGGAATTGGTTTGAGAGTTTTTTGGATAGGTTGGAATGATTTTATTAAGCTCATGATGTTTATTAGTAGAGTTGTGAAGTTCTGTTGATGTTCTGATATATTCTATTTGGTCCCGATAGCTTCTGTTTTCTCTCTGTATGGGAGGATGAAGTATTGATTGATAGGGTTTGAGATTTTTTAAAAGCTTATTGAGTGATTTTTGATGGCTTGGAATGGTTTTGGTATGAGTTATGTGGTTCTGATGCTTTCTATTGACCTTCTGTAACTCTCTATTGAGCTTCTGTGAGCCTCTATAAACCTTCTGTATGCTTCTGTATGTGTTCTGTTGGATGAGAGTATAGCTTGGGAAATTTTTCTAGCCTTGGAAAAAGGTGAATACAAGTGCAAAAGAGCTAAAAGAAGTCAAAGAAGTAGCTGCTGAAGACTCAAGTAAAGACTGGAGTGAAGTGACAGTGGTGAGCTATAAAGAGTCACTGTAGTGGCTCTGGTGCCTCTTCATATTAGACATACCTCTTGGGAGGTACATCAACGACCTAAGAAGGATTATTGAGGGTTATTATGAGAGTATTGTAGTGAGGATATGATGTACTATTGATGGAGAGAGAGGGAGAGAGAGAGTCAAAGATAGTCAATTCTATCAAAACGGTGTAACTTTATGTGAGAGATTGAGAGAGAGAACTATGAAGACATTGAAGATGAATAATATGTGATTGATTTCCATTCAAAGATGGTGCATTCCTTTGTGTTCTTTGTTCCTTTGATGGATATTGTGAAGATGTTGAAGATTATGGTTGATTCTATCAAATCCGTGAGAGAAATCTACTATGATGCTGCGTGAAGAATTGTTGTTTTCTTTGTTTTGATGATCAAAATAATGAAATAAAAGCTTGTTGATGTTACAAGATAGATTTTCTTGCAAGATAATTCCCTTTTCCTTGGTGTTCCTCTTGGGGCTCCATGTTTTTGGTGCGCAGCTGGGGAAACTTGCCATCAACAAGCACCAGAAGAGGCTGAAAATGAAGGAAATGGCATTGCCAAGAAGAGGAGAATTCAATGGATGTTTGTAAAGTTCCTTCTTCCACTGAAGAGTTGAATTTTCTCATAATCAAAGCCACTTTCCACAAGAAGTTCATCCCACAATGGCGGAAACATATCACCATCATGATGCATGCTCTATGTGGTGGACAGTTTCCTCTTCCTGTTGAAGGAGCAAAAACTTGCATCTTGGTGGCAAACTGTTTGGGAACAAACTGAAGAGTAGAAATAGAGAGAATGACCATCCATGGAAGATTTGGCATTCATTGAGAAGTTTCTAGACATCATCAAGTTGGAAATAGTCAAGAAGCTTAAGGAGTCATGGTCTATGGAGGTTCACAAAAATAAGAAGGAACAAAGCTGGGACTTGTTTGTGGATGCTCAACAACAAGATACGTGGGATGCTTGGTGTTCTGACAATCTTTTGTTTGTTCAATTAGCAACCCACTGGAAGTTGGTAGACAGAGTGTTCTTTATAACATACACTGTTGAAACCATCAGAAGCTGGCATTACTATGATAATGGCACCACCACAATGCTTAGACGTATGCATTTTGACACCTTCAGAATCGAATACCTTCCTCTGTGCAGTGGCATGAAAGCAGAATTCAGAGACGTTGAAAAGGAAGAAGTAGAAGAAATGTTGGCAAGAGAGTCCTCCAGAGACTGAAGCCTTCTATTATCCCTCTATGGAGCACTAACAACATAATGGAGCCAACCCCCTGATGAATGACACAATAAAGAGGCAAGCGTTAGAACGAGTCCAGAGGTACGTGAGAAGAGAGAAAGCAAAAATCAAAGCTGAGAACAAGCTCGCAGCAGAAGCTGCCTTTGACGCCCTTGCAGAACTCTTTATAGAAGTCCCAATGGCACATCAAGCCCTTCCACCTCTTGTTGGAGGTCCACTTCCAAGCCAGATCCGTCCTGGAAATATTGATGACAGGCCAGCGAATGTAGTCCCATTGCCAGTTTTTAAGGGAGAGCACAATGAAGACCATGATCTTCATGTAGCAGAGTTTATGGTAGCATGTGTGGCTAACAATGCCAGAACCCCTGAGCATTGGTTGGCAATATTCCGCACCACTTTCAAGGGCGTGGCGTTTCAGTGGTATGAGAGACAAGCAGCAGGAACTTTTGGCACATGGGATGACCTTAAGTAGGCATTCCTCACTAAATTTAGGCGTGAAGGTTTTGAAGAGCGGATGCGAGAGGAATTTATGAATTTAAGTCAGTCCTCTGGAGAAAGAGTAGAAGCTTATGTCTCACGAATGGAATCCATCCTAAAGAGATGGACTAACCATAATCTAGATGATGGCATTCAGAAGGGGGTGTTTCTCAGAGGATTACAACCAGAAGTCCATAAGTTTGTGGAGCTGCAAAGACCAGCCACACTGCAAGCTGCAACAGAAGGTGTAGGTCTGTAGATGAAGTGGAAGCTAGATTGGTGATGAATCCAGGAAGAGGAGTCCTACCTCCTCTGATGCCAGGAATGATGTACCCACTAAATGAAGTCCCAAGGACAGTCCCCTACCCCTACCAACAGATGCCCCCAGTATCACAGTACAGTGCACCAAATCCACAGTGACCACAATCAATGCCTCAAATGATGGTTCAACCACAACAACAATGGTTCAACCACAACAACAATGGTCCCAACCAAGTTCCCCAATGCCAAATCAACAGCAACAGTGGAACCCTACCAACTGGAGCCAACAACCAACAGTTCAAACATGAACTCTGAATCAGAATCAGAACAGAGACCCCTCTGCACCAACCCAACCTGTTTATGCAGTGATTACAGAGACTCCTCAAAATCCTACTGCCAGTACCTCAAGAGGAGAAAGCTTGAAGGATTATTTATCCAACTCAGTTTGCAAATATAAAAAAGGAGTTGATGGATGTGATTACAGAGTAGCTACAGACACTGAAAGTAAATACCGCCAACATATCCAACGTTGCAGGAGTAGGAAGAGATGTGATGAGGTCAAATACTTTGTGTGGTAAGTGTCATCAAGCAGGCCATTTAGCCATTGAATGTACACGAAAGCCAACAGTCCCTGGAGCTTTCTGTTCCTACTGTTTGCGGAAGATCCATACAGAGGATATTTGCTCTCTGAAGGAGATGCATGATAGGAGAAGGAAGGAAAAAGATGCAAGATTCAACTTGTTGGAATCCAAAATGATAACACAGGATATTGGACCAAAGCCTAGGGAGTTTGGTCCTAATTTTGGACCCAGAAGATTTCCATCTCAAAGTTACAGAGGAAGATAGTCTGGCGGTGGTCAGAGATCAGAGGAAGACAGTCTGGCTTTAATCCCATTTCAACATCTCAAGGAGCAACCTAAGTCTCTACCAAAAGAAGAAGTTGGTTCTAGTGGGACTTTATAAGAGGACACCACCCCCTTGAAGGAGTCGGATCTGTACCCAGAAGCAGTCCGTGGGACCTTCATCCATGAAGTAGAAGGTGAAAGGCAGTTAACCTTTGTGGATGCAGATGGCACTGAACGCCATTTGAAGGTGGGTAGCAGCCTACCAGAAGAGGAGTTGCCAACTTTGTACAACTTGTTGAAAGAGAATTTGGATATGTTTGCATGGTCCTACAAAGACCTAAAGGGGATTGATCCCACAATATATCAGCATCATATTTATTTGGAGCCTGATGCCAAGCCAATACGGCAACGACAGAGGCGAATGAACCCGAATTATTCCACATTGGTGAAAGCAGAGCTGCTGAAGCTTCTGGAAGCTGAGTTTATCTATCCAGTGGCAAATAGTGAATGGGTCTCACCCATCGTAGTAGTACCCAAGAAGAATGCCAAGCTTCGTATATGTGTGGATTTCTGCAAGGTGAATTCCAAGACGAAGAAGGATCACTTGCCTATCCCTTTCACGGACCAACTATTGGAGAGAGTGGCAAGACATGAGCTTTATTCCCTTCTGGATGGATTCAGAGGATATAACCAAGTGTAGATATCAGAAGAAGATCAATCCAAAACAACCTTCACCACGGAATGGGGGACCTACACTTACCGAGTGATGCCGTTTGGGCTCTGCAATGCCCCTACTACCTTCCAGCGAGTCACGATGGCCAGATTCCAAAATCATCTACACGACTTTATTGAGGTATATTTGGATGACTTCTCTGTCTATAGTTTGATCCGTGAACACTGGGGACATTTGGAACAATGTTTTCACCGATGCCGGGAGTATGGGATTTCCCTCAACCCCGAAAAATGCATCTTTGGGGTCTCTTCTGGAGTTCTGTTGGGCCACATTGTCTCTGCACAAGGGATATCCATAGACCCTGCAAAGATCGAGAAGATTGCAGCTTTGACAGCACCCACCAACCTCAAACAGTTGAGGGGATTCCTAAGCCATGTGGGTTACTACAGAAGGTTCATAGCCCATTTTGCAACAAAGGCAACCTCCTTGCACAAGCTTCTGAGGAAAGATGCAGAGTTTATTTGGACGGAAGAATGTGACAAAGCCTTCAACACTCTGAAGCAGTGTCTGATTGAGGCACCCATTCTGCAGCCTCCTGATTGGATGAAGGAGTTTCATGTACACATTGATGTATCAGTTGAAGGGCTAGGTGCTGTCCTATGTCAAAAGGGCCCTCGAGATTAGATCAACCCATCTACTATGCAAGCCGAAAAGTCACTGATAGGGAATGGAACTACACAGTGACACAGCTGGAGTGCTTGGCAATGGTGTTTGCCCTAGATAAGTTTCGCCACTATCTGCTATCTACCCACTTTAAATTTTATAAGGATCATGAGGCCTTGTCCTTCCTGATGAAAAAAACAGACGTGAAAGGACGACTGATGAGATGGTTGCTCTTATTCCAAGAGTTTGACTTTGAGGTAATTACCAAACCTGGTCGTTCCCATGTCCTGGCTGATCATCTGTCGCGTATCCCCCAAACTGCAGACGAGGAGCAGGATGATCCAGACCTCCCTGATGCTTCCCTATTTCTGGTCGATACTGTAACTCCCTGGTATGCAGACATTGCCAATCTGCTGGCAACCCAACAGTACCCTCCTGGCATTTCTAGTCGGGAAAGGAAGAAGCTCATGTTAGAATCAACCCCCTACACACTGTTAGGTGGCGCACTGTACAAGAAAGGCAAGGATGAAGTGCTCAGAAGATGTGTTGCAGGAGATGAGATTGGGACTATTCTGAAGGCTTGCCATGACGAGCCATGTGGAGGCCACTTTGCAGGAGAAGCCACAGTCAGGAAAGCTCTGTTAGCAGGTTCTTGGTGGACCCTCCACAAGGATACTTATGATTACTGCAAGCGATGTGATGCTTGTCAGCGAATGGGGAAACCCACCAAAACAAGCGCTATGCCACTGCAACCTATCCTTCCTTTGAAGCCGTTTGAGAAGTGGGGCATCGACTTCGTAGGCCCGATCGATCCTCCTACCAGAAGGAAACAGAACAGATACATCTTGGTATGTACGGATTATGTCACAAAGTGGTGTGAAGCTAAAGCCCTAAAGCGGGACGATGGTAACACCGTGGCCCTGTTCATGTACGAGAATATCATCACCCATTTTGGCAGTCCCCTAGAGCTGGTAAGTGACAGAGGCACTAATTTCATTAATAAAGTCATGGAAGAGTTGACAGAGCTGTATAAGATCCGCCATCGCAAGTCCACTCCTTATTATCCCAAAGCCAACGGCCAAGTCGAAGTCACAAATCGCATCCTTTACTCAATTCTGACAAGAACAATTTCTGCACATCGTCCTGATTGGGATGATCGACTTACAGAGGCGCTCTGGGCGTACAGAACCTCCCATAAAGCAGCAATAGGACAGACACCCTTCCAGCTGGTGTATGGTACATAAGTTGTTTTCCCTGTTGAACTGGAATTTCCCTCTTTGCAAGTGGCTATCAAAGAGCGTTTAGGGGACGATGATTCACTGCAACACCGTCTCTTGCACGTGGAATGTTTGGATGAAACTTGCAGGATGGCTCTACAGTGCATGGAAGCCACTCAAGCCCGACGTAAGGCTTACCATGACGGCTTCATCAAGCACAAGGAGTTCAAGGAAGGTGATTTGGTCCTAGCCTATGATTCAGGATTTGGCAAGTTTCCTGGCAAGCTTCAACAGCGGTGGATGGGCCCATATAAGGTACTTGCTGTCAACCCTAATGGCTCTGTCCAAGTGCAGACCGTTGATGCCTCTGATGATCCCTTCCTGATCAATGGATATCACCTGAAGAAGTACTTCCCTCCTTGGGGATCTTGACAATCACGGTCACCTAATCCTTCCCCCATTGGTGTGGCATTGTAACTCTTATGATGCTACTTCTAATAGCCGTTCTTCAGCCACTCCTGATGAGATGGACACAACCCTCTGTCCCCTCAGCCCCACCTTCCAGCCTTGACCTCTTATCCTCTATTTTTCACCAGCGACAGTGGCGAGGATGGTTCTGACAAATGGTATTTCCACCATTTTCTTGCTTAATTCATATATATATATATATGTATATATATATATATATATATATATATATATATGTATGTATATATATATATATATATATATATGTATGTATGTATATATATATATATATATATATATATATGTATGTATATATATATATATATATATATATATATGTATGTATATATACATATATATATATATATATATATATATATATGTATGTATATATATATATATATATATGCATATCGGTCATGGGAGAAAAGGACTTCGGTCCCTGTCATGCCGACCTATTCTTCGAGAAAAGGTGAAGACATCCTCAGGAATAGGGGAAAACAAGAAAAAAAAAGAAAAAAAATAAAGAGAAAAATAAATGTTATGGGAGAAAAGAAAGAAATTCCCTTTCATAGTAGGCCTCGTTCCAAGAAAAGGTGTTTAACACCCTTGGGTGAGAAGCTGGCTGTGGAAAAGGTAGCAATACCCAGCACTCCAGAAAGTGGATTCATCAATCGACATTCCCAGGATCTAGTTCCGAAGTTGCCTCCCTTGGTACACTCTGTCATGTGCCTTTCTGCAGAGCGTTTGACAGTCCTCTAACAGACGCCATGTTCCTATGTAACACAACATTCGATCTGATGGCTACCTCCTTGGGTACGCCTCTGTATGGTTGCCCTCTATATCTAACAGAGAGTGAGACAGAGGGTGGGGCGAATGACCAGTCTTTCCTTTCAAATCAAATGAGAGGTGAGAAGTGTGAATGGAGTGTTGCACGCACGGGATGGGCCTCTCAATGCACAAAGCACAATTTGTTCCTGTGCACTGCACCATAAGGCTCCCTGGCCTTCCTTCTCGCACCGTATGCTGGCATAGGGCGGGATGCACAGTTGCACCATTAAATGCACACAACCACATAAGTGACCGTGAGGATTACATCAATGGATTTCAGGAAAGGGCTGCCCTTCTGTATCTTTCAACAAAGCGTGAGACAAAGGGTGGGCTGAGTGTGACTGGAGTTTCTTCGATCAATTACCGAGAGGTGAGATTGGGGGACGTTCCGACCTTTGGCGCATGGTATGTTCCCGTTTTCTTATGCACCTGTGGGATGGGTCTCTGCCGTCATCACACGACACATCACCCTGTTCTGTACACTGCACTGCAAGGCTCCCTTGCCTTCCTCCTTGCACTTATGCCAGACAGGTTGGACGCACTGATGCACCATCAACTGTGCACCCTGGCATACTCCCTCTGCACCATCCCCCTTGTCAATTCCTAAACTGGGTGTGAGCTATGGGTTTTCATTCTGATTTCCTCGAGTGATATTAGTCATGGGGTGAGTGACTACTCTTTCATTCCATATGAGTGATTGTGCGTTGAGTGCAACATTCCTCATCATCGACGAATTTCCTACGATTCCTTCAACCAACTACCTCCCTGGGTGCTGCCACGTGGTCCCTGCCACGAAGGACGTGTGCTGTGAAGATACCTTGGTACCTCTTGCAGAGCCGATAACAACACAGGACGTGCCAGCGATAGTTAACCTTGATTCTCGACAACATGGGCCAAGTTTTTCTAACCCTATACCTTGTGTTGTCAGCGATGTTCATGTTTTAAGTGTGGGGGCGTTAGCGGTTGGTCTGTTGAGTGGTCCTAGGTCCCTATTGCTTGGTCAACCCTATCCGTTAAGGTTTTATGTGTGGGGACGCGTCCCTGCGTGTCTATCTTGCATACCACCTTACATATGCCTCACTTGGATCATGCATGTATGCCATGACTTTTTTTTACCTTCCTGGGGTCCCTTTCCACCCACCCGTCTCCTGTCACCCATTCCTTGGGGCTATTTCTCCTCCATTTTTCTTTTTCCCTTATTTTTTTATGTTTCTATGTAAACGCACCCTACGTTCAATCTGACTTTACAAACCTGTTTGTCCCTTCGAACTGTCAAAATTTCCTCTTTATCTCCCCCTGTTTCCATGCACGGTTTTTGAGTTATTAATTTTTGACGAATTTTGCGTAAATTGGTCAGTTTTCCATGTGAACGTGCTTTTCTTGTTTTGTAACCGTGATTTGACGTCATAGCCCTGCCAATCACTTTCTCCCTGACATTTTTTCTTTTTACTCCGTGTCATTTTGATGCACGGTTTGTCTAATATTAATTTTTGCGGTTTCTCGAGACTTTTTCGTGCGTCTTTTTGACATTTTTCCATGTTAACCTGCCCTGTTTGCATCAGAATTCCAATTTAATTTGACAGCCGTGTCCACCGTGCCTTCCCCCACCTTTTTCCTTTTTCCTCCACCCTCTTTCGACTTCTGAATTATTAATTATTAATTATTAATTGTATTTTCGGGTGTATTTTTGGTATTTTTTGCATGTGAACCCCTCCTACTTCCGCCAAAACTGTGTTCTAACATGACAACCCTGTGCCACCCCTTCTTGCGGACATTTTTCCTTTTTATTGCATGACATTCCGGGAAGCGGTTCATCCAATATTATTTTTCGATTCCATTTTCAGGTTTATTTTTTGGGTTTTTCCCATGTGAACGCGTCTCATCTCTGTCGGAACCATGTTTTGACGTGATAGGATTGTCGGGCGTATCTTTTTGCACATTTTTCCTTCTTCTTGCACCTCGTTCCGATGCACGGATCTTCCGATATTAATTTTTGTTTGCATTTTTGGACCCATTTTTTGCATTTTTGCATGTGAACGCCCTATCTTTCCGCTGGAACCCCTGTTGCACGTTTCCTTTGTCTTCCCCCTGCCGTCTTGTACAATTTTTGTTTTTATGACATTTCGTTTCGATGCCCGGATTGTGAGATATTAATTTTTCCTTGTTGATACGTGTTTCTCGTGACTCGTCCCGCGCGTGAACGTGCTCGTTTTCGATTTCACGCATCTCCACACGCCCCGGTTGCGTACATGTACCCCGTGCTGACGTCCTAGCGCCATTCCGATCCCGCCATGGTAAATTTTTTGACCCCGCCCCGCGCACACGCGCGGGACGGGGCACGCATTTCTTTTATTTACTTTATTTATTATTTTAACAAAAACTTTTATTTATTATTTTTTTAGAAAAAACAAAACACTTTTTTATACCCCCTCCTCCCGTGTCCCTTCCCAACCGACCCCTCCCTCTCTCTCCTCTTCTCCTCCCTCCATCCTCCTCCTCCTTCCCTTCTCCCTCCCCTCCATCCTCCCTTCTTCTCCCTACCTCCTCCCTCCCACCACCCCTCTCTCTCTCTCCTCTTCTCCTCCCTCCATCCTCCTTCTCCTTCCCTTCTTCCTCCTCCTTCCACCCTCCCTTCTTCCCCCGCTCGCCTGCGGCATCCTCCCCCGTCCGCCTGGGATCCTACAGCCCGTTTGGTCCTGGCCTTCACCCGCCGGCCGCCTTGGCCCTGAAGCCCATCGCCCATTCGCCCTTCTATGATGCCGCCCGCCGCTATTGACCGCCGCCCTCGTCGCCGCCTGGGTGTTGTCGACCGCCGCCGCCTCGTAGCCCTGCAATCCGCCCCCATTCCGCCCCCCAATCCCATCCACCCCACACCCCACCTCCACAAGCCCCCATTCCGCTCCCCCAATCCCACCCACCCCGCACCCCACACCCCACCCCCACAGGCCCCCGTTCCCCCCACCAGTCCCACCCACCCCCCACAGGCCCCCATTCCTCCCCCCAATTACCCACACCCCCTCAATTACACAAACCCCCCCATAAGCCCCCCTTCTCACCCTCTTTCCCCTACCCCCCGTAGAGACCTCAAAAAATACAAAAAACGAAGAAACCTGTAGAAACCCCTCTTAAGCCCCTGATCCCTTGTCACACGCAAGGTGTGTGTGCACGCGGAGTTGTATGAGCGTGTTCGGGATCGCGGATTCATGTGCGCTTAATGACTGTTCACGCGCGAGGACGTGCGTTAGCTTGTCCGTGCGCTGGTGTGCACCAACCAGCTATTCACATGCAGCTGACACGCAATCCATTCTCGGGTATATATTTTCGAATTTTTAATTTCCAAACCCGAAAAACCTTAAAAATATATTTAAAAATTCAAAAATGTATTAAAAATAAATTAAAATCCAAAAAAGTACAAAAAATTCCTTTAAAAATTCCCAATATTTCTACAAACAATTGAAATATTTTTCCAAATTGAAAATCTCAGAAAAACTTTCAAAAATTTCTAAAAGTAAAAATTCTTTCAAAAATACATACAAAATGAGCAAAAATTCATTAAAATCGGTAAAAATACCAATTTAATTGTAAAAAAATTCCAAAAAATTCCATCAACTTCTTTGCTTATTTTTGGAATATTTCATAAGTTGATCACACGTGGTGGATTGATGCTAAAAATCTTCAACATTTTTATATGTATTTCATTGTCAAAATTTTACCACAAAGATCAACAAAAACACGAAAAAAAAACATTACAATAAACAAACACACATAAAAACCAAAATACACAATCAACAATACACAACATTATTATTTAAAAAAAAAACAACAACAACATATAAGCCATCAGCCATCCAAACAAATTCATATACACTAACTTGCTATGTCGTATGCCCAATTATTTTCAGTTCGTGGTTTTTCTTTTTGGATTGCTGACCTACATTTTGGGGATTGAGACGTGTGCATTCATTGCATATACATACACCCACTTTCATGTATTTTTTCTTTTATATTTTTTATTTTTTTCGCTACCCCAAAATTCACCCTTAATTTTAACATGAATCCTAAACACCACCATGACACTCACGCTCGCGCCAAACACACCCTTTTCTAATTAAAATCAACCCGTCGTTCACTTAGCACGCGCTACGTGCGCTTCAGAGACACCTTAATATTTTTAATAACAATGAACTAGCCGTCACAAAAGCACGCGCTGGCAAAAAAGCGCTCCACATCACCTTAATTTTTAATAACTGAATTTGCATTTAGAGACCTCAGTCTGGTATCGAAGTCCGAGATTCAGATTAATGTACCGCTCCAACCTAATAATTTGTAATTAAAATTTTAAGAAGGAACCACCGTTTTCTTATTAAGGTTTATCACTTAATAAAATGTCACCCATCATTAATAATTCATTCCAATGAACCCTTCATTAAATTAATTCTCCCTCACTGCACTTATTTCCCCTTTTTAATGAACTCGTTTCGTGGGATGGGCACGTACAAATCTATTAGTTGCCACTGATGGTCAAGTTATGGTCCAGTCTTGATGTCCGTTTTTTTTTAGTAGTCTGATTTGTCCATTTGATACGGTTAATGGTACGATGTGTAGTTTTTTTTCCTTTATTGCTTGATACGGAGAATTGGGTGTTTTCATGTTGCATCGCATGAAGCTTTCGATCGCATGTGTATAGAGGTCATGTCTAATTTTTTCTAGGCTGTGGTTTGCTTGGGGATAGTTGGTTGAGTCACGTTTTACCACCTTAGTTAATATCTTATCCTTGGTTTTCGTCTGTTCCTTTGTAGGCATTCTCTTTGTTTGTCTGTGTTTGTGGTGTATGTGTGTGTGTAACCATCTGAATGGCGCCCTCTCGTACTCCTTCCCCGATCTAGTATGTTCCTTTGGCTTTACATGATTATTCTTTGTTACTGGATTCAGACGTTGTCGCTAAAGCGGGCTTGTCCAAGTTTGTGAGTCTTTCTTTTCCACTGGTTCCAAATGATCCTACCATTTGTGACGAGTTTTTAACCTCTTACAGTAAGAGGTCTGGTCCAGTCCGTGGCACTACTGTTTTTCTTACACTGAAGAGTCTAGGCAAGGCTCTTGGTCTGTCGTATCGTGGGGAGTCTATCCCTACTGCCAGACCATTGTTCGCCAATGACGATATTTTGAAGCTGTTGCAGAAGCAGACTCAAGATGTTCTTGATTCGAAGAAGGTCATTACCACGTCAAGAGTTGGTGTCTCCATGATTTCCAATCCCCTATGGAAACAGCTATGCCAATTCCTTCAGGACAGGTTCATGCTTGCAAAATCTCCATCTCATTATCTTTCCAAGGAGTTGTTTACAGCTTCACGAATGATTTTGAAAGGCATAACTATTGATTGGAGTACCTACCTCCTCTCCAAGATGGATCACCACTTTATCCGAGCTACTCGAGGAAATGTGACTGATGTTACATTTGGATCCTTCCTCTATGTCTTCTTGCTACATGTTGCCCCTGCAAAGGAAGTTCCTTTACCTCCAATTGATCCTCCAAAAGTTTCTCCTCCGCCTCATAATGAAGATGATGATGTGATAATTGAGGATGATGATTCTCCTCCTCCCCTTGTCATTCAGAGAAAACACCTCAAGAGGGTGGCTGAGTCAGTGCCTATTCCTCCTCCTCCAGTTCCAGTGACAGTTCTTGCCCAGTCTTGCAGCACCTTGCCTGCATTCCTTCAGATGCCAAATCTTTTCAGAGCCCATAGAGACGGGATGCTAGAACTTACTATTCCTTCTGTTCACCGCCTGGTAATAGGAGATGCTATTTCGTTCCTGTGCAAGGATATCCAGAGTTCTATTGAACTTTCGATGACTGCATGTGTCCAGCAATTATATTCTTCATTTTATGATGAACTTCAGTAGTCTAAGGAGAAACTGAATAAGACCAATACTGAGTTAGCCTCTGCTCAGGAAAAATTCTCTGACCTTTGTACGCAAATGGAGTAGCAGAGTAAGCTCGTGGATACTCAGAAAGTTGAAATCTCTAAGTTGAAAACTGAGTTGGCAGAAGCTAGGTCTCAATGGTTGCTATAACAGAGGAGAGGGATAAGTTACAGAAGGAGAGTCAAGAGATGAAGGAGGTGATAGATGCCCAAGCAGAGAAGTTTAAATCCACCACAGCTATCTTAGACCAGAGCAATGCTCAAATCCAGCAACTCAAAGATTAGTTGGCTCAGTCTCGGTCTAATACACATAGTCCTGTGCAACCAGTTTCTCTTTTATCCCCTGCAGACTTGGCAGCTCTTCAGAGACAGGCTACATTATGTCCCTTATTTCAGGCCAAGGTGGAAAGGTTGCAATCTCGCATGGATTTATTATGGTCTTCTTTTGAGCAGTATCAAGAATATGTTCCACCAAATCATTCCACTTGATCAAGAATATCTTCTTTTGAGCAGTATCCTGAGTTTTCATGGCATACTATGGTTGATTCTGTCATTTTGAATCACCGTCAGGTCAAAGCTTTAGCTCATGCCCAGAATATTAACCAACTGAGGGTGGATCTTTTAGCCTATCTCTCCAACCAACCCCCATTTGATACTTCTTTCTTTGAAGCCTATCATCATAGATCAGCCTTAGGTCCGTCCTTACCATGCCTAACTCAGTATCAGCAAATGGCCCATAGGTATGATGCTTATATTTCCCTTTTTCAATCTAACCCAAAGGTCATTTTACCCCTTCTTTTCCAACCTCAAGGATCTCCTCAAATACCTATATTTACCCATTTATCTTTTATTGAAGATCGAGTTTTTCTACCTCTTGATCCTTGTCCTTCCCCATCCCCTGACATTCTATCACTTTTCCTGCTTATCTTTTAACACCTTCCTTAACCGAATCTCCTCAATTTTCAACAAATCCATCTTTAATCCATTCTTCATTTTATAATTTTGCCTATCCATCGCTTCATCCTCTTTCATTAGTCCCTCTTCCATCTCCTAACACTTCTATTCCTAATCCTCCTCAGTTGGTTAAAAGGTATTAAGGTTTTGATCAGAAGATTCTTCAAAGAAGAGGCTGGAGTTCAAATGATTCCCTTACTGGACCTCAAATCAATTGGCCAATTGATCCCAGGAGAATGGATAAGTGCTAGTCAGGCTTATCAGAATTATCTACATTTTGCTCAGCAATATTCTCAGTCTTCAGATCCTTCTGTGCGCTTAACTGCTCATTTTACTTGGTACCTAGCGTATATGCATAGGCATTCCCATAATGATTCAAAATCTATTCCAAAGTTGTGCATGAATGTCAATGTGAGCATTGATTCCTAGCAACTGGATGTCTTGTACTTTCATGCCCTCTGTTTGCCTAGCAAATATCTCATCTTGTTGGAAAGGATGTGCTGCCTTCAATTCTTTCAGAATCCTCCCAAGACATTTGTAGATGAATCCTTGTCCATGGATCGTTTTCGAAATCACCAAGTCTTCAAAAGGGATCATCTTCATTGATACCTTTGCAATGTATTGTGGATGATTTTTAATGATAAATCTCTCTTTTTGGAGGAGTCATTCAGATGGTTGTGTTGTGTGTAGTGTTTGTGTTGTGGGTTAATTTATGTGATAATATCATGGTGGCTGCCTATTTGATTTGCTTTCGTGCGAGCTACATTTTTGAAGAATTGCGGTGATGGTGTTATTGGTTGGATAGTTGAAGATGCTGATGCAGAAGAAGAAACCTCTTATATCCTTTACAAGTTTGTTGTGATTTCCAGTTTGATAAGAAGTGTTAATGTATAAAGGGTTTTCCTTTCGTTGTATTCTTTATATCAGATACAGGTTATAAGTTGGGGTCGTGGTTGGATGGACTATTTTTGAAGATTTATTGAAGATTAAAGTTGAGCTCTTGAATGAACTTGTATTCCCTTTTTCTTGGGTCGCGAGGACGCTTCCTTATTAAGTGTGGGGATATGTTGAGTGTTGAAATGACCTATTTTTTGGCCGATTTTTGTTGTTTTTAAGAGTTGAATGGTTGATTTTATGAGATGATTGATTGGTTTGGAAGTGGTTTGAGAGTGTTTTGGATAGGTTGGAATGGTTTTATTAAGCTCATGATGTTTATTAGTAGAAATGTGAAGTTCTGTTGATGTTCTGATATTATTTGTTTGGTCCTAACAGCTTCTGTTTTGTTCTGTTTTCTCTCTATATGGGAGGATGGAGTATTGATTGATAGGGTTTGAGATTGTTTAAAATCTTATTGAGTGATTTTTGATGGTTTGGAATGGTTTTGGTATGAGTTATGTGGTTCTGATGCTTTATGTTGGCCTTTTGTAACTCTCTATTGAGCTTCTGTGAGCCTCTGTAAACCTTTTGTATGCTTCTGTATGTGTTCTGTTGGATGAGAGTGTAGCTTGGGAAAGTTTTCTAGCCTTGGAAAAAGGTGAATAAAAGTGCAAAAGAGCTAAAAGAAGTCAAAGAAGTAGCTGCTGAAGACTCAAGTAAAGACTGGAGTGAAGTGACAGTGGTGAGCTATGAAGAGTCACTGTAGTGGCTCTGGTGCCTCTTCATATCAAATATACCTCTTGGGAGGTGCATCCATGACCTAAGAAGGATTATTGAGGGTTATTATGAGAGTATTGTAGTGAGGATATGATGTACTATTGATGGAGAGAGAGAGAGAGAGAGAGTCAGAGATAGTCAATTCTATCAAAACGGTGTAACTGTATGTGAGGGATTGAGAGAGAGAACTATGAAGACATTGAAGATGAATACTATGTGATTGAATTCCATTCAAAGATGGTGTATTCCTTTGTGTTCTTTGTTCTTTTGGTGGAGATTATGAAGATGTTGAAGATTATGGTTGATTCTATCAAATCCGTGGGAGAAATCTACTATGATGCTGCGTGAAGAATTGCTGTTTTCTTTGTTTTGATGATCAAAAGAATGAAATAAAAGCTTGTTGATGTTACAAGATAGATTTTCTTGCAAGAGAATTCCCTTTTCCTTGGTGTTCCTCTTTGGGCTCCATTGGGGACCTTCCGGCATTCACTACGCGTGCATACAACATCCGATTTGTGCACCAATGGTATCAAAGCAAAGCTGAGATCAAGGGCTTCTAAATTGCTTGCCATCTCGCGCGAAGGTGAAGCTCCTAGAATGAACGGGCTCTACAGGCTGTCTTGCAATGAATCGTCAGTACAAGCGTATTCGTGACAGTGAAGAACCCCTTGATGTGCTCTCAGATTGCGAAGGACCTCACCCAAGAGATGGAGGTCCACCTCCGAAGATCCTTTGTAAGTCTTTTTGTTGACAGAGAGAAGCAAAGAAGAAGTTCATTAAGTTTGAACTTAAAAAGCTTAATAAGATTAAAAGAGCTTAAAACTTTCAAAATTCAACGATTGGCAGCATGAGGATGTACTCGCTGAAGTCGTCACCATCAAGAAGATATCATCGTCCTGTCCGCCGCTGATCAAATGATTTAGTTAAGCTTTTTATATAAAGCTTAATGTTCTAAGCCTTACTAAGACTAAAAGTTCAATCTTTAATCTCTTTCATAGTGGGTATTCACACCATATTACTCCCGAACCAGTTTCATAGTCCCAACAAGCCTCTGTTTACGCCTGCAATTTGGCAGAGTTGATTCATAGCAAGCAGGCTGTCACACACAGTCTATGCGAAAGATTTTTTCGCTTCTGTTCAATTTCCATACCTCTGAAAGAAGCAAGATCGTAAAAGCAAAAGCCATATTAAAAAAAAGCATTGTGAACCCAAATTTGAGTTACGCTCATCCTTCTAACGAGATTTCGAGCATGTGAGGTTGTTTGAGATTTTTGCAGGATGTCCGATCAAAACATGAAGATTTTATGGGCAAAGGTGATTTGCCGGAGCCGACTATGGAGAAAAAATTGGATCTAATTATGATGCAACTTCAAGAAGAGTGAAGAGCACGTCAAAATTTGGAAGCACAATTGGCTACACTTCAACGATCCATTGTCGATCAAGACAGAGCGCAACCTGAAGATGTTATTCGATATACGATTGACATGACACTTGATGCACAGTCTCTCAAGAAAGAAGCCAAGATAAGTAAAAGAATTTTCAAATTCCGTACTTTTAATGAGCAAGGTGATGGCAAAATTGTTCTTGCTTTCATCAGTCAGTTTGATGACTATTTTCATGAAGAGTAATATGCTGAAAACGATAAACTTAAATGCATCACTTACTGTCTAGTAAAAAGAGCATCATTATGGTGGAATGCTGTCCACAAGAGTGTTGATTGTCCCTCTACTTGGGAGGCCTTTCAAAAGAAATTTTGGTAGAATTTCCTTCCACCTCAATTCCATGAAAAAGCAATCAAACAGTGGGATCTTCTACAACAAAGAGATCGTGAATCCATTCCGTAATACATTGAGCATTTCTGGAGTGCCTTACTACAACTTCAAATGCTTGAAAATGTTCCTGAGACGATCCACAAGTGCAAGTATATGTCCGGTTTGCTTGGTCACTTCTATGCGGAAGTGAATATGTTTAAGCCAAAGACTTTAGAGGACGTAATTTCTTTAGCACATGATGCTAAAGATAAAATTTGTGGATAAGAAAAGTGATCACAATAATTTTTGACTAATGGTAACTTTGGTACAAAGCAATTCAATTCTAACTTCCAAAGATTCAATCAAATTCGATTTATTCATTCTTCTTTCCGTAAACCTTGGATTCGACCTCTTGCTTTACCATCAAACACACATTCAAACCCTAAGCCTTCTTGCTAGCCAAATCCCAACAATTCCAAATTTCCAATCATTACTAATAAAGTCTCTAAAGCAAAGTTTATAGTTTGCTACAAGTATCATCAACTTGGACAATTAGCGGTGAACTGTCAATCCAAGAAGCAAACTGTTCAAATAAATCACTTAGGATCCACCGAAGATGAAGACCATGAAGATATGCCAGACTTCACTGAAGATGATGATGATATTGGCGATGCTTCAAATACTTTACTAGGTATGCCAAATCCTCATTCATTATTAACAATGAAATGTTTTGTGCATGGTCAAGAAAAGATTGTTTTGCATGATAATGGAAGCACGCATGATTTTATTTCTGCAAAGTTGGTAAAGGAATTGAATTTACCTACTGTTCCAACTCATTATCTCATAAAGGCTGCATTCTTAGGCACTAGATACAATGGTACACAAGAAGTTCATGACTTAGAGATTAAAATTGGTGATTATATTGAGTGCAGAAATTTCTTGGTTGTGCCTTTGCAAGCTAGTGATATTACTTTAGAAATGCCTTGGCATCACAAATATAATCCCGACATAGATATTCCACACATTCCATGAAAATTCATTCTAATGGAAAACAAATTACATTACATGGAACGCATACCTTTGATCATTTTCCCCTGCTTAGTCACACACAGGCTAAACATGCAATGAGAAAAGGTAGTAAATCATACTTAGTATGAATGAATGAAATTGAAGCTTAGGAAAATTAGATGCTTCTTAGGCATGCACAATTTCTTTCACAATTTAAAGATTGTTTTGCTATTGATTTACTACCTGGTTTACCACCTACACATTTTGAAGACCATAAAATAGACTTAATCCCTAGTTCTGATCTACCATGTAAAGCACCTTATAGACACAATCAGATTGAACAAAAAGAAATCCAAGCACAAGTTGAAGAACTATTGAACCGAGGACTCATTAGGCCCAATAGTTCTCCTTTTGGTGCACATGTCCTATTAGTTAATAAGAAAAATAATACCTATAGGATGTGCATTGACTATCATGCCCTAAACAAGATCACTGTTAAGAATAGATATCTGATCCCTAGGGTAGATGACCTCATGGATAAGCTAGAAGGAGCCACTATTTTTAGCAAGATAGATCTCAAATCTGGATATCATCAAGTATAATTGAATACACCTGACATTTTCAAGACTTCATTTATAACTTAGTTTGGTCATTATGAATTTCTTGTTATGCCTTTCGATTTGACCAATGCACTAGCTACATTCAGTCGTATGATGAATCGTATATTTTTGAAGTATCAGAATTGTATAATTGCTTTCTTTGATGATATATTGGTTTTTAGTAAGAATGAAAATGAGCATTGTGAATATCTATCTTCGGTTTTCAAATCATTGAAAGAGAATCAATTATATGCTAACCTTGACAAGAGTGAAATTTTCCAAACCCAAATTGAATACTTAAGTCACATTGTTTCTTTTGATGGTATTCATGTTGATCCTAAAAAGATAGAGGCAATTTTGAATTGGCCAATACCTAAAAATGTGCATGAGTTACTTTTTTTCTTAGGTCCTACCAACTTTTATAGAAAATTTGTGAGAAATTTTTCATTGCTTGCATTACCTTTGATGAAATTGTTAAAGAAAGGTGTTGTGTATCATTGGTTTGATAATCAACAAAAGTCTTTTGATTTATTGAAACATGCTTTAACACATGCACCTATTTTGCAATTACCTGATTTTAATCAACCATTATTTCTAGTAGTCTCATTGATGCTTACGGATCAGGAATATTATTGGGGGTAAAGGTGCCTCTGCCTAGCCACCCGTGTATTACTACATTGATAGTCACTGCCACTACACACTGCAGGTGGTGGGCGCCCACCACTGTCACTTTATTCTTTATTCTTTTAGTGACAATTTGAATAAAGGAAGGCCCAATCACACATTGTGACTGTTGGAGTTCCCATTTCTAGTCTCTCTCTTTCTTGCTCTTGGTCTCCGCCATAGCTCTCGAGTCCAACCTTCGATCCATCGCTCCCTTTCAACTGGTATCAGAGCTTTGCTTTCCGAATCTTGAGCTTGGTTCGTGGCATTCTCAGCATCCCATCAACTCCCTACTTGCATTGGGTCTCCTTCCTGGCAGCCATATTCGACTCCTTCGAGCTCCCATCACTCCCCGGCTTCCTGAGCACCTTCCCGGCATTGTTAGGCACCTTCAGGGCATTACATTAGAGGTATTTGATCATTTTCTTCAAGGTTTACTTCAATTCTTAGGTCTCACAAGCTGTAAACAAGATTGGGACAGCCACCATTGAAGCTCCCTTGCTTCATATCTCACTTGCCTTTGAACAAGACTTGTTAGAGCTTGTTTGAGGCCTTCCTTGGCTTTAACCGGACCCCTTCGAAGCTTAGCCACCATTATTTGCAGCCCCAAGACCAGCATTTACAATTGGAGGAATCACGCAGCCCTCCCATATGTGTCTTTAGCATTGACAGTCACACCAGCAGCTCTCCCCCTCCATTGGCACTTGGAAAGGCTCCATTTCGGGCATATGAATATGCTTTGATGCTTGGTTTTGATGGTTGATGTGTTGGCATAGCATTTGGACTGATTTAACACTGTTTTGGGACTATCATAACAATCCACAGGCAATTTATGACAGTGTTACACTGACATTTGATGCTACAACTTGTTTGGCATTGTCATTTGGTGCCCGGGTGGTCCCGTTTGATGCCTGGATGTTAGGGGAATGTATGCCTATTGTTTGGCAACCATTTGGAGCTGATTTTGGTGCTAAAATTCTCAGTTTTGAACAATAAATCACTGCTGTACACAGTTGGGCTGAAGTCATTTTACTCATATATACTTATGCCTATGCCTTTCGGGCTATGTTGTGGACATATATGGTGATGTATTGACACTTGGGGCTCGACATAGAGCTTGGTTTTGATTCGGGATCGTTGGTTGAGCTTGAGCTCGCTTTGCAAAGCATTTGGATGCTCCGTCTTGGATGTACTTATGGCATGTATGTTGCTTATGTCTGACCGTCTTGACATGGTTGGCCTATGCCATAACTACATGCTAGTTACATTGTTTGGAGCCTATTGCTATTGGAGCTCGGTCTTGGCTTGACCTTGGATTCTCGGAGCTTACTTGAGCTATTTATTGGCTTGCCAGAGTTGTATCTTGGGATGTATTTGATGTCTTACATGCTTATGGATGCTACATACGGATGCTCTACTGCCTACATATGGCTTTTGTGCCAGTGGGAGCATTCTTGAATGCTTATCAAACATTGAGCAGGTGGTACTTTTATGCATTGAGCCGTTACATGCTATTGAGTAGTTATAGACACTTGAGACTTTGGGACTTCTTACCTTTTGGGATGATACATCATATGTCTTGGATCACTGTATGCTTATGAGCTAAGTCTCAGTTTTGGATCCATATCTTTGTGAACTGACACCTACTTGTGTCAAGTTTTGGTAGTGGCAGGAACACTTTGCCCCATTGCCTGGGGGGTGTGCCTACTTCACTGGCAGATGTTTGTATGACATAATTGGGTGTTGGATTCATACTTATCGACCGTCATATGCTTATGCTATGCCCGCATGATGCCGGCTTTGGTCTTGGCAGCATCTAATTGCCTTGGGATCCGATTTTGGCATTGTTAGCTCTCTTTTACTGAAATCTGAAATTTATTACATCAAGTATATATGTAAGGATTGACATGGATTTTTCATGCTGAAACACTCTGAAATGATGTACTTTCATTAGTACTTGGTGGGCAATAGCTTTGATTCCACTTTCCTTGCCATTTTCCCTCTATTTTGGTGATTTTTTTGTCATTTTCTACAGTAAACAGCAAGCAGTTTTGAACTGTCTACAGTCTTCTAGCCTGCATTATGGCGAGTTCGTCCACTGATCATGCTATTTTCAATATCACTAAGCTTGATGGTACGGATTACTCTTATTGGAAGAGCCATATTTGGCAGGTGTTGGTGCAGAAATCGCAGATCAAACCTTTGAGGTTAAGCAGGCATCCGCCTGCAACTATGCCAGATGAGGAATGGCTTGAGCTTGATGAGTTATGTAAGTCCACTATTGTATTGTCTCATCTGGCATAGTTGTGGGCATCCGCCTGCAACTATGCCAGATGAGGAATGGCTTGAGCTTGATGAGTTATGCAAGTCCACTATTGTATTGTCTCTCACAGAACATGTTCACTATAATGTCTTTGAGACAGAACAGAGTGCATGGCGGTTGTGGGAAAAGATAAAAAATCTCTATGACAAGAAAAGTCCAGCAAATCAGATGTATTGGTTGAAGCAGCTTATGGATTTGCACATGAAGGAGAATGTGAGTATGTCTGCTCACTTGAGCTAGTTCCATGATATACTCAAGAACTTGACTTCCCAAGACATCACATTTGCATAGGATGTCACTCCTCTTTTCTTGCTTGGTACTCTTAATGAGTTATGGGATGTATTTTGCACTGCATTATGTGCCTCTACTACTACCTTGAAATTATCTGATATTGAGAGTGCTCTTCTGCAAGAAGAGGTTAACCGCAAGAAATTGGATGCCTCTCATGTGTCTCATGCTATGACAATTAGAGGCAGGAATGATGGATATGAAAAGTATGGTAGTGGTAGTGGCCGTGGACGGGATTCTCAGAAATCTCGATCCAAGTCTCGTGGGAAGTCACGTAGCAAATCTTGTGGCAGGAATGCAGATGTTACTTGTCACCATTGTGAGAAAAAGGGCCATATTAGGCCACAGTGCCATGAATTGCGCAATGAAAGGCGCAAAGATAAGGGAAAAGACAAAGTGCAAGATAAGTCTTCTAATCGCAGCATAGTACCTGCAAAGTCCAGTGTTAAAATTGAAGAGATCAATGTTATGCGGCCTGAGAATATTGATGATGATGATTATATCCTAGTAGCTTCTTCTAGTGCTTCGCAGATGACAGAGATACACTCTATATATGCACAGTGTTGGCTCTTGGACTCAGGTGCGTCCTTTCATGTGACACCTTCCCGAGAGAGTGGTTTCATTCATACTGTACTGTTTTGGGTTCTATGCGCTTGGGTGATGACAGCTCTCTTGATATTGTGGGCATTGGTGATATTAGGCTGCAGTTTCCTTCTGGCAGTAGTTTTGTTATGCAGATTGTATGTAATGTACCTGCTTTGACATGCAGTCTCATGTCAATTGGGCAGCTTGATGAAGCAAGATATCATGTATGTTTTGGAGACTCTGCATGGAAGATCACTCGTGGAAGACTTGTGATTGCAAGAGGTACCAAGGCTGGCAGTCTTTACCCCTTGATTGTATCAGCTTCTTCCCTTGATCATGTTTTGTCTGTGGGTTCTATCCCACATGTATCTCTTTGGCATGCCCGTTTGGGCCATATGTCTTTGAAGGGAATGAAAATGCTTTTTGGTTTGCAGTACTTACCGCCCCTTGATTATGGATGTTTTGATTCATGTGAGCATTGTCTTTATGATAGGCAGACTAGGTCTACGCATAAGAAGTCTGGTAGGCCATGCATGAGTGAGCCCTTGGCATTGGTACATTCGGATGCTTATGGGCCCATGCCTTGTCAGTCTATGGGTGGTGCAAAGTATTTTGTTACAATTATAGATGATTTTTCAAGGAAATTTTGGGCTTATCCCATTAAGCTGAAATCCGATGTCTTGGCTATGTTTCAGAGATGGCTTGCATTGGTTGAGAACAAGTTTGGGTATAGGCTAAAATGCCTAAGAACAGATAATGGGGGTGAGTATGTCTCATGTGCTTTTGAGCAATTATGTGATGAGAGGGGTATAACTGTCAGTTGACCACCCCCTACACCCCCCCAGAATGGTTTGGTTGAGCAGATGAATAGAACCATCCAGGAGCGTGTACGCAGTATGCTCAGTCATGCAAGCCTAGCACAGAGCTTTTGGGCTGAGGCAATTAGTACAGCTGTGCATGTCATAAACAAATCACCATCTAGTGGTTTGGATTTCCAAGTTGCAGAGGAGGTATGGACTGGAAAACCTCCCTCTTATGCGCATCTCTGTGTCTTTGGATGTGAGACATTTTGCCATGTGCCAAGGGACAAGAGAAGTAAGCTGGATCCCAAGAGTGTCAAATGCATTTTCCTTGGTTATGGGGATGTAGGCGAGATGGGTTACCATCTCTGGGATCCGCAGGCACGGAAAGTCATCCATAGTCATGATGTAGTCTTCCATGAAGACAAAATGCATAGGCAGCCTGAGAGAGTTGCTGAGATCCATAGGGTCATATTTCAGGAGGAGCCGAGAGCTCCCACATAGCCAGTTGGACAGCCTACAGCTGCAGTAGATGCTCATGGTCAGGGTATTGGACAGGCAGCTGGGCAGACAGCAGAGCTTGCCGTGAGACGGTCTACTAGAGACAGACATCCACCTGATAGATTTCAACCCTCGATGCATTATGTCTTGGTTACAGATGCAGGAGAGCCTTTCACCTATGATGAGGCTATGCGCAGGGGTGACAATCACTCCTGGGAGAGGGCTATGCAGTCTGAGATAGAATCTATGCATAAGAATGACACTTGGGATTTGGTTTCCTTGCCTACGGGCAAGAAGGCTTTGCTATGCAAGTGGGTGTACAAGCTAAAAACTACCCCTGGACAGCCCAAGCCAGCATACAAGGCTAGATTGGTAGCAAAGGGTTTTAAGCATGAGCATGGTGTGGACTTTGACGAGGTCTTTTCTCCTATGGTTAAGATGACCACCTTGTGCTTAGTCTCGGCTTTGGTTACTCAACTTGACTTGGATTTATACCAGATGGATGTCAAGACGGCTTTCTTACATGGGGACTTGCATGATGAGATTTATATGGAGCAACCTAAGGGCTTTGGAGAACCTGGCAGGCAGCACCTAGTGTGCAAATTGAAGAAAAGTCTTTATGGCTTCAAACAGGCCTAGGAAGTGGTATCATAAGTTTGATGCCTTTATGCAACTATAGGGCTACAGCCGGAGTGCTATGGATCCGTGTCTTTACACGAAGAAATCCCGTGATAGTTCTTTATTGATTTTGGTACTCTATGTGGATGATATGCTGATAGTAGGGAAAGCTCATGATGAGCTAGATGCTCTTAAGGCTCAGCTCAAGAAGAGCTTTGAGATGAAAGATCTGGGAGAGGCCGCTCACATACTTGGTATGCGCATTAGACGCAACACGTATCAGGGACTCCTCTACTTGTCACAGAGGGAGTACATTCATAAAGTCCTTGAGCGCTTCCGCATGCAGGACGTAAAGCCTATTGGCTGTCCATTGCCTTCTTATGTGAAGGTATCATAGGTTGATTGTTCGTAGACAGAAGAGCAGAAGGCCGAGATGGCCAATATTTCCTATGCATTCGCAGTGGGCAGTCTTATATATGCCATGATAGCCACTCGTCTAGATATTGCCTTTGCAGTTGGTGTTGTGGCACGCTATATGGCTACACCTGGCAAGAAGCATTGGGATGCCGTGAAGGGTATCATGAGGTACTTGAAGGGCACTGTAGATATGTGCATATGCTATGGCAGCCAGGATACAGGAGTCATGGGGTACACTGACTCTGATTATGCAGGACATGCAGATAGTAGGAAGTCCACTTCCGGCTATGTATTCACCTATGCTGGAGGTGCTGTTTCTTGGATGTCGAGGGTGCAGAAATGCACGGTCCTTTCTATTACAGAGGCCGACTATGTTGTAGCGACTGAGGCTTGCAAGGAGGCCATTTGGTTGGGTTGTTTAGTTGCTGACCTTGGTATTGATGCTATCCCTACACTGCATTGGGATTCTATGAGTGCTATTCATTTAGCCAAGAATCCGGTCTTCCATGCGAACACGAAACACATTGAGGTGAGGTATAACTTCATAGGTGGGGTCTTTGAGGACAAGTCTGTTAATCTTGTCAAGATCTCGACTGACTAGAATCTTGTAGATCTACTCACAAAAAGCCTCTCTACAGAGCGCTTTGCCTTCCTCAGGAGGTTGATGGGCGTGGGATGAGATGACATCTTTCCTCATCTTGTTGTACATGTGTACATGTTGTACTGTCTTTTTTCTTTTTCTTTTCACTCCTCACTGGGGCAAATTCGCCTTTAAGTGGGAGGTTGTTGGGGGTAAAGGCGCCTCTGCCTAGCCGCCCGTGTATTACTACATTGACAATCACTGCCACTGCACACTGTAGGTTATTCTTTATTCTTTTAGTGATAGTTTGAATAAAGGAAGGCCCGGCCACACATTGTGACTGTTGGAGTTCCCATTTCTAGTCTCTCCCTTTCTTGCTCTTGCTCTCTCGCCATAGCTCTCAAGTCCAACCTTCGATCAGTTGCCCCCTTTTAAATATGAGCTATCATCATGCAAGATTTACATCCCATAGCTTATTCTAGTTGCAAACTTAAACCCTTTGAACTAAAGTATTCCACCTATGATAAAGAATTATTAGCTGTAGTTCAAGCCTTATGTCAATGGAAACATTATCTAATGGGATCTGAATTTATGATCAAAATTGACCAACAAAGTATCAAACATCTCCTTTGTCAACCACAAATTTTTGACCGTCATATTAAATGGGCTACTTTCCTTCAAAGTTTTCATCCATTTATCCAATATCAACTCAGAAGAGAGAATGTTTTTGCCGATGCATTGAGTAGAAGACCAAGTATCCATAATATTTCCCATCATTTGATTCCCTTATTCTTATGAAGGATACCTATGACCATGACCCCAGTTTTCAAGCTGATTGGAAAAAAATAGTCGCTAATAACTGGATTCCAATTGATTCTTTGTTTTATTATGATGGATTTATGTTTTATGAGAAAAGATTGTGTGTCACTGTTCAATTTAGATCATTTGTGTTACACGAAATTCATTGACCTCCATATCAAGGCCATACAGGTATTAATTCCACTTTAAGAACATTGGTTGGAGATTTTTACTGGCCGCAAATGGAATTTGATGTTTCTAACTTTGTTTCTGAGTGTTTAATTTGCCAAAGAGTCAAGCGACACCATGGTAAGCAATATGGTTTGTTAATGCCTTTACCAATTCGTGAACATCCACCATGGGAACATATTTCAATGGATTTTATAACTGGTTTGCCTAACACACAAGCTAATTATGATATGATTTGGACTATAGTAGATCAATTTAGCAAATAAGCATATTTTCTACCATGCAAGCAAACATTAACTGCATCTCAAGCTGCACAGTTATTTTTTAAGACTATTTTCACTAACCATGGTTTGCCAAAAGTTATTATTTCTGATCGTGATTGTAGATTCTATAATAATTTTTGGATTACTTTGTTTACTAATATGGATACTAACATTGATTTCTCATATGCATTCCATCTTAAAATCAATCGGCAAATAGAAGCTACTAAAAGTACAATTCTAGATCTTTTTTCAAAACCATAAACATAGGATACACATTTGCATCTACTTCAATTAGCATACAATAATACTGTTAACCCCAAGTCAAGATGGCAAAAGATGGAGGAAAAGCAAAGGAAGATGAAAAAAGAGCGAAGACACGCAAGTGGCCCCTAAAGATGGACCGGGGCAAAAAGCGCAACCATAAAAGAAAAGGCGTCTCAAAAAACTCAAAAAATCTTTGTAAAAGAGCGCCAGGCTCCCTCGTGTGCCCATTGTAAAATATTAGACGAGTGTAGGCTAGAGGCATGGGGCTAAAAGAGGAAAATAGAAAAAGGACCTTGCCACAATGGCCGGTCATGTAAAAAAGGGATGGGTGCCCATGGGATTTTAGGGTTTGTATATATAAAGTTCAAAAAGTGAATAAGAGATCATTCTTTGGTGTGTGGCAAAAGGAGTCTTCTTCTTCTTCTCTCCTTCTCACCTTCTTGCTTGTGTGTGCTCTTGAGAAAGGGAGTGTGAGAGTGTGAGGGAGTGAGTGTGTGAGAGAGTGAGGGATCAAAGGGTGAAGCTCTTCACCATCTCCTATTCTTCTTCTTCTCTTCCCTTCTCTCTTCTTGCGCGCGCGGCTATGGAGGATGGAGCTTGGAGGTGGAGGAGGCTTGAGGATGCTTGAGCTAGCATCTAGGATCGTGGAGATACTGGTGTGTGGAAGAGAGGAGGCAACTCATATTGGCACTAAGGTAAGCTCACTACACATGTAGGATCAACGGCGCATCGGCTAGGTGAGAGATAGCCCTTAGAGCTTGCTTGGAACACTTGAAACAATAAGCAGTCCGTGGGTCTTGGCGGTTGAGCGAAAGTTCCCACATTTTGGTTCCATTGCCGAGACCAATTGATTCAAGCTAGCTTGAGCACTAGCGCGCCTCATATCGAGCATCGAAGTAAGGGATTCATCCCCGAAACGGAGCTTGAGATAGGTAGGAAGGTTGGGTGTTTTTTATCTTCAAAACAAGTAAGTATTTTGGGTTATTTTGGTTGTTTAATGATTAGGAAACATGGAGAAATCAGTTCAGTATTTTGCTTCATGTTGCATCTAGAGTAGGATAGGATTAGGAAATCGCACCGGAGAAGGGTAGGGTATATTGTTGCAAAACAGGGAAAATAGGGCAAAAAATCGTGCAAAAAGGGCAAAAAGTTCACTTGCGATGCTTAAGAATGGTAAATGAGTGATTGGGGCCGTCAACACCATACCCGGGAAGGGGTATAAGAGCCAAAAGGCCAAGGAAACACTCATTTGCAACAGTTTAGTGTGAAAGAGAGAGAGAAAGAGAGAGAGAGAGAGAGAGAGAGAGAGAGAGAGAGAGAGAGAGAGAGAGAGAGAGAGAGAGAGAGAGAGAGAGAGAGAGAGAGAGAGCTACCGGCCAATTCGATTCGATCGCACCAATGACGAGCCCGTCACTCCATCCAGGTATATGAATCCCTTCTCTTACTCCCCTAGGTTGGATCTGGAAGGTTATGCCTAGTATGATTGAGTGAAGCATGAGAAACGATCAAAATCGAGTTTTCACTGTTTACATGCGCCGCACTCGGCCCATCCGAGTGGCCACTCCTGGGCCGAGTCCCAGAATCGGCCCTCGGCCATGTGTCGAATTCGGCCCATCCGACCAAAACCCTAATCAGCCCATTCGAGTCTATAATTTGGCCAGGCATCAAACTTGGCCCTCGGCCCACTTGCCTCGGCCCGTTCGAGTAACCCACTCGGACCCTGCAATTCGGACCAGCTAGGCCGAGTGTAGATTTTTACTAGATTTTCAGAATTGACCTGACCCAGCTAGGACTCAGTAGCTCGGGCTGTCAAAAGCCCATAGGGCACTCAGAACTTTATTTTGACACGCGGAATAGGAAAAATCATAGGGCACCGCTGCTTGGCGGCTAGACGTGGGTAGTTGCGAGACCTAGAGGCTTAGATGCGACCCGCTGAGCCGTAAGGCCTGATAGGACCAAAAACGAATGAGGCGACAACTTAGGGGAACCCTAAACCCTGACAAGATGGCCAAGAAGTTGACCAACAAGCCTATTCGGCCCAAAACAACACGAGAGTGTGTAAGACGACTAGGAAGTGGTTGCTGCACTCACCCTAAATTTTTGCACTTGAAGTACACTTAAGGAAATTGAAAGCCTGATTGAGCACAAGTGCATGAGGAAAGACACATTGAGTGGCCATAAATTGAGGATTGTATTAAATAATTGAAGGAACCCACCCAGATAAACCACTCAAGGAACCCACCAACAGGAGAGAACCCAATAGAGAGACAAAACATCAACACTTAGAGGTAGAACCAGCAAGGGACGCCAACGAAGTGGATCTGATGAGCCTACTGAACCAAATCGATAGCTTGGTGGAGCACGACAACTCGACAATGGCAAAAGAAAGTTTAGACCACAGATACAACGAGGAATTCAACTTAGGAGCCTTTCCAGATTCAGTTCAGCCAGCTGGTCCGTAGTTACGACTCTCATGCTCGGTACGAGCACCGCGGTAGGACAACGGACGCTATCATTGCAGATCTAGAGGAGGAGAGAAAGCTGGCCCGCAAGGCATTGAAATGCATGGCTGATTACAATAGGGATCAGCAGGGCAAGGAACCAAAGGCAAGGCATGGAGTTGCGAGAGGTGCAGCGGGTACTGAACTTGGCCGGCAGGAATCGAACGGACCATGAGAGGGCACTAGAAGGAGACTTAACGCTGAGTGAGCTTTTGATGAAGAGACTACTCGATAACACGGCTACAGAGCAAAGTGCCACGGCTCTAGCGACATCGCTGCTTGTAGGATTAGGAGCAAACCAAGGCTCAAAGAGCCAGGCTAAAATCCCTATTTTTGCAACATCGAGTAGTCCGAGCAAGTCTGCGAAGCCAACGGCCTCAACGACCTAACTCAACACTCACAAGCGTTCAAGCTTTGCTTGGGCAACAAGGGTAGGACGTAGTATACGAGCCTAGATAACGCAAAGCGAGCCAACTTCAATGGCCTCAAGGATCTCTTCATTAAGAGATTCGCCGAGCACAGATACTCTGATAATCTACTCATACGCTTGATGAAGGTCAAGTAGAAAGAGAAGGAGGACATTCGCGATTATGTGACCCATGTACAGAGTCTCTTCAAGAGAATCCCTACTGGAGAGCGACTGACTGAGAGAGCAGTGTCAACTGTATCCATCAGCGGGATTCAGAACGAGGAGCTATACAAGGCTTTGGCAGGCAACTTGAGCTTGCAGTGGGACGCGCTAGCCAGGGTCTTTGAGGAGGCCATCCGAGTGGACGATCAGCTGAAGGAGTGGAGCTCCAGAAGCGCAAAGGTAGAAGAGACCAATTCGCAAAGCTCAGAGAGGGCATCAGTCTCGAGTGAGAAATCAACACCATAAGCCTAGGATAAGGGAAAAACCACAGAGACGAATCAAGACTTGGCTGATGTTAGAATGGAACTAGCCAAGTTGCAAGATATGTTGAGACGACCAATGCGCCCACACATCCAATGCATGTACTGTGGCAGAAACCACTTGCTAGCCGAGTGTCAAGACCCTAGGTCACGACCTTGCACTAACTACGGTAGGTTCGGTCATGACGTCGCGCATTGTAGACTGCCAAGGAGACTTCCATACTCACAACCATACGGCCAGCCTTACCTAGTGAGCAGGTCGTAGCCATTCTTCGGAAGGGGAGTCCCATTGGCCCTTTCCGCACCCAACGGCATTTAGCTGGCCATTCCTAGGATGGAGATAAATCCTACAGGCATTCCTAGGCCGCCTAGTCCTTACGTAACCCACCCACCGAGTGACGCTCCTGTCCACTATGTGGAAGAACCAAACGAGGAGAAAGCTTACATATGCCCTTATATTTCACATGACGATGAGGGCAACGCTATCCTCATGGACTATCGCCCAGTCCTGGTTATGGCGTTGGGAAGAGAACGAGGTAAGGGCCTAGGAGGGCAGGCACATGACCCAATCACCTATCGGACCTGTGGCCACCTGGGTCATGTCTCGTTGCACTGCCTTGAGAGGGAGTAACAAAATAGAGATAAGACTGACCAAAGGTGCGCTAAGTGCAAAATCACCCATCTTTTTGTCGACTGCACAAGGAGAAAACCATCACCTAGTTCAGCCAATGAGCCGTCTATCCCATTGGGGCTGTTCGATGTCGAGAACCATGATGGGGAGGCCACGCCTATCCCATTGCAGGTCATGACCCGTGCCCAAACGAAGCATGTTGGCATCTCTTTGCTAGGACCTAGCAATCTGGATGCAGCCTCGATAGGGAAGAAGAGCCGTAGACGGCGAAAGAGGAAGTCGGAAGCTAAAATCGCACTAAAGACGGAGAGTGTTACAACTTTGCCCACTGGAAAGAAGGTCTCTGACGCAGAAGTAGAGACGTCAGCCCCTAAGATAGCCAAAAAGGGAAGCGCTAAGGTAGGGGAATACCCGCAACCGAAACGACAATTAGAGGCCATAGAGAAGGTGAGAGAATGGGTGAAGGAAGCCCAAGAACATCTACATGACGTTGAGCCCATCATCGAGGATGGGATCATTGACCTCTCTAGCATAAGTACGCCGACCTCACTCCCACAACCAAAGTTAAGAGAGGCAATTGCACCACAAGCGGTACCGCTAAGGTCAAGCCTCAGCGCTGCTACAGGGCCACAGTTTAGTCATGGCCACTGGCCAAGACAATCCAGGTTAGGAGAGAGACGAACACCCAATGATCTCCTGACCATGCTAGTGACTACCCTTGTAACACTCAGTCTGGGAGATTTGCTTAGGTAGCACCCCACCCTATGGCAGGACCTTAACTAGTGGGTTGAAGGCACACAAGAGCAGGTCACGACAGACCCTCATGACCATGAGGCATAAATGCAAATACCGAGTTTGACGTTGCACTTTACGCCTAAGTCCTTGCACATCAATGCCTTTTGGAAAGGCTCCGAGATGCATGCAGTCTTATCGGTCTTAGCCTGAGGCGATACAACGAGGAAGGGAATTGTAGACACGGGGGCCGGGGTTAGTGTGCTTAGCCACACATTGCTTCAGACTTGGGTAAACCCACCTGTTGAGACTGCTAGGTTTAATGTCACACTAGCGAACGGTATGAGAGTTAAGCCATTCGGGGTGCTTAAGAATTGGCCAGTGAAGATCGCAGGGGTCCAGTTCTCCGTTGACTTTATAGTCATGAAGGGAGTGGACTACGACATCCTGTTAGGCCACCCCTAGATGCGCAATGCTAGGGTCATCGAAGATTGGGGTAACGGCTTAATCTTTCTTGGCAATAGGACGGACGCTGTAAGAGTAGAGATGGACACCTGGAAGACCTCATCCGTCGACTTAGATGCCATCTCTGCTATGCTCAAGGGTAATGCTCAAGCCAAGAAGTCCTACGGGCCCTTGACCAGGTATATCCCATGCCCAGAGGATGAGCGGGATTGGATGCATGTCCTTGCTACAATCGACTTGCTATTATCACGAAGCATACGAGCAAGCCATCAAAACAATCGGCAAGGCTCTCGACACACCCTCCGTGCTAGTTTGCATGATGACAGGAAGCCTTCAAAGGAAGCCGAAGCCCATCAACGTCCACGTTCCAACCAACAAAATGGAACTCCAGGAGATACTGGAATATCTATTGGACAAGCTAGCTGGCAATCCAGCTGCAAATCTCAAACCACTCTAGGATCTTTTAGATGAATCCAAGTGGCAATGGACCAGAGTGCATGACTTAAACCTCATGTATAATTGGGCCATGGTGCCTGACCAACGACCAGGAATAGAATGAGTCCTAAGAGATGACGAGTAGTCTAATGAAGAAAATTCGAACGACGAATACGAAGACTGCCAATCCTTCAGTGATGGAAGTGACGGTGAGATGGATACCGTGGAGTACGACACTAAAGGACAATAAATAGAGCAAATACGAGCAGATTCCAAGCTGCAGAGAAAGAGTATCTTCCGGAGGGAGCGAGGAGTCATGAGCGTGGAATGTGACCGCGCCTGGTTGGAACACATAGGAGCCATAGACCTCGAGCAAGCAGGACTAGCCCAGCTAGGAATGACGTCGGTTTTTAAAACTGAATCACCATCTGAACTGCGCCCATCAGGAGAGACCACCTCTTCTAGCGAAGGAGGGGGATTCGACTCTGAATCAGAGGTTAGCTTCGACAGTGATCTAGAGATCCCTAGGCCACCCACAACCAACACACCAAGGGAGACCTACTGGTCCACCTGAGGCGCAGGCGATTGAGACAGGAAAAGGCAAAGCAACTTAGGGAGGCCCGAATGGAAGAACAGTGGAAACCACATGACCTCCCTAAACGATTCAGGAAATTCAAAAAGGGGGATAGGGTGGTAGTGCTGCTAGGTTCCAAACGTCAAGCACAAACAAGCGAACCAATCGAGGGACCAGTCAAGGTCAGGGAGGTGGACCTAGCCCAAGAGGGGAGCCACCTTGACCAATCTTCATTGCTGATGATTTGACTAATGAAGAAGAAACGAGTCTTTTCGCTCTCTTGCGAGAGTACATAGACGTGTTTGCCTGGTCCTTAGGAAAGCTTAAGGGGGTAGACCCAAGTGTCGTGACCCACAACATACCCATGATGCTAGATGCAATACCGGTCAAGTAGCAGTGGCCGTACCCTATAAATCCTAAACATGCTCATGCTGTCAAGGAGGAGATTGATAAGCTCATGAGAGCAGGATTCATTTATGAAATTGAGCACAGGAACTGGGTATTGCCCAGAGTCATCGTGATGAAGAAAAATGGAAAAATCCGAGTGTGCATCAATTACAAGAAGGTGAACGCTGCCACCAAGAGGGACAACTATCCGTTGCCGTACACCGAGCACATGCTGGAGAGAGTGGCAAGGCAAGGAAGCCTACAGTTTCTTGGATGGCTTCTCAGGGTACAACCAGGTGCAAGTGCATCCTACGGATAGGCATAAGACTGCCTTCGCCAATGAGTGGGGTGTCTTTGCTTACATAGTCATGCCCTTCGGGTTGACTAATGCCCCTGCCACTTTCCAATGCCTCATGTGTACCATCTTTAAGGACATGCTTTGCAAGGAGTTAGAAGTCTTTGTCGACGACCTCTGTGTCCACTCGACATGGGTCGAACACTTAGACAAACTCCAAGCAGTCTTTAAGCGGTGTTGTTTATACTCTCCTTGAACCCCTTAAAGTGCCAGTTTTGGGTGAAGCATGGATGCATTCTAGGGCACGTGGTGTCAAAGAACGGCATTGCCACTAACTTCTTGAAGGTCAGGGTCATTGTTGACCTTCCACCCCCGAGCAACTAAAAAGGAGTTCAATGCTTCCTAGGCCATACCGGGTACTATCGGCGATTTGTACTCAATTATGCGTTGATCGCCAGACCATTGTACAAGCTGCTTATAGTCTTCGAATGGACTGAAGCATGCCAAAGGGTATACGAAGAGTTGAAGAAGGCTCTAACCACAGCACCAAACCTACAAGCCCCAGATTGGACCATCACCTTCCACGTGCATATCGACACTTCTAAGTTTGCCATGGGGGCAGTGTTGTGCCAGCCTGGAGAACACAATTTAGACTATCCAGTGAGCTTTGCTAGCAGACAACTCACTGAGACGGAAATGAATTACTCAACGACGGAAAGAGAAGGACTAGCCATGGTATTTGCAATGAAGAAATTCCGGCATTACCTCTTGGCCACGCCCTTCACCTTTTTTGTGGACCATCAAGCCTTGCTATATCTAGTAAACAAACCTTGTGCTATAGGATGCATAGCTCGATGGCTCCTTTTGCTTTTAGAGTTTGACTTCTCCGTAGTGGTACGGAAGGGAAAGTAGCATTACATGACTGATCACATGTCGAGCGTTCCCATCGGAGAAGCCGCTGGACAAGGTGTTATTGATGAACTGCCCCACGCCCATCTGTTCAACCTCTCCTGTGAGAGAGACCTGTTTAAGGCTGATCTGACACCATATTGGATAGATGACATAGTCCAAGTGCTTGAGCACGGACTACTTGACCGACCAATAGAAAAAGCTCGGCTTAGATGATTAATCCTTAAGATCCAACCCTATCAGCTGATTGCAGGCCAACTCTACAGGCTGGGGCAAGACGGATTGTTGCGTAGACATGTGTGCAAATATGAGATGCACGATGTGCTCTCAGAAGCACACGGCGGCATTGCCGAGGGGCACTTTAGTGGAGACATGACAGCACGAAAAGTGTTGCAGTCTCAATTGTGGTGGCCTAGTCCGCGACGCAGCACGATTCGTCAAGCACTGTGACGAGTGCCAGCGGACGAAGGTCCCAATTTGCAAAGATTGAATGGAATTAACCCCGGTTATTGCTCGACAACCCACATCGGCGATAGATGTCATCAACCCCTTGCCGATATAATGTACATGCGATCAAGGCAAACTTTAACGCTTGCTACTTAATTTTCATTCTCTCAACTTTAGATAATTCGGATCCTACCGCTCCTGTCGATAAATAATGCGTTATTGCAACGTACCAGGAGGGAATAGATGCCGTATCTATTTTAAATAACAACTCCATGTCATTACCTTCAGCCACAGTTTCTTTTGGCTCCCCAAAGTCCACAAGACATTCCACGATGCCTTGCAACCTTGGTGGCTTACTCCTGATTTCATAATCAAACTCCTGCAAAAAGTGATTAACCACTTCGCTAGATGATCAGGCGGCTACAGCTTATTCATCAATAATCGAAGCCCCTCTGCCTTCGTATAAAGCACGACTTTCTCATAGAGAACATAATGCCTGAATTTCTTGGTCCCAAAGACCATTGCCAGACACAACTTCTCCATGTAGGTATAATTGATCTCTGAAATGCCCAATTTCCGACTAGCAAAGGCTATTGAATGATACCACTTCTCTTCCTAAATTTGGGCTAAACAGCATCTGATACTATGCATGGTGGCTGCTGAAAATATATAGAACACCTCACCTCTTTTAGGTGCTTTCAAAACAGGTGCTTTTACTAGCTCATGCTTCACATCCTCGAAAGCTACCTTACAAGGGTCGCCCATACAAACAAACAGCTAAAGGACAATAAATTTGTAAGCGGCAACGTTCTTTCTGCCAAGGCGTTTATGAATCTACGGTAATAACCAACCGAAGACAGAAAGCTATGAACTTCTTTCGGAGTGCGTGGTGGACCCATAGCAACTATAACTTTGACCTTCTCGGGATCTGTCGCAATTCCTACCGAACGGACCACATGACCTAGCAATAGCCCATAAGCTACTCCAAAAACACACTTCCGTGGGTTTAGGGTGATGCAAAATTGTCTACAATGCTCAAAGCATTTTCTTAAAATGATCAATTGCCTTTCTCTCACGGTGGCGGCCCCTAAGTCATCAATAAACACCTTCAACTCTTCAGGGGATATGTCACCGAATGTCTTATCTGCTGTTCCTTGCCACGAACCAGGTGCATTGCATAACCCAAAGGCCATCACATGGTACGCAAAAGTACCAAATACAGTAATAAAAGTTGTTTTCAACTTGTCCTCTTCTGCAATTGCCATCTGGTTATATCCTACAAAGCAATCCATAAACGAATATATCTCCCTACCCGCTAATTGATCCAAAATCTGGTCAATAAATGGCAATGGGTAGTAGTCCTTAACTGTCTGCTTATTCAGCTCCCTAAAGTCTACACATAATCGGATTTGATTATTTTTCTTCTTTCTGATCACAACTGGCGAACACCATTCCGTGTGTTGCACAGGAAAAATCAAACTCGCTTTCCGAAGCTTTTGTAACTCTTCAAACAGCCCGTCCCTCAGTTCAAAAGGCATACGCCTTACTTTCTGTCATACAGGACAATTGCCCTCTTTCAACGGAATTGTATGAATAGCAAGACTAGGAGGAATGCCTCTCAGCTCATCATAACTCTAGGCAAAGATATCACGGAATTCTTGAATTAAGGCCACATAGTCCTCCCTTTCTGCTGTGCTGAGCATAGAACCTAATTTGATTGGCCGCGAATCATCAGGCGTACCAAGGTCTAGCTCGATAACATCTGCATCTCTTATACGATCTTGGGCCTCTATCGACTCCTTCAAAGTGATCTGATAGATGTCTTTCGTGGTGGATCCCTCTTTGGACTCATCACTCGATGATGTCTCACTGGCAGATAAATCTTCTAATGTCTCCAATTCTGTAGAAGATAGAGGAGCTCTCTCACTCTGCGGGGACTCAGGATAAGCATCAACCACCACACGTTGGGCACCTCTGCCGAATATTAGTCAACCGGTGGGTATATCTACTTGGCAGTCCGCTTGCAAGATCCAAGGTCGTCCGAGTAATACTTGGTAACTTGGACGCCCTGCAAAACGAATCACCCTAAAGTCCAACATGCATTCTACATTTGTAACAGTGACATGGACCTTAGTAATGCAGCCTTCTGGCTGTCTCAAACTATCATTCGCCATTCTGAGAATTGTGGAGGTATCTTTCTGGATTGCAAGACCCAACCTTTCCATCAGTTCAGAACTCATAATGTTAATAGATGATCCCGTGTCGACAATGGCATAATCTACTAATATCCCATCGACATAGGTTGCAACCCTTGGGCAATGCTTCTCAGCATGCTCGAACCAATCATCACCAACTCGCGCAATACCCAAAGGTTCTACGATATACCCGGTACGTAGGATCTTTCTAAATTCCTTGCGTACTCCTGGGGAAAGCTTAATAAGCTGTAAAAGATTCACATCCGGCTTGACTTCTCAAAGAGAGCTCGCCAAATCGAATTCATGATAGTTCGATAGAGTTTGCTTTTCATGCCAAACCATCCGCTCTTTAGGTCGTTGAACCAGCTTTATTGCCTCTTTTTTAACTTTCACCTTCTTCTTTGGTGGTTCCTTATCAACTTTACTCTCCACGGGCTTCAAAGGTCCCCCTTCCATGGCAGGATCCAAAACTTGCGTTCCTTTGTCGCCTTGTTTAGGGTTTCCGTCGATAGGCTTATCCTTGTCGGCCTCTCTACCCTTTTGACCTCTTGTAAGGACAGCTCGCAGATGAGAGGTTTCAGCGCCATTAACGCGTATAGCCTCAATCAAACTAACCCCACTACCACTAGGTATACGCGTTAATGACATTGGAGTATTTGTTTAGGCCCGTCTTCTCACTGGGAATCATTTTCTTGTGCACGATGATTAACAGGCCCTGGTTGCCGACTACCTCGTTGGAGGGAACTGATCTTACTCCAGCAAGTAGCTGCTAAATGTCCAGATTTTCCACAGATGTCGCACTTAACATTTGGGCAATTTCTTGGATAGTGTTGCCCACCACACCATTTGCAACTAAACCTCGAACGTGCACCCTCATCTGGGTATCTACTTCCTATCAAATTTTGTTGTTTTTTAAGGAAGTTGACATCAACGGCTATTTGTCGATACTGCTCTGTAATCATGTCGGTATAATGCTTCATCATGTCCTTAACCTCGCCAAGAACATTGGAAGTGCTTGACTCGTAGCCTTGATCTTTACCATGTCATTCCATCGGCCTAATAATTCGATTAGGCACTGGTTGTTGAGCCACAGGCATGGTATTAGAATTGACTGCCTAGCCTCCACCATTTGGATCCATTTGACTGCCCGTAGGCATCAAGATGCTAGGGGGAGCTGTTAATAAAGGCACTTTCTGCATCATGTTCCCTCTCCCATTAGGATTAGCCATCGCTATCCCTTGGCCACTACTGTCATTGATCGTCGCCATATTGTTTCCCAATACTAGACCCATATTCGAATTGCCTCGAGAAGCAAAGGCTGCTTGTAGTCGGGATTCCACCTCTTGTGCTCGTGTAATGGCAGTATCTATATCCCCCAAGGGGACACTACTCAACTGCAATTGGATGTTAAAGTCCAAACCATGTAGGAAATATTGCAATTGGGCAGCTGCGGGGATAGGAATAGAGGTGTCCAACTTACGAAAAACCTCTTTTATTTTCTTCGCATAAGCACGAATATCCTCGTGTGGTTCTTGGCGGGTCACATTGAGTACACGCAACTAATATTGCCCACCCCTTTCAGGGGCAAACTCCCTTCGAAAAGCTCCATAAAATGCATCAATATTCAATATGGTTCCAGCTTCTAAACCATGATACCATATGGCAGCTCTTCCCTTGAGAGTCATGTTGAAGAACATCATTAAATGTCCTTCTTCTTGGATGCGACAGTTAAACATTAGCTTTTGAAACTCCGTGATATGGAGTTCTGCATCTTCCTCAACTAGCCCATTAAAAATGGGTAGTGGTTAACCTAGAGCCAGCAAATCCATCGTTCCTGTAGGAATTGCAATAGGCTGCGCCATGACGAGAGTTGGATTTGCACTAGGAATAGGGGACGGTGGGGTTGCACCTCCCGCACTTGATGTAGACTGGCTTATGGAAGGAAGGGGAGCACTGGAGCTTCCACCTTCTCCTAACTTACTGCTTGTGGCACCGAGACCACTAGATCCACTCCCTCGTAAGGGTTCAGCACTGCTACGCTTAGGGGAATATCTCCTAAAAATTTCAGCACGTCGCCTAGCTCTTTCGTCTCTCTCTTGCTTTTGGATTTCTGCTAGACGATGCTTATCGATAAATAACAGATTAATCCCAGTATCCTTTCGCATAAATTGCTAGCTGGTCCCTAGACAACCAGGATTCAAGGACCGCCACTTCTAAGTGGCTCCCGGTAGACGCACCACTGATGGGACCTAAAACGGGCCGGCACTGGCTCATGCACTAGCCGGACCTCTATCATACACTCAACAACCCCACGGCCTCGCGGCCAGGAGCATGGATGACACATACATTATCTTCCTAAGCATCTTGCGTTTGTATGACGTCTTGTAGTCCAACTCTAACCTAATCAACACTCCTCAGAGGGAGTCCCAGCACATTTCCAAATAGCATGAAGCACAAACATAGGAGGTCCTCCAACGGCCGAATGCCGCTACCTCACTGCGACTCTCCTACACCTTGGGGATTGGCCCCTCGATGCGTCGCTAAACATATATAACATACTCACACAAACTTCTCTCTTTTATGATTCGCGTATTTCCAGGAGATATACCATGCTTCCTCACTTTACTTTCCCTTTAGACCCAACGCCTAGCCTACAGCTTGGACAACCTTACTCACTCAACGTTGGTCATATTCCTCTAGAAAGCAATTGCTATGCATCCAAGAGGTATTATCTGATACTTTTTAACTTTCATGCTTCATGCAAATTGTGAATGTCCACGTGCTCAAACAATTAAGAAAATTAGCTTTGGAACTTAGTGCGAAAACATTCCTTCAATGGATTTCTCTATCACTCGTATGCAGCGTTGCATGAACCTAGCACCGAGAAACCCTCGTGCTACTAGGTCCTTAATTTTAATTATCGTCCGATCTATATGATATGCATTAAAAAAACCAGCAAACTTTTTATCATTTCATTCAATATTTACACACTTTTCATACACTCCAACCCCCTCACCCGTTTAGGTTGTGCATATTGCATAGGTTTAGGATTCATTTTCCACATTTTATTGCATAAAAGCCATAAAAACCCACTAAAACATAAAGGTAGGGCTGAACTGAGGCTAAACCTCATACTTCAGACCCCCCATATATCCAAAAACATGAATCTTATTTTTTCTTAATTTTTGGCACTCAAAATCCATTTTTCCCTATTTTTTTCTTATTTTTCCTATTTTCCTTGTAAATTTTCCAATATTTAATGACTGAAAATTCAAGATGAGTTATGGGCTGTGGCCCTTAGGTTCATTTGCAGCAAAAAGACAAGTTTAGTTGGTGTGTCTTATGATATTTTTAATTGATATCTCAAAAACACCCAATTTTTCCATATTTTGCATATTTACGGATTTTTCACTACTAATTTCATCCACAACACTTATGATTCTCTGATTTTCTGATCACAAACAGTTGAAAGACATTGAAGACAACATCATAATACATTATCATCTCATGGGAACAAGAATGCATCAAGCAAATTGTATAAAAATACCATTTTCCTTTATAAAAATGAGATTACCGTTCTTTTTCGGGTTGCGGGTTTTTATTTGCCATATCTCGGGACTGATTTCTAGCTACCATTACTGCTCATGATAGTCCACATTCAGCAATCTTCAATCTTCTTACACCATGGAACAACCCGGTCTTCTTTGGGCAAGCATCCATCACCCATTCTTCTTCTTCCTCTTCACCAAATGAATTTGCCTTTAGGGGAGAGAGAGGGAGGAGAGAGAAATACTGAAATCAGAGATCTTCATAGAGACCACCATTTGACGGGCGAGAGGCAGCGATAGAGTCCACAGACAGAGGGGAATGAAGCCCCATAATCCATTGGGGGGGTTGTTTGTTTGCAGAGCAGGCAAGTTGCCTCTCCATCCTCCATGGCGCATTTTTCAGGTGCCATCTTCCTCCACGTTTTTTCATCCCTCTTCGTTCTCTCTCCACGTTTTTTGCTTCATAAGGTGCATAAATTTTTTTTTGGGGGGGGGGGGGGGGGGGGGGGGGGGGGGGGTCTAAACTCAAAAGGTATGCTCAAATTTGGCCTCCCAAGTGTCCACCTTTTCATATCTTGACCATTTTGTGGCCATTTCCCCGTCCGGACTCGGAATTGAGCTCTGAAAAATCCTGGGCATCCGGCTTGGCATCTCTTATTGGCCGGTAACTCTTGCCAACCCGTAGGAATGTCTGAAAAATTATGAAAAATCAATAAGTGTTGCTCGGGCACCTTTAAAGCACTTTGGCGCTTAAAATCGTCCTAGATCGAGCCGCCGCCTTTGACATTGGATATTTTTCCCTTGATATTCATAATTTTTAGCTATTTTTAAGCACTTCTCAGCACCAAAATTCCACTCTCAGCTTACCGAACCGCTTATAAAATGATTGTTGGTCAAATCCCCTTTAGGCTGACATATGGGACAGAAGCCATTCTGCCGGTAGAGTTCTTCATCCCTAGCCTGAGAATAGCGCTTCAAGAGCGATGGGAAGGGAAGGAGGCATGGACGCATCGACTAGTTAAGCTTGAACGTCTCTCAGAGACTTGTCTTCTTGCCACCCATGCACTGATCTGCGAAAAAGACCGACACAAGAGCTAGTTTGACAAGTATGTCAAGCAGTGCGAGTTCGAACAGGGTGACTTAGTGCTCATCTACTCAGTTAAAGGGCATAAGCAAAAGATGAAATTTAGAGGTCTTGGACCATTCAAGGTTCGTTTAATCAACCGAACAAGCAATGTCGAACTCGAGACCCTAAATGGTGAAGGAATAGGCTTCTTCAATGGCAGTCGTGTCAAGAAGTACTACCCTCCTACGCATCCTTTGCATGAACCACCGATGTTAGAACCACCTGTCAAGGTTCGAGTAGCCACAATCATTGAAATCGATGACGAGGATGAGGAAGTCGTGGAACCCGCATACCTTCCTATCATGGTCACGGCCAAACAAACATGTGCTTTCACCACCTTGATCAACGAGGGAGCAGACTTCAACGTCCTAACCTACGATCATTGGACTCAACTTGGCTAGCCACAACTTCAACCCACCACTGCAAAATTAAGCCCATATGGGGCTCATTCCTATGCACTACTCGGCAAGTGCAAGGCAATCATTTCTATCGAGTCTGAGACTATTCCAATGCTTTTCTATGTGCTGCCAAATGCTAAAAACGCAGGCACAGAGTCACTGCTAGGGCGCACCTTCAAAAAGCAGACCCACTGCAATGCCGACTACGCGTCGCAGCGCATCCACCGAGCAATAGTCAGCGTTCGCATTGTTACAGCTTTCAGCAAGGGCTGCGCAACCTCATCCCAGGCCACCCAGCCACACCGATAGAAACACCCGCAGGCAATTCTAGGGAGGGGGGTAGTGTGCAGCCGCCACTCCCCGAGTCTCATCGCCCGCAACCTATACCAGCCAAAGCTAAGGCCCCACAATCTCGCCTCCAATGGGTGCCTAAACAACCGCAATAGCCGCCTAGGAGTCGACGCTCCTACCCTCAGAAGACTAGAAACTCTAAACCTAGGAGGCCCAAACGCAGCCACAGGAATACACGTGTAATCAGTCAGAGATGGGTCCCCAAGGCTCTCTTGCACGCACAAGGCTACTATGAGGGCAACGCTTGGCTATGGATACCTAAGGCCCACATGGCCAGAGGCACCACTCGTACACCAACCTCAAGCTCGATCATCCCAAAAACTGTAAGACCCCGAAACCACGAGCCGCAAAGCTTCCCCAACCCGCAACCATCAAGTCCATCCATACCCGAACCTATGCGAATCACCCAAGCCTGTCAGACTAATCAACAACCGCCAGCTCGAGCATCATTACAAGCAAGAAACGATTCGGATTTTCAACTCCATCCTGAAAGCAATAGGCCATCACTCGAGGCCACTGCTAACCTAGCTTCTGTCAGCGACCCAATCGCAAGCTCCTGAAGTCCTATCACAGCAACTCTCCGTAGTCAAAGGCTCAAGTCCTACCAAACCCCAACCACCCGCAAGACTTAGGCCCTCTTATAAGAGGAAATCCTTTCTCTCACTACTAGCAGCAGCTGATTTAGTTGAGGAAACAGGGGATGATGTGGTGGGTTGCATTAAGCGACTAGACGCTACTTTTGTGTCGCTATCTCTGAGCTACAATTGCCTCGACTTAGGCCTATTGGATGAATCCTTCGCAGCTGAAATTCAAACGATGCCTTGTTCTTGGGAAACATTTGAATTTGCATTTGCCAAAGCCCCTACCTCCGCTGCTAAGTTGCTCAACCGGTGAGATCTCAAAAGAGCAGGCAATCAAACAACGCCTCATCACGTCGTATGATCAGCGAACCACCTCTACCATCACTGACCAAGAAGTAGCAGAGTTGTCAAAACTGGCCGAGACGAAATCCCAGTTCCTAAGGCATTGGTACGATCTTAGACTGCAATGGGAAGTTGAAGGATGCTAAGTAATGACCAACGTTGAGTAGCGACGCGCTATCAAAACGGCAGAGTACAACCCCACATACATCTCACCAATATCATATTGAGTGTTAACCATGTTGCGAGGCCGTCCTATAGAAGACCACATCAAGGGACACCCCTACCTCGACCGCCTGTTGACTGAAGAAGAGTTACACATCGCTAGCCGAGTTAACTCGGGCGACTTCCTAACTGATGTTCTCACATACATCACCCAAGTGGGGATTAAACCCTCCAACCTGGACCGCGAAGCCCATTTGGAATACAACCCCAATTTCTATACTTGGCTCCTTCACAAGTAGCCATCCATGCCGAAAGACCTACACCTTCTAATACTCATCCTAGGAAGGATTCTTCTCAGACTCAAAGGGGAAGGGGTAAGATGAATCAGATCAGAAGTAATAAAGCGAATCAAAGCCATGAAGTACGTAGACATACATTGTGAAAAACGGATGGGGTAGGAAAGAGGACACAAAAACTTTGAATTAAAAGGCAAAAAGTCAAAGTCTGAAAAGCGAACCTGCACTAGACTTTAATGCATTCATTCAAAAGCATAAAGTTTTTTCTATTTTAGTGATTATTATGTCGTAAGCACTAACGAAAATTACGGTTATTATAGGAACAAAAGATGTTGTAGTAGGAGCGAGCCCACCGACTCCCCTTCACAGAGGAAGAGAGAAAGCGGTACAACATCAACCTGGAGAACCGCGCCTATAATCAGCTGAAATTCTGAACTATCCACAATTTGGAAGAATTAGTGGCCAAGGAAGAGGCGGTTAGGAGCATCGTGGAAAGCTGCAACCTTAAAAGTACCTGGAAAGTTTCACACGAGAACCTGAGCACACGAGCTGTGTGGAATTTCTCAGGACGACCTACAATCCCGACGGAGAGTGCGGCACTGTCACAGTGGGGAGAGGACAAAATGCTAAGTAGGTGTTGGTCCATCTAACCCCGGCCTTGGTGGAGAAGGCACTGGGGCTGGAACCGAAGGTGGAAAAGAAGCAAAAGAGGGACGTGTATGCCATGCTGGGGATGAGGAAGGAGGATGTGCTGACGAACGATGGCTCAGTATCTAGGACATCCCTAGTGCAGAGACCAGGCTATAGGCAAAGCTCATACATGCACTCTTCTCCAGCCAGCGCTATAACGCGCTGATGCATCGAATCAGTGTACCAATCCTGGAAAATGTAGTGGCCCAGACTGTGCATGAAGCTGAGTGGAATGACTATGTACACAAGACTATCAATCAAGCAGCCCGAGGGCTAGCCTTAGGAACCTTGCCAGCAGGAGGAGAATCACCGATGTCGAAGGCCGCAGAAAGGAAAAGGGCTTCCTCCAAAGCCTCATTCATCGCATACGGGGGCATTTTAATGGCGCTTATCCACGAGGCCATAAAGGAAGCAGAAGAGGGGGAGGGAGAAACACCTGACTGATCACCGCCCCATCAGCACCAGGACAGATCTAGCGATAAGACGGAGACAGAGGAAGAAGGGGAAGAGCAGAAGAGCAAAAAGCAGGTTAAGGAGACTAAGAAAAAAGCAGCACAGAAGAAAAAGAAATAGGATGAAGGCCGTAGAAAGGAGAGGGAGGACTTGGAGAAAGCGAAACAACAATCCCTCAAGGAGGTAGAGGAGAGAGAAAGGCATCCAAGAGAGAAGCCGAAAGGAGAAGAAAAGAAGAGCAGGAGGAAAAATAAAAACTAGAGGAAGAATGCAAAAAGGCCGAGGAGGAAAGGAAACGAAGAGTCGACAGAAAAAGAGTTAGTGATGACTTTCCAATTGGAAAAAACCTGCATCATCGCCATGCAACAACGCCAAATCTTCGAACTCAAGCAAGAGTTGAAAGCTAAAGAGAATAAGGAAGAAAGCTACAAGCAGCTGGAGGACGAGAATCAGGAACTCGTGCAGATGCAGCGGGAATACAAGCTCCTCCTGATGCAATACAAGGAACTGGAGTCAAAGTATAAGGAATTGGAGTCAAAGACCGCCACCATTGAGTAGATGATGGAGAAGCTGAACGCCAAGGAAGAGGAGAGAAGCCAAGAGAGGGAGCAACAATGAAAGAAGTTCGAGTCTATCTCCGATCAGCTACGTCTCGGGAAGACAGAACAAGACAACATGAGCAAAGAGCTCAGGGCCCAGGAGCAGAAGCTCGTAACCCTAGTTGAAAAGCAAGGGGAGAGCATGGAAGGAATGAGCAAAAGGGCCGAGGAATGGGCTACGCAGAACGAGGCGCGGGTGAAGGCTCTGGCACGGTGCCTCGCCTTGGCGGAGAAGGAAAAAATCTTGGTAGAAAGCAAAGCGGGTGCCATCCAGACAGCCGTCACCACCCAACAACAAGCCTTCCTCAATACGCTACTGAATACAACTCAACCAGAGGGAACAGAGCCGTTAGAGGTGGTAAAGAAGAAATTAAGCATCGCATGTAGAGCTCTGCATGCGGGGCTCCAGATGCCACCCCAACGTGCAGAGGTAAGGTTGGGCCTAGAGGAGCAACGGAAGTATCTACTACTAGCCGGCCTAACCCCCCAGGAGGCAGATATCGAGGCTTTTAGGAAAGAACACTACAAGAAAACCGGCAGGGGGAGGAAGTCGAATTCAAAATTGACATGAAGAGGTTCAGAGAAGATGTAATCCCGCAGCCCCCTTCATCGCACGAACAAGATCAGAAACAACTCGACTTGCCCCTGGACAGACAGGTCATCCTTAAAGAGTGGTGAAAAAAGATGGTGGAAGAGGCCAGAAAATGGCTACAGGCCAAGCCCATCGTGCAGTCATCCGCTCCCCTCCCACCATGCCTCGAAGATCTACCTATGCAATTCCACACAGAACTGGTAGTCTGGGAATGGCAAGAACTGGAAAAGGACCCTTTCTCCTTCAGTTTCCTTATGCTTGATAGCTTGAGAAGGGTCCTGCCGATCAAGGCGATGGAGGAGGTGATCCCGGCTAGCAGTCGACTAGGCCAAATATGGCTGGAGGACAGGGCAAGAACCCCCACCTTGTGGGGCATGGAAGAGGCCAAATTCTAGCAAGACAAGATATATGAGGTGCCACACAGGGTAAGGGGCTATGACTGCCAACCCCTCTGGAGGAGGCGAATATGTAATACCAACATGCTCGCCTGGATGGCTTTTTGTAACACCCTACCCCACGAGCGGAACGACCCCACGTTTATGGCGTATCCCCGTAGGGTAGGTGTGGATTTTGTCGCCACCCTCCATGGGAGGCACGACTTCCCCGTCATCTATAATGCCAATGCCACTTCCTTTGAGAACGCTCTACTTTTTGATCTAGGAAGCCTGCCCGCCTCCATGATGCGTTTTCTTGCTGAGTTCTCCTCCTACCCAGATCCCACATTCATAACCACCTGTAATTACCTTAGGCTCCTTAAACTCCTACTTAAGCAAGATCCGGCACCGCAAGAAAGCGACTTGCCACCCCTCTTTTTTTATCCTAACGCTATCGATAGTTGAATCATGACCCACTTAATGATGCGGGCTAGCCTTCTACCTTCATTTTACCTAGCGCTCCTAAAGGATATGAGTGACAGCCAATTCACTAGGTGCAATCACCCATTCCTATCCACCACCTCTCTCCATGTCCGCATGAACCTGAAAGGGTACATGTAGAGCCATCAATTTTTACACAAATCCATCCGCCTGCCCTCCCCCCCTCATTCTGATGACGAGAGCTAGCCTTGGCTGTCCTGCTCCTCATGAAATCCTATCCCAAAATGTATCCACAAAAAAAAAAAACGCATGACCACTGCACCTAGGGGTCCTTAAGTTAGGCGTGTCCAGTGACCTTGGTCGGCTGGCTCCACTCCTAAACCCCTAGCCCTTTTTACTCCCCCACGTCACGATTAGGGCACATCAACGGCAAGACACACCTAGGGAGGTAACACTCACCTATGGTTCGACCTGTCACCCTAAGCCACTGGCACCACCCCCTTGGCACAAATGGGGTCCTCAAGTGTGGGACATCACTCGGGTTCGGCTAGACCCAGTTCCCCATTTCACTAGCACGAGCACATTGCACCAACACGCTGAGGACAACACTCCCCCTAGATAGCGCATCGCACCTTCTTCTTCAGGTACACCACAAACGCCCAACCGCCAACTTCGGAGGCCCTCGTCCACTCATGCAATCTCTTGAGCTACTCCCACGACCATCGTTCTTGAGCTTCCACAAACACCTGAGTCTACATGTGGCCTATACCCTTGCACCCACGCCAAAAGTGCCATGGGACTGGCACCCGTCTAGGAGGGGGTAATGTTAACCCCAAGTCAAGATGGCGAAAGATGGAGGAAAAGCAAAGGAAGATGAAAAAAGAGCGAAGACATGCAAGCGGCCCCTAAAGATGGACCGGGGCAAAAAGTGCAACCATAAAAGAAAAGGCACCTCAAAAAACTCAAAAAAAAATTGTAAAAGAGCGCCAGGCTCCCTCCTGTGCCCATTGTAAAATATTAGATGGGTGTAGGCTGGAGGCACGGGGCTAAAAGAGGAAAATGGAAAAAGGACCTTGCCATAATGGCCAGTCATGTAAAAAAGGGATGGGTGCACATGGGATTTTAGGGTTTGTATATATAAAGTTCAAAAAGTAAATAAGAGATCATTCTTTGGTGTGTGGCAAAAGGAGTCTTCTTATTCTTCTCTCCTTCTCACATTCTTGCTTGTGTATGCTCTTGAGAGAGGGAGTGTGAGAGTGTGAGGGAGTGAGTGTGTGAGAGAGTGAGGGATCAAAGGGTGAAGCTCTTCACCATCTCCTCTTCTTCTTCTTCTCTTCCCTTCTCTCTTCTTGTGTGCACGGCTATGGAGGATGGAGCTTGGAGGTGGAGGAGGCTTGAGGATGCTTGAGCTAGCATCTAGGATCGTGGAGCTACCAGTGTGTGGAAGAGAGGAGGCAACTCATATCGACACTAAAGTAAGCTCACTACACACGTAGGATCAACGGCGCATTGGCTAGGTGAGAGATAGCCCTCAGAGCTTGCTTGGAACGCTTGAAACAATAAGTGGTCCGTGGGTCTTGGCGGTTGAGTGAAAGTTCCCACAAATATACCACATAGCTACACATAAAGCACATTTTGAAATCATTTATGGATATAGATTTCCTACACCTGTTACATCATTGTCGAACAAAGTTAAAGCTACTGATGATATTGCTAATATGCATGCTACTATTTTTTCTCAAGTTAAAGACATGATTGCAAAAGCCCAGCAATCATATACTAAACAAGCTAATAAGAAAAGAAAAGCCATGAGTTTCAATATTGATAATTATGTTTGGTTATGCATTGAAAAGAGAAGATTGCAAAGTGTTGAGAAACACCATGTTGTTAAGTTAGCACCGAGATTTTATGGACCTTTCAAAATAATTCACAAGATCAATGAAAATGCATTTAAATTAGAACTACCCCAACATTGAAAGATACATAATACTTTTCATATTAGTTTATTACAACCTTTTAGAGGCCAATTACCTATCCACCCTATCTATGAAAACCCTCCTTTGTTAGAAGAAGAAACTGAAATTATTGAACTTGAAACTATTCTAGACACACACTTTATGACAACTAGAACTGGCCGTAGATACTCTAGATATTTGATTAAGTTTAAAAATCATCCTGTTGAAGAGGCCCAATGGATGCACACCCGTGAGCTAAGTGCTTACCCGTCACTGCTTGCTCCACATTGAACTAATAAGGATAGCAATTGAGGACAATTGTTATCCCACCCCGGGGGTATGATGCCAGGAGGCATATTCCAGGATGGATTCCGTGAGGTTTTTCGGTGGATTCTGTAAAACTATATTTATTTTTTGGGACTCGTACACAAGGTGGATTCCTTGTGCGAGAAGTTGATGGGGATGCTTGTCCTTTTCGGACGTCAGGTTAATTTAATGTGCACGTGGGTGATTCCACAGTGGGTGATTCCACAAAATACATATTAAATTAATGGACGTTTATGAGTTTAGAGTGCACTCGTATTAAATTAAGGTTAGGGCAGAGTTCTAATCTATTTAATTATTTTGTAGTTGAAGACTGCTATGTATTCACTTTTGTGGATTTTATCTTATTATTTTCTAACAATTGTGACTGTTTTAGTTGATGTGTAGAGCAGGCAACAACGATCGCATGGTGCTTCCCAATGCCATCCCACAGTACTTCCCATCACACGGTGCTTCCCAACACGCTTCATCACTAAAGGCATGGCGTCAATACTTATTTAGATGCGCTTATTTATTAAAGCACTTGACAAATATTTATTATTTTTGTATACGCATAGGCGCTCTGTTTAATATTTCATTATTGGACATTGTATTTGGACACAGCTCGATTTTTGGATGCCCAAACGCTTTACTCTTTATTTGGGCAAAAGAAAACACAAAATCCAAAAGCATGCTAATTGTAATTGGGCTATTTTTTAGCTTGGAAATTAATAAATCTATAAATACATGCCTTGTGAAGCGCTCACACAAAGCATGGGGGAGATTGCACCCAATTTGTCTTTTTGTCTCATGTCATGCAAACTCTCTTCTTGCTTTTATGAGCTTTTGTAGAGTTCTTTGTTCTTGGGGACCTTCCGGCATTCACTACCCGCACATACAACATCCGATTTGCACACGAGAGAGAGAGAGAGAGAGAGAGAGAGAGAGAGAGAGAGAGAGAGAGAGAGAGAGAGAGGGGGGGGTTGGTACTATGCAGTAAGCTAATGATGCAAAGAGAGATGATGATGATATATGCAAGCAGTAGAACAAGTGAGAATTACGGGGGGTGGGGATGATTGATATATGTAAAGAGAGATGATTGATATATGTAAAGAGAGATGATGATGGGTTGATGCATTGACATCTCCTTCATTGTGCCTCATTGTGTCTCTATGGAGTTATGCTAATTATCTTCATGCAAAGAAACGAGCTTAATTTGTTGCATCAGCATTGACACAATGACTTTATTTGCTTCGGCTCTTCTTATAGGATTGCTCAAAAATGGAAGGAAAAAACCATTTCTTTTGTCCCCATGCCTTTGCTCCGTTTCACCCCCCGTTTCCTATGATATCTAGGCGTCTCCCTGGTGCAAGCATGTCAAATTGTATGACAAGCAATGGGACCCAATTGTCTAGCTCATGCTTTGGAAATGATATTGTGGAGAGCACCTAGGCATCCTCTAATGGAGTGTTGCCATTTGGCTCAACCTTCCACACCTAGGCATCCTCTAATGGAGTGGAGCCTTCTAGGTGGGAGTTTTTCAGCAGGATGGAAGAACTTCTTGGAGGCACACAAATGATAAGAGGTTTGAATGATGGATTGTCGAGCCAAGACTACATCCCTTCCGAAATGGTTTCTCTTGCTGTGGATGAGGACGATGCACAAGGAGATGAAGATGTTGCTATGCCTCCCCCTGTAGTTGAGGGCACTGATGGGGACTAGGGCACACCAATGGTAGACAACAACAACAATGAGCTAGTTTCAGGGCCATATGTCACACACATGGTAATGGGCCAGAAGACAAAGAAGTGGAAGATGGCACTAGCATTGGATGGTTTGGGAATGTCCATGAGGCATTATGTTGGTTCTTTACCATTGGCTTTGGAGCGAACTAAGTTTTGATGCATTGAATTGGAGGAGAAAAGGTTGGAGATGCAATTTAGGATGGCAGAACTCCTGGCTCCTTGTCATCCATCCACATCAAGTGATCAACACGAGTAGATAGAGGACACACCTTAGGGTGGAAATAAGCACACCTATTGTGCAACCTATTTGTGTTTCCCAAACTTTGTCTATGTCACTTCATTGTGCCATATTGAACTCAAAGATGGTATTTGTAGATGTTGAATTGATTAAATGTTTGCTAGTCGTATGTGATTGCTAGTATCATTGTTCATTACCTCAAGTGTTTGTTGTATCAATCATGAACGAATGTAGAGATGGTTATAAGCAAAGCCACTTACAAATTTACGACAATCAAGTCACACCATGAGAAACAAAATGAAGTGGTTGCACTTCTATTATTCCAATAAAAATGAATGCAATAGCAACAATTGCTTTAGAATGCAGGTCGGAACAACAATGCGAGGATGTTAAAATTGTTGTTTTGTAAGGCCATGCCAGGAATCAAGATATTTGCATGCATTGGGTCCACTCTTGGTACACAGCTTGCTGCAAGGCTTCGACCCTGAGCACGCTCAGACCTTGTGACATTGCACACAAAACTGCCATCATTCAAATGAGAATCGAAGTCATCCTCTTGATGCTCATCTCGTGTGTCATTCATAAGAAGATTGTGAAGAACACAATAAGCAACAATGTACTTGGGGACACGATTTAGGTCCACATTGATGTCCCTAAGGATGTGCCATCGATTTTTAAGCATTCCAAATACATGTTCAATTCACACTCATCCCTTTGACAAGTGGTGATTGAACTGTTTCCAATCTCCAACGGCTAGAGGGTGCCCCTTCCTAAAGGAATTGATGAGGTGTGCACATGTCCCATACCCAAAATTAGTCAAGAGGTAAGGGTGCATGCAAACACCATATGAAGTAGCATGACTGGCTCTTGCAAGACTTCATTGTTTTTGAAACACTTGTAAATAGCTCATGCTTTCCAATGTGCCGCGTCGTTGGTACCACAAGGAGCCAATACACAAACATCCCATATGCACTTCAGCACATCGCAAATGGCCTGCAAAAGAATAGAATGGAAATGATATCTGAGCCAATATTGTGCTGGTATGTCCTCTATGTTAGGCTTCCTAGAAAGTTTGATGTGTGAGCCATCAATAGCACCACAAACATTGGGTAGCAATGTGATCGTCTGGAAGCTTGCAATGATTCTCCACAATTGTGTCCCAAATGGAATGGAGATGATGCTTGCCTGAAGCTTTATGGCAAGAATATCGACCACAATGTGACAATATTTGTGCACAATGGACTCACCCATGCAAAGGTATCGACAATATGATGTGTGGAGTCGTTGTGCGCAAGTTGAAGAAGTGCATAATTGAGAGCATGCTCTTGCTTGATTAGTGCGTGAACATAATCTTCTTTGCCTTGTCTTGGCCAGTGAGGCTGTAGGAGTTGTAGAAGCATTTGGAAGGAGGCATAATCAAATCTAAACTGCTTGCAAAAGAGTTGGTCGTGTGCATCTAATTCATGGATCCAAACATATTGTTGAACCTCAAGCCAAAATATGTGTTGTCTTGGGAAGACCCACCAATTTCGAAAATATATTGCTGATTGATGCACAACTCTAACTGCTATGAACAACACAAACAAGCACCAATATATACAAAGCAAGAATGTGAAAGGTGCAAAAGGTGTCCTCGTCTTCAAATGTGTTTAGGAATGTGAGCATTCAGTACATGTCAAGGGATTGATCCATGTGTACAATTGCCTAGGATGGTCTACTTAATGACAAGAGGAATGTAAAGGGAAAAATGAGGCAGGCCTCTGGATGAAAAATGATTTGAGGAAAAATAAGACTATACTGTGAAGAACTGGATGGGACTAGACTGGCAAGCATTACTGTAGTCAAGTAGAAGTGGCTGGTCTTCCGAGGAGGAGGAAAGCCCATGTGTGAATGAGACTAGACTGGCAGGAAGGTAACTCCAACGGCATCAAGGTAAGCTCACTACACTCGTAAGGTAGGCATTGTGCGTCGGCTATGTGAGAGGTAGCCATTAGTGCTCGGCTTGGAACGCTTGAAACAATAAGCGGTTCGAGGGTCTCGGCGGTTGAGTGAAAGCTCCCACAATTTGGTTTCGTTGCCAGGACCAACGGATTCAAGCCTTGAGCGCTTGCGCGCTTCGAATCGAGCATTGGAGTAGGGTTTTCCCCGAACCGGTGCTTGAGGTAGATAGGTAGGAAGCGAGGGGGTTGAAGATGGTATTCGATCTCCTTGGCAAGTAGGTGTTTTGCTTTCTTGAGATTTATGCTGTGGAATGGAGTAGTGTAGATATTTAGTTTGTGATTTGGATGCATTTAGGATAGGAAAAAACAAAGAAAAAAACAAGCAAACAGTAGGGTTCTCTGTTGCTGTATAACAGGTTGAACAGGAAAATAGGGGTGCAGATCCTTGGAGTGCCGCTCGATTCGAGCACCATAGTGATTCCAGGCATGTCTGGCACTTCCTGGTAGTGTTTTGTACCTATCTGGAGGTGCTGGCCGATTCGGTGTAGTAGACGTCAGTCTAGAGACATCGCGTGCAACTCGTGGGTCGGCGGCCGCGTCGTCAGACTTGGCCGTCCGAGTCCCAGAATCGGACCACTCAAAATCGGACCAGGCCATCCGAGTCCCAAAATCGGACCAGCTCAGAATCGGACCACCCTGTTCGATCCGATTCCCAAAATCGGACTAGCCTGATCGGACGTGCCATGTGGCACTCGGACCACTCGGACCGGTCCATAATCGGACGCTCGGACTCGGACCGCTCGGACCACCGTCCGATCGGACCACTCGAACCAGCTCAGAATTGGACCACCCTGTCTGATCCGATTCCCTGAATCGGACCACTTTGTAAATCGGACCACTTTTGATCCGACTCCTAGAATCGGACGTAACCAAAATCGGACCACTGGTCCAATCGGACCCACCCAAAATCGAACGTCCGATTCTGATAATCGGACGTCCGATTCTGATAATCGGACTCCTAAAAATCGGACTTCTGAGAATCGAACAAAAAACTGTCAAAATTGGACACGTGTCTAGAACACAAATTTTGATACATCTAAACCCCAAGATTGACCCCAAAGGCTACGTAGAGCTAAAGGCACATCACAGATCCTCATTGGGCTAAAATTTAGAGTACGTAGTTCAAAATTTGGCTATAAAAGGTCCTCCAAATTGCATATGGCGTCTACCGTAACGGCCCTGCGGGCCGGGGGGGACTGCCCCCCCAGACCCCAGCAGAGGGGGCTCTGCCCCCTCTGCCCCCTAAGCACCTCCCCTGAGTAGGTTGGAGAGAAAACATGTGCCGTGACAGGTCCTCCAAATTGGGCCCTAGTGTAGTAATGGCTCTACACGAGCATGGATTCTCACTTGCAAAAGAGCAACCAAAAGCCCATACTCGAACAGAGAGAAACAGAGACCCTAGAACCTCAATGGGCCAATCTAGCCATCCAGGGCAAAAAGGCCACACCACAAGAACACATGTACATTGTGTTCAAACTGTGTCTAGTCAGAGCAAAATGCAACTTCAGCAAGCTACAAATGCGAAGATGACTAGACATGACACTCTTGACGAGAGATGTACCTTGAATAGCACTGCACTGACGACCCAAGACAGCAGTGGAGAATCCACATCTGGTCGTGCAGTCAAGAACTCAAGGGCATCTGTCAGAAGGCTTAAGTTTACAAGCCAGGACCCGGAAGATGAAGACATAGTACCACCTGCTTATCTTAGGGTCAAACTCACCACGAAAAGAGAGCATACTATCGATGCTCTGATTGATGAAGGAGTAGATTTTAACATCTTGACCTATGAATCATGGACCCTACTAGGCCAACCAGAGCTCACACCGACTAGTGCAACTCTTAGCCCTTATGGGGGACACCCACAAGCGCTCATGGGGAAGTGCAAAATCCTTGCGACAATTGAAACGGAAAGCTTGCCTATCCTATTTCATGTTCCTCCAAAAAGTGCTAGCTGCAGGAAAGAAACCCTCCTAGGAAGACCCTTCAAAAGGGCGACCAAGTGTGAGGCTGACTATGTAGCACAGAGGATACACCTGACACTACCGGGTGTGAGGATAGTCACCACCTTTAGCAAGGGTGACCTCATCGAACCTCAAGGGAAAGGCAAGGAAGGTGATGACATAACAATCAAGCCTACAAACGAGGGCAAGGACTTGTTGGAAGAGTTGATACAAGCACAGGTCGAACAACGAGAACCAGTGAGTGAGGCCAGGCCTGAAACAAGAAGGTCAAGAGACAATGCCAAGGACAGGCTTTGGACTTACAAATATCGTAGAAGACCCCAAAAGAAGCCCAAGCCTTATAGACGAAGGCATCGATGGAGAGTCAGCACAACGCCGCGATGGATATCCAAAGCGTTGCTACGTGCTCAAGGATACTACGCAGGTAACCAATGGATTTGGGTACCAAAATCCCCTGCTAAACCGCCTCCATCAGCTGAAGGCCAGAGTGCCTCAAAAGCATGGCACCGAAGGAAATATAAGAGAAACTCTAGGTCTCAAGGCAAGAAACTAGACATGACAGTTCGAAGGAAAGAGCCCCAGCCTAGCATGCTAAATAGACAGATGTCATACGTAGCCATTGAGCAGGCACAAAAATCCTTAGCGCCCAAGGAGCCTTTGATTTCCCAAGGGGAGAACAAGCATCATAGGCACAACATTGCTCAAGGCAAGACTGATTGCTCAACAAAGCAAATGGCACAATCGTCTAGTAACCTTGAGCAGTCCTAGATCTCCTACGCCCTCTTCTCCCAAACAGACACAGGAAGCACCACAACAGTTGTCAAGGGCGACTGCTCAATTCCAATCTCTATCTCCATCTAAGCTTCCAATCGTCAAAGAGGTGGGACATGATGCCATCTGTAGCTCTTGACCCAAGGATATGCCTGAGCCACCTAATGCGACTAGATCAGCTCATGTTCGATCTACACAAATGAGTGCTCAAAGGCCAACGAAAGACACAACCACTTCTGATCGCCCTAGGGACTTGACACCGCAATCCACCAAGGGTAGCCAGCCCACTAAACTAGCTGCTACTACTTCCAATCAGGGATCACAGCAGTCACAGCCCTCGGCCGTGACAATACCCTATGTGGAACGTGTCCTTAGAAGTTCACCTGTGGAGGAGGTGTCACAACCAAATCCCTCGGCAACTCCAGCACTTTCAAAGTGCCTAAAGCCTAGACGGAGGAGTCAAATGCAAGGGTGTTGGTTGAAAAGCTAGACTCTCTGAAAAGGGCGGCAGTTGTGCCCTCACAACCGGGCAAGGCTATTCAGCAAACCACAGCTATATCCCATAAGGACACACTAGAGAAGGGAAATGCTGAGGCCCGACCAAGCACATCAACGGTCGATATAGCCCAGGGTCCTGAGTTGTTGAGAGAGGCACCTTCATTGACCAAGAAAAAGAGGAGAAAGTAGAGAAAACAACAACAGATGCAGGTGGTTGTGGACCCAAAGAACATTGAGACGAAGGGCGTTGGAGAGCTAATGAATAAAGCATCGAGTCCATCCACCAATGAACCCACTGATGTCTCTCCTAATAGCGGTGAAACCCCAGACACATCCGTGTGTTCTAAGAAACCAAAGCAACCGTTGCCATCAACAGTTGCTTGCAACACTCTATCCAGTGACGATAGAACTCACATTGATCAACCAAGAGTGGATACAATGCTGTCACAACAGGGTGACAAATCTATACCAGTCACATCCGAGAAGAACCATGACAAAATAGCAACAAAACCTCAGGAGAAATGTGAGAACCCCAAGAGCAGAAGAAATCCTAGCGTTGACCAATCTTGCTCATCTAGGCCTGAGCCCCCAGCCATGCTAAAGCCTAAGGAAACTCTTAGAACTTTGCATGAGATAGCAACCGAGAAAGCCCTCGTTGAACATAGAAGTGTCGCAGAAATGCTTAACTGAGTTGGAGGCTAAACAAGAACATCTTAACAGGCACTAGGACACGCTCCTGCATGAACATATGCGACTCATCCCTGACGAGGAGGCTGACGAACTGCGCTTAACCGTCATGTTCAATGAAGTGCTCTACCGACCGAATCTCGTAGACATAGAGCTACTAAAGCGACTGTCAGCAGGCCAGAGTCAATTTGAGCAGCGTTGGTGCGAAAGCCACATTGTAATGGCCGAACTAGGGGCTCAGATCATGACGATCTCAGAAGAGCGATTGGCCAAATGGCGATCTCAAAGAGACCCAACCTACATGGCACCAACTTCCCTTCGAGTGCTCACTGACATTTGGGGTGTTGACTTGGCTGGGACTAGGCTACAGGGCCCTTTGATTGATAAGGTTCTCACTGAAGAGGAGTTACATATTGCCAGTAGACTCGGTCAAGGTTCCATGCTACTCGACGTGGCAAAATATCTATCAGTATTAAGTCAGCTGCCACGAATACTAGATGCATGTGCCACGCTCTGGTATAACCCCGAGTTCTACACTTGATTCTTATCCTCGTGAAGTGACATGGATTCATAGATATGTATATAAATAAACACTGATTTTTGTGTCACCATGTATAAACAATATCAACACACACAAGCAATGATAGTCAAGCGCAAGGAGAAGAGTCGGGTTGGACAGGCTAAGCTCTTCAGGTCCTCCTCTCATCACACTTTTGAAAGTCGTGTGACCAGCCCCACCATAAAGTGAAGGGCATGCAACCCATATTGCCGCCATAGGAGGCCTTGACCAACAACTCTGATGATGTAGACAGGGTGTAGTCCTTTCCAATATTTTTGGTCTATCCTTTCGAGGATGTGCCCTGTCCCACTCCATGACAACTAGTCCACGCGACTTAGCATAAACTAATATCTGCTAATGACTGGAGGCCACGCGAACATCAGCATGGGGGCCATTCCTCTACGACAAACACCGCATGCCTCACCCCTCCCCTTCTTGTCATATGCGCTTCATAAACCACACTAAAATCCCTTCCATGCAAACAGTTGTATCCTGTAATAAGGTCTAAACCCTTGATTGCGTCTTGCAGGTTTCCTTTTGCGGCGGAACGCATGGAGGATCATGGAGATCTAGCATGCAAAGACGCTCTTCGCAGAAGGCGGGAGCATGTGGCACGCGCCCCTCCACCGGTGCGCTATGTGCCCACCATCAAGAGGTATGCCAAGAAGCGAGGCCCTAAGCGAAATTACCCAGGGCGAAGGCCGAAGAATCCTTGAGTCAAGAAAGTCGAGACTCGGAACACACAACAGGTGGCAGCACTAGTGGTACGCACTCCCAGCTCCCGCTCGGGCCCCAGACGCTCAAAGGCAAAAAGGGCAGCTCGGGAAAGAGAAGAATTTAATGAATTATTTAAAGATATTCTGAAGACGGTAGCGGGCCGGGATTACACCATTCATGTCCCGGCCGACATGTTCCCTGCTCACCCCCACGGGAGCCCCACACCAGCAGAGCCCCAATCACCCGGCCATCCAGACTCGCCCCACCTCGTACAAATCGAGTAGCCCATAAGGCATAAAGGGCTTATCAAATGATAACTGGCCATGACTTTTGATTTTTAAATGGTTAAGTGTTCCTGACTTGTTAAGTGTTGACATGTTCCTGACTTGTATGAACTTATCATATCTGCGTTTAATATATACTACGCCTTTAGCAAAAGAAAAAGCTAATCAAGCGCAGGTGATAAATGTCTAGTCAACACCATAGAATTCAAATAAGTGATGTCTCCTTGCACTGCACTGGTTTATTATAGTTGCGGCATACACAATGCATATGCTCTCATGAAGCGACAAGTGGATGCATGATAATACAGGTCCTTGTGCGAAAATGTTCAATGCCCAATCATCGCAACACCCACAACCCCACAACGAGCCGTGGCAAAGCCATGCTGCCGAAAGCACCCTTGCCAACGGCCCACATTCCATGGCCCACAAAACATTCCTAGGCCATGCCCCCTTTCTGGGTCAAGCTCTATAGTTGGCTCACGGCAGTTGTTACCTCAATTGTACCCACATCGCATGTGCCGCAAGGAGGATTGCAATATCTCAAGTGTATCTCCCCCTTTCGCCAACTGCTTCTCTAACAACGAGGCTAGGGCACCATCATCATTGTACTATTTAGTTTTTGAGCCTTCGAAGCTTGACATTTTCCAACCCATTGAAAGGCTGATAGCCTCAACATATTGTAATGGTTGTACTCAGGTAATTTAAAAAAAAAGAATGGAAAAATAAGAAGCACCCACGATCACAGCACAGCACCTAGGGGTCCTCAAATTAGGTACGTCTGGTGACCTTGGTCGACCGGCTTCGTACCTAGTCCCCTAGCCCCATACACTCACCCACAATTGTTCAGGGCACATCAAAGGCAGGACATACCTGGGGAGCTCGTCTCGCCTAGGGTTAGACATGTCACCCTGACCCACTTGCACAATTTTCTTTTGCACTCTGCCTTCGTACCATTGCAATCAGTGGTGATAAGCACCGCACGATTGGCCATGAAAAGTACACCGTACTCATCAAGCAAGTCCAATAGTTTCCAGCTACTGAAAGTGTGGTGTCCTTGTATTCCATTATGCTACATCGTGCAGTCACAATGCAAAGGATGTCTCATATGCCTTCACGCATACTCCTTCTCCACATGGACAACTTTGCTTCATCCACGAATTGTTATGAGAAACTAGCCCATGGTCTTTTAACTATGTAATATCTAAGTATGCACAACCACTCACATAATATTTGCACCAAAGTATATCCATAGTCTGGGTCCTCAAGTGGTGCAGGACAATACTCTAGGCTTGCTTAGCGTTCGACCTGTCTCCCAAACTAATCAAAATATGTCTTGTGCACGATGAGAAGCCTAGCACTAACCCTTAAGGAAAGATCATAGGTGAGGTTTTCCAGTTGCAAGTATAAGGTGTTGTTTGCTCTTCATCAACACTCAGCTTTGATACTTGTCCCTTACCATCCAATAAGCCCGCAAGGAATCGTCATGTGCAAAATCCCCAACAAACCAACACTCGTGCTGGCCATCAATGCAATCCCCAACACAGCATAGCCCTACCACCAACTCCAAAAACTTTCCACCTACCACCTTGGCCCCACCAACAGGCCCCCAGGACCTTCTGCCACACCACCAACACTCCTCCACAGAAACCACAGGCGTCCTTGTCACCCACGTCTTCGGTGCATGCTAAAGCCTGCTACCTACGACGGTGAGTGCCATGGGATTGGCACTTGTCTAGGAGGGGGGTAATGTTAACTCCAACATGAAGAAAGCAAAAGGAAGTGGAAAAGACGCAGGGCAAAGGCGGAAAAAGGTAGCCCGACTGAAGAAAGAAAAGGAGAAAATGTCAAAAGTGCAAGGGCAACCTTAAAAGTCCAAGGCAAAGGCAAAAGGGGAAAGGTGCGTTTTAAAATAAAAAGGCGCACCCTGAAATCTTGTAAAAGAGCGCTGGGCTCTCACCCGTGCAATTTGTAAATGTAGACGGGCGGTGGAAAGGAAGCTAGGAAGATAGAAGGACAATAGGAAAAAGGGCCTAGGCTATGGTCGGCCATGTAAAAAGGGGAAAAGGGGATGACCGCCCAAAAGGGATTTAGGGTTTTGTATATAAAGTTGAAAAGTGAATGAGAAGCTCATTCTTGTGTGTGCCCAAAAGTAGCTCTTCTCTTCTTCTTCTTCTTCTTCTTCTTCTTGCTTGCTTGAGCTTGTGCTTGAGAGAGGGAGTATGAGAGTGTGAGGGAGTGAGTGTGTGAGGGTGAGGGACCGAGGAGGAGAAGCTCTCCATCTTCTCCTCTCTTCTTCTCTTCTCTTCTCTTCTCTTGTCTTGCTCGCGGACATGGAGCTTGGAGTGTGGAGCTTGAGGATGGAGCTTGCTTGAAGCTTGCACTTAGATCGTGGAGCTATCGGAGTGCGCGGGAGAGGAGGTAACTCGAACGGCATCAAGGTAAGCTCACTACACCCGTAAGGTAGGCATTGCGTGTCAGCTATGTGAGAGGTAGCCATTAGTGCTCGGCTTGGAATGCTTGAAACAATAAGCGATCCAAGGGTCTCGGCGGTTGAGTGAAAGCTCCCATATTAAAGCCGATGCGCCATCCATATCTATGGGTGTAGTGAGCTTACCTTAATGCCGTTTGAGTTACCTCCTCTCCCGCACACTTCGGTAGCTCCACGATCCAAGTGCAAGCTTCAAGCAAGCTCCATCCTCAAGCTCCACGCTCCAAGCTCCATTGCCGCGAGCAAGAGAAGAGAAGAGAAGAGAAGAGAAGAAGAGAGGAGAAGATGGAGAGCTTCTCCTCCTCGATCCCTTACCCTCACACACTCACTCTCTCACTCTCTCACACTCCCTCTCTCAAGCACAAGCTCAAGCAAGCAAGAACAAGAAGAAGAAGAAGAAGAGGAGAGCTACTTTTGGCCACACACAAGAATGAGCTTCTCATTCACTTTTCAACTTTATATACAAAACCCTAAATCCCTTTTGGGCGATCATCCCCTTTTCCCCTTTTTACATGGCTGGCCATAGCCTAGGCCCTTTTTCCTATTGTCCTTCTATCTTCCTAGCTTCCTTTCCACCGCTCCTCTACATTTACAAATTGCACGGGTGAGAGCCCGGCGCTCTTTTACAAGATTTCAGGGTGCGCCTTTTTATTTTAAAACGTGCCTTTTCCCTTTTGCCTTTGCCTTGGACTTTTAAGGTTGCCCTTGCACGTTTGGCCTTTTCTCCTTTTCTTTCTTCAGTCGGGCTACCTTTTTTTGCCTTTGCCCTGCGTCTTTTCCACTTCCTTTTGCTTTCTTCGTGTTGGGGTTAACACTCCTCCTCCTCCTCCTCCTCCCACCCACTAGTAACCACCTAACCTAACCCTGGTAACAACTAACCTAACCTTAGTTAATAGTTAAACCAACATTAGTTAGGTTAAACTAGCCATTAGTTAAGCTAACTAACCCTAGCTAACTAACCCTAGTTAGTTTCCACTAACCCTAGCTAACTAACCCTAGTTAGTTTTCACTAACCCTAGTTAATTGACCCTAACCCTAATTAGACTAACTAACCCTTAGTCTAAACTAACCCCTAGTTCCACTAACTAACCCTTATTTAGACTAACTAATCCTTAGTTAGAGTAACTAACCCTAATTAGACTAACTAACCCCTAGTTAGTCTAAACTAACCCCTAGTTTACCTAACCTACCCATAGTTAATTAGCCTAACCCCTAGTTCGCCTAACTTCACACTAGTTAGTCTACCCTAACTATAGTTAGCCTCCCTAACCCTAGTTAGATTAACTTACCTTTAGCTAGACCCCTAACCCTAGTTAGACTTACTGAACTTAACTAGACTAACCTAACTAACCCGACTTAACCTCCCCCACTAGACTAACCTAGTGAACCTGACTAACTAGCCTAACCTAATTTACTAGACTTAGCCTAAGTAACCTAATTTACCAAACTTCACCTGACTAACCTGACTAACCTAACTAACTTAATTGATTTACTCAACTAAATTAACTTAATTGCCTTTCTCCGACTAAGCTAACTAAATTCACTTAATCTACTCAGTTAGCCCCGTTCTTGTCTTTTCTCTTCCGTTGTTTTTCCGCTATGTACAGATGTGCTAGCGGGCGTTCACGCGCGAGGATGCGCTTTCGACTTGTCCGTGCGGTGGAGTATTGGCAGTCAGCCGTTCACACGCAGTTATCCTTCGCTATTCATACGTAGCTCGATCAGTGGTGTTTGTTTTTGTTTGTCTGGATTCATTGCATTTGGGGGACTACTCCGTGCGCCTTTAGTTTATTGCATACACACCCCTACCAGGCATTCTTTGTGATTGTCTGTGTTGTGGTGTGTGTATTTTCCATCTGAATGGCGCCTCACGTTCCTCCTCCTATCCAGTATGTCCCGCTAGTCAGTAGGGATTATTCTTCCCTGTTGGCTTTTGAGCCTATAGCGAAAGCAAGACTTGCGACTTTCGTGGCTACTTCATTCCCACTGATTCCAGATGATCCATCCCTGTGTGATGAGTTCCTTGCATCATACAGCAAGAAGTTGGGCCTGGTTCATGGTGCTTCCATGATATTGAAACCCTGAGGGTTAGGGAAGGCTTTGTCTCTTCCCTACAAAGGAGAGGCCTTTGTTACATCTAGACAATTATTCTCCAACGATGAGATTTTCAAGCTGTTATAGAAGCAGACCAAGGAATTTTTGGATGTCAAGAAAGTGATAAACACTTCAAGAGTATATTTTTCCATGATCATTGATCCTCTTTGGAAGTTAGTCTGCCAATTCCTCCAAGACAGGTTTATGCCTGCCAAAACACCATCCCATTACTTGTCCAAAGAGCTCTTCACAGCTTCCAGGATGGTGTTAAAAGGGGTGGCTATTGATTGGAGTACTTACCTGCTTACAAAGATGGACCAACATTTTGTTAAAGTAACCATAGGAAATGTCACAAATGTCACCTATGGTTCCTACTTGTATGCTTTCTTGACGTACTCAAGCCTAAAGAAGGGTGTGCTTCCACCTCCATCTGATCCAGTACCTCCTCCACCACCTTCAGAAGAGTCAGAACCTATTGATATAGAGGATCTTGATTCCCCTCCTCCACTGGTCATTCAGCGAAAGCGCTTGAAGCGTGTGGCAGATAAAAATCCTTCAGTTCTTCCTTTAGTCATAATTCCTGCTACATCTGGTAGTGACCTCCCTGCTTACCTCACATGTAACAATTTGTTCAGAGCACATAGAGAGGGTTCCTTGGACATATCACTCCCTTCACTGAATAGTTTAGTGTCAGCAGATGCTATTCCATTCCTTTGTAAAGACATCCAGAGTTCGATTGAACTTTCAGGACAACTTGTGCTCAACAGATGTGTGCTTCTTTTTATGAAGAACTAATACAGTCCAAAGACCAGTTGCATAAGGCAACCTCAGATTTAGCCTCTGCTAAAGACACACTTGCAGATCTGTTTAAGCAGATGGATCAGCAAACCCAAATGATTGAGACTCAAAGAGAAGAGATATCTTCTTTGAAGAATCAGTTAACAGAAGCTCAGTCCCACAGAGGTCACTAAACCTCTTAGAGGAGAAAGAGAGGATGTCTAAAGAAGCTCAGGAGTTTCAGACTCTTTTAGATACAAAACTGTCAGCCTTATAGACTGCTCATGACACAGTGGAATCACAAGCTTCCCAAATCAAGCACTTGTAAGACCAACTGGCGCAGTCACGGTCTATTCCTCCAAGCCCCAATGTTCCTATGATTCCTTCTATCTCTATACATGACTTGGCAGTTCTTCAGAGACGGGCCACATTGTGTCCATTGTTCCAAGATAAAGTGGAAAGATTGCAGTCCAGGATGGATTTGTTATGGTCAACATTTGAGCACTTTCAGGAGTATGTTCCTCCAGACCATTCTTTCTTTGTCTACTATCAATTACAAAAGTTGGCCTTCTATATGAAGCTTTCAATGATGGATCTTCCTCTTCTAGAGGATGGTTGGAGTGGGGCTTGGTCTCCTAGTTGCTCACAGAAGTGGTCCGTATGGTGTTTGAAGATTCTATGATGATGGATACCATGTTGCTATCTTACATGTATCTACGAGGTGATCTGTTGATTCCGCATGAATTAGATATGGCCTAGTCTGTGGGGGATGTGGTTTTGCAAGCTGTTTTATATGTCAACTATTTGGAGTTACGAATAGATGACATGTTCTAGTATTGCTCCTCAAAAGTGGCTACTTTCCCTGACAATTCCTGGTACTCAATGATTGATTCTATGGTCCTAAATCAACGTCAGAATACAACTTCTACCTATGTACAGAGCACTAAACAACTAAGGGTGGATCTCTTAGCTTATCTTTCCAAAAACCATCCATTTGATTCAACTTTTTTTTATGCCTATCAAAGAAGATCTGTCTTAGGTCCCCCTGTTCCTAGCCTATTGCACTATCAACAAATGGATCATCGCTATGATACCTATCTTTCCCTGTACCAAATTAATTCAATAGCAATCTTACCTCTTCTTTTCCAACCTCAATCTTTTCCTCAAATTCCTATATTTACCTATTGCTCTTTTATCGAAGATAGAGTATTTTTCCCTTCTCCACCATGCCCTTCTCCATCTATCCATATACCTTCTACTTTTCTTGTTTATCAATTAACACCTTTCCTAACTGATTTCCTTAAATTTTCAGCCACTCCTTCTTTAACTTATTCCTCCTTTTATGATTTTGCCTACCCATCTCTTCATCCTCTTTTACTTATTCCACTTCCATCTCCTGTCACTTCTATTTCTCAACCCCCTTAGTTTGTTAGTGAATACGAAGATTTGATCAGCAGATTCCTAGAAGAAGAGGATGGAGCTCAACTGATTCTCATACGGGACCCTAGATAAACTGGCCAATAATTCCAGGAGATTGGACAACAACTAGTCAAGCATATCAGACTTACCTTCATTTTTCTCACCAATATTCACAATCTCTAGATCCTTCAGTGAGATTAACAACTCATTTTACTTGGTATCTAGCATACATGCATAGGCATTCCCATAATGATCAAAAGGCCATTCCAAAACTTTGTATAAATGTCAATGTGAATATTGATTCCCAACAGTTGGACGTCCTCTATTTTCATGCCCTATGTCTGCCTAGCAGATACCTTGTTTTGCTAGAAAGGATGTGTTGCCTGCAGTTCTTTCAAAATCCTCCAAAGACATTTGTAGATGAATCCTTCTCCATGGATCGTTTTCAAAACCACCAAGCCTTCAAAAGGGATCACCTTTATTGATGCCTTTGCAATGTATTTTGGATGATTCTTAATTATATATATATCTCTTTTTGGAGGTGTCATTCAGATGGTTGTGTTCGTGTGTGTGTGTGTGTGTGTGTGTGTGTTGTAATAATTATATGTGATGAGTCCATGCTGATTGAGAATAATTTGTTCGAGATCTCTTTTCAAACTATTGATGGTGGGATGAACGCCTATGGTGGAAAGCTGAAGAGAACCTCTTATATCCTTTACAAATTTGTTATGGCTTTTAAATGATTATTAATGAGTTAATGAATAACAAAGTTTTCCTTTAGTAGTATTTTTCTGTTAGATACAGGTAATAAGTTGGGGTCGTGGTTTGGAAAGATTATTGAAGATCCGATGGAAGATCAAAATTGAGCTCTTTAGTGAACTTATATTCTTCTTTTCCTTAGGTCACGAGGACACTTCCTTTCTAAGTGTGGGGATATATTGAGAGTGGAAAAAGACTGAATTTTTGACTGAATTTTGTTGTTTTTGAGGTCTGAATGATTGATTTTTGATGGATTTAGAGTGATGTATGGTTGATAATGGAAGTGTTTGAGAGTATTTTGGATGATATTGATTATGTTTTGGAAGTTCATGATGATTCTCAGTGGAGATATGAAGCTCTATGATGTTCTGATTGGTTATGTATACCTTTTGTATAGCTTCTGTTTTGTTCTGATTGTCTTTTGTATGAAGCATGGATTGATGATTGATGAAGATTGAGATCTTTTGGAAGCTTATTGAATAGTTTTTGATAGTTTGGAATGGTTTGAGTATGAGTTATGAGGTTCTGATGACCTTCTGTAACCCTCTGTAGACCTTCTGTAGAGCCTCTATCTCTCCTTTGTCTCTGTACTGTAACTATACTATAGCTGCCTCTGGTACTGTACTTTAGCTGTTCTGTAGACCTTCTGTAAGTGTTCTGTAGAATGTATGTGTGACTTTGGAAAAGTTTTCTAACTTTTGGAAATGATAAATCTAAGTTCAAAAGAGCTAAAACAAGTGGAAGAAGCAGCTGCTGAAGACTGAAGAGAAGACTGAGTGACAGTGACAGTAGTGAGCTGTGAAGAGATACTGTAGTGGCTCCGGTGACTCTTCATATCAGACATACCTCTTGGGAGGTGCATCCACGACCCAAGAACGATTATTGAGAGTTATTATGAGGGTATTGTAGTGAGGAGATGATGCACTATTGAGAGAGAGAGAGAGAGAGAGAGAGAGAGAGAGAGAGAGAGAGAGAGAGCCAGAGATAGTCAATTCTATCAAAACAGTGTAACTGTATATGAGAGATTGAGCGAGAGAACTATGAAGATATTGAAGATAAATAATATGTGATTAATTTCCATTCAAAGATGGTGTATTCTTTTGTATTCTTTGTTATATTGATGGATTCTATGAAGATGTTGAAGATTATGGTTGATTCTATCAAATCCGTGGGAGATATCTACTATGATGCTGCGTGAAGAATTGTTGTTTTCTTTGTTTTGATGATCAAAAGAATAAAATAAAAGCCATTCAGAGTGCTCATAGGAGCCCCAAGAGGAACATGAAGGTAAGGCCATTCAGAGTGCTAAAGAACTGGTCCTTAAAGATCACAGGAGTCCAATTCTCCGTTAACTTTATAGTCATGAAAGGAGTGGACTATGATATCCTACTAGGCCGGCCGTGGATGCGCAATGCATGGGTCATAGAGGATTGGGGTAATGGCCTATTCTTCTTAGGAAATAGAACAGAAGCAGTGAGGGTAGAGATGGACACTTGGGAGACAACACCAATCGACCTAGATGCCATCTCAACCATGCTGAAGAGTGACACCTAGATTAGAAAATCTTACGGGTAGTTGACTAAGTATATCCCTTGTTCAAAAGATGGATGCATGTGCTAGCCACTATCAATCTAAGTGAGATTGGATGCACATGCTAGCCACTATCGATCTACCATTCTTAGATAAGGAAGAGTACGAGCAGGCTACTAAGGCAATTGGTAGGCCCAATAGTGAACCTTTAGTACCAATCTGCATGATGGCTAGAAGCTCAAACGAACACCCGAACCCTATCGAATTCCTTATCCCCAGCAACAAGCAAGAACTCCTTGAGATCCTGGAGCATCTAATGAACAAGCTAGCAAGCAATCTAGCCACTAACCTTGAACCTCTCCAAGATCTCTTGGATGACGAACTGAAATGGTGATGGACCAAAGTGCACAACTTAAACTTGATGTACAATAGGCCCATGGTCACCGATGAAAAAGAGGAGATGCATCGAGACTTAGGAGATGATGAGTAGTCGGATGAAGATAGTGCTAATGATAAGTATGAGGACTATTGTTCCCTTAGTGACCAAAGCGAAGGAGAGATGGATACCATAGAATATGACATTGAGGAATGATTGATAGAACATATATGAGAAGACTCCAAACCAAGCAAGAAGAATGTTTTTGGGATCAAGAAATAAGCCATGTGCATGGATTGCGAGCACATAGGAGCAATAGATTACAAGTAGGCAAGCTTGGTCCACAACTAAGTCCCACCACACCCTTATTCAGGATGGATTCACACTTTGAGTTGCGACCCCCATAACAGACTCCCTCTTCTAACAAAGATGGAGAGTTGGATTTTGAGTCAGAAGATAGCGATCCGAAAATAGCTCAACCTTCTAAGACTAGATACACCAAAGGGGACCTACCTGTTCACCTAAGGCACCAAAGGCTAAAGGAGGAGAGGAGGAAGAAGCCCAAGAAACCACTGTTGATGAGCAAAGGAAACTGCAAGACCTACCAAAGTGATTCACAAGTTCAAAAAAGGCGATAGGATAGTGATCTTGTTGGGAGCTAAACCTATTGATCAATCTGTTAAGGCACTAGCCCTGGGAAGCAAGCAAGCTGGTGGGGAGTTTGTGGGAGCTCTCACTCAACCACCAAGACCCACGGACCGCTTATTGTTTCAAGTGTTCCAAGCTGAGCACTAATGGCTACCTCTCACATAGCCGACGTGCTATCTATCCACGGGTGTAGTGAGCTTACCTCCATGCTTGACTGAGTTACCTCCTCTCTCGAGCACTCCGGTAGCTCCACAATCCAAGTGCACGCTTCAAGCAAGCTCCATCCTCAAGCTCCCCGCTCCAAACTCCATTGCTGCGAGCAAGACAAGAGAAGAGAAGAAGAGAGCAGAAGATGGAGAGCTTCTCCTCCCCGATCCCTCACCCTCACACACTCACTCCCTCACACTCTCACACTCCCTCTCTCAAGCACAAGCTCAAGCAAGCAAGAAGAAGAAGAAGAAGAGGAGGAGAGCTACTTTTGGCCACACACAAGAATGAGCTTCTCATTTACTTTTTAACTTTATATACAAAACCCTAAATCCCTTTCGGGGGGTCATAACCTTATCCCCTTTTTTACATGGCCGACCGTGGCCTAGGCCATTTTTCCCATTGTCCTCCTATCTTCCTAGCTTCCTTCCTACTACCCATCTACCATTACAAATTGCACAGGTGAGAGCCCGACACTCTTTAAATAAATCATGGTGTGCCTTGCCCTTTTTTGTTAAATATGCTCAATGCCCCACCCTCACCATTAGGTGCCACCAATGATCCATGGTGCTTAAAGTTGTAAGGTCCCCATTATGAGGAGAAGCCAAATGTGAGCCCGGATATTGGTTGAGACTTGACTTGTATATCGGATGAGGTCTATATGACTAGATGGCAAAAAGGTGACCATTGTGGTTCTAATCTTTGGGTTGGACTGAGTAGTTAAGCTGGTAGCAACTCAAGGCACATTGCATCAAGTTGCGGGGTAAGGGAGTTAAAATGGGCCCCTATTTTGGGGTCCAAGGGCCACGGAAGCAGCCCCTGGCGGGGGTCCGGGAGTAGTGCCCCCAGCCTGACGGTAAAGGGAATATTCTCTGGAATATTCCCTGGTCGACTAGTGGAGGTTCATATGGTAGGTTAGTCAGGCCGACCTAACCGCCTTCACGGGCTATAAAAGCTAAACCCCTTCACAGCCATCGATCATCTTTTACCCAGTCAGAGTTGTTCGAGCTAGCCTTAAGCTCTTCAGCTATATTTTGTCTAGATCGCCATCTAAGCTTCATTATGGAAGTGCACGGGTGGACAGAGCCATCTCTGTATCAGGTGTTTGGAGCTAAAGAAAATTTCTAATTATTCTCTTATCTATTGTGTACTCTCTATCTCTATCTCTTTCTTAGACTCTGTTCGCTGCGCCGTGTAATTTTTATATTTTTTACAAAAGTATAGACTCACACTTTTTCTCATGCATCTTTTTCCTCGATTTAGGACTTTTCTGCACTTCTTGTGTTTCCAAATTCTTCTTGGCGTGCCTTTGTCTTTTGTTTCACTTTTGCTTTGGCCTTGTTTTCTGCTTTAGATTTTTCAAATTTTCCACCTTATTTGTTTAAGGGTTAACATTACCCCCTCCTAGACGAGTGCCAGTCCCATGGCACTCACTGTTGTAGATGTAGCAAGCTTTGACATAGGTTGAAGGGACATCTGTGGCGTGGAGGAGTGTTGGTGGTGGTGCAGAGGAAGGTCATTGGGGGCACGTTGTTGGCCTAGGTGGCTGGTACTAGGGTTATTGGAGTTGGTGGTAGGGCCGTTCTTTGTTGGGGATTGCACTGACGACTGGTACAGGTGCTGATTTTTGGGGGTTCTACACATGACGATTCTTTGGTGGTCTTGCAGGATGATTAAGGGTAAGAATTCAGAGTTAAGTATTGATGAAGAGTGGATGGTACTTTCGTTGGAGTCTTCAATACCTGTAATTGAAAACCTCTCATATGTGGTCTCTCCTTGGGGGTAGTGCTAGTCTTCTTATTGTGCACAAGATGTAGGTTGATTAGTTTGGGAGACAAGTCAAACTCTAAGCAAGCTAAGAGTACTGTCCGACACTTGAGGACCCAAACTGTGTATATTTTTTGGTACAGATATTATGTGAGTGCTTGTGCATACTTAGATATTACGTAGTTAGAAGAGCGCAGGTCTAGTTCCTCAACAATGTATGGATGAAGCAAAGTTGTCCACGTTGAGGAGAAGTATACAGGAAGATGCATGAGACATCATTTGAGTTGTGACAGCACGATGTAGCATAATTGAACACATTGACACCAAAATTTCAGTGCTAGTAGCTATTAGACTTGCTCGACGAGTACGGTGTACTTTTCATGGCCATTCGTGCGGTGCTTTACCACGATCAATTGGAATGATACTAAGGCAGAGTGCAAAAAAAGAATCGTGCAATTGGGTCAGGTGACAGGTCAAACCATAGGCAAGACAAGCTCCCTAGGTATGTCCTGCCCTTGATGTGCCTTGAACAATTGTGGGGGATGTGTAGAGGGCTAGGGGACTAGGGACAAAGCCAACCGACCAAGGTCACTGGGTGTACCTAATTTGAGAACCCCTAGGTATCGTGTTGTGATTGTGAGTACTTTTTTTTGTTTTGAAAAGAATATCCTGAATACAACCATTACAATATATTGAGGCTATCAGCCTTTCAATGGATTGGGAAATGTCAAGATTCAAAGGCTCAAGAAATGGATATTACAGTGATGAGTGTCCCCTAGCCTCGTTACTAGAGAAACAATTGTTGAGATGGGGAGATACGCTAGAGATTTTGCACAACCTCTTTGTACCGTCGTGCGATGTTGGTACAATTGAGGTAACAACTGCCGTGAGCGCCAAGTGTAGAGTTTTAACCTAGAAAGAGAGAGTGGCCCTTGATTCTACTTTGGGTCATGCGATGTAGGTGATTGGCAAGGGTGATTTTTGCTTTTGGCAGTGAGGCTTCTACCATGGCTCTTTGTGAGGTTGGTGGTATTGCAGTGACTTGGGCCTTAACCACTTTCGTACAAAGACATGTGTCGTCTTGCATTCACTTTGACGCTTCCTGAGAGTATATGCAAATCACATGCGTCAATTATGATGAACAGATGCAATGCAAAAAGATATTACTTCATCTAAATTCTATGGTGTTGGCTGCGATGCATATCATTGGTGCTTGTTAAAGACATGACATGTATTAGTAGTCAGTAAGGGAGGTTTGTACAGTTGGGGAGCCTGCCCCTGTAACCACTTAAGGACAAAAAGTTATGACAAAATGGCATTTGGCAAGAAACTTATACAACATAGGGCTTATTCTATTTGTATGAGGCGGGGTGAATTTGGAAGGTCAGGCAACTAGGGCTATGCCGGTGCGGGACTCCTATCAGGCTGGGCAGGGACCCGTATGTAGTCCCTGGTGGCTGGAGCTATTTCAAGAATGCTTTTAAACAATTCATTGTTTTTTCTAGCTACCTTCTCCTCTTTCGAGCACCTAGTGCCGGAGCATCTGGTGAGGGCCTGCACGACAACCCAAGTTGCCATCCCTTGGGCATTCCCTTGATTCTTCATTTTCCTGGCCTGGGAAGTTTTTGGTCTGCATCCGAGGTGATGCTGCTTAGGGCCTCTTTTTGGTGCATACCTCTTAAGGGTAGGCACATATCGCTCTGGTGGAGGCACTTGTGCCTTATGCTCCCTTCTATGGAGGAGAGCTTCCTTGCATGCCAGCTGCATTGTGTGCTCCATGATAGCTACTATGGGGAAACCTGCAAAATGTGAACCAAGGTTAGGCTTTGAGGCAGGATAGAATTATTTGCATGAACGGGATTAAACAATGGATTATCAAGTGCATTTGAGGAGGAGGGGCGAGGTGAGGCATGTAGTGTTTATTGTAGAGGGATAGCCCCCGTGATGATGTTCATCATGCCTAGACTGCGGGGCGTATTCCAACCAGTAGCAGATCTTTGCTCATGCCAAGTTGCACAGGATGGTTGTGATGGAATGGGGCAAGGCTCATCCCCGGAAGGATTGATAAAAAAACAAGGGGAAAGCCAATAGAAAGGGACGACGCCCCATCTACACCCTCAAAGGTATTGGTCAAGGCTTCCCATGGTGGCAAGGAGGGCTGTATGCCTTCCACGTGGAGGTGGAAATGGTCACACAACTTCTAGATGTGTGGTGAGAGGACCTGAGGAGCTCAGCCTATCCAACCCAAACTTTTCTCTCTACGCTTGACCGTCATTGCTTGTGTGTGAGCTCGCTTGGGTATTATTTATTCACAGTCACAAAACACATTGTTTATTTATGTACATATTTACGAATCCATGTCACTTCATGAGGATAAAAACCAATTGTAGAACTCAGGATAGTAATGGAGCGTGGCACACGCATCCAGTACTCGTGGCAGCTTACTCAATAACAATAGATATTTTGCAACATCGAGTAGCATTGTACCTTGTCCGAGCCTACTTGCAATATGTAGCTCCTTCTCAGTGAGAACCTTATCAACCATAGAGTTCTCTTGGCTAGTTCCAGCTAAGTCTTTACCCCGAATGGCAGTCAGCACTCGAAAGGAAGTTTGCACCACATAGGTTGGGTCTCTTTGAGACCGCCATTTGGCCAATCGCTCCTCTAAGACCGTCATAATCTGGGCTCCCAGTTCGGCCATTGCAAAGCAAATTTTGAACCAACAGTTTTTGAATTGACTTCGACCCTCTGATTTTTCGTTAGTTGCTCTATCTCTAAGAGATTTGGTTGGCAGAGCATATCGTTGAATGTCATAGTTAAGCATAGTTTGTCGTCTTTCTCGTTAGAGATGAGTTGCATGCGTTCATGCAGGAGCCTATAAGTAATAGTGCTTGTCAAGATGTTCTTGCTCTTCCCAGGATAAGGGAAATGACAAGTATTCTTTCAACTGCCTCCTAGGGAATGCACCCATGTCTGCAAGGACGTAGAAATATGCGAATACTTTGAGTTTAGCATCCAACTCAATTAAGCATTCTGCGACACTTCTATGTTCAATGAGGGCTTGCTCGATTGCTATCTCATGCAAGGTTCTAGGAGTTTCCCTAGGCTAAGTATACCTAGGGGCTCAGGCCTAGATGAGCAAGATTGGTCAATGCTAGGATTGCTTATGCTCTCAGGCTTTTCGTGTTTTTCCTAAGGTTTTACTATTATTGTGTCATGGTTCTCCTCGGATGTGACTGGTATAGTCCTTCCACCTTGTTGTGATAGTGTTATATCCACTCTTGATTCATCAATGTGATTTCTATTGTCGGTGGCTTGAGTGTTGCAAGAAACCGTTGATGGTGATGGTTGCTTTGACTTATCAGAACACATGGATGTGTCTGAGGTTTCACCACTGTTAGGAGAGATGGCAATGGGTTCATTCGTGGATGGGCTTGATGTTTTATTCCTCAGCTCTTCAGTGCTCTTGGTCCTCGATCTTATTGGCATCTACCACCACTTGCAACTACTGTCATTTTCGTTTTTTTGACCTCTTTTACTTGGGCAATTGCGGTGTCTCCTCTAAGGACTCAGGACCCTAAACTAGGTCAATCGTTGATGCGTTTGGTTGGGCCTCAGTATTCTCTTTCTCTAGTGTGTCCTTATGGGACATGGTTGCGGCCTACTGAATAGCCTTGCTAGGTTGTGAGGGTACAACTGCCTCTCTTTTTGGAGAGTGTAGCTCTTCAGTTAATTTCCTTCTATTTAGCTCCTCAAGCCTAGGCTTTAGGTGCTTTGGAAGTGCTGGAGTTGTCAAGGATGCTAGTTATGGTACCTCCTCCACTGGTGAATGGCTAAGGACACATTCTGCAAGGGGCATCATCACGGCCAAAGGCTGTGACTACTATTATTCCTGATTGGAAGTAGTAACGACTAGTTCAGTGGACTGGCTACTGTTAGTAGATTGCAGTGTCAGGTTCTTAGGCAAATCAGAAGTAGTTGTGTCTTTTTTTTCCCTTTGAGCATTCACTTGTGCAGATCAAGCCTCAATTGATCTAGTCACATTAGATTGCACAGTCATAGTCTTTGGTCGAGAGCTATGGGTGGTGTCATGTCCCACCTCTTGGACATTTGGAAGCTTAAATGGAGATAGAGATTGGGATTAAGCAGCTACACTTGGCGACTGTTGTTGTGCTTCCTGTGTAAGTTTAGGGAAAGAGAGTGTAGGAGATTTGGGACTCTTAGGTGGACTTGGCACTAACTAAAAGATTTTCTCGTGGCTATTAGATGAATCTGCCATTTGCTCTATTGAGCAATTAACCTTACCATGAGCAATGGTGTGCCTATGATGCTCGTTATTCTCTTGGAAAATCAAAGGCTCCTTGGGCACTAGTGGCTTTTGTACACACTCGATTGGTACCTATGATATTTGCTTGTTAAGCATGCTAGGCTGAGGATCTACCCTTTGAATAATCCCGTTTGGTTTCTTGATTTTCGTGAGGGGCTTAGTCACTCCAACCTTGTTAAGTGAAGACTTGGATTTTCATCTAGATTTCCTCCTTTGCTTCTTTGCTTTTGACACGATCTAGCCTTCAGCTAATAGAGGTGATTTAGCAGGGGAATTTGGTACCCAAATCCATCGGTTACCTGCATAATATCCTTGAGCACGTAGCAACACTTTGGATATCCATCGCGGCATTGTGCTGGCTCTCCATTGATGCCTTCATCTATAAGGCTTGGGCTTCTTTTGTGGTCTTCTACGATATTTGTAAGCCCAAATCCTGTCCTTGGCATTATCTCCTAACCTTCTTATTTCAAGCATGGCCTCGCTCACTGGTTCTCTCTGTTCGACATGCGCTTGCATCAACTCTTTCAACAAATCCTTGCTCTCGTTAGTAGGCTTGGCTGTTATGTCAGCACCTTCCTTGCCTTTCCCTTGAGGTTCGATGAGGTCACCCTTACTAAAGGTTGTGATTATCCTCACACCCAGTAGTGTCAAGTGTATCCTCTGTGCTACATAGTTGGCCTCACACTTGGTCGCCCTTTTGAAAGGTCGTCCGAGGAGGGTTTCCTTCCCACAATTAGCACTATTTAGTGGAACATGGAATAGGATAGGCAAGCTTTCCATTTCAATGGTTACAAGGATTTTGTACTTCCCCATAAGTGCTTGTGGGTGTCCCTCATAAGGACTAAGAGTTGCATTAGTCGGTGTGAGCTCTGGTTGGCCTAGTAGGGTCCATGCTTCATAGGTCAAGATATTAAAATATGCTCCTTCATCAATCAGAGCATCGACATTGTGCTCTCTTTTCGCGGTGAGTTTGACCCTAAGATAAGCATGCGGTACTATATCTTCATCTTCCGGGTCTTGGCTTATAGATTTAAGCCTTCTGACAAATGCCCTTGAGTCCCCAACTAGATGACCAAATGTGGATTCTCCACTGATGTCTTGGATCGTTTGTGCAGTGCTATTCAAGGGGTATCCATCTTCAAGACTGTCATGTCTAGTCATTCTCGCAGTTGTAGCTTGAGGTTGTTGCATTCTGCTTTGACTAGATGCAGTCCGGACGCAATCTAGACATGTTTTTGTGGTATGGCCTTTTTTCCCTTGTAGGCTAGATTGGCCCATTGAGGTTCTAGGGTCTCTGTTTGTCCTTGTTCGGGTATGGGCTTTCCGTTGTTGCTTTGCAAGTGAGATTATATGCTTGTGTAGAGCCATTACTACACTAGGATCTAATTTGGAGGACCTATCACCGCGTGCATTTTCTCTCCAACCTACTTGGGGGAGGTGCGGAGGGGGCAAAGCCAAGTTTATAGGACCATTTATAGCCAAGTTTTGAACTACTTGCTCTAGATATTAGCCCAGTGATAGATCTATGATGTGGTTTCAGCTCTATATGGTCTCTCGGTCAGTTTCAGGGTCTAGAGGTTAAAATTTGAAAAAATCCAAATTCGGCCCAATAGGTCCGAATTGCATGGGCCAAATGCCTGATTCGGCCCGTTTGAATGGCCAAGGGCTGAATGTAACTAGTCTGAATGTCAAATTCGGCCAATTTGAGTGTGGGTGTCCGAGGGCCAAGTGGCCGAGGGCCAAGTCAGGTGGGCCGAGGGCTGAATGGTGAATTCGGTTGGGTCAAATGGCAACTTGTCCATGGGCCGAGTCGATAGGGCTGAGGGCCGAATATCAAGTTGGGCCGAATATTAAGTTCGTCCAAGTGGTCAATTCAGACGGGCTGAGTGGTGGGTGTCCGAGTCAAGTGGATCGAGGGCCAAATAAGGACAGGGCCAAGGGTCGATTCTGGGACTCGTCCCAGAATCGCCGTCACTCAGTCGGGCCGAGCGCGACGTGTTTTTTGCTAGAGTCCACAGAATTCATCACGCTGAGCGATCAATGCCTTCCTACTGGTCGAGTACCTCCAAATCTAAGCTACTCATGCAGGGGAAGTTGTGGAATTACCTGTGGTGGACAAAGAACTCCTCGATGGCAAGATCGAAGCAGGTCTATGCAATGAAGCTTTCTCTCCCTCTCTCCAGCTCTCCTGAAACCCTGCAATGCAAAATGTGGTCTTCCTTGCCACTCCTGGCTCCTTATCACCCTACCCATGCCTGTACTCACCTTAGTCTTGCTCCCCTCACCAATATTTAACCCAAATTATCATTTTTTGCCCTTCTTTTACCTGTTTCAGCGTGTTATACAACAACATAAAACTCTACTGCGTGCTCCAGTGTTCTTCTCCTATCCTTTCTAAATGCAAGAAAAAATCACAAGGGAAATACCTACACTACTCCAACATGCTTTTTCAAGTCAAAAAACCAAAAACTACTTGCTAAGGAGATTGAATACCTCTTCAAACTCCCTTGCTTCCTACCTATCTACTTCAAGCACAGGTTCGGGAAAAACCCTACTTCAATGCTCGATTCAAAGCGTGAAAGTGCTCAAGGCTTGAATCCGTTGGTCCTGGCGCAACAGAACTAAAATGTGGGAGCTCTCACTCAATCGCCAAGACCCACGGATCACTTATTGTTTCAAGCGTTCGAAGCTGAGCACTAATGGCTATCTCTCACATAGCCAATGTGCTATCTATCTACGGCTGTAGTGAGCTTCCATGCCTGACCAAGTTACCTCCTCTCCCGAGCACTCCGGTAGCTCCATGATCCAAGTGCAAGCTTCAAGCAAGCTCCATCCTCAAGCTCCCCACTCCAAGTTCCATTGCCGCGAGCAAGAGAAGAGAAGAGAAGAGAAGAGAAGAAGAGAGAAGAAGATGGAGAACTTCTTCTCCCCAATCCCTCACCCTCACACACTCACTCCCTCACACTCTCACACTCCCTCTCTCAAACACAAGCTCAAGCAAGCAAGAAGAAGAAGAAGAAGAAGAAGAAGAAGAAGAAGAAGAAGATAACCACTTTTGGCCACACACAAGAATGAGCTTCTCATTCACTTTTTAACTTTATATACAAAACCCTAAATCCATTTTGGGCGGTCATCCCCTTATCCCCTTTTTTACATGGTCGACCATGGCCTAGGCCCTTTTTCCCATTGTCCTCCTATCTTTCTAGCTTCCTTTCTACCGCCTATCTACCTTTACAAATTGCACGGGTGAGATCCCGACGCTCTTAGAATAAATGATGGTGCGCCTTGCGCTTTTTTACAAAAGTATAGACTCACACTTTTTCTCGTGCACCTTTTTCCTTGATTTAGGACTTTTCTGCACTTCTTGTGTTTCCAAATTCTTCTTAGCGCGCCTTTGTCTTCTGTTTCACTTTTTCCTTGGCCCTATTATTTGCTTTAGATTTTCAGGCTTTTCCACCTTATTTGTTTGAGGGTTAACAGAGTCCTTGGCATCAAAGGGAGTTGAGAGAAAGAAAGCATCATCCAAAGCGTCATTCATTGAGTATGGGAGAATCTTGACCACCCTCATCCAAGAAGTAGTGAAGGAGGCACAGAATGAAGAGGAATAAGCTAATGAAACAGCTACAAGGTCACCCCCTATCATGAACAAGAACTGTGAAGTGAAAGAACTATTAGTGAAGAGGAGGGAGAGCCAGAAGCTGGTCTAGCAGAAGGAACCAAAAATATCCCAAGAAAATGATGACACAGGAAAAAGCAAACCTACAAAAGGTGAAGAAGGAGTAAAAGAAATAGAAAGAGAAAAGGAAGGTGAAAGATAAAGAATAGTCTAAGATACTGGAAGAAGAATCAAGGAAAGCCAAAGAGGAGAGAAAAAGAAAGGTTGTTGAAAAGGAGGAGGAATTGAAGAGGAAGGAAGAGAAGGACATCACGCTAGCCATGTGCTTGTCCATCGAACAACAAGGTGGTAGGCAAGATGAGCTAGGTACCTTGAGTTTGTGAAGAGATGAAGGCCCAAGCTCAAGTTTGCATGTGCCAGACATGATGCCACTAGCAGTGATTGAAGGCAAAGGCAAAGCCCCTATTGACCCCATCCCACCCCTCTTGATACCCACCACCATAGTAGCAATGCCTACTCAAGGCAACCTGGCCACATTAGATGCCAACAATCTCATGGCTTGGGTGCAGTAATTCGTCAATAAGGAACTTACACAAGGGAGAAGTGTGGAAACCACAACCATTGGGCAAAAGAGATCGACGGCAATAGCAGGCAACAAATGCCGAATCAAGACAGGACTCGAAGTGACAAAGAATGGAAACCTCCATGACTCCCATCTCTACAACAATAACACCAACTACTGACTACGATGAATATGTCAAAGAGCTACTCTTACAGCTAGAAAAAGCTAAGGAGGAGAAGAGAATAACAGTGGCTAAGTTGGAAACTAAGAAGGAGTCGGTGGTTACCTTCTAGCTGGAAAAGACCAAACATGTGACCATGTGCCAAAAAGAAATATACGAGCTAAGAGAAGTGCTCAAAACAAAGGAAGAAGAATATGGATAGTGGAAGGCAAGGTTGGCTGAAGAAAAGCAAAGCTTCATGAGGATGTAGCAAAACATTGCGGAGCTGGGAGAGCTATGCAAAGAGCTACATGCAAAAATGGTAAATCTCAGGGATGCTACAACAACATTGGAAGCATATAGACAAGAGCGGACCCTCCAATTGCACAAAAAGATAAAAAATTTGAAGCAAGAGGTAACCTTGGAACAGGAGGGAAAACAAAGACTCAAAAGAGAAATTGAAGATGAAGAATAGAGGCTCATGGTATTGGCTCTCGAAAGCAAGGGGGGAAGGTTGTGAAGAATTGAAGAAGAGAGCTAAAGGTTGGGCAAACCTTAATGAGAAGAGAGTTAAAACCTTAGCATGCCATCTAGCTTAGGTAGAGAGCAATAAAGTGTTAGCTGAGAGTAGAGCAGAGGCCACCCAAGTGGTAATCTATAATGCTAATTGTACTAAGCCTGAAGAGGCCCTTGTCTTCACACCCGGAGGTTTGGAGGACTCTATAGTCTGTTTTGTAAATGAATTCTCCTCTTGCCCTGACCCTGCTTTCATCACCACATGTAACTACCTTAGACTACTTCGAATACTACTTAGGCAAGATCCCGCTCCATAGGAACACGGCCTTCCAACCCTCTATTTTGATCCCAATGCCATAGATAGCTTCGCCATGACTCGATTGATGATGCAAGCTACTCTTCTCCCTTCATTTTACTAGACTTCCCTCCTCGAAGATATAAACGATAGTCGCTTTATGTGTTGCACTCATCCATTTCTTTCTACAACCACTCTGCAAGTCCGCTTGAACCTCAAAGGGCACTTGCAAAGTAGGCAATTCTTCAATAAATCTCTCGGCCCTAACCCCCTAGCCCTTTCCCCCATTGCACACTTAGGGCACATCAAGGATAGGACACACTAAGGGGAGCTCATGCTCAGACCTGTCTCCCTATGTGACGTCCAAAACACCTCCCCCTGCACAAACTGGGACCTCAAGTGTGGGATAACACCCAGGCTTGCATGTGGTTTGTCAACCTAACTCCCAGTTCCACTAGCACAAGCACAATGCACCACATGGTAAGGTAGAGACACCCCCAAGTAGTGCACCTTCTTTTCTTTTCAGGTACAAACAAAAGCTGCAACCCATAAAATTTGAAGGCATCATCATCCATGCAATACATTCTTGGCCGCCACCATCTCAATTAGTTGATCAAGCTCTCCCCAAAACCAATCCCCATGAGACCCCATCATCATCGACTTGCACGACCGCCCTTTTCAATCATCGAATCTTTATCAACTCAAAACTGCTTAGTGTCATGGAACTTGCAACTGTCTAGGAGGGGGGTAATGTTACATGATACATCACCATGTAGCCCACACAATGTAGAGGAAAATTGAAGAACCCCTGTCAAAAAGTGAACGAAGAAGCTCATATTGCTCAAGCAGGAACAGTGCAAGAGATGGCAACCTTGGAAAAAACATGGGGGATCTCCAACTACTTTGACAAGGTCCTCTCAAGGATGAGGGAGGTCCTATCAAGGATGAAGGATGCTCTCTCAAGGATGATGAAAAGCACCAAAGTTTCTAGCAAGATACTCAGAAAGGATGGAGGTAAATATAGGTTTCCTCCTATGCAAGTGGTGAAATCTAAACAGACATAGGCGAAGGGATAAGGCAACTTGAAGGGAATAGGGAAAAGCCATGTTTCGCTCATGTCATTGTTGCAACCACGGAGGGCAAGAGGGGGATCCATCCAACACAATATTCAATTTCAAAGGATAGATCCACTAAAGGTCAATGTCTAGGAGGGAGCTGCCCCAACTATATCTTCAATTCAAGGGCCAATCCATCCAACACCATCCCTCGCAAGGACTTGTATACAAACTCAAAAAAGCCATCTGGCTATGCCCATCCCACATTCCAACTACTACCCATAAGTGCCATGGGACTGGCACTAGGCTAGGAGGGGAGTAATATTAACCTCAGTACAAGAAGAAAGTGGAAAAAGTGGAAAAGTGCAAGTTGGGACCTAAAAGAGATGGCCAGGAAAGAAATTGTACACAATGGAAGAAGCAAGAAGGGAAATAACTGAAAGTGCAAGGGCGGCCTCAAAAGCTAAGTAAAGGCAGAAGCGCATTCTTAAATGCAAGGTGTCCCTAAAACTTTTTGTAAAAGAGAACTAGGCTCCCTCTTGTGAAAATTGTAAAGGTAGATGGGTAGTAGAAAGGAAGCTAGGAAGATAGGAGGACAATGGAAAAGAGGGCTTGGGCCATGTAAAAAAGGGGATAAGGGGATGACTGCCCAAAAAGGGATTTAGGGTTTTGTGTGTATGGAGCCCCAAGAGGATACCAAGGAAAAGGAGATTCTACTGCAAGAAAATCTATCTTGTAACATCAACAAGCTTTTATTTCATTCTTTTGATCATCAAAACAAAGAAAATAGCAATTCTTCACGCAGCATCATAGTAAACATCTCCCACGGATTTGATACAATCAACCATAATCTTCAACATCTTTACAAAATCCATCAATAGAAGAAGGAACACAAAATAATACACCATTTTTGAATGGAAATCAATCGCATAGTATTCATCTTCAATGTCTTCATCGTTCTCTCTCTCAATCTCTCATATACAGTTACACTGTTTTGATAGAATTGACTATCTTTGGCTCTCTCTCTCTATCTATCTATCAATAGTACATCATCTCCTCACTACAATACTCTATAATAACTCTCTATAATCCTTCTTAGGTCGTGGATGCACCTCCCAAGAGGTATGTCTGATGTCAAGAGGTACCAGAGCCACTACAGTGTCTCTTTATAGCTCACTACTATCATTGTCACTCCAGTCTTCTCTTCAGTCTTCAGCAGCAGCTGCTTCTTCCATTTACTTTAGCTCTTTTGAACTTAGATTCATCCTTTCCAAAATTTAGAAAACTTTTCCAAAGTCACACATATATTCTACAGAACACTTATAGAAGATCTACAGAACAATATAGTACAGGACCAGAGCAGATACAGAGCAGAGACAGAGACTCTACAGAAGGTCATCAGAGAATAGTAGATCCTCATAACTCATGCTAAAACCATTCCAAACTATCAAAAACTATTAAATAATCTTCCAAAAGATTTCAATCTTTATCAAACATCAATCCATGCTTCATACAGAAGAAAATCAGAACAAAACAGAAGCTATACAGAACCAATCAGAACCTCAACAGAACCTATCAGAACATCACAGAGATTCATATCTCCACTAAAAATCATCATGAACTTCCAAAATATAATCAATATAATCCAAAAAACTCTCAAACTCACCTTTGCTTGTTGGTATCAAAAACCAATGCCTTACCACTTGGCGATACTCCATAGAAAGGTAACCCAAAAAAAAAGGCAAGGCCAGAGACGAAAAAATTGAGCTTCCATCACAAATATGGGCTTAGCAGGATTCGAACCTACAATATTGCCGTTATGAGCGGCACGTTTTAACCATTCAAACTATAAGCCCATAGCGCACTATCAATTCGATCAATTTGTCACAAGCAATGGAACGAACTTCCTTTAACAATCATACATCACTCTAAATCCATCAAAAAATCAATCATTCAATCCTCAAAAATAATAAAAATCAGTCAAAAATTCAGTCTTTTTCCACTCTCAACATATCCTCGTACTTAGAAAGGAAGCGTCCTCACGACCTAAGGAAAAGAAAAATATAAGTTCATTAAAGAGCTCAATTTTATCTTCCGTAGGATCTTCAACAATCTCACCAAACCACAACCCCAACTTATCACGTGTATCTCTAGAAAAAACTACTAAAGGAAAACTTGTTATTCATTAACTCATCTGATTAATCAATTAAAAGTCATAACAAATTTGTAAAGGATATAAGAGGTTCTTCTTCAGCTTTCCTCCATAGGCGTGCCATCCACCACCAATAGTTGGAAAAGAGCTCTCGAACAAATTATTCAACCAGCACGAACTCATCACATACAATTATTACAACACACACACAAACACTAACACTAACACAACCATCTGAATGACACCTCCAAAAAGAGAGATATATATAATTAAGAATAATCCAAAAGACATTGCAAAGGCATCAATGAAGGTGATTCCTTTTGAAGGCTTGGTGGTTTTGAAAACAATCCATGGAGAAGGACTCATCCACAAATGTCTTGGGAGGATCCTTTCTAGCAAAACAAGGTATCTGCTAGGTAGACATAGGGCATGAAAATAGAGGACATCCAACTATTGGGAATCAATGTTCACATTGACATTCATATAAAGCTTTGGAATGGCCTTTTTATCATTATGGGAATGCCTATACATATATGCTAGATACCAAGCAAAATAAGGTGTCAATCTCATTGAAGGATCTAGAGATTGTAAATATTGGTAAGCAAAATGAAGGTAATTCTGGTATGCTTGACTAGTAGTTGTCCAGTCCCCTGGAATTAATGGGCAGTTAATCTATGGGTCCATGAGAGAATCAGTCGAGCTCCATCCTCTTCTTCTCGGAATTTGCTGATCAAATCCATCGTACTCACTAACCAATTGAGGGGGTTGAGAAATAGAAGTGGAAGGAGATGGAAGTGGAACAAGTAAAAGAGGATGAAGAGATGGGTAGGAAAAATCATAAAAGGAGGAATAAGCTAAAGAAGGAGTGGCTGAAAATTTAAGTGAACTAGTTAGGAAAGGTGTCAATTGATAAGCAGGAAAAGTAGAAGGTATATGAATAGATGGAGAAGGGCATGGCGGAGAAGGGAAAAGACTCGATCTTTGATGAAAAAACAATAGGTAAATATAGGAATTTGAGGAAAACCTTGAGGTTGGAAAAGAAGAGGTAAGATAGCTGCTGAATTGGTTTGATAAAGGGAAAGATAAGTATCATAGTGATGGGCCATTTGTTGATAGTACAATAGGCTAGGAATAGAGGGACCTAAAACAGATCGTCTATGATAGGCATCAAAAAAGGATGAATCAAATGGATGGTTTTTGGAAAGATAAGCTAGGAGATCCACCCTCAGTTGGTTAGTGCTTTGCACATAAGTAGAAGCTGTATTCTGACGTTGATTCAAGACCACAGAATCAATCATTGAATGCCATGAATTGTCAAGGCAAGTAGCCACTTTTGAAGAATAACATTAGAACATGTCATCTATCCTCAACTCCAAATAGTTGACATACAAGATGGCTTGCAAAACCACATTCCCCACATACCAGGCCAGATCTACATCATCTGAAATCAACAGATCACCTCGTAGATACATGTAAGACAACAACATGGTATCCGTCATCACAGAATCTTCAAACACCATACGGACCACTTCTGTCAGCAAATTAGAAGACCAGGCCCCACTCCAACCATCCTCTGGAAGAGGAGATCCATCGTTGAAAGCTTCATATAGAAGGCCAACTTCTGCAACTAATAGTGGACAAAGAAAGAATGATCCGAAGGAACATACTCCTGAAAGTGCTCAAATGTAGACCATAACGAATCCATCCTGAACTGCAATCTTTTCACTTTATCTTGAAACAACGGACACAATGTGGCCTGTCTCTAGAGAACTGCCAAGTCCTACTTAGATATAGAAGGAATCATAGGAACATTGGGGCTTGGAGGAACGGACCGTGACTATGCCAGTTGGTCCTACAACTGCTTAATCTGGGAAGCTTGTGATTCCACAATATTATGAGTAGTCTACAAAGCTAACAGTTTTGCATCTAAAAGAGTCTGAAACTCTTCAGCTTCTTTGGACATTCTCTCTTTCTCCTCGGAGACTCTAGTGACCTCTAGCTGAGCTTCTGCTAACTGAATCTTCAAAGAAGATATTTCTTCTCTATGGGTCTCAATCATTTGGGTCTGCTGCTCCATTTGCTTAAACAAATCAGTAAGTGTATCTTTAGCAAAGGCTAACTCTATGGTTGCCTTGTGCAACTAGTCTTTGGACTGCATCAATTCTTCATAGAAAGAAGCATATAGCTGTTGAACACAAGCTGTTCACCACTGAAAGTTCAATCAAACTCTGGATGTCATTACAAAGGAATGGAATAGCATCTCCTAATACTAAACTATTCAGTGAAGGGACTGATATTTCCAAAGAACCCTCTCTATGTGCCCTGAATAAATTGTTACATGTGAGGTAAGCAGGGAGGTCACTACCAGATGTAGCAGGAACTATGACTAAAGGAAGGAGGTATTGGATCAGATAGAGGATGTGGTAGCACACCCTTCTTAAGACTTGAGTATGTCAAGAAAGCATATAAGTAGGAACCATAAGTGACATTTGTGACATTCCCTCTGGTCACTTTGACAAAATGTTGGTCCATCTTCATAAGTAGGTAAGTACTCCAATCAATGGCCACCTATTTTAACACCATCCTAGAAGTTGTGAAGAGTTCCTTGGACAAATAATGGGATGGTGTCTTTGTAGGCATAAACCTGTCTTGGAGGAACTGGCAGACTAACTTCCAAAGAGGATCAGTAATCATGGAAAAAGACACTCTGAAAGTATTAATCACTTTCTTGACATCTAGAATCTCTTTGGTCTGCTTCTGTAACAGCTTGATAATCTCATCATTGGAGAATAATTGTTTGGGTGTAACAAAGGGCTCTCCTTTGTAGGGAAGAGACAAAGCCTTCCCTAACCCTAGGGGTGTCAATACCATGGAAGCACCATGAACTAGGCCTAACTTCTTACTGTATAATGCAAGAAACTCATCACACAGGGATGGATCATCTGGAATCAATGGGAGTGAAGCAACCACGAAATTTGCAAGTCTTGCTTTCGCTATAGGCTCAAAAGCCAGTAGGGACAAATAATCCCTACCGATCAATGGGACATACTGGATAGGAGGAGGAGCGTGAGGCACCATCCAGATGGAAAATACACATACCACAAAACACTGACAATCACAAAGAATGTGTGCAAAACAACCAAAATAGCTATAAAAAAGAATCAATCAAAGAAGGAAACACACAAACGTAACTAACCAATTTACCACCCCAAACAACCCACATCCTAAAAAAAAATCGGCATGACCTCTACACATATGCAACCGAAAACTTCATGCGATGCAACAAGCAGGCACCCAAAATCACTTATCAGGTAAAAAAGAAAAAAAAAACTTTAAACCGCACCTGTAATTGTAGCATATAAGCAAACCATAATACCATAAAAATCTAATCAAGACCTAACCATAACTTTGACCAACAATTTCATCTAAGAGGACTTTATGCACCCATCCCACGAAGCGTGTTTATTAAAAAGGGAAAAAAAAGTGTAGTGAGGGGAAATGGTTTTAATGAAGGGTTCATTTTAAGAAATTATTAACAATGGGTGACATTTTATTAAGCTATAAACCTTAATAAGAAAACGGCGGTTCCCTCTTAAAATTTTAATTACAATTTATTAGGGTGAAATGGTACTTTGACAAAACTCGGACTGCAATTCCCAGACTGGGGTCTCTAAATGCAAATTCATTAATTAAAAATTAATAGTGATGTGGAACGCTTTTTTACCAGCGCACTTCAAATAATACTTTGGCCATTTATAAAAGCATTTTCAATTGAGAAATTATTGGAAAAAGGAGCAAGGGGGTTTGTGAATTTTTTTGAAATATTTCTAAATTTTTACTAATTTTTAATGAATTTTACTCATTTTGCATGTATTTTTGAAAGAATTTTGAAGTTTTAAAATTTTTACAATTTATTTTCTTGAATTCCCACTTTAAAAAATATTCCAAATGATTGCAACAATGTTGAAAATTTTTAAGGATTTTTTTTTTGAATTTTAAATGAATTTAAATTAATTTTTAAAGTTTTTTGGTGTTTTATGTGTATTTTTATGTGTTTTTTAATATATTTTTCGGGTGTGGAAATTAAAAGGTGGTACCCGAGCTGCATGTGAACAACTGAAGATGACTGCGTGTGAATGGCCGATCGCAACAAACCACAGCACGGACAAATCAAAAGCGCGTCCTCGCGTGTGAACGCCCGCGAGCCACACCCGTACACCGATAGCGGCCGCACGGCATGGGAACAGGGGAAGGAGAGGGGAGGGGTGCTGCAGGTGGAGAGGGAGGGTGGGTGGGAAGGGGTGCTAGGGGGGGGAGAAGGGAGAAGGGGAAAAGGGGCTTGGGGAGGGGTAACTGTGGGGTAGGGTAATTGAGGGTTAGGGGTTAGGGTGACTGGAGGTTAGGGTAGCCAAAGTTGGGGGGGCCCATTATGGTGGAGGGGTCAAATTCGGGGGGGGGGGGGGGGGGGGGGCCCAAAAGTGGAGGGGCTAGCTAATTTGGTGGGAGGGGGGGCAGTCTGGGGGGGGGGGGGGGTGGCTCAAAAGTGGAGGGGCCAGGCGGGCAGGAGGGTGGGGGGAAGGAGAGGAGGAGGCAGAAGGAGGAGGTGGTGAAGAGGAGGAGGTGGAGCAGGCGGGGGAGGTGGTGGGAAGAGGAGGTGGAGCAGGCGGGGGAGGGCGGAGAAGAGGCGGGTGGTGGAGGGGAAAGAGGAGGAGGCGACGGAGGAGGTGGTGGGGCGGCGCGGGAGGAGAGAGCCTTGGAAGGAGGAGGCGGGCACGGAGGAGAAGGAGGCGTGGGACAGAGGTGCCGCGAGAAGGAAGAGGAGGCAGTGGAGAAGGGGCGCCGTGAGGAAGGAGGGAGGTGTGGGGCAGGGGTGCCGCGAGGAGGAAGAGGAGGCCGTGGAGAAGGGGCGCCGTGAGAAGAAAGGAACGGACAGGTACGTCTGTTTTTTGTTTTTTGTTTTTTGTTTTTTGATTTTTTTCCCGTTTTGTTTATCGTTGTGGTTCCCCCCCCCCCCCCCCCCCCCCCCCCCTCATTTTGAATTTCCATTTTTGGGTTTTTGATTTAATGATTAGGGATTTTTTTCCCCCTTTTTTTTTTCCGTTGTGCTTGTGTTTTAGTTTTTGTGTTTGGGTGGTTGTGTTGGTTTTTTTTTTTTTGGTTTTTTTTTTGTTTTTTCGGTGTAGTAGGATTGCAGTTGTTTTTTCTTTAAAAGATTATTTTTATTTTTGTTGGTGTTGTGTGTTGTTTTTGTTTGTTTGTTTTTTCTTTTTCTTTTTTTTATAAATTGTTTTTTCGCTTGGTGAATTTGTTTGGTGATGTGTATGTTTTTTTTTTAAAAAAATGGTTATGGGTGTTAAAAATGTGCGTACCCCCGTCCTGCGCATGCGTTTAAAAAAAATTGCATTGGTGGGATCAAACGGGGCAGGGACGGCGACGCGGGAGCCATAGAGGCCACGGGGGCGTCCCGAGGCGCGTAAAACCAAAAATAGGCGCTTGCACGCACGACGGTCTCACAGTAAAAAGTAAGAAAATTTAATAAAACCCAAACCGTTCTTCGGATCGAAAAAACATAAAAAGGAAAAATGTGTCTGGAGACAAGGAAAAGATGATAGAAAAATGTGACATGGGTTTCGGGGCAAAATCAGGGTGTTCACATGAGAAAAATGCAAAAAGAGACCCGGAAACACGTACGTGTATTAATACCGAAAAATCTGCGCATCGGAACGAAGTGCAAAAAGAAGGGGTATTGTGTAGAACAATGTGTCCAACAACCCTAACATGGAAAAACACAATGCTGAGTAAGATGGGATGCGTTCACATGGGAAAAACCCCAAAAATAGACCCGAAAATGGACTTAGAAATTAATACGGGAAGAACCGTGCACCGGAATAGAGGAAAAAAAAAGAAAAAATGTCCGGAAGAAAGGGATTCACAAGGCCGATGCATCAAAACTCAGTTTGGGGGAAAATAGGAGGGGTTCATATGGAAAAAACACAAAAAACGCAACCAAAAACACTCGAAAAAATTAATGACTAAAAATCTGGCAGTCGGAAGAGGAAGAGGAAAAAGGAAAAAGTGGAGGAAAGGCTGGCAAGATACAGTTGTCAAATTAAACTGGAATTTCGGTGCAAATAGGGCATGCTCATATGGAAAAATGTGAAAAATAGTCACGAAAAAGGCCCAAAAACCTGCAAAAATGAATAACGGACCAACCGTGCATCAGCATAATAGGGAGTAAAAAGGAAAAATATCAAGGGGAATGGGTAGGACAGGGCTGCCACATCAAATCAGGGTTCCAAAGCAATAAACATGCATTCACATGGAAAACCGTCCAATTTACGAGAATTACTTAAAAAATTAATAGCTTTAGAATCGTCTATCAGAATAGGGGGTTGGTAAAAAGGAAAAATGGATAGTTCAAAGGGAAAAACACGACTATAAGGTTGGATGTGATGCTCTATGAATGTAGGGTGCATTCGCATGTGATTTTCGCTCTATGAATGTAGGGTGCATTCGCATGGAAAAATCACAAAACAAAGGATAAAGGAAAACGGTCAAGAAACAATCCCGAAGACAGGGTGAAATAGAAGAGAGGAGTGGAGAAGGGACCCCATCAGGGTAAAATGAATTCATGGCATAAATGTATGATCATATAGCAGGGTATATGCATGGAGGTATGCAACATAGACGCGCAGGGACATGTCCCCACACTTAAAACCTTAATAGGAAGGGTAAACCGAACAACGAGGACCTAGTACCACACATCAGACCAGCCACGAACGTCCCCACACTTAAGACATGACCACTGAGAAACAAAAGGTGTAGGGTTAGAAAACTTGGCCCATATTGCCAAGGAGTAATGTCGACAATCGAGGTTACGTCTTGTATTGTTGTTGGTTGGAGGAGGTACAAGGTGTCTTCACAGCACACGTCCAACGTCTTCGTGGTAGGGACCATGCGGCAGCACCCAGGGAGGTAGCTGGTTGAAGGAATCGTATGAAATTCGTCGATAATGAAGGATATTGCACTCAACTCACGATCACTCAAATGAAATGAAAGAGCAGTCACTCGTCTCATTACTAACATCACTCAAGGAAATACTAATGAAAACCCAGATCTCACACTTGGTTGAGGAATTGACAAGGAAATGGTGCAGAGAGAGTATGCCAGGGTGCACAATTAATGGTGCATCAGTGCGTCCAACCCCGTCTGGCATAGGTGCAAGCAGGAAGGCCAGGGAGCCTTGCAATGTAGTGTATAGAATAGAGTGACGTGTCCCGTGTTGATGGCAAAGACCCATCCCGTGGGTATAGAGGGAAACAGAAACGTACCTGACTCCAATGGTCGTAACGTCCCTCAATCCTCACCTCTCTCAATAATTGATTGAAGAAACACCAGTCACACTCAGCCCACCCTTTGTCTCACGCTCTGTTGAAAGATACGGAGGGCAGCCCATTCCTAAAACCCATTGATGTAATCCTTATCATCACTTGTGTAGAGGTTGTATGCCTTATGCGCATTTGATGGTGCAACGGTGCATCCCGCCCTATGCTGGCATACAGTGCAAGAAGGAAATGGTGCAGTGCATAGGAACAAATCGTGTGTTGTGCATTGAGAGGCCCAACCCGCGTGTGCAACACTATGTTCACACCTTTCACCTCTCATTTGATTTGAAGGGAGGGACTGGTCACTCATCCCACCCTTTGTCTCATGCTCTGTTGAAAGATACAGAGGGTAGTCCATACTCACGTCCCCATCCTGTTAGGATGAAAGCTCACATCACTCAAGGGGTTGGTGATGAAGATCGTGCCGGCTATTGTTGTCATCAGGATCTTGAAGACGAGGCGTATCTAGGGAGATAGCCAACAAATCTCGTACTTCAATGATTTGTAAGAAAGATCGTCTATTAGGAAGGACAAACGGACTGATATTGCAGAGACAGCGCACCAAGGGAGGTGGCTTCAAATTACTTGCTGAAAAGATGCACCTGGTGAGCCAGCTATCCTAAACTGCGGGTTGTTACCACATTTTCCACAATCAGCTTCTCGCCCAAGGGTGTTTCCATCTTTTCTTGAAACGAGGCCTATTATGACATGTAATTTCTTCCTTTTCTCCCATAACAGTTTTGTTTGTTTTTTTTCTTTTTCTTTTTTTTTTCTTTTCCTTTTTTTTTCGTTAAGAAAGAAAATGGCAGAAATACCATGTGTCAGGACTAACCTCGCCACCATTGTTGGATCAGACTAGAAGAGAACAAGGTCGAGTTGAGATGTATCTGCAAGAGGGGCTAGCAGAACGAGACCACCTCAAGAGGAGAATCATAAGGGCTATTAGAAGCATGACGAGAAGGACAATGCAACACCCAAAAGGGGAAGGGTAGGTCAACTGTGATTGTCAAGATCCCCAGGGAGAGAAGTACTTTTTCAGACTATAGCCATTGATTAGGAAAGGATCATCAGAGGTATCAACGGTCTGCATCTCAATAGAGCCGTTAGGATTGATAGTAAGTACCTTGTACGGGCCCATCCACCATTGTTGAAGCTTGACAAGAAACTTGCCAAATCTCGAATCATAGGCTAGGACAAGATCACCTTCTTTGAACTCCTTGTGCTTGATGAAATTGTCATGATAGGCCTTGCGTCACGCTGGAGTAGTTTCCATGCACTGTAGGCCCATCCGTCGTATCTCATCCAGGCATTCCAAGTGCAAGAGGCGGCGTTGCAGTGACTCATCATCTCCCAAGTGCTCTTTAACTACCACTCGTAAAGAGGGCAATTCCAGCTCTATAGGGAAGACAGCTTATGTACCATAAACTAGCTGGAAAGGGGTCTGTCCTATAGCTACCTTATGGGAAGTTCTGTATGCCCAGAGGGCCTCTGTAAGTCGATGGTCCCAGTCATGACAATGTGCGGCAATTGTTCTTGTTAGGATCGAGCAGAGGATGCAATTGGTGACTTCAACTTGGCCGTTGGCTCTGGGGGGTAATAAGGAGTGGATTTGCGATGGTGAATCTTATACAGCTCTGTCAGCTTCTCCATGATTTTGTTAAGAAAATGAGTATCTCTGTCACTTACCAGCTCAAGGGAACTGCCAAAATAGGTGATAATATTCTCGTACATAAACATGGCTATGCTGTTACCATCGTCTCGTTTCAGAGCTTTAGCTTCACACCACTTTGTGACATAGTTCATACATACTAAGATGTATCTCTTCTACTTCTGTCTAGTAGGTGGATCAATGGGACCCACAAAATCAATCCCCCACTTCTTAAATGGCTTTAGGGGAAGAATGGGTTGTAGTGGCATGGCACTTGTTTTGGTGGGTTTCCCCATTCGTTGACAAGCATCACATCTTTTGCAGTAATCATATGCATCCTTGTTGAGGGTCCACCACCAATATCCTGCTAACAGAGCCTTCCTGGCTGTCGCTTCCCCTGCGAAGTGTCCACCACATGGTTCGTCATGGCATGCTTTCAATACTATGCTGATTTCATCCCCTGCAACACATCTTCGCAATACTTCATCTTTGCCTCTCTTGTACAATGCACCGCCTAGCAAAGTGTAGGGGGTTGATTCTAATAGAAGCTTCTTCTTCTCACGGCTTGAGATGCCAGGAGGATACTGTTGAGTTTCTAGGAGGTTTGCTATGTCTGCATACCAGGGAGTAATTGTTTCAATTAGAAACAAAGAAGCATCAAGAAGGTCTGGATCATCCTGTTCCTCTTCTTCTGTTTGAGGGATCCATGATAGATGATCGGCTAGGACATGGGAACGGCCAGGCTTAGTGACCACTTCAAAATCGAACTCCTGGAATAGGAGCAACCATCTCATCAATCATCCTTTAACATCTGCTTTGTTCATTAGGAAGGACAGGGCTTCATGATCCACGTAGAACTTGAAATGCGTTGACAGTAGATAGTGTCTAAACTTCTCTAGTACAAACAGCATTGCCAAGCACTCAAGCTCTGCCACTGTGTAGTTCCATTACCTATTAGTGACCTTTCGGCTTGCATAATATATTGGTTGATCTAATTTAGAGGAGCCCTTTTGACATAGGACAACACCTAGCCCTTCAACTAATGCATTTGTGTGCACATGGAACTCCTTCGTCCAGTCAGGAGGCTGCAAGATAGGTGCTTGGATAAGACATTGTTTTAGGGTATTAAAGGCCTATTCATAGTCATCAGTCCAAAGGAAATCCGCATCTTTCCTTAGGAGCTTGTGCAGAGGGGCTACCTTAGTTGCAAAATATGCAATAAATTTTCTGTAGTAGCCCACATGGCCAAGAAATCCTCTCAATTGCTTGAGGTTTGTTGGTGCTGTTAAGGCAGCAATCTTCTCAATCTTCGCAGGGTCTATTGCAATCCCTTGTGCAGAAACAATATGGCCCAAAATAACTCCTGATGAGATGCCAAAGACACATTTGTCGGGGTTGAGAGAAATCTCATACTCTCGACATTTGTCAAAACATTGCTCTAGGTATCCCCAATACTCGCGGATTAAGATATAGACACAAAAGTCATCAAGATACACCTCAATGAAATCATGCAAATGATTCTGAAAGGCAGCCATCATTACTCGTTGGAAGGTGGCAGGAGCATTAATACAGAGCCCAAATGGCATCACTCTGTAGGCATAGGTCCCCCATTCTATGGTAAATGTTGTTTTAGATTGGTCCTATTCTGCTATTTGGACTTGGTTATATCTGTTGAATCCATCCAAGAGGAAATACAGCTCATGGCCTGCCATTGTGTCCAACAGTTGGTCGGAAAAAGAGATAGGAAAATGATCCTTCTTTGTCTTCGAATTGAGCTTTCGAAAGTCCACACATATTCGAAGTTTTCCGTTCTTCTTGGGTACTACCACAATGGGCAAAACCCATTAACCTTTAGCCACGGGATAAATGAACTCTGCTTCAAGAAGTTTCAATAATTCAGCCTTCACCAGAGTAGAGTAATTAGGATTCATACGGCTTTGTCTTTGCCTTACAGGTTTGGCAACAAGCTCTAGGTCAATGTGATGTTGGCATACTGTGGGATCAATCCCCTTCAGGTCTTTATATGACCAAGCAAACACGTCTAAGTTCTCCTTTAATAAGTCTAGCATGACCACTAGTTCTTCTTCTGGAAGATTGAGGCCCACTTTCAGGTGACGTTCAGTACCGTCAGTATCCAAGAATGTTACTTGCCTTTCACCTTCCACTTCATAGATAAATGTCCCACGAATGGCTTCTGGATAAAGGTCCAACTCTTTCAAGAGAGTAGTGTCCTTGTCTAATGTTCCACTAGAACTAATGTCCCACGAGTGGCTTTTGGATAAAGGTCCAACTCTTTCAAGAGAGTAGTGTCCTTGTCTAATGTTCCACTAGAACTAATGTCCTCCTTCTGAACAGATGACTCATTTGTCTGCTGAGATTGCTGGAAGGGTATCAGAGCTTTGTTTGCTTTTGTGTGAGTGGTAATTTCTTTTGGACTTAGGTATTCATCTTTAGATGATGCGTCCAGGAATGTCACATAGCACGGACCTTCTAGGGGCCGTGGCTCTGAGGGCTTTGGCTTCTGTTGACAAGAAGCATCATCATCATCTTTTCTTTGGACTGAACGGTCAGGGCGACAGGAGCCACTCGTGAACTTAATTTTTATGCTTTTAATCCATTGCTTATATAGATTCTGCATACTTTGTGGTCCATTGGCCAACCCAAATGGAACCATGGTCATTCCATCCAACGCCCTGAGATCTTTAGCCTCTGAGGTCTCCGTAGGAACATCAACAAGATCATCCTCTATCAGAGGAAATTCTTTATCTACACTTCCATAACCTGCTTTGTTTTCTTCCTCATCATTTTCATCCTCTTCCTATGGAGGCTCTGTCTCTGCTTCTATAGAGGCTCTATAGGAGAAGAACAGATCTTCTGCCTCTGCATCTACTTCTGCTTCTACTTTTTTCTCTGAATCTGCTCTATCTCTGTTCTGCATCTGCTCTGTCTTTGTATTTGTGTGACTGTCTCTGTGTCTGTGAGACTGTCTCTGTTACTACTTCTGTGACTGTCTCTGCACTGTATTTGTTTTGTCTCTGTTCTATCTCTGCGACTATCATGTAATAGGGAGAATAGTACATCCATGCTTCTATTTCACTGTCAGAGGTAATTTCACAAGTTAATTCTAGTTGAGGCAAGAGGTATTCTCCCATGGATAAGGACTTTGCTTCCCTTGGTAGTTGGCTTACAGTGCCCACTGTTAGGGACTGTGCCTCTGTTTTCTTAGGAAAGATCTGTTTGATAGCCTCTTCGTCTCCTGATGTACCATCTGTTACCTCGTTGGAGGAATCAGTTATGACTTCGATGGATGTGGATCCATTGCCTTTTTGCGATCCATACAACTTTAACACCACTTTGTTGGGTCCTATACCTAGGGTCAGGGTTCCTTTGAACCAGTCCGTCTTGGCTCTTGCTTCAAAAAGCCAAGGTCTTCCCAACAGCAGAGGATATGAAGTCCCATAAAAATTTGGTTTGACCACCAAATATGTCAGCCAATAATCTTTTCCTACAAGGGTTGTTTTTACGTATCGGAGGATACCCAACGGTTTAATTCTGCTTTGGTCTGCCAATCTGATAAGCCACTGTGTAGGTTGAATTGGTTGCAACCCTAAATCCTTCATTGTCACATCTATCATTATGTTTACTGATGAGCCTCCATCAATCAATGCATTTGAAATAAACCACCCTTCTATCCATACACTAATCTCTGAGGTTCCAGGATCTAGGAAGGCGTTAGCCACATCTACTTCCTTTATAGGCTCTGGGGCTTTATTGGTCTTGGTCACTGTTGAAGGAACAATCCTTAGTCCACATCTTCTTGTCAAGATGCTTTTGAATTTCTTTCGGCAGCTGGGAGATAGCATAAGCAACTGTTAGAATGTTAAGTTTGGTTTAAAAGTGTCTAGGTCTTTTACCAAGTCATAATCTTTGATAGGATCCACAGGCTTCTCCAGCTAGCTAGAAAATGGGGATATACTCATTTTCATCTTTCCTTTTTCTTCTAGCAATGGCAGCATCGGCACTTCCTCTGTTTTTGGAGGTGCTTCTGCATCGTCTATCACCTAGATCTCTGGTCCTATTTCTGGGACTGTCTCTGTGACTCTCTGTGGCACTGTAGTGCTCTGTACGGCATTGTTCTGTCCTGTACTACTCTGTCCCTCTATTGGTAGGTTGAACTTCACAGTCTTGGTAGGAGAATTGTTCTCTTCTTGGACAACTGGTCCCTTCTTCTTGGCACAAGTAACAGCAGCAACTTCCAACTCTACCAAATTGGAGGCAGGCTCTTGTACCTTTTGTTGGCTATCAGTGTCATTGACCTTTATAGGGGCTGGACTTGGACAGTCCTTTGCTGTGTAGCCTTCTCCTTTGCATTAGCTGCATAAGGGCTTGTGATCCACAGCTCGTCTAGAGTTTGGACAATTCGGGAAGTTATGACCATTTTTTCCACACCTGTAACATTCTACCTCTGATCTCTGATCACCACTAGACTGTCGTCCTCTGTAACTTTGAGAGGGAAACCTCCTCGAACCGAAATTAGGACCAAACTCCCTAGGCTTTGGTCCAATATCCTGTGTTGCCATTTTGGATTCTAGCAAGTTGAATCTTGCATTTTCATCCTTCTGTCTTTGTTCTACATCTCTTTCAGAGAGCAAATATCCTCCGTATGGTTCTTTCGCAAATAGTAGGAACAAAAGGCTCCAAGAATGGTGTTTTCGGGTACATTCAGTGGCTAAATGTCCCGCTTGATGAAACTTTCCGCACCATGTATTAGAGTGCATCACATCTCCTCCAGCTCCCATAGGGGTGGATATATTGGCGGTATTTACCTTCAACGTCTATAGCTGCTCTGTAATCACATCCATAAGCTCTTTCTTGATACTTGCAACTGAGTTGGATAAGTAGTCCTTTAGATTTTCACCTCCTGAAGTGCTTGTAGTAAGGTTTTGGAAAGCTTTTGTAATTACTACATACACTGGTTGGGTTGATCCAGAGGGTCCTCTGTTCTGATTCTGATTCAGAGCTCTTGTTGAGACTTGGGGTTGTTGATTCCAGTTGGTAGGGTTCCACTGTTGTTGAGTCGTCATTGGAGGAATTGTTTGATGCCACTGTTGTTGTGGTTGAACCATCATTTGAGGCACTGTCATCTACGGTGACCATAGTGGATTAGGTGCATTATACTGCGGCACTGTTTGCATCTGGGGATAGGGGTAGGGAACTGTCCTTGGGACTGCATTTGGTGGGTATACCATTCCTGGCATAGAGGGAGGTAAGACTCCTCTTCCTGGAGTCATTGACAGCCTTGCTTCAACTTTTTCATACAATCTTGCACCTTCTAGTTGACTGGTCTTCTCAATTCCACGAACTTGCGAACTTCTGGTTAAACGCCTCTGAGAAACACTTCTTTTTGAATACCTTCATCCAAATCATGGTTAGTCTATCTCTTCAGGATGGATTCCATTCGTGAGACATAAGATTCTACTCTTTCTCCAGAGGATTGACTTAGGTTCACGAACTCCTCTCACATCCACTCTTCAAAACCTTCACGCCTAAATTTAGTGAGGAAGGCCAACTTCCCATGTGCCAAAAGTTCCTACTGCTTGTCTCTCATACCACTGAAACACCGCGCCCTTGAAAGTGGTAGGGAATATTGCTAACCAATGCTCAGGGGTTCTGACATTGTTAGCCATACATGCTACCATGAACTCTGCTACATGAAGATCAGGATTGACTTAGGTTCATGAACTCCTCTCACATCCGCTCTTCAAAACCTTTACACCTGAATTTAGTGAGGAAGGCCAACTTCCCATGTGCCAAAATTTCCTACTGCTTATCTCTCATACCACTGAAACACTGCGCCCTTGAAAGTGGCAGGGAATATTGCTAACCAATGCTCAGGGGTTCTAGCATTGTTAGCCATACATGCTACCATGAACTCTGCTACATGAAGATCAGGGTTTTCATTGTACTCTCCCTTAAAAACTGGCAATGGGACTACATTTGCTGGCCTGCCAACCATGAATATTTCCAGGACAAATCTAACTAGGAAGGGGACCTTGAGTCGCCGTGGGGACTTCTGTAAAGAGTGCTTTTAGTGGGTCAAAGGAGGCTTCTACTGCGAGCTCATTCTCAGCTTTGATTTTTGCCTTCTCTCTTCTTACGTACCTCTAGACTCATTCTAACGCTTGCCTCTTGATTACGTCATTCATTAGGGGGTTGGCTCCAACTAGTTGGTCTATACTCAACAGGATAGTATCAGAGAGGGGCTTCAGTCTTTGAGGGATTCTCTAGCCAATATCTCTTCTACTTCCTTCTTTTCAACATCTCTGAATTCGGCTTTCAAACCACTATAGAGGGGGAGATATTCCATTCTGAAAGTATCAAAACTCATTCTTCTTAGGATCATTGTTGTGCCATTATAATAATGCCAGCTTCTGAGGGTTTCAACAGTGTACATTGTGAAAAACACTCTATCTACCAACTTCCAGTGGGTTGCTAATTGGACAAACAGAAGATTGTCAATGCACCAAGCATCCCACGTATCTTGCTGTTGAGCATCCACAAACAAATTCCAACTCTTTTCCTTCTTGTTTTCGTGAACCTCCACAGACCATGATTCTTGAAGCTTCTTCACAATCTCCCACTTGATGATGTCTGGAAACTTCTCAATGAATGCCAAATCTTCTGTGGATGGTCATTCTCTTTGTTTCTGCTCTTCATTTTGTTCCCAAATAGTTTGCCACCAAGATGCAAGTTTCTGCTCCTTCAATAGGAAGAGGAAACAGTCCACCACGTAGAGCATGTGCATCATGATGGTGATATGTTTTCGCCATTGTGGGATGAACTTCTTGTGGAAAGTGGCTTTGATAATGAGAATCTCTAACTCTTCAGTGGAAGAAGGAACTTTGCAAACATCCATTGAATTCTCCTTTTCTTGGCAATGCCATTTCCTTCATTTTCAGCCTCTTCTTATGCTTGTTGATGGCAAGTTTTCCCCGGCTGCGCACCAAAAACATGGAGCCCTAAGAGAGACACCAAGAAAAAGGGGATTCTACTGCAATAAAATCTATCTTTTGACATCAACAAGCTTTTATTTCATTCTTTTGATAATTAAAACAAAGAAAACAATAATTCTTCACGCATCATCATAGTAAATATCTCCTAGGGATTTGATAGAATCAACCATAATCTTCAACATCTTCATAAAATCCATCAATAGAACAAGGAACGCAAAAGAATACACCATTTTTGAATGGAAATCAATCACATAGTATTCATCTTCAATGTCTTCATAGTTCTCTCTCTCAATCTCTCATATATAGTTACACTGTTTTGATAGAATTGACTATCTCTAGCTCTCTCTCTATCTATCTATCAATAGTACATCATCTCCTCACTACAATACTCTATAATAACTCTCAATAATCCTTCTTATGTCTTGGATGCATCTCCCAAGAGGTATGTCTAATGTGAAGAGATACCAGACCCACTACAGTGTCTCTTCATATCTCACTACTGTCACTGTCACTCCAGTCTTCTCTTCAATCTTCAGCAGCTGCTTCTTCCATTTATTTTAGCTCTTTTAAACTCAGATTCATCCTTTCCAAAAGTTAGAAAACTTTCTCAAAGTCACACATACATTCTACAGAACACTTACAGAAGATCTACAGAACAGTACAGTACAGGACCAAAGCAGATACAGAGTAGAGACAGAGCAGAGACAGAGGCTCTACAGAAGGTTATCAGAGAACAGTAGATCCTCATAACTCATACTAAAACCATTCCAAACTATCAGAAACTATTCAATAAGCTTCCAAAAGATTTCAATCTTCATCAATCATCAATCCATGCTTCATACAGAAGAAAATCAGAACAAAACACAAGCTATACAGAACCAATCAGAACCTCAACAGAACCTATCAGAACATCACAGAGTTTCATATCTCCACTAAAAATCATCATGAACTTCCAAAATATAATCAATATAATCCAAAAAACTCTCAAACACTTCCTTTAGCAACCTTACATCACTCTTAATCCATAAAAAATCAATTATTCAGTCCTCAAAAACAACAAAAATCAGTTAAAATTTCAGTCTTTTTCCACTCTCAACAGTGTATCAAAAGTAGACTCATTTTCTTCTCTCCTTCTCTTCTCTTTGCTTGCTTGTATGTGCTTGAGGGGAGAGTGTGAGGGATCAAGGAGGTGAAGCTCTCCATCATCTCATCTCTCTTTTTTCCTTCTCTTCTCCTCTCTTCTCTTGCACGTGGCTATGGAGGATGGAGCTTGGAGGTGAAGGCTTAAGGATGCTTGAGCTTGCATCAGGAATGGTGGAGCTACCGGTGTGCTTGAGGGAGGAGGCAACTCATTCGGGCATCGAAGTAAGCTCATTACACCTTGGCATGATCGAAGGCGCATCGGCTAGGTGAGAGATAGTCATAGATGCTCTCTTGAGATGGGCGGTAGAAAGGAAGCTAGAAAGATAGGAGGACAATGGCAAAGAGGGCCTAGGCCACGTCAGACCATGTAAAAAAGGGGATACGGGGATGACCACCCAAAAAGGGATTTAGGGTTTTGTATATAAAGTTGAAAAGTGAATGAAGAGCTCATTCTTTGGTGTGTGGAAAAAGTAGACTCATCTTCTTCTCTCATTCTCTTCTCTTTGTTTGCTTGTGTATGCTTGAGGGAGGAAGTGTGAGGGATCAAAGATGTAAAGCTCTCCATCATCTCCTCTCTTCTTCTCTTCTCTTCCCCTCTCTCATCTTGCATGTGGCTATGGAGGATGGAGCTTGGAGGTGAAGGCTTGAGGATGCTTGAGCTTGCATCACGAATCATGGAGCTACCGGTGTGCTTGAGGGAGGAAGAAACTCATTCAGATATCGAGGTAAGCTCACTACACCCGGTAGGATCGAATGTGCGTCAGGTATGTGAGAGATAGCCATAAGTGCTCGTTTGAAACACTTGAACAATAAGGGGTCCGTGGGTCTTGGCAGTTGAGCATGAGCTCCCTCTACACACAGTTCCTCTACAGTTAGTTGAAGTGTTTCTATTCCAAATCCTAAAATTGCTCATGTTTTTGTTCAGTAACTTCATGTTCCTACATATCTATGACTCGATGTGGTAACTACATTTGTATTGCCTTCATAAAAATTTCAAGTGCTCGTATCCTGCAATCCATATCCAAATTTTTATGCCTGACTACATGTATACACTTTATCTACTCCCTACTACATTCCTTGTTAAAGTTTATGTCTACTTCATGATTTGTATAGACTCTCATCACCTAATCCTAACATGGTATTTTGTGTTAGGTTCACTAGATATGTCAAAAGGATGTGTCCACATTGGTTGAGAAGACATGGGGTATCTACAAAGTGAGATAGGAAAGAGGAGAGAAAGATAGAACTAATGGATCAAGAAGAGCTACCATGATTATAATGCACAACAATAAAAAAAATTCAAATTGCAATCCTTGTCAATTACTTTGAACCCAAAACGAAATTTCATATAAGAGTCCCCTAGATGTTAGCCCTCCACTTCATCCAAGCACTTCCACTTCTTAGTAAGTGATCAAAACCGACTCTGAATTGTTCTTAGCCTTCCATTTCATCTAAAGATCATGTATCTTAGGAGTGGTCGTAGACAAGCCCTTATAGATGACCTTGAATAGTTATCTCCAAGCTTAAAGCATTCAAAATTAACATCTTTAGGCATGAGATAGAATTCAACTTTCTTCATTGCTCTTTCACCATAAAGTATTGTTCATCTGGCATCAGTTTGAGTGATGCTTTTGTCCATGAAGTTGCTAAACATGAAGATGTCTCCCTATTTAGTATTACCATAGCATTAATTATTGTCCATCTCATGAAAAAAGCCCATCATCTCTTCCAATTTCTGGCAAGGTCTTACTTCTCCATTTCCAGACAAATTGTAAGGCCCAAGGCTCAAGCATAAAAGTTCAATATATAAACCACTTTCCTCCAAGTTTGACAAGTTCAAGAAGTTGCACCACTTTATGATAAGATATTCAAATCCCATATATATTATAGATAGAGCCAATTGATTTACATGTTAAATTTCCCCTCAACCTATAGTGTTGACTGACAACTTTTCCAAAACTTGAATTTTCTCGTACTTCATTCTCATGATTGCAATGTATCACCTATTATATAAACAGTCTGTGTACTTCACATCTTTAATGTGTACTACATTTGACCTTTCATTAGATTTTTGAACTTCGTGTTGATTATTTCTCTCAGATGCTACATTAAACAATGATGAAAAAGCCAAAGAAAGGAGCCCTAAAGAACATGATGATAGCTCCACAACACCAATGATGTAGAGCTAGAATAAATCACCACATTTCCTAATGGATTTAGTTTAAGATCCTTAATTTCTAATCGAAAAATATGGCCTCATTAGAGCATGACCTTTGTGCAATCCAACTTCCCTACACTGCTTACTATTAATCATTCATGGCTTCCACTTTTTATAGGTTCCTTTTAGCTCATCACCTTGCTTGAGCAATAGGAGCATGGCTCTCCACAGTTCTCATAAGCCACCCGACTAGCTTATGCTTGTGATGTCTACCACATGTGATGTTGAGGACTTCCTCACATGATGCTTTGTATTTGTAACATGACACATCCAAATCCATGCAATACTACTAGCATCCCTTCCCCAAAGTTGCCACCACATGCAGTAATAGTTAGCCTACCCTCTCACTTTTGAATTGTTAGTCAAGCATTGTGCTTCTCATCATCTAATGGTCCATAGAAGTTGCATAATGATGGCTTCCAGACACGATTATATTGAACCCCATTAGAGTGGCTCTTCCTCATTGAATTATCCCTCGTGGCATATGACAAGTTAGATCACTCAACATGTATTCTTTTAGCCTTGCATACTGTCCTCCTCAAGCAGTCAACAACATTGCCCTATGAAAATCTAGCACATCTTTATAGTTACTCATCTCTCCCTATATGTTAATGCTTTCTTGGATAGCCTCTCTGCAGATTCACATCACATAGTTCTCAACACAATGATGTCACAAATGCCATCATTCAATGCACACATCATTCTCATAAATGTAGGTAATTAGTCAAGTTGACGTTGACAAAGTTCATGTGGATAGAAGGATCCTTTTAGCGAGGTTCTACAAATCTTGGGCAAAATCACTCCCATGGCTGTTGTCTTCTTTATATGCTCCCCCCTCCCTTTTTTCTGCTTTGAATATAAAACTGGCATTTCTTACTCTCTTGCTCTCTTGCTCCACTTGCCATAGCTTGCACCTTTCTTGCTTCCACTTGGGCTGCTTCACCCTTCAAATACACTAGCGAGCATTATTTTTAATAAAATTCTAGGCCCACCAGATTTTTTGGTAGCTTGTTTGGGAATTCTTTGAGCAACACATGTTGTTATAACACTAGGCTGTTCAGAATACCTCATCAATAACCTATTTATTGGGCCATTCATTCTACTTTTGGGCTATGCTATTTTTAGATACAGACATTTCATAGAGAGTGTTGTTGAAATCTACTCAGTTATGTGGATTAGGCTATGTTCTTCACTCCACAAAAATGGATACATAATTGCTTGGATATAGAGCCTTGATAATTGGTGTTGTAAGTTGTGATGATAAAATAGTGTAATAGCAATAGAAATGTAACAACTCATGGTAGATTTCTTAATTACATTATCTATAAAGCCTATAAAAATAATTGGTGTTGTAAAAGCTTAGGTGATACATAACTTATTTAGTTCAGTGAAAATTTGTAAAAGAGCTATGAAATTATGTTATAATAAAAATATTTGAGAATAACGGTTACATCTAAAAGTAATAGTACTTTGAGGAGATCTTTAGACTACTTATCTATCAGTGGACATTGGAAGGCTCTTCTTCATATATGCATAATGCTTTATGTAGTAAACAATACTTGTTGGCCATAGCCTCCACTAAGATGACACAAATTGACAGGATATAATCCAAGTATCCTCAGATCAGGACCATTTCTAATTCACCCAAGTTCATAATTTCATTAGGATCTTTGATGGCTTTATGCTCTAGCTGGAGATGGTGCCACTTATATGTTCCTAATTGAAAAGGGATATACAATGCTACCTTTCTCAATATTTTGTCATTGAAATAAGGGAATATTGTTATCATGGGTCTTTCCTTATTTTCACAATGCCATGCATGTAGCTTTGTGTGTAGCATTTAGAATGGCAATTGTATTTCCTAGTGCAATACTCAACATGGGAGGGGAAATGACAATCCATGGGATTATATCAAAGTAAGGCATCAGGACCACTCCTAATCTCATTTTTCCAGATGCAATAAATTTCAAGATTATTTGGATGTTGATGGCACATCTATAATGCTTGGAGGTTTATTCAAACCCTCCAATATATCTAATTTAGGATGCATCATAGTCTGTAACATAGCACTATCTATTATTTTGCAATGTTGCTTACTAATAGTGAATTGAATAACCTTCTCCTTAGCTGAGTTTCTTATTTTCTTCTCCTCCACCCATTTTGCATCCTATAATTGATAATTTTCCATATCTTTTGGAGGTCTCTCTATGCCTAGATACACTTTTTGACATTATCAATAGTAGTTAACACATTCTTGCCTAGCCATTTTCATTTCACCATAGTCCTAGATTTATGAATTCTACATACTCTTTAATTTGTGATTGTAGTTTAGTGCCAATTAGAAGAGACTACAAACTCCATGTAGGTGACAACATTCTAAATCATGTCACAAGTTCCATCCAAAAGCATATGCCCAATAACATTAATATGATCCATGCAAATTGCTCATGTAACCTCTTTTTATTCTTCTTCTCATCATTGCCAACCATCCTATGAAAAATAGCAAAGAGTGTATATTGCACCCACCTATTGCAACTAGCAATGATTATATAATCCAAACAGTTTTACAAAAAGATTGCTTTGTCCTAGCTATGTAATACATAAATACACATAGAGAGACCATGCACATTGAAATCCTAAGCATAAATACCAAAGTGCATGGCATGCACTTAGAAAGAGTACATAGATAGGAGTAGATATAGAGAGAGTGTGTAGATGTAAAGAGAGTATAGATGTAGAGTGTGTATGCACATGTAGAAATTGAAGAGAGAGAGAGAGAGAGAGAGGAATGTAGCTTAATTATAAATGACTAAGAGTGGCATACACAGTTGTTTGAATGACTAGGTGTTAAGTCTAAACATATGTCTTTAGGAATGATGCACATGGCCAAGTGAATGACCAAGTGTTGCAACTAGTCATGATACATGTAGTAAAAAATATGACAAAGTACCAAAGGGAGTGAGATACTCATGCAATCAACCCATCTTGTCAATTTACCAATTATACCTAGCCTTATGTAACTATTAAATCCAAGTCAAATGGATGATTTCTTACATTGAAAATATGACACCAAATTGAACTCAAGACTTAATAATGAAAAATGTCAAAATACAAGTTATTCTTTTAAAGAGGTTGGAGGAATGACTCATTCTATTGAATTAACAACACTAACATGAACCTCTACCATCCTATAATTTAATTAACAAAAAAACTACAATAAAACACTAATGCCATAAACCCTAAACCTACATTGTGAGGGATAAGATTGCCTTGTTGATGCACGTGAATTTGTGAGTGAGGAAGCCCATGATAGGAAATACATATCTATTACATCTTGGTATAGACTTCTTAATAATCCCAATAGGTTTATCTTGGAGTCTAGTGGGCTTTAGTAAGTTCCCAAGTCACTATTAATTGGCTTATGATCAAGGTGTTGATAACATGAACATGTGCCAATGTCATTTACATGTGTTAATAACATTCAAAAACCCCATGATCACAATCCTTGCTATTCACCCCAATCACCTAGGTAGAAGTTAACCTTCACCTCTTCAATCCTTACATAAGACAAATTATTGTATATTAACTCATCTCTACCCACAAAATCATTGTTCTCCTTAGGATGTAAATCAAAACCCTTTCAAGACATGGTAGATACACATCTTTTATGCAATTAACAATTTTAGCCTCGAGTGTGCCACTACTTACCTTGGTCACTTATAGTACTTAGCATAATCGGATGCTTAATAAGACTTCTTCAATAGAAATAATTGATTTGTTTGACTTTTATTTAACTTTCATTCAAGGTTCTTGCATGGTGTGTACTTTCCACCATATACATTGTACCCAAGGCTCTCCTTACTTTTGGGCACACCCAAGAGTTCTTAGTGTACCTAGCATGAGACTCCTCATGCCTATCCCCTTAGAACTAAGCCTTGCACGACACCTTTAGTACACCTTAGAATTCCTCAATAGATATATACTATATTATTCAAATGTGCACACATATGTACATGAAAATGTGAGTATATGTTTGAATGTTAGGTGTCCTTATTATGATAAGGTAAAAAAGATGAATAGTTTGATTTTAGTCTCTGATTTGCAAATAGCATAAACCAAACATGAATAAGTGTAATGATGTTTTACCTTTAAAAAACCTCCCAATTGCGACCAATTTTAATTATTTGTGATCGCACTCCATCCCAATATTTGTAACACTAAGAGTAAGGCACGGTAGCACTACTTATGGGGTTAAGATTTAGCCAACTGGTCAAATCTTCACTCCTTATTAGAAAGTGAAACTTGGGATATTCCCAAATTCTCTAATATAGTATTAAATGATCAATGGGTATGAAAATGTGCCTACTTGGTAAGTCTAAAGGGATGTGTGTGTGTGTGTGTGTGTTTTGTCTTAGGTACATACACAAAATACTAAAATGTTAGCCTTAGAAGGCTAATTTTGAGGCTAAAGGAGATTTCTAGGTGGGTGCTTTTGGATAGGGGAGAAAAACAAATGCCAAGTTTATGTTTAATGCAAAAAAAGGGGATGGGGGGAGCATACATAGAGGAGGCAACCATGGGAGTTATTTTGCCCCATATTTGTAGAACCTTGCCATTGAGAAGGATCCTTCTACCTACGTGAATTTTCACCAATGTCAACTTGACCAATTACCTACATCTATGAGAATGATGTGTGCAGTGGAATGATGGCATTCTTGACATCATTGTGTTGAGAACTACATTATGAAAATCTATAGAGTAGCTATCTACAAAAGCATCAACATAAAGGGAGAGAGGAGTAGTTGTAAATATATGCCATATTTTCATAGGGTAATATAATGATTTAGGAGGGTAGTATGTAGGGCTAAAAGAATGTGTGTCGAGTGCTCTACCTTGTCATATGCCACAAGGGAAAATTCAAGGAGGAAGACCCAATTTGATGGGGATTCAATACAATTCTGTGGAAACTATCATTATGAAAATTCTATGGACCATCGGTTGATGAGAAGCATAAGGCTTGATTAATGATGCGAAAGTGGGAGGATAGACCGACTGCTATTGTAGGTGGTGGCAACTTTGGGGAAGGGACACTTGTATTATTACAGGGATTTAGATGTGTCATGTTGCAACTACAGAGCCAACTACAGAGCATCATGTGAGGACGTTATCAATATCACATGTGGTAGGCATCACAAGTCCTACTCCGAAGATGGAGTTTGTGAAGTGAATATATCAAGGGAAGATAATTGCACCTAGTTACATATGACTTATTTGCTGGTAGAGCAATTACAAGGAAGAATTAGTCAAGGGTTACAAATAGCATAATTACTTAAAGAATATGACATTGAGAATCATGAATAGAAAGTAGTAGTTTAAAGTTTAAATACTTTAAAAGTACTTAGCCTAAGAGCCCAAAGACGAAGAAAAACTAGATTTTAGCTCAATGCAAGGCCTATTGGAGTCTAATTATTTGAGATCATCTCGCACTTATCTTATTAAGTATTCACATGTTATGCCTATAACATGTTTGATATATGAGGATAATTTTCTAGTTGTCTCATGACTTGACTAAGAGCTAGTATAAGAAATTAATCATAAGGGTTAAAACTAAGATATCTTGAGATCCGTTGGATAACGATGAATTTTTCCAATCCAAATCCAGGGCTGGGTTATCAATCAAGGTAAGTGACCTATAGAACTTACATCATGAATAGTGTTTGAATCCTTAACATATGCCGTAGCCGAAGGAAGGAAGTGCTAAGAACATTTTTGCATAATATTGCTCTTAGATCCCAAGGGGGAGAGCAAATATACGATGGAAATGTTATATCATCTATTCTTGCATTGGTTGGAAAGAATGCAATTGGTTTTGTTGGTTGATCGAACAACATCCTAAATGCTTTTACATTCAACTGGTTGTTAGTTGTTGTTTGGATGATTATTCCAAGTGCTTGTGATTTATGGTAAATGCATGGCAAGGGTCTGTGATGACGAGTCACCATGGGAATAAAGGAATGTTTTCTTGGAAAATGATATTAGGGTTGAATGCATTGTTTGTGCTTGATTCTTAAAGGATTTAATTAAGGAAGGATATATTGCACGGGTGGATCACCTCCATGATCACACCGCGGATCAACCCGAAAGGACACTGCTCGATTCATGGGCCGAAGGTCGAGTGGTGAAAAGGCCAACCACAGGAATGATGTTTCACTCCTAGATAGCTTGCGGGTCAGTTGGAGCTCTGGACACCCCTTGCTAGGTCTAGAATGGAGTTGAAGACCTCCGTGGTCCCCAACATCTAGGCATGTTGGGAGATCCTATTCTAGATAAAGGATTGAGTTTGTGGTGCCATGTGAATTGGGCCAGTTACTTCTGCAAGGCAGAAGGGATACTTCTGTTGGACAAAAGTGATACATAATTTCTCCTGTATGGGCACGAGACAAAGATTAACTTGAACATAAGTTAAGGAACTTGTTTGAACTTGTTTGTCAATAGATTGCTTTGCTCTGTTTTCGTGTTTGTGCTTTAAGTTATGCGAACGAACCTTGTTCCCTAAAAGGCTTAATTAATCAAGATGACTTTAAGTGTCACACATAAATGTGGTAGGACCTAATTAGAAAACTAAAGCTATTAAGGGAAGCGAGTGGGCAGAACCCCCGACGGGTCCGTCCTACGGCAGGGTGGTCTTAGAGAACTGGGAGGCTTCTCACAAGTTTTTATCGTCATTCGACCTTTAGGTATTGATAGGTTAGAACCTGATTCATGCCATTTTAGGGGACCAGAATGGGACTATTCCCTATGGGCAGAGAGGTTGAGCAGCGCATCCCTCTCGTTTCCCATTCTCTTTGAACCAAGTGCGGCATGGGTCTGCTTCGGATTGGGTATCTTTGTATAAAGTAGGATGTCCAAAACCCGATGCTAGAATGCTAACAGGAGACCTTGACAACTAGGAACCCGAATTTCAGGTCGATCCTAGTGGGTTCGGTCGTGAACATTCCGTTGCGAGGCGGATTCGGGAAACCCTATGCGACAAAACTCGAAACATTCCCTGGGAGTGCCAGGAAGCGACGCTTAGATTTGTTTCTCGATAGACCGCTAAAAGAGTGCCTGGAAAGCTGATGGGCAGGCACCTCACAGAGACATCTTCATGTTCAATAACTTTATGGACAAGCACTACTCAAACTAATGCCAAGTGAAAAATGCTTTATGGGAAAAAAGCAGTGAGTGAAGAAAGTCGAATTCTAGTCTCAAGATGACAATTTTTAATGCTTTAAGCTTGGAGGAAACTTATTCAATGTCATTTGTAGGGGCTTGGCTATGACCACTCCTAAGCTACATTACTCTTGGATGAAGTGCAAGGCTAAGTAGAGTTCAAAGAGTTAGTTTTGATCACTCCTAAAGTAGTGGAAGTGCTTGGATGAAGTGGAGGGCTAACATCCAGGGGACTCTTATATGGAATTTTATTTTGGGTTCAAAGTAACTAACAAGGATTGCAATTTGACTTTTCTTATTTTTATGTGTAATATTCATAATAGCTCTTCTTGATCCATTAGTTCTATCTCTCTCTCTCCTCTTTCCTATCTCTTTGCAAAGACCCTATGTCTTCTCAACCTATGTGTGGATATCCTTCTGACAACGTGATGTGCATACAAGAATATGCGAGGCATGTCCCATGTGCTTCATCTCAAAACTCTTCTTGAGCTAGTCTTCAAGGCATCTAGCTCATCATGAGCCCTCCCAGCAATCAACACATTGTCAATATAAAGTATCAAGATACTAAGGTTATCATCTTGAGTCTTCTTCATGTAAAGACACAGATCCATACCACTACAAGTATATCCCTATGAGTGTATGAAAGCATCAAACTTATGGTACCATTCTCTAAGTTCATGCTTTCCTTAAAGGCTCTTTCTCAACTTGTACAGTAGGTATTTTGGGCCCACTCCATATAGATATCCTCATGTAAGTCCCCATGTAGAAAATCCATTTTTACATCCATTTGATAAAGGTTCAAATCTAATTGTGCAAGCAAGGAAAATATTAAGCATAGGGTAGTTATCTTAACTATAGGAGAAAAGACTCCATCAAAGTCAACACCATGCTCTTGCTTAAAATTCTTAGCAACCAATCTGGCCTTATATGCTAGCTTGGGGCATGTAAGGGTACTCTTCAGCTTGTATGTCCATCACTAGTATGGTAATGCATATTTCCCACTAGGCAAAGGAACCAAATCCCATATATGGTTTTTCAATAGTGAATCAAACTCAAACTTCATGGCCCTCTCCCAAGAGTGACTATCACCTCTACGCAGGGCCTCCTCATAAGTAAGGGGCTCACCGAAATATGTCACCATAATATAGTCCAAGGAGGGTGCAAATTGATTAGGTTGACATCTATTTCTAGTAAAGTGTCTCAAAACAGGTTGGGGGACCCGTATATATGGTCCAACATCATGATCATGCACCGTTGGAACATTAGCTTGCTGCTGCAGGCTATCTAGTTGGTTGGATGGTAATAGGAGGCTCCTCTTGAAAAATATGTATATCTCAAACTACTTGCTTAGGTTGCTTATAGATCTTCTCCTCCTGGAAAACAATGTCATGACTACATATGGCCTTTCAAGCCTTTGGATCCCATAGGTGATAGCCCATCTCACTTGCATCCCCATAACCAAGAAAGATACATTTTACTAGACTTAGGATCCATTTGTCCTTAGATATATGATAGAAGTCCTCATATCCAAAGTCTCTAAGATACACATATGACGGACGTTTTCTAACCATATCTCCTATGTAACTTGACAACCAATAGCAATGCAAGGGGATCTATTTATCAAACATATAACAGTAGTAATTACTTGAGCCCAAAAAAAATTATTGTGATAAGCCTACCAGACTAAGCATATTTTGGATATTTTTCTGAATTATCCTATCCATGTACTCGGCAATATCATTCTAGGGTGGGGTGTATGGGGCAATCAATTGATGCTTAATACCCCTCTCATCACAAAGCTCAAATGCTTTGGACACATACTTACCCCCATTGTCAAACCTTAGGCATTTAAGCTAATATCCAAACTAATTCTATACAAGAGCAAGTCAACATTGAAAGGTAGATAAAACATCCGATTTCTTCCTAATAGAATATGCTTAGACCTTATGTGCATAATCACCAATGAATGTAACAAAGTACTTTACGCCACCCAATGACTAACTGGGCATGGAACCATATAGATCAGAATACACAAGAGCTAGGGATCACCCATGCAGTGTATCAAGAGTGGTGTTCGAAGCGAAAACCCCTCCCACAACCCAAGACACAAGAGAAAAGGAGTGCCGTCATAGGTTATGGCTTGGTTCGAAATCTCATAAGACTTGAAAATCGGGCTAAATAATTGAAGTAATTTGCCTCTATGACTACTTCAATAGCCATCTTAAAATAAACTACAACAAACTCTTCAAAATGAAAACACTATACTTAGCTTTTCTAGAAAGCATGACTACAATAGATGGAGAGAAGTCCTAAAATCAATCGAATACCTTCAAAAGTTGATAACCTCTTTTCAAAATCTACAATGCTATCCACACAGATTTTGTGCATCAATGATTGCAAATTCATTAATGTAGGAGATAATCACCAATTTGCAATAACAAGACCTAACAATCATGCGTCGAATCATACATGAGCTCATCCAAAAGATTAATAAACATTGTTGCTCTTATATTGGTTGTGATAAAATAGCACTCCCTCATGTAAGGTGGGTATCCATTAATGCACTCAGATTGTATGTCTTTCTCCAACATCGTTGATAAATAGTTTGAACTGCTCTTCATCTAACACACTTCTCTTCTATATCTCCACGGGTTCTTTCTCACCGAGAGTCCAAAACCACTCCTACAATAATGCCATCCAAAGTGAGATTTGTCAATAATAACCTTTGTACCCTTCAAGCAATCTTTCAGCATAAAATCTTTGGCCTTCATGTGTGATTCTCTCTGCCACCCTTTCCACGATCTTCATCATCACAACAATTCCTTATGATTAACTTAGTCATTGGGATCTTTTGTAGCAATGTTAGTCATTCATTTATTGTAGCAACCTATTTTCATTAATGTTAAAAAGTGAGAATAGTTCTCTTCATAGCCCTGCCGCTCTGACACTTCTCGATAAGAAGCTTCTTACTCGAGTTACACGTTCTTTGGTAGAAAGATCAAGAGTAGTCTCAGACACATAGCACGATCGTTCATTCCATTGAATGTGTAACCAATTCATTGAGAGTTGCCCCTAATAAATCATTTTTTCAAGATTATCTGATCGACTTCCGCCTTCGGCAATCTTCTTGCGTCGTTTTCTCTACCAGCTTCTCTAGATTCTTCTTTTTTATCAGCCCTCTAATGTTGAGGATCACCTCAAGCCTCAGAACCTCAACTTCATGATTTGCCTCGATAATGAACCTTCAATATCGCAAGATAAGTCGGTCCAGCTAAACGTCTTCTCAATGTCCTACATGCAATAAAGATGGCTTATCAATTCAATGTCTGCGCCATTGCTTCTCCAGATTGCCGTATCGGCACCTTCAAAAGATCAGATTGCGACTACCCCCTAGAAACAGCGCTCATCCTCCTTAATAATCCTCATGTTTAATCTTCCCATCAAATATATCCCATTAGCCTCCTCAACTCTCGATCAACCATCGATCGCCGCCACAAGGAACTTCAGACACAAGACTAGATAGTAAAAATACAAACATCTAGTAAATGAACTAATTTTCCTAGTTAGTTAGTAGGAATTTTCATCTTCAAACTAGGTTTTTAATTTTACTACATAGAAATGAAGTGATAACTAGTAAAATGACTCTTAGCTCGCAAATGTATGAAAATTTTCTAGTTACCATGTAGGAAATTTTGGATTTAAACTAGGTTTTAATTTCACTAGATAAATGTATATAAAGCTAAAAAAGTAAAATAAATATCTATATAGCAAAGCAAACAAATAAATATTTAGTTATAGTAAATAATAACGTTTATATAACCAAGCTAAGAAGTTGTTGCAAGCATGTTATGCTAGTGTATTGTACCTCAACCTATGATGCAGTTGTCAAAGCATAGGAGAGTTATTAGTGTAGCTTATGTTCTCAATCTCCTCTTGCATGTTTTTCATCTAGAACATACTATTTCATGTAGAGGCAATGATGGAATAATTTTTCCTTGTAGCCATTGTTTGCACCAAACATAGTTTTGCAATGCGAAGGGGAGGATGCATAGAATTGTAGAGTGATGTAATACGTATGGAGATTTTATAACAATATCATAAGAAACATGCAAAATTATTAAAACACAAACTTGTCAATTCAATTCTTGCATATCCATCTATTAATATTCTCATGCTTAAGATTCTTATGCATGGTTTATGTTTGATATCTTGATAATCATGCATTTGCATGTACTTTCATTTATAAAAATTGTACATGAACACGGTATGTATTGCAAGAGAGAGATATTTTATATGAATTGAAAATGTAAAACTTAGGTGAGAATCTTGATCACTGCAAGGCATAAACTTCAATATTTTTATGCTTGTGTAAAACTTAAGATAACCTCATAAGTGAGCCTATTCAATGCTATCAAATGTAATAGATTTACTAAATTAACTCCCTCAATCACTCACACACACACACACACACACACACACACTCTCTCTCTCTCTCTCTCTCTCTCTCTCTCTCTCTCTCTCTCTCTCTCTCCACATAATCAAAATACATTAGAAATGAAATGTTCACACACATTTTTAATCAATGTCAATTGTTGTCAACTAGACTTCAATAATTGTCATAGTACTCATGTTTAAGTGGAGCAAAATATCAATAAAGGAGGATTTTCTTATGCAAATCAAGTCTTGTCTTGAATTTATCCATGCTATCATACAATTTGAAGCCATTCTTGATCCATCTTGCTTTGCGATGCTTATCTTAGAACTTCTCATACCACAGTTTTAGTAGATTAAATGTTATGACTTTCCTTTATGAACCATCAAAGTGTGAAGACAAAAGCAAAGGAAAACTCACTAATTTATGTAATGGACTGCCCTTTAAAAATGTGTATTTTTGTTAAGGCAAATAGAAAAAGAAAACTTACTAATTTATGTCTTGGTATATCATTTAAAAATTTGTGTGTGTGTGTTAACTAAAAACTTCTAAAGGAACAAGGGTGCACATGCAACATTGCCCTTTTTTTTTGTCTATTTTGAGTTCCTATAAAAGGTTCATGTCTTGCATATTTCTTCAACTACTATATCATTTAGAGAAATGGCACAAAACTATCACAATGGCACTTAGATTGACCAACAATTTTAGCTTTACAAGATAGGAGGTTCGAATAACATCCTTGCAAGGTCTATCACAAGAGGTTGAAAAAATCATTTGATTACTTACTATTCTAACAATAAAGATGAACCTTCTAATTTATGAAAATATCATAAGATGAGATAAGAACTCATTTGTTTATACCTAGAGGTAGTAGAGCTCACAAGATGAGATGAGAACCCATTTAGCTCGACCAAGCTCCAAAATTGTTTAAGCACTAGGAGATCACACAACTATCATGGACGTGTGGTACATCATTTGTATTAGTAAGTACACTATTAGTAACTTTAAACAATTTCTCTTTGCCAAAATTGATCATGCATACGAACAATGTCTCTTAGTAATTATGCCTATTGTTGTAGACTTTTTAGTAGGAAGCAAGTTGTTTGAGGAAGAAGGCATGATCCTATCAAGCAAGGATCACCTCAACTCTTATTAATACATGCATTGTTAATATAATGCTAAATCATAGCAATGATGTGCATGTGAAAAGGAGCCTTGAGATGACAATTGTATGACCTAAGAGATGGGAGCCAACAATTATTGCACCTACCTTATATCGAGCCATGGAGATAGGACCCAATAACTATTGCAACTACCTTATATCAAGCCATGTCGGATAGTGTAAGAGCCACTTGAGTTTGATGACTAGGAAATGGGAGTAGAACTATCTTATTCAATGTCATATTTCTCATATGACATGTACATCAATAATGTCTCTATATAGCAATCATTGATATTGGTCCTTTGTTGGATTTCTTTCTCATCTCTTTGCACCATGCAAATATTAAAAATGTATTGAACCATAGTGCAAGGAGTTTGGGTCTCATCTTATAATATTACATTGTTGCTAACTCACTTAACTATTGCTAATTTAGTTTGGAAGCTCATAGTGAGTAGGTGTTCCTTCGTGTGAGTTAGGAAGTAGGTTAGTTAATTTATTGGAGGGGGGCCAAATGTCATTTATGTGCAGCTACTCTTAGTTAAAGTGGAAGAGTGTAATTACCTCTTATAGTTTTGAGGGAAGTGACAATCATATGGGTGCTTGATGGTATGGCCAATTGCATTGTGATCTTGATTGTCATGCGACCCCTTGGTGCATGTGGAAGGGCAATTAGGTTTCAGATAGCCTAGGTGTTCTCCTTGAGCATAGGCCAAGTGGGTGGCATGCTAGCACACTGGCTCTTATACTTCATGCTTCATAGTCAACAAATATTTATAAGCTCCATGCAAATGGAGCTTGGAATGTCTAAAATATGAGAAACATGTGCTGATACCAAGTATAAAAGAGCATATAGGGAATATAGGTATCCTTTGTATGGCAAGAACAAACAGTCTCTATCTCTTGACATGCATTCTATCAATAGATTCTCCTCTATGTTCTGTTCAAGTTCCAATTTTACAAGGAGAAGGCGGATTTTAGGTACTGTATCTTAATCTTCAGTAAGGGGTACTAAACCTCTTTTGAAACCATCCCATTTTAACTAATCAAGGGATTATATCAATTTGACTCGATTTGATTTAACGTTTTATTCTTCTTGAATATTGCATAGCATGTCCAAAATATATCTTGATGGATTCTTTGAGGTTTGCAAATTCAAAATCTTGAGATGAATTTGCAAAATTTCCAATTTAAATGTATCCATCTACAAGTGTGCATCCCAATCACAAGACTCTCTTTCTCCCATGGCCTTATAGGTGTAATGAAAGCAAGAAGAAGAGATGGTGCACTGTTGATGATTACACGATAGGCTATATGTGCAACCCAAGTATCTATTAGTTCCCACCAAGCAAACCTACATTTTATGATGTGCAATATAGAAATGTTAGAAAATGCTATTGATGGGTAGTATAGAAGCATGAACTCAAAGGTCAATGGGCATTGGTAGGGGCGAGTAGTACCTTCAGTTGTCAAGTCTAAAGTCATCTAATTGAGGTTCATCTTTGGAAAATTTGTATTGGGGGCATACTATGCAGAGGTAGCAATAGATTCTACTAGTAGATATGTTATAATGTTTGTTATTGCATGATAATTTTAAGCTTAAAAGAAATGCAATGAGAATAGAGGAATAACGAAAAATTCTCCCTATATTACTAATTTGGATTCAGTGAATTTGCATATGTTACAAGGCATAAAACTGGTCTCATATTAGTGAATAGAAGATTTGCAAAAACATAAAGGTGAAGTTGCCAAAATTTAGTTCAAGGGAAATGGTATCTTATGGGGCTAGTGCTTCGACCAATTAATTTTATAAATTGATGAGCAAGCTTATCTTCCTAGGATTGAATGAGTTAGCAAAGTTGCTAAGGGAGCCAGACTTCCAAGTAGCAGAATTGGAGCAAGGGATTGGGTACTTAGGATGCCCATTGGGCATAGGTAATAAGACACATGTAAAAGGTCATTAAACCTTGGGCAATGTAAGAGAAAAAAAAGAAAGATGCAAATCAAATTAGTTGTTTTCTTAAATGGGAGCTCAATGTTCCTCCATGATTCAAGAAATGTCCATTCTCGCGTGCACAATTAGGTCCCAACTTCTCATATTCACACAATCTCATTGTCCATTCTCCCTCACACAACTAGGTCCATCTTCTCAAATGCACGCAATCTCATCCTTGTTCGCCGATTGCCTCGGATGCATGACTATGTTGTAGTCATCAACTGCTTAGTATAAGTATTGTTGTCAAGCATTGAAGGACACTTTTCAAGGCAATAATCCGATTATCAACAAGTAATCAATCATTCATATCAAATCATTTGTTTTCAGAGAAGGTGTAGCAGACAACCTCCCTACTTTTTTCAGAGTAGATGTAGTTCAAAAGTAATAATGGTTTATGTAGTTCAAAAGAAATAATGGTTATTGTCCTATAGTTCAACATGAGGTTGAAATTGAAACTAAAACTAAAACAAACTATGGTTATTGTCCTATAGTTCAAAAGTAATAATCAACATAAGGCTAAAACTAAAAATAATGGTTACTATCTTATAGTGAACCTGTCATGTAGACAAGTGATAAGCGTCATGAATGTGAGACTGAATGAAAATCAACATAATTGTTACTATTATTTTTAGAGATATCTAAGCCATGCTTATGCCATCACTCGTAATGGAAATCAGGTACTACTACACTTTAGTAAGAGGGGCCTTTGTACAAATCAGGATTATACCTGAAAAAAATCAGGATTATACCCTCATAGTTGATTTCAATCATAACTTCATCAAAGTGTTGTTTTTCAAATTCTGTTTGGACATTGTTCACCTGTCATGTAGACAAGTAATAATCAATATCAATGTGAGAGTAAATGAAATAAATAAAGATAAACTCAAGGGGAGTCGAACCCCAAACACAATTTGCGTCTACCGAGGAGTCTACCTGCAAAATTTAAAAAGAATATTTGTATAGAGAGAGACATGATTGCCTCTAAGGCAATCATGCCTTAGAGGCAATCATGCCGCTCTCTCACTCACTCTCTCCCTCTCTCCCTCCCTCCCTCCCTCGTGCATATTTGTGTTTTATTTTTTTGAAAATATTTATTTTATAATAATATACCAACAACGAGTCATTGGGGTATTTGTTGAGATTTTAAGGTTCCAATGCCAGCAACATATGCAAATTGATTTGAAGCGTTGGGTAGATACGAATATTAAAGGATATATAAGATCCAATTAGACACTAGATGTTGAAAACGGGTCTATTAGAGATGCAGACTCTATTAGATATGTAAATAAATCCACGAGTCTTGGTAGCTAATATGATGAGACAAAACATTTTTAATTTAAAGAATCTTGAGTGTTACCAGGATCCCTTTAAGTCTTCCAATTTTGATGAGACATCGAAAATCTCTACAAGACTTGCATTTGGAATGATGATGATCGACAAAGTCTACTCATTGTACTCACAGAGATAATTGATGCGGTGCATGCACTAAAAATCACCAAGAGTTGAGTCATCGAAGGTGGGGGGGGGGGGGGGGATTTTATAACAAATTGGTGATGCTATCAATATGATCATGTGACTTATCTTTTTCTAAAATTCTTCAAAAATGAAATAGAGAAATAAATACTGATAAACTCAAAAAAAATAAAAAGTTCTCATCCTACCGTTGAAACACTAACCTTAATATATTTTCCCTCTAACGTTTTGGAACTCCCGCCTTCTCTTCTTTTCCCCTTTTTTCATTCAGCAACATAGCAGGCCGTACTCTGTGAGCTGAGTGGAGGCGCACAGATTTCATGATAGAGAAAGAAAAGATGGTCATAGAATATTGCAGCATTGGTCACCATCACTAAGCTCCAGTCCAGGTACAATTATATTTTTGCAATGTCTTATAAGCTTCTTTCATGCATCAATACGTTTTTGCTATGGCTTATCAGGCCTGTTAAGTCTCAGTAATTACTTCTGCTACGAGGGTCTCCTGCACTAGTACTTCTTTCTTGTGTTTGTACAGACACTGGCTTACAGACACTTTTTGGGATATCTTAGTAATAGTAGCCCTCTGAGTAGTTTCTCCCCTTCAGGCTTGCGAAGTACATTGTCTTGCGACAGAGCATTGTTGCCAGTTACATCCACACGAATCTTAAGACCTTCCATGTGGTAGATCTGCTTTGTGCCTGAAAATTTGTTTTTCGATAAGTCCAAAAGCTGAATTTTGTCAAGCTTCGGTATCCAAGAAGGTAAAGATCCAGTGAGTCTAATATAACCTAAACTGAGCACTCTGAGATTCTCAAATTGAGCCCAGGAATCTGGTAAAGTTCCTTGAAATTGATTCCCATAGCTGAACATTCAGAGATTAACTGAATGTTCAGCTATGGGAACATTCAGAGATTAACTGAATGTTCAGCTATGGGAACATAGCCAGCTCTTCCCATAGCTGAACATTCAGAGGTTAACTTTTGGAGAACATAGCCAGCTCTTCCCATAGCTTAGTATACACTTTTCAGGGCATATATCCAGAACTACAAGGCTAGTGTCTTTTGTTAAATAGCTAAAAAGAAAGGCCTGCTAAATAGAGTCTACATCTCTAATAGATTTGCACGAATTCTGTTACAAACTCGAACGAGTGTCTTCTGAAGTAGGAGAATCGCCTGTCAAGCATCTAGACTGAAATTCCACATCATGCTGTAGCGACCATTTTGGACTACACATTCTTATCTGAGCTTAGGAATTATTGTTCATGAAGCCTAATAAGACATGGATCTTTAGGGCTAACCAGAGGATGGACAATTGTACAGATCACCAGGTTGGCCATTGATTGTGATGGCATCTGAGATATTGTAAGCCCCACCCTGGGCTAAAGCCTGAGTGATAACATCCTCTACATTAGCATTCCACCATTCACATGTCAGTATTAAATAAGCAGAAACCGAGGGAACCGTTAATTACACATAGAACACTCTATAGATGAACCAAAAAGTAATTGTGACCGTATGCAAGATTAGTTGTAGCTTTGAACTTTTGGAGAACATAGCCAGCTCTTCCCATAGCTGAACATTCAGAGATTAACTGAATGTTCAGCTATGGGAACATTCAGAGATTAACTGAATGTTCAGCTATGGGAACATAGCTAGCTCTTCCCATAGCTGAACATTCTAAGATTAACTTTTGGAGAACATAGCCAGCTCTTCCCATAGCTTAGTATACACTTTTCAAGGCGTATATCTAGAACTACCAGGCTAGTGTCTTCTGTTAAATAGCTAAAAAGAAAGGCCTGCTAAATAGTTACACATAAAGTCCCAGATGGCGCAGATTTGCACGAATTCTGTTACAAACTCGAACGAGTGTCTTCTGAAGTAGGAGAATCGCCTGTCAAGCATCTAGACTGAAATTCCACATCATGCTGTAGCGACCATTTTGGACTACACATTCTTATCTGAGCTTAGGAATTATTGTTCATGAAGCCTAATAAGACATGGATCTTTAGGGCTAACCAGAGGATGGACAATTGTACAGATCACCAGGTTGGCCATTGATTGTGATGGCATCTGAGATATTGTAAGCCCCACCCTGGGCTAAAGCCTGAGTGATAACATCCTCCACATTAGCATTCCACCATTCACATGTCAGTATTAAATAAGCAGAAACCGAGGGAACCGTTAATTACACATAGAACACTCTATAGATGAACCAGAAAGTAATTGTGACCGTATGCAAGATTAGTTGTAGCTTTGAACTTTTGGAGAACATAGCCAGCTCTTCCCATAGCTGAACATTCAGAGATTAACTGAATGTTCAGCTATGGGAACATAGCTAGCTCTTCCCATAGCTGAACATTTTGAGATTAACTTTTGGAGAACATAGCCAGCTCTTCCCATAGCTTAGTATACACTTTTCAAGGCGTATATACAGAACTACCAGGCTAGTGTCTTCTGTTAAATAGCTAAAAAGAAAGGCCTGCTAAATAGTTACACATAAAGTCCCAGATGGCGCAGATTTGCACGAATTCTGTTACAAACTCGAACGAGCGTCTTCTAAAGTAGGAGAATCGCCTGTCAAGCATCTAGATCGGAATTCCACATCATGCTGTAGCGACTATTTTGGACTACACATTCTTATCTGAGCTCAGGAATTATTGTTCATGAAGCCTAATAAGACATGGATCTTTAGGGCTAACCAGAGGATGGACAATTGTATAGATCACCAGGTTAGCCATTGATTGTGATGGCATCTGAGATATTGTAAGCCCCACCTTGGGCTAAAGCCTGAGTGATAACATCCTCTACATTAGCATTCCACCATTCACATGTCAGTATTAAATAAGCAGAAACCGAGGGAACCGTTAATTACACATAGAACACTCTATAGATGAACCAGAAAGTAATTGTGACCGTATGCAAGATTAGTTGTAGCTTTGAACTTTTGGAGAACATAGCCAGCTCTTCCCATAGCTGAACATTCAGAGATTAACTGAATGTTCAGCTATGGGAACATTCAGAGATTAATTGAATGTTCAGCTATGGGAACATAGCTCGCTCTTCCCATAGCTGAACATTCTGAGATTAACTTTTGGAGAACATAGCCAGCTCTTCCCATAGCTTAGTATACACTTTTCAAGGCGTATATCCAAAACTACTAGGCTAGTGTCTTCTGTTAAATAGCTAAAAAGAAAGGCCTGCTAAATAGTTACACATAAAGTCCCAGATGGCGCAGATTTGCACGAATTCTGTTACAAACTCGAACGAGTGTCTTTTGAAGTAGGAGAATCGCTTGTCAAGCATCTAGACCGGAATTCCACATCATGCTGTAGTGACCATTTTGGACTACACATTCTTATCTGAGCTTAGGAATTATTGTTCATGAAGCCTAATAAGACATGGATCTTTAGGGCTAACCAGAGGATGGACAATTGTACAGATCACCAGGTTGGCCATTGATTGTGATGGCATCTGAGATATTGTAAGCCCCACCCTGGGCTAAAGCCTGAGTGATAACATCCTCTACATTAGCATTCCACCATTCACATCTCAGTATTAAATAAGTAGAAACTGAGGGAACTGTTAATTACACATAGAACACTCTATAGATGAACCAGAAAGTAATTGTGACCGTATGCAAGATTAGTTGTAGCTTTGAACTTTTGGAGAACATAGCCAGCTCTTCCCATAGCTGAACATTCAGAGATTAACTGAATGTTCAGCTATGGGAACATTCAGAGATTAACTGAATGTTTAGCTATGGGAACATAGCTAGCTCTTCCCATAGCTGAACATTCTAAGATTAACTTTTGGAGAACATAGCCAGCTCTTCCCATAGCTTAGTATACACTTTTCAAGGCGTATATCCAGAACTACCAGGCTAGTGTCTTCTGTTAAATAGCTAAAAAGAAAGGCCTGCTAAATAGTTACACATAAAGTCCCAGATGGCGCAGATTTGCACGAATTCTGTTACAAACTCGAACGAGCGTCTTCTGAAGTAGGAGAATCACTTGTCAAGCATCTAGATCGGAATTCCACATCATGCTGTAGCGACTATTTTGAACTACACATTCTTATCTGAGCTCAGGAATTATTGTTCATGAAGCCTAATAAGACATGGATCTTTAGGGCTAACCAGAGGATGGACAATTGTACAGATCACCAGGTTGGCCATTGATTGTGATGGCATCTGAGATATTGTAAGCCCCACCCTGGGCTAAAGCCTGAGTGATAACATCCTCCACATTAGCATTCCACCATTCACATGTCAGTATTAAATAAGCAGAAACCGAGGGAACCGTTAATTACACATAGAACACTCTATAGATGAACCAGAAAGCAATTGTGACCGTATGCAAGATTAGTTGTAGCTTTGAACTTTTGGAGAACATAGCCAGCTCTTCCCATAGCTGAACATTCAGAGATTAACTGAATGTTCAGCTATGGGAACATTCAGAGATTAATTGAATGTTCAACTATGGGAACATTAAGAAGGGTTGTGAAGGGATTTGCACTCTTAATATGTGGCCAACTCTAAGCCTGATTCTTATTTGAAAAACTAGCTACAGTGACAGTAATAGTGACATGTGGGTAAAGAATGGCCAGTAGAGGTGATTAAAAATTTCTCAAGTCTACACTTGGGTCTTGTCCCTTCTTGTTTCATGTGTGTACTGTCAAGGTCAAGAAACATGTCACCTGCAGCATGTACTATTAAGGTTGTATCAACAGATTTCATTCATATAGACCACCACCATGGTTAGGAAACATGGTTAGGAAACATGTCACCTGCAGCATGTACTGTCAAGGTTGTATCAACAGATTTCATTCATATAGACCTCCACCATGGTTAGGAAACATGGTTAGGAAACATGTCACCTACAGCATGTACTGTCAAGGTTGTATCAACAGATTTTGTTCATATAGCAGTTGCATTTCTTAGGCAATCGAGTAGCCAGCACAGTCTCAGCATTGTCTACAAAACACATAGCTATGCCTGGTCCAAACCACCTTGTTACAACTTGTATCAGCTTTAAACACCTACAAACAGCTAGAAACTATCCACTAGCAACACCTTGCTTATTTTGCCATTCTCACTTGCCATACTTCACCCAGGCTCCAAGTTTTAATACCTAATGTGACATAACCTCAACCTAAGTCTTATGCATTGCTAAACACCAATCACAATTCTCACAAACAACATGAAAAGAGAGATGATACAACTAGAGCTAATTTAGTTTTACAACTAGCTGCTGCATGTTGCTTCTTGAGAGCCCTTGCTTCAATCTCATCTTTGGAGAAGAGAGTGTTGTCCCAGTCTCATATGATCTGGAATAAAGTACATTCAAGGGGGTTTATCATGCACCAACTGTAGCATCCTAGATCACTGCTAAGGGATGTAATGATCATACTACATGAAAGTTAAAGCTCTATATACACTTACACTTCTCATAGAGCTGCTGTGGGATCGGATGCTGTGTCCAAAAATCTGAGACACTGAAAGTTACTGATAGTGTTTGTTTTATTTGACCACAAGTGTAGCCCACAATTGTAGCTGGCAGAACATGACTGTCTGCAATAAGCTCTTCACCATTTGTCTAAGCATTTGCGAGGATCATGCTTGCTCCTCCGGCTTGCTTCACCACGATCCCCTTTGCAGCACGAGGATCAAGGCCTCTGTCACAGACTACAATCTTACCCTTGACAAGGTCTGGCATTGCTGAATCCATCCTGCACAAATTGGCCTCTCCATTGCTGTTTGGATGGCTTGCATTGCCTGCATAAATTCCATTCAGAAGCTTGTTATACCATCCCAGAAGAGATGCATAAGCTATGTTTTGCATCCATTTAGACATACTCAAGAAAGTTGAAGTTTCAGCAGGATGTGTACCTGTTCATTGGCCAGATCATGGCCTTGATACAATGAAACTCCTGTGTAGGTAGCTCCAGTACCAAGCTTTACAGTGGCTGGAAAATCATGATCAAGTGTGCTTGCACCTACAGTAAGCAGCCATGGGGAAATGTTTGTGATTGACTCTGGGTTTGGGCCTCCATTTCCAGCTGAGCCAACTGCAAGGACCCAATGCTTGCCATTACAGAGGGAAGGAGAGAAGTTAGCTCCAGCCTCACATTCACCCTTCCATTTGATGGGAACAGGGCCAAGGGCCTCATCCCCAAAGCTTTTCCTTTCAGGCCAAATTCCCAAAGCCATGATTCCAATTATCACATCATCACCATAGCCAGAGACTAGCCAGAGCCCATAAGAAGTGTTAAGACCGATGAATTGTGGCATCCTGGTAGTATGCAATTGGGTGGTAAAATCTTCAGAGACTGCGATCGAGTACACATGCTGGACTCAAGATTGCACTGCAAAAGCTCCACAAACTCAGATGGGCTGTAGAGCAATTGCAGTGGTGACTGTGCCCTCGGCACAACCATGTAGCCCTCGATGTAGTCATTGATCCCAATTGAAACACAGAACAGAGACCTGGAGATGAGGTGATGTGCTTGCTGGATTACCAACTTTGAGGTCAGCACTTGCTTGACAGAGCTGAAGAAAGAGACATGTTCATGCAAAGGTATGTGATGTCCAGCACTTGCTTGACGGAGCTGAAGAAAGAGACCTGTTCATGCAAAGATATGTGCTGTCCCTGCATTCAACATAGGTGGACACATGCGTGCATGCATGCATACTCAAGAATAGAGCATTAGATTACATCTCTAGCATCAGAAAAAGCTCTTCTTTGGCTTCAAGGACAGTGTTATGAGACATGTGAAAGGGTTACAGAAAGAGACTTGCCAGAAAAAATCCAAGGATTGGAAAGGAGTTTGAGGACTCACAAAAGTGCTACCCGTGGAGTTGAGTATGCCTGAGGAAGCTGAAGCAAAAGGTAACTCCCTTCAGGACATTGTCGCCTGTTGATAGGTAAGGAAGGGGGAATGGCAGTCCAGCCAAAGAAACTATATCAGTAGACCAGGTGTGGCCGGCTGGCGCATGACCCTTGCTAGTGCAGGTGTCCCTTCATTAATACTGATGCTTGGAGGGCTGCTCCTTGTTGAGACCCCGATCAGCTTGATAGAGAAGGTGGAGGGCAAGGCTGTCCTTCAGAAGGTGCAGGGCACGAAGAATGTGGAGGAGTTCAAGGAAATGGTGAAGTCGAGTGATGTACTACAACTGTCCTTAATCAGACACAGTACTCCCACTCGAGATTGCTGCCTTTAACTCGATCTTGGTCATGGCCTCATTCACCATCCTGGAGTATCGATGATGTTGTTCAGAGTGAATCCTGATCGCATGCGTGATCACACCAGCAACTCTTTCTGAATCACCAATGAAGAATTACCTCTGGAAATCTTTCCAATATCACCTTTTCCTAGGTCTAGCATAGCGAGGCTATTGATGGTTGTGGCCTAAAGCTCCAGTGAAGAACTGCATTGATCGGACATGGATGACATGCTGCCCAGAGAGCCAATTGACCTCTGTCACATGCTTAATGCATTCTGTTGAAGAGTCTCACCTTTCACTGTTTTTGTTGTAAATGGTGTCTTCTAGGACAACAAATGGTGCATCAGACAACAGCGCCCTCATGATTACTTTGTCTTCTGCACAGAAAGCAGCCTGCACTGTACTGTGGATATTGCTTACGGATATTGCAATTGCCACTGCGGATATTTCCCCAGAGCCTTTGCACCTGCCACTGCGGACATTGCTTACGGCCTCACCTGCTACCCCTGTCCCTCCTGCACGACATGCAAGGAGAGAAGTGCCAGTTCTGGTAGCAGTACTACTACACTGACTACTACTACACTGACTGTTTAGAGTCTCGAAGGCATTAGAGCTAAGGTATTTGAATGTTTGTATTGGAGTAGGTATTAGAGTGGAATAGAGGTATTATAGCAATATTAGAGGGAGACATAAGAGTGTATCATAATGCTTTATCTATGGGTGTTTGTATATTAGGACAGTATCTCATGGATATAGCTCATGTTGTGCCTCATGTATAGGTAGTTGGACCGTTGTGTGTATGTGTGTATGTGTGCATGTGTGATTATTAAAAAATGAGAAAATTTCTTGCTTGAAGAAGATTAATGTATGGATATAATCTCTTGTTTGAGGAATACTAGCATATAAAGTTGTAAATTTGATTTTAGCTTGTATCTTGTTTGATTTTAGCTTGTCTCATGGTTTGTATAGTTGTATATTGTATCCTTTTTATATGATTGATTGATTCTTTATTTGTTGAATATTAACATAGCTTCTTGATTTAATTTTAGCTTGTCTCATGGCCTCCCCAAGTCAACAAACTCTAGATTCAATGATGCAAACTATCATCACTCTGCAAAAAACAATTGAGGAACAAAAAATCAAAGAATGATAGTTTCGAACAAATAGTGAGCATGAGCAAACCAGTTTCAATACCAAGTAAAAGAGTCCAGTTGCCACCTCAAAAGCAAATCAAGAGTATACAAATAGGGGATGTATCTCTGATGAAGACTCCTACATATGACCTGTAAAAGCCCCGAACAACGTAGTATGCTTAACAATTATGATATTCGCTTGTTTTCAAGATTTAATATAAAAGAGAATGAACATTTAAAGCTGAAAATGAAAATTACTCACAAAATTACAGCCATGAAAATGTAAAAGTAATGGAGACAAGATTGAGGGTTGAAGATGGGCAACCCCCCCCCCCCCCCCTCCCTGAAGGAATGCATTTCTGCTCAACCCAAGTCCCTTAGGGAAGAGCTCAGTTACAATCAACCTGAGAGTGAGAAGAAGTAATTCTCACTCTCACAAGATCATGCAAAGATGTACAAACACACATGCATTATCTATTATGCAAAGATAAGAACTGATTTCTTTACAGTATGAGAGAAGAAAAAGGGAAATTCGACCTTTCTCCATCGTTGATCAGCAGTACATGGATAGGGCTCGCTTCTTGTAGCTAAAATGGAAGAAAAAGCTCGAGAAGGAGGTGCTGTGATGAATTTACAAGCTTGCTGTCCTGTAAACAACAGTGATAGAAGAGGGAATATGGAGGAATTTGATAATGAAGAAGTGGGGGATGATGATGGGGATGGATGGGGCCAGTTTCTGGCTATCTGTGGGTGCTGTACATGAGTTTACAGCAAAGAAAAATGATGATCAATGAAGAAAAACGAGCTCTTATTTATAGGAGAGGGGAGAGCTAGTACAAAAGGGGAAAGTGGAGTAGCACAAGACAAGTGTCCAGCCACATGTCATGAGATGTGACAAGCACCTCATGAGGCTTACAGTGTTAAGAAACCAGCTGTCTCACATTTCAGAATTTTTGGATGTGAATGTTATGCACATGTTCTAGATGAGAAGAGAAATAAGTTAAAACCAAAAAGCAGAAAATGTATCTTCTTGGGTTATAGGAGGGTTATAGTGATGAGCAGAAGGCTTATAAATTATATGACCAAGAGGTAAAGAAGATCATTGCAAGCCGTGATGTGGTGTTCAAGGAGCTGCCGCATGCAGTGGAGGAGGAGAAGGGAAGTTCTTCCACCTTATCATCAAGTGAAGAAGTAGTCCACTATGAGCATGTCTTGAGAGATATCCCTATCCTTAAGGAGGAGGAAACATCATCTTCAGATGATGAGAAAAAAGTTCACCAACTTGACATCACCCCACCGAAAAAGCCATTGCTGCGTTGGGTGAAGCAGCTCTATGACCACAATAATCCTATGCTTACATCTGTTGAGGAGAAGGCAGACAGACCAAGGAGGTCTCAGAGAATAGAGGAGAAAATGAGGGCTTTTGCTCACATAGTCAATATGGCCTTGATGGCTGAGATTATGAGAGAAGTAAAAGAACTAATTGACTTAGAAGAAGCACTTGTAGATCTAGCATGGAAGGCAACTATGCAAGTTAAGTATGAAAGCATAATGAAGAATGATACTTGGGAGCTAGTGGATCGACCAACTAAGTGGAAGGTTATTGGCACCAAGTGGATCTGGAAGGTAAAGTACAAGGCTGATGGTACCTTAGAAAAGTACAAAGCTAGGCTTGTTGCATAAGGATTTTCACAGGTTGAAGGGTTTGGTTTTCAAGAGTCATTTGCTCCAATTGCTAAAATGACCACTATTCGCATGGTACTTGCAGTGGCCGCCCACAAGCAGCGGCCAATTTACCAAATGGATGTTAAGTCAATGTTCTTAAATGGTGACCTCAAGAAGGAGGTGTACGTGTCTGAACCACCAGGGTTTGAGGCCCCCCATTCTAAGAAAAGATTGGAGGATTTGGCAACAAGAACAACCTATGCAGTTGTTGATGCTGCAACTTATGGGTTGCAAATTGAGCCAACTAATGAAATTGTTAAAGCATGTAAAACTAGTGCAAAATCTAAAGTGTGGACGCAGGCCTTGGAACGCATGGAATAAGGCAAGGCAACTAAGGATGATTTAACCACTGCCAGCCAATGTATTTGAGAAGGAACCGGATGGTCCGAGCCTGTGGATAAATTTTCAGCTTTTGCCTGCCGGCTAGCTGAAATTAATAATCAAGAAGCCATGATAGAAGAAAAGAGAAGAAGAGAAGAAGATATTTCCGGTCCTTCTTCTTCAGGACCGACTAAACATATAACAAGAAGTAAACCAGATCAACTGAAGGCTGTTGAAAATCCGCCGCCACCAGAATTTGACATGGGAGATGCCCCTCAAGCAAAGAAGACAGAAGGAAAAAGAAAAAGCAAACAACCCAGTTACAAGTTACAATCTGACATAGAGACCACAACAGATCTTAAACGGATCCTAGAAGAAAGAATTCTTGGAAGCAGAATTGAATTTACATTAGGTGAAATTCTCAGTATTGCAAAACGAGGATTTCATGATGTAATAATTGATGTAATTAAACGAAAAAGACAATATGTTGGTGAGGAAACTGAAGAATCTGTACATGCTTTTTTGCAAGTACTTCATGTGTATTTGCAGGATGAAGAAAAGCTAAAAACTCAAGGGATTCGATTGGAGGCAATCAAAGAATTGATTGCAGCCATAGAAGCCAAAGACGAAGACATTTTTGAAGCAAAAGCTGAAGAAGCCATAACGGTGGAAACTTCTCAATCTAAAGTGCAACCCATGGAAAAGAAATGGACTTTTCTTCACAACATGCAGGAAGAAAGTGAAACTCACTTTATTCCAAGTAGTCATTATTCCTGTACCCATTGGGCAAGGGCGACTACTGAAACTGTTGTTAAAATTGGTGAGAAAGAAACTCCATGCATTGCCCTTATAGACCATGGTTCAGAAATTAATGTTATGTCAAGAAGTCTCTATGAGAATGGTGGATGTCCCATTGATGTGGACCCAGGGTAGTGCATGAAGGAAGCCAATAACTCTTCTGGCGATCTTTATGCAGCATGTCCTTATGTACAAGTTACTATTGGTAATGTAAAAGATGAATTTCATTTCTTTGTTCAAGATTCCTGCAGTTATCCAATCATTCTTGGACAACCATTTATTTCCGAGTCTCGTTTAGAGACAAAGGCTCTTGATGATGGTTCATCATATGCTCGGATAAGAAGCAAGGATAACGATAAAGCTGTTCAATTCCTAACTATCTGTGTTAATCACCATCGGAATAGGGATCGATTGAGAGATCATCCTGTTCCTCCTAATGCCCGAGAATTTAAGGGTTTTCGGGTAGCGCTGCTATAAGTGGAGGCTATGGCAGTGCATCATGTCACAAAAAATTGCCTCCACATATAAAGGAGGCAAGGCCAAAAGCTGATTTGCAGGTTTTTTCAGCCAATGGAGTGGGTTGTTATAAACAGTTTTCAGCCACCATGAATAGGGCTGAAAGAAAGTATTTGAGTCATATGGAGCGAGAGCTGAAGCAAATTGATGTTTTATCTAAAAAAGAAGAAATTTCAGGACTATTTTATGGGCTGAATTATAATGATACCATGGCTGAAATTTATACAGCCGTTCATGTAGAAAATCAAGCTAAAAATTAGTCCATACAGGTATGTACATTGGATGTGTATGACATAATTCAAGAATTTGCAGACTATGAAGCCTTTGGATAGCCAAACAAGGATGAAGCAAGAGTAAAAAGAAAATATAAAACAGTTGATAAGAAGGTCAAGCCGGTAGCTACTTCTCTACCACCTGAAAGCGAAGGATTGGTAGAAAGGGTATCCAAACAACCAAGCCTTCGTGATCCTAAAGATATTGGTCATCAATTTACAGCTGAAAGTTTACAAAAGCTGAAAATTGGTGAAGATTCTTTCCTCTTTCCGGCTGAAAAACAAATCTTCATGCAGATGTTAAAGAACCATGGTAGAGCCTTTTCATTTCAGCCGCATGAAATCGGCTGTGTGGATTCAAGCATTGTGGCACCAATGGTAATTTTTACGGTCCCACATGTGCCTTGGAATCTTAAACCAATTCCGGTTCCAAGGGATCATTTGCCTAAGTTATTGGAACTTTTAAATGAAAAGATAAAAATGCGAATATTGGAGCCATCTTCACCTCCATATTCCAACCGATGGTTTACTGTACCTAAGAAGAATGGATCTTTACGATTCATTCAAGATTTGCAACCCGTTAATAAATTCACTATTAGAAATGTTGGATCAGGACCAATTGTGGATGAATTTGCTGAAGCTTTTGCAGGAAGGGCAATCTATTCCATGGGAGACTTATATTCAGGCTACGACCAATTTCAGCTTGCTTTGGAAAGCGTGACATTACTACAATGAAAACACCTCTTGGCCTAGTCCGCATGTGTACTTTACCTCAAGGGGCTATGAATTCAGTAGCTCATATGATGAATGCCATGCATAAAGTATTGAGGGATTATATTCCTCAATTGACTCTTCCTTTCCTTGATGATGTTCCAATCAAAGGATGTGAAGTTCATGAGAAAAATGAAGAACTCAATGAACTTGGATGTCGAAAGTTTGTTTTTGATCATATTAATGATTGTGCTCAAATCCTATCTAAATTAGAAGAAGTTCATCTTACTCTTTCAGGAGCTAAATCTGTTTTTGGAGTTGAAGAAGTCCTTGTGGTGGTCGGTCATATGTGTGGTCCATATGGCTGAAAACCTTCTCCATCTAAAATAAATGCAATCAGCAAGATGCAAGAAGAATGTACAAATGTTTCAAAACTGAGAAGATTTCTTGGTGCATGTGTCTTCTACCTTATTTGGATACCACATTTTGCTCATGTTGCTGAAAGTTTTTATCAGCTTCTAAGAAAGGGCCAAAGGTTTCTATGGACAAAAGAACACACCCAGGCTATTCGGAAACTCAAGAAAATGCTGACTTCAGCTCCTACTTTAAAGAGAGCTAACTACTCTAATGGATAGCCCATTATACTCACAGTGGACACAAGTCCTATTGGAATAGGATGGGCAGTTGGTCAAGACGACCTTGAAGGCAACAGATATGTGATCCGCTTTGGAGCAAAGGTTCTTAATGAACGACAAAGAAGGTATGCTCAAATTAAAAGAGAGCTTTGGGGAGTAGTAACTGCATTAAAATCTGATAGGGAGTACTTCATGGGCGCACATGTTATAGTTGAGACATATTTCCTTCCACTCTTGGGCATGATTGCCAACTATTCCACTCTTGACATAGCCATGCTAAGATGGATAGCCTATATTAAATCCTTAAATCCTAATTTGAAACATATTGCAAGTAGAGATAATCCAGTTGTTGCTGACATGCTTTCACGTGCCAGATATATGGATGAAGAAGAAATGATGGATAAAGAAGAATCAGAGTTTATAAATGAAGCTGTTAATGCAGGTACAACAAAAAATACAGCAAGAACAACAGGTTCAGCTAATAAAACAACTTTTACATCAGCAAGGAAGGAGGAATCAACCAATGAAGGACAATGGACAACGAGTAAACAACATATTCCATGTTTTCTTATGGTTTGTTCACATTTTAAAGAAGAATACTATGTAGATGATTGGCTAAAAATTGGCCAATTTTTGAGCACTATGACAAAGAAGGAAGAATGGACCCATGAAGAGTTCAAGAGAATTAAATGAAAAGCCTATGGTTTTTTTCTTAAAGATGGCTACCTTTGGAGGCATGCAAAAAAGAAAGGAAGAGCGCCTGTTCGTGTCTTAGGTGACAAAAAGACACAAAGACAGGTCATGCAAGAATTCCATGAAAGCTTATTGGCTAGTCATAGAGGCATATGGGGTACTTTTGCCAAAATAAAAGAAAAATTTTGGTGGCAAAACATGTATAAAGACATTGAGCATTTTGTTGAGTCTTGTCATGCTTGTCAAATGTATTCTATGGTAAAGCATAGAGATGGGCTTCAGCCTACCTATCCTTTATCCATTCATTGTAGATGGGTTATTGATCTAGTAACCATGCCTACAGGAATTTGGAACATGAGATATCTAGTACTTGCTAGAGAAGATCTCACAAATCAAGTGGAAGGAAAGGCCTTGACAACAAAGTCTACTCATGCTGTTTGTAGATTTTTACTTGAAGAAGTATTTTGCAGGTATAGATGTGTTGCTAAAGTAACTGCTGATAGAGGAGAATTGGATGCAGATGAAGCTCGCCATTTCTTTGCTCAATTGGGAATTAAGATATCTCTTACTTCAGCCTATAATCCTGAAGGCAATGGTAAGAGTGAAAGAGATCATCAACCAACTCTTAAAGCTTTAGCAAAATCATGCAAAGGAAAGTTGAGGGAATGGCCTAAAATGCTACCATTCGCATTATGGGCTGATAGAACAACCCATAGTGTAGTAACAGGATATATGCCAGCTGAACTCATATATGGACAGCCACCTATTATGCCTATTGAGGAATCCATTGTTACATGGAGTATCTTGCCTTGGGATGAAGGCATGAACATGGAAGAATTGCTGTCTTTACACATAAGGCAACTTGAAAGAAGGCCAGAAGATGTCAAAATAGCCATTGAAAGGCTAAAAACAGCAAGATTAAAGAATAAGAAGAGGTTTGATAGGCACCATCGACTCCGTCCAAGAGCTATTCAAGAGAATGACTGGGTTCTTGTGTATGATAGCAGCCTGGATAATCAATATAGTGCTCATAGGAAGTTAGCCAAGCGATGGTTTGGACTATATGTTGTAAAAGTAGTACATAATAATGCTACTTACTCTTTGGCTGAAATGGATGGGACCATGATAAAGACTCCAATAGTTGGAAAACGAATCATACTCTTCAAACGAAGAGAATCTTCAACTTATGAACTTGATTGATACAAGCCCTTTACTTGAAGACATGCAGGAAGAAAAGGACTTAGGGAATGAAGATGAAGAAGAAGACCCTCCTTGACCTGTAATCTTATGAAATGGCACATGCTGGAGGATGTGCAGGTTAAGAGGGGATGAATGTCAAAGAGTTTACTGTTCATGATATAAATCATTAGATTCCTATGAACTCAGAAGAGTTTCACTGGGAATTATATGAGATATTTGCTTACAAAATCCAGGCATTGTTATCCAATATCTACCTTAGTTATACAAGTTCTTTTGTATTTAGCACATAATTTGCAGTTATACCATGTACATTTATGAAAAATAAGTCTATGGGAACCTATAACTTGGATATCTGGAAGTAATTGACAGTCTGCTGGATAAATCACGTTAATTCAGGTACAAAAATATGGACAAAACCCAAAAATGTTGCCAAAAACTGTCAAAAGTCCACTAGGTCCACATGGGACAAAAAACAACTGACTTAGGTGACCAGCAAGTGACCTAGGCTGGTCAAAAAGTGACCAGGGATAGAGCAGAGAGCAGCCCGCGTTTTTTGGCCCAAAATGCGAGCTGCACTCATGACAGAGGAAGACTGGAAGAAAGCTGGGGCTGAGATGCATGAAATGGAGCATGCAAGCTGAAGATTAACAGGTCCAACTACTGAAGATGTGAACTTGGTGAGAGCTCCACTTCTCTACCTCTTTGGTCTGAAGAAAATGCATGTTGAAATTGTCTATAAAGAGGGGAAATCTGAGAGAAGAGTATTCGGCCTGCTCTTATGCACGACTTCTCTCATCTTCTCTACCTTATTCTTGGTCCAATGAAGCCCGACTTGTGGCAAGTACTTGAGTGACTTTGGGGCAATCAAAGGGTGAGGATATTGAAGACTTATGGACTGTTATGGGCTGAAATAACCAGTCATAAACAGGGCAGCCCACTATTTTGATCTATTTTTATGAGCAAACATGGGTTTTTAATGGTTGTAATAGAGGAAAATGACATCTTTTCTTCAAGACATTGTTCATAGATGATCAAAGGTGCTTCTTCTTGAGTTTATGCACTTATTTTGAATTTGTTTATGGGCTGGAATTATTTGTTTTAAAACAGGGCTGAAGCTAAAATTATTCTTTTCCCATTCATTTCATGTATCTTTGGTCCAAATCTTGGATGTATTTGATTCTAGCATCAATATACTTGACCCAAAGGATTGAAATCCATCTATGTACATGAAATTAATGCCATTAGAGCTTGCATTTGACATTCATAAATGAATTAGAAATCTGAAAATATCCTTTATGAAATGATGTATGCATCCTAAAGCATTTGATGTAATCAAGTTAGTCTTATTCCTTCTATTCATGTATGTTAAGTACAAAGTGAGAAGGCTTGTATTCCCCTTCCATACCTAAATCATTTCTAAACCCCGAATCTTATTAAAACCCAATCCAATTTTCCTTTCTGAATCTTGAATCCCAAACTCTTCTTCTGCACTAAAAGCCCCGGTGGCAGACCTTCAACTCTTAACGCAACAACACTGCTAGAGTGGGCACAAGTAAGCTTTGGCATGAAAGGTTTGGACATATCAGATTTGTAGTGTTGAAAGAGATGCACAAGCAAGGTATGGTTGCTCACCTACCTGCAGTGACTGAATTGAAGGAACAATGTGAAGCTTGTATGATGGGCAAGCAAGAGAGAAAGGCATTTCCACATGAAAGTAATAATAGAGCACAGGCTCCTCTAGAGTTGGTGCATGGTGACTTGTACGGGGTAAGATGCCTACACAGGACTTGGGGGGATCTTCTTATTTTATATTGATTGTCGACAATTATAGTAGGAAGATGTGGGTGTACTTCCTTTGTGATAAGGCTCAAGCTTTTGGTAAGTTTAAAGAATGGCTAAATTTTGTGAGAATGAAATAGGAAAAAGTGTGAAGAAATTTAGAATAGATAGTGGTGGTGAGTTTAACTCAAAGGAGTTTGAAGAATTTTGCAAGAGTAAAGGGATTAAGCATCAATTGACGACACCTCACACACCTTAGCAGAACGGTGTCTCTAGATGGAGGCCACATTAGTGCATTTCTTTTGGGCAGTGTAGGCTATCGTAAGCACCCACATTTTAGGCATGGCCACTTTCTTACTAGACGCGGCCCCAATTTCCCTATATAGAGGTGGCCTACCCTTTAATTCTCATTGTTGATAATTGATCCTTCATGATTAGCTAACCCTCCCCACTCTCTTGTCCCCACTAATACTATTTGGTGTCCAAAAAACAACCTAAAGGTCACTCTCAATGTGATGAGAGAGTGTACCCTAGTTGTACTTGAGCAACTTACTAAGCAAGATCCTTTTCTTGTACTTGAACTCTCTTCTCCCTCTTGTGCACACATTTTTATGCTCTCACTTTGATCTTTCAACATGGTATCATATCTATCTTTGATCTAACATGGTTTCTCCAACTCCATCTTGACCTAGGTGCACATGAGTGTGTGCTTTCTCACTTGACCCTCTCAGCCTCCATTGCCAAAACTGGACCAACACTCAATGGAGTACTTGGTGAGGGAAAAGGAGGACATTTCAAGCTACACATTCTTCTAGAGATCTCCTCCCTACTCAGAGCACACTAGCATGGAACCTAAAACCTCCACATTGTGTGCTCTATAGCTTGGCATTGTAGAAAACACAAAAATGTGTAATTTGGGCCTGTAGACTTTACTGACTTGGCGTGACCTACAAATATTTCAATGTTGGTGGGCTTCATGGGATCTTTTAGCCCCCCAAGTGGGCTATCTATCCCTAAAAGGATTTCTCAAAATTCCTCCTGTGCTAGCCACTCTGTGGGCAAAACCCTAATTGTGGGTATAGCAAGCTGCCATAGCCAAAAAGCTTGAAGCTTGGTTTTCTTCACCTTTCTTCTCATTGAAGTCATGAACAATGATTCTAATCATTGAGTGAGCAAGTTTCAAGCTCATTGCAAATCTGGAGGCTTAAAAGTTAGAGCTTCTTGCCCTGAAGGTGACTCACAAGCTGACGTTCAATGACAAGCATTTCATTAAGCTTGGATACTAGCATTTTTAAACACTATAGATCAATCTACCGATCATTACTTGCTTGTTGCTATTCAAATTAGTGTCTTTTTAGAACTTGGAAGAATTTCTTAAAGCAACACAAGTGGATAAGTATTTGGTTCAAATGTATGGTCAACATCTAAACTTACATCTCATCACTTTTTCTATACCATTGTACAAGCTATGCAAAAGTGTAAGCATAGAGTAATGCAAAGCATCATTGTTTGTTGGTTCTTCAGAAATCTAAAGGTCTTTTCAGCCTTTAAGCACATTCACTAAGTGCTTGACTAAAGAATTATCTTCCTTTTGTAAGGCTATGTGTAATCTATAAACACATATAGACCACTTCATCACTTTCAACTTTATGTCTATTGGTTTACACATGATTTTCTTATATTCTTATTGTTGCTTGGTAAAGGATTAGACATTGCCATTGCCTTGTACAATCAGTAAGAGACCTTCCTATCATGGCATATATTGATGTAGAGCCTTAAATTCACAAGTTTGATGGAAGAGACTTTCATCCACGGCATGTATTAGTAAAATATAAAATGATGGAGAAGGGTTACTGGCCCTTCATCAAAGGGACCAAGCCATTGGCCCATCTAACCCTATAGATGTTGAAGATGATGAAATATCCCAGGCCATAATAATGTTGCACTTGGATGATCCTTAATCCACCACATTGATCAACTTGCAACTGCAAAGGAGAAGTGGGACGAGCTTGAGAAATTGTATGGTGCAAGAGGAAAGAACTCCAAAATCTTCCTCAAAATAGAGTTCTTCAGTTTCGAATACAAGTAGAGAGAAGACTTGGGAGAGTTCATGTTTACTGCCCTTTCTATGCAGAATGCATAAAAGAACAGAGAATACTTCATGAAGCAAATACTCCATATTGTTGAGAAATAGACAAATGATGTATGCTCCAAGAAGAGCTGTCATGAATCCCATATGCACAGTGAGGAAAGTGGAACAACCCAAACTCTATAAAGCATTGTACTTGACTATCACTTTTATATGAAATGAATACAATGTCATGATGCTTTGTACTTTCAGTTAAGTGTCTTGTCATTGTCAATCCTACACAAGATTGTGTTTATGAGTCCAAGCTAATCTATCTTGGAACCTACCATCACCCCACCGGAAAAGCCATTGCTGCGTTGGGTGAAGCAACTCTATGACCACAATAATCCTATGCCTACATCTGTTGAGGAGAAGGCAGACAGACCAAGGAGGTCTCAGAGAATAGAGGAGCAAATGAAGGCTTCTGCTCACATAGTCAATATGGCCTTGATGGCTAAGATTATGAGAGAAGTTAAGGAACCAATTGACTTAGAAGAAGCACTTGTAGATCTAGCATGGAAGGCAGCTATGCAAGTTAAGTATGAAAGCATAATGAAGAATGATACTTGGGAGCTAGTGGATCGACCAACTAAGTGGAAGGTTATTGGCACCAAGTGGATCTGGAAGGTAAAGTACAAGGCTGATGGTACCTTAGAAAAGTACAAAGCTAGACTTGTTGCATAAGGATTTTCACAGGTTGAAGGGTTTGGTTTTCAAGAGTCATTTGCTCCAATTGCTAAAATGACCACTATTCACATGGTACTTGCAGTGGCCGCCCACAAGCAGCGGCCAATTTACCAAATGGATGTTAAGTCAATGTTCTTAAATGGTGACCTCAAGAAGGAGGTGTACGTGGCTCAGCCACCAGGGTTTGAGCCCCCCCATTCTAAGAACAAAGTGTGTAAGTTGAAGAAGGCATTATATGGGCTGAAATAAGCCCCCATAGCATGGTACCAGTGGATAGATAAGTTCTTTTTAAACTTAAACTTCAAAATATGTGCCTCAAATGCTAACTTATATGTTTATAGGGATGGTAAAAAGTCTATAGTGATTGTCCTATATGTGGATGACCTTCTTATTACAGGTGACTATGAAGATATGATCAACCAAAATCGAAAGGCTTGTTGTGAGTTGAAATGACAAACTTGGGCTTGTTGCACTATTGTTTGGGGATTGAAGTCTAGGAAGAGCCAAGAAAGATCTTCATCTCTCATAAGAAGTATGCATGGGAGATCCTGAAGGCATTTGGCATGACCGAGTGTAAGAAGATATCTACACCTATGGAGGTGAATGCAAAGTTATTTGTTGAGGATACATCAGCACTAGCAGACATTGGGAGGTACAAGAGGTTGGTCGGTAGTGATCTACTTGTGTAACACCAGACCAGATATCAGTTTTGATGTTGGTGTTTTGAGCAGGTTCTCAAACAAACCTCATGAGAGTCATTGGAAAGCTGGATGCGGGTGCTCAGATAAATGAAGGAAACTCTTGACTATGGTATCACATACAGTTTCAGAACTTCTCTTGTGGGGAATTGTGACTCAAATTGGGCAGGAGACAATGATTCCATGAAGTTAGTTTCTAGTTATTGTTTCTCTTTGGGTTCAGGAATTGTCATCCTCACAATTTTGGTCTTGATGGTTTTCCATGTGTTAGTGTATAGTGAAAGACAACGTAACACGATCAATGTTTTTCGAATAAAGTTATAAGTAATCAATGATTTTAAAATTATGATGCATAACAAATAAAGGTAGCATGACAATCTTCATAGCATGGCCTTGACTACTTTAAATTTAGGATATGTTACTCATATTTTACTTTTTACTTCTCATTTTGTGAAGGGTCATAATGCTTGGTCATATGAGATTTTATATATACCTCTCTCTTTAGATGTCATTAAACTATAGCTTTTCATTGGCCCTTGTTTTTTTATGTTATTCAAATTGCATTGGATAAAAAATTTATTACCACACTTAGTAGAGCAACATGGCACTATGTAAAATATATCAATTTCTTGTACAAAATCTTATAATCTAGGTCCTTCTTTTGGCACTCTTCAGTGCTATCAAGGCAATCTTTAAATGATTATGATAACCCTCCATGAGGGATCTAAAATTTTCCCTTCCAAAAACCACTTGATGCTTGAAATTACACACAAAACAAAGTACCACAACTCTTGAGCTCCATCAAAAGGCCCTCAATTACCATTTCATGATGTTTTAGGGGAGGTTGTTAATAGACATGCATGTCCTATATCATCATCTCTTCGACTAAGGGTAGTTAGTTTAAATTAGGTGAGGATATGAGGAGGTCGGACATTGTATTTTTCTATCCTTTTATGTGCTACTTTAGTACTCTAGATGGAGGCCACATTAGTGCATTTCTTTTGGGCAGTGTAGGCTATTGTAAGCACCCACATTTTAGGCGTGGCCACTTTCTTACTAGACGCGGCCCCAATTTCCCTATATAGAGGTGGCCTACCCTTTAATTCTCATTGTTGATAATTGATCCTTCATGATTAGCCAACCCTCCCCACTCTCTTGTCCCCACTAATACTATTTGGTGTCTAAAAAACAACCTAAAGGTCACTCTCAATGTGATGAGAGAGTGTACCCTAGTTGTACTTGAGCAACTTACTAAGCAAGATCCTTTTCTTGTACTTGAACTCTCTTCTCCCTCTTGTGCACACATTTTTATGCTCTCACTTTGATCTTTCAACATGGTATCATATCTATCTTTGATCTAACATGGTTTCTCCAACTCCATCTTGACCTAAGTGCACATGAGTGTGTGCTTTCTCACTTGACCCTCTCAGCCTCCATTGCCAAAACTGGACCAACACTCAATGGAGTACTTGGTGAGGGAAAAGGAGGACATTTCAAGCTACACATTCTTCTAGAGATCTCCTCCCTACTCAGAGCACACTAGCATGGAACCTAAAACCTCCACATTGTGTGCTCTATAGCTTGGCATTGTAGAAAACACAAAAATGTGTAATTTGGGCCTGTAGACTTTACTGACTTGGCGTGACCTACAAATATTTCAATGTTGGTGGGCTTCATGGGATCTTTTAGCCCCCCAAGTGGGCTATCTATCCCTAAAAGGATTTCTCAAAATTCCTCCTGTGCTAGCCACTCTGTGGGCAAAACCCTAATTGTGGGTATAGCAAGCTGCCATAGCCAAAAAGCTTGAAGCTTGGTTTTCTTCACCTTTCTTCTCATTGAAGTCATGAACAATGATTCTAATCATTGAGTGAGCAAGTTTCAAGCTCATTGCAAATCTGGAGGCTTAAAAGTTAGAGCTTCTTGCCCTGAAGGTGACTCACAAGCTGACGTTCAATGACAAGCATTTCATTAAGCTTGGATACTAGCATTTTTAAACACTATAGATCAATCTACCGATCATTACTTGCTTGTTGCTATTCAAATTAGTGTCTTTTTAGAACTTGGAAGAATTTCTTAAAGCAACACAAGTGGATAAGTATTTGGTTCAAATGTATGGTCAACATCTAAACTTACATCTCATCACTTTTTCTATTCCATTGTACAAGCTATGCAAAAGTGTAAGCATAGAGTAATGCAAAGCATCATTGTTTGTTGGTTCTTTAGAAATCTAAAGGTCTTTTCAGCCCTTAAGCACATTCACTAAGTGCTTGACTAAAGAATTATCTTCCTTTTGTAAGGCTATGTGTAATCTATAAACACATATAGACCACTTCATCACTTTCAACTTGATGTCTATTGGTTTACACATGATTTTCTAATATTCTTATTGTTGCTTGGTAAAGGATTAGACATTGCCATTGCCTTGTACAATCAGTAAGAGACCTTCCTATCATGGCATATATTGATGCAGAGCCTCAAATTCACAAGTTTGATGGAAGAGACTTTCATCCACGGCATGTATTAGTAAAATATAAAATGATGGAGAAGGGTTACTGGCCCTTCATCAAAGGGACCAAAGCCATTGGCCCATCTAACCCTATAGATGTTGAAGATGATGAAATATCCGAGGCCATAATAATGTTGCACTTGGATGATCCTTAAACCACCACATTGATCAACTTGCAACTGCAAAGGAGAAGTGGGACGAGCTTAAGAAATTGTATGGTGCAAGAGGAAAGAACTCCAAAATCTTCCTCAAAATAGAGTTGCAAGTGAGGTATTAAATCTTCCTCAAAATAGAGTTACAAGCTTTCCATATAATTCAAATGAGTTGCAAGTGAGGTATTACTTTGCATGTCGAACCTAAAAAATTCAATTAGTAAACCATATTTTGAGGATTGGGAATGAGCTCCAAATAAGGTTTCTAATCAATCCCATGTCGCAAAAGAGGTTTCACAATCATCAACATGATGAATGTAGTTGCCATCAAGTTTGAGCTTGATAATAGCTTGAGCCTTATCATCATTTTTATCCCATACAACTGAAAGTGCAGCTTCCCTTTGTTTCTTCTCTTGACCACTTGTGATTGACCACAAGCCTTTCTTCATTAGGATCAATTTGATCCTAGTTTGCTATGTATGGAATCCAACACCATTGGAATTGAGATGTCGGTGAGTCCTTGCCCATTTTGAGATTGTAAGATCATCAGCAAATCACCTCCAAAACACTTCAGATTTCAATTGAGCACAAGTGCTAAGAAGCATTAGATGATTAGTATCAAGAGATACTAGGTGATTTAGTGACTATGATGCCTTTGAGGTTGGAATCTTCAAGATCTTGCAAGTCCGAGTCTTCCCCTCTTTGATTTGATGCTGGAGCTACAAAGAGGAATTGAGAATAGTCTAGCAGAAGTGTTGAATTTGAGTGTGTCAAAGGACACAGGAGGATTAGTGTTAATCAACACTAGCATTAAGAGATACAAATGTAGTTGACACTTGATGTTGATTCTTCTTCTTGCTGATTCGAAGTGGTAACTTGGGTGGGAAAATCAGTATTGTAGTAGATTAGAGGGTCAGTGACAATAATGAGACAAAGAAAATAGGAAAATGAAGAAAAAATTGAGCTTTGAGGTTGATGGCTATGGAGTTTGTATTAGGCTTTCTAGGCGCAACCTGGTTTTTCCCTTCCTGTGAACTGAATACCTGATCATTTCCAAAACTTTCTTGATAGAAATGAAGCTTAGGAAGCAGGCTATCAAAGCCTTATGATGCTCATCAGCATCGTGAAGAGTGTAGGCGGAATCGAATGTACGAACAACAGAGGGTGCAGAAATGGCAGCGACTGGATAATGGCGCAATGCTGGAGCGTGAAGTCAACAATGTCATGGTTTGAGGTGACAAGGAGGAGCACCCTGAGTTAGAGAAGGTTTTCCCATAAGAAACACGAGCTGAAATGGCCTAGATTGGGTGCTACAAGTTCTCCAATGAAGGTGGGTAGTTATGGAGGTAGGTGAGAGATCCAAGGAAAAGTGGAGGGAGCTAGAAATTCAAATTGGAATGACTCAATTAGTGGCCTGATAACTCATTAACCTAAAACCCGCTCCAATACCATGTTAAAATATTGAGAATGCATGCTATGGAGGATCACTGATGAGCAAATAGACAATCATAATGAGGCAGAAGCATTGACAAGGAAGAACAACTAATATTATCCAAGCATAATACAAGTACAACTGATTGATAATGACTAATAGAATTAGTGTGGGGATGAGTGCCTTTTATATGCTTACAGTAGGTGGTATTGGTAGGTGGAGATAGGTGGAAAGGGACCATGGTATTCAACAACCGTGGTTTTAATAAACCGTGCATACATGATCTAGTCTAAGGCTTTATTTGTAGTTTGTTTCTTTGCCTTGTTTGTCCCATACAAAGAGGCTATGGTGGATGTGGTTTCACATTTCTCAACAAACTATTGCCTCAGCATTGCTTGTTTTCGAAGTTGCTGCCATATCTGTATCTATGGATAGCAGCACCCACCTGACTTGAGGAGTTGTATCTCCTCATAGAAGCCATATCTCTCCAAGGTCTCTTCTAGGAAAACCTTCATGAACTCTAGGCACTTCTACCTGGCACATGACAGTGAGACATTGGCCCCCTAGCTACTCAGCATTACAAAAATTGGACGACGCTGGCTGATCTACGCCTGGTTTCGTTCGAATAGTCGACTCTCTTTCCACGTAGTGCAATTTCACTAAGATCATAGGGTTTTGTAGAGCTTGAAGAGAGCTACATTTCCATTAAAAAACTTTTGGAAATGATCCATTGTAGCTCATGAAATCAGTAAAAAACCAAACCTGGGTCTAAACCCTAATCTAGGAAGCCATAGCCAAAGCTTCAAAATTTGACATTCTTCATAGTTTCTTCTCACTAAAGTCATCAACAGTGATTTTAAACACTTGTGATTTTAAACACTGAGAAATACTCTTTGAAGTTCATTACTGTTCTAGAAGTTCCCGAGGAAGCTCAGAAGTCATCCATGAAGTTCATAAGAGAAAGTAGATCAAGTACCGACTAGTATCCATTAATACTCAACTAGTGTCAATTTGACACTGATTCTCTTGTGTCTCTTGACACATTAAAACACAATCTTTTGCTGGTTAACTGACGTTTAGCAACATGGCAGAGCTTGAGCAAATAGCTAAATTTAATGGTGAAGGATTTCATGCCTGGAAGAAGAAGACCATGTATCACCTGATGCGAAAGGACTTGTGGGACCTGTTTGAAGATGATGCAGATAGCAAGGGGGAAGATGATGAAGATGGGTTCGTTAAAGAAGACTAGGTCAAAACCAAAGAATGGAAGAAAATGAATAGTAAGGCACTAGGCGTCATTGCCTGAGCAAGAGAGAAAGAGAGAGCCACTGTACATGGGAACTCTAATAGTTAGAATGTGTGACCAGCCTTTCCTTATTCAATAGTCAATAGAAAGAAAAACTAACAATGATGGGTGCACACCACCTGTAGTGTACAAGTGTGCAAGTACAATATATGGTGAGTAAATATGAGTGGTTAGGCATAGATGCTATTATCCCCAACAACCTCCCACTTAAAGGTGAATGTGCCTTAATGAAGAGTAAAAGAAAAATAAAAAAGTACAATATGTACATAGAGTATAACAAGATAAGAAAAGACATCATCTCATCCTACACCCATCAATCTCCTAAGGATGGAAAAAATGTTCCATTGAGATACTTTTAGTGAGTAGACCCATAGGATTCTTGCCAATCAAGACCTTGATAAGCTCAACGTGTCCTCTACCACCTCTTTGATGAAGTGATAATGCACCTCAATGTGGTTATTTTTCACATGGAAGTTCGGATTAGGGGCCAATTGAATGGCACTCATAGAATCCAAATGCAGTATAGGAGTAACCTCTTAATAATAATACCAAGGTTTGCTACCAGACGCCTAACCATATTGCCTCCTTGTAAGCCTTAGTATTGGCTACAATATACTTTGGCTCCATAGTAGATAAGGCCATGCATTTCTCCAATCTCGACATCCAAGAAACATCACCTCGAGTAAAGGTAAAGACATACCCAAAGGTGGACTTCCTATTGTCTACATGTCAGTCACAGTGTAACCCACAAATCCTATATCCTTACTACAATAGTACGTGCGCATATCTGGTGTGCCTTTCAGGTATCTCATGATACCATTCATAGCATCTCAATGTTGCCTACTAAGTGTAGCCATATAGTGTGCAACAACTTCCACTACAATTGCTATGTGTAGGATGAGTGGCTATCGTGGCATACATCAATCTGCCCATTGCGGGTGCATAAGAGCCTTGTCTATCTTAGTTCTCTCATCATCTAATTGTGGACAATCAATGTAACTAACCTTTGCATGAGAAGGTAAATGACAACCAATAGGCTTACCATATTGTGTATGAAACCACTAAAGTACTCTATGGATGTACTTTTTTTCGGATAAGTAGAGAAGTCCCTTAGAGCGGTTGCACATAGTGCGTATACCAAATATGTGTGAGACATGTCCCATATCCTTCATCTCAAAGTTCTTGCTTTTACTTGTGTGCTTCCACTCAGGCCTTCTTCATGTATAAGCATGGATTCATATCACTACAAGATACCCCTATGAATGCATAAAAGCGAGATAAAAGCATCAAAATTGTGGTATCACTCCCTAGCTGTCTACTTAATCCCATATATCTCTTCTTCAATTTGCACACTAGGTGTTCCATGCCTTTCTCCGCAAAGTGCTAAGGTTTCTGCATACAAATCTCATCATGTAGGACCCCATGTAAGAAAGTTGTTTTAATATCTATCTAATAAAGCTCCAAATCTAACTAAGCAACCAAGGCCAAGACCAAGCATAGGTTAGCCATCTTGACTATAGGAGAAAAGGCTTCATCAAATTCAATACCATGCACTTTCTTAAAAATTCTTTGTAATCAATCTAGCCTTATATGCTTGCTTAGGGTAACTAGGGGTACTCTTCAACTTGTACACCCACTTGTATGGCAATCCATATTTCCAATCAGGCAAGAAAACTAAGTTCCATGTATGGTTCTTCTATAGCAAATCGAAGTGAGACTGTATAGGCCTCTCCCAAGAATGAAAATCACCTTTGCGTATAGCCTTCTCATATGTAAGTGGCTCAACAAAGTTTGTCACCTCAAAGTCAACCATGGAGCCTATATGGTATGTCCTCTTTGTTTAACAACATGATAATGTACAACATGCGAATCTTGGGTCACTATATCATCAATTGCAAGTTGTCTAGCTAGATGTACTTGTAACAAGAGATTCCTCTTCAAAGACCACCCTATGTATCTCAACTACTTGCTTAGGCTGTTTGTTCATCTTTTCTTCATGGAAAATCACATCATGGCTACAGATAACCTTCTAAGCATGCAGATCCTAAAGTCGATAGCCCATCTCACCTACATCCCCATATCCAAGAAAGATGCATTTGATACACTTTGAGTCCAATTTATTATGCTTTTCTTTGGGAATATCGCAGAAAGCCTCATATTCAAAGACTCGCAAATGAGCATATGACAAAGGTTTACCATACCACCTCAGCAACATAACAATCAAGAGCAGTGCATAGGGATCTATTAATGAGATGCACAATAATAGTAATTGCCTCAGCCCAAAAGTAATGTGGTAAGTGTGCATGACTAAGCATAATACAGACTCTTTCTTGAATATTCTTATTCATGCACTCTACAATACCATTCTAGGGTGGGATATATGGGTGATCAACTTATGCTTAATGTTCCATTCATGGCAAAACTAGTTAAATGCCTTAGAGACATATTTACCCTCATTGTCAAATGTAGGCATTTTAGCCTATACCATAACTAGTTCTCAACAAGAGCAATAAAGTGTTGAATGGTAGCAAGAACATCTGATTTCTGCTTAATGAGGTAAGCTCAGACCTTATGTGAATAATCATCAATCAATATCACAAATTACTTTGTGTCACCTAAGGACTGAGAGGGCATAGGATCACATGCATTAGAATGCACAAAAATTAGAGGCACGTCCATGTGCATAGAACCATACTTCTCATGTAAGTTACAAGTTTGCATATCATAAAGACAATGATCACATGAATCAAACTATGAGTAATTAAGAGGAAAAAGATAGTGCAAATGAGTCAAGATTTTCATTCCTTTCAAAGACATGTTCCCAAGGCGATGATACCATAAAGATATATGCAGTAAATCAATCACAGCCAATACATGGTCAACATACCCAAATACAAACAAAGGATAGAGGTTGATAGCCTTGGCATCTCAAGCAAAAACAAGACGACCATGGATAATCTTCCATGCAGAATCGCCAAAAGAGACATGATAACCTATATCATCCAATTGTCCACCAAATAGAGAGTAGGATTTTGGCCAAAGCCAATACATGACGTACATTCTACAAAACAAAAGATCTACCTAAAGAAAATGGAATCTAACATCCCCAATACTAATGATATCCCATACAATATCATTACCCAGTCTCACATAACTTGTAATATTGTGATAGTTATAAAATCAATTTCAATGTGGGGTAAGATGGAAAGAAGCCCGCGAATCATGCAACCAATACTCAGAGAAAGTAGATGAAGCACCCATCAACTGAGTAGCATCAAGAGATGGAGCAGCTATATTCATCATTAGACTCAAGCTACACTACATTTATCTCTTTAATCTTCACGCTCTTAGGGACAATGCTACAATCATTAGACTTTGCATTATCCTGCACTTTCCCCTTGCCTTTCTCATTGCGATTATCATTGTGCATTTTATGGCAATGTGGCCTAATATGACTATTGCCCACAATAATGATATGTGAAAGAGGACTTACATATATTGGACATACTATAAGATTGCCCACAAGATTGAGACTTTCCCTTGTTGGGCGACGAGTCTCCACCATGGTTATTATTACCATTACCACCATTTTTGCTTCTAACAGTTAATGCATGATAATTGCATGCTGCATCGATGTTCTTTTTGTTTACTTCTTTTGTCAATAGAGTACTCTCTAAATCACTATATTTAAAACCACCCTCAGGGGGATGAGTACTCATAGCAATATGAAATGTGTCTCATGACTCAAGTAGTGTAATAAGCAAGAAAAAGACTTGATATTATCGTAAAATTGAATGCCTTGCAATACAAGCTTGTTGAAAATGGAATGACACTCATTTAAATGGGTGGACATAGTTGTACCCTCCTTCATGTGAAGGTCCACAAGTTTCTTCCATCAATATAGTTGAGATGCATGACTCTGTTTATCATAAAGATCACAAACCTTTTTCCATAATGCATAAGCATCACCCTCAATGTCAATGACATTAAAGTACACCTTCTTTGATAATGACTAAATGATAATGGACCTACATAGCTCATCAACTTCTGCCTTATCCTATGTATCATAAAGATTAGGTTTTTAATCCTCTAACTTTAATAACTTAACTTACCTCTTTTGCACCAAGACTTTCAATATCTGTGTTTTTATATTAAAATTTATTGCCATCAAGCTTTTGAATGTTGAAAATATCGCTATTTATTGATGAACCTGCCATAGTGATTGCAAATATCTATAAATAACAAAAGGATGGTATGTTGTAAGTTTAGCAAAATAACCCCAAATTTGATGCAAAAGGAGGAGCAAAATGGCAAGATAATTGTCCACAAACTACAATCAATAGAGTGCCAAAACAAATGGTCTAATCTCCAAAAGAATGCTGAAAACTATAATTACAACTGCCATATCCTTTGCATAATAAAGCTCACATTTTGTACCCTCTAACTTCAATGGATTAACCTACCCCTTTTGCACCAATGGATTCAACATAAGAGATTTTTAAAATACCATTTTTACACACAAAAGAATCCCATATAAAGGAGTTGCTTACATATTGAATAGAAAATTATATTTTAAATAAGGATATTATAAATAAACCTTGAACATATGTGATATAGAGATTATGCCTATAGTGAATTACCCAAGCAAAGAGCCAGGTCTGCCAAGTACAAGCGTCTCCCACTAGAAGCGAATCCAAAATGCAAAGTGAGTAAGCAAAGCAAAAGACATGTATATCAAAGTGTCTCAAAAGCCTAAGTGCATAAAAAATTACATCTAGGAGCATAAGTGTCTAATGAAGCTTCAATACATGTAAGCAAATAAGTATGAAAGCTCAAAGCAACTAATCAAAGCCCAAGTACATCAAATGTAGCTCAAATCCAAGTGCCAAAGCAATCCATAACCATATATGGGCTCATAAATCAATGTTAGACATCATCGTAGACATGTAGCATACCTGAAATATCATGTAGCCATAATAGGCATTTAAAGCGTGAAGCTTATTATTGTATGCTTACTACCCAAAGTATTATTACAAAAATAAATACATCAATGATTGAGCTAATCAACCTTTAATCACTCTCCTAAATCCTTTTTAAAGCATCAATGCATCATTCGAGCATTGCAAACATTCTCCATAAGCATTAATAAAGTATAAATCAATCAAATGATTACTCTCCAAACCAGAAATAATTTCCTTTATGTAAAATAGAGAATTAAAAATTTCACAGAATCAACTCTATGAGTGATCAAATTCATGGATCTCATTGCACTCTTCATTTGTAGCTATAGAACACTTAAATATGATATTATATGCAAAAATTATGGCCAAAATACGAAAATGTTATCAAGCTACCATAACTATTCACGACTTCTATAGCATGCTTTGTATCCACTCAAAATGGATATAATGATTACTTCTAAGCTCAATAAGCACTCAATGAGGCTCAATTAAGCCTTAGGAAGCCCCTCACTAAGGTAAGAGCAACCTAGAATAAGTTGGGAGAAGGGAAGGCTCAATGCATACCTCGGGAGGAAGGAACAATGACTGCCATGAAACCTTGAGCAAAAGCTTCTTCACAGGCTAAAGCAAAATGATTAGTGAAGCTCCTAGAGTTCAAGCTCTAATACCAGATGAAAGGTAGAGTCCAAGTGGAAGCACATAAGTGGAAGTAACAGCAAATAAAGAACTACGGTGGATGGAGAAAGAGAGCAAGAGAGTAAGAGAAAGAGAGACCGTATATGGAAACTCCAACAATCATAATGTGTGATTGGCATTCCCTTATTCACCAATGGTCAATCACTGAAAGAATGGATGCCCACCACCTGTAGTGTACATGTGTGTGGATACAATGTACGATAAGTAAATGGGGGCAGTTAGACACATGAGCCTTTTCTCCCAACATCCCATGAGAGTACCTTTGTGGGTACACCACCACTTCTTAGCTAGTTTTGCCTCCACTAGAGTAATCAAAGTCTGCCAATGTTATTTCAGTCTTGTTATTATATCTTCTATCCATGTGGCTTTAGAATCACTTAGTCTAAATTTTTCCTATGGCAACCTCGACCTTTTGGACCCCTTGTTCTTCTCATTCCAAAAAGCAAGCCATGTCTTAAGGTCTTTCTTAGAAATTTTGACAAAAATAGCCTAGTCTAAGGGAGCTAGAGACTATGTTAACTTGGAAGGCATCATCCAATGCATCTCCATTAGATGTATACCAACTACTTATCTAATAAAAAATGGCATGCCTACTTACTCCTCTAAAATCATCCATAGTAGGATTATAACAATGATAACCTTTTTGCTCAATAGAGTATCCAATGAAGATATATTTTTTAGTCATTCAGTCTAGTTTCTTTCTCAACTCATTAGGCATATGAACATATGTAATGCAACCGAGTACTTTCAAGATGTTTCTAGTTTCTTTCTCAACTCATTAGGCACATGAACATATGTAATGCAACCGAGTACTTTCAAGTGTTATACATCAAGCCTATTTTTCCTTTCTACAACCCCATTTCATTGTGGAGTATATATGCATGTAAATTGTTGCTAACTCACTAAAATCATTATGTTGATATCCTCACCCTCCATTTGACTTCAAACCCTTAACTTTTAAACCACACTAAATCTCAAAACAATTTAATATTTTTGTTGTATCATACTTTTGATACCTTCAACATCACTACCCAAGGGAAGGATTGAGAGAATGGAAAAGCTTCTTACTTATTACTTGCTTGCTCGAATCCTTACTCCTTCACTCTTGCTTCTAAAGTAGCCTTCAATAATAATGTAGTTCTAATATCATATCACAAATCACATGGTGGGAGGACTTTCTTGAACTACTATAAGAAACACACATAATACATGTGAGCAGTAACTGAGTTAAGAACACAAGAACCACAATGGAGGCCAATATATTTCCTTACTGTTTTTTCTTTCTTATTCTATATACTATATAATGTGGACTAAGTGTAGAGAGGATATAACATAAAGGAATGTGACCTAATAAGTTAAAAGTGTATAACTAAGCATACTACTCAATTGTTGCTGCTATAATTATGCTAGTTGTAGGTAGATATAAGTAACCAAATACAATAAGTGATGAGTCAATGGCCATGTGACGGTCATAATAACCATTGAAATACTAAGTGTATGTGTAAACCTACCTAAACAAATATTCGATCATCAATACCCACATGTATTGAGCTTACCATCTCAATAAATGTCCCAGATGTACCCTTAGAGATGAGTTTCATTAGCCCTTTGTTAAGTGCTTTGCGAGTAGTAGAGTGTGAGACATTCAATTTAGCACTTCATGCAAGTCATTTGAGGAAGTGTTTCAAAAATGCTTTTAAAACTCTACTAGAAAACTATTAGTCCTTGAGGATTTTCCCCTTTTCATTTTACAGATGATTTGCCTAATCTCATCAATCGAGAAAGGCCTAGTTAGTAGCAAAGCTTGATCAAAGGGGATTTTGCCTATAGCATTGAGTTAAACCAATTAGCACGTCTCTCCCAACCTTCATCAATAGCAAGATCAACTATTGCCAAGTGAGGAGTGAAGACCTCTAGTATCTCATCATTTTCACAATGCACTACTCCTTGCCTTTACGTTGGATTTTAACTACACCTAAATTGGTTGAATGCAACTCCTTCAAAGTTTTCTATGTCTTCCTCAACTCTCTTGCAAGGAGATATCTTCTGGCTGGGCTTTCAAAGATTGCATTATCTTATAAGTTTTAGTAGTTTCTGCTTCCTTAGCATGTCTCCTTGCTCATGCTACATCTCTTTTGTAGTCTCTGGAAAAACATATAACTTCCATAATAGATACCTCCCCTTCTCAAAGCTCGATGTTCCATCTTGCTACTACTGAAAGTGTTCATGTAGATCCATCTAACTTCCATGTCAAACTTTCATGCACCCAAGAAACAAAAATTGAGCTTGAACATTAGAGGATAACTTCCATAATAGATACCTCCCCTTCTCAAAGTTGGATGGTCCATCTTGTTGCTGAAAGGGTTCATGTAGATCCATTTAACTCCCACATTAATTTTTCGTGCACCCAAGAAACAACAATTAGCTTGAACATCAAAGGACCTAAATTGCATGGACTTGGGCTGATGATTTTGAGAGAAGCACACATGACCGAGTGATCAAAAGCTAAGGTTGAGGAAAGGGACAATATGCCTTCTAATGTTGAAACATTTGTATGTGTATATACAAGAGTGTGGATGGATAAGGATATTGAGATGGATGGATAAGGATTTGAGGTGGAAAGTGAAATGGACTCAATATAATGTATCCAATATACTCGTGCTGATTTAAAGAGGTAAACTCTATGCAATGTTAGGTGGTTTTCTTTGCTCACTCAAACCTATGGACTATCTTGTTTATGAGCCTCCATGAATCTTCTCTTATATCACTTGGTATCAAAGCCTCATCCTTGAGCCTTGTGAGGTAGAGAGGTATCCATAGCTACATGTGAGTGGGGAAGCTCATGACAAGGAAGAAGGTGATGCTCAAAGAAGCTCAAAGCTTGAGGTTGAAGACTCTCAAGTATATCAAGTACATTGGAGGTGTGGAAGAGGTTTGCCCAAGCAAGGTATAAGCAAAGTCATCCTTATTTATTTATGATCATGCTTTTGAGTGGCTACCATTGAAGATCATAGCTATAAGAAGGATGTTCAGTGCCAATTTTTTGGTGCCTATTATCATTGCCAAGCAAGGGGGATGCTTAAACCCTCTACTTATTAACGGGGAAACTTACAAACAAGATAAGGGCCTACTTGTGGCTTGAAGCTTAGGGCGGCTTGCTTATTCCATAAGTTGGGGGGTTGCTTCTACAAATAGAAAGAGGCATAGAAGGAAAATAGAAGAAGAAGGAAAGACTAGTGGGTGAATTTGAAGTTCAACAATCAAGTCAACTGCCACAAGAGGAGGCCATCATTGAATTGCTTGTAACATCGACGTCCTTTCATCCCACTTATCAAATTTGTCGCACCATATTATCCTTGTTTTCGTATTTTCTTCCTTAAAATCATCACTAAGGTTAATAGATCTCCCTCTCTTAAACCCCTTTTACACTTTCTATCTCTCTCTAAACTGGTTGGCTTTAAACCCTTTTCACACTTGCATTCTTTGAACTGATTATCCTTAAGCTCCTCCTTGCTCTGAGTTCTCTAGAATTGGATATTTGTAAGTTGAGCTCACACTACTTGCTATTTCAAACCACTTCATCTCAAAATTAACCTGTGATTCATGTGCATGTAGTCTTTGGAACATCCCATATTGTAAGGAGTTAGACACTGCTGTGGGAAATAACCCAATAAGACCTCTCCACAAAAATATTGGCATCAACTTCCAACATTTCGTTTGGAATGGAAAAACTCGAGGGTGACAAGAAATATCACACTTGGGCAACTTAAATGTAGTTTCTACTCATGCACAAAAAATTATGGATGGTAATTTGAGATAGTGCATCATCACAAATAGCTAAAGAATGGATAGAGAAGGATGAACAAGCACTTGCGTTAATTGGTTCACATATTTCTCTAGGTGTCTTATCTACCACATTAATATCAAATGAACGTCGAAGGAAACATGGGAGGAGTTAAATAAACTTTGTTTTGTTAAAAAAAAAGGATATACTTAAAAATATATTTTTATAGTTTGTATCATAAATATAAGTATTCACTTGTTGTAGAATATGTACCAAAATTAAGAAGCTTATCAACCAACTTGAAGGTATTCAAGTTAAAATCCTTGAAAAGAACACAATAATAATGCTACTTGCAAGCCTACCTAAGGATTATATATCTTTGAATGAAAGGGTAAGTTGACTTATCTACAAAGCAAGGACACCATATTCTTTAATCACAATGAAGGATCCCAAGGAATGCTACACACATCAACATAGAATGTAGAGTGAAACACTTACCCAAATTCAATCACTATAAGAAGATTGGCCATCATGAAGAGACATGCAAATTCAAAAGGCAATCAAATTTTGTAGAGGAAAACAACCAAAACAAATGGACAAAATGGCACCTTCTTTGAAAACAAAAAGAACAAGACCTAAAGATAGAGAGCCTAACCACACACTAGCAATAGCCATAGAATGCACATAGGGAGGGGGAACAATCAATCATTGTGAAATCAATCTTGTAACTACCTAACCCCCTTGTAGTAGCCAAATAAGGTACCAAGGAGGGGTGTGTTGAAACATTTGTATTTGTATATATAAAAGTGGTGCCTTCTTTGTATGCAACACAATGTGAATAGTACCTTGGAATGTGGATAGATAAGGATGTTGAGTTGGATGGATAAGGATGTGACATGGCAAGTCTAACTAGAGTCAAGATAAATAATCCAATGTACTCATGTGAATATTTAAAGAGGAAAACTTTATGTAATGTTAGGTGGTTTTCTTTACTCTCTTGAACCTATGGCCTATCTTGTCTACAAGTCTCCATGAATCTTCTCTTCTTTCAATTGAAACATGTAAATTTTGTCAAGTTGCATGCCCATCCAATGTGATACATGTTGGTGATTATGCCTTGTAAAAGGTGATTGGTAGGTTGTTTGCAGTTCTGTTATGTATCTATTATGTCCACCAAGTATATTACCTCTAATAGTTGGACCCATGCTCCTTTTTTTTTGAATCTCCCATTGTGCCATAGCCATGCAATCAATCCATCTATACTAAAGTCATATTCCAATCCCCAAGAGGAATCATGTTGTTATAAGGAATAGACTTCGTAGTTTATTCCCATCATTAAGGTCATACTCCAATCCTCGAGAGGAATCATGCTGTTAGGAGCAATAGACTTCATAATCTACAAAGCAAGGACACCATATTCCTCAATCAAAAAGAAGGATCCCAAGAAATACTACCATTGTGGAAGGAAAGGACACTAACATAGAATGTAGATTGAAATACTTACCCAAATGCAATCATTATAAGAAGATTGGGCATCATGAAGAGGCATCATACAAATTCAAAAGGCAATCAAATTTCATGGAGGAAAACAACTAAGAAAAAACGACAAAATGGCACCTTCTCTGAAGATGAAAGAAGATGATCTAAATACAAAGAGCCTTACCATGCGCTATCAATAGCCATAGAATGCACGTAGTGAGGGGGGACAATCAATCGTTGTGAAATAAATCTTGTAACCACCTAAGCCCCTTGTAATAGCCAAATAAGGCACCAAGGAGGAGTATATTGGAACATTTGTATGTGCATATATAAGAGTGGTGCCTTCTTTATATGCAATACAATATGAACAACACCTTAGAATGTCAATAGTTGAGGATGTTGAGTTGGGATGGATAAGGGTCTAAGGTGGTAAGTCAAACTAGACTCAATACAATAATGTATCCAATGTACTCATGTGCCTATTTAAGGAGGAAAACTTTGTGCAATGTTAGGTGTTTTACTTTGCTCTCTCAAACCTATGGCCTATCTTGTCTACAAGTCTCCATGAATCTTCTCTTCTTTCAATTGAAACATGTAAATTTTGTCAAGTTGCATGCCCATCCAGTGTGATGTATGTTGGTAATTATGCCTTGTAAGGTGATTGGTAGGTTGTTTCCAGTTCTATTATGTCTCTATTATGTCCACCAAGTATATCACCTATGAGGGTTGCATTTGTTTAAGTCTCCCATTTAGGGTTAAAAATTAGGGGTGAATTTCAACCCAATGCCTATTTTTAAGAGGTTTTATTGGTCATCGAGCTAAATTTTTAGGCTTCAAAACTCAAAAAATAGTCCACATTTATACAAATTTACATATTTTGGTCTAAAATTTGCCCAAAATGGCTTAAAATAGGGTTTTATCATATTATCTGCCCAATTTTCTAAAATATTTACCATGGATTAGCCAAATATTTGCCCACCTACCTACAAACTAAAATTCATGAGGGTCCCTTCATTTTTACCGTGCTCCCATTGTGCCATAGCCATGTGATCCATCCATCTATATTGAGGTCATATTCTAATCCCCGAGAGGAATCATGTTGTTAGGAGGAATAGCCTTCCTAATTTATTCCCACCATTAAGGTCATATTCCAATCCTCGAGAGGAATCATGCTGTTAGAAGAAATAGATTTCGTAATCTACAAAGCAATGACACCAAAGAAGGATCCCAAGGAATGCTACCACTGTGGAAGGAAAGAACACATCAACATAGAATGTAGATTGAAACACTTACCCAAATGTAATCATTGTAAGAAGATTGGGCATCATGAAGAGGCATGCATATTCAAAAGGCAACCAAGTCTCATGGAGGAAAACAACCAAGACAAAAGGACAAAAGGCCACCTTCTCTAAAGATAAAAAGAAGATCTAAAGATGAAGAGCCTAACCACCCACTAGCAATAGCCATAGAATGTACGTAGTGAGGGGAGGGGCAATCAATAATTGTGAAATTAACCTTGTAGCCAAATAAGGCATGTAGGAGGGGTGTGTTGGAACATTTGTGTGTGCATATATAAGAGTGGTGCCTTCTTTGTATGCAACACAAAATGAATAATACCTTAGAATGTGGATAGATGAGGATGCTGAGTTGGATAAATAAGGGTATGAGGTGGTAAGTCAAACTAGACTAAATACAATGTATCAAATGTACTCATATGCATATTTAAAGAGTCAAACTTTATACCACTATATTAGGGAGTTTGGAAATTTTCATATACTTTAGGAATTTATATGATGGTCAATATTTGGTCACATGCTCAAATTGTTATGCCCTTCCTTGAAGGTAAAACTTTTTCTAGATACTATATAGATGATAGTACCAAGTTCCATCTTCAAAAAAGGGATTAAGATTTAGCCATATGGTCAAATCTTTATTTCTAATTTAAGAGTGGAACTTGGGAGATTTCCAAATTCTCTAATATAGTGTTTTATGCAATGTTAGGTGGTTTTCTTTGCTCTCTCAAACCTATGGCCTATCTTGCCTACAAGCCTCCATGAATCCTCTCTTCTTTCATTTGAAACAGGTAAACTCTATCTAGTTGCATGCCCATCTAGTGTGATCTATGTTGGTGATTATGCCTTGTAAGGTGATTGATAGGTTGTTTGCAATTATGTTATGCCTCTCTTATGTCCACCAAGTATATCACCTTTGAGAGTTGGAGCCATGCTCGTTTTTTTTACTCTCCCATTGTGCCATAGCCGTGTGATACATCCATCTATATTAGGGTCATATTCCAATCCCCAAGAGGAATCATGTTGTTAGGAGGAATAGACTTTATAATTTATTCATCATTAAGGTCATATTCCAATCTCCAAGAGGAATCACGCTATTAGGAGGAATAGGCTTCGTAATCTACAAAGCAAGGACACCATATTCTTCAATCACAAAGAAGGGTCCCAAGGAATACTACCACTATGGAAGGAAAGGACACATCAACATAGAATGTATATTGAAACACTTACCCAAATGCAATCACTATAAGAAGATTGGAAGCTCCTTCCTCTCCATCCTGTGCCTCCTTTATTGCTTCCTCGATGAGAGCGGTCCAGATTTCCCCCATACCCGATGAATGAGGCTTTGGAAGATGATGGTTTCTTTTTCTCAACTCCCTTTGATGCCAATGATTATCCACCAGCCGGCTTGCTTCCCAAAGCTAGTGTGTTAACAGATTGATTGATGGTTTTTTGCACTTAGCTGTTCTAGTCTATTTCATCCAACGAGTGAGCTACCATGCTCTCTAGCATGGGCACACTGATTCTGTGCATGAGGGAGTTGTATTGTTGGCTGCTGGAGAAGAGGGAATGGACAACTTTTGCATGCATTCTAATTTCTGGGTCAGGGATGTCTTGAATGCTTATGCCATCATTTGTCAAGATTTGTTCCTTCTTCATGTTCAGCATGGCATAAACATCCCACTTCTATCTCCTTTCCACCTTGGATTTTAGACCCAACGCCTTCTCCACCAAGGCCTTATTGAGCAAAATCTACACTTTCCTAGCTCCTTCTCCCCTCCCCACAGTCACCATCCATTCCCTATTAGGGTTGTAGGTCCTAAAAAATTCCACACATTTGATGTGGTCGGGCTCCTATCCAAATTTCTCAAGGTACTTGGCTAGGTTGTATTGCTCCATGACCCTTTTGGCAGCCTCCTCCACCTCTGCAATATTGTGGATGCTTCGGAACTTGAGTTGGTTATAGGCACACTTTTCAAGGGAAAGCCATACTTCTCTCTTTCCTCATCCGTGAACGGAAGGCAGTGGTGGGCACGATCCTATCATGATGCCATCTTCAGCTCCTATCATGAAACCATGGTTCACCATTAGTGTTCTTAAGACACTTTCTTACTGGAAGATAAACAGGAGCTTACCATGCTTTTATGGAAAGAAGAACATGCTTAAGAACAAAAAGAGAAATTTTCTTCAAGTAGTTCTATTCATTTCCAAAATTTTATGACACTTTTTCTCGATCACTAGTTAATTTTCATCTATTTTGGACGTTGATTGAGACTTTAAATTTTTCATTGCGTGTTTCGTTCCTCTTACATGTTTGATTTCACCTCTTGATTTCACTTGTTGATTTCACCTTACTTCACCTTACCCCCCCGCCCCCCCCTCCTTGGGAATGAGAAGAATCCTTCCTAGGATTAGAGGTTGAGGGGTCAAAGGTATTCTGCACGTGTTATTGGTACTTTACTTCCACATGAGGTAAGCATAGAAGTTCGGATTGTATTCTAGATCAACATAGTGGTCCATGTCGAAAGGACGAATGCCTACTTGAGTGATATAGGTGAGAACATCCATGAGGAAGTCACCAGAGTTTACTCAAGTGGCAATGTGTAACTCCTCCTTAGTTAGAATTCAATCTAAATACAGGTGCATCGGGAGGTGCTCTTCTAGGGGTTGGTTACGAATGGTGGTCAACACTCTATAGGAGGTTGAAGCTACATAAGTGGGGTCATACTCTGAGGTTTTGATGGCACGTCATTGCTCAACGTTAGTCATGATTTGGTAGCCCTCTAGCTCCCATTGAAGTTGGAGAGCATACCATTTCCTCAAGAAGGAGGAGTCAGTGTTAACGAGCTGTTTTAACTCCTTAATTTCTTGGTCTATCTTTGGCCTATTTGCTAGGTAAGGCTGATTGTAAGGTTGCAAATACGGAAGTCTCTTTGGCAGTCTGCAATGCATGGTATCATGGCCAAACCTACTGCAATTTGCGTAAGGTCAGGACCTAGGGTCCTGACACTTGGCTGGCAGGTGGTTTTTGCCACAATACACACATTGAATGTGAGGGCATGTTGATCATCTCATCATCTCTTGTAGTTTAGCTAGCCCCATCTTCATGTCTGCTAGCTCCTGACTTGGGTCAGTGCCCTTCCTTTGTCCTGAGTACTTGGGCCCGATCTTTCGATTGACATTGGGAGTTTCTAGGGTTAGTCTCTTCTTGGCTTGAGCTCTTGGAGCCTCTCTCCTTCAGCTGGTCGTCCACTCTAATGCTTGTGGGAGCTTTCGCTCAACCGCCAAGACCCTCGGACCGCTTATTGTTTCAAGTGTTCCAAGCCGAGCACTAATGGCTACCTCTCACATAACCGATGTGCCATCCATATCTAAGGGTGTAGTGAGCTTACCTCCATGCCATTCGAGTTACCTCCTCTCCCGCGCACTCCGGTAGCTCCACGATCCAAGTGAAAGCTTCAAGCAAGCTCCATCCTCAAGCTCCACACTCCAAGATCCATTGCCATGAGCAAGACAAGAGAAGAGAAGAGAAGAGAAGAGAAGAGAAGAAGAGAGGAGAAGATGGAGAGCTTCTCCTCCTCGGTCCCTCACCCTCACACACTCACTCCCTCACACTCTAACACTCCCTCTCTCAAGCACAAACTCAAGCAAGCAAGAGCAAGAAGAAGAAGAAGAAGAAGAGGAGAGCTACTTTTGGCCACACACAAGAATGAGCTTCTCATTCACTTTCCAACTTTATATACAAAACCCTAAATCCCTTTTGGGCGGTCATCCCCTTTTCCCCTTTTTTACATGGCCGGCCATAGCCTCGGCCCTCGGCCCTTTTTCCCATCGTTCTTCTATCTTCCTAGCTTCCTTTCCACTGCCCATCTACATTTACAAATTGCACGGGTGAGAGCCCGGCGCTCCTTGAATTAAACCATGATGCGCTTGAGCTCTTTTACAAAAGTTTTGACTTGCGCTTTTCCTTGTGCGCCTTTCTCCCTTATTTAGGACTCTTCTTCTTGTGTGTCTTTGTCTTCCGTTTCTCTTTTCCTTGGTCTTTGTCTTTGTCTTCTGCTTAGCTTTTCTAGATTTTCCACCTTCGTTCATTTGAGGGTTAACATTACCCCCCTCCTAGACGAGTGCCAGTCCCATGGCACTCAGTGTCGTAGATAGTAGGCTGTAGCATGCACCGAAGACGTGGGTGGCAAGGACATCTGTGGTTGCCATGGCGGAGTGTTGGTAGTGGTGGGGAGGAAGGTCATTGGGGGCTCATTGGTGGGTTAAGTGGTAGGTGGTAGGGAAATGGGAGTTGGTGGTAGGGCTGTTCTTTGGGGGGGTTGCACTGATGGAGTACAAGTGGCGGTTTGTTGGGGATTCTGTACATGCTGATTCTTGGCAGGCTTACTGGGTGATAAGGATAGGAATTCAGAGTTGAGTGTTGATAAAGAGCGAACGACACTTGCGTTGGAGTCGTCAATACCTGCAATTGAAAACCTCTCATAGGTGGGCTCTCCATAGGGGTAGTGCTAGTCTTCTTATTGTGCACAACACATAGTGCAATTAGTTTGGGAGATAGGTCGAACTCTAAGCAAGCTGAGAGTATTGTCCTGCACTTGAGGACCCAAACTGTAAATATACTTTGGTGCAGATAGCATGTGAGTGCTTGTGCATACTTAGATATTACTTAGTTAGAAGACTGTCGGCTTGGTTCCTTGTATAGCAATGGGTCAGTGAAGCAAGGGGCTAAGTTGATGGAAAAATTTGTCGATGAAGACGGAGAGTACACTTGAAGATTGCTTGAGACATCATTATGGGCTTGTCAAGGCAATATAGCATAATTGAGCTCCTTGATGTCTTAGCTTTTGGTAGCTAGTGGCTACTTGTAGTGCTTGAAAAGTATGGTGTACTTTTCCATTGTCTTTCATGCCTTGCTTACCACTGTTGATTGTAATGGCATTGAGATGGAGTGCAAAAGAATTGTGCAAGTGGTTCAGGGTGACATGTCTAACCATAGGTGAGGCGAGCTCCCTAGGTATGTCGTGCCCTTAATGTGCCCTGAACAATTGTGGGGGATGTACAAAGGGCTAGGGGATTAGGGACAGAGCCAGTTGACCAAGGTCACTTGACGTACCTAATTTGAGGACCCCTAGGTGCGGTGCTGTGATCGTGTGTGCTTCCCTTTTGTTTGTTTTTTTTTTCTTCTTTTTCTTTTTTCTTTTTTTTTCTTTTTTTCTTTCTCCTCTTTTTTTGGTGGAAAAAATAAATACCATCAATGTCATACATTGAGGCTGTTAGCCTTTCATTTAGATTGAGAAATGTTGGGATCTAAAGGCTATGAAGAATGGATATTACAGAGATGGTTGTGTCACCAGCCTTGATGCTAGAGGAACTGTTCTTGAGATGAAGAGATACAATTGAGATTTTGCAAACCCCTTTGTAACATGTGAAACATCGAACAATTGAGGTAGCACTTGGAGTGAGCTGTGCATGGACAAGGGTAGAGCATCTTGCGAATTGAATCCTGGATGATGAAGAGACGTTCGCCCTTGTTGAGAGTGTGGCTCCTGCCCGAATCATAGAGTTTGGCCAAGAGGGAGAAGGTAGTCGATGATTATGCTTTGGCCATGCTTAGTTGCAATATGTACTTTCTACAGAGGTTTCCTTGGGTTCTCATCCAGTGGCGTTTTCGTCATGGCTTTTGTTCCTTGGTATTCCTGTCACTTCCTCCATAATGGTTCTTTGTGGGGTTGGTGTTCTTGTGGCGACTTGGAGATTAAACGCTTCTAGACATTGACCTGTGTCATTCTGCATTCACTTGGAAAGGCGTGAGAGTACATGCAAGTCACATGCTTCAACCATAATGAAAATGTCCAGCTAAACAATACATTGCCAACCTGAATCTCTTAGTTTTGACTTGATGCATATCACCTGGACTTGGTCATCATTGCTCATGGGGTGTGTTGGCCTTTGCTTCTTTTGGTATTATTTACACAGTCACAAAACACATTTATTTATGTACATGTTCATGAAACCATGTCACTTTGTGAGGATAAAAACCAATTGTAGAACTCAGGATTGTACTTGAATGTGGCACACATATCTAGCTTCTATGGTAGCCTACTCAGCAATAATAAATATTTGGCAACATCGAGTAGCATGGTGCCTTGTCCGAGTCTACTAGAAACATGTAGCTCCTCCTCAGTGAGAACTTTATCAATCAAAGGGCTCTTTAGGCTAGTTCCAGCTAGGTCCATACCTCGAACTGTAGCTAGAACGCAAAATGAAGTTGGTGCCACATAGGTCAGGTCTCTTTGGGACCGCCATTTGGCCAGTCGCTCCTCTGAGACTGTCATGATTTGGGCTCCAAGTTCGGCCATTGTAGCCTGGTTTTCAAACCAATGTTTTTCAAATTGGCTTCTACCCTTTGATTGTCGCTTTAGTTGCTCTATCTTTAAGGGATTTGACTGGCAGAGCATTTCATTAAATGTCACGGTTAAGCGTAGTTCATCAGCCTCCTCGTCAGAGATGAGTCACATGCGTTCATGTAAGATCTTGTCATAATGTCCGTCAAGATATTCTTGCTCTTCCCATGATAGTGGATAAGGCAAATATTCCTCAAGCTGCTCCCTAGGGAATGTGCCCATGTCTGCATGAACATAGACACGTGCGAATAATTTCAGTTTAGTATCCCACTCGGTCAAGCACTCTGCGACATCTCTATGTTCTATGAGGGCTTGCTCGGTTGCTATCTCATGCAAAGTTCTAAGGGTTTCCTTAGGCTTTAGCATAGCTGGGGGCTCAGGCCTAGATGAGCAAGATCGATCAATGCCAGGATTGCTTATGCCTTTGAGGTTTTCATGTTTCTCCTGAGGCTTTATGGTAGTTGTGTCATGGTTCTCCTCGGATGTGATCGGCGTGGTCTTAGCATCCTGTTGTGACAGTGTTGTATCCACTCTTGATTGGTCGATGCAAGTTCTATTTTCGATGGATTGAGTGTTGAAAACAACTATTGATTGCAACGGCTACTTTGATTTTTCAGAGCACACGGATGTGTCTGAGGTTTCACCGTTATTAGGAGAGGCATCAATGGATTCACTGGTGGATGGACTTGATGCTTTATTCCCCAGCTCTCCAGTGCTCTTGGTCTCAATGTTCTTGGGGTCCACAACCACTTGTAAATGTTGTTGTTTTTTATGTTTCCTCCTCTTTTTCTTGGTCAGTGTAGGTGCATCTAACGCCTCAGGACCCTGGGCTATATCGGCCATTGATGTGCTTGGTCGATCCTCAACATTTCCCTTCTCCAGAGGGTCCTCATGGGACCTAGTCATGGCCTACGGAGTAGCCTTGCCAGGTTGCCTAGGTACAACTGTCTCCCTTTTGGGGGAGTCTAGCTCTTCTGCCCGTTCCCCTGTGCTTAACTCCTCTAGCCTAGGTTTTAGGCGCTTTGGAAGTACTGGAGTTGTTAAGGAGGTAGGTCGCGACACCTCCTTCACAGGTAAACCACTAAGGACACGTTCCGCAAGGGGCCTTTTCACAGCCAAGGGTTGTGACTGCTGTGATCCTTGATTTGCAGTAGTAGCAGCTAGTTCAGTGGACTTGCTACTATTGGTGGATTGCGGTGTCAAGTCCTTAGGTCGATTGGAAGTAGTCATGCCTTTTGTTGCCATTAGAGCATTCACCTGAGTATCAGTTGAGCTAGCCACGGTGGATTGCACAGGCATATCCTTAGGTTGAGAGCTAAGGGGGGTGTCACGTCCCACCTCTTGGACATTTGGAAGCTCTGATGTAGGTAGAGATTGGGATCGAGTAGCCACACTTGACGAGTGTTGTGCTTCTCGTGTTCGTTTAGGGGAAGAGGGTGTAGGAGACTTGGGACTCCTAAGTGGCTTTGACACTGGTTGGGAGATTTGCTCGTGGCTGTTAGATGATTTTGCTATTTGCTTTATTGAGTATTTAACCTTGCCATGAGCAATGTTGTGCGTATGATGCCTACTATCCTCTTAGGGAATCAAAAGCTCCTTAGGCACTAGTGGCTTTTGCGTATCCTCAATGATTACATCTAATGTCTGCTTGTCAAGCACACTAGGCTGAGGATCTACCCTCTAATTGGTCCCGTTGGGTTTCTTGATTTCGACCATGAGGGGCTTGGTCACTCCACTGTTTTTGACTTGGGACTTGGTTTTTCGTTTAGAACTCCTCCTACGCTTTTTTTCTCTTGATACGTCCTGGCCTTCAGTCGACAAAGGAGGTTTAACAGGGGGTTTTGGTACCCAAATCCAATGGTTTCCTGCACAATACCCTTGAGCACGTAGCAATGCTTTGGATATCCATCACGGCGTTGTGCTGAGTCTCCATCGATGCCTTCGTCTATAAGGCTTGGGCTTCTTTTGGGGTCTTCTAAGATATTTGTAAGTCCAAAGGCCGTCCTTGGCATTGTCTCCTGACCTTCTTGTTTCCGGCATGGCCTCATTCACTGGTTCTCGTTGTTCGACCTGTGCTTGTATTAACTCTTCCAACAAGTCCTTGCTCTTGTCAGCAGGCTTGACTGTTATGTCAGCACCTTGCTTGCCTTTCCCTCGAGGTTCGATAAGGTCACCCTTGCTAAAGGTCGTGACTATCCTCACACCCGGTAGTGTCAGGTGTATCCTCTGTGCTACATAGTCAGCCTCACACTTGGTCACCCTTTTGAAGGGTCTTCCTAGGAGGGTTTCTTTCTCACAGCTAGCACTATTTGGGGGAACATGAAATAAGATAGGCAAGCTTTCCATTTCAATTGTCGCAAGGATCTTGCACTTCCCTATGAGTGTTTGTGGGTGTCCCCCATAAGGGCTAAGAGTTGCACTAGTCGGTGTGAGCTCTGGTTGGCCTAGTAGGGTCCATGATTTATAGGTCAAGATATTAAAATCTGCTCCTTCATCAATTAGAGCATCGATAGTATGCTCTCTTTTAGCGGTGAGCTTGACCCTAAGATAAGCAAGTGGTACTATGTCTTCGTCTTCTGGGTCTTGGCTTGTAAATTTAAGCCTTCAGACAAATTCCCTTGAGTTCTCAACTGCACGACCAGATGTGGATTCTCCAACCACTGATATCTTGGATCGTCAATGCAGTGCTATTCAAGGTACATCTCTCGTCAAGAGTGTCATGTCTAGTCATGTTCGCATTTGTAGCTTGCTGAAGTTGCATTTTGCTTAGACTAGACACGGTTTGAACACAATGTCTTTGTGTTCTCATGGCGTGGCCTTTTGGCCTTTGATGGCTAGTTTGGCCCATTGATGTTCTAGGGTCTCTATTTCTCTATATTCGGGTATGGGCTTTTGGTTGCTCTTTTGCAAGTGAGGATCCATGCTCGTATAGAGCCATTACTACACTAGGATTCAATTTGGAGGACCTGTCACGGCGCGCGTATTCTCTCCAACCTACTTGGGGGAGGTGTAGAGGGAGCAGAGCCCCCTCTGCGAGGGTCCGGGGGGGTAGTCCCCCCCGGCCCGCAGAGCCGTTACGGTAAACGCCATACGCAATTTGGAGGACCGTTTATAGCCAAATTTTGAACTACGTGCTCTAAATTTTAGCCCAGTGATGGATCTGTGATGTGCCTTTAGCTCTATGTAGCCTTTGGGGTCAATCTCCGGGTTTAGATACGTCAAAATTTGTGTTCTAGGTACCTGTCCGATTTCGACAATTTTCTGTCTGATTCTCAGATGTCCAATTTTCAGGAGTCCGATTATCAGAATCGGACGTCCGATTTTGGGTTGGTCCGACCGGCCCAGTGGTCCGATTCTAGACTGGTCTGATTCTGGATTGGTCCGATTTTGGCTGGTCCGATTCTGGCTGGTTCGATTTTGACTGGTCCGATTTTGGCTGGTCCAATTCTGGCTGGTTCGATTCTGACTGGTCCGAGTGGTTCGATCAGACAGGATGGTCCGATCGGACGATTGTTCAAACATACGATTCTAGACTGGTCTGATTCTGGACGAGTCTGATTCTACGATTCGGACAGGGGTGGGTTTGATTTCCTCGATCGGATCGGACAGGATCGTCCGAGTGGTTCAAGTCCGAGTGGTCTGATTTTCAAAATCGGACGGGTTGGTCGGAGTAGTCCGAGTGTCCGAGTGGTCTGATCGGACGGTTGTTCGAGCGTCCGATTGTCAAAAATCGGACACTGAGTCAGGTGTCCGATTCCGCCGGCCTGACAAACTTTCGAGCACGAATTTGTCCAAAATCTCCAGATATCTATGACTATAGACCACAAAATTCACCAGTAATGATGTTGGAGTGGTGGGGGAGATATCTATGTACCTGGGGATCACCAAATGCAACGTCACTCTGTGCCCTGATTGATCGAACGGTAGCCCAAGCTCTCTCTCTCTCTCTCTCACTCTCAGTTGGTTGCAAATGAGGATTCCCTTGCCCTTCTAGAACTTATAACCTTGCTGGTCATTCCCTGGGTGCTACAGATCACCCTCCTAGCGATTCCTACACATTCAAATGCACGTTTCCTTCATTTTCCCCCTGTTTTTCCCGATTTTCTCCCTGTTCTACAGCAACAAGCCCTCTGCCTCTCGGGTGTGATTTCCTACTGTTAACCTACTCTAAACACAACATAAATCGAAAGCAAAACACTGAACTAAACTCTCCATGTTTTCCAATCATCAAACAACCAAAATATCCCAAAATGCTTACCTGTTTTGAAGATCAAAAACACCCAACTTCCTACCTATCTCAAGCTTTGTTTCGGGGATGAATACCCTACTTCAATGATCGATACCAGGCGCGCAAGTGCTCAAGCTTGAATTCGTTGGTCCTGGAAACAGAACCAAAATGTGGGAGCTTTCGCTCAGCCACCAAGACCCTCGGACTGTCAAAAATCGCGTGGTGGGGAGAGTTGCTCAAGATGCTGCGCCGAACACATACAGAATGCATAAGGAGAAGCTCACTCTAGAGACAAAAAGAGAGATGGAGGCCAAAACGTTTTCTTGCTGGTTTCTTCTTCTTCTTTCACACTCTTTATAATGTACACAAAGTATAGATAAGATACAACATAAAGGAAAGTGGCCTACTAAGTCAAACAATGCATAACTGACTAAACTATTCAACTGGTGCTATAACTATGCCAGCTGTAAATAGGTGTAACAACCTGAATATAATAAGTAATGAGTCAGTGGCCATGTGAGATTCATAACAACCACCGATGTGCTAGTGTAGATGTGTGGACCCATCTAACCAGGCGGTCCACCATCAATGTCCGCATGTGTTGAGCTTGTCATCTCAACACTCCCCCTCAAGCTCAACTACATCTCTGCAACTCCAAGTAGGCTTCGAAACTTTTGAAGCTTCTCTATACCTAATGCCTTCGTAAAGATGTCAGCTATCTGATCCTATGTGTTGACATACACCAAGTCAATCTCACATGCTAGTACCTTTTCTCTCACAAAGTGGTAGTGTACCTCAATATGTTTTGTCCTCGCATGGAACACAGGGTTCCTAGCCAACTGTATACTGCTCATATTGTCACAATAAATGACAACTGCACCTTCCACCTGCACATCTAAATCAGCCAATAACTTTTGCAACCATACTACCTCACATATTGCAACAGCAGCACCTCTATACTCAGCCTCTGTACTCGACAAAGCAACTGTAGATTGCTTTTTGCTACTCCAAGCAACTGCTGCACTACCAAGAGAGAACATGTATCCGCTAGTGGATCTTCTAGCAGACATACTACCAGCCCAATCTGCATCTGTGTATCCAAACACCTGTACATCTGTACCTGCCTCATAGAAAAGTCCATAATGTAATGTGGACTTCACATATCTCAATATGCGTCTGACTGCATCTAAATGTGGCTTTCTAGGTACTTGCATAAACTGACTCACAAGACCAACAGCGTAGCTCAAGTATGGCCTTGTAATGGTCATGTAGATCAAACTCCCCACTATCCTCCTGAACATAGTAGGGTCTTCTATCTCATCCCCAACATCAGCACTCAACTTTACATTCTGCTCCAACGGGACTGAAAGTGGTTTGCATGCAGTCATACCATACTTGGACAACATATCCAAGCCATACTGTCTTTGGGACAACCATATACCATCATCACATATGATCACCTCAATGCCAAGGAAGTACCTTAGCTCACCTAAATCCTTCATCTCAAACTTCTTCTTCAAGAAGTTCTTGACTTCAGCAATCCCACTATCACTATCACCTATAATAATCAAGTCATCCACATAGATGACTATGATGACCGAACCTGCATCTCCCTTTCTCACATAAAGTGAGTGATCAGCATCAGAAACATAAAAGCCAATATTGACAAGATACTCTCTGATCTTGTCAGACCATGCTCTAGGTGCTTGTTTGAGCCCATAGAGCACCTTCTTCAACTTGCACACATATGTGGGATGCTCTAAATCTTCATAACCTGTTGGCTGATCCATATATACTTCTTCCTGCAAATCACCATGCAAGAAGGCTTTTTTCACATCCATTTGCTACAACCTCCAACCTTTGGCTATGCTGCCAAGGCAATTACACATCTGACAGTTGCCATCCTAGCAACTGGACTGAAGGTTTCATCATAATCTATGCCATATGTATGGGCATAGCCTTTTGCAACCAGCCTAGCTTTGTATCTGCTAATAGAACCATCTGCATTGTGCTTAATCTTATAAACCCACTTACATCCAATAGCTTTCTTGCCCTTTGGCAATGATACTAGATCCCAAGTCTTATTGGCCTCTAATGCAGCCACCTCCTCATCCATTGCTGCATCCCAATGAGCATGACCAACAGCATCCTCAAAACAAGTAGGCTCAATATCCTCAACTAGTTTCACCATATAAGCATAATGGTGAGCTGCATAACCTTCAAAACCAAATCTTTTAACAGGGTATCTCACCCTGCTACACCTGCATACCACTGGATCACTCAATGGAGTCTTTGCATTAACGCGTGCTCTCTGCACACCTGGAGTCCTCACTGAAGGAATGCCAAGCTCATCATCCAAGCTCTTTGAGCCACTGGAGTCTCCATCAAGCACTACATCAATGCCTTCTGACACTTTATTCTTTCCTTTGTCTTTACCTGTAGTGCTACTAGATACACCTGAAGATGTAGAGGTACTCCTTAGTCTCCCAGAACAAGGACTACCAGATGATGTCTCTGGTCGACTAAGAGTCTGTGATTCTTTCTTTTCAGCCTGCACATGAGTGTCATGATCATCATCATCATCCAATGCATCACCACTAGATGCATACCAACTACTCATTTCATCAAAGATGATATCCCTGCTCACTCTGAACTTACATGTGACAGGGTTATAACAGCGATACCCTTTCTGCTCTAAAGAGTATCCAATAAAGACATACTTTTCAGCCTTTGGATCCAGTTTCTTCTACAACTCATCTGGCACATGAACATACGCAATGCAGCCAAACACATTCAAGTGTGAGACATCAGGCTTTTTACCTGTAAAACATTCTTCGGGGGTCATACCATGAAGTGCAGCTGTGGGGGTTCTATTCATAATATATACGACAGTATGAACAGCCTCAGACCAAAAATGCTTAGGCATATTCTTTTCAGCCATCAAGGCACGTGCAACTTCTGCAATATGCATGTTTTTCCATTCTGCAACCCCATTTTGCTGTGGGGTATACTTGCATGTGAACTGTCTCTTTATCCCATGAGACCTCAGAAAATCAATGAACTCATTCGAGAGGTACTCTCCCCCTCCATCTGACCTCAAGCACTTTACTTTCAAGCCTATTTCTCTTTCAACTGCAGCCTTGAAAGTTCTAAAGTGCTCAAATGCTTCACTCTTTTCCTTCATAAAATATACCCACAGCTTTTTAGAACAATCATCAATGAATGTGACAAAGTATGAACTGCCTCCAAGAGATACATTTTGTGTAGGCCCCCAAATGTCTATATGTACAACATCAAGGATATTTCTACTTACATCTCTGTCATGTGAAAAGGGTTGTCTTGCCTGCTTACCAAACTGACATGCTTTGCATACCTTATGAAATTCTGCAACTCTAAATGTAGGCAAACCTGTAACCAACCCTTTGGACTGCATTAATTTCAGCCTTTGTACATTTGCATGTCCAATGCGTTTGTGCCAAATTTCAATGTCTGCAACAACTCCTTTTCCTTTAGCATAAATAGCAGCATTCATAGTAGGAATTCCATCATCCAGAGTAAACATATGTCCAACTCTACTTCCCTTTGCAACTAACTTGCACTTGTCATTGAAGTCTTCTACAAAGCAGCCCTTTGCATTAAATCTGACTTGTAGCCCTTGCTCTACCATTTGACCGACTGACACCAAGTTCTTTGTAATAGATGGCACATGTAATACATCTGAAAGACTCTTTGTCTTACCATCATGCAAGGACAAGGGAACTTTTCCAACATGTGAAATTGGGTGGCATGAGTCATCTCCCGTCTGTACATAACCTGCATTTTGCAAATCTTGCATCTCTCCAAACCATTCTACATGGCTGGTCATATGATTGGATGCACCTGAATCAACATACCAAACATCATCATGTGTTCCCTTTCCTATAACAGCATTCAGCATATGCTGCATAACAAACAGATGTTCATTTTTGTCTTCATTCTGTCGTGAAGATGATGCATAGTTTCCTTGCTGCAACTTACCATTGCGAATATCATCTTTCTTAGCATAACATTGGGTTGCAATATGACCTGTTTTGCCATAGTAGTGACACACAATACCAGCGTTGTTAGAACCTCTGTTCTGCCATCCACCTCTTCCTCTAAAGCTCCCCTGCCTCTAAAGTTACCACGACCTCCTGAAACCTACATATCGCCAAATTGCTGATTCAATCTGTTTTGCTGGTTGTCACTACCACGTCCTGTACCACGGCCTCTTGAAGAGAACCTGCCACGTCCCCTTCCTGAACTGGAGTAGAACGCCTGGACCTGTTCACCACTTCTTTCAGATGTCTCACTCTGCATGTTGATCTCTTCAGTTATCATAAGGGAGACCAACTCATCGAAATCTGAAAATGGATTTCTGACATATAAGGAAGTTACAAAAGACTTCCAAGCCTTTTCATTGTTAAGTCCACCCAAGGTAGACAATACCAAATCATCATCATCGGGCATTGCATCAATCGCTGCCAATGCATCTGCAATGCTCCTTACCTTCAGTGCATACTCATTGATAGACATCCTCCCTTTTTTCAATGTATTCAACTCTTGCTTGAGTTTAATCTTTTGTGCCATTGTATTTACAGAAAACATACTTTCAAGTATGGTCCAAGCTACATATGAATTCTCTATATTTCTAATATGTCCTAGCATATTATTGTCAATTACTGCAAACAACCAATACATGACCTTCTTATCTTTTGCATTCCATTCCTTCCGTGCCTTTGTCTCTTCTGCAGTTGGAGGATCACTCACCTCCGGCTCCTTTTGCTCACCTGAAACAAACTCGTAGAGGCCTTTTCCAATAAGGAAGTTCGTGACACGGAACTTCCATGATGGGTAGTTATTCTTGTCGAGCTTCTCAATGATAGGGCTTCCACTGTTCTTTGTCATTATCACAAAACTAATACCAAACAACAAGCAAATCTTCTGTAGCCTTTGACCTGTAGTGCATAGCAATACACCAAACAGCCTTTTTCAACAATACATGCAATCTGCAACCTGTTTGTAGATAAACCTTATGTTTGCTTCCTGCAAACACCTCAAGAATTACAGATTCGCAATCTGTAACCTGCGCACCTGCTTTCGGTCAAAATAGCCGAAATCACAGTGTATCCTGAAACTGCTATCCGCAACCTTGCGGCTCTAAAACGGGGCCTGAAACGGCCTCAGATTGCCCAAAATAACTACGGGAATGCCCTGAAGGGCTCAATCTTAGAATACACAGCGCTCTTCGCGCACACCAAATCTCACTGCAATTTGAGATTTTTGCTCGACCCTGCTTCAGGTGCCTCCACAGGCACTATCCAAGAGAGAGAGTGGAAGAATGGGAGAGCTTCTTACCCGTGGCTTGCTTGCTCGAACCTTGTTTCTTCTCCTTTGCTTCAACCTTCTAAATCAACCTATCTCAGTGGCGCGGCTCTGATACCATGTCAAGAATCGCGTGGTGGGGGGAGTTGCTCAAGATGCTGCGCCGAACACAAACAGAATGCACAAGGAGAAGCTCACTCTAGAGACAAGAAGAGAGATGGAGGCCAAAACGTTTTCTTGCTGGTTTCTTCTTATTCTTTCACACTCTTTACAATGTACACAAAGTATAGATAAGATACAACATAAAGGAAAGTGGCCTACTAAGTCAAACAATGCATAACCGACTAAACTATTCGACTGGTGCTATAACTATGCCAGCTGTAAATAGGTGTAACAACCTGAATATAATAAGTAATGAGTCAGTGGGGGCCTTGTGAGAGTCATAACAACCACCGACGTGCTAGTGTAGATGTGTGGACCCATCTAACCAGGCGGTCCACCATCAATGTCCGCATGTGTTGAGCTTGTCATCTCAACACAGACCGCTTATTGTTTCAAGCATTCCAAGCCGAGCACTAATGGCTACCTCTCACATAACCGACGTGCCATCCATATCTAAGGGTGTAGTGAGCTTACCTCTATGCCGTTCGAGTTACCTCCTCTCCCACGCACTCCGGTAGCTCCACGATCCAAGTGCAAGCTTCAAGCAAGCTCCATCCTCAAGCTCCACGCTCCAAGCTCCATTGCTGCGAGCAAGACAAGAGAAGAGAAGAGAAGAGAAGAAGAGAGGAGAAGATGGAGAGCTTCTCCTCCTCGGTCCCTCACCCTCACACACTCACTCCCTCACACTCTCACACTCCCGCTCTCCAGCACAAACTCAAGCAAGCAAGAGCAAGAAGAAGAAGAAGAAGAGGAGAGCTACTTTTGGCCACACACAAGAGTGAGCTTATCATTCACTTTTCAACTTTATATACAAAACCCTAAATCCCTTTTGGGCGCTCATCCCCTTTTCCCCTTTTTTACATGGCCGGCCATAGCCTAGGCCCTTTTTCCCATTGTCCTTCTATCTTCCTAGCTTCCTTTCCACTGCCCATCTACATTTACAAATTGCACGGGTGAGAGCCTAGTGCTCCTTGAATTAAACAATGATGCACTTGCGCTCTTTTACAAAATTTTTGACTTGCGCTTTTCCCTGTGCGCCTTTCTCCCTTATTTAGGACTCTTCTCCTTGTGCGTCTTTGTCTTCCATTTCTCTTTTCCTTGGCCTTTGTCTTTGTCTTCTGCTTAGCTTTTCCGGATTTTCCACCTTCGTTCGTTTGAGGGTTAACAATGGCCTCTTCAAAGACCACCCTGGTTAGTGTGTCTTGCTGCAAGCTTGAGTTGCCTACCAAGGCCCTGTAGAGTTCTTCACCTGGTATCCCATTGATGAAGACTGTAGAAACCGCTCTCTCTATGGGTTATTCATTCATTGGGATTCTCATAAAGAAACTTTTCACATGGGTCACATAATCCCTGATGTCTTCCTTATCTCTGTGTTTCACGTTCATGAGTCGTATGATCAAGTTGTCTACCTATCCAGTCTTTGAGAATCTCTTAATGAAGAGATTCTTGAGGTTATTGAAGTCATTGCACTTTGCAGTATCTACGCTGGTGTACCAAGTCCTTCCCTTATCACCTAAGCACAAGTCGAAAGCTTGTGATTGTTGAGCAAGATCGGTGAGGCCGTTGGCTTCATAGACTTGCTTGAACTACTCTACGAAGCTATAGGGATTGTTTTCTAGCCGGTATTTATCTAGCTGCTTCGTGACTATAGGGATTTTAGATTGGCTCTTGGAGACATGGGTAACTCCTAATCTTGCAAGCAACAAGGTTGCCATTGCAATGACGCTTTGCTTGGTGGAAGTGTTGTCTAGCAGTCGCTTCATGAGAAGCTCACTTAGCGTTATATCTCCTTCCAGCTCTCTTTCCCTCTCAACATCAGGGCCTGTCCTAATTCTGTTCGCTACTAGGGCTAGCACTCGTCGCTGAATCTCGCACACTTCCATGCTCTACCGCAAGCTCTTGGCTTGATGTTCCTGATGACTGTAGGTCACTAGGCCCTGCAAAGCTTCTCGAGAGGTGGTGCTAGTCTTGTCTCCTCTTCTAGGTCTACTATGATATCCTCATATGTCCTCCGTGGTGGTCTGTTCGGGTATGTAGATCGTAATTGGTGACTAACCATTTGATCTTTGTCGGGAGACTGCCTAGGTCGAGCTCTTCATCCCGTCCATGGTTAGTGCTTGTCTCTACCATGTCAACAATCTCTCTCCACACCAAGTTGTCGATGAGATTGATTAGATTGATAGATCCACTTCTTCAATGGTGTCTATCCCTACTATGTCTGGCTTCTCTGTTGCATATTCTGCTTGGTCCTATACTTGGGGTTTTGATCACCCGGCTATGTCTCTAGGTCTTCTCCTACTAGTGGATTCATTCTAGGGTTACATTTAAGTGTGTTCCTTGTTAATCACAAACAATCCTCAATTTACAGTCACTTTGTGTGTGTGTGTATGTGTATGTACTCTCTTCCATTGTGCATTGTGCGCAATCAGACTTTCGGCTTTTCTTAGGTGTACTTCAAGTGCTGGAAAATAGTACGAGTGCGAAGATAAAGTGACTATGCGGCTCTCGGACTCTCATTTACGGATTTGGTTTGATAGGCTGTAATGAAGTCAGTGTTTTGCTTCATAGAGTAGCAATTTTGCTTCACATAATTACTCTGCTCTGCTGCATGGAGTAAGTATGTTGTTCTAGAGGTACAACCATTTCTGATGATAATATTTCTGGAAATAGCTTATACTGAGAAAAAATCTTTTCAATATCCACTTCACAAACAAGTACAACTATAGGATTAGCTTGTAGAAAAAGCTCCTCCTGATCATCTTCAATCTCAAGTGGAACATTAATTGTCTGAGCAACTAACAGACAATACTTGGGCTTCAAAACCACTTGATTAATTGTAGAGAGCTTGAATTTTTTACTTCCATGAGGAATAATCGCTATATCTGAACCCCAATCCTGCTTCAACTTGGCAAGTCTAAACCAAGGTCTTCCCAACAGCATATTATAGGAATCTCCTAAACCTTCCATACGGAGAACAACAAATGAAAAGATTGCAATTCTTATGGTAGCATTAGGAGAAATATGGACTCAAAAATGACCTTGAACTTCAGCCCGGCTACTCAAAAAAGCTAATTCTTTAATATTCCCAATGGATGTAATCTTCTTTGATATGCCATTTTAACCTGAAATGGTGCTGCAACAAGTCCTTGCAATTTATGTGCTAAGTACATCTCTTCATGCAAAATGTTAACTCTTGAATCTCCATCCAAAAGAACATCATCAAACTTACTACCTAAGTACTCAACTTGAATAGTCGGAACCTTGTAATCCACCACCTCCATCTGTGTGGGAATCACTACTTGACATTCTGAGATCTGTTCCCTATCCATAGCATAATGTTTCAACACTTTATAATGATTTGACTTAATCTTAGTTAGAAGCTTTTCCTTGAATCCTAGAATTAAATCAAGGATTTGCTCCAAAGTTAAATGTAATGCCGACTTAGTTAGTGCAACAAACAACTCATGAGAACCATGCAATGCCTCATAGGAATCCAAACTTTGAGGCTGCATATTGGACTACATTCCTGTCATGAACATATCTTGCTGATTTTCCTCATGAAGCAATTGATTGTCTTGAACTTCATGAGGCAATTTAGCGTCTTTAGGCTGCTTCATATGCTGCCTTTTTTGTAACTTCAAAACTTCTTTGGAGACTACTTCCCTAGCCTTTTCCTGATCTTCCCAATTAATCTTTTGCTTAGCTTTTGCCTTGGTGATAGCCAAAACTAATGTCTCATCCGGATGATCTTCCACAACTATGCAATTTAAGCAAACATAGCCCACTAGTGGATCTAAACCATGCATAGATACATTTGAGACACCCTTACCTAGCACCTCTTTCTGTAAAACTCCTTGAACTTGCTGGTTCAGTTGATGGATTATTTCCTGGCTCTCCATGATTTCTACAGGTAACTCAACAAGAACTACTGCTGCGGGTGCCGGTGGTTGTTGTCCACGGGGTAGTCCTGCCGGTTGCATTTCTTGTTGCTCCCCAGTCTCCATTCCCCTTTCAGCCCTATGGTGTACCCATAATTCACAGCTAGGTCATGACATGTGTCCCTACCTGCCACAGTAATAGCAAGGTCCTCTTTGCCTTTGCTAAATATTATTCCACTGTTGTGGGGCTGGTCATTACCCCATTGCTTAGGTGGTTGACCCTTTCTTCAAAAACCTCTAAATCCTCTATGTTGTACCATGTCTGGCACAATTTGATTTACCGGTGCCACTAGGGGTGTTATATGTTACCTTGCATTCCTCACTACTAGATTATACTAGCATTCTCTAGCTTCATGGACAACTTTCTGGGAGATTGAGCATAACTTTTCCTTCCTTGAAGAGGCCATTACTCCCATATCCAAGAGTTGTTTCTTTATCTTATTTTCTAGCTTCTTCTCCAAAGTTGTCTTATCTCCTTTGTCCTTCCCCTTCGACTTATCTTTAGGAGAACTTTTATCCTTCTTAGATTTCTTTTTGTGTCGTCTTTGTCTCCTTTTGCTATTTTCATTGTCTGAATCACTTGATTCAGAATCTGTCTTAGAGTCTGATGAGGTATTCTCATCATCCACAATATCATCCGAATCAGAATCATCAGTCTCAGAACAACCTAAAGAATCTCGGTTACTCTTCTTCTTGGATTTGCTCATGCCAAGCCTTTTTTCCACTCTTTGTGTCGCTTCAACCAATGCATCAATGGTATTATTGTTCCCCACCTCTGCATTAGCAATAGCACCTGCAATACCCTTATCCAACCCCTTAACAAAGTATGAATATTGTAAATCCAATGAAGGCCCATCCTGTTGATTCAACCTATTCACTAGCTTTTTAAAATTTTGGGCATAATCCTGCACTAACATGTTCCTCTGCTTAATTTGCTTCAACTTTTTAAGCACATATTGAGCAGTCTTACATTTCCTAAACCTGCTTAGAAAAGAATTTTTAAGATTATCATATGTTGTAAAATGTCCAGCATCATAAGTACTGTACCAATCCATAGCTTTACCCTTAAAGGTTGCTGCAAATTGTTGTAATTTAACTTGGTCCCCAAACATATTATTGAAGCCACTTGCCACCCACCTTGTCTCAAACTGTGCAACATGACAATCTGGATCCTCCTTCTTTTGCCACGAAAACTTTGATGCCCTAACTTTAGGGTTGAGTGGTGGGTTGGGATTCATGGCTTTAGGCTTTCTCTTCTTTAGTGAAGGTAAGGGATTAAAAGTAAGAGACTTCTTTGCTGTGATAACCCTACTCCTCAATAGGACAATACTCCCCAGCACCAAATGCTGCAATCTCTCTACAGCTCTATCAGGAGGAGTTGCAAAATACTCCAATTTAGGTATTCCATTATCATCTTCAATGGGACTTGGAGGAGATTCATTCGATGTAGCAAGAGAATGATATAATGTAATGGCACCAGCAAAGGTACCAATATCCTAGACCTCGTCCCTAAACAAGGAAAGCACCTCTTCATCCAGGATGGGATTTCCTCCTGATTCACTATCTTCATTTTGCCCTGACCCCCATTGTTGCCCTACGAATACTTCTCTGAATTCCCTGGATTTACTTCAGGTTAAAATAACATTTGATGGATACAGGTAATTCTCTGACATAAATGCAAAGATACCAAAGTAAATCTTTAATCTGCATCATGCTGCTTCAAGCAATCTACCAATGCTCCAAGAAGCAACTAGATTATCCAATACATATCATCAGAGATAAGTATCATGCATGTGCTTTAACATAAGAAAACAACATAACAAGACTTTAATAAGCTTGTCTCTAGGTTTTCACTACTACTCCCAACCAGATTCTGCTTAATACAAAGAATTGCTTCATTCAAGCAACTGCTGCTTCGTGCAGCAACTATTGCTTCATGTAGCAAATTCAAATTTCTAGCCTCAAACTGATTCATTTTCAATTGTACCTTCCACCACATGATCAGAGAAATGCATGACACAATCTATATGTAGAAAACCCTTTGAACTGTATACAAAAAATTAGGTTTCCTTGCCAAGAACAATGTCATTTTTGAGTGGTGAACGTTCGAATGGTAGTAGTGGGCCAAATGGCCAAACACACGAGAGTCGAGGGCTGATTCTAGGGTTCGGCCCCAGAATCGCCATCACTCAGACGAGCCAAACACATCACGATTTTTGCAGATACAATGACAAATCGATCCAACCGTACGATTTTGGTCACTAGATGTAGCACGCACCTCCAGATCAAAGATACCTCCAGATCAAATATATGGACAGAGAGGAAGAGTTGTATATATCTATAATGCGCAAAAAACTCCTGGGTAAAGGGATCGATCCAACGTGGGCAAAAAATGATGCTAGGAGGCATATTTCACGGTGGATTCCGTGAGGTTTTACGGTGGATTCCGTAAACTTTGATGACCGGGGCTCATATACAAAGTGGATTCTTTGTGTGAGAAGTTGATGGGGACGCCTGTCCTTTTCGGGCGTTTCATTAATTTAGTGTGTACATGGGTGATTCCATAGCGGGTGATTCCGCAAAATGCATATTAAATTAATAAACATTTATGAGTTTAGAGTGTGCACTCGTAATAAATTAAGGTTAGGATTTATTTCTAACCAGTTGATTTATTTATGTAGCTGAAGACTACTAGGTATTCACTTTTGTCGGTTTAATTGTATTATTTTACTAACGATTGTGAATGCTTCAGTTGATGTGTAGAGATAGCAACAGTGGCGGAGGAAAGCATTGGAGGATAGCGAGTATTCGATTTATGGATTATATTTTGATAGGTGTCACGCCTATATTTTGTCATGCCTATTTATTGAGGCATCGATTATTTATTATTATTTTGTATGCGCATGGGCGCACGGTTATGTTATTTCTATTTGGACATTGTATTGGGCGTGCCAGACTCTTTGGGCACCGTCCATTAGCTTTATTCTTATTTTTGTGTTAAAGCAAACTCAAAAGCTAAAAGTTTGCTATTTTATAAATTCGGCTATTATTTGAGCATGAAGATGAAATATACATAAAACGCATGCTTTGTGGAGCACTCACACAATGCATGGGGGGAGATTGCACCCAATTGGTCTCTTGCTCTTGTCGTTCATGCTTTTTACCTTGTAATTTGTGCAAAAAGTAGAGCTCCATTGTTCTTGGGGACCTTCCGGCATTCACTACATGAGCATACAGCATCCGATCTGCACAACAGTGGTATCAGAGCGAAGCTGAGATCAAGAGCTTCTGATCGCTACCCATCTCGTGCAAAGGTGGAGCTCCTTGAACGATCGGGCTCTACGGTCAATCTCGTCGCGAACCGTCGATACAGGCAGACTTCTGGCGATCAAGAACCCTTGTTTCCATCATTGGATCGCGAAGGACCGGGCTACAGAGGCGGAGGACCACTCTTACATCCTCATATACAAGTCATCAAAAACCAGTGAGAAAACCTCCATAGCTAATAAGCTTAAAAGCTTTTCCTTTTAATAAGCTTAATATTAAAGCTTATAAGCTTTAAAGAAGCTTAAAAGCTTCAAAATCATTCCGCGAGGTATCAGAGGACGTCGCGGATTTTTCGGCGGCGTAAAAAAAAACGCCCCCCCCCCGCCCCCCCCCACAATTTCATGATTTTTTTAAAGCTAAGCTTAAAAGCTTAGTTACCTAAGTTACAAGTCATATAAGCCTCTCAGATCCAGCAAGTACTGCAAGTCTACAAAGTTCAGATTCAGCAAGTCTCTC